>NW_026526991.1:30357874-32757874 GCF_024362965.1 Panthera pardus | reverse complement strand
TAAGATGAAACTTATTCATTAGGACTTTCAAGCAGATGGCAGGTGACTTCCAATGTGCCACAAAACTAGCTGATCTTTAGAGTTCTTACCTCCAAAAATGAAGAGGTTAAGATAAAGGATTGTGGAAGCTCTTTCATTATAAAATTTTATCAAATGTCTATCCAATCTAACACAGAAGGGGAGAAGATAAAATTAAGAAATTATGCTCAATTTTGTATTAAACAAAGGTTTCTATGTATAAGGTAGCAAGAGAGATACTTGGTGTCTAGTAAACATTCAACAAGCGTCAGTTATTATTGTCATCATGGTAGCTCTATTAATCTCCTTCAGATGGATTAGGGGGAAAAAGCAACAAACGCTTTTAATTCAGCTATGTTCCCTGTGTAAGCATACACAAAATAAATCTTATGTTTGAGGCAAAAAGCTTTTGGAAAATAACCTATGAAAGGTATAAACCTAAGTACAAAGCAAACATTTGCAAACGATTGTACTCTTTTTTAATATGCTAGTATAATCACAAGTCTATACTTTATCATGGTTAAAGAGTAAACTTCCAAATTTAAATACATATTTTTTAATCCAACTTTTAATTTAGTCAGTAGTATTATAATAGCATTGTATGGTGATCATGATAGTAGCTACACTTGTGATGAGTAGAGAGCATAACATACACACTTGATAAAGCACTATGCTGTACAGCTAAGACCAAGGTAATACTGTGTGTCAACTATTCTTCAATATAAATAAATAAAAGTAAAAATACAATCATTAAAAGTATGTATTTTCAGATACAAACATTTAAAACATTTGTTCTTTTAATAACATTCAAATTTATAGTCTATATTCTGATTTTTCCATAAACTTAAATATAGATATTTCTCTAAATTGAAGGAGTCCATTCATGATATAATATTCCTTATGAATTATCCATAGCTAAAAAGCTCTAAGGACAATAATAAGCACCGATTTTCCTTCCTCTTTTTTTAATGTTTATTACTTTTTGAAAGGGTGAATGTGAGTAGGGGAGGGGCAGAGAGAGGGAGACAAAGTATCTGAAGCTGGCTACACACTAACTTGAGAGAGTCCGATGTGGGGCTTGAACTCACAAACCATAAGATCATGACCTGAGCTGAAGTACAACCCATAACCAACTGAGCCACTCAGGTGCCCCAAGAAGCACCAATTTTTACCCCAAATTCCAAAATTGTTAACTGATACACAATAATTATTTTGAAGGTATTTGAAGCAAAATGTTCAATCTCATTTTAGTAAGAGCCCTTTATTATTTCAATCCCTTTCCAAATTATTTCAGATAATTTTGAAAACTGTGTTCCAACTCATATAAAGGTCCAACTCATAGAAACAGAGAATGGCTGGTTACCAGGGGCCGGGGAGCAGGAAAATGGGATTGGTAAAAGGATACAGACTTCTAGTACAAAATTTTAAAGTAAAATTAAAGAAAAGGTTTCTGCAAAAATGAATTTTTATCTGAAAAAAAACTGAAAGACCAAATATAAGCTTCTATTAACCAGAAATAAATTAGATGATGTATTTATTACAATAGAATTAAATTTAAAAAATGTGTATTTTGAAATTTTAATACTCCCCCCACCTGGTTTCCTAGTTTATGTGCATGAGTATATCTGCACAGTGGATCTTCCAGAGTATTTTGCCTATATAGTGGAAAGCCAATGCACGTTTTATTAACATTCCTGTATTAGGCTTCTAAGCTTTTAGAAGTTTTCAGAAAAACCTCAGTCTTGATGGTCTTCCATAGAACAATGTTCCTGCAAAAAGATACATCAGTCTGGTTTTATTCTTGATTGCCTTAAGGCAAAACAAGTAATTTTAACAATATGTTTGGAATTTATTATTTGGATCCACACAGTTCTTGAGTGATGCTATTTAAAATATTTTCATAATATATTTTAACGTTTGATTTTATTTTAGGTTGTTTTAAGTTACCATGTAGAGAACTTTCATAAAAATGTATGATCTCTTTTTGTCTTCTGAAATTCTAAAACATATTTCTCTTCATAATAAAAACACTTTGCTTACTTTTTGCCTAACAGTAACTAAACAAACAAAACAAAAAAATTGAATAAATAAAAAAATAAAACAAAACTACTGCATTGAGTTTCCCTAAAATGTGACCGTCAATTTTCTGTCTTGTTATTGGGTTATGTTTTAGAAATATTAAGTTAAAAACTAGAAAGCCAATGTGCTTTATTGGTACTATTTAAAATACCCAAAAAGTAAACAATGTTTGAACATTGTGCTGCATAATTGGCAAGATTCAAAATAAAACTTTCTTTTAAGTCAGGGTACAAAATGAGAATCTAGGAACAGTCCTTGAACCTATGCACAGAAAGTATGCAGGAAATTTTCAGAAATTTACTAGATACAAAAGTGGCTTTGCCTGTGTACAATGATTCATCTTAATTTTATTCCTACACAACTGCCTGAGGTTCTCATGTCATTTAAGGACTCTTCCAATCCAGAGATTCTGTTTTTCAATAAAATGTCCCTTCAGATCACTAAATATAATAGGGAACCAACCATGAACAAGAGGATTGACTGAATGCTTTCATAGTTTCTCAACTATATATTTAAAAGTAAGCCAGTATAATGGCTTCAATTAAAATTTTTCCTATATCCAATTTTAACAAGATGATCTTCACATATTTGAATATATACATTTATTTAATTTTGTGAGGTATATTCATTTACTTAGGCATTGATAATTAACACATGCAGTTAATCTCTTCTTCTCCTTAGTCATCTCATGTACTTATCCTGAGTTTATTCTTATCCATGTTTATTCATATTCATGTCTAGGCTTAAGGTTATTCAGGATTCACATATTATGTATCTCAAACTGTACACTCTCTTGTATGAATTTTCTGAATCCTACAAAAGCATAATAAATACAGGTTGGCTAAACCCAACTGAGAACACATGTCTCTTGGCAAGCCTTACCAGCAGATTATAGCATTTATCAATAAATTCTTCCTTTCCTCCAAGTTCCTGCCAAGGCATAGTATTTATAGAGTTTACTTCCATAAGGAATTGATATTAAACACAGATATTTGACTTCATTTAACCAATGGAAAAGCGACGGGATGCCATTTCTGAATTGAAGCCTTAAAGAGTGGCATTATGAGTTTCTGATTCCAACTCGTTCCTTAAAAATGCCATACCATAGTTAGCCATTGTTGCTTCAGCCAAACTACCAGAATGAAAACACATGGATCAAAAGTCTCTCATCCAGTTTAGTTCAGAATATCCTAGCTGAGAGTAGCTGACCTACATGTAGACCACTAAGGCTTAAATAAATAATTATTTTAAGCCATTGAGGTTCTGGGAAGGTTGTTTATTATGTAACATTACCCTAGAAGAAAACTAATATTCCCTAATAGCATAGAAAATGAGCATTTATTCAGAGGCTTTAATGAGATTATAAGAAGTACAGATAGTAACCACTTCAGGAGGATATTAATAGTAAAAACAGCATTATATCTTAAATCTTCCAATCTAAGTAAATAATGATATAAACAGTAAACAGGTGATGAATTATTCTCAAAATCAAGGCTGTGAAACATTAAAGATATTTTAAAATGTCTCAAAGACTGAAAGGTGTAACATTTTATAGATATATCGTTTAACATATAAGGGAAGAGCTCAATTATAGCCAATATAAACATTTTATATCAATTTTAGAATTATATATAATTATAATTAATACATAAAATTATTTGTATAATTGATATCATTGTATTAATAATATGTAATATTTTATATAAACCGATGTCATTCTCAGATCACTTTCTGGCTTCCATTTAGATTCCATGAGTACTATATAGAGTTAATACAAGAAATAATTCATCATGAAGAAATAGAAAAATAGCCATGTAGCATAACTTTTAAAATTTTAATAGTAGAAGTGTGCTATATACAAAGAAAACATATTATTCAAATATATATTGCCTAAATAGTAACACATATATCAGTGATTTAATAATTTATGTTGTGAATGCGTTCTATGTTTGAAGAGCAAATATGTCTCAGAAGATGAGCTTTCCCTTGAAGAGATTATTTCACATTTGATGTAATGGTTGGGAATTGTTGCCACAAAATAAGATACTGCAGTGTTCACATAAGTTTTCTGGCTACGATAGATTTCTGGGTCCCTTAAGTTCCTGCTTTTCTAATCAGCTCTCTACATAAAATAAAGACTCACAGGGATGGAAGCACAGAGAAAATAACCTATGTATTTCTTTAATTTTATAGACTGGTAAATGAAGCCCAGATTTTCTCAAATTCATAAATTTCATTAGATTTCCAAATTAAATATCCATCCCAGATACCTCTTTTTACTTCCATCTCTCTGGAATATTAGTCAGACATCTGAAATTTGACAGGTCTAAAATTAGATTCACTTCTACTTTTCCTCGCCAAGGATGGGCCTTCCTCCCCCACCCCCCACTCTATTAGTGGCCTAGTAGTATGAACATTAGTATCAGGGAAGATCACAATAGGAAAAAAAAAAGTCACACTTAAATGCAGTAATTTAAAAGACTTTAATGCAGGGACAGTTAATAAATACGAGAGCAGGTTTAAAGTAAGCTATGAAGGCACGCTCAATTACCCTGACTTTAGCAACCACAGGGAATCATCAACATCATTTGCCCTAAAGAGATGAGGGTGGGAGCATCTGAAATGCAGAGAGGGCTGAAGCTGGTGCTGTAGCTACAAGGTAGTGCTGTTCATTAGGATTCTATTTGTGAAAACTATCTTCTGCATATGTTACTGAGAACAAAGTAGCTATGTCAGGGCACCATGAGATGGTCCTTCCACCAGAATATATATAACTGCATGACAGAGACTTGAATCCTTCAATTAAGGGGGAGAAAAAAGTAAAACGTAATCAGCCACACATGTGTATAAGGTCTGAGGAAGAGGGTGAAGTGACCCGTAGAAGAATCAGGATGCAAGCCCATTCTGTACGCATCAGCCTGCACTTCCCTTAAGAACTCCTGAGCAGTGAAGAGAATGTTCCTGCAGGTAATTACTGAGCTGGAGAAATAGTAAGGCTGTTCACCCAACCTTCTCTTCCCTAGAGGGTAGTTAGAGCTACACCCTATGGGGCAGAGAGGAAAGGGCGTACCACCTGTGTTACACCTGTGTAAAATAAAAATGTTTTTAAACTCTCTTCACCACCTACTGAAGACATCCCATCTTTTAAATTTTTTTAAATGACTAAATTGTACAAAGAAAGGCATATATATTCAGATTCTGAATGGGCATGTAAATAAAGCAGTTTGCATCTGGAGAATGAAGAAATTTCCTTTTTGTGTCTAATCAAAGTAATTTGGAGAACTAGAGATATTTGGTATAAAGTACCAGTTTCAGAAGATAGTCACATACTACTATGAACATAATTTGTGCTTTGTATTTCCATTTCTGATTTTGAAGTCCAAACTTCATAACACAATAGGCATAGGTCCTTAACAATACTGAGGAGTTTCAAAAAAAAAGTATTAACAACATGATACAACAATTCCTGGAAGTATAGAGAAAAAATAGGTGAATTCCAGAGATAACTGTCTATAAGGCCCAACTCTGAGCAGCACTTTTTTCTTTCCAGTGTTTAATCAATACCTGCAATACATATTTTTTTGATGACCAAATGGATGGTTGGATGCATGCATGCATAGATGAATTAATGAATGAAAAAATATGGCTCCATGAAAGCATCCTCTTTTTCATAAAACTACTAACACATAAACCCAGCCTCTGTCTCTGGTAATGTGTCAGAATCAAGATATGTCATGACTGAATACCCCCATTGAATCAATGAGTATTTCTTCCAGTTGCAGAAACAGAAATCCAACTTCAGGAATTTAAACTATTATAATAAGGATTTGATTGATGTATCTATAAAAGAAATTATTTTGACCATGGCAGAATTGTAGAGCTGTCTATTCCTAGCAAGGAGAGTGTCACTGTTCTTTGGAATGAATGGCTTTTGCTCTCGCCCCCTATAGGGGCTATTATTGGGGTTTGTTCTTCTTGCACACTTCACCTTCTCTCATTCAGTCAGCTCAAGGGAGCTAACATCCACATTTTCCAGTAGAAAGAATCAGTGCACTGAAATTCTCTCAGGACTGACCAAATTGCCCCTGCTCTCTTGGACTTGCCTATGCAAAGCAGAGCATGAACTTGTGGGGTTAGTGTCTAATTGCATACCCTCTAACCCACTTTCCAGATGGCAACTGAAGAGATCTTCCAACGAAGAAATCTTACCAAAGTGTTAGTGGCCCAGAACATTGCCTCTGAAGAGAGCCCAAAAGTCTCAGTATATCCTATGAGGCTGTTGATGATCTGTTGTTTGCATTTCTCAGGAGACCACAATTATCATTTTAGCACGAGAAAATTACCCACTGTGCAGGAAGCGCCTACAATGAAATCTTGTCCCATATCTACCAGAACTTGGTAATACTCCTCCTCAGCAGCTCTGACATACAAAAACATTTCCAGAGATTTCCAAATGTTCATAGGAGGCTAGAGAAACTCTTCAGTTTAGACTTTTTCTCAATGAAATACTAAACTTCAATCAACAGTGAATTATTCACAGTTCACTTAGTAAGCAATGCTTTCTCTTACCTTAGAAACGCCTACATGCTCCTCTTCTGGAATAGTCCTTCACCTCCGTAGATGTAACTAATTACAGAAGGACCAGCAAATATCACTTCAGATATCTTCTCTGTGCCCATCCAAAATAGAAATTACATCTCCTTCCTAGGTCCTATCTTACACTTACTCTGGATATAATACTTTAACTCATTTCTTGTTTGTCTCATCTGCTACATTCAAAACTACCTGAAAGCAAAAATATCGACCTACTCAGAATTGTGCCTTCTGTTCCCAACCTATGATATTCTTACCAGGTACTGACACATATGGGGTACTTACACATAAAAGAGTAGATGAGGGTGACAGTAACCTTGGGAGTAGAAACCCTGGCTTGGAATTTACACTCCAGTACCATTTGTGTGCTCATAGTCAAGCTGCTAATAAATTCTCAGCCTCCTTTGATGTTCCCTATCGTGCAGGATTTCGGTGAGGATTAAATGAGGTAATGTATGTAAAATCTCTTTAAATACTGATTTACAGCTATAATCATTTTGAATTCAAACTGTAATTTTCTAAATACCAGTAGAAATGCTGTTGAGCCATAAGGTTCATTTTCCTAAGTGGTTTAAAAACTTTCTGAACTGTGTGGCTTGTTAGAGAATATAAATGGCTGTCCAACTAGGCATATATTTAAAGACAATTAGTCAATTCAGCTAATCACCTGTACTTGTGTGGAGGTTGTTTTAATTTGCATCAAAATAGCTACTCATGATGTTCACAGGTACCAATTTCACAATTATTTCTCCTTAAAACTACATTTTTTTCTAAGTCCTCTATTTTTTTTTAAAAAAACTGGACAAATCATGGGTAAACTCTGAGAAACATAATAGCTTGTGGACATCCACGCGTTAATAAAGCTTTCAGAGACATATTTTTTTCCTCCCTCAGAGCAAATTTTGCTACAATTTTCCCTTAATTAATATAATTGATAACAGTTATATAGATATGTGGCATGCTAATCATGCAGATATGTCTTTTGCTGTCTAAAGTGAAATTAAAAACTGCCAGCAGTCTTGTACTTCCAGTGGTAGCTGGAAAGGAAATTAAAATAGAGCTGGTAATAAACGGTTGATATGTTCAATGTGAAAGATCACAGACCTGGGTCATACACATGGGGAAGGGATGGCAGAAAATACAATGACAAATGCAGAAGAAAAGCTCTTATCCACATGATGAATTGGGAATGTTGAAGTCTTTAATAACAAGCTCAGGTAACACATAAGTTTTGCAGCATAATTAAGGCCAAAACTTTCAATTTGGTTATCATTAATTTTTGTGAAGATTTAAGAACAAACAGGACTGAAAAACCCTGTATTACTCACTGCCATTTCATTTATCAATATGTTGGTGGATATTTGGTTAAAGAGATCTAAATATATTCAAAATTCTTTTGACCAAGCATTTTGAAGCTCATAAGAGAGGGTTTAACTTTGATCTATTAATATACTAAACTAATACTGAATGGATGACTATCAGGCAGACTCTTCTAGACACTGTCAGCAGCTCACTTTCAGATAATATAGGCAGTCAGAAATGTTACAAACATTAGACATGGGCTACCGCCTCTGGATAATATCAGGAATTTATCATTATAGAAATTGGGAGGATGACAAAGAGCCAGGAATTTAACATTTTATTTCCAGGTCTGTATTCCTCAGTGAAAGTTGAATCAGTGGGGATTTGGATTCATGTTCCTAACATGCCAATCTCTTCAAGGATAATTGGCTTTCACCTTTGGGGATGATATGAATGAAGACACTAGATGAGGCTATGACTGAATGAATATACAAGGGGTAATGTATAGAAGGAAGAGAAGAAGTCCAGAGAACAGAACTAAAGGAATGTCTATCTTTGGAATTCAGGAAGAGAAGGAATAGTCAGGGTCGCAAATACATTGTATAATTTCGTGTAAACCAGAGGAGAATATCAAAGGCAATGGTAATCAACCAAAGAGTATTTATAGAGACTTCCAGGGGTATAAGATATGAATTTTAATGTGTTACTTGAGTCAGAATATTTTTCTTAGCGTTTACAAAGCCAGATCTTAGAAAATGATGGGGAAATGGAGAAAATTAAAACTTTTTTAGGATCTCAATAGGAAATTCACCCAAAGCAATTGCTCAATTGTTCACAGTAACATTTATTAATAATTAAAAGTGTTGAGCATTTTCTTATAAATTTTAAATTGAAGGAAATACATTTTTCTTCAACTTTTTCTTCTTTGATTACATCCAAATTTCTTTAAAAAGTAGCTGACACTTACTGCTTTCTTTTCTTTCCACCCACTCATTCTGGTATTCAATCTGGCTTACATATCCGACACCTGCCCCAACTCTCCTCTCTCAATTTAGATGATCTAGTCAGCAACAGTAGCTGAAAACATACTTAGAGTAATGCTAAGAGCAACCAGATATCATTGAATAGCAGATTTTCTCAATACTCAGATACTTCTTATATTCCATTCTTCTAAGTAATAGACTTATCCTTTTTATATTTTATTCTATTTTAATTTTATATAGAAATAACCTACGACTATGCAAGCTCTGGAGTACTTAACCAAATGATCAATTTTTGTCATATTAATTTTTAAATCGTATTAGTTTGCATAAATATATATAGAAATCTACACTTTGGTAATGTGAAACCTACATCTTCATTCAATTATTTTATACAGAAATAGTAGCTGTCACTGAATGCAAAGTCTGATGTGATTTTCCCTTTTTAGAGACAAACCATCATCTTTTAAAGGATCTTAAAAACTGGTAACACAAGAAAAAATAGTGCAATGTATAAAATTTTAAAAACGTTTCCTGATTTTTTAAAAATGGCAGCTTTAAATCTTTTTATATTAAACAATGCAAAACAAACATGGCTTCTATATCAAATATCTTGATTGAGTAGGCTAGGAAAACACTGTTGCATGGCAAAAAAAAAAAAATCATGTCACTTTTGGATTGTACACAGTATGAAACTCAAAACCCATGTCTCTCCCTGCATAAGAATAAAGACACCTACTTTTTTGAGGAAATATTTCCTTTCAGTAAGTGGAGTCACACTTAGGTAGAGCAGAGATTCTAATTGAAGTTAGTACTACTGTATCACAAATATGTTAAGATCCACTAAGAATATTACCCAGGTTGAATGGTAGTAAGCAAAGTTTATTCAGTTCAGTTATAGGAACAACTTTGGTCATCTTTAACCTCATAGAATACCTAGCATACAGTTAGAGCACAGTAGGAATCAACATATTTTTTGGATTGTTGATTTTATTTCCCTGGTTCCCAGGTGAGTAAATTGAGATGGAGTGTATATTGTAAAAAAAATGACAAATGAGAAGTAGCTTCCTGGAGAAAGGTTTATTAAGAGATAGAATAATTTGGTTTATGTAGGGTTCTAGTAACGCTACACAAATGAAGTCAGTCCTTACACAAGAGTTGAATTACAGCCTCACAGGATAGGAACATATTTCCCAAGAAGGTAGTAGCTCAGTTGAAGAAGCTATAACTATGAATCACTTTTATCATAGAGGTTCCATTCTCTGGGAGGCTGATTCAGCCCAAAGACATGTTTTTGTTTCTACTTTACAGTGTTTTAGAAGTGAGTCTGAATATCATTAGTCAGAGTCTATGCTCTCTACCTACTATCCTCAGTCATTTCAAATTAGACCTAATTCACTTTTTTACATTTTTGGCTGAATCCCAAAGTCATTTGAATGAGAGATGCTTGATAATTGGAAGACCATTATGGAAATTTGGTTATTATAATATTCCATTTCCAGCACATCAAATCAAACCAAATACCACAAAACCTACAAACTGCATGGTGATAGAACTTTTTCTGTAATCTACTATTTTTTGTAAATTTGTTGTGGCTAGACACTTGTGGGGATACTCTACTACTTTTAAGAAAGATTAATGAGTTAAGTGTAGAGGTCATTGTGAGAGAGAGCCAATATTATAAGGAAATGTAAAACTAGATCAGAATCAAAGAGGACTAAGAAAAGCTGGAAACTACTGAACAGTTGGGCCTTCCTGCCTACTTCATCAACCTTACCCCAGCCTCAGCTAGAGTAGTTTTGAGCATCTCAAGAGAGAATAGTTTTGAATTCCAAAATGACTATCAACAGGGCAATGGATAGAGATTGTGGTATTTTCTCATAATGGAATGTGACTCAAAAATAAATGGATTGTTACATGTAACAACATGGATACATCTCAAAGTAACTGCTGAGTAAAAGAAGATAGACTAAAACAGAATATACTGTATAATTTCTATAAAACTAGAAAAGGCAAACATCTTCAGACAAATAATGCATCCCTGATTGCCAGGGACAGGAGAGATGGGAGGAAAGAACTATAAAATTACCAAGGAAACTTTTGAGGGTGAGATACATATTCATTACCTTGATTTTTAATGTTAGTTTCAGTATATGCTGTATACATATGGCAAAGTTATCAAATTATAGACTTTAACACGTGTAGTTTATGTCAATTATACTTTTTTTTTACAAATTATTTATGTTTTTTTAATTTTTTTGATGTTTATTTATTTTTGAGAGAGAGACAGAGCACGAGCAGGGGAGGGGCAGAGAGAGAAGGAGACACAGAATCTGAAGCAGGCTCCTGATGTGGGGCTCTAACCCACGAAAGCAAGATCGTGACCTGAGCTGACACTTAACCAACTAAGCCACTTCAATAAAACAATTTAAAAGATGAATACAGGGGCACCTGGGTGGCTCAGTCGGTTAAGCGGCCGACTTCGGCTCAGGTCATGATCTCACGGTCCGTGAGTTCGAGCCCCGCATCGGGCTCTGTGCTGACAGCTCAGAGCCTGGAGCCTGTTTCAGATTCTGTGTCTCCCTCTCTCTGACCCTCCCCCATTCATGCTCTGTCTCTCCCTGTCTCAAAAATAAATAAAAAACGTTAAAAAAATTAAAAAAAAATAAAAGATGAATACATACAATGAGAATGGAAATGGCAGGCACATGAAATATAAATCTGTCACATAAATTAGGGACTGAGAAGCAAATATCTTCTCTCTGAAACAATCAATTTAGCCAAATTATCTATTCGTGAGTAAGAACTTAGAACAAGGAGAGATAGGCAAATTATTTCATGTAATGGAACTGAGCCATAGGAGCCTGATGTATCCATTTCTACTTTAGGGTGAATTTTTATAAGGAGGCTTTAAAAATTAGTGCTCTTTTGTTCAAACTCCTCTCCCCTAGACACAGTGCTAAAAAGAATATTGTCAACATTTTCTTCCTTCCACATTAGTCTGAACAGCAACTGGCATATTTTTTTTCTTTAGCTATGTTAATATATCCAATCAGACTTTAGTCTAGTCCTTCACTTATGGTATGTCTCCTTAAAGAGATCTTCAACACTATGATGGCTAGTTATATGACTCAACTTGGTCAGGCTAGAGTACACAGTTACTTAATCAAAAAAGTAACCCACATGTTGCTGTGAAGGTATTTTGCAGATGTATTTTTTTTTAATTTTTTTTAACGTTTATTTATTTTTGAGAGAGAGAGAGAGAGACAGAGCGTGAACAAGGGAGGGGCAGAGAGAGAGGGAGACACAGAATCTGAAACAGGCTCCAGGCTCTGAGCTGTCAGCACAGAGCCCGACGCAGGGCTCAAACTCACAGACCGTGAGATCATGACCTGAGCCGAAGTCAGATGCTTAACCGACCGAGCCACCCAGGCGCCCCAATGCAGATGTATTTAACAACAAGCAGTTGGCTTTAAGTTGGATTAAATAAAGTTTACCCTTGTTAATGTGGATGGGCCTTTTCCAACTAGTGGAAGACCTTATAAGAGAAAACTGGGGTTTCCCAAACAAGTAATTCTGCCTCAAGACTGCAACATCATCTCTTGCTTGAGTTTCTGGTCAGCTGGCCTACACTACTAATTTAAGAGTTGCTAACCCCCACAACCACTTGAGATAATCCTTTAAAACAAACATCTTAATAACTACATCTTGTATATCATACTGGTCTGGTTTCTTGGGAGAATGTAGACTGGTATGATTACTGATATAACGTGTGCTGATTTTTTAGTTTTTCTATGAGGAGAAATACCATTTCATATTTTAAGACTTTGTGGAACTCACCAAAAAGTTTATAACACATATTTTAACACTTCGTGAACTATTTGTGAGATGATATTTAAGATATCACTAATGCTTAAAGTCTGGTTTACAGTTTGCAATTTTTTGTTTGTTTTTTCATCTAATCTTAAGATATATGTATTAGTTAACTCGTGTTAGCATATTAAAATACCATAGACTGGGTGTCTTATTAAAATTATCTCCTATTAATTTTTTTTTTCCCTAGGGCGCCTGGGTGGCTCAGTCAGTTAAGCGTCAGACTTTGGCTCAGGTCATGATCTCAGTTGGTGGGTTCGTGTCCCATGTTGGGCTCTGTGCTGACACCTCAGAGCCTGGAGCCTGCTTCAGATTATGTGTCTTCCTCTCTCTCTGCACCTTCCCCACTCTCTCCCTCTGTCTTTCTCAAAACCAAAACAAAACAAAATATTAAAAAACTTTTTTTTAACGTTTTTTCTCATTATCCTGGTGGCTAGGACATCTAAGATCAAGGTTCTGGCTGACTAAATTCCTGGTAAGGACTGTGTTCCTGGCTTGCAGAAGGCCACTTTCTTGCTCTGTGCTCACATGGCCTCTCCTTGACACATGCCCCTAGGTAGAGAATGAGCAAGCTTTTTGATGCCTCTTCTTTAAGGGCACTAATCCCATCATGAGGGCCACACCCTCACGATCTCATCTAAATCAAATTACCTTCCAAATTGTCCATCCCTAAAAACCACCCCTTTGGGGGTTAGAATGTCAACATTTGAATTTTGAGGAGGACACAATTCAGGTCATCAGGATATATAAATATTCTCTGCCAAATCACACTAATGACTTATTTTCTTTGCAGTTTTATATTCATTCAAATATTATCACGTATTTTATTTCAATTGATTTTATCAGCCACTATATCAAGTAGACAAATGAGCATATCATCACTATTTTTCACAGAAAGAAAGAAAAAAAAAACATAAAAATTAAAAAAGCCTAGTGACTTGCTCTATATCAAATACTGTAAGCAGAAACAAAAACTATTTCCTTATAATTTAGAACAATATTATTATTTTGTCACACCATAATGTCACAAAATATCCTCATATCCATAGAAGAAAGAGCTATATATTGGTATGGAATACAGAGTTTAGGGGCAGCTGCAATAAAAAGTCTTTGGTTCTGGCATTTCTACTGACTTACCCTCAAAGGCCTGAAAGATCACTGTTCTAGAAACTTAAGTAGTAATTAGATTTCCAGCAAACCAAAGTGTTGGCTTCACTTCAATTTTATAGTAATCCGAATAGGCCTTTGGTAAGCTGAATTAAATTATTTTAGAAGTGCTCTTGATTGATTTACCTAAGTTATGATCAGGATAGTTCTCTGAAACTCTGTGTGAAAAATAGGCATTAGTCGCCTAAAATGTTCTTTGTGTATTGTAGTGATAGATACTTCCCCCAACTGAGGGGGGGGGGGGGGAAGTGCTGCAAAACAGAGGCTTTGTAACATATTTTAAACAAGATAATTATTTCTTATATAAATACTTGCGATGAAATACTGTAGATTAAACATATTGGAGGGGTGTCTCTAAGTGGTGTGTGTGTGTGTGTGTGTGTGTGTGTGTGTGTGTGTGTGTGTAAATGCAGAGAGCTAGATTTGACTCTACTCTGTCCCCTTCTCTCCAAGGCATACCATTGGAACCCTTTGTTCCTTCATGCTACTGGAACGATTTGAAAATGCCAGTTCCAGGTGATACCTGCATACAGTTTAACATTTTTATATCTGGATTATTGTTCTTCTTAGAATATATATTTTTGCTTAAAATAGGAAGGATAGTCATAAATGGAACTGTACACCTGCTACAATAGAGACAGCTCCCTACAATGTAATATAACCCCTATTCTTGCCTTCCCACTGACTTTAACCTCAAGGCACTAAAAATAACCATTCTGTCTAACAGTAAGTAGTAATTCAGTTTCCAATTCAGCTAAAACCGTAGCTTCACCTCAATTTTAACAGCGGAAATTCTTATGTCCTCTATGGGTCATATCTGGTCACTTTTAAAACCTCTTAAATTCAGTTACTATGGAACTAATGGATATCACATATAGTATCCCCAGGGTGAACTGAAAAGTAAGTGAGAAATGCCTTTCTCTAACAGCTTCTTTTCAAAAGTGTCCAAAGAACATTTTATATTGAGCACAATTTGTGGGACACTTTACATTTTTCTTATGATAGGTGGAAGAACTGTTGATTGAGATCTTACATCATGAGCTTCTACTGAAATTCAACAAACTGCATTTCAATTACCCAAGGTTCCTTTGGTTCTTACATGGGTGTCACAAAAATAAATTGCTATAAAGCTTTGCAATCATATACCGCTAAAGGTTTTGCTAGACCAAGTTGGCAGGTTATCACAGAAACATATATTTGGATAAAGATGAATCAAGGAATTTTGATAAGCCACAAAACATAGAAAACGATGGTAGTACACTTTTTTATTTCTAAGTGCTTTAAAAAAATAACTTTTACTTAGCACAATTCTTTGATACATTTACTATTACTCTTTTATTACCTCATCAAATCATTGACAGCTTTTTGAGATAACTATATTTATTAACTTTCCTTCCCCTTTGTAGATAAGAAAACTGAGACACAGAGAGACTTAGTAAATTTCCTCAATTCATTCAGATGGTAAGTGACAAACTCAAAATTCAAACAGAGGCACTCTGGTTCTGGAGATTTCTGTATATAACCCTATTTAAATAGTACTAAAATTTTCAAATTCAAATAAATGCAATGAGTCAAGTACAAAGAAGTTGAATGGTAGATATTTTACTGGGCAAAATTGGTAACTGAGAATCACATTATAAATTTCCACAATAGCTCACTTTCCTTGCACTGATTTTATGTTTCTAATACCATGGCCCAACATTTATGAACATAAAAATGAGCAGAGGACTATGCTTCTGAAAATTTGGAATGAAGTATAAGAACCTATTTATATTTTTAACTTGTAGATAAAAAGGTAAGCAACTTTTCAAAAGAACAAATGACAATTGTAAAATGAGTGATTTGGATAATAAATTCAATGAGAATTCAGAGTTGTTTGACACTTCCCCTTCTATCCAAGATGGAGTAATAAGGATTCTCTTGCCTGAAACAACCAAAAGAAAAAAATAGGGAGAGAAAAAAATATATTTGCACACAGTTTTGAAGATACTAGGTCAGGCAAGAGAGTGATTCCTGAGAAATAATAAACTACACATGAAACTAATACAAGATTGTATCAACTATACATAATAATAATACTAATAATAAATATAATAATAATAAGAAGAAGAAGAAGAAGAAGAAGAAGAAGAAGAAGAAGACGACGACGACAAAAGGCTGAGTCTAATGGTGCCTATGCTTACGGAGAGTATGTTCAAGCTGTAGCAAAGGGGAATACAGATGGAGTCTCAAAGTTCCCTAAATTGCGGACATTTTGCTGGAAGTATTCTTAGCTTAGGGAGAAAATTGCAATATAGCATGAATGAATGTCAAAATAATTATGTGGAGCAAAAGAAGCCAGACCAAAAAAAAAATGTATATAATTCCACTTATATAAGAATCTAAAAAATACAAACTTCTATTGACAGGAGACAAGTGATTATCTGGGGAAATTCAGGGCAGAGAAGAGTTGTAGGGAAGGATCACACAAGAGCATGAAGTAACTTTTGGGCATGATAATTATATTCAATACCTTAATTTTGATGGTATTTTCATAGGTGTATAAATATGTCATAGCATATCAAACTATACACTTGAAATATGTGTAATTTTATCATATTCAATTACACTTGAAATTATAAAAATGCCTGGCTTGGGCATAATGTTTTAGGCAAGTTGGGCTTTAGAACTGTTCTTTGATATGGATATTATGTATGTGTCCCTTCAAACAGCATAGGTCACTAACTTCTAATAGGCTGATATTAAGAGGTAGGTACTTTGTGCAGTAATTAGGTCATGAGGATGAAATTCCACGATGGGATTCTGTCCTTACATGAAGAGGAAGAGCCCTTTCTCTCCTCCAGGTGAAGACTGAACCAGAATGTGGACGTTTATAAACCAGGAAGAGGGCCTTCACGGGAATCCAACCATGCTGTCATTGTGATCTTGGATCTCCAGCTTCCAGAATTATAAGAAATAAATATCTGTTATTTAATCCACCCAGTTGATGGGAATTTGTTGTTAACAGTCTGAACTTATTAAGACAGTCTGTATGGAATGATAACATTTAATACAAGAAAATAAAAGGAAAGACTGTGCTCTGCGTGATGAATGGTGCAAACAGAGCAGCATGATATTATGTTTAGAGGTCCATAACTTGATTAGTTTGGCTTGAATATTAGTTAATTTGGGTCTTAGGAGAGAGTACAGAGGTAGTTTAGGATTAAATACTGTTGTGGGATAGCTGCAATTATCTACAAAGAGATTGTATTTATTTTCTATTGCTGCATAACGATTACTACAAATGTAGTAGCTTAAAATAATGCAAACTTATCATTTCACAGTTTCCATGGATCAAGGGTCAGCATGAGAGTATTACTTTTCTATTACTGCTATAATAAATTACCACAAATGTAATCACTTAACATAACACAAATTTATTCTGCTCTGTTTCTGGAGGTTAGAAATCTGAAATCAATTTCACTAAACTAAAACTGAGTTGTAAGGCGTTGGCAAGGCTGTTTCCTTCTGGATGCTGTCAGGGGAGATTCAGTTACCTTGTCCTTTTTCAGCATTCAGTGGCCACCTGTATTTCTTGGCTCGTGAACAATTTCTCCACTTCAAAGTGAATCACTCCAGTCTCTGCTTCCATTTTAACATTGCCTTCTTCTCTCTTGACTTTCTTGCCTCTCTCTTGTGAGGACCTTTGTGGTTGCATCTAGTGTCCCTCCCAGATAAGGCAGGCTAATCTCCCCTCTTAAGATCCTTAACTGAATCACATCTGCAAAGACTCTCTGCCCTTTCAGGTCACATTTGTAGGTTCCCACGATTAGGAGGTGGGATTTGGAGGAGCTGTTATTCTGCCTACCATCATGGATTAGCGGGGTCCTGTGCTCAGGTCTCAACAGGCTGAAATCACAGTAATGGCCAGGGCTGTACAGTCCAAGAGGTTCTCTTCCATCCTCATTCAGGTCGTCGTCAGACTTGAGGTTGTAGAGTTTCTTACTGGCTGCCTGATGAGGGAATCACTATCAGCAGCTAGAGGCCAAACTCTGGATCTAGTCACATGGCACTCACATCATGCAGCACTTTTTCAAAATAACACAAATTTATCTTGTTATTATGATGATTGGTGTCTTATCGAACTTTAGTTCTGTGCTATTCAGCATCTCTCCCATTTAAGGAAGTTATGAGAAACCGTTGAGTATTTATATTACATATTTAAGGATAAAGCAGAAGTGTTTTGTGAGTACTTTTGACATTTCAATATATTTTATCCTTTTTTGAAGGCACCGCCTACCATGTACTAATAAACAATGAACATATTTCCAGAGTAGAAAAACATGTCATCATAAAGCAGTAGCAGGTTCAGAGCAGACAAATAAAAGAGTCACATTGATGATGCTCAGTGCTCTCTTTTGCCATTTTTCAAATGGAAAGCAAATAGAAAAAAATTCAGTCTGCAGGTGTTCAGTATAAATCAGATACTGAGTTGCGACATATGTTTTCACTCTCTACGGAATTTATGCTTCTTTAAGACATTTTGTTACAAAACATACCTTACTGAATTTCTGATATGTTAAGAAGAAGGAAATAAAATAAGCATATTTTAGGGCTTTGCCGTTGGTTTAAAAAGAACATAATGAAGTACATCTCTGTGTACATGTTTTATTTTAGTGAAATCACAAAAGGAAATTATCAAGAGAAAAACATTAAATCTGATTCAAAACATAAATTTTTATATAAATGACAAGGGAGAAAAAAATGAGATCTACCAGGCTTCTAAACAAAATTATAAATCTATTCTACCATTCTTAATTAACTTTTGCCTTCACAAAATTTTAGTGGAAGCTACAGAGTAATAACCCTATAGTCTACTCCTTCTAGACTTGTGTTGATATGTAGTCATTTTTTTTTCATTTTATCACAACCATTCCTAAATCTGTACTGATTGAATATGGTATTTATTTGATATCCCATTAATACACCCTACTGTATTTTTTATTAATATTTTGCATATCCATTACATGCCAGAGTATACTATGAACTAACAAGCAGGAATTATTTCATTTTTTTCACTAGTATCCACATCTATGCTTTGAATATTACCAAAAAATTATAATAAGTCTATAGATATTTTCAATAAAACTGATGACAGTATTTCACAGAAATTTTAAGCATTTTGTGATTCAGGCATTAATTTTGATTGACAGAGGGACAGACATACCAATTTGCATTCAATTAATACCCATAAATGTGTGTGTGTGTGTGTGTGTGTGTGTGTGTGTTGTATATGGTGTATTTGCAAATGTCTGATCCATAGTAGTCGTTCTGTAACTAGTTAACTGTAATTACACTTAAAAATCAACTCACCTAGGATTTAGTTAAGGTTTCTATATCTAGGACATAGTTAATAATAATGACATTGTAGGCTCCATCCTATTAGAGATTCTGTGACTTAAAGTTTAGCATTTGGTGTTAATGTTTATGATCCAGTGAGAATGATTTAACCTATATTCAAGAACACAGCAAGTTTTTCATGAAGCATTGGTCTTTCATAAGTATTGAAAAAAGCCAAGTTTTGTTATAAATATCAATTTATAGTGACAACAATAGTGTGGAAATTAAGCATTAACTGCCCTTATGTGCCTATTATATCACATGTTTATCATTATAGACTTTGAACTCTGAGGAAGTATGTATAGTTTATAATAATCCTTTTATTTCCCAATATTAATACAATTATGTAAAATAATGTCTTATATATTTATATCTAATTAATGTCATTTTTGTTATTTTGTTGGCTAATTGAAGTTTTTGAAGGAACATCCTATAATGGTACTATGATTTTTTATTTATATATATTTTGAGGCCTCTCAAAAACTATGTTAAAATTTGCATATAATGCATATAAATGGGATTGAAGTAGACTGTTAAGAAACATCTTAGAAGTAACTGTCTCATTTTTTACATAGACAATGTATTTGTCATAGAATATGGACATAAATTTCAGGTAACTCAGTAATATATGTTTAACAATGGTGGAACCAACTTATGTATGAATACTTTCAACATTAAAACCATAGATTCAGTCTTGGAAATAGTTAATAATTTTAATCTATACTATTAGAAATTTATGTCTTAAATCAAGAAAAAAATAATTTTGGAATTAAATAAAAATTTTGAGCGGTTTCTCTAGAAATAGTTGGGAGATATAGTATTATATAAATTTTTTTAATGCTTATTTATTTTTGAGAGAGAGACAGAGCATGAGCAGGGGAGGGGAAGAGAGAGAAGGAGACACAGAATCCAAAGCAGACTCCAGGCTCTGAGCTGCCAGCACAGAGCCCGATGCGGGGCTCGAACCCACAAACCGTGAGCTCATGACCTGAGCTGAAGTCAGATGCTTAACTGACAGAGCCACCCAGGTACCCCTGGAAGATATAGTATTATAAATATGACATTAATTTGAAGTATTATAGACTGAATTGTATACCTTCTCAAATTTGTATGTTGAAATCCTAACTCCAGTACACCAGAATGTGACCATATGTGAAACTGGGTTTTTTTGTTTGTTTTTTGTTCTGTTTTGTTTTGTTTTAATGTTTATTTATTTTGAGAGAGAGAGAGAGAGAGAGAGAGAGAGAGAGAGAGAGAGAACCAGCACAAGCAGGGGGAGGGTCAAGAAAGAGAGGAGAGAGAATCCCTAGCAGGCTCCAAGTTGTCAGCATGGAGCCTGACACAGGGCTCGATCTCAGGAATCATGAGTTCATAACCTGAGCTGCAATCAAGGTTCAACACAAATGACTGAGTCACCCAGATCCCCTGAAGATAGGGTTGTTTCAGGGGCAATTAAAATTAAGTCATTAGGGTGTGCCCTAAACCAGTATGACTGGTATTCTTATCAGAAGAGGAAGTTTGGACATAGGTGTATACAGAGGGGAAATGATGTGAAGATACATGGAGAAGACCGCCATCTACAAGCCAAGGAGAAAGATCAGGAACACACCTATTCTGGCACTCTGAAGGCACTATCCTGCCAAAAACTTGATACTAGACTTCTACCACCCAAAACTATAAAGAAAGGGGCACCTAGGTGGCTCAATTGGTGGAGCCTCTGACTCTTGGTTTCAGCTCAGGTCACGACTCACGATTTTGTGGATTTGAGTCCCACATGGAGCTCTGTGATGGCAGTGTGGAGCCTCCTTGGGATTCCCTCTCTCTCTCTCTCTCTCTCTCTCTCTCTCTCTGTCTCTGCCCCACTCCCACCCACACTGTCTCTGTCTCAAATAAATAATAAATAAACTTTATATTAAAAAACTATAAAGAAAGAAATTTCTGTTACATAAACCACCTAGTCTGTGGTAACTTGTTATTAACAGCCTTAGAAAAGGGCTGGAAAGAAAATTTCCCTTAGGATGAATTGTACCTCAATTCTCACCCATACCTGATGTAGGTAATATTTATAGGTGAATTGAACTTAAATTTGCTTCTGTAATAGGTTAAGACTCTGGGTCTGGAAGAATCAGGTAAATAGGTTTTGCATATGAAAAGGATATGGCTTTTTAGGGGACTAAGGGTAGATTATTTGCAGACTTAATTATGTCCCTTCAAAATTCATATATTGAGGTCTTCAGCCCTAGTACCTAAGAATATCAGTACATTTGGGGATTACATTACAGAGGTAATAAAGTTAAAATAAGGTCATTGTGGTGGGCCCTGTCCAGTATGACTGGTGGCTTTGAATGAAGTGGAAATTGGGACACAGACATGAGCAGAGGCAAGACAACATGAAGACACGGGGAGAAGACAACAAGCTACAAAGCCAAAGAGAGAGGTCTAGAATAGCACCTTCCCTTAGGCCCCTCAGAAGCAACCAACCCAGTTTACAATTTGATCTTGGACTTAAAACTTGCAGAACTATGAGGAAGTAAGTTTCTGTCATGTAATCCACTCAGTCTGTGGTTCTTTGTTGTGGCAGCACAAGATAACTAAGACAACTGACGAACACACTTAACAATTTTTCTATTATTGAATAGGAAATAAATGTAAAATGTGATAACTTAAGTAATTACAAGTCTTATGATGATACTGTATAATAAATATAATAATTTTATTCATATCTTTAAAGACTTTATATAAAGCAAATGGTATATATACATGTATATACACATATATATACATATATGTCCATATCCATATGGTTACCTACAAACTGATTTTAAGCTCCTTCAGGGAAAAGACATTATAAACAATTAGAATCTTTTATTTGTATTTATTATAACATATAATCTAGTGCATCTGTGGTATTTAACAAATTTGAATAAAATAATTAATTAAATATAGATTATTTTAATTACCTTAGATGATTAATTCTACTTAGCCCAAATATACCAGTTTACCATGGCTAAGTTAAATAAAAGTAATTTTTAAAGTCCTCCTTTTTATTCCTATCCATGCAACTAAACACAAGTGAAAGGAAATGGGTTAAATGTGTAAGGATGTCTTTGATGTGTATGTGTGTGTGTGTGTGTGTGTGTATATATACATATATATATACATATATAAATATATATTTTTTGATGTGTATGTGTATATATATATGTATATATATGTGTGTGTGTATATATATTTGTGTATATATATATACATATATATATTTTTTTGAAAGGTGATTTGCCTCAGTTGGGAGTGGCTATATTGTCAAGTGATTATAGTTATGCTATTCTCCTATTTTTCTCCTTTTGAAAAGAAGTCATGTTTGCATCAATTCAGTTTGTATATAAATAATTCACTACATTTATCAATTTAATTCCAATTAAAGTTCTTAACCAAAAATATCATTCTTTATTATGACAAAAATTTCCTTCTCTATTCTAAAGGATTTTAAGTATTTTAAGCAGCATTTTCAAGAAAGCAACTATTTAAACAGCTCACACTTTATCTTAATAAGAACATTAATTTAATGATTGAAAATAGAGTTGGTTCTATAATGAGGTCTCATGAGTACTTTATTATGTAACATCCCCAAAGACAACCAATTCTGGGAAATATGAGAGAACTATTGATGAAAACAGAATCAATATAATGGATTATTTGTGTGTCACGAATACTCAGGTAAAAACAATTGTTTGGTGGTTAATTTTATAAATTACAAAAACTTAACCTTTTAAAAATCCATACATTTTATTATAAAAAGTAGCAGGTCTTTAGTAAATGGATGTTTCTATTCAGTGGAAAGAGTCATGAAATAGGTGTTGCAAAAGACCTTCTGAAATGCTTTGCATATAGGCACAGATACAAACCCTCTTCCTGTGGATTAGAAAACTGGCCAGTCACCTGTTTTTTTAATTGGGAAATGCAAACTTACCATCCTACTGAACATAGTATAAACTCTATAGCTTAACACAAAGCCATGTGAATAAAGTATATCCATTCATTTTTTAATTTTTATGTATAATTAAAATATAAAATAATGTACCTATTATTTTATATAAGTAATGCATGTATTACTTATATAACATATAGCAACATGTAATAATATAAATAATGAAATTGATTTAATATATATTCATAATTAGTATATATATTTAACAATTAAAAATATTTGTTGAGTGGCCATTACAAATACCAGTGAGAAAAGGCATCATTCTAGCTCCTAAGGAGGTAAAAGTATTACGGAGATGTCACAGATACTCAAATAAACCCAAATTGGACAAGCTCTATCACAGACGTGTATGAAAGTGCCATAGGAAGGATTAAGAAGAAACCAACCTTTTTGAAGGGGGTTAGAAAGGATTTCAGAGTCAGTGATAACATGTGGGCAATAACCTTTGAAAGAAAAAAGGACAGAATGACATCTGAGTTATACAAACATACAGTCTTATTTGTTAGACCATGTGATTTACTATTTTTAAATAATCAATTATTCCTATTTAATGTTTACTTATTTATTTTTGAGAATGTATGAGTGGGGGAGGGTCAAAGAGCGAGGGAGAGAAAGAATCCCAGGCAGGCTCCATGCTGTCAGCACAGAGCCCGACATGGGGTTCCATCTCACAATCCATGAGCTCACCATCTGAGCTGAAATCAAGAGCCCAGACACTTAACCAACTGAGCCACCAAGGCATCCCTAAATCATCAACTATTCTTATTTTTCAGCTTTCTCGAGTTGTGTTTTTTGTTTGTTTTTGACCCTGAACTTTATATAAAATTGCTTTTACCTGAGTCACTGTCTTACTAATCTTATCAAGCATGATATATTCACCTCTTATACTGAACAATAGATTCCTCTATACAAAACAAGTCAAGAGAAGAATACATAAAAATTTGACTGAATATATTGTTAACTTTGCTTAAAATTTAGAATTTGGCCTTTAAAAACAAATTCTGTATATTGTATATTGATAAAACTTGACCTAAGGTGATGAGAGTGAGAATGAAACAGATTTGGAGGACTTTAACAGAATAGAATTTTTACAATTTATACTAATTTCATATTACTACAAGTTATGGATGTGTAAGAACACTTTTAATAATTTATTTTTATTTTTAACCTAAATTCACATATTTCTAGGTATAAGATCCTTGATTAGTCAATATAAATAATATATTTATTTAAGATACCATCTTATCCTCAAGAGCTTAACATAAAATGTAAAACTCATTAAAAAATAACAAATACTTTTTGTTAATAGTCATTTAAACTGGTATTATTAGGGACACCTGGGTGGCTCAGTTGGTTAAGCATCTGACTTCAGAAGTTCAGGTCATGATCTAACCATTTGTGAGTTAGAGCCCCCCATTAGGCTCTGTGCTGACATTGCAAACCTGGAGCTTGCTGGATGTTCTGTGTCTCCCTCTCTCTCTGCCCCTCTGCCCCCTCTCTCTGTAAAAAAATAAATAAACATTAAAAAAAGTTTAAAAAACCTGGTGTTACTAATAAAGCTTTATATGAGCTGGTAGAGAATTCAAACTACTGAGGAGAAAAATATTCATTTACTAATTTGTGATCTTATATATTTATAAGTCCCAGTTTTGTCATCTATAAAATATGGATAATAATTATATTCCAGAGTTGTTTTAAGGAATATTAGTGAAAATATATGGAACTACCTCATACAGCCTTTTACACTTCTTTTATTTCTTCCTTCCCATTTCTTTTATGTGTTTAAATCAAGTAAGACCAATGAATACCATATTTTAATAGGATGATTATTAAGACACATCCATCAGTTATGAAAAGATTCAGTTTCTTTCTGACTTGCCATTATACATGTAACTCAAAGTTATATTGAAAAAAATGCCTACTTGACGTTCACTCTCACCACTTTTATTTTACTGGAAATGCTACCATGGCAATTAGATAACAAAAGAAACAGAAGACATCCAAATTTGTAGGGAAGAAGTAAAACTTTCACTATTTGCAGATGACATAATACTCTATAGAGAAAACTCAAAAGACCACATCAAAAAACTACTAGAACTGATAAATGAATTCAGTAAAGTTGTAGGATACAAAATGAACATACAGAAATCTGTATACACTACAGATCTGTATACACTAATAATGAAGCAGTAGAAAGCAAAATCAAAGCAATCCCATTTACAATTGTACTAAAAATAATAAAATATGTAGGAATAAACCTAACCAAAAAGCTAAAAGACCCATACTATGAAAACTATAAAACACTGATGACAAAAATTGAAGAAGACCCAAAGAAATAGAGACATCTCATGTTCATGGATTGGAAGAACAAATATTATTAAAACGTCTAAACTACCCAAAGCAATCTACACATTAACGTAATCCCTATCAAAATACCAATAGAATTTTTCACAGAGATAGAACAAACAATTCTAAAATTTGTATGGAACCACAAAAGACCCTGAATAGCCAAAGCAATCTTGGAAAAGGAAAACAATATTGGAGGTATCATAATTTCAGGCTTCAAGTTATATTACAAAACAGTACTAATCAAAAGAGTATGACACAGAAATAGACAAATCAATGGAACAGAATAGAAAACTCAGAAATAAACTCACAATTACATGAACATCTAATCTTCAACAAAGGAGGAAAGAATATGTAATGGGAAAAAGATAGTATTTTCAACAAAGGGTGTTGGGAAAACTTGACAACTCTCTGCAAAAGAATGAAACTGGACCACTTATGCCATACACAAAAATAAACTCAAAATGGATTAAAGACTTAAATGTGAAACCTAAAACCATAAAAATCCTACAAGAGAGCACAGGCAGTAATTCTCTGACATTGCCCATAGCAGTGATTTTCTAAATATGTCTTCTGAGGCAGAGGAAATAAAAGCAAATTTCAACTATTGGGACCACATTAAAATAAAAATCTTCTGCATAGTGAAGGAAACAATCAACAAAACAGAAAACAAAACAAAACAAAAAACCCATTGATTGGGAGAAGATATTTTCAAATGACATATCCGATAAAGGGATAGTATCCAAAATAAATAAAGACCTGATACCACTCAACACCGCCCCCCCCCCAGAAATAATCCAATTAAAATGGGAAGAAGACATGAACAGATCTTTCTTGAAAGAAGATATCCAGTTGACTGACAGACTCATGGAAAGATGCTCAACATAACTCATCATCAGGGGAATACAAATCAAAACTGCAATGTGAGATCACCTGACACCTGTCAGAATGGCTAAAATAAAGAACACAGTAAACATGAAGTCTTGGTGAGTATATGGAGAAAAAAGAACCCTCATGCATTGTTAGCGGGAATGCAAACTGGTACAGTCATTGTGGAAAATAATGTGCAGTTTCCTCAAAATTAAAAATAGAACTGCTTTGGGATTCAGCAATCACAATACTGGGTGTTTACCCCCAGTTTATCTATTGACTGTCCATCAATAGATAAATGGACAAAGAAGATGTCTCACGTGTGTATATAAATATGTATACACACACACACACACACACACATATATATATATATATATATATATATATATATATATATATAAATGGAATATTATTCAGTGATAAAAAGAATGCAATCTTGCCTTTTACGACAACATGGGTGAGCTAGAAAGTATAATGCTAAGTAAAATGAGTCAGAGAGTGACAAATACCATATTATTTCACTCATATGTGGAATTTAAGAAACAAAACAAATAAACAAAGTTATAAAAGGGAGAGACAGAGAGAGAGAGAGAGAGAGACAGAGAGAGAGAGAGAGAGACAAACCAAAAAAAAAAAAAAAAACTATTAACTATAGAGAATAAACTGATGGTTATCAGAGGGGAGGTGGGTAGGGGGGATGGGTGAAATAGGTGATGGTGATTAAAGAGTATACTTATCATGATTAGCATTGAGTAATATGTACAGTTTTTGAATTACTATATTGTACACCTAAAACTAATAGAACACTGTATGTTAATGATACTGTAACTAAAATTAAAAACTAAACTAAAATAAGATAAAAATAAATTTAAAATTGCCTAGTTGATGAAGAAATAGAGCCAATTAAAATTGAACCTAGAATCTATCTAAGCCTTCATAAACAATTTTGCAGACTAACTTATCAAGTTCAGTAAGATTAATATATGAAATCCAATGGCAATTTGCCAAATCACAGTGTTATATTGTGCTTAGTGATGTAGCCCAGTCATTCTTATTAAATCTAAGCTTAATATAATGCTGTCAAGATGGTTTAGTACATTTACTATGTTTACAAAAATATTCTTTCTGATACAGTTCAATGATGAAACAGCTTGTGAATTCTGTCTTCTCTGCTTGGTCACAGTACTGACACTTGCTTGCAAGAAGACTATCTAATTTCCTCATAGATCAATTATCAGAATTGGACTGGTTTACCTCTTTCACAAGTTGCTTTGGCAGATCAAAAGGTGTCCTGGCCTGGTTGGTATTTGGCTTGAGTCATTGTTGGATATGTAGAAGATAATGAATTAGAGGCAGCCAGAGACTGTGAATCTTGTGGTTGGAAAAATTCCGAGTAGTCATTGGCACAGATTTCTTCTTATTCAAGAATGTTAGTTTTGGAAGCTTGAGAGCTGGAATTGAGGAACATGAGAAATGAAATATATAACAAAGGAAGCTTGTGCCTTTCAGTGTAGGAAGAAATATAAGAATCTGAGTTGACTCCTTACTAGTACTCCACTCTAGAGGTCCTTTGAAATATGTTTTCAAGTGCTTTGTGTATATTTGGAATAGGAAGACTACTTAAGTCATAAAAGAAAAACCGATAAATTTAAGAAAAATAGCTAGCTATAAGAGAGATGCTAGTCTTCTATATATTTTTAAATCAGTTCTCTATGTGGAACTCAAATTTTGAATTTTGAAGACTTATCAAGTAGCCTCTTTAATAATAATTTATTTTAAAAGAAATCATCTCATTCCTTTTTTTTTTTTCTTTCTCTTTTGCCTCTAGAGGGAGGGAAGTGAGTTGATTGCAGTCTATTGATCCAGATGAACTGATTCAAATTCCAGCTCCAAAGCTTACTAATTGTGGGTCCTACATCAAGCCCTTTTCTCCCTCCAAGCATCTATCACATGAAAACGGAAATAATACTAGCCTGAAGAGGAGAGTAGAAGGGTAAAGATAATGTATATAAAGCATCAAGCTCATTGTCAAAGGTCCTAATGTTGAAGAGAGTTTGAAATTTCCTATCTTCACCAAAATATGTCTGTGTGTGTGAGAGAAAGAGACAGAGACAGAGACAGAGAGAGAGACTTAGTAAGACAGAGAGAGTATAAGCTGGATAGACAGAGAAGATGCATGATTTTAGAAAACCTATTTACATGTATTTTACAAAAGACACCAAGAAACATAAGTACACTCTTTTTTGAGAAATTTATCCTTTCTGAAATTTAATTGAAGAATGAAAGCTGGTAGAAGAGAGACTTGACAGCATTTAAGAAAAAAGCTTGTTCTAGTCTTGCACTAAATTTGGTAGCATCAAAATAAAGCCAAAATACCCGAAAAATATCCCCGGGGTTAATTTGACAACCACGTAAGAAAAGAAGTACCTACTATATCCAAAATGAGCAATGATGACCTATTTTCTTACATTTGTCACTAACATCCTCACTGCTGTCAAGCTTGTTAGTGACAAATAACAAGGGAAAGGTCACAGCCTTATGTGATTTGAGTCAGCCCTGTTTTGAAACATTTACCAATGTTGAGGACAGAATCTCTAGGAGTTGGCTTTCCTCCCAAAGATATAATCTTATTTGTGTGTTTTTAAAACTTCTAAAATTCTCCTTCATGGTATGAAATAAGTTCTAATTGTATAACTTATAACACAGACTTACAATAAACGTTCTGGTTTTCCTATGAAGAAAATCTAAATTGATTTAACATAATACAAATATTTTATTTATAAAAGAATAGAATCATAGCCATTTTTATTATGCCTGATATTTCATTTAAAAATTGGTCAAATTCTGGAAGAAGAAACAAAAGATATATAAATTTCCATAGAACACACAGCTAGTAAGCAGTTTAACCATCAGGGATTATGTTATGATTGATTCTAAAACCAGAGTTCTTTCCCTGACATTTTTCTACATTCTAATTTCAATGCTTGAAAGGCAAATTATAAAATGACAAAAGGCAAAGTGAAAAAGAAAAAAATTAAGTAGTCCTCAATTCCCTTGGGTATCTAGTGAAAACTAATAGTAATTAATATCTGTCAATATACATCATCAAAATAAAAATATATATATACCTTTGGTAAAAGGTAATGTCTCTTTGTTTGCCCAAAATTAATGCAATAGAACTTTCTTACAAAGCAAATAAATACCAATTCCCTATTTGTTTTGTGATTTTATATAGTTATAAATGCCATCAGAATTTTAAATGAATATTTATAAAACCATAATTTATTCATTTTTGTTTTCTAAAACTCAATGTTAAGTTTAAAGTTAAAATAGGATGCATTAATCATAATTTTATAAACAAGAAGGTATGGATTTTGGATCTTGGGACAACATTAAAAATTTTGTAAAGTAGCTAGGTATAGAGTATTGAGATGATAAATGCAGCACTTTTAAATTAGAGAGAACAACAACAAGACAGTATAAAAGCTTCTGCCCAGCAAATGTATGGGTTTTTAAAACCACAGCTTTCTTTAACGATCTCATGTCATTATGAGAAGGATTCAGGAGAACTGTAAAATGTTATAGGATATTAAGTCAGGTTGCCCAAATGATGTGCTAATTATCTACCTGACCAACATTTTTAGAACACTTATTTTGAGCAAGATACTATTTTAGGCTCTGAGGTTATGGTGGCAAAGAAAAAAGCAGACAACATCCCTGTCCTCATGAAAATTCCACTCTCATGATATCATTTTGTGCAGTAATCTTCACAATGTTCAATATTTCCCATCTAGATTTCTTTCTTCCTATGAGATAACAAATCTAAAGTTGGACACAAAATATTTCAAGATTATTTTTTAAAGCTTGTCACCATATAATTATACATATATAGTAATGATTTAATGTAAAATTGTTTATATTTACATAGAATCATTTGATTGCTATACTAGCATTCATTAAAATTTTGTATGCAAAAATTAAACCAGATTTTTTTCTATTTATGTTACTTAAAATAAAAGAACTTCTTTTTTTATTAAAGTTCAGTGACAGATGCTAATTTTCAAATTAGGATTTGTTTGGAATAGGATTAATAAAAAGACCATATATTATTGGTGGTATAAATGTACTTTATTTTTCAAAATAATGCAAGGTTTACGTTATGGACTGAATTGTATATCCCCAAATTCATATGTTGAAGCCCTAACCTTCAATATGATTATATTTTGGTACACTGCACTTAGGGAGGTAAATAATGCCATCACGAAGGTGGGACCCTAATCTTCTGGGACTGGTGCCATTATTAGAAGAGGAAGAGATACCAGAGATATCACTTTCTTCCTGTGAACACAAAGGAAAGGCCCTGTGAGAACACAGAGGGAAGGTGGCTGTCTGAAAGCCAGAAAAGTGGAGTCTCACTGGAAAAAAAGTCCCTTGATCTTAGATTTCCAGCTCCCAGAACTGTGGGAAGATACATTTTTGTTGTTTATGTAACCCAGTTTCTAGCCTAAGGAGATTAATACAATTTAAAACAGACTAGCTAAGGACTGTGCTTTTATGTTATATCCTTCTAAATCATTTCATGGCTTAATATTATCTATTTTAGATGTGAAATAGGAAGAAATTCAATGCATCTTGTTAAGATATCAATTGTAATTTTGAGAATAATATATCAATAATTTAGAATGTACTGTATTAACCTGAGAAGTCTGTGATTTCATAATCATCTTTGTTTTTCCCACAAAACTGAGGATGCCAGTCTTTTGTAAAATCATCGTCACAATATTTAGATTAAATGTGTAATAAAAGGCTATAATAATTTAATAAACAACTAGTTAAATTTAAATAGTTAAATATTTCAATATAAATCCAGAAGTAGGCATACAAAGTTTGACTCACAAAAGGAAAATAGTTATTATTATAAATTTCATACACATACACACTTTAATGTAATTTTAAAAAAAACTTATTTCACATGAATTATCTCAATTATCCCTTCCAACACGGAGGAAGTCATAAAAATATTAACAAAAGTGTCCTATACTGTAAACCTAGAGTTTCTTATATATCTTCCCTTCAAGAAAATTACTAGAGTTACAATTTTATCATTATTCATATGATTCTTTATTGTCTATATCTCCCATTAGACTGTAAGATCCAGATCTCTTTTTCCTTTCTTCTACATTATGAAAGAATGTTTTTTTAACTCTATAAAATTTAAATTAAATAGAACATCTTCTAAATGCTTGACTTCTCTTTTTAACTTGTTCCTAATAAGTTTTGCATTATGGAGAACCACTTGAGAAGGTTTATTCATTTTCTGGTTTTAATGAGAATAGGATCAAATTTTATCATTCCTAATCATTTCATGAAAAACATTGATATGCTTATTAAACTCAAATACTATGTTAATGTAAAGACAATCAATTTAGTCTTCAAACTGGGTAGGACTAAATTAGTAATACTGATAGACAAATCATGTTGGGTATTGGGTTCTTTTGGATAACCTAAGAGTGAAAACCTTTATCAACCTTCCTTGTAATATAGGAGGGGAGATTCCAATACCCTAAAATACTCCTGGAGATGATTCTATAGCTTATCAAATTTGAGGGCAATACATTGATGTGACAGGCAATAAGTATGCATAAGGTCTTCAACTTTTGTCCCTACTTTTACCTACTTTCTCATATTCATGTGTAAGATTCCTGATAACGCCTAACTGCCAAATGTTTATTGTAGTTAAATGATGCTATAGTCCACCTGGCAGGACATTAGGAAGAGAGTTAGGCCATAGAAATTCTTCCTACCAACTAAAGACCACAACACTGTTCTCTAGTTGGGAGAGGTAGTAGCAAGACAAAATCTCTGTGACTATATTAGAAAACATGCTCTCATAAGTAGTAAATGGAATACATGGATCTCAAAGGATTGATTTATTCATTATTTTTTTACATTTATTTTTTTAAGTTTTTATATAAATTCCAGGTAGTTAATGTACAGTTGAATATTAGTTTCACATCTACAATATACTGATTCAATACATCTATAAAACAACCAGTGATCATCACAAGTGCACTCCTCAATCCCCATCACCTATTTAATCCATCCCCACCCACGTCCCTTCTGGTAATCATCAGTTTGTCCTCTATAGTGAAGAGTTGATGTCATGGTTTGACTCTCTTTTTTTTTCTTCCCTTTGCTTGTTTCATTTCTTAAATTCCACATATGAGTGAAATCATATGGTATTTGTCTTTCTCTGACTTATTTTGTTTAACATAATACTGTGTAGCTCCATCCATGTCATTGCAAATGGCAAGATTTCATTCATTTTATGTCTGAATAATATTCCATTGTGTACACACACACATATATATATATGTACATATATATTATGTATATATACACACACACACACACACACACACACATATATATATATATATATATATATATATATATACACACACACATATATATATACGTCAAGTTCTTTATCCATTCATCAGTTGATGAACACTTGGGCTGCTTCCATAATTTGGCTATTGTAGATAATGTTGGTATAAACATAGGGATGCATGTATCCCCTTGACTTGCTATTTTTGCATTCTTTGGGTAAATACCTTCTAGTACAATTTCTGGATCATAGGGTAGTTCTATTTTTATGTTTTTTAGGAATCTCCATACTGTTTACCACAGTGGCTACCCCAGTTTGCATTTCCATCAACAATGCAAGAGGGTTCCCCTTTTTCCACATCCTCACCAACACATGTTGTTTCTTGTGCTGCTTATTTTAGCCATTCCTGACAGGTGGGAGGTGACATCTCACTGTAGTTTTAATATGTATTTCCCTGATGATGAGTGATGTTGAGCATCTTTTCATGTCTGCTAGCCAACTATATGTCTTCTTTGGAAAAATGTCTATTCATGTCTTCTGCCCATTTTAAATTGGATTATTTATTTTGAGTATTGAATTTTATAAGTTCTTTGTAGAATTTGAATACAAATGCTTTATTAGATATGTCATTTGAAAATATTTTCTCCCATTCCAAATGTTGCCTTTTAGTTAATTGTTTCCTTCACTGTGCAGAAGCTTTTTATCTTGATGAAGTCCCAACAGTTTATATTTGCTTTCATTTCCCTTGCCTCAGTAGACATATCTAGAAAGAAGTTGCTACTGCCGATGTCAAAGTGGTTACTGCCTATGCTCTCTTCTAGGACTCTGATGGTAACAGGTAACATTTAGGCCTTTAATCCATTTTGAATTTACTTTTATGTATGGTATAAGAGAGTCGTCAGTTCCATTCTTTTGCATGTTGCTGTCCAGTTTTCCCAACACCATCTGTTGAAGAAACAGTCTTTTTCTTATTGAATAGTCTTTCCTGATTCATCAAAGATTAATTGATCATATAGTTATGGGTTCATTTCTGGATTTTCTATTTTGTCCTATTGATCTATGTGTCTACGTTTGTGCCACTACTGTACTCTTTTGATTACCACCACTATGTAATATAACTTGAAGTCCAGAATTGTGATGCCTCTAGCTTTTTTTTCCCCCTTCAAGATTGCTATGGCTATTCAGGGTCTTTTGTGGTTCCATAGAAATTTTAATATTGTTTGCTCCAGTTCTGTGAAAAATGCTGTTGGTATTTTGATAGGGATTGCATTAAATGTGTAGACTGCTTTGGGTAGTATAGACATTTTAATATTTGTTCTTCCAATCCGTGAACATGGAATATCTTTCAATTTCTTTGTGTCATCTTCAGCTTTTTTCATCAGTGTTTTAGAGTTTTCAGAGTACAGGTCTTTCAAATTGGTTAGGTTTATCCCTAGATATTTTGTGGGTTTTGGTGCAATTATAAATGGGAATGATTCTTTATTTTCTCTTTCTGCTGCTTCATTATTAGTGTACAGAAATGCAAGAGATTTCTATATGTTGATTTTGTATCCTGTGACTTTACTGAATTAGTTTATCAGTTCTAGCAGTTTTATGGTGGAGTCTTTGGGGTGTTCTATATAGAGTATGGTTACATAGGCAAATAGTGGAAATTTGACTTCTTCCTTGCTGATTCAGATGCTTTTTATTTCTTTTGATTGATTCCTTAGGCTAGGACTTCTAGTACTATGTTGAATAAAAGTGGTGAAAGTGAACATCCCTGTCTTGTTACTGACCTTAGAGGAAAATCTCTAAGTTCTCCCCCATTGAGGATGATATTAGCTGTTGGTTTCTCAGAGGTGGTCTTTATGATGTTGAGATATGTTCTCTCTAAACCTACTTTTCTGAGGGTTTTTATCATGAATGGATGTTGTTCTTTGTTCAATGCTTATTCTTCATCTATTGAAATGATCATATAGTTCTTATCATTTCTTTTATTAATGTTGTGTATCATGTTGATTGATTTGTAAAGATTGAAACACCTTTGCAATGCAGGAATAAATCACACCTGATCATGGTGAATGTTTTTTTAATGTATTATTGAATTTGGTATGCTTTTATTGAGAATGTTTGCATCCATGTTCATCAGGGATATTAGCTGGTAGTTTTCTTTTTTAGTGGAGTTTTTATCTTGTTTTGGTATCAGGGTAATGCTGGCCTCATAGAATGAATTTGGAAATGTTCCTCCCTTTTTTATTTTTATTTTTTGGAGTAGTTTGAGATTAATAGGTATTAACTCTTCTTTAAATGTTTTGCAGAATTACCCTGGGAAGCCATCTGGCCCTGGACTTTTGTTTGTTGGGAGTTTTTTGATTACTGATTAAGTTTCTATGCTGGTTATCAGTCTGTTCAAGTTTTCTATTTCTTCCTGTTTCAGTTTTGGTAGTTTATATGTTTCTAGGAACTTATCCATTCTTCTACATTGTCCAATTTGTTGGCATATGGTTTTTCATAATATTTTGTTATAATTGTTTATATTTCTGTGGTGTTGGTTGTTATTTCTCCTTTCTCATTTCTGAATTTATTTATTTGGGTTATTTCTCTTTTCTTTTTGATATGTCTGGTGAAAAGTTTATCAATTTTGTTGATGTTTTCAAAAAACCATCTGCTGTTTTCATTGATCTGTTTTGGGTTTTTTGTTTGTTTGTTTGTTTTTTGGAGTTCCTGTTCATTTATTTCTACTCTAATCTTTATTATTTTCTTTCTTCTGCTAGTTTTAGGTTTCAATTGTTGTTGTTGTTTTCTAGCTCCTTTAGGTGTAAGGTGAGGTTGTTTATCTCAGATTTTTCTTGCTTCTTGAAGTAGGCCTGTATTGCTATATTCTTCCCCTATAAGACCACTTTTGTTGCATCCCCAAAGTTTTCAGCCATTGTGTTTTCATTTTCATTTGTTTCATGTTGTTTTGTTTTATTTTGTTTTGTTTTGTTTTGTTTTGATTTCCTGGTGTACCTATTCATTTTAGTAGCATTTTAACTTCCATGTATTTGTGTTCTTTCCAAATATTTGCTGTGGTTGAATTCTAGTTTTATAGTGTTGTGGTCAGAAAAGGTGTATGGTACAATGTCAATTTGTTTGTATTTGTTGAGGCCTGTTTTGTGACCTATTATTTGATCCATTCTGGAGAATGTTCCATGTGCACTTGTAAAGAATGTGTATTCTGTTGTTTTAGGATTGAATACTGTGAATATATCTGTTAAATCCATCTGGTCTAGTGTGTCATTCAAAACCATTGTTTCCTTGTTTATTTTTTGTTTAGATGATCTGTACATTGATGTAAGTGGAGTGTTAAAGTCCCATACTATTAGTGTGTGTGTTATTATCAATTAGTTTCTTTATTTTTGTTATTAATTGTTTTATATATTTGGGTGCCCCTATGTTGGGTATATAAATATTTATAATATTTGTTAAATCTGTCCCTTTATGATTATATAATGTCTTTGTCTTTTAACAATTTTTGTTTTGAAGTCTAGTTTGTGCAATATAAGTATTACAACCCTGGCTTTCTTTTGACAGCCATTTATATGATAAATGTTTCTCCAGTCCCTCACATTAATCTGCAGGTGCCTTTAGGTTTAAAATGAGTCTCTTGTAGGAAGCATATAGATGGGTCTTTTTTTTTTTTTATCCATTCTGATACCCTAGGTCTTTTGATTTAGTTCATTTACATTCAGAGTAATTATTGATGGATATGTATTTATTGCCATTTTACTTATTTGATGATTGTTTCTGGAGATTTTCTCTGATTTTTTCTTGTCTTTGTCACTTTTGACCTCTCCTTTGCACTCAAAGAGTCTCTAACATTTCTTTAACTTTTTTTTTAAAATGTGTACTTGTTTTTGAGAGGGAGAGAGAGGAAGACTAAGTAGGGAAGGAGCAGAGAGAGATAGAGGCACAGAATCCAAAGCATGCTCAAGGCTCTGAACTGTCAGCACAGAGCATGACATGGGGCTTGAACCCTTGAGCCATGGAATCATGACCTGAGTCAAAGTCGGATGCTTAACCTACTGAGCCACCCAGGCACCAGTTCCTTTAATATTTCTTGCAGGACTGGTTTACTCGTCAAAAACTTCTCTAGTTTTTTCTGGGAAACTCTTCATATCTCCTTCTATTCTGAAAGAAAACCTTGCTTGATAGAATATTCTTGGCTGCAGATTTCTCCCATTCAGCATTTTGACTACATCCTGCCACTCCATCCTGGCATGCCAAGTTTCTGTTGAGAAATCTCCAGCTAGCATATGTGTTTTCCCTTGTACGTTAAGGACTTCTGTTTTCTTGCTCCTTTTAAGATTTATCACTATATTTTGCAAATCTAATTGCAATATGTCTTTGTGTTGGCCTGCTTTTGTTGATCTCAATGGGAGTTGTCTGTGCCTCCTACATCTAGATGTCTGTTACCTCCCCCAGATTAGGGAAGTTTTCTGCTATTAATTCTTGAAATAAATTTTATACCCCCTTTTCTCTCTTCTTCTTCTGGGCCTCCCATAACATGAATATCATTATGTTTGATGGAGTAACTGAATTTTCTAGGTCTATTTTTGTGTTGTATAATTCTTCTTTGTCTCTTTTGTTCAGCTTCATTATTTTCTATTATTTTGTTTTGTAGGTCACTAATTTATTCCTCTGCTTCTTCTAGCATGTTATTCACTGCATCAAGCCTGTTTACAATCTTGTTTATTGCATTCTTCATCTCTGGTTCTTTTTTAATACTTTTATCTCTGGGGTAAGGGTCTCACTGATGTCTCTATTTTTTTCTCAAGCCCTTATGATTGCTGCTTTAAATTCGCCATCAGGCATGTTATTTATATACATTTCACTTAGATCTCTTGCCATGGCCTCATCTTGTTCTTTCATTTGCAATTAGTTCCTCCATCTTGGCATTTTGTCTAAGTCTCTGCCTTCTTCTCTGTGTTAGAAGAACCAGTTGTATCTTTTCCTCCTGAAAGTAATGGCCTTATTAAACTGAGGTCATATAGTGCCCAGGTCTTGCACTTAAGGAATGTCATCATTGTGTGCTGTGTATACTATGCTGTTGTGTTTGGCTGCTCTATCCTTCAGGCCAGTCATCTGCAGAGGCTTTCCTTGTCTGCTGTGGGCAATGTTTGGTCCCTAGCCAGAGTGTGGCAAGCTTTAGCAAGGTGTGCTCCAATCTGCATGTGAAAAGAGACCTGGCAGCAACTCCACCAGAACTGAGGACCTCCAAAACTCTCTGATCAGGAGATACTGTGTGGGCAAGGCATTTGCACTGGTCTTCTGGGGGAAGTTCTCCATTCTGGTACTGAAGCAAGCTTGACTGAGAAAAGCAATCCTGCAGAGCACAGGGTGGTAGAGCTCAGTGTAAGAAAGTTAGGCAGCCAATGTCAGCATTGTGCTGCTTTTTGCTGGTTCTGTGTTGATGCTGAAAGGCAGGGAGAAAAATGGCACCTGACAGCTCCTCTGTTTTCAGAGAGGCATCTCTGTGAATGCTTCCACATAGGGAAGTATTCTGAGAAGAGTGAATAATCTCCCCACTGTGCCCCATGCACTCTTCAGATCACTGTTTCCATGCTCTCTGCTCCCAGGTTTTTGGCCTGCCTTCCCTCCAGGAGCAATGTAGTGCCCTCCAGACTCTATCCCAGCCAAGCCTGCTGGCCTTTCAACTTGCAGGCTTTAAGTCCCACTGGTTGCAAGAGCTCATAAAATTCAGCCCCCCTCATTTTCCAAGCCAATGGCTTTGAGAAAATGTTCTCTTTGTGCATCTTTCTGTGTGTTCCTCTCTCTCACTCTTCTCTGCAACCACAGCTCCCTCCCCTCCACAATACCCACAACCCATTTGTTCTCTAAACCATGTCTCTGAACTTTCTACCATCTTCAATGTGACCTCGTCTCTTCCCTCAGTTGTGGAGTTTTTTTCTGCTAGTCTGTAGGTCAATTTCTGGGGGTATTGAGGATGATTTGATATTTATCTAGTTGTGCTCATAGGGTGAGATAAACCTAGTGTCCTACTACTTCATCACCATCTTCCCATTCGTTATTCTTGAAAACATATTTTAAGTGTTTTCTGTGGATTGATAACTGGGCTCAGCACAGAGAATACAAAATTGTCAAGCAGAAGAGAGGCCATGCACAATATCGTGAGTTCAGTCTAACCAGTAAGTTGAAAACTTATCACATACTTCTAAATGTAAGAGAATTTGCAAGCATGGCAGTATGTATGAGAGAGGCAACAATAGGAGCAAAAACCTTCACTACATAAGTGAATGAGTAAAATGAGTGAATGAATGAATGTCTCAGTGGCTAAAAGAAACTCACAGGAGACTAGTCTAGTTAGAGCAGAGAGTGCCCCTGCAGCATACTGCATGGGGAAGTAGAGACCGATTTTATCACATAGATTTTAACCTTAGACAAAAGGAAAGACATTGGGAGGCAGTGTCTGTGCCCATACACTTAAAGTGCAAGAACTAAAGAAAGAGAAATACAAAATTTGTGTTTTGAAAAGAAACTCATGCAGCTTTGTTGAGAGAAATAAATGATTATAGGGAGCCTTAGGTGGATATGAGAAAACAGTTATTAAGCTCTTAGAATTAGACAGATCTGGGTCTTCTACTCAATGCATGATACAAATTTGGAAGAATGGATGTTTGTTAACTGCTAAAATAATTCATCTTTATACCTTTCTTCTTTACATAGAAAGCAGAATTAGCTGCCAAGAATAACTTTATGAATACAGTGGCTAAATTATACAGCTATTTCATGCACTATTTATCATTCAAATATGAGAAAACTAAGCTATCATAAATGTCTGTCTCTATTTGCTGGAAAAATAAATGCAGTATATTGATTACAAAATAATGAACAGCAATATTCCTTTGCTCTGATACTCAAATAGCTATTCCTTATTTTTGTGTATTTTCTCTATTACTAAAAAACTACTAAATTGAAGGAGAAACATTGCAGTATTTCAAAAAGTCAAATCTATGGAAAATATTAATACAATTATTATAAACTGTATCTCCCTAAAATTCATATGTTGAAACCCTATCCTTAATGTGATGATATTTAGAGATGGAACCTTTGGGAGATAATTAAGTCATAAGGTAGGATCCCTCATGATGGAATTAGTGCCCTTGTAACAAGAGGCAGAAAAGAACTTGCTTCCTGTCTCTTTTACTGCCAGGTGAGGACACAATGAGATGTCCTTCTGCAAACCAGAAGAGGGCCCTCACTAGACACTGGATCTACCAGCACCTTGATCCTGTACGTCCCAGATTTTAGAATTGTGAGAAACAAACATTTATTGTTTAAGCCACCCAGTCTGTGGGTATTTTAACTGTTATAACAGCCCGCGCTGATTGGCATAACATTTAAAGTATATGCAACAAGTGTTTGGAAAATTCATAGGTGAAAATTAGATAAATACTTTTAAGAACTGATTGCTAATCTTGAGGAAAAAATCAAATTCCATGAAGATTTGTGTAGATGTCATAAAAATTAGGTGTATGTTAGATGAGTCACACAAACACAGTTTTATGGAATACGGAATATTAAATGAAAAAATCCATTAAGATGTATTTTTATGCTTTAGTGGAAATAAAATCTGATATTCAATAAAAAGTGCCAGAGGTAACATGAAATAAAACATAATTTAACTATCACAATATTAACAAAAAATATTATCATGCTAGTTTTTCAAACCTAAAGTCATATACTAATGCAAGAAAATTATAATTTAATTTTATATAACCACGATATAATATGGCACTGAAAAATGCTTACAATATTTGAAGTACTCCACATTTCTCTTGTCTCTTTTCTCTTGTAATGTACATTACAAAATGATTGAGTAGTACAAACCCCTAAGTAAAGAACAAGAATGCAACTTAAATGCTTATTTTTTTCAGCCTTCTCAAAGCATTTACGCAAAGATCTCCAACATGTCAAACAACTTTGTTCCTCTGCTTGCTCTGTCTGCAGCACTGTAATTCCACCCTAGAGCCATTTAAGATTTATAACCACTCAACTTTCACACCTGCTATGTGACAGTCAAATGCTACATGTTACGGGGAACAAAAATGAATAGAATATTATCTTGCATTCCACAAATTCAGAAAAGCAGCAGGTGAAGGCTGGCAGTCAAACAGCTGACTAAATTCAATGTGGTAAATACTATGAACATTTATGTACAAAGTGCTATGAGACCACAGATAAGGGAGTAACTACATTTGTAGGGAATATACTATAGAGTTAGGAATGGCTTCTAATGAAAGAAGTACTTAAGAATTGGACTTTGATATTAAACATTTATTTGTTTGTTTTTTTTTTTTAAAAAAGGAAGAACAAGGCAAAGATGCTAAGGAACTAAATATGTTGATGTGATTGTAATAAATGTCCCAATTGGTGAGGGCTTCATTTCTCAAAGAATATACTAGGTTTCCTTTTACCTCCAATCCTGTTTATTCTTTTGTGAAACACTACTTATTATCCTTAAAAGAAATCTGGATCAGATGCAGACCACAATGGCTGAAACCATGTGTTGGTCTGGTGCCCCTCTGAAGACATTTTCCTTTGGTTTGAGTTCTATTGTCCTCTCCAATCTCTGAATTTCTAAGAAATAGTCCTCTGGATTACTTATATACTGAATTACTCTGGTATTTATATACTTATATAATTACTCTGATTATTTATATACTTATATACTCTGGATTACTTATATACTGAATTTCTAAGAAATAGTCCTCTGGATTACTCACATACTGCTGAGCTTGTTCTTTGTCTGATCTCCCTAATTAGTCAGAGCATATTTTAAAGGGAAATTTTCTCTGAATATTAAAAAACGATATTGTTTATAGGGACACTTGGGTGGCTCAGTTGGTTAAGCGTCCAACTTCTGCTCAGGTCATGATCTCATGGTTCATGAGCTGGAGCCCTGCATCAGGTTCCATGCTGACAGCTCAGAGCCTGGAGCCTGCTTCAGATTCTGTGTCTCCCTCTCTCTCTGCCCCTCCCCCATTCATGCTCTGTATCTCTCTTTCTCAAAAATAAATAAACATTAAAAAATAAAAAAAAAATTGTCTATAATGCTATGCACAGAGAAGTTATAAATATTTGTGCATTTCATTGAATTAAGTCATTTCTCTTTTCATAAGCAGTAAGTTCACCTTAAACTTCAGACCTAAACTGGGAAGTTATACATTCTTGCATCTTTAAATGTTAGTTTGTAGTGATGCCTTGACTCTGACTTTAAAAATGAATTAGGGGCGCCTGGGTGGCTCAGTCGGTTGAGCACCCGACTTCAGCTCAGGTCACGATCTCACTGTCCGTGAGTTCAAGCCCCACGTCGGGCTCTGGGCTGATGGCTCAGAGCCTGGAGCCCGCTTCCGATTCTGTGTCTCCCTCTCTCTCTGCCCCTCCCCCATTCATGCTCTGTCTCTCTCTGTCTCAAAAATAAATAAACGTTAAAAAAAAATTTTTTAAATAAAAAAAAATAAAATAAAAATGAATAAGTTATAATTTCATGGAAGACCTTGAAATACATGGGTATGATTTGAACATGCCAATTCAAAAGCTATTCCAGATACAGGAAACAAAATATGGTTGGAAATGTAGGTGAACATGATTTATAATAGGAGAGAAAAAGTAGTTCTACTATGGGGAATGTAAACTTAATAAAATAAAATAGGTTAAGTAATGAGTAAAATAATGTATAAATGAATACTTTCTTAAATTAGTAATGGGTAGGTGGCTCAGTCGGTTAGGGATCCAACTCTTGATTTCAGCTAAAGTCATGATCTCACAGTCCCTGAGTTTGAGACCCACGTCGGGCTCTGCACTAAAAGTGCTTGGGATTCTTTCTCCCTCTCTTTCTGCCCCTCCCCCACTTGCACACACGCACACTCATGTTCTCTCAAAATAAATAAATAAACTTAAATAAATAAATTAATAAAAATAAATAAATTCATCAATAGGTAAAAGGACCAGAAATTCAGGTTGTAATTAGAGCAGGGGACTTTAGAAATTTGTGTTATTAAAATCAATTCCACAATCAATAAGCAAGAGTAAGACAAAAAAAAAATTACAAGTATTGGTGTGTTTAGTATAGGCTGGAATGGAGAGAATTTATGAGCATGGAGACCAAGATGAAATCATTCATTAACAGAAATAATAACAGAGCCTGACCTGATAACATAGGACAGAGAAATCAGAGGAGACAGATGTAGGAGGGGTCATAAAGGAGGATTTGCCAGGATTTGGCAAAAATGTACTATTCATTCAATACTATATTTGTTCTAGGCCACGGCATTACTTGCTATGAAAAATTTCATGTGGACATGGATCCTGTCCTCAAGGAGTTTATGTTTTAGTAAGGATGGAGAAAGAATTTTGAAGAAGAAAGAATTAGAAGTAGAACTTGCTAGGAAGAATTTCAGGGGTTCAAGTAGCTCATTAAATAGACAGGAAAATTCTATAAAAGCCACTGAAGTTAGGAAGGTGGGGGGCTGTGTTTGGAATAAAGAAAGGTCTGCAGTTTGGCTAGGGAATATTTCATGGATAGATAAACGAGAAAAGGCTTAAAAGAGAAACTGGGGTTATGAAGGAGAGTGACTTGAATATCCAGCTAAAATATTTGGGTTACGTGTTAGAATGGGTACCTTGGGTTTGATTACCCTGCAGCTCTTACCTACTTTTATTTTATTCTTGTTTATTTATTTTGTGTAAACATGTCCTGAATCATCTTTTGGAAGTGTTCTTTTTCACTACAGGCCACTCAGACCTTGTCTCCCAGGAATTTGAATCCCAGCCACTGACACAGGAGGGAAAATGGGAGGAGATGAAGCACACCAATTGCAGGGTCACGGACAGATTTCCCTCCTTTTCCTGCCAACTTTCCTGGGTCCTGTCCTTTGCAAAAGCTGGTTGTTTTGTTCTCTTTTTGGTTTATGAATTGCCATGAATCCTTTCAATAAAATCCTTTTGTTTCCCTAAAGTAGGCTAGAGTTGTTTACTATCGCTTAAGACCCAAAGCACTCGTATTCAGAACCAACAGAATTACATTATATGACATTTCACATAGACAGTGGGAGTCAGAAGAAAACAGTATTTGGCTTCATATATGTAGTTTTCAAAGCAAGAATGAAAAATCAAAAGATCCATCCAGTGAAAGAGTTACTGTAGTACAGATGTTAGTGCAAGACAGCATTATGTAGAAAATGCTTTGTTACCTTGTGAAGGAAATCATAAATCAATGCACACAAAGTAACTGTGACTTAGAAAGGGTTTTTGAAAAGAATAAGCTTCTCATGCTTTTGTAGCAAGCCCATAAAATCAATCATTTATATTGAGAAAACAATGATTAGATTATTCTTGGAGAGCTTAAAGAAGATATTTTCAATTACTTGAAAAAGTATAGCTGGTAAGAAATGTATTTATGTTTGAGTAATTTCTGTGTAAAAAAAAATAAAAGCTTAAGAGTAAACAAAGCAGGGCAGACTCAGAATAAAAACAATGTAGAGCAAGAAATTTATTTTCATAATTTAAAATGCCATCTGGTGTCAGGTATTCATCAAACCTTTTGCTAACATTAAATAATTTTGCTATTAATAACAGCTAAAAAGTACTCAGAATTATTAAATGGCAGAGTCTATCCTGAATACTATGAAAACTATCTCATAAGCTTCACAAGATGGTTATAGGACAGGCTTTGTAAATCTTAAGTCTCTTTGGTTACAATGAAACAGAAAACCTGATTCAAATTTGTTTAAGCAAATAAGACATTTATTGGCTTACACAAATAAAATTTTCTGGAACAGAGTTGTCTTAACGGGCTTAAAACCTATAAACAAAATTTATAGTTCTAGCCTCTCACTTTGAATCTCCCCTTTTTCATTAATTGTCATTATTTAACCCCTCATGATCACAGGATGGCTATGTAAGTCCAACTGGACACTACTAACTCAAAATCTAGAGGAAAGAGAAATTTCTTCTCCCTCAACATGTTGAAGTCATCCATCCGATCAATATTTTGGCTTGATTCTCACTGTCTAAGTTGAAAGGCACTCATTTCTGACACAATCAGTTTGGCACGTGCCGGCTGACTTGCACTAGTTGTAACAAAAAACTGTGTGAAAAGTAATAATAAAGATCACAATCATAATAGTAGCAATGACCATTTATAGTACTTACTTTCAAATTCTGATGACTTGGGCTACATTAATTTATAGATTTCCACAATAACCATAATATATAATGCACTATTACTATTCACATTATATTGGTGAGAAAATTGAGGCATAGAGTGGCTAATTTACCGGCAACATTCACACAGATGTCAAGTGGAAGAGCTGGAATCTGATCAGAAATTTGTCTGGCTCTAAAGTCTACAAAGTAACCATTATACTGTAGTGTCATTCATTCTTTGAGAAGATAATGAGGACATTCCTTTACAAAGCACATGTGCTGAAAATAGTAGAATGGTGCAGCAGAAAATGTGAGGTGTTATTTCCCAGAAGATAAGGAAAGGAGGCACAAAGAAATTAAAGAGCTACTCTGAAGCAATTAACCAGTGAATGGTTGAGCTAGAATTCAAACTAGGTTTGGGTAAGGGCAGAGCTCAAAGTCCTAATTACTAGAATATGTGAATACATGTGATGGCTGTTATTGAATATATCTGTGAACAGATAATGTAGCCAGAATTAACATTTAAAGTGTACTACCTTAATGAATTTTCATTTCTCCCACTAATTATGTTCCTGACAGTCTAAGACCTATTATAATTCTCTCAGTCCAGGGAGAAGAAAGAGGGCCAGTGCTGGCTGGAACAAAGCATCCATGGCTAGATTTAAGTTTCAAGGGTAGTTTTCATTTTGATTTTGCTTCTTGTTTACATGTATACCAAAGCAATGATCTTGAAATACACTTTGCCAAAAAAAGTTACAGAGTTTTATGTTTCATTATATCCCATTAATACATTAAAAGCCAATTGTTATAGGCTAAATCATAGATTTTGTCCCATAATTTTGAAGGGGGATATCCCTGACACCATTAATACTGACTCACAATAGGAAAGACATCACATATGACATACAGAAACCTTTTCCATAGAGAAAGGGGTAATGGCAAACCCAAGACTTTATCAATACCAAGGCCCTACTACAGACCTATAAATTCAATCTCTGGTAATGAAGACTGCTTGCCCATATTTTTTAAAGAGTTACCAAGCATTTTTGAATGCTCAGTTAGTGTTAAGAAACACTACTCTAGGGGAAAAAAAAGACACCGGAAAACCAATCTCCACATCATGTAGACAATAGCATCTGTGGGCTATTGGGAATTTGCCATGGAGATGAGCCTGTGGAAGCTCTTCTAACTCTCTCTAGTCTAAATACAGCATATATGGATGCAGAAGTTCCTGTGTGCTTTGGAACCAGTACGTGCTGAGAAGGGCTAGGGTTAGGACCAAGATGGGGTGTTATCTGTGGGTATTATAAATGAGGAAAATGATCAGGACCTTAGACATAAGCAACAGGTATCAAACAATGTTTCTGAAAGCCAGAGAATACAGGTCTCTTCCCAGTATCAAAAGCAGATGAGGCTCTCCACAGCAATTATCCAGAACGTCACATGCATCTGAGATCTAACACCATCTTGAAAGGAACAGAGACTCATAGAAGTTGAATATTGCACATTTTCCAGAAAGATATTTATTTAACTTAAAGAAACAATGGTAGTTTATATTCATAGTTGTTTGTTTGGTTTTCTCTTACATATCAGGTGAATATAAAGGTTAAAGTCAGGTGTGGGGCTTGAGAAGGAAAAAAATATATATTACAGATAATAATTTAAAAAGCTTTATTTCTTATGCACAATTAAATGGCAGTATGCTCATACTTTGAGCATGAGAGATTCTTTTTATTCTCTATGCACTGTTCGTTTTTTATGCTCCCATTCAAGAGTCAATGTCTAGGCTTCCTTATCTATAGATAGGTTTGTGACCAGCAGGAAAGCAAAGTTGCCAACCAAACCACCTTGTCTTAGCTATTTCCATAAGTCTAAAGAATTTTTACAAAGAATTTTTACAAAGTGCTTCTGAGAAGCCATAAAGACGGAGAAAGACCTTTGAAGGAAACATCAAGAGGGAGAGAATTACCTAATTCATGGAGAGGAGCCCAATCCCCTGGCTGGGGAAAAGAGCATGGACTGAGATCCCAGAAGCAAGGGAAACACAGGTTTCAAAGGTCCTGAATGGCACAGTGGAGAGCAGTCAAAATACCCAAATGGAATCGGTGCATGGTGCTTACAAAGAAACTGGGACATAGCAATTTGGGTTTACCAGTGTTGACAAAAATTCTTATGTCCACAGTAGACAAGAAAAATAGCATAACGCCTCCATACCTAATGAAGGTCTCACAAACAACCAAGGCAATATTTTCTTCCAGTCTGGTAGGATCATGAGCCCATTCAAAATGAGGTCAATTTAAAGAAAATAAAGTCATATTTATTGAACATCTAGGTACTATTCATCCCTACTACATAAAACATAACTTTAAGTTGATGGACTAAGTTTTTAAACATTCACTAAGATCTTTAATAATGATTCATTGTTTAAAAATAAGTATATACATAATAAAATGTATCCTTGAGCAAAATTTTGAGAGAGAAGAATGACACTCCTGCACAGAAAGATAAGCCCACACAGACTAGACTTTGCTAAGTGATCGGCTGCTCTTGGAGATTTCACCAGAAAAGAGTAAGCCACAAACATATATTGTCCCTGATACATCTACATCTAGAATTCAAGTCATTGACAGAATATAAAGCCCCTAATACAAAGAAAGAGAGAAAGAGAAAGAAAGAAAGAAAGAAAGAAAGAAAGAAAGAAAGAAAGAAAGAAAGGAAGGAAGGAAGAAAGAAAGAAAGAAAAGAAAGAAAGAAGGAAAGAACGAACAAGGCACTTGGGTGGCTCAAACAGTTCAGCCTTGGCTTCTGGATTTCGGCTCAGGTCATGATCTCACAGTTTGTAGACTGTGTAGGGCTCTGCACTGACACTGTAGGGCCTGCTTAGGATTCTCTGTCTCCCTCTCCCTCTGCCCCTTCCTCTCTAAATAAATAAATAAATACATAAATACATAAATACATAAATAAATATTTTTTAAAGTAAAAGAGAAAAGAAAAAAATATCTCGAGCAAATGTATGGACTCAGACAAATACTGCAAGTTTCTGCATTTTAGAAAAATGAATAAAATAAATACTTTTCTCCGGGTAAAATTTAATTGCCTCAAAAATCTAATTAATGAGAGCATTCCATTTCTCCAATTTTGAAGGCTCACAACAGCCTATCATTTACCTGATAGAAAATAACAACTTGCCCCATATTTGTCTTCTAACTTTGGAATCTGACCTGTTTAAGTAGCTAGTGAATTTTGAATTTTATTAACACTTGTTTTAAAGATAATTATGCAGGGTTCAGTTTTTAGTTTAATCTTTCTCAGTGTTACCTAAAGATGCTACTGCTGTTCAGAGGAGTGTATCATTACTCAGAGGGGCAGTGATTTATTGAGTAATTAAGGCAATCTAAATCTTCACCAACTCAGTGCAAATTACAAATAAATGATCTAAGCTAGGTACTCTTTTCCAAATGTAAAATACTATTTATATTGTTGCTATTAGCACTTTTAATAATGTTGGGTCTTACTAGCATTTTCTACTTAGTTTTAATTTTATGTAAGTTTTCTACTAAAGGTGAAAGATATCTAAAATGAATATGGGCATTTTTACTTAAATTAGGCATTGTGCCAGGAAAAAAAAGCTTGGATGACATCAAAACTATGAATAAAATAATGATTTAAAATTACACATACACTCATTTACTTTCAATTAACAAACATTTTGAGTACACATTTACACACCTGTCAATGTTTCTTACATATGTGTAATAATAAATCTGTTTTGTTTTGGCACATAAAAATTCTCACTATTTTATTAATTCAATTTATTTACTAATTGAGTTGTGGATAATGTAAATAATCATTGAATCTTCTTCTATTTGTGACTTTATTTTTTTATAGATTTAGTTGAATTGAAAACTAAAACATGAATATGGGCAAATCTTGAAAAAAAGTTGGAAAATTCTTCCACATATCATTAATAAAAAAAACAATGTGAAAATTAAATCAATAGGCCATGAATTTGGGAAATGAGTAAGAGGTGTAGGAATGTTTGTGTTTATGTTTCCATGTATATACTACATTCTAAATTCAAAACCATATTAAAGAAATAATATACATTTACACAGATAAGTAAAGAAGCTATGCTATTATGGTGCCATAGTAAAAATTAAGTATATTTGCAAGAGAATAGATTTGTGTTTGATTACTTAGAGTTATAATACATTTTTAATATTAATATCAGAATTACTTTCAGTGTGACTGTCTGAATATTTTTTGACGTTTTATGTAGAACTTGATACTGCTTTAAATATACTTTAAAATCTCCCATAAATAAACTAGGAATTATTTTATATATTCATTTATATTATCAGAAATTTTAATAAAATTAGGTTTTAGAAATATTTTATTTGTTTATTTTCTAAAGAAGTAAAAGGGCTTAATTTTTTTCTACCACTTAGTTTCATCATTCATTCAGTTATAGTCTGTTTTCCAAAAATTGGGACTTAACCCAATGTTAATATTTAGTAAGAAGTTAAAATCTAGAACACATTACTACAATACGGATAATTTTGATTCTTCTTTAAAATACTACTTTTTAAAATCATGACAGAAGATTTTTCTTAATAGAAAGCGCCAAAAATACCATGCATATTCTTAAATAAAAGATTCCTCTTGGGGCACCTGGGTGGCTTAGTTGGTTAAGGGTAAGACTTCGATTCAGGTCATGATCTCATGGTTTGTGAATTTGAGTCCCACGTTGGTCTTTGTGTTGACAGCTCAGAGCCTGGAGCCTGCTTTGGATTCTTTGTCTCAACCTTTCTCTCTGCCCCTCCCCCCACTCTCTCTATCAAAAATAAATAAATGCAAAAAAAAATTTTAAAAAAAGATTCCTCTTAAATGTGTGCTTAAAAGAATCCTCCGAGGGAATTCTGAAATCTTCTTTAATTGCCCTGAAGTCTAATAAGTTAAGTTTAGTAAATTAAGACAAGCTGATAAATTAGGGTAAAATTTACTAAGTACCAAAATCAAAGATTCTCTTTGGTTTGATATGATAAAATATAGTATCAGATTCATAAAGTTTCATTGTTGTGACTATAGCTATATTTTGGTGATATAAAAGCCAATACCATTGTGAAAATTATAAATCTTAAAAAAAAAATAGAATCACTGCACCCAATGTTGTTGTGAACCTTGCTTCAAGAATATACATGACCCAATATTCATTGTACAGTATTTGCTTCTCTTTGAATATTTCTTACCTTTAATTTACAAAGCATATAAATAAATACATCCTCCAGCCCTCTTCTCACTCTTTTGATAATTTAAGCTGTTGTCTAGCTTTCAATTAATGAAAACATACTGTATACACTATATGTTAGCTAACGACAATACATTATATTAAAAATACATTCACCTTTTACATTTATTCATAATTCTCAATTTATTCCAGCCTTTCTCTAGTTTGTCTTGTTTTCTCTATCAGCAATGTTCTTCCCAACTTGATAAGCACACTTGATAAGCATACTTCCCACTTAATGTTCTAGATTAGTATCTGGGTAGGTGTCTTTGCCTGAGGAACAATTCTATCCTCCAACTTTCTCACGCATAGAACAAGTAAATAAACCTAGATGTTCCCTAGGCTTAATTCTGAGCATTTTTTAATTCAATTCTAAATTTATAACTCAATTTTAAATGACAGTCTTTCGTAATATATTCTGAACTCCTTTGGGGGTTAATGGTTTATCCTTTCTCTGCAAAGCATTTTACAGTTGTGTGATACACACAGGGATCTTAAATCTTAGCAATATGTGTAGAAAAGTAGACAAACTTTGATTTGCTTTTCTTGAGAGAAAGTGAAAAAAAATGAAGTATACCATTGTAATAAAGGCTGAGGAGTGGAACTTCCAACACTGGCTCTTCTTCTGCCTTTAAAAAATACATCCAAAAAAATAAAAAAATAAAAATAAATTAAGAATGTATCCATTATTTCTACTTTAACTAGTCATCATGTTGTGAGTTGCTGTCAGATATGCAAAGTCTTGAAGAAATACAAAGGTGAATTAAATGAAATATTCTATAAAAAACAAGTTATTTTATTGATTTAAATACGGCAATGTTTGGTTTTGTTTGGTTTTTTAATGTATATGAACCGAGTTCCAAGTGTTGCTACCTCTCGAAAAACAAGTTTCATTTGGGAATAGCACAAGCCACTAAACCAGAGTCACCTTATAGGATGGATCTTTGCTTCAATAATACAATTTGCCTCGCAGACTTTGCCCAATTAAAATAACCAGTGACAAAATTAATGAGCAAAATCTGAATTATAGTAAGGTGAAGTTCAGAATGTGAAAATCAATAGGGATAAAAGGATTTAGTTTTTGTAATTGTAGACTAGATATTTGAGATAATTATCTATTTATCACTCTTGACACTTCCTCACTTTCTTTTGCCCTCACCAGCACAATCACCATGGCTCTTCTCTTTTACATGTTTTTCTAGTGATTTCTGCTTGTTATACTTTGCATATAATCATTCCCTGTTGTAAGTTATCTGAATTCAAATTTGAATATAACATTAACAACAGTTTGGAAAATGTCTGTTACTTTGTTCGATACAAACTTTATAAAGATTGCTTTGGGGTGCCTGGGTGGCCAAGTCAATTAAGCATCCGACTCTTGATTTCAGCTCCGGTCATGATCTCATGGTTTGTCGGATTCAGTCCTGTGTTGGGCTCTGCACTGACAGGGTGGAGTCTGCTTGGGATTCTCTCTCTCTGTCTCTGTCTGCCCCTCTGCTGCTCACACACACTTTCTTTCTCTCTTTCAAAGAGTAGAAATTAAAAAAAAATAAAAAATATTTCTCTGTTGAGTCTCCACAATAAGAAATAATCTAAATCAAAAGATATAGAGGTAATTTAAATATACTAGTTTTTGTAACACCTGGAACACATGTTTCCCTGTTATGGGCAAACATGAAAAGCCTTAGGTAAGAGGACCTAGGACAAATATAATACATGCTTTACTTTTAAGTAGCTTCTAGTATTGTTCTCTCATCTGAGATACTCTTCTTGTAATTATTAAAACTATATCTGCATCATAATAATGGTGTAAAATAAAACTGAGAGAATGACAGATTAAAGAACAGCTCTGAGATGCAAGCATGTTTAGGTATAACCTCTTCAATATGCACATAGAAAATGAATTTTAGAGAATATTCTAAAACTGAGGTTTTAAAGACTATTTAGATCTGAAGAATTTTTTTTTTATGATTGTTCAAAGCGGTTTTCAGTATGAGAACCTGGAAAAATGAGAGCACTCCCATCTTTAGCCATCCTTATTTACTGATCAGGTTTTGTTACATTTCATTTATATTTGGTGCATGTGTTCATATTATGTTGGAACTAAATATATCCCATAAGGTTCAATTGCACAAAGTTTCTTTTTTCTCGTATATTACTATATTTGAATTACCAGCACAATCTCTTCCATTTTAGATATCTCATATTATAGAGAGTCAACAAAGCAATTTTTTTTATGTATATTTATTTTTGAGAGACAGAGAGTGATAGAGAGTGAGCAAGGGAGAGGCAGAGAGAGAGGAAGACACAGAATCTGAAGCAGAATGCAATTTCTGAGCTGTCAGCACAGAGCCCTATGCAGGGCTCAAATTCGTGAACTGCAAGATCATGACCTGAGCTGATGTCAGACTATTAACCGACTGAGCTACCCAGTTGTCCCAACAAAGGAATCTTTTAAAAAGATTTTATCAAACATAACAGACCTTTCCCAAATTATGTCTAATATTATATTCAAATTAAGTCAGATAACTTACATGATGTAATAATTATATACAGATAATTACTATTCTTTCTATGGCATATGAAGAGGGGAAACTCAGATAGTCAATATTAGAAGTAAGATTAGAAAGGAAAGCGAACCATTTACTAAGAGAATATTTACTGAACAACTAGTACAGGATATTTCCCTAGGATACATCAATGGCAAAATAAGCAAAGAAAGAAATCCAAAAACAAAAACATAACAAACAAACAACAACAAAAAAAAACTGTAAGCTCCCTAGTAAAGGTAATGAGAGACATGGATAATGAAAATAAATTAACAGGTAAAATATATAATATTAGAAGTAGTAAATGCTGTGGGAAAAAAGAAAACAAAGGGGTATGAATTATGGAAGTGGGTGGGTATTGCTATTTTAAGTAGGTGGCCAGGAAAGGCATCACTGAGAAGGCATTGTGGGAGCAGAGATGCCAACGATGTGTCAGTGACTACCCAATCGGAGAAGTTTGTCATATATCAGGTATAATATGATCCACTAAACCATAAGGTTCACATAAGCATCAGTAATCTATTATTAAATGGAAATGGTATATGTCAGGAAAATGGCCTCTGTTGCCTATCGGCTGCCTATCACTGAGAGTAGAAACCCAAATACTTCTTCCCACTGCATCTTGGTATCTGATTCACCAAAGAAAGCATAGCACAGTCAAGTGCTAGATGGAACAACACTTTACTCACACAGAGAAGAAACAGAGCAGAATCAACTCCAGGAGAAGGTATAGGTCCCCTATAGCCAGGGGGTCCCTCCTGATACAGGGCTTGCACACACCCATTTTGTGCCACAGAATAAAGAATCCCATCTTCTTCCTATGGAGTACAGATACAACAGAAGGGTTGGCAAGGGGCCAACTTTGTTTTACACACTTGAGTAAAATGAAGGAGTATGTACTGAACCTAAAACAGGAATAAGTATTTCCACATAAGTCTTCATAAGCTCATCCTAGGCAATGAAGACTCTTTGTGGTGGTAAGGAAGTGCTCAAAGTCCAAGGCCCTTATTCTTATGTGGCCAAAGGGCTAAAAGACTATATGCATAGCACTGCCTATCCCAATAGTATATTATAAAATCTGGTTAATATCAAGTGAAAAGACATACCCTGATAAATGGATGCTATTACACCATTTTTTGTTTTCTTCCCATCTTTTCCTAACTTGTATCCATGGCCTTATGGGGTAATAGCACTTTTGATAGAAAGAGGAATTCATGGTGGCATTAGCAAAAAGTATACTGCCCTGTTTTGCATTCTTTCAAATTGTGTCTGTTAAGAATTATACTAAAAAGAAATACTCCTGCTTGGCATACACCAGGTACTGTATCTTATTTTCCTCCTGGGTGGAAGGAGAAATGGCCTGAGATGTAGATCTATGCTCATTCAAGGTTAACAGTTTGACCAAGAGTTCAGAAAGATAGAAAGATCAAAACCAGAAATTGGTTTTGAGGAAGTCTGAGGAACAGGTAAGGGCCCTGATTCTGAGTATATTCTGTTCTTGTGAACTAAACCACATGGAATTGCCTTCAAAGCTCATTTGACTAGATTGTGCAGTGCCTTATTTATTCAATATGTTCCAGTTTTACTTGCTTATACTTGTGTTTGTATATTTTGTTTTATAAAATTTTGTCACAAGGGTAGGTTCTTGTATGCATCACCATAGTCAAAATCCTGACCAGTAACCATCAAAACAGTCTTTTCTGTCGCCTTTATATAACAGTACTAATATCCATCCTGCCATTCTACCTTCACCTCACCCATCGACTCCACTTCCAACTGTTATATCTGGCAAGCACTAATCTCTTCTTAATTTCTAAAATTTTGTCATTTCTAAATGTTTAGATGAAATTCTACAGTTGGCCATCTTTTGGAGTTGGCTTTGTCATATAGCATGATTCCTTGGAGATTCATCCAAGTTATTCCATGTATAGACTATTTGCTCCCTTTTATTCTAAGTGGTATTCCATGACATTTATGCTTTGCCATCCATCTGTTGGATGATTTGAAGGTCTATTACCAGAACTGAGACTAAATGAAATTTACACAGGAGAAAACTGTACCACTGAAGATACATACTTTATCCAAAATTGCACAACACCTACACACACACACACACACAAAAACTTCTATCATAAATAACATTCGATGGCAAGAAAGAAGAGAATTAGAATTCCCACGACTAATAACAGAACCATAATCATCAAGACAATACAAAATGTTTTGTAAATAAAGTTGTAAAATAATGAATTAAAACAAACATAACAAATGTTTAAGTATTAGAGAAAAATTAAAAAGGCCTATTTAAAACATTAATGAACAGGTAAAGCCAAAGTTTAGGACAACTTGAAATAATAATTAAATTTTAAAAATATGAAAGAAACAGAGGAATAAAAAATGAAAACTCTAAATGAGAGGTCAAGAGGCATGGAAAGTAGAATGAGCAGCCTTAATAAGTGAATTAGAAAAAAAAATGGAGCAAGGTAATTTTAGTATGGGTAATGATGGCGGATATGCCAGAATTGATAAAATTCTTGCCTATTCAAATTCAAGAAACACAACTGCTCCTAAGTACAATAAATCTACCTCTAGACATAGGATACAACAACAAACAAATGAACAAACAAACTACAACAACAGCAACAACCCAAAAAAATCTGTGCTGGGAAAGGAGGATACTGTGATCAAATATATTTGGGAAAAGCCACAGTAAACAACACAAAATGTATTTCTTCACTGAAAGACTTCCAAAACTTTCTTGTGCCAGTTAATGTCCCTTACTAAATCAACACATAATAGGCAGCAACTCTCATTTGTATTTTACTGAAAGCATACATTTTTTGTGAACCACCCTGCAGGACTTAGAGCTAATTTAGAATATGTTTGATGCTTTTGTGTAATGAAAATGTGACCATAATGAAAGTTTAATTTGCACTGTGAAAGCTTTAGATTTTAAAAGTTATTTAATAAAAAACAAAAATGTTTCCAATTCTCCAGGATGAAAAATTGTGCTTAGTAACAGTGATTGTTTAACAAATATTAAAGCTTTCTACAAAGTTTTGTTTTAAAAACATACACAAAACAACAAAAAGCATTGTTTGAGCATCACCTTTGTACTATGAAGATTAGATTGTACCGGGATATTTTGGCATAAGCTATCAGATCCACCTGAGGAAAGATTTCTTTAAAATTCCTTCCTTTTCATTTTTTGTTTACTATTTGTAAAAGCAATTACTAGAAAATATGAAGAGAATTTTAATCAGAGCTTCATCTAGAAAGATTTTACGAATACATCTAAACCATAAGAAAGAAACTTTGATTTATTTATGATGTTTCTAATTCAATATAAAAAAATATTGAACTAAATGGGTGATGGGTATTAAGGAGGGCAATTATAGTGATGAGCATTGTGTATTTTGTGTAACTGATGAATCACTAAATTCTACTCCTAAAACCAATATTACACTACATGTTAACTAACTAGAATTTAAAGAAAACTTGAATAAATAAATAACATAAAATGAAAACTTGAAACATAATTATATATATAAATAAAATATATAATAATACAAATATATATACATAATTATGTCTCAAGTTTTATTAATATAATAATATAAATATATATACATGATATATAATTATGTTTCAAGTTTTATGTATATGTGTGTATGTGTGTATATATATATATTTATATACATATAAATATAATTTCTTCTTCTGTATTATAAATGGCCAAGGATATGGTTCCATAACAAAAAGCACAACATGTGGCTCCATATTTCAAGGGTTATATTTCTTGCTCATGATCAGTCCAATGGGGGTTGGCCAGAGGGTCTCATTTATAATGGATTTTCAAGGACTAAGGATAACAAAGGTTTAATCTCCACACATACAGAATTTTCTTCATCAAGGAAAGAAAAGGAAATGCTGAAATCTGACACCATCAATAATCCCTCCCACCTTCAGTTGACATAGGACACTATGTCTGATTCAATTGATGGAAGCAAATCTAGGAATCATGGCTGTTTTCAAGTAGTAGAAAATTGAAATCATTTGCCTAGAAGAAGGAGAACCACAATGTATTTGAACAGCCCTAATGACCATAATCAACAGCTTTTCAAACTAAATAAGAATTTTAAAATGTAACTTCCAATTTAATATTTCAAAGAATTTAATAATAAAATGATGTAAACGCAGGGTGCCTGGGTGGCTCAGTCGGTTAAGCATCTGACTTTGGCTCAGGTCATGATCTCATAGTCCGTGAGTTCGAGCCCCTGTGCTGACAGCTCAGAGCCTGGAGCCTGCTTTGGATTCTGTGTCTCCCTTTCTCTAACCCTCCTCCGTTCATGCTCTTTCTCTGTCTCAAAAATAAATAAACATTAAAAAAAAATTAAATGATGTAAATGCTTTCAAGAAGTTCCACCAGAGACTGGTTTATGAAGGGACACAACAGAGATAGAGGAAATTTAATAAGGTTTGTTTCTGAATATGAAAATGGGAGATATATCTAAGAAAATAGATACACAGTGTTGAAAACTTTAATATTAGGTCATGCTGAAATTCTTTTGGTGACTGCTTTTAAATAATTATTATAAATAATTCACCATTTCCTACGTATGGAACATTAAATAGAGCTCTGCCAAGTTTGGCTTAATGAATAAAAATGCTGAAAATATCCAATGGTGGGATATCCTCAATAATATTAGACAAGAAACAACAACAACAAAAAAATTATCAGCCCAAAGGTGAAATCTTTATTTAAGCCATATATTCACTTTGGCAAATCTTAAAATGACAAAATAAGACATTCAAGAAAAGTATTATCATTTAACTGAGTCATTAAAAATGAGTATGTATGTAACACATGAAGAGAAACTTCAAGTTGTAGGAAGAATCTTAACAGGATATCAGCTCTCAGAAATTTTGAAATTTATTCTTATGCAGTGATGGACCTTCAGCAAGTACAAAATGGTTGGGCCAGGCTCTTTGTAAATATATCTAGGCTGCACTGATGAATGAATGAAAGAATTGGGTAAATCACTGAAAACAAAATAAACTATATATCTGTTTGTTTGTTTTAGAGAGAGTGTGTGTGAGCAAAAGAGTGGGCAGAGGTGGGGGAGGGAGGGAGGGGGAGAGAGAGACAGAGAGAGAGAGAGAGAGAGAGAGAGAGAGAGAGAGAATCTTAAGCAGGTTCCACATGGGGTTCTAACCTACGGCCCTAGGATCTTGACCTGAGCCAAAATTAAGAGTTGGATGCCCAACTAACTAAGCCACCCAGGCGCTCCTAAAGTAAACTTTTTAAATGCAGCAGGGAGGATGTCATATAGGCTAGTGGTGTCTCCCTGCTTGCAGCAGTTGTGAAAAGCAGCTATGTTAGCGAGTATTTAGAGTTATAGGACGTTTAGTCTAGTGGTGCATAATCAATATTTTAAGAAACATTACAAAGCATGAAAAAAGTTTTGCATTGCTTCTTTTGATTTTAAAATATAACGAAGACAACCCACACTTGCAATTATATTATCTACTCATTGCTCACTCAGTTCAGCTGTCATTTATAAACATAAAGAGCAGAAACAGTATAGACTATACATAGATAAGAGAGGCAAACAGAATTACTATAAACGCTACTGAGAAAGGTCTCATTATTTTTGATAGTGCACGCAGAGGAAAGCAATAAAAAAAATGAAAATGGCTTCGAAATTCATAAAACTGACTGAATTATCTATCTGTTGTTTTTTACCAGGAAGTCTCTGGCTGAGTCAATGCTGTTTAAAGCTTAACAGATTTTAGTCAGGATGCTAAAAGGCCTAAGAAGACATGTGTAGTAGGATCAAACCGAGCTGCCAAGAGAGGGCAAGGTGTTGGCCCAGATACGTGGTACTACAAGAGGAGACAGACCTCTGCCGAGGTACCAGTTATTTAGGGCTGGTAACAGAATTAGTTGTAAGATAGTGTAAGCTCCAGACAATCAAAATCTATCTCCTTCCTCCATCCCATACCTTGCCTGTTCCTTCCTACTCACATAGCCCAACACTTTGTTTATAGTAGACATGAAAAGGTATTTGTTGAATAAGTATTTATTAAAATAATGGGTGGAGTAGTATATCTTTAAACTCATGTTTTGCCAAAAAGAGTCTATACTTCCTGCAATTTTTCTACATATTCTAAACCCTCTGGTATTTCCCTTCCTATAAAGCCTTTCAAATAAGGTCTTATTTAATCTTTCTTAAACTACAGAGCACTACAATTTGGTAGAAACCACTTTATAGGGGAAAAAAACCCAAACTTTCAGCTATAGTTTATAAATTATTTTAGGAGGTAAAGAGAAAAAAAAATGTTTTAAAAGAGCTGAATAGATCAAGCCCTGAGTGGGAATATAAACTGCTACAATTTTGGAGTAAACAGTAAATTGAAAAAGCATATTTCCTATGTTCACTGTTGTAATTCCAAGTATCCCGCTCAGAAAAACATTTCTGAAAGTTGAGACATGTCAAAATGTTAAAAGGAGCTTTACTAGGGCACCTGGGTGGTTCAGTTGGTTGAGTGTCTAACTGTTGATTTCAGTTCAGGTCATGATCCCAGGGTCATGGGATTGAGTTCTGTGTCGGGCTCATGCTGAGCATGGAGACTGCTTAAAGATTCTCTCACTCGCTGCCCCCTCCCCAACTTGTGCTCTCTCTCTCTAAAATAAGACAAAATAAAATAATAAAATAAAATAAAATAAAATAAGGAACATTACTAAAGCATTGTTTATAATAGTGAAAAACAGGACATACACTATGCATAAATAGAGCTAGGGATAATGAATATACGGAACATTTATTGATTGAAATACTGTACAGCAATTAGATAAACTAAATATATATGTAGTAATATTGAAGAATCTGGGAAATTACTAAGTGAAACAAAACAAAATGTAATATAGTTCATGTTGTATAATACTGTTTAAGTAAAACTAAAAAAAAATTAAAAAAAAACAAAAAAAAATCCACAAAGCAATAAGATCTAATAAAGTAAACAAGATCTATTGTCACTGCTATATAAGTAATTAAAATGGACTACAAGTCTGCACATCAAACCCATAAAAGTCATCATATCTGGACTTGAGGGAGGGAATCTGACTGCGATTTATGTACATGGGATAGTTCATCTTATCTTTTAATAGTGTATAATTTAAAGGAAAATAACATTCATATTCTATTGATGCAATATAAATGCAAACAATAAAAAGACAGGAAACAAATATGTCACCTTATTAACTAACTGGATAATTCTGGGAAATTGGAATGTGACTGCTTGCTTTTTATTTTTACCGTCTTTGTATCTTTCAAAATTCCCAAAATAAAACAGAAGGGAGAAAAAAAAAAAAAGGATAGCTACTGAAATAACTTGACAACTTCCCTCATCCATTCAAGGATTCAATGAAGAATTTGACTTGTGAAAGATTGGCTTCCATCTTAAGTAAAGAGGACTGCAAAACAGGAATAACTGGAAGTTAGAGAATTAAAAAGGCACCACAAGTAGAAACGCATGCCCTTAGAATTTGTAAATTCATAAATATTTATAGATAACCAATGTATGCTAGATAGTATAGGAGTTAAAGAGGTATCTATAAAAGATACCCCCCCTAACATAAAGAGATTTGAATACAATAAGTTAATTTGATATATTTCTTTTATTCTACCAATAAAAATGTTTACCTTTTAATTATGTATAGGCCCTATACTCAACACACTTCCCAGCCAATTAGACCTTGTAATTTAATAGGAAGACATAATTACAAAACAATGCATAATTATAAATTATAAAAAAATGTGATGAAGAAAGTCTAACAGAGAGATTGGATCTAACATAAATTCATAAATCAAAGGAGATATATCTGATGGAGATAAGAATAAAACGAATAGCATTACTACAAAACAAAACAAAATAACATAAATAACAGAGGAAGAGTGCAAAAAGATGTAATACTATTTTAAAAGAGGGACATATCAGACTTACTAAGGTTTCATTCAGTAAAGAAATATTTGTGTAATTCTGATGAAAACAGTCACATTTGGCAAGAATCTTGAAGTATGCATATAATTTTGGAAAGATGGATAGAAGAACATCTAAGAGAATGAGTCTACCTAGACAAACCAACTTAATTGGAAAAATGTGGGATAAATTTTGAAAACATCAAGCATTTGAAATGTCATTTTATGTAGAGAAGTAATAGAATCTTGGACAGGTCTAAAGCAGATTGCTAAAAACCCAGGACATCATGATATATCTTTTGTAATACAGTTTGGAAGAAGATCAGTCAAAATAAAGAAAGAAAAGAAGCATTGTTGGCATCAGAAGAAAAGAGAATTTTGTTATAGAGAAGAACCTGACATGACTTATTGAAAAGGTATCAATGACTTGCATTTTAACATAGTAGGATCTTTGCAGAAATTTGATAAAAAATAAAATAAAATAACTTCCATAATAGGTGTATCTAACAGGGTCAGCAAAGTGGTAAAAGTTTATTTTATATATATATATATATATATGGGAGAGATAGTTATATATCAAACTGGCTAAGAGTCACAGCACTGAATTAAATACTTCTGCATCACTTATAAGCAGTACTTAACCTCTGTGTCCACAATTTCTTCACCTGTAAAATAAACATAATTATAGTATTTAACCCATAGGGTTGTTTGAAAATTAAATAAATACCCTTAACATTCTTGGAAGAGTACCTAGCAAATAGTATAAATTGCTAGTTATTTATAATGTCAGAAGGAATTCCACTTAATCAACAAAAAATATTATGGGAAAGTTCAGCAATATTTCTTAATTTCATCATATATATAGTGTATCTATATGTCAGACATTGTTCTAGATGTGAAGATCAAACAGTAACAAGAATAAAAATAATTACTGTCCTCATTGTGCTTATATTGGAGTAAGAGGGACAGTAAAATGCAATATGAAAACAAGTATTATAGCATCAGAGAGTTGTAAATAATATGAAAAATGCAATATAATAATGAAAGAATACTAACAACAAAGTCTATGAATGAAACTCTGAGGAAGAAATATTTAAGCAGGGCCCTAAATGAAATGAGAACACAGAGCACCTGGGTGCTCAGTTGGTTGAGTGTCTGACTTCAGCTCAGGTCATGATCTCGGTTTGTGAGTTCAAGCCCTGCACTGTACTTGCTGCTGTCAGCATAGAGCCCACTTTGGATCCTCTGTCCCCTCTGCCACCCCTCTGCCACGTGCACACTCTCTGTCTAAAAAATAAATAAGCATTTAAAATATTAGAAAAAAAAAAGAAATGAGAACACTGTCTATGTAAATATTTTGATATAAATTATTGCAGAGACAAGGAACAGAAAGAGCAAATGTCTGGAATGAGAAAAGCAAAAAAGTGAGATTGGCATAATTAGGTGATGGCAAGAAGGCCAGCATGGTAGGGAAGGAAGAAAGGAAAACAGAAGGTGAAATTAGAGATGTGGCCTGGGCCCACTATATTATGTGATTTTGTGGACCATTTTAAGGACTTGCCATTTTTGATGAAGAAAAATTTGAGGCATGGATCATGATCTGATATAATTCTAAAATATGATTTAAGAGGATTTCAATTTGGATAGAGAAGAATAGAATTGGAGTATTTTTCCCTTATTCTTTTCCCATAAAAAGTGTCCAAAAGCTACAAAGAAGGCAAGAAGGCAAGACGAACATTTCCAGTTTTAGTTAAAACCTCAAACTGCAAAATAGTAGAAATGCTTCTGAAATATAGTGAATGTAAAATCTAGTGCCTGAAGCAGAAGGCAAAAAGAAAACTACAAGGCTAGAAATTTTGTAAAGAGCCAGTAAAGTCACTTCTCAAACATGAGTAAAAACATTCAGATGTTAAAACCTATCTCATATTTGTGAAAGCAGGAATGGGGGGGCTGGTGTCAGAGGTAGGTGATATTCTGGAATTGGCTTAATTCTAAGAAGCAAAAGAGGTTTTTCTAGATAAAAAATCATATTGAAAAAACATATTTTCAAAGAGCAGTCTTCATGACTGTTTGAAAGGAAAAACTTTTCTTCTATACTTAATGACTGAGAAGTAAATATACTCATGTTCAAAATCTTGGGTTATAAGTAAATTTCCACCTAGCCTGAAATACAGCCCTGGCCACTCAGCTACATGATTTTCTTGAAAATTAATGGTTCCAGGTAATTAAACTTTTATAAAAATAAGTAAACAAAAATCAACAAACACATAACCTACAGACCATGAGCTTTAAAAAGGGAAATCAAAGGAAGAGAACAAGAAAAAATGACAAACCACCCTATGAAATTACTGGATCAGAGCAGATAATCAAACATTTTCCATGAATTGTAAAAATTAACAGGCAAATATATCAATGGAGTACAAACACAAACAAGAATTTCACCATTGCAAGGAGGAAATAGTAAGATAACTGAAGGAGTTGTCATGTGATACATTAAGGCTTAGAAATGGAGAATAAAATGATAAACCTATCAAAAAGATACACAGGAAGAAAAATGGGCAAAAATAAATACAAGTTTTGAAAAAGAGAGCTAAAAAAGGATTATGAAGAAAGTGATAGACATGAAAGATAAGGAGGAAATAATCAAAAGGAATATATAGAATAGGAAATGAGCAGAAGAAATGTACAAAATTTGAAAGCTGAAAAAGGAGTATGGAGAAAATAGTACATGTGAAAGACAGGTAAGGAGAACCAATATTTGTATAAATGCATCTGCACTGAACAAAAATGTTGGAGCAAAGCTAATATTTCATAATGCAAAAGGGGGCTTGACTCTGCATATTGAAAAAGGGGCATCATGTTCCAGGGAAAAATCACCCCAAACTGTCAACACTGAAGTATACTCGGGAAAATTTACTTGACATCAAACATAACAAAAGATGTTGTATGCAGAGGCGGGGGGGGGGGGGAACAAAGAAAAATGAAAGAAAAAAATTATTTACAATGAGATTAAGAGGAAAAAGGGCTAATCCTCAAATTCTTTTGAAGAATTTTTATTATGAAAATAAAATGGACAAATAAAAATGCTCAACAGAAGCTATGATCCAAGAACTTTAAATTGAGACAAATAATCTTTCAAGAATAAAAGTAATAAAATATTTTGAATATACAAAAAATATTTTATGAACTGTTCCCAATGTAGGTGCTAAATAGTGAACCCCAGCTGCCCAAAAGACTATTATAAAAACTCCAGGATGGGAGTGTAGTGAGGTTCTTTGGAAACATTTTATACATTTATCTGTACATGTAAGAGTAAAACAAATGTGAGGTTTGGAGGGGTAAGGAATAGATGGTATGTGTTATATGCTTTAATGTAGAAATGCCATTAGTGCCAAAGTTAGAGGAAAGGGTAATGGATGCAAGAGGTATACTTATTCCTCACCTGTCTGATAATAGCTAACGTCAACAAGATAGTGCTTATAAACATTTCTCAAATTAGTACATTTAAATTAATTAAACCAAAATTTTAAAAGAGAAAGATTTCCATAATGGGTTTCGTAAGGATCCTAATTCTTTGTTGTATATAAGAGGTAACCCTGAAGCAAAATGAGATAAAGATTTTCAAAAATGTTCAGAGACATAGGCAATTCAAACATAAAAAAGTAGAATTCACTATATCAACAACAAACAAGGGTAAATTCAGGCCAAAGTGCATTCAGAGTTACAAATCAGGGCTCTTTATAATATTAAATGGTACAAATAATGCAGTAGCTATAAATATCAACATATCAAATAAGAATTTCAACATGCATTCACTATAGGAAAAATCTATAGGAAACAGGAGAAAAAGAAACACATTAGTAGAGGAAATTTAATTTCACCTCACTGGACTCTTAACAATTCAAGGAGACACACAACACTTAAAGGTATGAAATATATACAGTTATAATAAATGGTAGATCTGAGTCTCAAACTCATCATCACTGGCTCCAGAGACTAATCTCCTGACCAGCATCCTGTATTGTGATTCTAGACTGCCTCTTGGGTCAGGTAGATAAATATATATTTATATATTTGAAGAGGAGATAGAAAATTTTTCTTCTGGTTAACACAAGAAACAAGTGAAGATGAAGGCTATTAAAGGTTTAAAGGAAAGAAAAAAACAACTACTGAAATAATTTTCTGAAAGAGCAATAGACTGCAGTACTGAGCAGGTTAGTGATTAACAATAGTACTAAGAGCCTATTTTAGGTCAATTTAGAATGATACTGGATGTTTCCCAGAATCCAAGAGCAGAAACTGATGGCATTCAGGACCCAGAAAAGCTACTCAGGCTGTTACTATGTCTGACTCCCAGCTCTATAACTGTGGAGTGTCTCACCAGCCCCCTTCCCTGAGCTTCATTCTACCCTATTGTATTGTTCTCTGAAAACTGCCTTGCTCTGTCCCATTTGCACATAGCCCAGTAATGGCTGCCAAATTCCTGCTCTACTTGACTACCCAGTTTCGGCACCAAATTAAGACTGATTAGAGTTTCTATAACCCTATTCTAAATTCCAGGGAAAGAGAATCTAATTTCTGTAGTTTAGGCCGTGAGTTCATAGTTATCCCACACTAATCTGGGTGGAATACAGTGCAGGTTTGGGCAATTAAAAAAAAAAAAATTGGCTGAAATTGAGGAACTCCAGAAGTCTACTGTAAGTATCAGTCCCATTTTGCACTCAGTAACTTAAGATGTTTACTCAAGTTCAATTTAAAAATTATATGCAAAGTTTTCTTGATATGTCTATGCCCTCAATGATGCCATCACAATCTGGTTAAATGTTGCCTATGTAGCAAAAGCTAAGAGAAAATATTTTTTTTTTTACCCAAAACAGTTCATCACATTTTCACATTTTTAATCCATGGAATGTAAGAATCATAATCAAGAGAATCCAACAGTGTTTTGTGGGTGGTGGGCATGTGTCAAAATGGGATAGTTCATGAGAGTATGTGTGGTTTTCCTTAGGCTGATGTATTACAACATTTCTAGATTGCTTCTGAGAATTGGCGACTGACTTAAATTGAAACAGAGTGGGAATAGTGGATGTTCTGCCAAATCTCAAGTAAAATGTTAACTTTGTGGTTTTATAATTTTAGCCAATGTCTATTTTTTTTCTAAAATATAAAGCACAATAAAATTATTATTTTTATTTCAAAAAAGAAAGATTCTAAAGCCAAATAAAGAAACTCTTTAATTATGTTACTAATCATCTATATTTCTAAAATAACAAAATGTGGTACTTAATTTTTTTTAGAAAATAAGTTCACATTATAATACACAGTAAATTTTAATATCATTATAGAATTAAAATACTTCACTGTAATAAATGAGAAGATACAAGATATTTATTTTCTTTACAGGAAAACAAAGGTCACTTTAGTATGGCACCCTTTCCCAAAATAATTTCAATTGAGCCAAGTAAAAATTGGGCCACATTTGCAACAAAAAAGGGGTAGATTGGCTTTATAGCACCTGTTAAGAATAATGACAGAAAACAGCATTTAATTAGATCCAAATTCTCTGTATTCCTGGTACAACAGTGTGCCTTATAAAATGGGAAAACATCTGAATTCTCTTTAAAAATATAGGCAATGTTTTTTCCTTTGTATTTTCTTCAATAATTGTTTAAGTATTTTTAGAGTGATTGTGTGTGTGTGTGTGTGTGTGTGTGTGTGTGTGTGTTTAATAAACTGAAGTTTCTATTGGATATTGAACTTGAAACCACAAGGTCCAGATCAAAGGAAAGAAGTCATGACTAGAATTGTCGACCTAGATGGAGCTGAAGATCTAGCAGTGGTTGAGACTGCCCAGGTTGAGTAAAACTAAGGGAAAAAAAACAGCAAATAAAACTCAGAGGAATGTATACTGAAGAGATGCACAGAAGAAAAGTATCTTGGAAAGATATGCATTTCTCACACCTAAACTAAGAGAAAGAAAGTGTTGCAGTAAATTCTATGTTTGATTTTCTGATACACTGTGTGTGGCAGAAAAAAAATCCATTGGAAAGTCAAATTGTGCTTCATATCCAAGTTACCTATTTCAAAATAAGAATATGAATAAAGTCAGGGTTCCATGTCAGTAAATCGCAAATAAATGAAGCAGAAAGATCATCATCAAGTATAAACCTCATAAAAAGGTTTACAAGCTGTCTGGGATAGCAGTCAATTTAGAAAATGATAGGAACTATAGAGATAAAAAGGCTAACTCATAGGTGGCCCCAGTCATCCATATGATTTGAAAATTAATGCCTACACTGTTTTCATTAAGTTAGCTAACTCTAAATAGCAAAGTTTAAACAGGTCTCATGTAGTAATTCATGGAAGGTGAGATTAAGTATAGAAAATGTCTAGAAATAGAAAAAAAAGAAGCATTTTAAGTGGAAAATATGTTACAAAAAAAAGTGCAAAATAAAGCTAATTATCTGCAGATTTTATATTTCCATGGTAGTTGATTCAATCAGAAAACATCAAAACTTTTCAATAACTTTTCTATTTTAAACAAGAATAAAAAAATTAACTAGTTTATGTATTTGTCATTTTTATTTCTAATTAGAGATATATTTTATATGTAAGATTATTTATATTTAAGCTTATTTATATTTATATTTAGCATATTTGTATTGTATTATGTATAAGTCACCTTAAGTTTATCAGGTTAGAATACATCATTATGCATCATCTTAATATACTTTCATGCAAATTTTGTTTTTGATTAATTAGCTTTGCTTCCTTCTTAGCTTTTAAAAAAGCAGTCTTGCAAACCTCAATATAGAGTAAATTAATCTGAACATTAGTTTCCAAGTATATATTCATTCTGTGAATAGAGAGAACCTAGGAAAAATAAACAAAATCTTCACTCTTTAAGACTGAGCAACTATAAAAATTAAACTCAGAAACAATCTGTATGTATAATAATTAGTTAATGGATAAATAAAATTTGGTAGGTCCAAAGAATGAGACACTATGTGGCAATGAAAGGGTCCTACAACATGGGTAAACCTTGGAAACAGTGTACTAAGTGAAAGAAGACAGACATAGAAGACTATGTATTGCTTGATTCCATTTATATGAAATATCCAGAGAAGGCAAATATAGAGAGACAGAAAGTAGATTAGTGGTTGACTTGAGTCAGAATGAGAAATGAGAGTGACTTTAAATAGACACACTATTTCTCTTTGTGGTGATGGAAAAGCTCTAAAATTCAATTGTGGGGACAGTTACACAAACAGTAAATATGCTAAAAGTCATTGAACTATATACACTTAAAACTGATGAAGGTTGTGACATATAAATTATACCTCAACGAAGCTGGTTAAAAGGGGGGTTAATGATATAACCATGTATGCATTCCAGAGATCAAAATAAAAAGGAAAATACCCTTCTCTGAAAAAAGTAACCTCATAGGAAAACACAAAGCTCAGTTTTCAGTTGGTGTTAACTTCTAAAAGTACCAAATATGATGCACAGTAGTAGTTTTAAAATAATATGAAAGATTTTTATTTAAAGTTCAGAGCTGGCTGAGTATTCCCACCTACCAGTGAAAATAAAGGATGGTTACAAATACTAGCAAGATACGACATGCAAAATATTTATCTAATGATAATAATTTAGCATGCATATAATTATATAGTCTGTATACCTTCTATAAGCAGCTCCTAAATAACTACTAAACTTTGCCGTCCTTTAAACATTATTACAATTAAAAACCATTTTGAAGGACTATTTCAAATCAACAGTTGAATATAATGCAATATTCAAAACTTTCTATGACTTTAATATACATATACATTCAAGTCATTTAAATTCCATCCAATCAAAAGACCATTATACTTTCCCTCTGTTATTCTCATTTTATTCGAGCAAAAATTATCAAGTGCATTTATAACTTAGAAATGGTTTCAGTGACCCACAGCAAAAGACTAAGGCTGCAATAATTGTTTTGACATTAATAATGTTTTGAGGCACAAGTGTTTCGTTTTTTGTTTGTTTTATAATTGTTGTTTCTCCAGGGGAAAAAAAAACTGATCATTTTCTTGTTTGAATTCTGACTTGTCTTTTACATTACAGAGCTTGAAAAAAACCTTAAGGTAACATTTCAGCAGCCTCCTCACAATAACTTCACTCTGTTTGTTTCTCTTATCCAAAGACAGAAGTACTAGATAAAAGTAAAAAGAATGACAAAGCACATTTTTCATAGTTATCTATGATTCTTTGTACTGCATCTATGTGGTGAAAAACAAAAATGCATAGATAAACACGCCTTGGAAATGATTGTTTAATAAGCAATGAAAATGGTGTATTGCTGGATTTTGCATCATGAATGCATAAGGTGAAATTCTAGTATATAGTGTATGTACACATACGTATCTATGTTTACATCTATGCCGGCTGCCAATCTGTGGCCAGATCTGCCTGTCCATGTTAGAGCATGGGTCTGAGTTTCACTGTCTTCCCTTGCCTCTTCATCAATTTCCCTGTGGTCTGTATCTACTTGCCTATGCTTGCTTATCTGACTGCCTATTCATCCACATCTCTCTGTAGTATGTTTCTGGCTGGCTGTCAGTTTTCCTGTCCCATAGATTGGTCTGACAATCCCTACCCTATTATCTGTTCCTATCTGTCAATATTTCTCCACAGTTACTTGTCAGCCTGTCCTGTTTGCATAATGTGTCTATGATTCTATGTGTACATAGGTGCAGATTAAAATTTTCCTTTAGTCTAGATTTAGTCTATAATCGACCCTATGATCTATGTGGGTGTTGACCAAAGATTTGGGCATAGCTAGAAGGGGTTTCCAAATAAAAATAAGACTTGAAACTAATGCCAAATAAATTGTTCTCAGAGTCAAAAAAGAATACATAATAACTTAAACCCCTCAGAGAATTATTTTTATGGGAATATCCCATTCCCAGCATTATCCTCAAGATCAAACCTATTCCTACCCCTGTTGACAACCTAAAACTGTTCTTCTTCTTTTGCAGTGCAAACCTTCATCCCCTCATGTAAATTCTGCCCATTCTCATAAAGATTTTCCCCTTCCTAAAATATTCCCATTTTTTTTTACCCCACAAGAATAATCCAAGTGAGTAAAAAAAATCCTAGTAGAACATTTTCTAAAGCTTAAGTTTTGTGAAAAATAGCGTTGAGTAAAAGAAGGGTGGGAGAGAACTGCAAAATAACCTAGGGTGGTATTTAATGCTCTAATTCCTATGTATTTCGAGGTCCACTTGCTGGTAAGATGAGAAGATGAATCTCAATATTGTGTCTGTGAACTAAAGATCTGCTTTTTAACTCACCCATGGGTAATCCTTGGAAGAACACAAACACACATGACACTCAGAGACATGCACACAAATGCCTTCACACAGACATTCACATGGCCACTTCATAAAGTACTTTATGTACTTCATAAAGACAAAAATAGTTTTAGAGAGAGTAAATACAAATACACATTAAAGAAAAACAATTCCTGAGCAACAGAATGCTCATAGTTATCCACCTATCCCAAAGAATATAACCAAAGAGAGTTTACTTTGGTTTTGCTCTACAGCGTCCAGGGACCTAATAAAGCCTAAAATAACAGGACCCATTGTAATAATCTTCTAAATAAGGCTAGTGCTTTATTTGAGGTTCTACGTATACATATGCATACATTTTAATAACTGGACAATATAACTAAAAGCTGAAACTCTTAACACTGCTTATGTACTTTGTCGATTTTGGCAGGTGATAGACAACCTTCCACTTTATGATGATTACATTTCTTATATTCGATGTGGACATCTGACAATATCACAAGGATTTCTTCTGCTAATGAAGTAACAGAAGAATAATTTATGAAGTAGGTCAACTGTACTCACATTGCATAGTAGTACTGGCCTATTTTTTTTCTTTTCAAAGGTGTTCTACCAAATTCAGATATGGCTAGGAAATATGATTCAGTTCTACAGAAGTACTGAAGGCATATCAGATGTATTGATGAAATTAAAAAGGACAATCCAGGAATTCACACAACACACAACATATGCTTCTTAGATTTAAAGCAGAATTGCCACCTGGCAAAGTTTTCATTTGAACAGGTCCTGCTTTGAGCAGATTCAAACCTACTACCTGTTGATTCCATTAAAATAACTAGAAGTAATACAGTATTTACACCCAGTAGTCAGTTTGTTTATTAATTACTTTCCATACAATATGAATTACTAAAGTATTAACTTACTTATATGCAAAATTAATATGAAATTCCTGTGAGTTTTAAAATTATACCATTTTGCTCTTTAGGCCTTCTGTGATGAGCCTAACCTCTTTATCCATACTCATTTGCTATATGATATTTTGAAGACAAAAAAAGTCCTAGAAAGACAATTCATGCTCTCCATAAAAAAGGCAAACAGAAATTACATAATTAACTAGAAAACTATCATACTTACTACATTCACATAAAAATGTGGGATTGAAATAAGCACCACATCATTTCCCTCTCTTTCACCTGAATTGTGTTTGGTATGTATTTTTCCACATTTTCACAGCTGTTCTTACAGTTAACATAAAATGCTGCCATGATCTGAGAGCCATTAGAGTATAGTAGTTAAATGCCAGACTCTGAGCCTAAGATTCTCTATCCAAACCTTGGGTAGCCACTAAGCTACTTATGTTAAATAACCACAGGCAACTGCTTCATGTCTCCCCGTCTCGATTTCCATATCAGGAAAATGATTATAGCAACAGCTACCAGGCTGTTGGTAGGATTAACATGAGAAAATATATGTTGTGTTTAGAATAGTCTTTGGCCCACAGAATGTACTCAGCAAATACAAAATGCTATTATTAATATTTTCATATGCCATTTAACTTATGGCTTTAAAGGGTCAATTAAGAGTGGAAATATTATGCTCTATAGATATCCACATCAAATTGAGGTATATGAAGGGATTTGGGAAGACTAAAAGGATAAAGTTATATTTTTAGGCTAAAAATCAGTGGTACCATCTGCAAAGTAGACTATCCTATGCAAAAACATGGAAGCTTAGGGCTATCTTTTGCCCAAACCTTGGAAGATCTTTCTATTCTAGGACGAGGTTTGGCAAACTATGCTCATGGCCAAATATGACCCCTGAAAGGATTTGTTTTCTTGTTTTTGTTTGTTGTTTTTATTTTTTTTGTTTGTTTTACATCTTTAAAGGGGTGATAAGGAAAGAGAAGAAGGAGGAGGAATATGTGGAAAAGAGCTTAGTGGTTCCAAAAAATCTAAAATGTTTACTGTATTTGTTTTCTAGGGCTGTTGGAATAAAGTGCCACAGACTGGGTGGCTTAAACAACAGAAATTTTTTTTTCCCTCACAATTCTGGAGGCTAGAAGTTGAGATCAAAGTGTCAGGAGAGCTGTTTTTTTCTGAGTCCTCTGTCTCAGCTAATAAACAGCTACCTTTTCCTGGTGTCTTTACATGGTCTTTCCTCTATACGCATCTGTGTCTACATTTCCTCTTCTGATAAAGACACCAGTCATACTGGGTTAGGGTTTACCTTGATGACCTCACTGTAACTTAAGCGCTTCTTTAAAAACCCTGTCTCCAAATACACTCACATTATGAGGTACCAAGAATTAGAACTTTAGCATATGAATTTTAGGGAGAAACAATTCAGCCTACAATTTTTGTTGGTTGGCCTAACCCATGTTCTAGAAGCCTGAGGAAGTTACATCTGTCATGTGAATCAGTGTCTTCTTTGTGTCTCCTTTACTATACATTTGTCAATACAAATGGAGACACAAGGAGAGAATCACTAAGCTCAAAGATATCTGCTTTCCCATTAAGAGTCTGCTGAGGGAAAAACATCTCAAGGAATTGGTAGTTAAGCTGTTTAAGTCAAGGAGCAGGGCTGACTTAATGAAAATAGTTACTTCCTGGAAGCCATAGGCAAAAGAAAAATGTAGGTGAACACATACCTGGGTCCCTCAAAAGAGATCTGATAATCACATTGAATAACAGGAAACCCAATATCAGGGATGGGCCTGAAGATGGTAATGTTATGATTGCAACAAAACTCATTACCGTTTTTTAGTACTTATATCAACAAGCCCCTGTAACACTACTTTATTATATTTTGTCATTCAGTCCACACAACCACATGAATATTATTATTACCCTTCACACACATTTACAAATTAGACAACTGAGTTGGAATTAGAACATAGGTTCTAGTCACCTTGAGTACTAAATGAAAATACCCAAAGTTTGGAATTAAACAACAGAACAAGAAATTCAAGGTCTTGTGGAAAATGAAGTCAGATGCCTAAACCTTCACCTTATTGGTGAGTAGGTTGATTCACTGATTTTAAGACAGGATTGACACCGACAACAGATATTGATTCAAAACAACAAAAACAATAAAAAGTATAGCTTTTCAGCAGGTACTTGCTTTTATGTCCACATCTTGATCCAGTCATAATGTGCTAGATAATTTCCAGTAACACACTTTCAAAATACTTACTTGGTGGTTCCCCTTTATAAAAAGGGGCATTTGTAAATCTATTTCCAAATTCCAAAACAAAGCTATATGAGAGAGTTGTATGATGCTTAATTTACCTCCCCACAGGACTCAGAATATTAAAGTAGGTATATGCTTAACTCAATATGAAATGCATCTGAGAAATTCAGACTCAGAATTTTTCAGCAGTCTTATGACCTAAAGAAAGCAGCTTCTAGCTTGGATTTGCATACTATTTTTGTAAAGATTCAAACTCACAGTTAAGGTCAACATCTGGCTGGATTGAACATTCACATTTAACAGTTCCACTCTCATTAAAAACTGGTTAGCTTTTTTCAAAGCAAAAGCTGTCTTTTGTTTTAAGAAAAGTATTCATATATTTTCTTTGTTCCTTGCAGGGGTGGATTTGTATGCTTAAACTACTCTGCGCCGTTAGGATTTGAGGCCATCTCACTAGACAAGCCACTGTAGCAAAATAAAACGCAAACTAAAGGAGCAAAGGGCACAGCATAATGAGCAAGAGGATTTACTGGCTTCTCTTCTATTTCCATATCTTTTGGGAGAAGAGAAAAGTGGGAAAATGAGATACAGTTCTATCTGCTTTCCCTGGAAAGGTATGGTGGAAAATTTAGCTGTTTGATAGCCATAGAGAATATGCCAACCTATCTCTCAAGCTAATCTTAATTTCTAATTTTATCTGTGTATGACTCATGCAGAGTACTTTAGTGCTGAGCAATAACTACATGCTCAATACATTATTTCCATTACTAAAACTGTTAAACAATGGATCTATGATAATACACATGTACACACACACACACATGCATATCGAAGAAAGATGAGTCAAGGTAGTTTCAATTGGTACATTCTATATGTAAAACTCTGATGAAATGCATTCAGAAATAAGTACTGTTCATTGAATGTATGCTGTGCACACACTATGTGTTTGTTAATTAAATTGCGTGATCTTTACTACCCACAAGAATCTAAAGAGTAGATTCCATTATCTCTATCATACAGCTAATGGGAGATAGGTATGTAGAAGACTAATTAACTTACACAGACTTGTTTCACACAGTTAAATCTAGTTTTTCTTATCCTCAATCCAATGTTCTGCCTATAATGACATTTTGACATATGGAACACAGTAAAGGGGGTATTTGAATACAACTGGATGATAAGTCCGGGTTCCTCAGTACAGTTGAATGCAAATCATTGACTGAATATAGGATATTTCATGTCTTCCATGCACATAAGCAGCCACTAAAGAGCCAGCTTTAATTGCCTTCCTCTTTGGGCACCAATTAGAAGTCCTGAAATATTAATAAACTGGCTGATTTAGGAAAAAATACCATTACATACTTCCTTCCTATATACTGCTTTGAAACACCAGATCATGGGCACTCAATAAATATTAAATATTTAACAGCAACTAATAAAATGAAATTATAGTAATATATTTTGCAACAAACTCACCATTAGATGAAGTAAAACAAGTTTTAGCACTAGACCTGGAAGCTGAGCAGATTTAGAGAGCTGGGTAAAAATGAACCCTATAGGGAGGCAAGAGACACTAGCATGATATGATAGAAAGGTTAATAAGAGGTCAGAGCAATAAAAATTTTTATTGCAATTTGACAACTAAAACTACCCCTCCTGATTTGCATATTTGTTCTATTCATCTAACATCAAAAATACCGATGAAAGGATGTATTATTAAGCTGCTGCCATATCTTCCCTATGCTTAAATAAATAAATAAATAAATAAATAAATAAATAAATAAATAAAGTGGAATCACTTTAGCTTTGGCATTCATAAGTCAACGAATTGTAAACGTCTGAGACACTCAGGAGTGTATGCAGTTTCAGGGAGCGTGCTCCTGTAGATTTGTATTAGAGCTGCAAGTTACTGGGGAAGAAACCAGGCTGGAAAAAAGCTCACTTTTTTTTTTTTCCTTAAGTGAGTGGAGGGAAAATGTTTCATAAAGAAAGCTTGCCAAATGGAGGAATCCATAGGGAAACCTTAATTTAAACCCCCGTTCCTCAATTCTTGTAAGATTCATGAAAAAAGAAGCACTTAAAAGTACACTTTGAGGACTCTCTTCTCCTTCCTCTTTTCCATTTTTTGCCTTTTACAGTCCCTCTGAGGATAAGAGAGAATAAACTCCAAGTTACTGTCTGGGTGACTCAATCCTTCTTCTCCATCTCCTTTATTCTTCTAATAGTCTCTCAAATGCTCCAAAGAAATGAGAACACATTGAACAAGTGCTCTCGTGAAGCTGAGCCACCATTTCTTCTCCCAAGCCTGTGATTAACCCACTGATGGCTCCACAAACTCTGTGTTCCAGTCCAAATACAGTAGCAGGTATACCACACTCCAGGTTAAATACACCTGCTCTTCTGCCCATTCTAATAGTCATTTTTACCATGGAAGACTATGTGCACCATGGTAGGTTTCACTGAGCCTACTCACACAACAGCATGACACTTGAAGACATCAAAAGCCCTGATATCATATTTTTAATTTTCATAAACTTACTGTGATTACTACGTGTGTGCTTTCTTTCCTACACTCCCACTCACATTCTGACACAGAACACCCTCTTACACATATACCTTTAACTTTTAGGAAACAGGCATGGAAGTCACCCCTCTTCCTGTTCTAATGTGTCATAGATATAATAAGCTAAATTTCAGTGCAGGATAAGCTTTGCCCATTTTTTTGGTTCAGCTAATACTCAGAAGTTTTCCAGCTTTTAACATTTTACTCTGCTAAACAGTTTTGTGTACTTCATAGATGTATAGAGGTTTTTTCACTTCATCAAAGTTGAATAATAAATTTTTATGATTTGCATATTTTCCTAAAATGTAACATTAATTTGAGGAAGAGTCTTTCAAACTTAAAAACAAAGATCTTTAAAGCCAGCAAAGTTCACTAATATAACATTCTCATGAAGACTCCCAATAGAATCTCTTTAAATTAAATACTTTTATCATTCATATATTTAAATACCATAAATATCAATGGCACCAAAATTAATAACAGCATTTGAGACAAAGTTTGTATTTGAGAATACATGGAGGAAACATCACGATTATGTAAAAATATTTTTAAACTGTATAAGGTTAGCTGAGTTTCCAAAGTATGTATTTCCCTTCATTATACGCTGCAGCTATGGAAAATCCTCAAGAGAATTAATATGAACTTATGATAATGCAGCCTGCAGCACGGTTTTGTTTTGGTTTCGCCTGTTTTTGCTGACAATGCAATTCAAACTAGCCTCTACTAATCTTTACTGTAGGAGTCAGATTATTCACCTATAAACATGCAGCAATAAAGTGTCATTCTTTAGTCAATACCGACTACTTAACATCTTTCTCTTTTTTCCCCGGTTTGGATCTCTAGCTCATTAGATCGTTACCTGATAAATAGGAGAGGGTAATGAATTGAGAAAATAACTACGTACCTTCAGAGAAAACCTGCCCGATAACAATAATCCATTAGAAAACTGGCAATATCCTCTGATCTATTGCCCGCAAAGCTATGACTTGATGGAGAGTTTCATTCCCTGGGCTCAGTTCTCCAGAAGAAAATCAGCACAATTTAAATATTTCTTGGAATGTGACAGCTCTCCAGATCCCTGGTTGCATTCTGTTCCCCAGGGACGGCAATCTGGTGTTCCTGTGTGCATAGAGCAGTGAAGATGAATTGAAAATGCTTGAGATAAATTAGGAATGGCTAAGTTAAAATTGTCTCTGCTCCAGACTCTCTCATCTGCAGTCTGTAAGCCTGTTTTTCTGTGAAAAAGCTAGATGGCAGGCTGCCTCAGTAAGTTCTTCTTAAGCGACACAGAGCATTTTCAATGAAGAAAAATTCTCCCATTATCTAAGCTAATGTGACTGCTGCTAAATCTAGTTTCTAAAGTGTCTACTGGCATGAAATTCATTTTCACTATTGCTTTCTTTCAAACTACAGTCTAGAATCCATACTATCATGCTACATACATTTCTATCTGAGAGAAACATTTAAACTTTTCAGCTAACATATTAAATCATATCCCTTTTGCAGTTTTAAAGATCATTTGTGTACAGAACATGCCTTCTTTAGGTCCTAAAGCCATTTTGCGTTATTGTATAATATGTAGAAGGTTTTGTTTTAAATTGTATGTTAATATGAATAATTGTATTTTTTATTAACAATCACTTCTTTTAATTCAATTCCACAAAGAAGTGCATCATTTTCAACACTAGTTATAATTCAAAACTTATATACAAATAGAAAAGGGGATGTGGAATCCTAATAAGTGACCACAGAAGTAAATATTGACTCTTTGAATATCATCGTAAAGAAAATAAGATGTTCCAAATTAAACCATGCTTCATAAATTATTCTCCTTCTAAATTAAAGCAAGCCATTTTTGAATTCTGTTTATTTCAGTTGAATGATTTGTTGTGATATATTTTTTCTGCTGAATTAGACAATTCTTTTAGAATTTTAATAATATTCTGGATTTGAGACTCAGTACACTTTACTTGGTGTGTTGGAAATACACAAAACACAGAAGGGTTATCAAAATTTTCAGCTCGATTTCTCTACTTGCATTTTCTATATGAAACACTTTTTACTTTATCAGAAAGGACAGTTAAGACTATCATCACCCATGAGCTCATGTACATGTTTTTAAATGCTGCTAAAAACAAAACAAAACAATACTATCTTTCTATAACTCTCTTCATGGCATTCTGTAATGCTCTATGTCTGGTTACTTCTCCTGTAAATAAAGGGTTCCTTCCAAGACAAAAATGAGGTGTATACATTGTGAGGGAAGCAAAGACGATATAGTGACCTGAGAGCCAAAAGATAAAGCAAATCGAATTTTTCCTTTTTTCTCCACCCACCCTGTAGCTGTGGCTGATCACTTTACTCAGGAAGGTGGAGGGAAGAAGAAATAGGAGATGTGAAAGGAAACACCCTAGCAAATGCCCCTGCCTTTCTCCCTCTTCAGAAGTGGCAACTCTATAGCTATCACTGGGGAAAAAACACAAGAAAGTCCAAAAGAATTAGCTTCAGTATCCCAGTTGGGAATTATAGTTATCCAGTAGATTTTCAAAGACCACAAAAGGAAAGGAAAGGAAAGGAAGAAATAAAGGGAAGGAGGAAAGCTACTTATCATTCTCAAATGCTGTTTTTATAATGACCATGGTGTTTAGGACTCAAGATACATAAAGCAAATGAAAAATGATAGAAGTTAATATATCTAATAGCTGACCATTGAGTGCTATCCAACTGCATTGTACACATGTGTATTGAGCATCTCAGTTAAAATAACAATTACAGTAGTGAACAAGGCACATACTTTTAAGAGTTTCAGATGTATATCTCCACTTATAAATTATCAATTTTACTAACACTATGTCACAGCAATAAATTCAGGAACTCATGCAATTATATGTGAGTGATACCTGAACTATTCCTGGGGTATTAGGTCTTCTTTATTATAGGAAGTAACATTTAGGAAAAGACTAAGTAAATCCTGATTAAAAGGATAAGGATTATTTCCAGGCACTGGGAACAAAACCCAGGGGAAATATGTATATTACATTTGGATAACTGAGGATAATTCAGTATTGCTCAAGTGTAGAGTGAGGTATGAAGGGCATATAAAGAGATGTGTCTAGAGAGATAATGAGTCATTTATGCTATATAAAGGAGTTCGGACTTTATTTTTGAATGAAGAGTCATCGAGGGCTGTTAAATAGAGGTGAAAAATAATCATATTTGCATTTTAGGAAGATCACTCTTCACATCATGCTAGTCAGGTAAAAAGCATCGCCACATGCCTAGTTTGCCAAGACAAAAACTTAGCAGTCATACTATTTACACTTTCTTCCTTCACTTCTAATATCCAGATTATTATCAATTGATTCTACCTTCTTTAAAACCTTTTGTTATTTCTAGCTTTCATGGCATTATTTCTAGCTTTCACCATCTCTTATCTGTATAAAGACAAGAACCTTTTATTTCATTTCCGTTTCAAGTACTTTCCTACTTCAACACCTTTTACCTAGCTGTCAATTCTTTCTAGAGTATACATGTTATATTATTCTCCTGCTTACAACAATTTATTTACTCATCATCACCTGAAGAATAACGCCGAAGTCTTTAAGATGATCTGCAAGTGTTGGCTCGAAACTGTGGGAGCATCCGGGATGCAGTCTGAAACTGGCCCCCATATGCAAAGGACAGGGAGAGACAGAAGAAGAAGGGCACTCCAATGGGTAGATGGCAAGTTTAATAAGCAAGAGAACTTATGTAGGAGGCTTGTCTTGAGTGGCTGCAATGAGGAGCTCTCCATACCTGCCCTAAGCTTAAAGGTTTCCATAGAGGCTTTAACTGGACTCTGTTACAGTTACTCTCCCAAGGCTGCATCCCACAGCAGTACATTCACTCCAAGGACAGAAGAGGGTGCGAAGAGCCTCGGACTGCTCAGGTCCACTCAGGGTCAGAGGTCATATCCTCTTGATGACCCCCTCTAACAACAAGATTTGACTGTGTTGCTTTCTCAATTGACACCTACCCTGACAGGATTGCAACCTTATGGGGAAAAACAATGATGAACCACATCGTTGGGTTTTACCTCTAAGACCTCTACACATGCTGCCGCTTGTACCTAGAGTATTTCACTAGAACTGTGGAGCTAGAGATTTCCTTTATATGGAATTCCTACATATGGAATGTTTTGGTTAAATATTACTTTGTCTTTGAAACCATCCTGATTCCCTCAAATAGAGTTAATTTTATGCTCTGAGCTAATGCTTGTCTTGTGATGGTTTGGTGACCATCTCAGTAAAGTCAATTTTCACGTAAAATATATATCCCTTTTTGGAAATCATTCTCCCCTCCCCTCTCTTCTCTTTAGATTTCTCTTTTTCTTTCTTTCTCCCTCCCTTTCCTCCTTCCTTAGCAATTTATGCCTGCTTTTCACTTTCATATATCTGTGTTGATTTATACATTTTGAGTTTGTGGTGAATATGGCACACCTCAGTTCTCTTGTCATCTATTTTTTCCTTATACTTTCATTTATATTTTTCCACTTCTCTCTTTTACTACTTTTCCCACCTTTTTTTTCTCCTTTTCATTTTGTCTTCTATATTTTTCTATACCTCTTGTGTCTTTCTTTTCTGCAGGTTTGCTCCATTTCTCCCCTATCCTCCTCTTTTTTGATCCCTTCCTATTTTTTTTTAGGTTTTTATTTAAATTCAAGTTAGTTACCATACAGTATAATATTAGTTTCAAGTGTACAATATAGTGGTTCAACACTTCCATACAATACCTGGGGCTCATCACAGCAAGTGATCCCCATCACCTATTTCACCCAACCCCCCACCCACCTCCCCTCTGGTAATCCTCCATTTGTTCTCTATAGTTAAGAGTCCCTTGCTTAGAAGGGACTTTTTCTTAGAAGAAAAAACAAGACCTTGAAACCATCTTACTAAGTTTTGGAGAAATATACTAAAAAATTCTCCAGATGATGAACATTCTCATTTTCATATTATCTTCAATTAACATGATGCAAAGCTAAGTTGTGGTAAGGGTTGCATTTCATTTCCATTACATAGTTGTGTTACAGGCCTACAGAAATTCGCTTTTTAGTTATTTTGTTATTAAACACCTGGTTCTCTGCAAGCTCTTTGTAAAATACTACTTTCCCACTTGCAATTTCAATTAATATATAAAGAGACTGAATGTATACTAAAATTAATTTTATTATTAATAAATGATAAAGCAGAAAGAGAGGGAGAGGGAGAATCTCAAGCTGGCTCTGCTCTGTCAGTGTAGAGCCCGACATAGGGCTCAATATCACAAACCATAAGATCATGACCTCACCCAAAATCAAGAGTCAGACACATAATTGACTGAGTCACCCAGATGACCTCCCACAAATTATTTTTATTAGCAATAATCAGAATGAAGATTTATTTCCTTTGTCACTATATATGATTATTAAAATAACTCATTTTCTCTTAGTTTTATTTTAGCTGTAGCAGTCTAAAAATGTGGCTTATTTTATTTAAAAAAATCAATCAACATTTAGACCTTTTTAAATTACATTTTTAAATTTTCATAACTGATTTATCCTGAAAAAGTTATTAGAGTGACTGACTTTATAACATGGAGATGATTGCAACATGATGAAGTTAAAAATAAAATAAACATAGAAATAGCATCTTGCTTATAAATAAATGCATTTATAAATAAAAGAGACATAAGTTATGTAGATAAGAAATATATATATGTGAGGTTTAATAAAAGACAACTTATATATAACATCTTTCTAAACTGACAGCATTGAACAGAAAAAGAGACTTGCATTAAAACATATAATAAATATTGAACTTAGGAATAAACTTAACAAGTGAGGTAAAAGCCTTGCACACCAAAAACTATAAACATTACCATAAATAAATAAATAAATAAATAAATAAATAAATAAATAAATAGAATAAAGAGGACAGAAATCAATGGAATCTTGTGTCCATGAATTGGAAATTTTAATATTGTTAAGATGTCAATGCTACCAATGTTATCTACAGATTGAATGCAATCCCTACCAAAATCCCAATGGTATTTTTGGCAAAAACAGAAAAATCTCTTCTAAAATGCATATTGAAACTCAAAGGTTCTCAAATATCCAAAACAATCTAGAAAACAGAAATCAAAATGGGAGATCTTACCTTCCTGATTTCAAAATTGACCACACAGCCACAGTCATTAGATGGAGTGTGGTGTTGACATAAAGACAGACATATAGGACAGAAGAGCAGAGAGTACAGAAATAAAAATTTGCATATATGGTCAAATGAGTTGACAATGGTACTAAGATCATTCAAGAGAAAGGGCCATCTTTTTAACAGATGGTGCTGGGAGAACTACATGTCCACATGTGAAAGAATGAAGTTGAACACTTCTATCATATACAGAAATTCACTCAAAATAGATCAAAGACTTAAATGTAAAACATACAATTATAAAACTGTAAGGACATAGAAGGAAGCTTTGTGACACTGGATTCGGCAATGATTTTTGGATATGACATCTGGAGCTACTGGACTACATCAAATTTAAAACTTCTGAGCAAGCAACACAACCCAAAGAATAAGAAAGCAATTCACAGAATAGTAGAAAATATTTGAAAATCATATATCTTATAAGGGGTTAATATTTAAAACATTTAAGTAATTCATACAAATCATCACCAAAAAAACCAAACAACACAATTAAAAAAATAGGTAAAGGCCTTGAATAAACATTTCTCTAAAGAAGATATACAAGATCAATAAGTATATGAAAAGATATTCAATATCACTAATCATTAGAGAAATGCAAATCAAAACCACAATGATATGACATCTCACCCTCATTAAGATGGCTACCATCAGAAACAGAAAATAAAAAAGGTTGGTGAGGATGTGGGGAAATTCAAATGCTAGTGTATTAGTAGGAACGTAAAATACTGAAGCTGCTATGTAAACAAAAGGCAGATCCTCAAATGTTAAAAATAAAATTACTCTATGATCTATCAATTTCATTTCTAAGTACATACCTAAAAGAACTGAAAGGGACTCAAGCAGATATGCATGGACCCATGTTCATAGCAATATTTTTTACAATAGCTCAAAGATGAAATCAACCCAAGTACCTAACTAAGAATTACTGTATAAACAAAACGGGGCACCTAGGTGGCTCAGTTGGTTAAGCATCTGACTTCAGTTCAGGTCAGGGTCTTGAGGTGAGCTTGAACCCCACATCAGGCTCCCTGCTGTCAGCCCAGAGCCCATTTCAGATCCTCTGTTCTCCTCTCTCTCTCTGCCCTCCCCTGCTCATGCGCTCGCTCTCTTCCTCTCTCTCTCTCTCTCTCTCTCTCTCTCAAAAATAAATAAACACTAAAAAAAAATGTGGAATACATATGCAAAGGGATATTATTTGATTTTACAGGGAAGGAAATTCTGACCCATATAACAACATGGATGAATTTTGAAGACATTATGCTAAGTAAAATAAGTCAGGCACAAAAAAGATAAATTTTAAATGATTGTACTTACATGAGGTACTTAAACTAGTCAAATTCATAGAAACCGAAAATAGAGTGGTGATTGTCAGGGATCAGGGAAAGAAAGACCAAGGAGCTCTTTTTTAATGGGTATAGAGTTTCAGGGTGCGAAGATGAATAAAGTTGTAGACGTGAATAGGGGTGATGATTGTACCATGCTGCTGAACTATTACACGTAGAAATGGTTACAGTGATAAATTTTATGTTATATATTTTACCATAATAAAAAAGTGCAAAAGTAAATATTAAATCTTTACTGATATGATGAGAAAAATCAAAGGTGAAAAATTCTAAATATTTTTCCAAGTGTAAGGTATTTTTAAAATCAAAGCATCAAACATATATGCTGTTTTCTGTATGACATAGTAATGGTCTGAAAAACCATGATTCTTGTTTTTGATTTTTTAATTTAATTTTTAATTAAGTTTAATTTTGTTTTTTTAATTTATTACCATTTCATCATAAAATAATGGAATAAAAATATTGCTTCTTTAGGAATGTAAATGTCTAAATACAAACCTAAGTTTTATTACTTCTTTTAACAAAAAAGTTTATACTTTGGGGCGCCTGGGTGGCTCAGTCAGTTGAGCGTCCAACTTTGGCTCAGGTCATGATCTCATGGTTGGTGAGTTCGAGCCCCACGTCGGGCTCTGTGCTGATGGCTCAGAGTCTAGAGCCTGCTTCGGATTCTGTGTCTCCCTCTCTCTCTGCCTCTCCCCAACTTGTGCTCTGTCTCTCTGTCTCTCAAAAATAAATAAATGTAAAAAAAAAATTTTAAGTTTATATATTCATTGTCGAAAAATATGAATATATGAATAAAAAGAATAAAATGTATAAATTCCACCACTGTTAACACCTTAAGGGTATATCCTTTCCTCCAATCTTCTTTTCATATATATGTGTGTGGTGTGTTGTGTGTGTGTATACACATATACACACATATATACAAAATAAAATATTACTCTCTCTCTAAATATAAATACAATTTCCTGCATGTATATGAAGATTACATGTGTATATGCATATGTACAATATATGTACTGTATATGTGTACACACACACACATATACAAAAGAGAGAAAGAGAATATTTAGTTTTGCAAGATGAGAAAGTTCTGGAGATAAACTGAACAATATAAATGTATTTAACACTAGTTGTACACTAACAATGATTAAGTTGACAAATTTGTTCATGTGTATTTTTATTACACATTTATTCAGTTTAAATTCTGAAAATCATATAATAAATATATTTTTAAAATGCTTTCAATGGAAGATGAGTTTCAAATATCATTGAAGTAATCATTTATTAAAAGAATATATCTTCACAAAGAGTCCATGATAAGCTTTGGAATTCATATTAATATTATAAATCAAAGTCTATATGAAAGAAATTTCATTTTGTTTTTTCCTTAAACTTTTTTATTGTTTTTTGGTAAATTCAGAGTAATTTTGCCAAATAACAAACTTACTGTTTTTTGTTTGCTTTACAGAAGGTAAAATATTCTTGATAATTTCATTAAAAATTTGCAGCATTTCATGTTAGACATCATAACGTTGACTAAATAACAGTGTCTGTAATATTAAAAAAGGTGAAATATTAATACTTAAAAGCCTCCATCCTTAGATCCAGCAACAGACACCTCACTCACAAGCAGCTTCAGGGAAAATATATATGAGCTATCTTAAATTTCTTTAAATATGTGAACCCTGACATCAAAAAACAATTCAACAGGATTAGCAAACTATATTTTGATCTTCCAAATTTAAATGAGTTTCTTATTTATCTTTATATTCAAACACTAAAGATAAGAGCCTCAGCCCAGTTATCTATTAACGAATTGTTAGTGATTTCCATGAAAATAGAGTAAATGGCTTGAGAAAAATTTAATACTAATCCAATAGCACTGACATCTTTGATTCAAGAGAATTTGATTTTATTATAAACAATAAACTGTTCTACCAGAAAGTATTATTTAAAAAATTCTTAAACTACTCAGAAGTGTTTTCTAACTAATGTTAACAGTTTATGAATTAAATAAACATGACTTAAGAGATCACTTGAACTCCATTGCCAGAATAATACACCTTTTGCAGGTACACAAACTATTAAAGCACAACATAAAAAATAAACAATACACTTTCTAAATTAAAATAAATATATACATATATATAGAAAATAATGGCAACAAATTTCCAACCCAAATGCTTCAAATTGCTTCTGGCTTTCAGAATTGCTATCTGCTCTATATGTCATCTATGAATGTTTTGATACATTTCTGGATAGAAATAAGTAGTTTAAAGAGTTAATATATCAATAAGGCTTATATAAGATGTAAGCTTTTAAGTCAGATATGAAAGATATTAAAACAAATAGTATTTTAACCCTAAAGTGACAATTACATAAATTAATTCGTTGTCAAATATGTTGTCAACACACTAAACATTCTAGCGTAAACTTTAAAAACTTAATAATTTGTGATATATGTTCTTTCATGGATCAAAAAATACTTCAGTGAATTTTCAAATTTAAGAAAATACAAATGTGTAAGAAAAAACTATGCACCTCATGTGGGCAAATAATGTAATTTCACATAAAATGATGTCAAGGCCATGCTCAAGGCCAGAAACACCTTTGGAATAATTTCATGCTATTATGCAGGGCAGGAATTCTTTGCAATAGGCAGAGGTTTTATTTCATTATAGAGAGTGGAAAAAAAGTGTTAAAATTTATACACCAATAGCCAACTTTATTGGATCTTCTCTTAGACTGGTAAGAAAGCTGAATGTGATAATCATGAAAACAAAATATTCTTCCCTATTGCCAAATTACTGAGTGCAGAGTTTCTGGACAACCATTTCATAGTATTTTCTAAGCTTTTTGAATGTCTTTTGACACCAGTGAAATACAGGATGTGTGATATTTCTTTTGAGGTGAGGGAGTTTTAAAACCATGTACATTTAAATTTGTGAAAAACAAAAACAAAACAAAACAAAACAAAACTTCATAAATCATACACTTCAATCCTTTTTTTCTTTACTCCCTTGTTTGGTGTGTTTCCCAAAGTCACTGACAGAAAATCTGCAATCAACATTTTTAGTGTGTATTCATTTCACAAAACCAAACTATGCCTTCATCTATGGAAAAAGCCTAGAAATATGTATACTTTTACATCATGTTATCCAACCACACAAAAATTTTAATAACTATGGTAAATCATTGTGTGAGGTACTCCAAGTGAAAAGATAATTTAAAAAAATACTAACCATTCCTATAAGAACTTGTAAAATACAACAGGAAACTTAAAATCAATCAAATAGGTAAAAATTGCACATAAGGCAAACCATGCTATAACATAAAAGAGCTGTAAACAAAGTGCAATTAAGAATTCAGGGGCACCTGGGTGGCTCAGTCGATTACGCCTCTGACTTTGGCTCAGGTCATGATCTCCCGGTTTGTGGGTTCCAGCCCCACATCAATCTCTGTGCTGACAGCTCAAAGCCTGGAGCCTGCTTCAGATTCTGCCCCTCCCTACTTGCTCACTCTCTTCCTCTCTCAAAAATAAACTTAAAAAGAAAAGAAAAAAGAATTCAAACCAGGGAGGCAGCTGGTGACTCAGTCACTTCAGTGTCCTACTCTTGGTTTAGGCTCAGGTCATGATCCCAGGGTCATGGGATTGAACACTACATCGGGCTCCACACTCAGAACGCAGCCTACTTGGGATTCATTCTCTCTCTTTCCCTCTGTGTCTCTTTCTCTCTAGCTCTCTTCCTTTCTCAATAAGTAAATATTTAAAAAAAGAAGGAATTCAAACCAGGGATTTGGTAGTCACTAAATATATTGGGGAGCAGCAAACTTGAGAAGAAAATAAAATTACTTCAATAATGGTAGCAGGCTATATCCTACTTACAAGAGCAAGGTCAAACCTATTTTTCACCAGTGGAGTGAAGAACCATAGTATATTGGGGAAAGTCTCATTCAGTCTCTTGAAAATAGCCATGCAAAACACACAAGGGACTTAGAAACTATTAAAATGCTTCTAGTTCTCTAGAATATTTCCCAAATTCAACAGGCTATGAACAACATCAAAAGGCCTTTACAAAATCATGCAGAAGTTCTCAAATATGAAAAGTTAATCTCTAAGAAACTGTATAAGTAGATATGCCAGTAACCCTAGAGAACATTTTACAGTTTGCACAGTGAATCATGTAGTTGGTTTAATGAAATATACCAAATCTGAAATGACCAAGTCATTTTTATTTATTTTTAATTTTTTAAACTTTTATTTTAGAGAGAGTGAGTGGGGGAGAGGAGCAGAGGGAGAGAGAGAATCTTAAGCAGGCTCCACGCTAAGTGTGGAACCTGACATAGGGCTTGATCCCATGACCCTGGGATCATCATCTGAGCCAAAATCAAGAGTCAGATTTCCAACTGAATGCACCACACAGGCACCCCACCAAGTCAATTTTAAAATGTATTAAATAAATGGGGCACCTGGGTGGCTCAGTTGGTTCAGCATCCAACTCTTGTCATCAGCCTAGGTCGTGATCTCACAGTCATGGCACTGAGCCCCATGTCTGGCTCCACGCTGAGCAGAGCCTGCTTGGAATTCTCTCTCTACCCTCTCTCTCTGTCCCTCCCCCACTTGCTCTCTCTTTCTCCCTCTCTCTCTCACAATAAATAAATAAACTTAAAAATAAATAAATAAATAAATGAATAAAATAAGTAGTATGAAATTAAGAAAAAAGTGATTATCAAACAAGTTTATGCTCTCTAGTTAGGCTATAAGAACCATCAGTCCTTCTATAGAAGGCATTTGAACTATGAATACACTCCCAAGTCATCATTCTAAATATTTTAATATGCTTACAGGAAGTTTTAATTATTATCCAAGCCATTTCAAATTCAATTTTACTGGCCAACCAAATACACCTAACCTATCATTAGTGGAAAATTTCTCAAGCATTCTAATTAATAATGTACTCTCAAAGAATAAATATTTGATACAAAAATAATTAAATAAACAACTGATTATAACCATAATAAGAAAATTGGAAAGGTAGCCCACATTCAAAAAAACCACCTTTCAGAAATCTATAGCATCTGCATGTTGCTTAATTTGTCAATAAGGAGAGTAAAAGACCCCATAGTATTAAAACTACAAAATTGTTTTCATAATTTTATTAAGGAGATGGGATATTGTTTCTTTCCCAGATAAATTTTATATTTTAGACCAGTTTTAGGTTTATAAAAAACTAACAAGTTTACAGTTCCCATATACCACCTCAACTAATTTCTCTATTATTAAAATTTTACAGTAGTATAGCATACTCATTGTAATTAGGGAACTAATATTGACACATTATTAACTAACTTCTATAATTTATTCATATTGCTTTAGTTTTTATATAATGTCTTTTCTTGTTTTAAATTTTAAGAACTCATCTAGCATCCCACATTACATATATTATCTGTCCCTCCTTAGGCTCCCCTTGATTGTGACAGTTTCTTACAGTTTCATTGTTTGATGGCCTTGAGAGTTGTGAGCAGTACTAGCCAGGTGGTACAATGTCCTTTAATTGGTATTTGTGTAATGTTTTTCTCATGATTTAGTGTTGGCTTATGAGCTTTGCAAGATAGATGGCTTAGGTAATGTAGCATTTTTGTCTCATCATACCAAGAGTGCATAAAATAACATGACTTACCATCATTTACATTAACTTAATCACCTGGTAGAAGGACTGTTAAGTTTCTTTAAAGTTTTTTTTTTTTTTTTAATTCCTTGTTTTAGTGTACTCTTTGGAATGAATTCACCATGAACAGCTTATACTTATGGAGTCATTCTTCACCTCCTTGATGGTAGAGTATGAAATAAGTTATGTGGCAATTTCCCACAGCTTTTTCTCTTCTCAGTTTATATCTTCAGCTGATTATTTATGTTAGTATGGACTCATAAATATTTATTTTAAACTTCAAGTTGTCGTCTAGCATTTATTCATTTATTTTTAAAGAGGTATTTTTTTAAGTAATCTCTACCTCCAACATGGGGCTCGAACTCACAACCCCAAGATCAAGAGTCATATGCTCTACCAACTGAGCCAGCCAGGCATCCCTATAATCCAACAATTATTTTATTGTTTAAATTTCCCAGCTTTGGACAATGGGACCATTTTCAGTTGCCTCCTGTGTCCATTTTACATACCCTCATTGTTGTGGGATTTTTTAACACTTCCTTATTTTTTACAACTATCAGATGCCCCAGACTAATTTGTATGTTTCCTACTCTATCCTACAATCAGCCATTTTTTTCCAAGGATACCTGGTGAAGAACAATATTTAAAAATAATATCTGGGTGCTAAAGGTGCTCATCATTACTGAGATGTTCTTGCCTCTTAGCACTCTAAGCTAACTGAGCAAAGAAATATATATGTGCATTCTAACCCAGGTATATACACACATCTAGAACATATCTATACAAGAAATATAGTAATCTGTGTCCACAATAAGCTACAGATGAGTTTATACAGATTCCTTCTACTACACTCCATTACCAAATGGTTTATTCTATCACTCTCTCACCTGGTCCAGGTAAGCAGATCTTTGCTCATCTGTCAACTCAAACTCCAATCATGGTATTCTTGACACCAACCATTAGCCATTCATTCATTTAATTGTTTAAATCCATTATACATGGATAGTGGTATCAGAGTTGTTAGTAAGTACCCCAATGGAGACAAATTTATCATCTAAAGTACAGTGCTCACATACAGACTCTAATTATCTCCAGAATTAATTAGGTCAGCATGTTTTACCTCCACCCCTCTTTGAGTGAGACTGTTTCATAAATTTGCAATAGAGTTAGATTGTTTGTCCCTTCCACATTATATTCTGGGATGCCTGACTTCTAAAAAATAAAATTATGCTTGTATATATTAGGGTTCACTATGTAATGTAAATTTCTATTGTGTTAGCAAATGTATAGTGATATGCATTCACCATTAAAGAATTACAAATAATAGCTTCACTGTCCTAAAAACAAAACCCCACCTCTTCTCTTTCCCCCTGAAACCCAATAAACCAGTGATGTTTCTACAGTTTATAATTTTACCTTGCCAGAATCATACAGCATGTATTCTCTTCATACTGGCATCTCTCATGTAGCAATATGCATTTATGATTCACCCATGTCTTTTCATATTTTGACAGCTCATTGCATTCTATCACTGGGTATTATTCCACTGTATTGATGCATCCATAGTTTGTTTATTCATTCAATAGCAACTGAAGGACATATTGGTTGCTTCCATTTTGTACTAATTATAAAATTATAAAATTATAAAATAAAGCTTCTATAAAAATATAAAACTGTAAAGTAAAACTTCTATAAAGATTTACATGCTGGTTTTCACAGGGACATGATTTTTCAAACCAGTTGGGTAAATACCAACAAGTGCAATTTCTGGACCATTTTTAGCTTTGTAAATCCATGTACAATGGTCTGCCAATGTGTCTGCATCATTTGCATTCTCACCAATAATAAATGAGAGTTTCTAATGCTTATACCTTCACTAGTGATTTATATTGTAAAGTTTTTGGATTTTAGCCATTCTAATATGCGTGTTGTACTAGTTCATTGCTGTTTTAATTTACAATTCCCTAATAACAAATGATTTTAAGCATCTTCTCATGTGCTTGCTCACCACTTGTATATCTTTTTTTTGCTGAAATGGCTATTCAAATCTTGTGCCCTGTTAAAAATTGGGCTGTTTGGTTTTTTCTTGTAGATTTTAAAGGTTTTTTTGTTTGTTTGTTTGTTTACAACTTTTACATATAAAGTTTTATCACATATGTGCTTTAAAAGTATTTTTCCTGGGTGCCTGGGTGGTTTGGTCAGTTAAGCATCTGGCTTTGGATTGGGGTCATGATCTCATAGCTCGTGAATTCGAGCTCCTCTGTGTTGACAGCTCAGAGCCTGGAGCCTGCTTCAGATTCTGTGTCTCCTTCTCTCTCCCTTCCCGACTCACACTCTGTCCCTGTCTCTCTCTCTCTCTCTCAAAAATAAATAAACATTAAAAACATATTTTTTTCAAAGTATTTATCCCAGTGCATGGCTTATATTTTTATTCTCTTAAAAGTGTCTTACTTATTTAATATTAATAAAGAACAACTTGGGGGACCAAGATGGTGGAACAGCATGGAAGTTTTTCGTGTGTCTTGGATCCATGAAATACAGCCAGACCAACACTAAATCATCCTGCACACCTAGAAAACTGATCTGAGGATTAACACAACAATCTGCACAAGCTGAACCACAGAATTCAGCAGGTACACAGTGCGGAGAGGTGACCTGGGGGAGAGAGAAGCCGCAGAGGTCAGGGCGATGCTTTTGCGTGCAGAGAGGATGGAGACAGCGGGGGAAGGGGAGAATATGGGAAAAGCATCCCCCCAAAAGCAGCTGGAGAGAAAGTGAAAAAGTGGAAACAGCCTCAGGGACTGAACTAAAAAGGGAGAAAGGAGAAAGAAGAGGATTTAAATTCCATTAAGACTATAAACAGGGGGAACACAGAGTCAGAAACTCCACAGCTCGATACCTGTCAGTGCTCTGGTGGGAAGGGTGAATCCCCAGGAGCAGAGTGGAGTCGGGGGTTCTTCAGGCCAAACAGGGAGAGGTGATTCCCCTGCTGAGAAGACACCTGGTAGAGACTGTGTGGGTCCCCCAAAGGCAAGGCCCCAGTGGATCCAGGAGAACAACCACATTCACTGGTGCTGGAACAGGGTCATTAAGGGTGAAGCCTGGTGCCAGATGTGTATTGTGATTTTCCATAATCCCTGAGACACTGCTGCTACACTATCTCACAAACTTTTTCTGGGGTGGGCTGGCATCTGGCAGCAGTCTCTGGGCATTGGAAGCAGCACAGTCTCACAAACATTCCTGGGTGTGGCTGGCACCAACTCATTGCTTGGTGAGAACCTTCTGCAGATGGGCAGAATGAGTCGAAGCCGCAGTCCCTCAGAAGTAAGGGGTTGAGAAAAACAGACACATCAGAGACAAAACTCAGGAAGGAGTTGCTGCCTGGGGCGTGGTCACTGACTGTGTAAAAGCAGGAAGTGGACGGAAGCCAATGACAAAGGACGGGTATGGGATTGCTGATCAGGGAGAACAGAGTCCCGATACTACAGACGGGGTACCTGGGTGATGCCATTTTCACAGTTCCCATGCATGCGAATGCGCACTTACAAGCACCACAACAATCCACCCCAGTAAGCTAAGCAGCGCCATCTAGTGGAAAAGGGGCCATTACACTATGCCCAGTAACTCGGCCAATCTCGCTTTTCAGGAACACAAGTCTCTCTGCCTGCTTAGTTTATGGACTATAAAGCACTTCATAGTTTTACTTCTAGGGGAAAATGAAGTAATTTCAGTCATATTTCAGTCTGTTCGCCGTTCCATCTATTCAATTTTCTTTATTTTTTTTTCTTTTTTCTTTTTTCTCTTTTTCATTTTTCTTTTTCTTAAATACAGAAAAAGATTCATTTTTATTTTTAATTTTTATTAAAATGCTTTCTTTAATTTTTTCTACTGTATTTTTTACTTTTGTGTACTTTTTTTTCAAATTCTATTTTACTTCAATCATTTCATTTTAGTCTACTTCAGTATGTTCATTTATTCAAATTTTCTAATGATTTTCCTTTTTCTTTTTCTTTTCTTTCCCCTTTTTTCTCTAATCTGTTAAGTCCCTTCCAACACCCAGACCAAAACACACCCAGGATCTAGCATCATTTTTTCGATTTGGTGTGTGTGTGTATTTTTTAATTTTAATTTTTTAATTTTAATTTTTCATAATTTTATTTTCTTTTACGTCATTAATTCCTTTTCCCCCTTCAAAATGACAAAATGAAGGATTCACCACAAAAGAAAAAGCAGGAAGAAACAACAGTCAGGGACTTAACCAACACAGATACAAGCAAGATGTCTGAACCAGAATTTAGAAACACGATAATAACATGAGCTGAAGTTGAAAATAGATTATAATCCCTTTTTGTGGAGATAAAAGAAGTAAAAGCTAGTCAGAATGAAATAAAAAATGGTATAACTCAGGTGCAATCTCGAATGGATGCCACAGCAGCCAGGATGGATGAGGCAGAACAGAGAATCAGTGATAAGAGGACAAATTTATGCAGATAAGAAAGCATAAAAAAAAAGAGGGAGATTAAGGCAAAAGAGCACAATTTAAGAATTAGAGAAATCATGGGGCACCTGGGTGGCTCAGTTGGTTAAGCAGCTGACTTCGGCTCAGGTCATGATCTCGCAGTCCGTGAGTTCGAGCACCACATCAGGCTCTGTGCTGACAGCTCAGAGCCTGGAGCCTGTTTCAGATTCTGTGTCTCCCTCTCTCTGACCCTCCCCCGTTCATGTTCTGTCTCTCTCTGTCTCAAAAGTGAATGAACGTTAAAAAAAAATTAAAAAAAAAAAGAATTAGAGAAATCAGTGACTCATTAAAAGGAACATCAGAATCATAGGGGTACCAGAAGAGGAAGAGAGAGAAATAGGGGTAGAAGGTTTATGTGAGCAAATCACAGTGGAAAACTTTCCTAACCTGGGGAAAGACAGATATCAAAATCCAGGAAGCACAGAGGACTCCCATTTGATTCAACAAAATCCGACCATCAACAAAGCATATCATACTCAAATTCACAATTACTCAGGCAAGGAGAGAATCATGAATGCAGCAAGGGGAAAAAAAAGTCCCTAACTTACAAGGGAAGACAGATCAGGCTTGCAGAAGACCTATCCACAGAAACTTGGCAGGCTAGAAAGGAGTGGCAGAATATATTCAATATGCTGAATCAGAAAAATATGCAGCTAAGAATTCTTTATCCAGCAAGGCTGTCATTCAAAAGAGAAGGAGACATTAAAATTTCCCAGACAAACGAAAATTGAAGGTGTTTGTGACCACTAAACCAGCCCTGCAAGAAATTTTAAGGGGGACTCTCTGAGGGGAGAAAAGATGAAAAGAATAAATAAATAAAGACCAAAAGCAACAAAGACTAGAAGGGACCAGAGAACACCACCAGAAACTCCAACTCCACAAGCAACATAATAGCAATAAATTCATATTTTCCAGTACTCACTCTAAAGGTCCATGGACTAAATGCTTCAATCAATAGACATAGGGTAACAGAATGGATAAGAAAACAAGATCCATATATATGCTGTTTACATGAGACCCAGTTAAGATTTAAAGATACCTTCAGACTGAAAGTAAGGGGATAGAGAACCATCTGTCACGCTAATGGTCAACAAAAGAAAGCAGAAGTAGCCATACTTATATCAGACAATCTAGACTTTAAAATAAAGTCTGTACCAGTGATGAAAAGGGGCATTATATCATAATTAAGAGGTCTATCCACAGTAAGACCTAACAATTATAAACATTTATGTGCTAAATGTGGCAGCACCCAAATATATAAATCAATTAATCAGAAACACAAAGAAACTAATTGATAGTAATACCACATTAGTAGGGGACTTCAACATCTCACTCATAGCAATGGACAGATCATCTAATCAAAAAATCAACAAGGAAACAATGACTTTGAATGACACACTGGGCCAGATAGATTAACAGATATATTCAAAACATTTCATCCTAAAGCAGCGGAATATACATTCTTCTCCAATGCACATGGAACATTCTCCAGAATAGACCACATACTGGGACACAAACCAGCCCTCAACAAGTACAAAAAGATCGAGATCATACTGTGCATATTTTCAGACCACAATGATATGAACCTCAAAATCAACCACAAGAAAAAAACTGGAAAGGTAACAAATACTTGGAGACTTAAGAACATCCTACTAAAGAATGAATGGGCTAACCAAGAAAGTAAAGAGGAAATAAAAAAGTTCATGGAAGCCCATGAAAATGATAACACCACAACCCAAAACCTCTAGGACGCAGGAAAGGTGGTCATAAGAGGAAAGTATATAGCAATCCAGGCATTCCTTAAAGAAGGAAGAAAGATCTCAGATACACAACCTAACCTTATGCCTTAAGGAGCTGCAAAAATAACAGCAAATACAACCTAAAAACATCAGAAGACAGGATTACAGCAGAAATTAATGCTATTGAAACTAATGCTATTGAAATTAATGCTATTGGTTCTTTGAGAGAATTAACAAAATTGATAAACCCCTAGCCAGTTTAATCAAAAAGAAAAAGGAAAGGACCCAAATAAATAAAATCAAGAATGAGAGGAGAGGTCACAACCAACATTGCAGAAATACATACAATAATGAGAATATTATGAGCAGTTATGCCAATAAATTGGGCAATTTGGGAAGAAATGGACAAATTCCTAGAAACATATACACTACCAAAACTGAAACAGGAAGAAATAGAAAATTTGAAGAGACCCACAACCAGTAAAGAGATCGAATTAGTAATCAAAAATTTCCCAAAAAACAGGAGTCCAGGGACAGATGGCTTTCCAGGGGAATTCTACCAAGCATTTAAGGAAGAGTTAACACCTATTCTCTTGAATCTGTTCCAAAAAATATAAATGGAGGAAAACTCCCAAAATCCTTCTATGAAGCCAGCATTACCTTGATTCCAAAACTAGGCAAAGACCCCACTAAAAAGAACTATAGACCAATTTCCCTAATGAACATGGTCACAAAAAACCTCAATGAGATACTAGCCAACCAGATCCAACAATACGTTAAAAAAATTATTCACCAGACCAAGTGGGATTTACACCTGAGATGCAGGGCTAGTACAATATCCACAAAACAATCAATGTGATATATGACATCAATAAAAAAAGGACAAGAATCACATGATCCTCTCAATAGATGCAGAGAAAGAATTTGACCAAAGTAAGCATCATTTCTTGATAAAAACCCCCAAGAAAGTAGGGATAGAAGGATCATACCTCGAGATCATAAAAGCCATATATGAGAGAACCACCACTAATATCATCCTCAATGGGGAAAAACTGAGAGCTTTCCCCCTAAGGTCAGGAACAAGACAGGTACGTACACTCTCACCACTGTTATTCAACATAGTATTAGAAGTATTAGCCTCTGCAATCAGACAACACAAAGAAATAAAAGGTATCCAAATCGACTAGGAAGAGGTCAAACTTTCACTCTTCACAGATGACATGATATTCTATATGGAAAAGGGAAAAGATTCCACCAAAAGACTTCTAGAACTGATTCATGAATTCAGAAAAGTTGTAGGATATAAAATCAATGCACAGAAATCAGTTGCATTCCTATACACCAACAATGAAGCAATAGAAAAAGAAATCAAGGAATTGATCCCATTTACAGTTGCACCAAAAACCATAAAATACCTAGGAATAAATCTAACCAAAGAGGTGAAAAATCTATACACTGAAAACTACAGAAAGCTCATGAAAGAAATTGAAGACATACACACACAAAAAAGGAAAAATATTCCATGCACCTGGGCAGGAAGAACAAATATTGTTAAAATGTCAATATAACCCAAAGCAATCTACACATTCAATGCAATCCCTATCAAAATAACACCAGCATTCTTTACAGAGCTAGAAAAAATAATCCTAAAATGTGTATGGAACCAGAAAAGACCAGGAATAGCCAAAGCAATCTGGAAAAAGAAAACCAAAGCAGGAGGCATCACAATCCCAGACTTGAAGCTATCCTACAAAGCTGTAATCATCAAGACAGTATGGTACTGGCACAAGAACAGACACTCAGATCAATGGAACAGAATACAGAACCCAGAAATGGACCCACAAATGTATGGCCAACTAATCTTTGACAAAACAGGAAAGAATATCCAATGGAATAAAGACAGTCTCTTCAGCAAGTGGTGCTGGGAAAACTGGACAGCGACATGCAGAAGAATGAACCTGGACCACATTCTTACACCATACACAAAAATAAACTCAAAATGAATGAAAGACCTAAATGTAAGACAGGAAGCCATCAAAATCCTCGAGAAGAAAGCAGGCAAAAAACTCTTTGATATCGGCCACAGCAACTTCTTACTCAACACGTCTCTGGAAGCAAGGGAAACAAAAGCAAAAATGAACTATTGGGACCTCATCAAAATAAAAAGCTTCTGCACAGCAAAGGAGACAATCAGCAAAACTAAAAGGCAACTGACAGAATGGGAGAAGATATTTGCGAATGACATGTCAGATAAAGGGTTAGTATCCAAAATGTATAAAGAACTTATGAAACAACACCCAAAAACCAAATAATCCTTTGAGAAAATGAGCCATAGACATGAATAGACACTTCTCCAAAGAAGACATCCAGATGGCCAACCAACACATGAAAAAATGCTCCACATCACTCACCATCAGGGAAATACAAATCAAAACCACAATGAGATACCACCTTACACCTGTCAAAATGGCTAACATTAACAACTCAGTCAACAACAGATGTTGGCAAGGATGCAGAGAAAGAGGAGCTCTTCTGCAATGCTGGTGGGAATGCAAACTGGTGCAGCCACTCTGGAAAACAGTATGGAGGTTCCTCAAAAAATTAAAAATAGAACTACCCTACGACCCAGCAATTGCACTACTAGGTATTTATCCAAGGGACACAGGTATGCTGTTTCGAAGGGACACATACACCCCAGTTTTTATAGCAGCACTATCCACAATAGCCAAAGTATGGAAAGAGCCCAAATGTCCATTGATGGGTGAATGGATAAAGAAGATGCATGTGTGTATACACACACACAAAGGAGTATTACTCAGCAATCAAAAAGAATGAAATCTTTCCATTTGCAACTACATGGATGGGACTAGAGGGTATTATGCTAAGTGAAATTAGTCAGAGAAAGACTTAAGACACAGAACAGATGAACATAAGGGAAAGGAAGCAAAAACATGGAGGGGGACAAAACATAAGAGACTCTTAAATATGGAGAACAAACAGATGGTTACTGGAGAGGTTGTGGGAGGGGAAATGGGCTAAATGGGTAAGGGGCATTAAGGAATCTACTGCTGAAATCATCATTGCAGTATATGCTAATTTTGGATGTAAACTAAAAAGTAAAATTGAAAAAAAATAAAAAAGTGAACACAAATTCCATATATATATACATATATATATATGTATATATATACATATATATATGTATATATATACATATATATATATATATATATGTATATATATACATATATATATGTATATATATACATATATATATATATATATATATATATATATACATATGAACAACTTGTCAAATTTTCTTCCATAGATTTTGCTTTGGTGTTATAGCTAAAAACTCATTAATAAACTCCAGTTCATATAGACTTTCTTCTATATATCTCTTGTCTCTTCAGACTATGTCTTTTCTTGACTTTTAGCATACCTCGTAATATTTTGGTAAAAGCCAGATATAGTGAGTGATAGGAACTAAGGCAATTAGACTCATCATATGAAGGTTTATGGGGGTCTGGGTGGTTCAGTCAGTTGAATGTCTGACTCTTGATTTCACCTCAGCTCATGATTCCCAGTCCTAGGATTGAGCCTTACGTTGCAGCAGGATTCTTGCACAGAGTCGTTACTCTAAGGGTTCTCTTTCTGGGAAGCAACTTTATTCCTGCCAGCATGGCTCAGTTGGGTTTGTACCTGAAGAGTTGAGCCCCAAACGCCATGTGGCATAGTTTTTTACATATTTTCTACTTCTTTGTCTCCCATATATGGTAACACACAAACGTGTAGTCTGATTAAATGGTCTCATGTTGCAAATTCATGAGAGATGTTGTCATGTATGTGTATAACCAGGTTGCTTGAGGGTTTTTTTTTCCTTTACTTAGTGAGGGGACCCTACCACAGTGTCAGGCTTTCTGCTGAGTGTGGAGCCTGCCTGGGATTCTCTCTATCTCTCTCTCTCTGTCACTCTCTCTCTCTCTCTCTCCCTCCCTCTGCCCCTCTCCCCTACTCACTTTCTGTCTCTCTCTCTGTCAAAGACAAAGAAGTTGTTTTGTTTTTCTACCCCTGCCAAAGCCACAAGAGGATCTTTCTTGACCCTGTACCTTGAGAACTTGGTGGGATTCCTGAAGATAAAACCCACAAAAGCTGTCTCCTAAGACTGTAGTTCCAGAAGTTTCCCAGTCTCAAGCTAGTTGGTCTACTTTTGGCCTTCAACAGTTCATCCAAAAACCAATTAAGTGTTCCTGACCCTTGTAGTTCCAATGTGACTTCTGTTCCAGGTAAACAGATCTTGGCTGTGAGTCTAAGCATTCATTCTCTCTCCGGATTTCAGGGTGATAGTTTGCCCCACAATCTCATATATCTGATGGATTCCACACAATTCCTTCCTTCATTTTCATTTTGTTCAGTTGTGTTGTTGTTGTTGTTGTTTTATAACAACAGGAGCTGGCAACTTTCAAGCTTTTTACAAGCTAGAGCTGAAACCAGAAATCCTTTCTGTTTGTTTTTTATAACTCCAATCATTAAATATGTGTTTCATATTTCATATTTTAAAATGTTTGCTAGAATGCAACATTGCAATAACAACTCCTTTTATAAGATTTTTAAAAGTATGAAAATATAAATCAAGTGGATCATAAGGGGTGAAATAATAATAAAGGAGAAGAGATGGTTTCACTTTCTATGAATGTGATTTAAATTTACGATGAAATTATATTTGATTTTTTTGTATTCAATGTAACATACTTTTAATTGTAAATCATTATTTCTGTTCTATTTTCCCATGCTAACGTAATAGCATATAAAGTAAAATGGATATTAGCCTGTCAAAAAAAGTGTTTTCACAGAGAAGAGTTTTCAAAAATAAGTTCACTCATTTTTTAAATAGTGGTCTGTGTAGAAATCTTCATTCATAAGCAATTTGACATACCTACTTTAAAGATCTGCTAGGGCGCCTGGGTGGCGCAGTCGGTTAAGCGTCCGACTTCAGCCAGGTCACGATCTCGCGGTCTGTGAGTTCGAGCCCCGCGTCAGGCTCTGGGCTGATGGCTCGGAGCCTGGAGCCTGTTTCCAATTCTGTGTCTCCCTCTCTCTCTGCCCCTCCCCCGTTCATGCTCTGTCTCTCTCTGTCCCAAAAATAAATAAAAAACGTTGAAAAAAAAAATTAAAGATCTGCTAAAGGAATTAAATAAGATGCAAAAATTCATGGTCATTTTAAGGAAATACAGATGGAATTTTCAGACATGCATATTTTCGCACACTTCAAACCAAAGTCTTTGCAAAGGAATATCCAGAATCAGTCTTCAACAGCTGACACTAGCACAGTACACAGTCAGTGCATACTATTTGTTAAACTACTATAAGATATCAGTAATATTTGCTACCATCATCACCAATAATGAGAATGGCACACCAAAAGTTTCTCTAGAAATAAGATATTATCACTAAAGTTCCTATCTTGTATCATCTTCTATCACTTAATATGACAGATATCCATTGAGTGACAACTATATTCTAGGTAGTAGGTCATGCAGAGAAGTTACAGCATTATATATGACAGAAATATGACTGAAAGGGCTCTTTCTCATCCAAAGCTTATAGTTCAGTGTACACAAATGCTCTTCTCATCAAATATTGCCCTTCTTACACTGCAGAAGTTCTTTGTTTACAATTAATAGTTGGCATTTAGTCATTCTGGAGGAGGAAATCAAAGATGATGTGAACCTTCTATGCAGTCCACCTTTCCATGAATGTGAATAGAATTTGGGGAACAAAAATATTCAATCCTAGAATGGCTAAGGCAGAATGTAACCAATATTTTCATAACTGCATATAACACAGAAATTCTGCTTTGTATTTAAAAAGATAATATTTTAGGGAGACTGGGTGGCTCAGTCGGTTAAGCATCTGACTTTGGCTCAGGTCATGATCTCTCAGTCTGTGAGTCTGAGCCCCACGTCATACTCTGTGCTGACAGCTCAGAGCCTGGAGCTTGCTTTAGATTCTGTGTCTCCCCCTCTCTCTCTTCCCCACTCACTCTCTGTCTCTGTCTCTCTCTCTCAAAAATAAACAAACATTAAAAACATTAAAAAATAAAAATAAAAAGATAATATTTTAATAAGGATCACTACATCCCAAATAAAAAAGAAAAATTCACTATAACATTTAAAGCAAGTGGAAAGAGATGATTTCACTAAAACAGTATCCCATGCACTTTGCTTTTATCTTGTGTTGTATATATGTAAAGGAATATTGTGCTGAGGGTATACTGGTGGGCTTCAAGTAGGACATAGAGCCTACTGCCTTGAAATAGCCATATTTTTGGAGTTGCAAACTAAGAAGTATTGCCAATGACAAAATTTGGTGAAATATGGATTTGCACTAAAAAACAGAAAAAATTAGACTGAAATGAGAAGACTGACTTAAGGTGGAGAGAGGAGTTTGTAAGATAGCTAGCCTACAGTAATTTCTTCTTATGTTCTTGTTTGCCACCTCCAGCTTGAATATATGTAAGGTTTAAAGGAGTTAAAAAGGAGTAAACAGTAACTAATCCTCACTCATTTTCCACACTTACTCTGAAGCAGCTGTATAATAATCTTTAAATCCTTGACATTACTTGATTATGCAGTTTAATTAGCACACTACACATGGCTGAATATTAAAGATTTTTTTAATCTCCTATCTCAGACCACTTTTCAAATCACATTTCTGAATGCCCTAATTTTTAATAACAATACAATAAACATAATCTTTACATAAAAATATTTTAAAAGTATGTTTTTTCACAATTTCACCAGAATTCTCATTCAAAATTTGATATTGTGTTGCTCCTAAAAAGATTTTTCTCATTAAAAAATCAATTTATTGTATGTGATATTTTTGATAAAACACATGTGAATATGTCATTTGTTTTTATATGAGTATAATCTTAAGTATATAAAGGAATTTTCACAGGTCACAAGATTATGAAACTTCTTGAAACATTTTAAGAATACATTCCAGAAATAATTATGTGTCTGATAAGCACTGGAGTTTACTTAGAAAGAGCTTGTATTATATAGAATTTTATGTTTTTTGCATCAGAGAGAGTAACATATCATATGTGCACATGTGGGGATTGCATTCTTATACACGCACACACCTGTATAACTATGTGATATATTGAGTTTGTCTTATGACTTCAGTGTTTATCTCTAGTATATGAAAAAAGGAATTCTAATATGATAATATTTCCTTATGTGGGTAAAAAAACCTCTCACACATACCAAATTAATACCAATTTTGTGTTCATCATTATATTCCAAGTTACTGAAAGGAAATTTTCATCAGCTATAACATTAGTTTTTCATGGTAAACTTAAGTTATATTTTAAATCATTACTCTCATTTCAAACTATTACTGTTGTATGTTTGTGTGTTTTTTGTCATGCATTTTGCCACCTATACTTCTGCTGCTAAAAAATAAATATCGTTTCTTTTACAATCCGGTTCACTGATGTTTTTATTTTAAGGTGCATCAAATACTTACATCCCATATTGTCGTAGTTTATGAATTATAACTTTGTCCTTTGAGCTACACTTTAATTAAGACCGTTTAAGAAGTGTGCTGTTGCTAGAGAAGACCCCAATAAACACTGACATTGTACTTGATTCTGCCTTTCGGAAACATTTTTCTACCTCTTATGAGAAAAGTCTAGATTGCCCTTCCCCGCTTGGCCAGTATATACAGGGGGCAATGGTTTGCTTTCGTGAGCAGAACTTCTAACACCCTAGAGAAACATTGAGGAGCATGGGATGAAGAGTGCGGTGCTACAAAATAGGATCCATGGAGTAACACAGAGATGCTATATTTCAAAGCTTCTTTAAACAAGCTGCACCGAATAAGGAAGTAAGAAAATACTTCCTTATTAAATATCACTTACAGCTATTTGGTAAATTTTCACAACCAAAAAGCATTGGCAATGATACCAAAATACTGAATTCAATCCCCCAATCCTTTTACTATACAATGCATGCTGATTGGGGGCACATCCCTGCTACTGGTGTGTGAGGGGCTAGCCACACAGGAGGGACCTGGGATAAAGAGAGAGCCTTATTTTCTCCACTAAGGAAATGACACGTAGTTCTACATTTTGAAAGTGTTCTCATATGGCACTGCAGACGTATAGCCTATATGTTTTGTAACAATTATTATCCATGTATCAGTTTAAGGAAATAACACAGAAGGACTGTGTGGGTATTTGTATGCATTTATTCTTATGCTCAATAATTTTTTATAGTCAAGTCCCATTACCATATCCAGAAGGATTCCTTAGCACTTGTAGAATAATTTTATTGGTAGAACATGTAATATTTTGAAAATTGTTTCCTCTATCCACTCCCACAGCTGTCACCCACAAAACCCAGATTATTTCTTTCATGAAAGTCAGTGTGACATGTTTTTTGTGGGAGTTCACATAGCAGTTTCCTCAAACTCTGGCCTCGTCCATCTGATTTATCCTGCTTCCATTTCTAGTAATACCTTTACAACCCATGTCAGATTTCTAGCCCCAAATCTATTCATTTTATAAAGAATTTTTAGCTAACCTTACATCTTTCAGACTATTTCACTAAAGAAAAAATATATGAATGTGCTAGAGGATTCTATATGAGATATCCATGACAAATAATGTCTGAATAATCATCACACATTTTGAAAGCTACAAGGAATAAATGTATATAATTAAAACTCTAAGACCTTTTAAAGTAAAATGACATCTTTCTATGTCATTATCAGATGACATACCTACACCTATGTCAAATAACAGATATATGAATCTCTTTATTATCACTATAATAACTAGTGTTAAAAGTGTCTTTTGTTCAGCTGCTGTTAAATATATCTAATCCTTTTAGTTTTTAAATTTTGAATTGTATTTTACACTGAATTCTATGGGCCTATATACCAATATATGCCAATAATCCTTGCACTTAGTACACAATTCAATATAAATTGTAGAGGTATAGGGGTCCCCTGGGCCAGATATCTAGAAATGGAATCCTTAGGTTTCAAGGAAAGTATGTACAGTTTTCCAAAGTAGTTGTACCAACTAACACTCCACCTGCAGTCACTGAATGCTTGCTAATCCACATGTAATCATTATCAACATCAGTTTTCTAAAGAATGCTCATTTAGTGAGTACAAAATAATGGCTTCTGTTACATTACTCTGATTCTTGATATATCTATCTCCATCCATCCATCCATCCATCCATCCACCCATCCGTCTGTCCGTCCATCCATCTCGATCTCCACCTATATGTCAAAGTTTATAGGCAATGTGCACTTTCTCTTCAAAATTATTTTTATTTTACTATTTTTCTAGTGTTTTTTTTCTTTTCATGTTGATTATAAATGTTCATTTTATTTTCTATAAAGTAACTAATCCTTCAATAATTAATGTGTCCCAAGAGAGTTTGTGGCATTTCTTTTCACTTTCCTGAGAGATTTGTTTAATAATAGAAGTTTTGTAATGTTAATGTTGGATAATTTATGAATATTTTCTTCTGCTTATTTTTTTATCCGGTATAAGCAATCCTTATAAATATCACAAATATGCTTTCTTTTATTTTATTTAAAACATTTAACATACTTATATATTTACATATTTTCTTTGAATTTTAAATGTATATTTTGTGATGTAAGGATTCAATTCCATATTTTCTCATGCTATCACCAGACACTTAGAATAAAAACAAGAAATAAAGAGATGGCCTTTGTTTCTCTGTCCAACTCCATCTTTGTCTTATCAAGTACCGTTAAAAGTACTCTTTTAAGTGTCACTTGGCTATTTGTGGACATTTGTATTTGCATTAAAATTTTAGAAATATGTCATCAAAATAAATAAACATTAAAAAATATGTCAAATACTGCAAAATATATTTGTAATTTTAAAGTGATTTCATTGAATCTATAGATCAATTTGGGGAGAATTAAAATATGTTCTATGATTAAGCTTTTTGGTTTAAGTGAATGGTATATTTCTATATTTAAGATTTTTTTATAGTCTTAAAATTTTATCCATAAGGTTTTGCACATTTTTATTCTTATCACCATGTACTACTATTCTAATGTATCATATAAGATAAATAGCATTTATGCTTTAAAATGGTCATTCCTTTTTTTTAATTTTCTTTTTAAAAATTTTTGATGTTTATTTTTTGAGAGAGAGAGAGAGAGAGAGAGAGAGAGCGAGAGTGTGAGTGGGGGAAGGGCAGAGAGAGAGGGAGACACTCTGTGCTGAGGAGCATAGACCCCCACTCTGGGCTCAAACTCAAGAACAGAACCTCGAGATCATGACCTGAGCCGAACTCAGATGTTTAACTGATTGAGTCACCCAGGCATCCCATGCCTCTTTTTCTTGTGGGAACTTCTTATGAGTGTTGAGTCAATACATGAGTTGGATTTGGGTTTTTTGGTTGATTTAGGCTCTTACGTGCACATCTGACTTCAAATTCCTACGGCATTCCTTTGAATTCCTTTATGTTTTATGTTGGGATTGGATTGGTAGCTTTTTTTCATGTTTCTGCCCTATTTTCAGCAGTCCCTGCATGGTATGGAGGGACCCCCTCCATGCTCTTGCCTTATCCCTAGTATTTGACTACTGTTGAGGACAGAGAGGGATTCTTGATTCTCCTATTCTCTCTTCAGTCTTATGTAGGCCATGTACACTTGGAGCTAGATGATTTAATGTAGATGTAATGATATTCAGTCTCATTCTCTTAATCTTTTTTAGGCTGTTCATAGTAGAAATCCAGTAATTTTTTGCTAACAAGTATGAAACTATTAATACCAGTTTTTATAAAGTAAAAGGTTTCAGGGACAAAACCCTTTCCTAGAAGAATTTTTATTTAACGAATTACATTACCTCCTTGCCCTTATTTGTAAACAAAGAAATCTCAAATTTTAATTAAAAAATCCAAACTAGGGGCGCCTGGGTGGCTCAGTCGGTTAAGCGTCCGACTTCAGCTCAGGTCACGATCTCGCGGTCCGCGAGTTCGAGCCCCGCGTCGGGCTCTGGGCTGATGGCTCAGAGCCTGGAGCCTGCTTCCGATTCTGTGTCTCCCTCTCTCTCTGCCCCTCCCCCGTTCATGTTGTGTCTCTCTCTGTCTCAAAAATAAATAAACGTTAAAAAAAAAATTAAAAAAAAATCCAAACTACAATTTATATAAGAGTGTAGCATTTTCAACTCTCTTGTCTAATACCATCTTTGCTAGCATAGGAAATAAATGTATAGGACTTTCCACAGAGAAAAAAAATGACATTCAAAACACATTCCTTTTAGAAAAGTTATATATTCTCATTTCAAGAAAGCAGTCTCAAGAACAATAAACATCACCTGGGAAAGACATAACATTTAGATGAAAAAGTGTTATGTCTAATTTATTTATAAATGACTTTTCTACATATAATACAATTTGATTTGGATACTTAAGAGTTGGACTCAAATATTCATATTCTGTATTCATATAAGCTTTTAAGGGGTAATTATCTGTACTATTGTCTAATTGGAAATTTAAAGATATTCTACTGTATAATATGGTTGAATGTAGTACAGCAAAATGAGCCCTCATTAAATCCAAGAATGATCAAAGTATTTTAAGTTCTGGACATAGTTAAGTGAATATTGAATTAATTATTTCTTCAAATAAAATCCCCAAGGATCTATAAAACATTCTAAATATCTTCTCTTTCTTCATTATCCACTTGAAATTTGGAAAATGTTTCACATTTAGTTGTAGAGTACCAAGTTATAAGCTATTCTTTGGAATTCAATGAGATAAGCAGTTGTTACTTGAAAGAATTTAATTAATTTTAATGTGATTTATTAATTGATAAGCTGTAGAAGATATATGATTTCCTAAATTTCCAAGGAAGGTCATTTTCAAATCTAGATTTTTTTTGTCCCTGAAAAACTTTAATAATAATGACATCAACAACAAAAAACAATACTAACAGTGTTGACTCTTACCCTATGACAGATACTGCTTAAACTCTAAATATATTATCAAACATATCAAACATATTTTATAGATTATGCTCTGAGATATGCAGTAATTTGACTAAGGTTACAAAGTTCATTAGTGGTAAAGTAGCATTGATACTCAGCTTGATTCTGGGGAGTCTGAGCCATTAACCGTTATATCCTATGGACTCTGAACCAATTACCAGGTTTTCAATAGGACCTAATATATACTATATTCTCCATGTTCAAAATAAATACTTTAATGGAGGTCATGAGGGCCATCACTATGGCAATAACAGTGACTCTAAATTATTCCCAAGTGAGAAAAAAAATGTTTTCTGGGGAACTTTCATGTGGGTATTTTAATAAAGAAATCACTTTTCCATTTTTATAACCTTTAAAATGTAAAATACTTTATGCATCACTAAAACTTGGATTATCATATTTTCTTCACCATAATACTGTGAAGATCAATATACACTGTGACTTGTTCAAGGCCATAAAGGTAGTAAGTAAAAAATCAGAAACAAATATGTGATGAATCCCATGGTTTCTCTACTCCACCACATGGCTTCTTCCATGTGTGCAAATTTGCAGCAGTGTTCTTCACTTCATATTCAATTTATCATTCATGTCAGGCCAGAAATACAGAAATTTTTATTTATTTATTTATTTATTTATTTAATTTTTTAAATTATTTTTTTAATATTTTTTTAACATTTATTTATTTTTGAGACAGAGAGAGATAAAGCATGAACGGGGGAGGGTCAGAGAGAGAGGGAGACACAGAATCTGAAACAGGCTCCAGGCTCTGAGCTGTCAGCACAGAGCCCGATGCGGGGCTCGAACTCACGGACCACGAGATCATGACCTGAGCCGAAGTCGGACGCTCAACTGAGCCACCCAGGTGCCCCTATTTTTTTTTTTTAAAAGAAAGAGCACAAGTGTGGGAGAGGCGGACAGAGAGGGAGACACAAATCTGAAGCAGGCTTCAGGCTCTGAGCTGTCAGCACAGCAATGGCCAGAAACTTAAGTGATCAATTAAAAATAAAAGGTGGGAAAATATTTTTAAAAAAATGACGTGAAATTAATATCTATCACATACCCAAGTTAAAAACTATTTAAATCAGAGATTGAGATAGAAGGCCTTGGCTTGGAAGATAGTGACATTATGATGACAATGATGAAACTAGTAAGAAAATTCAAACTGGTGATTCTAACCACAAATTCATAAATAATCCAAAAAGAGTCCCAAATAATGTCATCTGAGTTAGAAACCATTTGAGAGAGAGAGGTATGTGTGTGGGCATGTGTAATTATAATCTATCTATATATTAATTATTATATATATATTAATTATATTATATATATTATATATTAATATATAATTATAATATAATGTAATTAATATAATATATATATATTAAAGAAAAAAATATCCAGTTACCAAAATGTCTACCACATAGTGAAGAACTTCTTTTTAAAACACACATAAAAATTACACCCTTCTGGACAGTCCTGCTGCATCTAGGAATTTAACTCACAATAGTTTTAATTTGTCAAATTTAGAAAGGCTTTCTGAAACTATTTAGGTCAAGATCTAACATATGTTATATTATGAATAATTTTTTTGGTACATTAAACTCTGACACAAATTCCTAGAGATTTTAGCAAAACAGACATATTTGTCTTTACTATAAAAGGGGATATGACCACAGGGCAATAAAAGTTCTATCTAATAAGAGGAGGTCGGAGTTCAAATAACTTTAAATCCAACGCCTTATTTATTTGGGTACCACTTTCTTTTAAATGTTAAAAAAATCCAATACGAATATAGAATTAAATATAGTTTTTCCCAATTTTCCTCTCAGGAAAATGTTCTTCCACTTGCTGGACCTATTTTTCTTTTCTGCTCTACTTCACTTTAAACTTTGATATATCTACATAATTAACAAGAGCTATAGATTCTATCTCCCCTTTCCACCTTGCTATTTTAAATTCCATTTCCCTCTGGTATTCTTTATGGGATAGCTCTTATTAAAAATTCAGTTGCTACATATAATTATTTATTTGATATGTTTCCATATCTAGGAAAGAGCAAAGTAGTTCTCATTAATACTTCAATATGCATGATGTGGAGTAGATATTCACAAATGTATTTTGAAAGAATAAATTCAGTTTAATATTTCCATTCACTTGTAGAAGATGATGTAAAAGAGCGGTGGACTAGATAATCAAGCCAGAAGTATGATGTTTCAGAGAAATGTGAGTGACAAAGGGAACCAAACCACCAGCAGAATTCTCACCTCACCTTCACCATAGACAGGACATCATGGATAACCGAGCATTTTCTCCACACTAATTTAGGTCACCATTTCTTCCTACATTAGTGGGGATGTAGTTAAGACACATAGGACACACACTACTTTTGCAGACTTGAGTCCCCTGGGGTTCTAGTAACAAACCATTCAAGTCTTAGAAACATATACAATTCATGCCTTTAATTTGTTCCAATGGCTAAGGTAAATTTAAAAAACAGAAGACTAATTTTTTCCGAAAAATAACATTTCCAAAAATTAACTTGTAATTTAATATTGTTAGTGTGCTTTCATTATTAAAGTCAAGTTTCCTGGTTTTTCTTTAGAAAATTTAATGATTCAATAATCTAATCACTATCAAAATTAATTTAAATAAAAATATATATAGTGTTCAGTTACAATTTAATTATTTTTGTCGTTGTTACCGGTCTGAGTCCATCTCATTCTTTCAAATAAAGTAGAGCTATCTATATAAGTATTGAGGAACAAACATTTTTCTACAAACTCTGAGGAAATTGTGCCACTGCCTTTTATTAAAATAGTTTCAGGGAAAAAAAGCATGAAATTAAGCTAATATTGGATCCTTTACAAATAACATCTGTTTTCTGCCTAGATACCCTTAACAAAATATTCTGTATTTTTAATAAAATAATAAAGGAAAAATATTTACATATTAATCTTGTTTTCATTATTTTGTCTGGAAAATGAAACCTATAAAATTTATAGTAATCAAATAAACATAACTTAGCTATCTAATCAAATATTTTTAATAAAATAAAAAAGGAAAATATTTAGATATTAATCTTGTTTTCATTATTTTGTCTGGAAAATGAAACTTATAAAATTCACAGTAATCAAATGAACATAACTTAGCTATCTAATCAAATGAGTGATAGGGAAATTTAAGTGGTACAGAGGAGTACCACATTGGGATTTTTTTTTTATATTCTAATAATATAAAATAACATGTGCTACCTACAAAATAAATTTCAACTAGAGGATAATAATAAAAAAATATAATTGTCTGTTAGTGATCCTTTCTGAAATAAGTATCTTTAAAATGTGCTAGCCTTTAAGAAGAATATTTATGAAATTCTTTTACATATTTCCTTGCAAGGAGAGGAAAAAAAATAAGAAATACCCTTTCTGACCTTTTTCTCTTGACTTACAGTATTTTTATTTTCTCGTTATGAGAGAAGTTGTATATTTAAAGGAAGCACTTATTAGCTAGTATAAGTGTCCCAACTTAAGAGAGTATGCTTCCCTTTCTTTCTCTTTGGTGGGATGCTGCATTATTTCTCTACTGCTCTTACACCCATACTGTCTCTCTTCCATAACATTGCGTTATTCTACTCTAGTCCTCAGAAATTTTCTGGAAGCATAGTCAGAGAATGACATCAAAATAGGATCTTTAAAATCTGGGTGTTTTTCCTTCTATAAAGCAGGCTATCTACCATTGCTATTTTTCTATTTTAATACCTCATGAAGGAATACTTTTGTAGTCTGTTGATGAACTTTTTATTGAAGTCCAAGATCACTTACAAAATTCATTAAGGCTTAATTTAACAGAGAAAAAATACTGTGGCCATAGCACACAAATAAAAATATTGATTTATTTATAGCACTATATATATCTGCTTAGCAATAAAAGTACAGCTGTTGTGATTCACTATTCATTGATAGAATTCTTTCTCTTTAGAGATGTAAATGAGAAAAAAATAAGTAACAAATTCTAGAGCAAGTTTAATGCACTTGAATTACTAAAGTCAGTAAAAATGAATATGGATATTAACCCCAAAATGGATTTTAGAAAAATGGCTTATTAAAACCACTTTTTCTTTTTCTTTCTCAGTTTTTGATAACTTACATACTCAGAGGATCATGATTAATTAGGTCAATGTACTGCGACAGAATAGGAATTGTACTAAAAATAAGAAAACTTGGTTTTTATCAGTGATTGCCACTCTAAGTTGTGTGAACCCTCAATATGTGTTTTCCATTGTTATTCATTCATTTAAATACCTGTTCAAGAGCTATCACCACTTATTATCATCAGAGGTAAGATCTCAGCCTTCACATTGCTTACAGGTTCTCAGATGTGAAACAGACACTTAAAAAAAAAAAAAACAAACATTTGAACAATAGAGAAAAGTATGGGGTAAGACAGAAGCACAAAATAAGGGGATATAATAGTATAAGAGCTCTGGAAGACATTCAGGAGAAAGCAAATTTCTAATATATTTTTAAATCAAAAGTGGGGAAGAAGGGTCTACAGAATTGAAGAGACCACAATGTTGAAGTCTGGAAGTGAGAAAAGAGCATGGTCCATGTATGGAACTAAAATAAGCTTCATTAAGTCTACAGTGTAGAAAACCTCAACTGTGAGCTTATCTCAATTTAACTTTTTCTCTTGTATTCCAGGCTACTAGAGACCTTACAATACTCTTCTAGGTATATGCAATTAAAGAGTATGCTAGAACTGAAGAAGTTTATCATGGACTATTTCAGATATTTTCACCTTCTTAGCTTAGGATTCAGAAGTAAGTCCTAAAAAGAAAGAAAGAGTGAAGAATAAGTGAAATGTAGCAAATGAAGAAATTCCTTGGCTTATTAACACATAATTATCACCAACAATTATGAAATAATAGGTATTCATTTATCCTTAAATATTTTGATCTCTAAATACCATCTATTTGGGAGCTATAATCTGTATCAAGTATAAAAATATACCATTTTCATAGCATTCCTTCCTAGCTTCCTAGCAATGGCTCTTTGAAGTCTTTCTCTGTTCCTCATAAGGATGGCAAACTCCCAAATTCATAGCTCAACTTTCATTTTTGATGGCAGTGACACATAGATTGTAAGAAGGCTTTGAAGCAGTACAGTAGTTAAGAAGAGAAGAGAATCAACAATAAAAAAAAAAAAAAAAAACGCAACCCAATTTCAGGGAGAGCTGTTTAAGCTCAGTGAACAGAGTCAAAAATGTGCAAGCTCCACTTAGGCGTATATCAAGCATGCCTCACTGCATTTAAATGAAGACTGAACGTATGAAAAAGGTGAAATAGAAAAAGATCTGATGAGATACTTCTGTTCAGTTAATCAACACACTTGAAAATGAGAAATAGGGGCACCTGGGTGGCTCAGTCTGTTAAGCGGCCGACTTCGGCTCAGGTCATGATCTCACGGTCCGTGAGTTCGAGCCCCGCATCGGGCTCTGTGCTGACAGCTCAGAGCCTGGAGCCTGCTTCGGATTCTGTGTCTCCCTCTCTCTGACCCTCCCCCGTTCATGCTCTGTCTCTCTCTGTCTCAAAAATAAAAAACGTTAAAAAAAAAAAAAAAAAAAAAAAAAAGAAAATGAGAAATACAGCTAAGAATGAGTTGTTTGTAAAAATGATTATGATGTATATGGCATCAGTTTAAGCTGATTACCTCATATCGAACATCTTAATACAATATAGAATCTGTTGAAAGTTATAATCATAATTATTATTATCAGACCATGGATGGATACCATTTTAGAATACTTATGAGGTGCTAGGCATTCCACTTGGTAAACATCATTTGAAGTACTTAAGTCACAAGAGAAAAAACAAAATTGTCTACTCAATGGAAGGCAAAATGGGGACTGCCACCATTATATGTTATCATGGAATTTCTTAGGCTTAAGAAGCCAACTTTCCTAAACAAACAAACATCTTCCAAATGTTTTTTTTTTCGTTTCTTTGCCTTTTCCTGATTCTATGAGAAAGGATGCGCTAATTTCACAAAACTCAAACATGCTTCTCAAATTAGTCTACTTGAATTGCTCCTTAAATTGGTCATGTTAACAAGTTCTGAATACTATCTTTCTTGTTTCTTTCTTATTACTTTCTGACTCAGATACTTCTTTTTTCTAACTTTCTCTAAAGTCAGTCTTATAGGCTTCCTACAGTGAGAAATAAGTCAATGAGTATTAGGTTTGCCAAATCATTGATTATTACAGAAAATCCTATTCAGTGTCACTTTTCCATTATATCACCTTACGGGCAGTAAAGAGGTAGCATTCTGCCTAGGAGCAGGCAGTAAGGGGGTACATGACTTTACATATTTTATAAAAATAATAAAATATCAAAATAAAAGTTGTTCTATATTTTTATTATCACCATGATTCAGCAATTTTAAATAATGTCAGTAATAAACTATTCTTTCCTCGGAGAATAATTTGTTAAAGTTCAAAAAATGTCATGGTTACAGTCAAGTTAAAAAAAAACATACATGTGCTTCCAATTCACATATTTTATTGTGTCCTCTATTAAATATTGTACACTATATGGAAGTTAATTCAGAGAACTCTCAGTTGTACAGTAAGCCCCCAACATGTGGACCCAGTTATAGTCATTGTTTTCTAAATAGTCTTATCTCTAAATATCATCAGGTACAGTGTGTCTCCAACCAATGTGGTACTACATATTAATTTTCCTCTCCTTACAAGGAAATATGTAAAAGAATTTCATAAATATTCTTCTTAAAGGCTAGCTCATTTTAAAGATACTCATTTCAGAAAGGATCACTAACATACAGCTATATTTTTCTATTATCCTCTAGTTGAAATTTATTTTATAGGTAGCACATGTTATTTTATATTATTAGAATATTTTTAAAAATCCAATATGGTAATCCTCTGTACCACTCAAATTTCCCTACCAGTCATTCAATTAGATAGCTAAGTTATGTTCATTTGATTACTATAAATCTTATATGTTTCATTTTTCAGACAAAATAATGATAATAAGATTAATATCTATATATTTTTCCTTTTTTATTTTATTAAAAATACAGAATATTTTATTAAGGGTATCTAGGCAGAAAAAAGCTCAAGCTTTTTTTTTTTCCAAAGGTGGACACAGAATAAACAGTGTCAGCACAATGAATGTACAGAGAAAGAAATGGAATTTGAATTAGGTCAATTTTGTCATTCCATGTGACTGCTGGAATTTTTATTTTAAGACCTGAGTGAAATAATATATGAACTCTGAAGTGCATAATTTTTGTTTGAAAAGTTCATATTAAGCCACATATATAATATTTTATTGATTTTAATAACATACTTAAAATTGGATTTTATTATTCTATTTTAATTAATTTTTGTTTTAAAACAGAAAACAAGTCATAAAAATAAAATGTGCACCAGTGGAGCAATTGAGTTGTTACTCAAAATAAACATTTTATGTTTGGTTGTGAGAAAAAAACTTATTAACATATAAAAAGTAATTTAAATAATTATATCAAACTAATGAAAGTTTGACATTCACTTGTTATAAAACTTTATCTACATAGTTTTTTGTGTTTTGAGGTTTTTTCCCTCTCCAGGAATTTGGAGTAGCCTAAAGTCATTTTCTATATTATTGTGAAACCATAATAATTCTACGTTCTGTAAAGTTCTGTAAAGAACTTTAATGTGAGGTACCTTGTCAACATGAAGTGATAACATTCTAGTGGAGTAAAACAGGAAATAGAAGTCAATACAGGAGGTAATTGAATCATTGAACATACTCTAAAAAGTGTAATATATAAAATATTACATATAGTTCTTCAATTATAGGAAAATCAGGATTGCACATACAATCCTAAGAATGCATACAAGAAAGAATAATGCTTAAGTGATACAGGTAAAGGATGAATTTGAATATTTTTCTCTCAAGTTTGATAATTTTGAACAGAAAGTAAGTATCATCAAAAGTCAACACTAATAGTGATGATGATAATGATGATGATAAGGAGATGCTTGGCTAAGCCTTTGAAGGAAAAGATATGATAAAAGAAATTTTAATGTATTATGATTTCACTACTTAGTCAATATTTGTTCTAGGTGATTGGTATTAAACCCGTTTAAAAGAAGTGAACCATATTATAATAAATGTTGTTATACAATTGAATGAGAATGAGAAAAGAACAAAGGAGGGAAGTCAACTCTTGTCAACTTGATGGTTTTTAGACTCTTTAAATATTTTCCATATAGTGGAAAATTGAGAGTTTATGTGAGTTGTTTAGAAACTGAAAAAATTATATATTTTATTAGTTTACTGGTAATGAAACAAAACCTGGCATGTCCAGCTTAATAAATCATTTTAAAACCTGCTGGAAAGTATATTCTAAAGTCCCTGATATTAAGACATCTGAACAATATTTATCTTCTTACAAAATGGAAGATTTTTACACCACATACGAAAACATATATATGCATATATGCACACATATATACATACATATGCACACATGTAGATATATGTTTGTGTGTATGTGTATGAATAAAAAATGACTTTTTAGATCCTATTTAGAGTTAATAATGCTTTCAGCCAAATAAAATATCCTTTCCCTGATCATAAAAACCATATGTCATTAGCAAATAAAGAACACTGTTTTGAAGTTGAAGAAATTACTCTCAAATTATGACCCAAAGTCAAAGGAACATTTTGTAATGTTTTACTATGCAGTAATGTATTACCATGCTAGTTTTTTTTTCTATGGTCTAAATAATTATATTCATCTTCTGGAAAATTACCTCAAAGAACAGATAGTTGCATTAAAAATGCAAAGTAGTTTGAAATTCTTAACATTCCCAAAGCTTTATACTCTGTTCATTTATACAAGTTGATCAAATATATCAATCTTGAAGGTGGTCAAGATAAAGAAATTAATTTTGAGCTTTTTCTCTCCTTTCCAGGAAATTCCCTGAAACGACTGTCCAATGGTCAAGAATATGACAACAGTATAACTGTGGCCAAAACAAATGATGGAAAAATGTGAAATAAATTAATCCTTAATTCTCATTTGCTCCTTGAGCAATTTTTTTTCCCCCAAAGCTTAAGAGAATTCACTCTTTTAGAAGATTTCCTCAGGAAAATGTATTTTGGAATTTGTGAAAAATAAACCTATCCTTTCAGGTTCACCTGATCAATAGCAAAGGCTGCAGAATGTAGATATTATCACTAAGGACTTTCTTAAAATATGTAGTGCTCATTATGAAGCTGAGTGCACAGGAAAGACACATTTTGAAAGTTAATTCAATCCATGAAGTACTGGTTGATTCAAAGGAAAAAGGGACACACAAACATCAGCTCAGATATTATCTTCTGCTGTCTATGTCTTTTCTGAGTTACCTCATTTGAAAGTGAAATTTGAAATGTAAATATTAAAGTGACACAAATATTGCAAACAACCAGAGTAAGATTTGAATTATTTAGAGTGAAACATCAAGTTTTAAATTAACACTTGAAGATTGATTCAGAAAACAATGGAGGTTAGTAACTCTGCAACAATAAAATGTAAGGAAATGAATATTTGCAGAAGATAAATGCCAAAAGAAATGATAAAGGATAATGGTGTTAGGTCATCAGAAAAAAGTCAAAGATACAGTATTTGAATGTCTCAATTATTTTCATTAACAACTGGGCAATTATTCTAAATTAGTAGATCAAATAAAGTCAATGTACACTTATATGTAGAGAGTTTTCTCTGAAGAAGAAAACTTCAAATATATTTTTATCAAATGTAACAGAAATGTATGATGAATTATTTGGTGAAAATATTTTTGAACTATAGAAATACTGAAAATCTGCCAGAATCAACCTGAAGAAATAAATACATAGACATTATGGGAATGTCTGTATTTTATTCCAAAATTTACTTTTTATGAATCTCCAACAAACTATTATATTTAAGAATTTCTTTTGTAGGGGCACCTGCATGCTCAGTCGATTAAGCATCTGACCTCGGCTCAGGTCATGATCTCATGGTTCGTGAGACTGAGCCCCACATTGGGATCTGCACTGAGAGTGCAGGGATTCTCTGCATTTGGGATTCTCTCTCTGCCCCTCCCCACTCATGGTTTCTCTCTCTAAATAAAAAAAAAATTTAAAGAATTTATTTTGTATAATTGCCACATCAAGTGAAACAACCTTTTGAAATTAAAAAAAAAACATTAAAAATACTTTATCAATCATGAATGAAAAATGGAACTTGGCTATGCTATTTATTAAACATCAATATATGAAGAATATAGATTTTGACAAACCCTTTGATAAGTTTTCAGAACTTAAGGCTCAAAACTAAAATGTAATGTTATCATTCATTTCTGTGATAGACCAGTATATAGATATAAAACTATGGGTTTTAAATATTTTATAAATATTTTATAAAAACACAGATTTTTAAAATTAAAGTGTCTTAAATTTTGTCTATTATTTACATTATTTTATATTATTAATATTTATATTATTTTACTTGTATTATTAGAAGTACAGAATTCAACAAAAGAAAAAAAATCACTGTAGGCTTTATTTGACCATTACTATTACTTATTTAAATTCATAATTATTTCTGAAAATAACTTCATCATATAAAGGAAAAAAGTAATAAAAAGGGATTAGTTCTGGGAATCAAATGCACTAGTAGGGCACACTGACTTTTGTAACATTAGAATCATTAAATCTCTGACCAAATTGTCTTTCATCAGACTAATCCCATCCCAGACTCAATTTAGTATTATCGTTCTGACTATCCTTTACATTGGACACAACTTGTACACTATTTGAAAATCCTCTGGTCACAGCAGTCAGCATCACGCAAACTTTAGAGAGCTTTTTCAGGTGCAACCTCCAAAAGCATTGCCTCAAGCTGAGGATCTTGCAATGTGAGTCTTGCCCTGGAGTTCCTGTAAGACCCATGTGGGGAATGTCATCTAGTCAGACTGCCTCATGATCTGGAAGTATAAACAATTAACGCCAACAGGGCCACCCTGGACCAACAGGGCCAAAAAGTATTGGACACATATCTCCCTGTTTCATCTTTGGGTAGATAATTCTGTGGTCCATTTTATAAGGTCCTCAGAAGGTCTCAATGGGAATGGGTAACAGTTGCCTGGACAACATCCAACTCCATGACATCCTTGCATTGGCGGTTCCTCCTTCCCTATTCTATTCTCACTGCCCTGCATTCCATCTCCTACCTGGGATCACATGCTAAAATAAACTAGCCTTGGGCTGCCTGGGTGGCTCAGTTGGTTAAGGTCATGATCTCACGGTTCATGGTTTCGAGCCCACATTGGGCTCTATGCTGACAGTGCGGAGCCTATTTGGGATTCTCTTTCTCTATCTCTCTGCCCCTCCCCTGCTTTCTTTCTCTCTCTCAAAAAATAAACTAAAAATAATAGTAATAGTAATAATAATAATAATAATAATAAACTAGCCTCACACAAGCTTTGAGTTGAGTTTGAGTTGAGTCTGTTTTCTGAGTAGACCTTGAGCTAAAGAACATTTAATATGTCATCCTGTCTGTGTCTTCTCTTAGAAGCAAATTGTATTAATTTATCAGGCATTTTTCATGAAAACACAGGAAATACCAGTGTCTCTACCTAGGAAAAGTATTTACCTTGAAACTCAAATGTAATGTTTCAAGTTTTTACATTGATCTGTCCAGTCATCCGCCATGAAGTCTGTCCAACTTTTCTTTGACGGCTGAATACAGCTGTCACGATACTTAAATGGTTGTTCCTCAATGTCTACTGGCTCTCAATCTGCTGCGTTAAGGGGCCACATGCCAATTTTGCAGCAAATCTCAGCTCCCTCCGAAGGAGTCATTCCAGTTTGCTCTTTCTTCTCCTGTGTCCTCCTTCAATATATGTTATTGCATTCTTTTTCCATATCAAATAAGCTCGATGAACAAAAAAGGCAGAATGATGGAGGTGAAATGTCATCTTTACTATGGATACAGGTGAATTTGGAGTATGCATCTTTGGTGAATTTTAATAATAGGTTTCCTATTAATGCATCAGAGCAAATCTTTCTAGAGAGAAACTGAAGTATAAACCAGAATGTAATAAAAAAAAAAAAAAGCAGCCCACCAAACTGTCTGAACAGATGTCAATTCTCTGTTTAGGAAGAACTAAACGTTTTAAATTTACCTCTAGTATTACTGCCTCATTTTCTCATATTTTAATAATTGTCTGGAATCGCTTCTCGGTCTTTTGGCTAAGATCAAGTATAGTATCTGTCCTAATCAGTTTAATAATTATCCCTGGAAAATGGAAGCCCATTGGTCAGAAAGCTCTAACTTTATCATTTGCACCAAAAAATATTTTTCAAACCTGAAAGTTTATTTTTAAGAAAAGGTTTTATTTTCTGGACAGCCTGCTTTGAGAATGATAGGCTTGGGGAATTCTTATTGGAACATAAAATGACTTCTGTTTTCTCAAGTGGTTTCTCTCTTATTGCTTCTTTTGAACTCCATCCTAATCTTGATGACCCTCTTTGCTTATAAATCACCCCTTGTCTACAGGGACTTATGTAACTTTTGACTTTGGAAATATCAAATCTAGACCAAAACAGAAAAGAAAGAAAGAACAAATAAGAACACCTGGAAAAACTTTTGGCTGGCTACAAGTTGTGAGTCATTTTAATCATCTTAAAAATATAGCTCAATCAAGTATTTTCTATAATACGATTCATATGTATATACACTTAGATCATATATTCTGATTGGACTCATTTTTCTCTATTGTCCTAAATGCAAAGAAGATATCTTTTTTATAATAATGTGACTCTAATCTTATATTCATTCTTAGGGCAGATGCTAGTGTACTGTTAGAATTCTTCTGTGTGTTAAACATTTCTTCCCTGTTTGTTTCCTGTATATTAAAAAAATTTTTTTAAGGTTTATTTATTTTTGAGAAAGAGAGCACGAGTCGGGGAAGGGATGGAGACGGGGAGACACAGAATCTAAAGTAAGCTCCAGGCTCTGAGCTGTCAGCACAGCGGCTGACACGGGACTTGAACCCACAAACCATGAGATCATGACCTGAGCCAAAGTCAGACACTTAACTGACTGAACCACCCAAGTGCCCCTCTCTCTCTCTCTCCATATATATATATTTCTTTTTTTTAATTTTAATGTTTATTTATTTTTGAGAGAGAGTGACAGAACATTAGTGGGGGAGGGGCAGAAAGGGAGACACAGAATCCAAATCAGGCGCCAGGCTCAGAGCTGTCAGCGCAGACCTGGATGTGGGGCTCAAACTTGTGAATGGTGAGGGGCGCCTGGGTGGCTTGGTCGATTAAGCGGCCGACTTCGGCCCAGGTCATGATCTCACAGTTCCTGAGTTCGAGCCCCGCGTCGGGCTCCGTGCTGATGGCTCAGAGCCTGGAGCCTGTTTCAGATTCTGTGTCTCCCTGTCTCTCTGCCCCTCCCCTGTTCATGCTCTGTCTCTCTCTGTCTGAAAAATAAATAAACGTTAAAAAAAAATTAAAAAAAAAAACACTCGCAAATGGTGAGATCAAGACCTGAGCTGCAGTCAGACACTTAACCCACTGAGCCACCCAGGTGCCCTCTCTACAGTTTTGTTTTTTTTTTTTTTTAACCTTAAATTGGTCATTTTCCCACACCATGGTCATTTTTTTTAATTTCTCCTTTTGGTATATTTTGTTTTCTACCCTTTTCCCCATATTGTCTTCAAGATACAAAACCTATTAAATGTGAGTAGATGTCTCTATGCCACAAATCTGGATTCATATACAAATAATGACAGGCTTTGGATAAATGTCATTTGGCTTTGAAGAAGCAAAATCATCTATATCACACTGCTTAATCTCTGTATTATCAAGACTTCACTAATGTTACACTTATTCTTGCTCTTCCAGAAAACCCAATCCAAAAAGATAAAAGATACAAGTAACATTATTGTTCCTTTCAAGCACTTTTGAAAAACTCATTAATATGAACATCCGTCTGCTAACTTTCAATACATAACACTCACTTCGGAACTGTTTTCTCAAAACCTTAGCTTTGCCTGGTCCACTCATCGTCCACTACTACATCATGAACCAGTCCTAATTAAGACCTCACATTGAAATACATGCTTTCAACTGTATCCAAAAACCTCATAAATATCCCAATTTTTCTTTTCCCCTCTCTAAAACACTATTAAGACATTCACAAGTAACTGATCTCCTCTACCACACCTGTCAACAAATGGTTTGGATAGAATTCAGCACTTTGAATGACTATGAATTAAAATTATGTTCATAAAATTTTCTCCTGATTTTTAGAATAGAAGGTCCATAGTTTCCATTATCCCACTGTGGGGATCAATTCTCCATGTACTTCTGTCTTCTGAGCAGGGGCATTAACAGTTTTTGTTCTATATCATCTTTCAAGATTGTTCATAAAGCAAATAGCTTTGGAAGTTAGAGAGTGTCTTCCAGAACAGAAGGGATATTGGTTTGCTGTTCACATTAATAATTACAATGTCTCTTTCCAGGGCAAAGGTTGGGTAGATTTGCTCACAGTCTCCTTATAAAAAATTAGGGTTTTTAAACTCAGGTTTTTTTTTTCTCCTTTAACATAACCCACAGTGTGTACAGGCATCACCCAGACCTTGTCATGTCACCAGGTGGCATGTGGGAATTAGGGCTTGGAGAACTAGTGTAAACAATATAATGCTGACCACTGCTGTTGCTGTGAGTCATAAACTGTCCTTTGTCTCATGCAGGCATCTTTTGTCTTTATCGATGTAGGTGAACTTTCGACAGGATAACTTATTAGCTAACACAGAGGGCAAAAATCTCAGATCTCAGATCTCAGTCCCTTCACAGCTCTTGACATCTGTATGAAACATGGCAGATTTTAAATTAAATTCTTTGCCCTAGTGAGTTTAAAAGTAAAATCTATTTTCAAAGCTACATTTAATATCAGTAATGAACCACTCCACCTAGCATATATAAGATTATTTTGATAGATTAACTAATTGCAACTATAATTTAATAAGTGTTACCTAGGTGTCAGGCATGTTAAAATGTACTTTAGAGGTGTGATTTTATTTTCACAATAAATTGGTGTGGTTTGTTTAGTTACCCCAGATATAATGATATGGAAACTGACATTAAAAATTAAGTAACATGTTCAACATCATACAGATGATGATTGGTAAAGTCAGATTAGTACCCATGTCTAATCACTAAAACCCAAGTTCTTTCCACACTAGTCTACGTTGTAACTTTAGGGTCCCAGCTGAAATTAGACATTGATATTGCCTAAAGTATCAATGACTAGCTGACATTTGCCCTTTCTACATGAATAGGAATGTTAAATTTGCCATTCTCCAATAAAATAAGGAACTAAAAGCCAATTTAATAAATACATGAAGACAGAAAAAATAATCTGTAATTGAGGAGAAAAGAAACAAATACCTCTTCCCTTTTCTGCTATTCATAATTTTCCCTCTCTTTTGTTTCCAAAATGTCATTAGCCTAACGTCAGAATTATAGCTTCAGAAGACAAAGATAAGTGAATTTTGAAACCCAATAGATGGCATTTAAAAATTTTAGAATTACAGCAGTGCTGAATTGTAACAGGAGAAGATCATGGGAAGAAATAGATTTCAATTAGGTAGTAAATTAAAGGGAGTAGGAAATTCCATCAACCAAATCAGACAGCTTTAAAAATGGTCCCACCTGTCTAATCAGCATCCTGGGAGGAATCCAGGGCACACATATAGTTCTCATAAAGTGATTCCAAGTTTGTGAATGATAAACAAATATACCAATAATTACAGCAAACCTGGCATAGCAAACAGTACAATGATTTTTAATTTTCCACCAAGTAACCTCAGCATGCCCATTAGAGAGTAAGTTAAAAGGTAATTAAGTTAAGATATAATGAAGGGAGCCAAGTCTAAATCACTAACACTTCATTATTAAGTTTACAATATCAGTGTCTTTTTTTTTTTAATGAAAGTGCATATGATATTTAGGGGAACATGGTATATTTGATACTTATAGCTAAAATGTCTAGGATGACTTTATTTTCTGTTAACAGTGTTAGAGTTGTTAAGGGAATTTAACTTACAAATTTATAAGTTTGAATTTATGAAAATTCTTTAAGCAGTTTTGGGAGAGATTTCCCTACTATAGTGTGAGTTTTCTCTGTCCTGCTTGTGTGATTCCTAAAAACTAAATATATCTAATTTATAAATTCAGGTAAAAAATATTTAAAGCTTTGTTAGTTAAACTTATAAGTAGATACACTCAGTTACTATATATCCTTCATTTCTATGTGTTTGAAGCAGACCGTGTCAAGTGCCTATAAAACATCAGAAATGGATGTTCCAAGATGATGCCTATACACACATTAAATAAATGGCTGGTAATACAACCAATGCTTTCTTTTCTCATGCTGAAAAAATTGACAGTGATACAGCCACTATGCCATCACATGGACTGAAATAATCACGGTGGATCTTGTGGAATGTGAAGTGAATAGACCAACATATCTCAAGTCAGATTACCCCCCTAGTGGCCTGAAAACTCTCCATCTGTGCATTTAAAGTGATACATGCTGGGTAAAATCAAGTTATAAATTGTAGTTTATCTCTTATAAAATTTACTTTCTGTAGCAGTCAGAAACCTCCTCGCTGTTCTATGTAGAATTAAATATCTAGTTCATATTAAACAAGTGAAATGAGTCAAAATATTAAAAAGAGAACCATTAGGATTGCAAGTACAATTTCAGAAGAAAGTCAAGCATCAGAAGAGAGAGTTTTCAAATGGAATCCTGTAGTGCACACGAGTTCTTTCTGAAGCAGAGTAGAGTCAGCAAGGCTGCCCATAACGGCACTTTATCACGAAACACAGACTTGCATGGCTGAAAAAGATAGCGCTTCAATGCCAGATAGAAACTGCGTGGTGAGCTTGGCAGCCCAGGCAAGCACTTTTAGCAAAAAAGCAGACAAGGAGTGTGGAAGCCCATTCACTTCCGTAGGGAATGGATAAATAGCTAGGAGACTAAAAATAGACAATGCCATGTTTTCTATTAATTGAAAATAAAATGATGCTTCTCTTCCCACTTCCTTTTGATGAATATTAATCACTTCATGCTATTTTAAAATTGGAAGCTGCACTAAAATATCTATGGTACATTAGAAGGGAAGGTCATAATTTTCTACATTTGCATTATTTAAAACACGAGTTGCAAAACAATTTCATATTTTTACCCACTTGTGTTATTCTAAATCAATTAGTCTAAGTACATACATACTTATGTACCCATGAAATAAATATTTTGTGTCTCTTTTCCTTGTACAGATTATTATCTGCTTTAAAATCTATAATTTAAAATACAATGTGGGGTGCCTGGGTGGCTCAGTCAGTTGAGCATCTGACTTCGGCTCAGGTCATGATCTCGCAGTCTGTGAGTTCAAGCCCGCATCGGGCTGTGTGCTGACAGCTCAGAGCCTGGGCCTGCTTTGGTTTCTGTGTCTCCCTCTCTCTCTGCCCCTCCCACACTCACGCTGTGTCTCTCTCCATCTCTCAAAAATGAATAAACATTTAAAAAATTAAAAAAATACAATGTTATTAGGATAAATATTTAGGTGCATAAGCCACTGAGAAAATTCTAAATCATAATAATGTCTTCTCAAATGAGACATGCATTTTTAAAAAGAGACATATTATATTTCAAATACTGTCAAATGTTTGCTTTTCACTGTTAATTTGTTCACATCTAGCGTGTGTATTTAGTAAAATGTAAAATGTATTTAGTATTAATACTAAATGTATTTAGTATTAGTGAAAATATTAAGCAGATACAACTTATTTCAGTTTTATATTAAAGTTATTAAATGAGAAGGATGGATTTCATTAGAACATTTTAATGAAAGTGGTTTTAAAAAGAATCATTTTTGTATCTTTCACATGTTTACGATTATTTCAATAGTATTTTCATATCTGGAAAGTATAGAGTGAAAGAATAGTGACTGAAATAAATTTGAAAAGATCAAATCATGATGTTAGAAATTTTAAGTACATCAGTAAAAGATGATATGAAATGAAAAGATTATCTTTTCACAGTACAAGTCTTCCCAATGAATATCCAAAACACTCTAATTTATAAGTACTATAAAACAAAACCCCAGGACAGAGAATATGAGATTTTGTCTTATTATTATTGAAAAATGAATTGTAACACTTAGCTCAGTGTGTTTCAATATTAAATTTTCTACTCTGTGGCACGTGACTATAGGCTAAAAATGAAAAATATGAGCTTGAATTATGAAATGTTATGACTGTCCTTGCAGAAAAATAATAAACATGTAGAATCTGATTTATATTAAAAAATAAAAAGACCAATCATAATTAAGACATAGATTTTCTATTCCCAAAGGCCTTACGCATTTCCTTAAACTACATTCTCTGGAATGATGTACTCTCCTGTCTAGCCAGAGACTGCCCAAATAGAATAACTGAGTGCCAGTGTACCTGATTTTCATTCCTTTGAATCCTCTGATCATGTGTACTTATATCCATAACTGAGAACTTTCCTGAGTTGGTGCTGCATGGGATCAAGGGGCCACATCCTTGGGGGGAGGATATAGAGAAAGCAAAGAAGCAAATACATCTTTATAACTGATAATCAATTTCATTACTATCTAACCTGCCTTTCAGGCCAAAGAAACATTTTCTCCCCTTCCAATGAATACATTTATCTAGGGTAGATTTTGAGGTGTCACATCACTATGGTTGTTTTCAATTATTGGCATGTTTTTGTCAGGTTGATGGTAACAATAATAGACATGAAAAATTGATTGAGAAACTAAGTATAGAAGACCAAAGCCAATAATACAAATATAAACTAACATGAATTAAAGCATGGTCTAGTTACATTATCTCACTGCACCTTTAAACAGTATTACTACTACTCCCATTTTACAGGTAAAGATATTGAGGATTAGAGTTGTTAAGTATACCTCCCAATGTCATATAGATGCTAAATGGTAGACCTACAATTCAAACTCAGACATCCTGAGGTAGTCTGCAATTCTCCCCCTTATGCCATACTGGTAATTGGAATGGTTCACTATTTACTGAAGTTTTGAAAAAACAGATGATTTAACAAAGGGCAGGTCGTGCTGCTCAGAGGTGATGAAATGCTCGTGACAGATGGAAGTAATATAACTGACAGGTTGTGAAAAATAAGGGTTCCTACTAAAGAAGCGGCAAAACTCAAGGCAATTAAAACAGTAGTGACTCAGCTTTATGAAGTTTGAGGGTTTAGGTTGAGATCTTTGAAAGTGATATAAAGAGTTATAAAACAAATCAACAAGTTGGAGAGTATACCAGAAGCACTGGTATGAATAAAAACAGGCACAAGTGAAATATTCTCATGAGTGACACCAAAAAGACAACTCCAAAAGAAGGCTCCTTAAGCACAGAAGACCATCCTCCTGAATCATCCTTCTGAATTAAAAACCAAAAGCACCAACCTGGTAGTCATTAGTTTATAATAAATTTTTATATTCATAGTTTAAGTTGTCCATTTGTTTTAGTTGTGTTCAACTCATAATATTAAATAATAAAACTACAAATTTATTTACAGAGTGGCAAAATTATCCATCTGTATTTATATGAAAAAAAAGTTGATGGAGAAGCAATTTTATTGTCTTATAAATACTGCAATTAACCTTTAAATCACAGTATTTTTAAAAAAATAATGCAAATAAGCAAAAATTGCCAATAGTTCAATTTAATTAACCCTAATTAAATTGCAGAATGTCACTAAATGTAATTACACTGCATTTTTCATAGGGTTACATTTCATAAAGCATTAAATGCTATTATTGGTCATGGTGTTTTATCCTCAACAAGGAAGCTGATACTTATTTATGGGTTTTTTTATGAGTTAAATTAAACAACTACTAAATATTTTCTAACGTAATATATTTGGATGGGTTTGCAAAAGAATTTTTATGGTGATATAATATCTCCAATGGCAGAAACATCATATAAAGAATCCTCTATGTTATCAGGTACAATCAAGTTTGTTTCTACAATAATTACATCATTTAAACACTTGAGAATCCTGTAGCTTTCCCAAATCTAATTTAACCTTTCAGATATTAGACTTTTTATAGCTTCTCAGCACTACTCCTCCCTAAGGAGTAGGTATGTGTGTATCATAGGCCAGCAGAGATTGAACAGTTCTTAAAAAAATTAAAACTCCCTGAATTAAATTAATCTTGTATTTTTAGACAAAGCAATATTTCATTTTTATCACTTTATTGTAATTGTACAGTTATCAATTCTCTATGAAGCTGACAATAAGCTTAGCTGCCAATGTTTACTCTCTGTGTGACGGTAAGTGTTGTCTCATATCTAGGAAAATCAGTAATATTTAAATTTTAATATTGGAGAGGGGAGGAGATTTATGACTGAAAGTAAGGTACCAAATGAACAATCATGGTGCTTAATATGATAATTCATTTGAGTTAAGCCATTGAAAATCATAGTTAAAATGCAAATGTGTTGGGGCACCTGGGTCACTCAGTCAGTTAAGCATCAGACCTCAGCTCAGGTCAGGATCTCAGGGTTCCTGTCAGCTGTGCTGACAGTTCTGCACCCAGAACCTGCTTCAGATTCTGTCTCCCTCTCTCTCTACCCCTCCACCACTCACACTCTGTGTCTCTCAAAAATAAATAAACATGGAAAAAAATTTTAATAAAAAAATGCAAATGTCTTGGGTGAAAGGACACTTTAGACTTAATAATAGTAGGAACAACAACACCCTTTTGACTAACTCTATACTAGTATCTTGAATAGGAAAATACCTACGTACATTTAACAGACTAGAAAACAAAGGCCAATGTTTATAGAACACTTAAACAAAGCTTCATTCAACGTGGCCACGTCTGCACGCGGAGGCTATCTGTATATTATGCTGCCTCTTACTACTTAGTGGCATCAATTAGGTCTTTCCATAAGTAGGAAATACTTATGGATGGAAGAGAATCTTATTTTAAAATGTCTATAGGAACTAATAAGTAAATTTAAAAAGTTCATAAGGCTATACATTAATATACAAAAATTATTTTTTTCCAGGGGCGCCTGGGTGGCTCAGCTGGTTAAGCGTCCAACTTCGGCTCAGGTCACGATCTCCCACTCCGTGGGTTCGAGCCCCGCGTCGGGCTCTGTGCTGACAGCTCAGAGCCTGGAGCCTGTTTCAGATTCTGTGTCTCCCTCTCTCTCTGACCCTCCCCTGTTCATGCTCTGTCTCTCCCTGTCTCAAAAATAAATAAACGTTAAAAAAAAATTTTTTTTTAAAAATTAAAAAAAAATTATTTTTTCCAAATAATAGAAATGAAATTTTAGAAAAGAAAATAAGCAAACAATGAACCCACTTAGAATAAAAAATGAAATGCTTAGAAATAAACTTAATAAAATGTTCAGGACTAGAAATCATGATAGTCCTAGATAGCAGCATAGAGAGACCTGAACTGACCTTCTTCCACAGATATGCCAAATCTACTATATATGGAATAATAGCCATTTAAAAATAATAAAAACTAGCTGAACAGCTCCATCCACAACAAGGGATAAAATGGCCAAATGCAGATAGGTAGGAGAGGCAGAGATGTGGTCTCATCAAAATACTTACCGCCCCTATAAACAGTAATCCTCAATAAGGAAGAACCTCATGGGTCTCAAAACTCTCCCTGAAGAGTGAGGGGTTTGCATCCCACATTAGCCACCCTAACCCTAGGGATCTGCACCAGAGAGACAAGACCCCAAAAGACCCTGGCTTTGGAAACCAGTGGGGCTTATGTACAGAAGATCTGGGGGAACTGTAGGAATATGACATATTCCTTTTATGGGGTTCATGTGCAGAGTCATTCACCCAGCAGTTTGAGAATTATGGGATTATATATGAAGAAGATTCATTGGCTAAATCTTAAAGCATCTGCTGGAGGGGCATGGACTAGTGGGACTTTGGGGGATGGGGGCACTGCCAAGTGCCATTTTTGCATTTGTATTGGAAGTCATAGTCACAGCAAATGGAAAAAATAAATAAATAAATAAAAGATATCAGCGTTGAAAAGGAAAAAGTAAAATTGTCTCTACTTGCAGATGACACAATACTATATATTAGAAAATCCTAAAAACTCCACTAAAAATTGTTAGAATGAGTTCAGTAAAGATGAAGGATATAAAATTGACATAGAGAAATATATTGCATTTCTATACCATAATAATGAACTAGCAGAAAGAGAAATTAAGAAAACAATCCCATTTATAATTGCAGTGAAAAGAATAAAATACTTGGAATAAATTTAACCAAGGAGGTGAAAGACCTAAACAATAAAATCTAGAAGATGTTGATGAAAGAAATTGAAGAAGATACAAATACATGGAAAGATACCCTGTGTTTGTGGATTGGAATAATTGACATTTTATTCATATATATAATTATTTATTTGTTTTGATAGAAAAAGAGAGAGAGTGTGCAAGCGGGGGAGAGGCGGAGAGAAAGGGAGAGAGAGAATCTGAAGCAGGCTCCCGACTGTCAGCACAGAGCCCAATGTAGGCTCAATCTCAAGACCATGAGATCATGACTTGCGCCTAAATCAAGACTCAGACGCTTAACCAACTGAGCCACCCAGGTGCCCCTGGAAGAATTGATATTATTAAAATGTCCATACTACCCAAAGCAATCTACACAGTCAATGCAATCCTTATTGAAATTCCTACTGTATCTTTCACAAAACTAAAACAAATACTTCTAATTTGGATGGAACCACAAAAGACACTGAATAGCCAAAACAATCTTAAGACAGAAAAACAAACCTGGAGGCATTATACCTTCTGATCTCAAGCAATACTACAAATCTATAGTAATTAAAACAGTGTAGTACTGGCATAAAAATAGATGCATATATCAATGGAACAGAATAGAAAGCCCAAGAATAAATAGAGAGCCACACATATATAGTCAATTAATTTAATGGAGCCAAAATTATACAGTGGAGAAAGGACAGTCTCTTCAATTAAATGGCATTGGGAAATCTGGACAGCCACATACAAAAGAATGAAACTAGACCACTATTTTATGCCATTCACAAAAATTAATGCAAAATGAATTAAAGACTTGAATTTAAGACCTGAATATATAAAACTCTTAGTAAAACATATGTAGTAATCTCCTTGATAGAGGCCTTGATGTTGAATTTTTAGACCTTACTTGTTGCCTTGCAATGGCAACAAAAGGAAAAATAAACACATAGGACTATGTTAAACTAAGAAGATTCTCCACAGTGAAGGAAATCATCAGTTATGTGAACAGACAACCTACTGAATGGGAGAAAATGTTTGCAAACCATGTATCTGATAAAGGGTTAATAGCTAAAATATATAAGGAACTCAAAAAACTCAACAACAGAAATGAAACAATAATATTTAAAAATGGGCAGAGGACCTAAAAAAATTTTTTTCCAAAGAAGACATACAGATGACCAACAGACACATAAAAGATGCTCATAGTCACTAATTATCAGGGAAATGCAAATCAAAACCACAGTGAGATATCACCTCCCACAGGTAAGGCTATTATCACAAAGACAAGAAATAATAAGTATTGGGGTGGATACGGAGAAAAGGGAACTCTTGCATACTGTTGGTAAAAATGTAAATTGGTAAAGCCAGCATAGAAAACATTATGGAAGTTCCTCAAAAAATTAAAAAAAGAACTACCATATGATCCATCTATCCCACTTCTGGCTCTTTATCCAAAGAAAATAAAACACTAATTCAAATATATATGCACACCTATGTTCATTGCAGCATTATTTGCAATAGTCAAAATATGGAAACAACCTAAGTATTCATTGATAGATCAATGGATAGAGAATATATGGGGTGTATATATGTATATACACACATATATTTATATATATACACACACACACACATACATACATACACACATACAATGGAATACTACTTAGCCACCAAAAAAGGAAATCTTGCCATTTGCAACCACCTGATTGGACCTTGAAGGCATTATGTCAAGTGAAATAACTCAGACAAGGAAAAATATCATATCATTTCACTTATATGAGGATTCAAACACACACACACACACACACACACACATAAATACACATAACAGATTGGTCATTATTAGAGGGGTTTATCAGAGGTAAAAGGAGTAAGGATTGGAGAAATAGGTGAGATCAATTATATGGTGACAGCATCTAAACTTATGGGATCATAATTTAATATGTACAAGAATCAAATTATTGCATTGTGTACCTGAAAATAATATAATGTTAGATACTTATTTTACCTCAATAAAAAAAACTAAATTAAAAAAAAAGAAAAGAAAGTGGTACAGACCTGCATGCTTAAAACTAAAAAATATCACAAAGACATTTCTATGAAAGCCTCAATCAAGGGATACACTGAATTCATTAAATGGAAAATTCACTAGTATTAAGATTATAATTTTCCTCTAGTTTTTCTGGATTCAATGCAATTCCAATCAAAATATTAGCAGATTTTTTTTCCTTAGTAAATTGAAAAGCTGATTTAAAGTCTATATGCAAAGGCAAAAGACCAAGAAAAAAATCTTGAAAAAGAAGAAAAATTATAGAAAACTAATATTTCTAATTTTAAGACTTATATTAAAGCAACATTGTCGTATTAGAATAAGGTTGGATGAATGGAACACAATAGCTCAGATAAATCCACACTTCTTTGCTTAATTGACCTGACAAAAGTGCCAAAGTTATTCAACTGGAATATAATTGTGTTTGTGTTTGTGTTTGTGTGTGTGTGTGTGTGTGTGTGTGTACAAAAATTAATTGACACTGGAGGAGCCAAGATGGTGGAATAGCATGGAAGTTATTTGTGTGTCTTGCATCCATGAAATACAGCCAGACGAACACTAAACCATCCTGCACACCTAGAAAACTGATTGGAGGATTAAGACAACAATCTGCACAACCTGAACCACAGAATTCAGCAGGTACTCAGCGAGGAGAGGTAAAATTGGGGAGCGAGAAGCCATGGGAAGGGAGATGCTTTTGTGGGTGAGAAAGGACAGAGACAGGGGTGGGGGAAGAATACGGGAAAAGCACCCCTCCCCAAAAGCAGCTGGAGAGAAAGTAGAAAATTGGAAACAGCCACAGGGACTAAACTAAAAATGGAGAAAGGAGAAAGGAGAGGGTTTAAATTCCATTAAGACTGTCAAAAGGGGGAGCACAAAGTCTGCAACTCCGCAGCTCAATAACTGGAGGCACTCTGGTGGGAAGGGCAAATCTCCAGGAACAGAGTGGGAGCCGGGAGGTTTTCAGGCCACATGGGGAAAAGCAGTTCCACTGCTGGAAGGACATTTGGTAGAGACTGTTGAAGCCACCTGGTCCCAGCAGACCCCAGAAAATGGCCACATTCGCTGATGCTGGAACAAGGTCATTAAGGGTGAAGCCTGGTGCCAGATGTGTGTTGTGATTTTCCATAATCCCTGAAAAGCTGCTGCTACACTATCTTGCGAACTTTTTCTGGGGTGGGCTGGCACCTAGCCTCAGTCTCGGGGCACCGGCAGCAGCAGGGTCCAGCAAGCGTTCCTGGGTGCAGCCAACATTCAGCCATTGCTCATTCGGCCATTGCTCCGTGAGAACCTCCTGCAGAGGGGCAGAACGGGTCAAAGCCGCAGTCCTTCGGAAGTAAGGGGCCGGGGAAAACAGCCGTATGTGAGACAAAACTCGGGAGAGAGGTACTGCCTGGGGCTTGGTCACAGACAGTGAAGAAGCAGGGATTGGATGAAAGCTGAAGACATGACAGGTGCACGATTGCTGATTGGGAAGAACAGAGTTCTCATACTAGAGACTCGGTAGCTGGGTGACGCCATTTTCACTGCTCCCACACGCGTGCATATTCACCTAGGAGCTCCAAACACTCCAACCCAGTAGGCTAGCAGCACCATCTAGTGGAGAACGGAGCCGTTACACCGAGCCCCGCCCAAGTGGGACAACCTCGCTTTTCAAGAACAAAAGTCTCACCACCTACTTAGTTTATGGACTATAAAGTCCTTCATAGTCTGACTTCTAGGGGAAAACGCAATAATTTCAGTCCTATTTCCATTTGTTAACAGGTCTATCCAATTTTCTTTCTTTCTTTTCTCTTTTTCACTTTCTTTTTCTTGAATACAGAAAGAGAAAAAATTCATTTTTATTTGCAACTTCTATTAAAAATAATTTTCTGTAATTTTTTCACTATATTTTTTATGTTTGTGTAATTTTTTTCAAACTTCATTTTACTTCCATCATTTTATTTTAGTCTGCTTCAGTGTATTCACTTTTCCAAATTTTCAAATGATTTCCTTTTTTTTCTTTTTCTTTTTTCTCTTTTCCGTTTCTTTTTCATGAATGCAGAAAGAGAAAAACTTCATTTTTACTTTCAATTTCCATTAATATATTTTCTTTAATTTTTACTATATTTTTTAATTTTCTTTTTACTATATTTTTAAATTTTTTACTATATTTTTACTATATTTTTTAAATTTTCACTATATATTTTAATTTTTTACTATATTTTCAAATTCGATTTTTCTTCCATCATTTTATTTGAGTCTACTAGTGTTTTCACTTTTTCAAATTTCCAAATGATTTCCTTTTATTTTTTCCTTGTCTTTTTCGTTTGTTTTCTTGTTCTTGAATACCAAAGGGGAACAATTAATTGTTATTTTCAATTTTTATTAAAAATATTTTTCTTTAGCTTATTTCTACTATACTCTTTAATTTTGTGTATATTTCCTCAAATTCTGTTTTACTCCCATCATCTCATTTTAGTCTACATTAGTGTATTCATTTTTTTCAAATTTTCAAACAATTGCCTTTTTTTTTCTTTTATTCCACATTTTCTTTTCTCTAATCTGTCAAACCACTTTCAACACCCAGACCAAAATACACCTAGGGTCTAGCATCATTTATTCGATTTTTGTGTGTGTGTTTTTTTAATTTTTTAATTTTAATATTTTTTTAACTTTAATATTTCTACCTCATTAATTCCTTTTCTCCCTTCAAAATGACAAAACGAAGAAATTCACCCCAAAAGAAAGAGCACGAAGAAATGACAGCCAGGGATTTAACCAACACAGATACAAGCAAGATGTCTGAACCATAATTTAAAATCACAATAATAAGAATATGAGCTGGAGTCGAAAATAGATTTGAATCCCGTTCTGCAGAGATAAAAGAAGTAAAAACTAGTCAGAATGAAATTAAAAATGCTATAACTGAGTTGCAATCATGGAAGGATGCTGCGGTGGCAAGGATGGATGAGGCAGAACAGAGAATCAGTGATATAGAGGACAAACTTATAGAGAATAATGAAGCAGAAAAAATGAGATGAAGGCAATAGAGCACAATTTAAGAATTAGAGAAGTCAGTGACACATTAAAAAGGAACAACATCAGAATCATAGGAGTCCCAGAAGAGGAAGAGAGAGAAATAGCAGAAAACTTTCCTAACTTGGGGAAAGACACAGACATCAAAATCCAGGAAGCACAGAGAACCCCCATTAGATTCAATAAAAACAGACCATCAACAAGGCATATCATAGTCAAATTCACAAAATATTCAGGCAAGGAGAGAATCATGAAAGCAGCAAGGGAAAAACATTCCTAACCTACAAGGGAAAACAGATTAGGCTTGCAAAAGACCTATCCACAGAAACTTGGCAGGCCAGAAGGGAGTGGCAGGATATATTCAATGTGCTGAATCAGAAAAATATACAGCCAAAAATTCTTTATACAGCAAGACTGTCATTCAAAATAGAAGGAGAGATTAAAAGTTTCCCAGACAAACAAAAATTGAAAGTGTTTGTGACCACTAACCCAGGCCTGCAAGAAATTTTAAGGAGGACTGTCTGAGGGGAGAAAAGATGAATATATATACCAAAAGCAACAAAGACTAGAAAGGACGAGACAACACCACCAGAAACTCCAACTCTACAAGCATCATGACAATAAATTCATATCTTTCAGTACTCACTCTAAATGTCAATGGACTCAATGCTCCAATCAAAGGACATAGGGTAACAGAATGGATAAGAAAACAAGACACATCTATATGCTGTTTACAAGAGACCCACTTAAGACCTAAAGACACCTTCATATTAAATATAAGGGGATGGAGAACAATCTATCATGCTAATAGTCAAGAAAAGAAAGCCGGAGTAGCCATACTTATATCAGACAATCTAGAATTTAAAATAAAGACTGTACCAGTGATGAAAAAGGGCATTATATCATAATTGTAAACATTTTTGCATCAAATGTGGCAAAACCCAAATATATAAATCAAATAATCACAAATATAAAGAAACTCATCGATAGTATTACCATAATAGTAGGAGACTTCAACACCCCACTCAGCAATGGACACATCATCTAATCAAAAAATCAACAAGGAAACAATGGCTTTGAATGACACACTGGACCAGATGGACTTAACAGATATATTCAGAACATTTCATGCTAAAGCAACAGAATATACATTCTTCTCCAGCGCACATGGAATGTTCTCCAGAATAGACCATATACTAGGACACAAATCAGCCCTCAACAAATACAAAAAGATCAAGATCATACCAAACATATTTTCAGACCACAACGCTATGAAACTCAAAATCAACCACAAGAAAAAATTTGAAAAGGTAACAAATACCTGGAAACTGAAGAACATCCTACTAAAAAATTAATGGGCTAACCAAGAAGTTAAAGATGAAATTAAAAAGTATATGGAAGTCAATGAAAATGATAACACCACAACCCAAAACCTCTGGGACAAAGGAAAGGTGTTCATAAGAGGAAAGTATATAGCAATCTAGGCCTTCCTAAAGAAGGAAGAAAGGTCTCAGATACACAACCTAACCTTAAGTCTTAAGGAGCTGGAAAAAGAACAGCAAGTAAAACCCAATACCAGCAGAAGACAGGAAATAATAAAGATTAGAGCAGAAATCAATGCTATGGAAACAAAACAAAACAAAAAACCAGTAGAACAGAATAATGAAACCAGAAGCTTGTTCTTTGAAAGAATTAACAAAACTGATAAACCACTACTCAGTTTGACCAAAAAGAAAAAGGAAAAGACCCAAATAAATAAAATCAAGAATGAAAGAGGAGAGATCACAACCAACACAGCCAAAATACAAACAATAATAAGAGAATATTATGAGCAATTATAAGCCAATAAAATGGACAATATGGAAGAAATGGACAAATTCCTAGAAACATACACTACCAAAACTGAAACAGGAAGAAATAGAAAATTTGAACAGACCCATACCCAGTAAGGAAATCGAATTAGTAATCAAAAATCTGCCAGAAAACAAGAGTCCAGGGCCAGATGGCTTTCCAGGGGAATTCTAACAAACATTTAAGGAAGAGTTAACACCTATTCTCTTGAAGGTGTTCCAATAAATAGAAATGGAAGGAAAACTTCCAAACTCTATGAAGCCAGCATGAAGCCAGCATTATCTTGATTCCAAAACCAGACAGAGATACCACTAAAAAGGAGAACTATAGACCAATTACCCTGATGAACATGGATGCAAAATTCCTCAACAAGATATTAGCCAACTGGATCCTACAATACATTAAAAAATTTTATTCACCACAACCAAGTGAGTTTTTTTCCTGGGTTGCAGGGCTGGTTCAATATCTGCAAAACAATTAACGTGATTCATCACATCAATAAAAGAAAGGACACAACCATATGATCCTCTCAATAGATGCAGAGAAAGCATTAGACAAAATAAAGCATCCTTTCTTAATAAAAACCCTCAAGAAAGTAGGGATAGAAGGAGCATACCTTGAGATCATAAAAGCCATATACGAATGAGCTGATGCTAATATCATTTTCCCACTGAGGAAAAACTGAGAGCTTTCCCCATAAGGTCAGGAACAAGACAGGGATGTCCACTTTCACCACTGTTACTCAACATAGTATTGGATGTCTTAGCCTCAGCAATCAGACAACAAAAGAAATAAAATGCATCCGAATAAGCCAGGACGAGGTCAAACTTTCACTCTGCACAGAAGACATGATACTCTATATGGAAAACCCAAAAGATTCCACCAAAAAACTGCTAGAATTGATGCATGAATTCAGCAAAGTTGCAGGATATAAAATCAACACACAGAAATCAGTTGCATTCCTACACACCAACAATGAGGTGACAGAAAGAGAAATAAAGGAATTGATCCCATTTACAGTTGCACCAAAAACCATAAAATATCCAGGAATAAATCTAACCAAAGAGGTGAAAAATCTATACACTGAAAACTACAGAAAGTTTATGAAAGAAATTGAAAAAGACACAAAAAATTGAAAAAGATTCCATGTACCTGGAAAGGAAGAACAAATATTGTTAAAATGTCAATACTACCTAAAGCAATCCACATATTCAATGCAATCCCTATCAAAACAACACCAGCATTCTACACAGAGCTAGAAAAAATAATCCTAAAATTTGTATGGAACCAAATAAGACCCTGAATAGCCAGAGCAATCTTAAAAAAGAAAACCAAAGCAGGAGGCATCACAATCCCAGACTTCAAGCTATACTACAAAGCTCTAATCATCAAGACAGTATGGTACTGGCACAAGAACAGACACTCAGATCAATGGAACAGAATAGAGAACCCAGAAATGGACCCACAAACGTATGGCCAACTAATCTTTGACAAAGCAGGAAAGAATATCCAATGGAATAAAGACAGTCTCTTTAGCAAGTGGTGCTGGGAAAACTGGACAGCGACATGCAGAATAATGAACCTGGACCACTTTCTTGCACCATACACAAAAATAAACTCAAAATGGATCAAAGACCTAAATGTAAGACAGGAAGCCATCAAAATCCCCGAGGAGAAAGCAGGCAAAAAACTCTTTGACTTTGGCCACAGCAACTTCTCACTCAACACGTCCAGAGTCAAGAGAAAGAAAAGCAAAAATGAACTATTGGGACCTCATCAAAATAAAAAGCTTCTGCACAGCAAAGGAAACAATCAGCAAAATTAAAAGGCAACCAACAGAATGGGAGAAGATATTTGCCAATGACTTATCAGATAAGGGTTAGTATCCAAATCTACAAAGAAGTTATCAAACTCAACACCCAGAAAACAAATAATCCAGTGAAGAAAAGGAAAAAAGACATGAATAGACACTTCTCCAAAGAAGACATCCAGATGGCTAGCCGACACATGAAAAAATGCTCCACATCACTCATCATCAGGGAAACACAAATCAAAACCACAATGAGATACCACCTTACACTTGTCAGAATAGCTAACATTAACAACTCAGGCAACAACAGATGTTGGCAGGGATGTGGAGAAAGAGGAGCTCTTTTGCATTGTTGGTGGGAATGCAAGCTGGTGCAGCCACTCTGGAAAACAGTATGGAGGTTCCTCAAAAAATTAAAAATAGAACTACCCTACGACCCAGGAATTACACTACTATGCATTTATCCAAGGGATGTAGGTGTGCTGTTTTGAAGGGACACATGCACCCCTATGTTTATAGCAGCACTATCAACAATAGCCAAAGTATGGAAATGGCCCAAATGTCCATTAATGGATGAGTGGATAAAGAAGATGTGGTATACATATAAAAAGGAGTATTACTCGGCAATCATAAAGAATGAAATCTTGCCATTTGCAACTATGTGGATGGAACTGGAGTGTATTATGCTAAGTGAATTTAGTCAGTCATAGAAAGACAAAAATCATATGTCTTCACTCATATGAGGATTTTAAAAGACAAAACAGATGAACATAAAGGAAGGAAAACAAAAATATATAAACATATATTACATATTACAAAAATATAAAACATAAAAACCGGGAGGGGGACAAAACAGAAGAGACTCATAAATATGGAGAAGAAACTGAGGATTACTGGAGGGGTTGTGGTAGGGGGGATGGGCTAAATGGGTAAGGGGCAGTAAGTAATCTACTTCTGAAATCATTGTTGCACTATATGCTAATTAATTTGGATGTAATTTTTTTTTTAAAAATTAAAAATAAAATTAAAAAAATTAATTGACATATATGTTATATCATTAAAACAAAAATCAAAATGATCATATTATGAAAATGTCAGAAATAAAATTGTTAACCTTCTAAAAGAGAACAGAACAAAATCTTTGTGACTTTGATTTAGAAAAAAATTATCCAATAAGATATAAAAAAGTCAGCCTGGAAATAAAAATAATAATGATAATAATAGGTTTTAACCAAGATTTAAAACCTTCAGCCTTTCAGTAAAATAAAAGACAAACTACAGACTCTGTGAAAATATTCAAATGTTTTTTTAAAAATACATCCCAGATAAAGGACTTGTATACAGAATACATAAAGAAGTTTCAAAACTCATCAATAAGAAAACAAGAAACTCGATTTAAAATGGCCAATTTGGGGCGCCTGGGTGGCTCAGTCGGTTAAGCGTCCGACTTCAGCTCAGGTCATGATCTCGCGGTCCGTGAGTTCAAGCCCCGCGTCGGGCTCTGTGCTGACGGCTCAGAGCCCGGAGCCTGTTTCAGATTCTGTGTCTCCCTCTTTCTCTGACCCTCCCCTGTTCATGCTCTCTCTCTCTCTCTGTCTCAAAAATAAATAAACATTAAAAAAAAATTAAAATGGCCAATTTGAATATTCACTTCATAATAAAAGATATAAGGCTGGCAAATATGCACATAAAATGATGGCAAATATCACTAGTCATCAGAGAAGTTCAAATTAAAGTTGCAATAACATATCCCAACACATCTCTAGAATAGTTAAGACCAAATGAGCAATACAACCACGTGCTTACAAGAACGGTGAGTAACAGTAATTCCTGTCTTGCTGTCGATATGCAAAATGATACAGATACCAACTTCTGAGCACAGAGGGTCAGTACATTATAAGTCTAGTTATTATAGAATCTAGCCATCCCACTTCTAGGTACTTTTCTATGCCTGTACCTGAACATATATCAGTGTTTACAGGGGCATTATTTTATAACACCACATCCACTAGAGGAAGAAATTGCATTCTATTCATTCTATGGAAAACTCCTTAGTCATAAAAAAGGAACAAAATGTAAATACAGCAACAACATGGATAAATCTCAAAAATATTATGGTAAGTAAAAAAAAAATTCAAATGCTTAATTAAATGTTATACATTGGATCATTCCATTTATATGAAATTTGAGAAAGGTCAAAATTATACCATGTAGATTATTCATTGAGCTTTCAGGCGAAAGTGGATAGTTTAGGTTGCTGGGATTGCCATAATGAGGTACCACAGAATGGGACTCTTAAGCAACAGCAATGTATTTTCTAACAGGTTTGGAAGGTAGGACAGTGGTGAGATCAAGGCATTGTCACTAGAATCAATTTCTGAGTCCTCTCTTCTTGGCTTGTTAGATATCTGCCTTCTCCCTTTTCATCACATGGTCTTTCCTCTCTCTGTGCTCATCCCATCTGGCATCCTCCTTAACGACACCAGACATATCTGATTAGGGCCTATAAAATAGGGTGCATTTTAACCTAATTACCCCTTCAAAGGTTTTTATCTCCAATACTATCACATTCTGAGGTATTGGGATTTAAGACTTCATCATTCAATGCATGAATTGGGGGGGAGGTACAATTCAGCTCATCAGAGTGGGGTATCAATTTCAAAGGGATTGGGGAAGACTTTTTAGGGAGATAATACCTCTCAAGCATTTTTCTATGGAGAGGATTTAATTGGATACAATGATCAGAATCAAACTTTACAATTAAAAAAGTGAATTTTGGGGCACCTGGGTGGCTCAGTCAGTTAAGAAAATGTATTCAGCTCAGGTCATGATCTCATGGTTCCTGGGTTTGAGCCCCCTCTTGGGCTCTGAGCTGACAGCTCAGAGCATGGAGCTTGCTTCAGATTCTGTGTCTCCCTCTCTGCCCCTCCCCAGTATGTGCGCTCTCGCTCTCTCTCACTCTTGCTCTTGCTCTCTCTCTGTCTCTCAAAAACAAATAAGTAAATATTTAAAAGTTAATATTTATTTATGTATGTACCTCTGAAAGCTAAAAAAATCTAGATATCAAACTCTAAAGTTGCACCACTTTGGGTTAAACTGTTTTATCTATCAAGATAAAGATATTTCTGAGAAAAAAATTTAAATTAAATTATGGTATATTGTTTTGGTGTGAATCCCAGCTCTTCTCCCTATGTAGTCTTAGACAAGTTACTTAATCTCTCAATTCCCCGTTTTCCTGCCTATGAAATGGGGACAATAATAGCATCTATCCAATTGGGCTGGAACTTAATATGAACTAAAAATAAATAGTCATCATTTAAAAAATTAAAATAAATGGGGTACCTGGGTGGTTCAGTCTGTTAAGTGTCCAACTCTTGGTTTCAGCCCAGGTCATGATCTCTCAGATTTGTGAGATCGAGCCCAATGTTGAGCTTTATGCTGACAACACGGAGCCTGCTTGGGATTATCTCTCCCTTCCTCTCTTTCTGTTCCTCCCCTGCTTGCTCTCTCTCTCAAAATAAACTTTTTTTTAATGTTTATTTATTTTTGAGACAGAGAGAGACAGAGGGTCAGAGAGAGAGAGGGAGACACAGAATCTGAAACAGTTTCCAGGCTTTGAGCTGTCAGCCAAGAGCCCGATGCAGGGCTTGAACTCACGGACTGCAAGATCATGACCTGAGCCAAAGTCGGACGCTTAACCAACTGAGCCACCCAGGCGCCCCAAAATAAATAAACTTTTAAAATTATGGTGTTTACACTAACATGCTTTTAAAATTATGGTGTTTACACTAACATGCCATGCTTACTGTGTATATACTTTTTTCCTCCTCTCTCTCCAAAGTTTACTATAGCACCAATCATTCTAATTTTATCGGCTCACTCTATGAAAATTTATCGGTGTTCATTGACAGTGAATAGGATCCTCTTGGTCAACCCAGCACTTCAACATACAGCTACCTGGCAATATACATGGCAGTTCATTGGCTTGGAAGAATCTTGGGTATGTTTAGGTAAGACTGATATTTCTCTCATTTACCCCCCAATTTTCTGACACTTAAAAAATGTGTAATGTAGAACACTTCCTCTTAAGACAAAATAGTTGTAACTTCATTAAAATGAAAATAGCACGTAACTCAAGCAAGTCAAGGGAGAGGATTCTGAATCTCAGCACATCTGGTCAAAGAATTAAAATAAAAATTATTTAAAACTTCAATTAGAGCTGCTCTTTTTTTTTTGGTGGAGAGGCTACTTACTTTTTGTTTTCTAGCAAGTATATAACAATATTTAAAAAGATGTTATATTTTGTTCTAAGACCAATGCCTATATATATGTTCTCTTTCAAATATATCACATTATCCTCTCTTTTGACAAGAAAAAAGGAAAGAAAGGGAAGGGAGGATGAAAGTCACAAAGGAAAAAGCCAGTTGAATTTTAGTAAATATTAATCCTGTTTTAATATTCCAAAAGGAAATGCTACTTTTAATATGGATGAGACCTTCTTAAGTCTTTTATATTTTTCTAGTGTATAGATCTTTTGGGCAAAGATTCTATATTGAACGAGAGAAATCAATTAAAAGCAAATCAAACTTACATTTATCAGAAAGCATTAGACTTCTTCCATTTTGGGTTACCACCAAGTCATTTTTGTATTTAGTTCCTATCACAACACATAAAAGTGAGGCACTTAGAAAGTAAATAACTCAACTTCTTAACTCTAAATAACTTAATCCAACTGAGACTCCTAAGTTACATACCCTACATCTTTCCCTCAAAAGTTTTAAAATATGGAAAGATGACTACTTTAGGGTGTTCATATACATATACATATGTGTCTATGATTCATATCAGAATATATTTTTCTATGAATAGATAACTTTAAGATGTACCAAGTTGGTCTTCTAACAACTTGTTTTTCTCATCTAAATGTTTTACCCAAGATAAAAGCTATTACTCATAACAGAAATATAGAAAGTTAATATTCATGTGCAAATATTATATATTTCTTAGTCACTGAAAAGTGCAATTAAGGCAAAGGTTTATCTTTGTGTGTATTACGTTGTTGTTTGTGTGACTATTTCCTGCACAATTTGTGTGTGTATATATGTTACACTCTAACTCACCACACTTTCTAGGGATGCTCTTTCAAATAACACAATATCAAAAGTTTCTAATTTTAGTTCTTGTATCTAAAAGGGAAGGAGCATTCAAATTACCCAGCAGTATAAAATCTTGACTCCATAATACTTTTAAATTATAGGTCAAACATGTTTAAAGGTGAGTTATTATTTATGTATTTTTAAATATGACTATGAAATATAAAGGCTACTTAGAATTTTACATAATTATAATCTATTTGTCAAATACATTGTTTTCTCAAATACAGTTTCAATTAGAATTTTAAGGCCCAAAATGTCATATGTTGATTATAGAATATCATTTATATGATCTTTGTACTAGATATAATTTACATTGCTTTTAATTTGTTTTAAATATTTTTATTACTAATGTATTTATTTTATTTTTACTATTTGTAACCACTTCAGGTCATCTGAAACTTTAGATGGTGTGACTTTATATAAGTTTGTTCACACAGTTGTTGTTTTTTTAAGTTTATTTACTTATTTTGAGAGAGAGAACAAGCAAGTGGGAGAGGGACAGGGAGAGGGAGAGAAAATCCCAAGCTGTCTCTGCATTGTCAGCTGAGCCTGATAACAGGCTCCAACTGTGAGATCATGACCTGAGGCAAAATCAAGAGTCAGTTGCTTTAACCAATCTTGCCACCCAGCTTCCCCTGTTCATACAGTTTCATGTGGCTAAAGAAACAGAGGTCCTCAGAGAATAAGAATCTACTAGTGTGTGTGCCAACTGTTCCACCATTTTGTTAGCTAGGTCACAAGGGGAAGTTTACACAACTTCTAAGGGGTCTGAAAGCTCTCAGCAGGAGGGAGGAAAGGAAGGGACAAAAGCAGGGAAAGAATGTGTTTCATTTTGCACAACCAGAAGTTCCAACCAGTCTGAGGTGGTTTGGTGCTGAGGACCTACGCAGAACCCCCTTCACAGTTGTCCTAAAGTTACTTGTAGCTCATTATAATATTATGATCTCCTCCTATGGGCAGAGTTTTCTGCCATTTTTTGAACAGAAGATGTATGTCCCAGCATGTTGTCATGCTAAGCATGCACAATTGAACCAAGATGCCTGTGCAAGCCTCCTGCCCCTGCCCTCTAGTATAACTCTGAATAAAAGCTTCCTATACTAACCCTACAGGGAGACAGTACTTTGAGAGATATCTCCTGATCTCCTCACTTGTAACAAGTAATAAAAAGTTATTTGCTTTCAAAACTTCCATGAAAAAATTGATGTATCCCAAGTTGTGAGCCCCTTGAGTTTGGCTACAATTTCTGTGAGAATCTTTGTTGGGGTAATACAATTTCTCTATATATGTCTCATGAAAAAAAGTAACAGGTACAAATATTTATGTATAAGTATCTGTGAACAATTGCTGATAATAACAGAGGAATTGGAAACAATTTAAATGTTTATTAAAACAAATTGCTAATTAAATTCTGGTATATTATGCATTCACCACCTTTGCTAAAGATATGTGTTTACAAATATCACTATGTGTATGCAGAGAGAGAGAGATTAGAAAACAATATTTTGATAAACAATATAAATATGTTGTTTTTATATACTGTTTACCAATAAGTGGTTAAATTATGTATGTATAATGTAAAAAACTGGGCCATCTCGGGAGATTATCTCTAGAGATGAAAGCTGATATTAAGAAAACATCATGGTAAACACACACACACACACACACACACACACACACACACACACACACACACACAGAGCTTCTCCTTGGTAACACACCCTGAGTCTCCAGACAGTGATTATTGTTCTTTGTTATTCTGAATACAATGACAACTCCTGTATCCCAAAAGGAAATCAAGCATTCAAGACTTTAAAGAAATCTGTTGCTACTTATTCTATCTAGACACAGAGCCATTCCACAGTTTTCACATATGTTAAATCCTATTACCAATTCTATCTTCCTACCATACAGATTGTGCTTACTAAAAACTGCAATTTTTGACTTCTGCACCTATGACTCTCTTAGCACCACACCGCCTCTTTTGTTTAAATTCCTCCAGAGGTAATATCTGATGGGGTTAAAAATCGCCATTGAATACATTGTTTTCACAAGATACCTTATCACGATATAATAAGCAGACCAGAAATGCCTGACTTCATTCAAGTTTTGATCTCTGTCTCTAAGATTTGTGTACAAAAAATGAGGACCCATGGGATGTAATCATAGCAGAACCTTTATTTTCATTCTGTCACATTCTTTAAAAATATTCTGTAGATATCTCCTTTGCCCCTAGATAAAAACTTGAGCAAATCTCATGATTTTCCAGTATCCTCTTAAGGAATTTAGAATTTTCTATCACTTTATGTCAGAAAACACAGCCTTGATTTAGAAATAATCTTATATACACTTTGATATTATTACTCAGCTCTTCAATCCGAATTGAACAAGTTAGACTTATTTTTTTGTCCTTCTCCTAACTAGTGCAGGTAAGAAAAGGCAGGTTTTCTGCCCTTTAAAAGGAGCAAATACTTGGAGCCTTCATTCTTTCTTGCTTTCTTTGTTTGCCACTCATTAGCTGCTATTTCTGACCCTCCAGGATCAGAGCAAAAATGAGAAAGAAAGGTAAAGGGACATAGGGAAATTTCTACTTGGTAGCTCCTCTTGTGAAAGAGCTTAGCACATTGTGTGCTTGGCAAAGTTCACTCCTTCTCTCACATATCCACTCTGGGCCTATCGACTAAAACTCCATCGACCTGATGTTGACCATGATGGTCCTTCAGCTGGCAATTCTTTTCCCAAGTGTGGCTTTCCAGCAATCCACTCCACACAATTTCTATGTCTTCCCTGAAGACAATATTTTTGGCTTGGGTAGGACTTAATTCCATCCTGGCTATCTCCCAAATGGACTACATGTGGTCCATAGGAAACATTTATACAATTTTTGGCCTGATAAAATAAGAGAGCACAGGCTAAATGCAACACAGAAGCATCTTGTCCCTTACTCCAGTCATTGGAAAAGCTAGTCGAAATATTTCATTCTCTATTTTCCTTTTTGAAAGTCACAATCGTGGTTAATGAAAACATCTGTATTAGTTTCCTAGTGTTAGCTTTGCGCAGTGGCAGTATCGTAGCCAGTGAGGTTTATCCAAGGCGCGATTATTGCTAATAGTTTCCTAGTGTTAGTGAACACTGCACCACAAATTGGGTGGCTTAGAACCATAGAAATTTATTGTCTCACTACCCTGGAGGATAGAATTCTGAAACTGAGGTGTTGGAAGGGTCATGTTCCCTCTGAAACATTTAGGGACAATCCATCCTTGCCTTTTCCTACCTTCTGGTAGTTTGCCAGCAATCCTTGGCATCCCCAGATTTACAGCTTCAGCACATCAATCTCCGCCTGTGTTATCACGTGACAGTCTTCCATCCTGTGGCCATATGTCCCTCTTCTCTTCATATAGAGGTAACACTCATAGTGAATTAGAACCCACCTTCATGACCCCATCTTAATGTGACTACATCTGCAAAAGACCCTATTTCAAACAAAGTCACACCCATAAGTACCTGTGGTTAGGATTTCAACATAACTTTTTGGAGACTCAATTCAACCCATAACAACATCTAACTAAGCTCTTCAAATGGTCTCCTTCCCTCCACATTTACAAACACTCACACCACCTATTTTATCCTTAGTGTGTGGATGTGGTGGTAGGAGAGGGGCTTACAATACAGGAATAATTTCCTTTAAATAATTTCAAGGGGAGCAGACTATGCCACCCCAGAATGTGCCACTTTGGTATGTGCATTATTTCAAGCTGAAGATAATCAAGGCCCAACAGACTCAAGAAGTGCTTTTACCCTCCCTTTAATTGCCTAAAATAACTTAGAAAGGGGGATTGTCCCAGGAAGACAACTATTATCAGGGATAACTCTTTATATCAGACAGACTTATCTGCAGGGCATGACAACCATTTGTTTGCCAAACATTTGCTCTTCTCATCTTCCTATGAATTTTCTTCCTGCCTTTTGAGACCTAGGTCCCTTAGGTCAGGATGGTATTTAAGTCTCCATTACTTTAGTGTTAAAAAGCTTCATAATTTTATAGGGCTCCTGTATGTACAAAACTTGTTTTTCTCCTATTAATCTGTTATGTGAATTTAGTTATCAGACATGTCAAAGAACCTAGAACGAAAGAAAGAGAAAGTTTTCTTCTCCTACACTTCCCAATAAAATCATCTCTTACTCGATATTCTTTATTCCTTTCTGGTGTGTGTAAATTTTACTTTTTAAAAGTTGTGAAACTGGTTTCATTGAAAATCATCTTTGAAGTCTGGTCTCACTTTGGTATTTCATACATATATAATATATTGGCTGAGACAAATGAACACATTTGCATATACATTTAGTTGTGACAAATTTACATATCCAAGCAAGCATCACCAAAATCAACATATAAAGAATTCCATCAACTCAAATAATTTATTCCCTCTTGTCCATTTTAAGACTAGTCACCCCACTCCCTACCACCCTGCCTTGCTACTCATCAACCCCTTGGCCAATAAACCAGTGATTTCATTTCAATTACTATAGATTAGTTTTTCCAGTTCTAAAACTTACATTAATGGAGTCGTCTAGTATGTGTTCATTTTTTATGGATATACATTTTCATCTCTGCTGAATAAATATCTAGCAGAATTACTAGGTTGTATATTTAATATTAAGTGTATATTCGATATTAAAAGAACCTTCCAAATGGTTTCAAAGGTTGTAGTTACTTCATAACCTTATCAACCCTTGATATTGCCCATCTTTTTAATTTTTGCTATTCTAATAGGTTTATAGTTTTATGTCATTATAATTTTATTCTGCATTTACCTATGACTAAAACTATTGAGTTTTTTCTTAAGCATTAGCTAATAATGTATCTATTTTTATCAAGTATCTATTCAAAGCATTTGTCTATTTATAACTTAGTTGTGCTGTTAAGTTGTAAGATTTTAAATAAATGATACAAGTATACATATACTTTAAAAGGTATAAAATTAAATGTGTATGTGTATAATTTCTTTCAACAGTATTTTGTAGTTTCCAGTTTCCAGAACTATATATACATACACACACACACACACACATATACACATTTAGGAATATATATATATACATACATATATATATATATATATATGTATGTATATATATATATATATATATACAGACACACACACACATATATAAATGTGTGTATATATATGTGTATATATATACATACATATATATATATATACCTAAATATATGTGTGTGTATATATATATATTCCTAAATATATCATGTCATTAAAATCTACATGATATTTTTAAATTCAATTTTCAATTGTTTATATACATAAAAATTCCTTTTGATATGCTGAACTAACATTTTATGACTTGGTAAACTCATATTAGAGTTTATTAAATCTAGCAACAATTTTGTATATTCCTTAGAATTTCTTACATACTTGATCATATCCCCTGTAAATAAATTTACTGCTTTGTTACAAACTGCATGCTCTGTCTCCTTTCTCTCTCTCTCTCTCTCTCTCTCTTTTCCCATTCTCTCTCCCTCAGTCTGCCATCTTCTTTGATGTCCCTGTCTCCTCCATCCCTTTCTTTTTCCACCTCTCCCTCTCCCTGGTCTATTGTATTGTCTATGACCATGGTGCAAATTTATTAGAAATGGTGTGAAGACATTCATCCTTGACTTGCTCCTGATCATCAGGGGAGAGAATTTCATATTTATCACTGAGTATATGTTAGCTTCATTTTTTAGGCTACATTTTCTCAAGTTGAAGGAGTTCCTTTCTTATCTGAGAATTCTTATGAATATTGATGAATTCTGTCAGATAATTTATCTGTTTTTAGTGAAATTATGACTTTTTTTGGATTTTATCAATATGACAGATTGCATTGATTGTTATCAAAGTTAAAGTAATCTTGAATTCCAGGGATAAACTCTATTTAATCATGATGTAATACCATTTTTGTACATTGGTAGATTCTAAATGCTAATACTTTTATAAAATCTTCATAGATATTCATACACACACTTACACAATCAGGCTGTAGTTTCCTTGTAATGTTATTGTCTTGTTTTGTTCTATGACTTAATAAAGAATATTACATCTCCAACTGTGATTTTAGACTTTTCTACTTTTTCTTTTGGTGTTTTCAGTGTTTACTTCATTTATTTTTAAACTCTTTCTCAAAACACTACTTAGATAAGGCATTTATATGTTTATTTTATAATAATATCACACATATTGCCAACTAGCCTAAACAGTTTTTAGAGTTTAATATTTATCATTAGGAGGTTTTCAGTTAAATATTTGTCAATGAGAAACAAGAATAATGCTTTCATAATATGCTTACATCAAACATAAAATGTGTTTATTAAAGTTATACAGAATTATGAGATAGAGTTCATCACTACAAGTCTTTAGAGTATTGTCTATAATAATAAGTAAGCCATTTGGTAGGCAAAAGTCACATATATCCTGGTATGGGAATAATGGGAAAACAGCATGAGGTTGAGCTTAGGTGAAATTGAAATTAATTTTCACAGTTTAGTTGCCGGGTGGTCTCAGATGACATGGCTGTTTAATCTTAGCTAGTACAGGTGTGAAAGTCATAATATGAAAACTGACACATTCAAATAGAAAAAGAGACAATATTATAATTAGACTTCATACTCATGGTAAAGTGTGAAAGAAAAAGCTTTTTTACACAGTGTCTCTGCCTTGTGAAAAAAACTACGTAACTTTTTGGAAAATAAATATGGACATGACATAGCTTTCAGTGTCTGTATTATTTGTAACTAAAGGGTTTTTTAGCTGATGTTATGTGGAAGAATTTTCATTTACCAGTACCCCAGATCAATTTTTAGAGCCATTCCAATGATGGAAATATGCCTAATTGCCTGGTGCAAGATCCTTTTTTTATTCCATAGAGAATGTTGTTTTTAAATCAGAGCACATCCTGTCCCTTCTTCTATCTAATTAAGACAGAAATATGATTTGGCCTGCTCAGCACAAAATTGGCTGTAGAAATATACCCATTTGTTAATTTTGGTAAGCCTTACTAACAAGATATTATGTATGTATTTATAATTGATAATATATTGAGCAGTATCATATATATATTGGACCTACAATATGTGGCTGAGCAGCTTACACTGCATAATGAACATTCACAGCGTTATGGCCTAAACAGACATACAACTAACTTGTATTGGTATTTTCTCTATAAACAAAACATTATAAAATTGAAAATGTATTTTATTACCTTGATTTTTACATTTATTTTATTGAAAATATATTTTATTACATTGATGATTACATTTATTACCTATGCAGAACTATTGAGACTAAAATTCACATTTACTGGTAAGAAAATCCCTACTGAAATAGCTAGACCTTTTACTGCCATTGAAACTTACCTATCTCTGATTTATTTCTACAATATATGGTAAATTTATTATTTCTCATATGAAATGCCCATATTATATAATTCCCTAAGCCTTATATTAAATTTATTAAATTGAGGACCTATCAATGGTATCTCAAACATAAATACATTTGATTTGTTAGTAACACTTATCTATGTAAATAAATTGGTAAGCTAAAGACAGCATTCAAGTATACAAAATAACTCTAATTCTTCATTATTGAGGACGTTAAGCTTTGAAAATGAAAAAATGTTTCCAAGGTTGTATATTAGGATTTAATCCATTTATTAAAATTATAGGAATAAGATGTAGTTTTATATTTAACTATTTTATAATCCTTAAAAGGACCTCTCCTTTAGTTAAAATATAAGCAGACCAGCAAATTTAATCTGTGTTTATCTTTGAGTTACACACACGGAGAATTTTTGGTCATAGTACAGTGTTTGCATAGCTTCACTATATAACAGATACATGTAATACTATAATTATAGGATAACATGTATTTTGTGTTATAGTAGTAAATAAAAATGTACTAACCAAAAACTAGGTGTTTTTACACTTAACTAAACTTTCCTTACAACACATAATTTTAAAGTTCAATTTAAAGTACGTCTCCTAAACATACTGAATGCATTACATCCTATTATATTGAATATAAAATGTTATATAAATTAATGAGGTTTATAGGATTTGTGTACATAATGCAAACTTTTATATCAGAAAAAAAATCTCAGTGAATTAACATTAAGAGTTGGTTACTCAACTTTCAATATGTCTCAAAATCCAATATGGTTGCCATTAAGAAATCATACCTTGTCTCTTTATCTTGTGAAGGTGACCTCCTTAACATATGCCCACAAGGTATTAGCAGAGAGTGGGTGACAGAAAACAAAAAGATCACAATCCAAATTTCATTGTGTTACACATCCCTTTTCCCCACATTCTGTTAAGTGACATTGGTCACATACTGCCTAACTCCATGAAAAGAAAGGGTAGAGACTGGGAAATATAATGTTCCTGTTTGCCCAGGAGAAACACAAAATATGTTTGGAGAAAACATGGTTTTTCTTTTGTCACAAACACCAAACAAAAGGAGCAGAAAAATCAAAACCATATGCATAAGGTGTGACTTACATTTTCTGAGATTTCCAAGGCAGTAATGCTGCTGAAAATACTGGATATGTTTGGCAAGAACAAGGATAATGTAACCGATAAACCACAAGTGCTCTATCCACTAAAACTTTCAGGAAAGCAAAATTAGCTCTGAAAGAGTAGACTGGAGAATTTCCTCTTCTACATTTCAAAATGGTGTTAAATATTCATGAATTATAAAATACTTTTCTTCTGTACTAAATTAGTTTGGTATTTCTTCAATGACCAGATTATCTTTTTATATTGAAAATATAATTTTCTTTTACTATGGATAAAAATCTGGGAAAAAACATATTTCAATGAAAAGCTGAAGTGTTCTAATAAAGTATCACTAAACAATTGTAGTTACAGAATATGAATGTGGACATTACTGTGTTAAGCATTTTCCTATATCTTATTTAATTTACATGAGATATTATTCTAAATGGATTTTTGTTATTAAAGAAACAAAAACATTATTTTACACTCAATAGAGCTCCACTTTATGAGCTAATATTGAGTCATGGACCAGAGGAATAAAACAATAATTATTCTTTATTGTAAAGTTATAATCTACTATGTAATTAATTTGCCATAATTCTCCCTGGTGACATATTATGTTCTTGGCTCACAGTAGTTGGGTCTTGCATCATAGTTTGTTAAATAATCACCACAGTATTCAAAAGTATGACAAAACTTGTTGCCATTATTTTATTTACTGCTTTTATAAAATCTGGAAACCAAAAGACATGCTAAAACATACATCTAAAGCTACCATTAGGGTTAATTATACAAAATTATTTATGAGATATTTACCTGGATAATAAATATTTGTGCAGTGACCTAACACTGAAATAGAAGTACCATCCCTATAAACCAAATGAAAGCTAGAACTTAAAAGAGAAAGACTTAATGATTTCTGAAATGGTTTCTCAGCTAGGGAAGCCAGGTGAAAATTAAAAATAAACAGTTGGAAGGCACCTGGGTGGCTCAGTCTGTTGAGCATCTGACTCAATCTTGGCTCAGGTCATCATCTCAGGGTTTGTGAGTTTGAGCCCCTCTGCTGTCAATACAGAGTCTGCTTAGTATTCTGTGTCTCCCTCTCTGCCCTTCCCCTGCTCTCCCACTCAAAATAAATCAACTTAAAAAAAATGGCTGTTACAAAACATTTTTTGTAGTCTAATATTTGGTTGCCAAAAACTTTAACTCTTTTGCATATTTTCTGGGTAAGATTGCACTGCATTTCACTTGAATCAGAATGTGAAAAGCATACATATTTTTTTTAAAAAAAGTTTCTTTGGAAATTATCTGTCTACATCTGGGATTCTAAGGTTTATATACAAACCAAAAAAAAAAGTTTTCTAATCATCTGTAAGAAAAATATCTCAGAAAAAACCTATCAAGGGCTAATAAAATATAAATAGATACTGAAATGATTATTTGATAGAGTAAGGGATTCTATGAACAGTTCCTAACTTGTGACCATTTTCTGGGTTTCATTTTCTCGATTATCTTGATTGATATGTTCATACTATGACCATAAAAACAAACAAAAAAAAGTAGGTTATCACAAAGATGCCTGAGAATCACACCTGACCTTAATTGCAAGTGCACTTCAAGCATCTGTTACCAAATTTTAAAACTAGTAACTAATTTCAAATTCACCACTCCATTACATATGACTGAAATCAGTACTATTAATACTCTTATCAGAAGTGTTATTGCTATTTTATGAAAAGTCATGTTTTGTTTTAAAAAGAAATAATCAAAGGGCACCTAGGTGGCTCAGTCAGTTAAGCGCCTGACTTCAGCTCAGGTCATGATCTCACAGTCCATGAGTTTGAGCCCTGCATCAGACTCTGTGCTGACAGCTCAGAGCCTGGAGCCTGCTTTGGATCCTGTGTACCCCCTCTCTCTGACTCTCCCCCCACTCGTGCTCTGTCTTTCTCTATCTCTCAAAAATAAATGCTAAAAAAATTATTTTTAAAGAAAAAATCAAAAGTGATAATTTGAGGTACACAAAAAACCTTGTATGCTTTTTAATGCTCCTACAAATATCCTAAGAGAACAGGTGTGTTTTTTTTTTAATTTAAATCCTATTGATGATTTTTGATGCTTGATGTTGCTGAATAGAGTGATGACTATGATAAAAGTGTATATAAAAGTTTAATTTGTAGTAATAAATTTGTTTGCTAGACCAGATGTTAAGCTACTCAATTTCTTTGAGACTTCAAATGAGCTTTATATACCCAATACTCTTCTCACTCTTCATAACCATGATTGCTCAAAATAATCACAGCACTGATGTATTAGGTGATTACAGTTTATAGATTACGTGAAATGAATGACATCAATTTTAAGTGACTAGGAGGAGAAACTGAGGTAACAGTTATAAAGTAATTGCACTATCCATGAAATAGTATAGTAATATTCAAAAGTGGAATTGTTAGTTGTAAATGTATCTTTCACATACTAGGGCAACAAAAACCATAATTAAAGATGTATAACTGAGATGATAAGAAATGAGGAAAAAAAAGTGAAGTCATATAAAACACCAAATTAAAATTAGAGGAGACAGAAAATAGTGGGATAAAAAGAGCCAAGGATCAGAATACAGTTTAAAAATAGGTTAGAAACCTATTATATCAATAATCATTTAAATGCCAGTGATGTAAGTTCACCAATTAAAAGAGACAAGTCACAGTGGATTTAAAAAAAAGAAGAAGAAAACAGACCTAACTAGATGTTGTTTATAAGAAATCTACCTTCATGAAAGGAAAAAATAGATAAAAAATAAAGGAATAGAAAAAAAACATATACCATGCTATGACTAGTCAGAGGAAATCTGTAGAAAATATATTCATTTAAGACAAATCCAACTTCATGGCAAGGAAAATTTTCAGATATAGAAAGGGCTCTACATAACATAAAGGGGTTAAGTATCCAAAAAGACTTAAAGATTCACAATGTGCATGAACCTAAAAGCAGAGAGTAAAAATATGTGAGACCAAAATGTTAGAAGTGCAAGAAAAAATACGTGAAACCACTATTATATTTGGTGATTTCCATACCAATCTCTCAGTAATTCCAGATTCAGCAGGCAGTAAATCACCAAGGATATAGTTTGACTGGACAGTACCATCATCAGCTAAATCTAATTGGCATTTTTTATAAGATTTAAAAAAAAATAATGTTTTATTTATTTTTGAGACAGAGACAGAGCATGAGCAGGGGAGGGGCAGAGAGAGAGGGAGACACAGAATCTGAAGCAGGCTCCAGGCTCTGAGCTGTTAGCACAGAGCCTGACGCAGGGATCGAACTCATGGACTATGAGATCATGACCTGAGCTGAAGTCGGATGCTTAACCGACTGAGCCACCCAGGCACCTCTAATTGACATTTAAAGAATACTTCTTTTATTTCCCTTGGCTTTGGAGAGATGTCAAGTAAGAATTTGCTGCAGCTGAGGTCAGACATTGTTTCCTGTTTTCTCCTCTAGGATTTTGATGGTTTCCTGTCTCACATTTAGGTCTTTCATCCATTTTGAACTATTGGAACCCCATCAAGATAAAAAGCGTCTGCACAGCAAAGGAAACAATCAAGAAAACTAAAAGGCAAACAACATAATGGGAGAAGATATTTGCAAATGACATACCAGAAAAGGGTTAGTATCAAAAATCTATAAAGAACTTACCAAACTGAATCCCCCCCCCAAAATAATCTAGTGAAGAAAAGGGCAAAAGACATAAATAGACACTGTTCCAAAGAAGACATCCAGATGGCAAATAGACACATCGAAAGATGCTCAACATCACTCATCATCAGGGAAATACAAAAAAAAACACAGTGAGATATCACCTCATACCAGTCAGAGTGGCTAAAATAAGAACTCAGGAAACAAAAGATGTTGGTGAGGATATGGAGAAAAGGGAACACTCTTGCACTGTTGGTGGGAATGCAAACTTGTGTAGCCACTCTAGAAAACAGTGTGGAAATTCCTCCAAAAATTTAAAATAGAATTACCCTATGACCCAGCAATAGCACCACTAGGAATTTATCCAATGGATATAGGAGTGCTGATTTGTGGGACACATATACCCCAATGTTTATAGCAGAACTATCAACAATAGTCAAATTATGGAAAGAGCCCAAATGTCTACCAACTGATAAATGGATAAAGAAGATGTGATACATATACATAGAATGGAATACTACTCAGTGATGAAAAAGAATGAAATCTTGCCATTTGCAACAATGTGGATAGAACTGGAGGGTATTATGCTAAATTAAATAAGTCAGTCATGTATGTGTCATCATATGAAAAAGACAGATATCATATGTTTTCACTCATATGTGGAATTTGAGAAACTTAACAGAAGACCATAGGGGAAGAGAAAGAAAAATAAGTTACAAACAGAGAGAGAGGAAAGCCATAAGAGACTCTTAAATATAGAGAATTAACTGAGGGTTGATAAGGGTGGTGGGTTGAGGGGGCAGAGAAAATGGGAGATGGGTATTGAGGATGGCACTTGTTGGGATGAGCACTGGGTGTTGTATGTAAGTGATGAATCATGGGAATCTACTCCCAAAGCAAAGACTAAACTGTATACACTGTATGTTAGCTAACTTGAGAATAAATTATTAAAAACAAAAACACATAAAAATGAATCTAGAAGGGCTGTAATATTGTGGGAGTGTCAGGCACTGAAGACACAAAGATTTGGTCCCTGCCTGCCCTCAGGAGGAGATACCTGGGTCCAACATGTCTAAGGACCATAGGGAAGAACAAGAATGATTAAGAGCTTCAGGGGCATCTGGGTGAGAGGGGGAAAAGGCACTGAACTACAAAAGCCACAGTAGAGGCAAACCAGGCTCACAAGTCATTAATGTATATTCGGGGATTCTCCTTTTTAGGGATTTTATAAAACACATCCTGTTTCCCCTACTTTCTTGCTTGTGTCAAGATACTGGGATAACTGAGTAATTAAAATGTTGCTCTATTCACAATGAAATGAGAAAGAAGAGAAGTGAAAAGTTAGGAAAAAAAATAAAAATTAAACTACTTCTTTCAAAAACAGCATAATACACATTCTTCTCAAGCTCACGTGGACCATTCACCAATATAAACCAAATTTGGATCAACAACTCTTAATAAACTGAAAAGAACAGAAATCATAAAATTTGTTCTCAGATCATACTGGAATTAAGCTGGAAACCAGTAAGAGAAATACAACCGGAAAACACTGATGTATTTGTAGATTAAATAATACTTCTTCATAACACACGGGTTAAGGAAATTTAAAAATAGTTTGAACTAAATAAAAATGAAAATGAAAATAAATCTTACCAAAATTTGTGGCATGCAAAGAAAACAGTGCTTAGAAGAAAATTTATAAAATTGTATATTAGAAAAGTAATAATATCATTAATCTAAATTTCTATCTTAAAAATTAAAGTATGAAATTAAATTCAAGGTAAACCAGATATAAAGTAATAATAGAGACCAGAAATCAATAAAATTAAAAATGGGTAATCAATACAAGAAAAATCAATAAAACTTAAAGCTGGTTCTTTGTTAATAGAATTACTAACCTCTAATCAGGCTAACCAAGAAAAAAAGAGAGAGAAAAAACACATATTACCAGAGATTGAAGAGGGTCTATCACTACTGAACCCATGGATATAAAAGAATAATAAAAAAATATTATGGACCACTCTTTGCCCACAATCTTGATAATTTTTATGAAATAAATAATTCCTTGAAAGACACAATTTATAAAAACACACAAGAAGAAACAGTTCAGCTGAATAGGCCTACATCTATTAAAATAATAACCAAAACAGGAAGCACAAGGCTCTAAAGCCTTTGCTGGTGAATTCTAATGAAAAAATTTCTATAATCATTTACAGAAAATAGAAGCAGAAGGGACACTTTCTAACTCATACTATGAAGGTAGTGTTATTCTAACACCCTGCCAGCCAAAAGCATTACAAGAAAGGAATATTACAGACCGATGTTTTTCATAAACATAGATACAAAAATCCTTAATGAAATATTAGAAATAATTCCAACAGTGCATAAAAAGTATTATGCACTATAAGCAAATGAGGTTTATCTCAGGTATTCAATATTGTTTAAATCTTTGAAAATTAATTATTGAAATCCATCATATCGACAGGCTGAAGAAAAGGAATCTTGACAAACCCTGTTAAGTGAACAGTTACCTTCCTACCTAGTTACTTCTTCACCATTTACCACCCTCCAGCCCAAATTCCTTTGTCTTATCAATTCTTGACCAATTCATTTTATTTCTTTAATTTTTTTTTTTATCTAAAGGGTATAAAAACTTCCTGCTTTGGTCATTTCTTTAGGCCTTCATTGTCTTGTGAAGACAATGTGCATATGCATTATAAAAATTGAAGGGGTGCCTGGGTGGCTCAGTCGGTTAAGCGTCCGACTTCGGCTCAGGTCACGATCTCGCGGTATGTGAGTTCGAGCCCCGCGTCGGGCTCTGTGCTGACTGCTCACAGCCTGGAGCCTGTTTCAGATTCTGTGTCTCCCTCTCTCTCTGACCCTCCCCCGTTCATGCTCTGTCTCTCTCTGTCTCAAAAATAAATAAATGTTAAAAAAAAAAACCATTTTAAAAATTGAACAAACTCTGTACTTTTCTCCTTAAAAAAAAACAGGCTCAAGAAAAATCACATGTTCATACCAACAAATGGAGAAAAAGCATGTGACAAAGCCAACACTTATCCAGGATAAAATCTCACAGCAAACAAGAAATGAAGGAAAACTTTCTCAACTAATAAACAACATCTCCAAAACTCTTATAGCTAACATCATATCTAATGGTGAGAAACTGAATGCTTTCACACTGAGCTTGGGAGAAGGCATGGATATACCATCAACACTTCTATCAACGTTGAACTGGAAGTCCTAGCTAATGCAAAAAAAGAAAAAAGAAAAAGAAAAGAAAAAGGAAACACAAGGTTACAGATTGGGAAAGAAGAGGTAAAACTATATTTGTTCACAGACAATATGATTATTTATGTAGGAAATCCCAAAGAACTGGTACTAATAAGCAATGATAGCAAGTTTGCAGAATATGAGGTTAATTGACTTTCCATATAGCAGTTTGAAACTAAAAACATAATGCTGTTTATATTCACATCCAAAAATTCAAATGTTTAGGAATCCATCTCACAAAATATGTACCAGAACAATCTGAAAAAATTATCATTTGACCCAGTTCCAGTTGTTATAACAAAACATATCATAGACTGGGTAGCTTATAAACAACAGAAATATATTTATTATAATTCTAGAAGCTGGAAGTCTGAGATCAAGGTACCAGCATGGTCAGGTGAGGGCTTTCTTCCTGGTAACAGACTTCTCACTGTATCCTCACATGGTAAAAGCAGTAGCAAGGGAATTCTTCGGAGTTCCTTTTGTAAAACAATCCCATTTATAAGAACTCCACCTTGATGGCCTGATCACCTCCCAAAGAGCCTATCTACTAATACTATTACCTTTGGTAGTTAGAATTTCAACATCTGAATTGTGGGATCACCCAAACATTCAGAACACAGCAAATACAAAATTCTGATGAAAGAAATCAAAGAAGGTCTAAATAGAAATATTCCATGTTTATGGGTAGAAAGACTCAATATTGTTAAGACATCAGTTCTTCCTAACATGGTCTACAGATTCAATACAATTCAAATCAAGATATCAGGAAATCATTTTATGGCTACCAACAACCTGATCCTAAAGTTTATACAGAGAGGACAAAAACCCAGAATACCTTACACAATATTGAAGAAGAGTTAAATCAAAGGACTGACACTACCGAACTTTGAAACTTCCTATAAGGCTATAATAATGAAGGTACTGTTGTATGGTGAAAGATGGAACATAATAGGGAGACCAGGAACAGATCTAATAAATAGAGCCAAATTATTTTTGATGAAAGAGAAAGAACAACCCAGTGAAAAAGAGTCTAGAAAGAAAAATGAGGGGAGCCTATGTGGCTTAGCTGGTTAAGCATCTAACTCTGATTTCATCTCAAGTCATGATCCCAGACTCATGGGACTGAGCCCCATATCAGACTCTCTGCTAAGGTGAGGAGCCTGCTTATGATTCTCTCTCTCTTCCTCTGCCCCCCTCCCTCATTCATGCACCCTCTCACTCTCTCTCTCAAAAAAAAAAAAAAAAAAGAATTATGTTTAGTAAAAGAAAAGAAAGAAAAATGATAATAGAACTAGACATACACATAAAAAATCTAGACATAGACCTTATGCATTTTACAAAAGTTAATTCAAAATAGATCATAGACTTTAATGTAAAATTTTAAGATTCCAAGAACATAGAAAATCTAGGTGATCTTGATCTTGGAGATGACTTTTTCAATACAACACCAGAAACTCTGTACATGGAAGAAAAAAATAACAAGTAGGACTTTATTAAAAGTAAATACTCCTTCTCTGTAAATACACTGTTAAGATACTTCATAGGCAGGCCACAGACCAGGAGAAAATATTTGCAAAACATATCTGATAAAGTATTTGCATCCAAATATGCAAAGAACACTTAAAGCTCAACAATAAGAAAGCAAATAATAATGCGCAAAGATAAGAAGACACACCTCACCAAAGAATATATAGAGAGGTCAAATAAGCGTATTAAAAGAAATTTAGCATCATATGTCATTAGAATACTGCAAATTAAAACAGTAATTGGATACAACTGAACACTTGTTAGGATGGCTAAAATCCAAAATATATCGATTACTTTCAAGATGTGGAGTAACAGCAAATTTCATGCATAGCTGATAGGAATGCAGAAATGTACAGATGTTTTAGAAGGTAGTATGACAGTTTCTTACAAAGCTAAACAGTCATATCACACTCCATGATATTTACCCAAATGAGTTAAAAAATTGTGTCCAAACAAAAGCCTGCACCAATTGTTTAAAATATGTTTATTGATATTTGCCCAAACTTGGAAGCAACCAAGATATCTCTCAAATGGTGAATGGTCAAACTATGGTACATCAATACAATGGAATAATATTCAATGATAAAATGAAATAAACTATCAAACCATAAAAGACACAAAAGAAACTTTAAATGCATATTGCTAAATGAAAGAAGACAATCTGAAAAGGCTACATTCTGTATGATTCCAATTATGTGACCTTCTGGAAAAGGCAAAACTATAGAGACTATAAAAAGATCGGTGGTTTCCAAGAACTTGAATGGAGGGTAGGAAGATGAATAGGTGGAACACAGGGTTTTTAGGGCAGTGAAAATACTCTGTATGACACTGCAACAGAAGATATATGACATTATATATTTTTCAAGACCCAGAGAACTATACAAATTAAATTCTGGGGCACCTGGGTGGTTCAGTCAGTTAAGCATCCGACTTCGGCTCAGGTTGTGATCTCACCGTTTGTGGGTTCAAGCCCCGTGTCGGACTCTCTGCATAGAGCCTGGAGCCTGCTTCAGATTCTGTCTCCCTCTCTGTCTGCCCCTCCCCACTCGCACTCTGTCTCTCTCTCCCTCCCTCTCTCTCTCTCTTACAAATAAATAAACATTTCAAAAAATAAAAAAAAAAAATTAAAATCTGAATCCTAATGTGAATTGTAGATTTTAGTTAATAATGTATATAATATTTCATCAAAAATATTCAATTTAGTTAATATATCAAAAATATACAATTATAATAATGTATAACACTGAGGGAAGAGGTTAGTGATAAGGTAAATTCTGGGTGGGGGATGGACACATACAAGACCTTTCCATATATTCTGTTCCATTTTTCTGTAAATTTGAAAATCTTCTAAAAAGTAAAGTCTATTAATTTAAAGAAAATAGAGATTTTTGTGGTGTTTTTAAAACAACATAATTTGAACAATTCTGTTTGAAAATAAATTGATACCTATGAGTGGAGTGTTGCCTCAAAGATTATAATTTTGGATTTTAAAATCTAAAATTGTTTAAATTGAATCTAAAATTGTTTAGATTGAATCTAAAGTCTAAAATTGTGGCAAGGGGCCAAGATGGTGGAACAGCATGAAAATTTTTTTGTGTGTCTCTCATCCCTGAAATACAGCCAGATCAACACTAAACCATCCTACACACCTAGAAAACAGATTTGGGGATTAACACAACAATCTGCACAACCTGAACCAGAGAACTCAGCAGGTATGGAGCACGGAGAGGTGAACTGGGGGAGAGAGAAGTCACAGAGGGCAGGGGCTGTTGTTATTTGTGGAGAAAGGACAGAGAGCTGGGAGAGTACACAAGCATCCCCTGGCCCAAAAGCAGCTGGAGAGAAAAGAAAGAGTATGCAAGTGACAGAACAAAAAAGGGAGAAAGGAGGTTTAAATTCCATTAAGACTCTGTAAACAGGGGGAGTGCAGAGTATGAAACTACGCAACCCTATACCTGTTAGTGCTCTAGTGGGAAGAGAAAATCCCCAGGAACAGAAAGCAAGGTCCTCGGGGTCCTCAGGCCACACAGGGAGAGGCGGTTCCCCTGTTGGGAAGACATTTGGTAGAGACTGTGTGGCCACCCCACAGGCAAAGAACTCAGCAGACCCCAGAGAACATCCAGGGGCAGGCTGGCACCCAGCAGCAGTCTCTGGGCATCAGCAACACAACAGTCTGCTGAATGTCCCTGGGGGTGGGCTGGCACCTGGCCATTGCTTAGTGAGACCCCACCACAGAAGGTCTGAGCAGGACAAAGCACAGTTACTCAAAAGGGAGAGGCTGGGAAACACAGCCATATCTGAGATAAAACTCAGGAGGAGGGTGCTGCCTAGCAACCTGATGGCTTGTTCACAGACAGTGTAAAAGCGGGGAGTGTACGGAAGCCGGAGACAAAGGAGGGGTGAACAATTGTTGGTTGGGAGAGCACAGAGTTCTGATATTAGAGACTGGGTAGCTGGGTGATGCCATTTTCACCCCTCCTGCGCATGAGCATACACACCTACAGGTGCCACAAAAATTCACCCCCATAATCTAAGCAGCACCATCTAGTGGAGAACGGAGCTGTTACACTAAGCCTCGCCCAACTGGCCCAAACTCATTCTTCAGGAACAACACAAGTCTCTCCACCTGCTTAGTTTATGGACTATAAAGTGCTTCATAATTGGACTTGTAGGGGAAACTGATGTAATTTCAATTATACTTCAGACTGTTTACTGGTCCATCTATTCAATTTTTTTCTTTTCTTATTCTTGAATACAGAAAGAGCAAAAATTATTTTTATTTTCCCTTTCCATTAAAATATTTTTCTTTAATTTTTCTACTCATTCTTTTATTTTTGTGTAAATTTCTCAAATTCTATTTTTTTTTTATTTCCATCATTTCATTTTATTATATTTCATTGTATTTTTTCAAATTTTCAAACGTTACCTTTTTTTCATCCTTTCCTCATCATTGCCTTTTTTCACAATTCTATCAAGCTCTTTTCCATAACCAGACCAGAACACACCTAGTATCTAGCACCCTTTATTTGATTTTTGTGTGTTGCTTTTAGGTTTTTAATTATAATTTTCTTTTACCTTATTAATTCCTTATCTTCCTTCAAAATGACAAAACAAAGCAATTCACCCCAAAAGAAAGAACAGGAAGAAATGACAGCAAGGGACTTAATCAACACAGATACAAGCAAGATGTCTGAACCAGAATTTAGAATCACGATAATAAGAATACTAGCTGCGGTTGAAGATAGATTAGAAACCCTTCCTGTGGAGATAAAAGCTAGTCAGGATGAAAGAAAAAAAATGCTATAACTGAGTTGCAATCTCACATGGATGCCATGGTGGCAAGGATGGATGAGGCAGAGCAGTGAATCAGCGACATAGAAGACAAATTAATGGAGAATAATGAAGCAGAAAAAAGGGGGAGATTAAGGCAAAAGAGCATGATTTAAGAATTAGAGAAATCAGTGACTCAATAAAAAGGAATATCAGAATTATAGGAGTCCCAGAATAGGAAAAGAGAGAAATAGGGGTAGAAGGGTTATGTGAGCAAATCATAGCAGAAAACTTACCTAACCTGGGGAAAGACACAGACATCAAAATCCAGGAAGCACAGAGGACTCCCATTAGATTCAATAAAAACTGACCCTCAACAAGGCATATCATAGTCAAATTCACAAAATATTCAGGCAAGGAGGGAATCATGAAAGCAGCAAGGAAAAAAAGTCCCTACCCTAAAGGGAAGACAGATCAGGTTTACAGCAGACCTATCCACAGAAACTTGGCAGGCCAGAAAGGAGTGGCAGGATATTTCAATGTGCTGAATTGGAAAAATATGCAGCCAAGAATTCTTATCCAGCAAGGCTGGATTCAAAATATAAGGACAGATAAAAAGTTTCCCAGAAAACCAAAATTAAATGTGTTCATGACCACTAAACCAGCCATACAAGAAATTTTAAGGGGAACTCTCTGAGGTGAGAAAAGATGAAAAAAAAAAAAAAAAAAAAAGACGAAAAGCAACAAAGACTAGAAAGGACCAGAGGCCACCACCAGAAAATCCAACTCTACAGACAACATAATTGAAATAAACTCATACCTTTCAGTACTCACTCTAAACATCAATGGACTAAATGCTCCAACCAAAAGACCTAGGGCAACAGAATGGATAAGAAAACAAGATCCATCTATATGCTGTTTACAAATGACCCACTTTAGACTTAAGGACACCTTCAGATTGAAAGTAAGGGGATGGAGACCCATATAGCATGCTAATGGTCACCAAAGGAAATCCAGAGTAGCCACACTTATATCAGACAATCTAGACTTTAAAATAAAGACTGTCACAAGAGATGCAGAAGGGCATTATACCATAATAAAGGGATCTATACACCAAAAAGATCTAACAATTATAAACATTTATGCTCCAAATGTAGAAGAACCCAAATACATAAATCAAATAGTCACAAATATAAAGACACTCATGGATAATAATACCATAAGTAGGGGACTTCAGCACCCTACTCATAACAATGGACAGATCATCTAAACAGAAAATCAACAAGGAAACAATGGCTTTGAATGACACACTGGATGGGATGGACTTAACAGGTATATTCAGAACATTTCATCCTAAAGCAACAGAATATACATTCTTCTCCAGTGCATATGGAATGTTCTCCAGAATAGATCACATACTGGGACAAAAATAAGCCCTCAACAAGTACAAAAGATCAAATTCATACCATGCATAGTTTCATAAAACAATATTATTAAAGTCAAAATCAACCAAAATTTATTTTAAGTGTAGAAAGATAACAAATACTTGGAGACTAAAGACAATCCTACTACAGAATGAATGGACTAACCAAGAAGTTAAAGAGGAAATTAAAAAGTACATAGAAGCCAATGAAAATAAAACCATAGCCCAAAACCTCTGGGACACAACAAAGGTGGTTGTAAGAGGGTGGTATATAGCAATGCAGGCCTTCCTAAAGAAGAAAGAAAGATCACAAATACACAACCTAACCTTACACCTTAAAGAGCTGAAAAAAGAAAAGCAAATAAGACCAAAAACCAGCAAAGGCAGGAAATAATAAAGATTAGAGCAGAAATCAATGCTATCAAAATAACAACAACAAACAACAACAACAACAACAAAAAGTACAGCAGATCAATGAAACCAGAAATTGGTTCTTTGAAAGAATTAACAAAATGGATGAACCCCTAGCCAGTTTGATCAAAAAGAAAAAGGAAAGGACCCAAATAATAAAATCAAGAATGAAAAAGGAGAGATCACAACCAACACAGCAGAAATACAAACAATAAGAGAATATTATGAGCAAATATATGCCAATAAAATGGACAATATGGAAGAAATGGACAAATTCCTAGAAACATATATACTACCAAAACTAAAACAGGAAGAAATAGAAAATTTGAACAGACCCATAACCAGTAAGGAAATCAAATCAGTAATCAGAAATCTTCTAAAAAACAAGAGTCCAGGGCCAGATGGCTTTCCAGCGGAATTCTACCAAACATTTAAGAAAGAGTTAACACCTATTCTCTTGAAGGTGTTCCAAAAAGTAGAAATGGAAAGAAAACTTCCAAACTCTTTCTATGAAGCCAGCATTACCTTGATTCCAAAATTAGATATAGGCCCCACTAAAAAGGAGAACTATAGACCAATTTCCCTGATGAACATGGATGCAAAATCCTCAACAAGATATTAGCCAACTGGATCCAACAATACATTAAAAAAATTATTCACCACAACCAAGTGGGATTTATACCTGGGTTGCAGGGCTGGTTCAATAACCACAAAACAATCAATGTGACTCATCACGTCAAAAAAAGGACACAACCATATGATCCTCTCAATAGATGCAGAGAAAGCATTAGACAAAATACAGCATCCTTTCTTGATAAAAACCTTCAAGAAAGTAGGGATAGAAGGAGCAGCCATCAAGATCATAAAAGCCATATATGAATGACCCAATGCTAATATCATCCTCAATGGGGAAAATCTGGGAGCTTTCCCCCTAAGGTCAGGAACAAGACAGGGATGTCCACTTTCACCACTGTTATTCAACATAGTATTGGATGTCTTAGCCTCAGCAGACAACACAAAGAAATAAAAGGAATCCAAATTGGTCAGGAGGAGGACAAATGTTCACTCTGTGCAGATGACATGATACTCTATATGAAGACCCAAAGATTCCACCAAAAAACTGCTAGAACTGATCCATGAATTCAGGAAAGTCACAGGATATAAAATCAATGCATGGAAAACAGTGGCATTCCTATACACCAATAATGAAGCAACAGAAAGAGAAATCAAGGAATCAATTCCATTTACAATTGTACCAAAAACCATAAAATACCTAGGAATAAATCTAACCAAAGAGGTAAAAAAAAACTATACACTGAAAACTATAGAAAGCTTATGACAGAAATTGAAAAAGACACAAAAAAATTGAAAAAGATTCCATACTCCTGGATAGGAAGAACAAATATTGTTAAAATGTCAGGGTGCATGGGTGGCTCAGTCAGTTAAGCATCCGACTTCGGTTCAGGTCATGAGCTCACAGTCTGTGAATTCAAGCCCCATGTCGGGCTCTGTGCTGACAGCTCAGAGACTGGAGCCTGCTTCAGATTCTGTGTGTCCCTCTCTCTCTCTGCCCTTCCCCTGCTCATGCTCTGTCTCTTTCTGTCTCAAAAATAAATAAAAATATTTTTAAAAATTACAATGTCAATACTACCCAAATCAATCTACATATTCAATAGAATCCCTATCAAAATAACACCAGAATTCTTCACAGAGCTGGAACAAATTATACTAAAATTTGTAAGCAACCAGAAAAGACACTGAATAGCCAATGCAATTCTGATAAAGAAAACCAAAGCAGGAGGCATCACAATCCCAGACTTCAAGATGTATTACAAAGCTGTAATCATCAAGACAGTATGGTACTGGCACAAAAACAGAGACATAGATCAATGGAACAGAATACAGAACCCAGAAATGAACCCACAAACATATGGCCAACTAATCTTTGACAAAGCAGGAAAAAATATCTGATGGATAAAGACAGTTTCTTCAGCAAATCATGCTGGGAACACTGGACAGCGACATGCAGAAAAATGAACCTGGACCACTTTCTTACACCATACACAAAAATAAACTCAAAATGCATAAAAGACCTAAACGTAAGACCGGAAGCCATCAAAATCCTAGAGGAGAAAGCAGGCAAAAACCGTTTTGACCTCGGCCGCAGCAACTTTTTACTCAACACGTCTCTAGAGGGAAAGGAAACAAAAGCAAACATGAACTATTGGGACCTCATCAAAATAAAAATCTTCTGCACAGTGAAAAAACAATCAGCAAAACTAAAAGGTAACTGATGGAATGGAGGAGATATTTGCAAAATATCAGATAAAGGGTTATCAAATAAAGGTTTAGTATCCAAAATCTATAAAGAATTTATCAAACTCAATACCCAAAAAAACAAAGAATCCAGTGAGGGAATGGGCAAAAGATATGAATAGACACTTCTCCAAAGAAGACATCCAGATGGCCAACCAACACATGAAAAAATGCTCCACAGCATTCATCATCATGGAAATACAAATCAAAACCACATTGAGATACCTCCTCACACCTGTCAGAATGGCTAACATTAACAACTCAGTCAAAAACAGATGTTGGCAAGGATGTAGAGAAGGAAGATCTCTTTTGCATTGCTGGTAGGAATGCAAATTGGTGCAGCCACTCTTGAAAACAGTATGGAGGTTCCTCAAAAAATTAAAAATAGAAATACCCTACAACCCAGCAATTGCACTAATAGGTATTTATCCAAGGGATAGAGGTATGCTGTTTTGAGGGGGCACATGCACCCCCATGTTTATAGCAGCACTATCAGCAATAGCCACAGTATGGAAAGAGCCCAAACGTCCATCGATGGATGAATGGATAAAGAAGATGTGGTATATACATACAATAGAGTATTACTCAGCAATCAAAAAGAATGAAATCTTGCCATTTGCAGCTACGTGGATGGAACTAGAGGGTATTCTAAGCAAAATTAGTCAGTCAGAGAAATACAAATATCATATGACTTCACTCATATGAGGACTTAAAGATACAAAACAGATGAACATAAGGGAAGGGAAGCAAAAATAATATAAAAACAGGGAGTGGGACAAAACATAGGAGACTCTTAATTATAGAGAACAAACAGAGGGTTACAGGAGGGGTTGTGAGAGGAGGGATGAGCTAAATGGATAAGGGGCACTAAGAAATCTACTCCTGAAATCATTGGTGCACCATGTGTTAACTATCTTGGATGTAAATTATAAAAATAAATAAATAAATTATAGAAAGAATAGAAAAATAAATAAATAAAAACAAGTAAATATATAATGGGGATTAATGAGTGCCCTGGTGTGACAACACTGGGTGATGTGCATGACTGTTAATCACTATATTGCACACCTGAAATGGTTTATCAACTAATTGGAGTTAAAATAAAAAAAAAAAAAAAGCAGTGTCATGAAACTGGAAAAATAAATAAATAAAATTATGGCATTGTTTTAGGGTAGGCAGCTGGCAGTGAGAAAAAAAGTTATCAGAGTATGGGACAGTATCCATATTAAAAATATAGTAGAAAAATATTCAGTATAATACACCAGCAATTGGGGCGCCTGGGTGGCTCAGTTGGTTAAGCGTCCAACTTCGGCCCAGGTCATGATCTCACAGTTTGTGAGTTTGAGTCCCGCGTAGGGCTCTGTGCTGACAGCTCGGAACCTGGAGCCTGCTTCGGAATCTATGTCTTCCTCTCTCTCTGCCCCTCCCCAGCTCATGCTTGCACTCTGTCTCTGTCAAAAATAAATAAACTTAGAAAAAATAATAAAAAAATAATAAAAAAGATACACCAGCAATAAATTGGAAGACCTATAATACAACTAATTTACCTTGGGTTGGTGGGAGATAGGACTTTAAAAATAGCTTATTGGTGGCATGTGTTCTTTGCTTAGTTGTGTTTGACAAGGCTTTATAAGAAACTCAAAGAATTGATTTTTTGCAATGAAGAAAAAAAGGAATAGAGACAGTCAATAAATTTAGGCATTAAGATGAAAAAGACAACGGATACTTCAATTTTAAATGATAAAAACTAGAAATTCTTGTTAGTGAAGAAATCCATGAAATAAAAATCTGGCCTTGCTACAATGATTAAAACAAGGTCATACCATCGTATGATTCAATATTTCAAACAAAAATGGATTGACAGCGCCTGACATTTCCTTTCAATTATACTGTTACTTGGCTCTTATCTGCACAACGATCATATTAAGGAGGCATTGCTCCAAAGTGAATACACATTATAGGAAATGACTAAAGAACCGAATATTAGCAATGCATCCCTAGTTTAACGTAGTAACACCATATTACTGACATGAAGGAATATGCTGCATTTCATCTACTGTGCAAATCTACAAAGCTAATATCCTCAATATATTTTGACTTTGAAAAAGTCAAATAAATCATTTTGCTTTCCAGCTCAGTTTCTAATCTATATTTAAATTTATTATACACAACTCATGGCTTTATGCTAGAATTCTAAGCAAAATGAGAAGGTTAAAAATACTTTCAGCTTTTATCTGCTAAACCTTCCTACAGTAGAGAAATATAATGCAAAATATTTTCATCCTCAATCAAATTTTTAAATAAGTGTCTTCAAAAAAGAATCTCATGTTGATCTGAATTTTTCTCCATAGGTAATATTTTTGTATATACAAAGTAATTACAGTTGCAGAATATCATTCAAACCTATACTGGAAATGAATAAGAGATCTATAATAAAAGAAAATGTGCTTTGGGTCCTTTACATATTACCACTGAATTTAGAATAATGAGATCATATTTTCTCTTAGGAATATTACTATGATGCTGCCTCTATTAATTAGGTTACTTTAAGAATATGGTGGAAGAGGGGCGCCTGGGTGGCTCAGTCGGTTAAGCGTCTGACTTCAGCTCAGGTCACGATCTCACGGTCCGTGGGTTCGAGCCCCGCGTCGGGCTCTGGGCTGATGATGGCCCAGAGCCTGGAGCCTGCTTCCGATTCTGTGTCTCCCTCTCTCTCTCTGACCCTCCCCCGTTCATGCTCTGCCTCACTCTGTCTCAAAAATAAATAAACGTTAAAAAAATATTCAAAAAAAAAAAAAAAAGAATATGGTGGAAGAAATATAACACTATCAGTCTAAAATAGTATCATCCAATAGAGATAAAAATAACAATTTTGAGTGAAGAACTTGTATTAAAATTAAAATGATTTAATGTAAAGATCTTCAAAATCATACATATCGACTTCTTTTAATTTGGAAGAGAATTTTATTTTAAATATTAACATATTCATTCCATTACTGATAGTCTATTGTAGGAAAAACTAAATTCATTAAGGCCGAATTTAACTTTTTCTTCTCTGGGATCTTTCTTTTTTTCTTTCTTTTAATCTGATGACTTTGTTCTATGGTATCATAGGCTCACAACCTTATTCACTTCAGCAGGGAGTATTACATAAAAGAAATGTTTGAAAGGGTAATGGCATTCACTGCATTACTAATCTATTCTCTCAACTGTTGATTAGCATTGAAATTGATTTTGAACTTCTTGTGACTAAATGACATTAATCTAGCATTTGCTGTTACAAACATAACACCTATTTCATGTTAGCAGGTGATGACACATCATTAATTTGATAACTTGATGTTGCAACTCCTTACAGGCCATTGAATATATTAGCTCAAAAGAACTTCATAAGAAAAAGTAACTGTAAATATCAGTTGAGTATCTGAAGATGTCACCTTTTTTTTTGGAAAGTATTTGGACGAGGCAGTTTCAATGCATGATATGGAATTAATGATTCATGTTAGTATCTTCTTTTTTATTATAACTCAGAGCTTTTCAACCCTACCTGTATGTTAGATTCACCTAAAAAACTTTAAAAATATTAATATCTTGAGACTGCAACCCAAGAAACTCAAATTTATTTGGACAAGTAAATAATTTATTTGGCCATGCAAGGCATCAGTATCATTTAAGGCTCCCCTGGTTAATTCAACTTTCAAGCTAGTAATGAGAACCAGTTTTAAACCAATATTCAAATATCCACACTGATGTATGCCTATTATCATGGAATCACACATGTGTATTCCAAAACCTTCAACAAATAGTAAGTATAAATAATAAGTATTTTTGCTCTTGGCTCTTCTCAAGGAATTTTGTACAAGTGAATATTACAGTAATCTCTATATTTCCCCTCTAAATATATATATAACAAATCCTGCCTTATTTTAATGACGACAGTTCCCAACACTCTTCAGTGATTTTATTCATGTAGAAAAAAAAATATTGGCATAAGGGTATTTTGCAAATAGAATCACACTAACAAAACAAAACAAAAAAGCCAGAGTTTATGGTGTTAGAATGAAATATTCATTCCCTCTATTTCATCTACTGCTCTTTACCACTATTCATTTTTTTTTCAAAAATGATAAAATATTCAACAGAGATAAAGAAAAAACAACTAGGAATAATAACAACTATCTTTCTTTAAAAAACATTGGCCTATATATCAGAGGCCGGGATTCTAGGGATGACTCTGACACTTCCTTGTATGATCTAGGTAAACTTTTAACTCTACATCTCTCCACTTTTATACAACATGAGATTTGAATAAGGTTAATTTTGATATTCCTTTGAGGCATTTATCCCCCCACCTGAATCCATTCCTAACCCATAAAAAAATTAAACTTACTTTAGATTAATAACTGAGCCATATTTAGTTTGGCATTTCAAAGTGCTCAAAAACATTCATGAAATAAATGAATGAATGTTTTGCTCACTCTACTACTTTACCTTAATATCCACATTTTCTAAAAATTAGGGTTTTATCTTTATCTTCTTCTATTATCTAAAATATTGCTTTTGCAGTCTCCTTATTCAAACCTCATTCCATAAATGTTACCTCAATAATATCATTATTAGATTATTATGTTTAATTTTAATATTACTGCTAATAGCAATATCAACAATGCTGATTTCTTCATATATAACCACCCGATGCTTCTACATGCTTTCACATACATACCATGTCATACTTCTTACATGATACTGTTTTCAAGGAAAGTATCATGACCCCACTTAATAAATGAGAAAACAACCTTGCTATCTGAAAGTTGAAAAGTGATTGAACAGCTTTCCCTCTGCCTCTCATCTCTTGCTTGCTCTGACAAAGCAGCACATCATGTTGTGGGCTACCTTATGAAAAGGCCCACTTCACAGGGAATGAGAGGCAATCTCTGGCCAATACACAGCAAAGAATTGTGGCCTTTATTGTGATAGCACATGAACTGAGTCCTGTCAACAACCAGGTGAATAAGTTTGGAACTAGATCCTTCCCTAGCCAAGATTCAAGATAACTGTAGGCCCAATTACCCTTCAGTTGAAACCTCATGAAAGATCCTGAGTCATAGGACCTGGATAAATCATGCCTAGATTCCTGAAAGCAGAAACTGAAATAATAGATACTGTTGTTTTATGACCCTGTTTTGAGGTAATGGGCTATGCAGAAATAGATAACTAACATAACTGATCTTCTGCAATAGTTCATCTAAATCACACATAATTTTTATGTGCCATTCACCTGCTCACATGATTCTCAACTTTTTTTAATGCCCACTACATATTACACATTACATATATATGACACACAATCTCAAAGTGTAGATATAATGAATAAAAAATAGGAACATCACTCATAGACTATGTTTTGGTGCTATTAAGGGGAATCATTATTCCACCCTACCTCAAGTCACTATACCCTTGAAAGGAAGATTTATCAAAAGGCTAACTCTGAGTTGCTTTCTCTTTGCAACTGTCTTTTTAACTCTGTATTTCCTGTGAAGTGGAAATGTGGTCAATTTCTTCATGAAGGCTTAATATCATTGTATTACCTTACCAGTGCTCAGGGTCACTAACTGCTAACAGCAGCAGGAATCGGACTCTGACTCTCTGGATTGTGCCACGAATGGATGGATGGATGAGTTAGAAAAGAAGTCTCTTTCTAATCCCTGCTACCAGGTGATCTGTACTTTTGGGGAAGTCTCAGGTCTCAGAACCTTTTTTTTTCCTTGGGTATAGACAGGCCATTCTTTCTCACATACTCTTTTTGGAAACTATTGAGTTGGCAAAGCAACACTGAGATCCTACATGAAGGTATCTTGTTAAATAAACTCTGAGGCTACATACAGAAGTAAATTCCTCCCCCACCACCTCATGTCTCAATTTGAGGCCCCCTGTAGGAAAACCTCATTTGACACCAACTTAAATTTGTGTTCTAAATGCTCCATTTAATGAAAAGTAAGGATTCTTGAGTTACTGGGACACCATTAATAAAGCTAACTAATGATACCAATTTGGTTCTGCGAACATTGTTTCTAAATAGTATAAACCAGTGACAAAGAGAGTTAAGTGATTATACAAAGAATCTCCAACAAGTTCCAAATACAACACTTATCTGTTTATATCAGACAAGTCATAACTCCTTAGTTTCCTTACTTGTAAAAATCACTGACATACTTATCTTTGTAATCTCACAAATATTGTAATGACTAAATAAGATACTAATACATATTAATCGTTGTACTTAAATTATTACATGCTGCTCCAGGGAAAATGGTAAATAAGAATTAATACATAACATTTGTGTCATGTTTTCAAAGACAGACTCACATTTCCAAAATGGGAAAAAAATATATCTGGCTCATTTTGAGTTCCTTTCTGCTTGGCATTCCATAATTAATTCCTTCTTTCTATACTACAAACAACTGCCCTTATTCCCACCTCAGAGCTTTTGTTCTTACTCTCCCTTCTACCTCAATGCTCTTCAATCTAATTGGATACAGTTTTTTGCATAAATAGTTGCCCTTTGTCCATCTGGAGCAAGCTACCCTTTAGAGAGGAATCACTGACTATTCTTTATAGAAGATTAGCTTGTCCTCATTTCCATCATTCTCTATCCCTTTGTCCTGCCTTACTCCATAATATTGAGCTTATTACTATTGTATACTATATTGTTTTATCTTTAGTTTATTGCCATTGTTATCTCCCACAAAGGAGAGCTTACTCTTATGAGGGTCATGACCTTATTATGTTCAATGGTAATTCTACCAAAAAAAAAAAAAAATACAGAGCCGATATGTGCACAAAGTTGCTGAGTATATACGTAGTGAACAAATGAACAAACCATATTTGCTAGTAGATAAGGGATATCTAAAGTGTATCTTATCTCCAACTACCAAGTCACTCTAAATATCATGGCCAAACAAGGAGTTAGTATATCACTTAGTAAGTAAAGATATAGTTGTAAATTGGCACCAGAAAAAAAATAAGCAATGCAAGTGTAACTCAAGATAAACTGATAAGTTTTAAAGAAGATCAGAGGTTAAGTTAGTGTCATCAATCAACAAACTATTAGAAAGAATATGAAGATGTTAACATAAGACACAGTAATTTAAAACAGCATGATACATGTGATGTATGGCTGAAAAAGAGAGTACAGAAGGCAAGGGGACCACCCAATAGCCCTCTGCAGAAACAAAAGGGAGTTCATCAAGCATATGCCATAAGACAAACGCAAGCAAACCAAAAGTGAAGGGCAAAAGACAAGAGAAGGAAAGCCATTGCTGCCAATATATTTACCTTTGCCAGCTACTGAAAAAAGAAGTCCCTATCTCTTAGTAATTCACTACATCTGGTATATTTTGACACTCTAATACCAGTGTATTGCTTTTCATGCTGTTTTTTCCATCCAAAGTCAAACTGATCAAAGGCACTTTAACTCTTCAGTGGACATGTTGTCTGGCATATTGCAGATGCTCAAAAAATGTTAACTTAATAATGGACAAGACCCACTTCAATTCTGATGCTAGAGAAATTTTACTTTTTTTCCCCGAGATGATATTTAAGTATTGTTTAAAAAATAGAATGGAGGAATCCATAGTATGAAAATAAACTAAAGATTAAAATCCTTTTAGAAAAATGAATTCATGACAAATTGTTTTTTAATAAACTGTCAGAAAAGTTTAATAGTGTTTAAGTAGCACATTTTATGTTCTTTAATCTCCTTCTGCAATCCAGAAACTGCAGATCAATAGGTGTTCAACTTGAAAATAAATGACTGAAACACTACCTTACCATAAAAATAATTATTCTGACAATGTTTTTGCGACATTTGAGGTGAAAATAACAGCAAGGGTCAATGTTACTGCCATTTTAAAATAAGTAAACTAGTAAAAAATGAAAGAATCCCACAAAACAACTTGGGGACCATAAACATGAGAAAGCAACAATAAAAATTTCAGGAAGACAAACACATATGTTTCACTAAATTCAAAGAAAAATGGAATTCAAGAAAAATCTCAGAGGTATGGCCATGACCTTTAAAAGGAGATATAAAAGGAATAATGTAAATAAAAACAAATACATATGCCATCAAATATTTGATTCCCCTCCAGAGAGAGAGAGACAGAGACAAAGACAGAGAGAATGTGTGTATATAAATGCTTCCAGTCACCACTGTGTGCTGTAATACACCAGGTCATTGCAGCGGGAGTCTGGCATGACATTTATGGGGGGCTGTTTCCATTACCTTGTTGATGTGCCAGCCATTCTCTGTTTTCTTTGTTTGGGGTTTTCCTGAATAATCTCATTTATTTGTTCTCCCAAGTGAATTTTCTTTTTTTTTTTTTTTCTTTTCTTTTTTTTTTAATGAGACAGAGAGAGACAGCATGAACGGGGAAGGGTCAGAGAGAGAGGGAGACACAGAATCTGAAGCAGGCTCCAGGCTCTGAGCTGTCAGCACAGAGCCCGACGCGGGGCTCGAACTCACGGACCGTGAGATCATGACCTGAGCCAAAGTCGGACGCTCAACCGACTGAGCCACCCAGGCGCCCCTCCAAGTGAATTTTCTAAACAACACGTCTAGATCAGGGTTGGAGGCAGGGACTTGTTCCTATTTTAATTGAAATTTTAAAACATTCATAAATTAATTGGGGAATAATCTAATTTGGGCATTTTGGTTTTGAGTTGTCCAAGCCAAGTAAATGATGGTGGGTTTTTTTTCTATCTTTAAGTCTATTTTTATGTCTTTAAAAAATGTTTCAGTTATTCATATAGGTTCTCCAGTATTATTTAATTTTACACCTAAGAATAATTCATTTCTCCTATCAAAATAACTTCTCTCTCAGCATTTCCTCTTTTTCATTTTCTTCATTTTTTCTTATATCATTGAAGACTGTTTTTCAGTATGTTGGCTGTAAAACTAAGCATTTAATGCATTATTTTTAATAGAAGTATAATTGATATAACATTAGTTTTAGTATGCAACATAGTGAGCTAATATTTGTACATATTGTAAAATGATCACAATACATCTAGTTAATATCTATCTTTGTACAGTTACAATTTTTTTTCTTGTGATGAAAACTTTCAAGATCTAATCTCTTAGCAAGTTTCAAATATACAATACAGTATCACTTACTGTAAGTCACCATGCTATATATTACATCCTCATGATGTATCTGTTTTATAACAGTCTGTATCTCTTGACATCATTCACCCATTTCTCCCTCCACCCCCTGCCTCCAACAACCACCAATCTGTTCTCTGTATACTTGATCTTATTTCTTTCTTCCTTCCTTCCTTTCTTCCTTTCTTTCATTTTTTTAAATTTTCCATATATAAGTGAGATCATATTTATCTTTCTGTCTTATTATCTTAATATTTGTTTTCACTTTATAATTGATTTTGTGAAGATTCCAAGATATATATTCCAGTTATAAGCATATGAAAATAATGTATTTTTTTTCAATTCTGATCCTGCTCATTGCTTTGTATCACCTCATTGTAGTAACTAACATCTTCAAAACTGTGTCATGAGCTTTGAAGGATCTTATCTGTTACCTTACTTGCAAGCTTACAAACCAGATTGCCACAGTTCAAGGGATGCTGACAGAGACAGGAGACAAAGGATTTTATTACAACAAAGCAAGTAGAATAAATTTTATATTACGATTGGTTTTCCTCACCCTTCAAGTTCTATACAGGGGTGACATAGAGCAGCCAAGGTAGATATTGTTCACACAGTGGGTTTGTGTCACAACTGATGAACTCCCAACTTACGAAACCCCAAATCATGTAAAGAGGAAATAAGTAAATTCATTCAACCTTTGTCCCAAAGAAAGACATAGATTATCCTTACTATCCTGGTCATTAAACAAGTCTGTCCTGGCCCTGCAAGGAGCCATTAGGTTGTATTCTAAAACTGTTTACTTATATAAACACCATTGAGATACACATTCTGCAGCAAAAGTTGAGATCTCCAGAAAGACCATGGAGAATCTTCTCTCAACATAATGTTAAGTAGCAGTGAAGATAAAAAATATCATTTTTTTTATTTCTAAGTGGAAAACCACTAAGCCTTTTTTCTATTAAGTGTCTGGCTCTGGTGCTGAGGTATTTTAATTCTAACATGTTAAATCCATTGATCTCAAATTACTGATTGTCATTTTAAAAAGAAGAGTGACATATGTTGAATGACTTTTAAGAATCTACAAAGGTAATCATATGTTATTTTTCTGTATTTCTATTAAAATATCATGGTGGATAAATGAATGGTTCGATGTATATATTAATGGATTTTTATTTCTATTATATATTGTTATATTATATGTTGTTACGATACATAACATTACATTTTGGGAATAATTCTACAATCATCCACAATGACCCATGCCCTTATTCAATCCCCTCAACTTGAGTGTATGCAAGGTCCATAACTTCATTCTAACCAATGGAATATGGCAATGGTAATGGGATATCACTCTGGTGATTGCATTACATTACATGGAATTTTTAAAGAGATTTTGCATATATAACAAAAGCCCCTAATTTACTTTCAGTTAATAAAAAAAGGGGGGATTATATTGAGTGGGCCTGATCTATTCAGGTTAGCCACTTAAAAGCAGATTTAGAAGTTAGAAACAGAAGTTGTTAGGGACTAGAAGCAGCAGAGATGTGCTCTTTCTGGATGTGAAGAAGCTTGTGAACTGCAAATGGAGAGAAGTGGCCTTGTTAGACAGTGAACCTCAGTTCTACCAATGCAAGGAAGTGAATAATGCCAAGTGATCTTGAGAGAAAACCACAGACCTCAGAGGACACATTTTGCCTGCAGCCTGGAGAGACTCTGAGCATATGAAACAATTAAGCTGTGCTTGAACTTCTGAGCCATCAAAACTGGGAGATAGTATGTATATATCGTTTTAAGGTGCTAAGCTTGTTGAACATTTGTTAGGCAAGAATATAAATTATATATTATGTAGTAGATATAAAAATGGATTTTTAATATATATAATGGATTTCCATGAATTCTGAAATAAATCTCACTTTAAAATATTTGGGAGCGCCTGGTGGCTCAGTTGTTAAGTGTCTGACTCTTGGTATCAACTCACGTCATGATCTCATGGTTTGTGGGATCAAGCACCACGTCAGGTTCTGTACTGACAGTGTGGAGCTTGCTTGGGATTCTCTCTCCCCCTCTCTCTCTGCCCCTCTCCTGCTCAGACTCTCTCTCAAAATAAACTAAAAAATAAATATTTTTTAAGATATTGTCAGCTTTGGCTTGATAATATTTTATTTAAGTCTTCTACATAAATAATCATAAGTGAGTTTGGTCTGTAGTACTTTTTTATGGATACAGCATGGACTGGATTTTAGATGAATAGAGCTCTGGATAAATTTGATAAACTTCACATGTTTGCATTACTAACTGCCATGTTCATATTCCTTTGCAGCAAAAGTAACAGCTAGCTAACTCTCTTTTGTTCTTAAAATACATATAATATTATGTGTTGATTTGAAAAGATATTCTAAATGCTTTTTAATTTCTGACTCTTTCTTCCCCTCTTCTGTGGTTACCTTTTTATTTTCCCGAGTAATATTTTCTGATAATTCTTTCAACTTAGCCTGTGGTTTATAAATCGAATCTCTAAATATTAAAAAGGTATTTCTTTTATCCTGCCACTAGAATATTCATTTGACCATTGGCACTTAGATTCAAAATGACTGATGGTAGAGGGGAAGTAGGGACATTTTTATGTTTTCTTCATGAAAATATTTCTAGCAACTAGAACAATGATTGAAAAAGACACTAGTTGCTCCATTAAATTTGTTGATGGATGAATGAGTGATTATTTCATCATTCCTTCTATGATGCTTTCTGCAAGCATTGTACATGAGTTGGTTATGGATATTTTTATTCTTATACCTTTGTAAGTTCCCCATCTATCATGGAAGTATGTATACATATATGTATGTATGCACTTATTTGTTTTGTTGTGGGTTTTGTTTTTTTTTTACAAATATTTAGTATTGTGTGCTTAGGTTTTAATATTCTGTTCATCATTGGATGGTTTTTTAATCTAAAACATTTTTCTTCCTCTACAGTATACTTTTTCTATTGTTTCTTTGATAACATGCTATTTTTTCTTTTTATTTTCACTGTAGCTTATATTTCTATTTTTTTCTCTTTCATCTCTTTGTCCTGAATTGTATCAAATTTTTAGGAAAATAAATCTTTAGTTTGGTTTTCTAGATCATTTATTTCCAATGTATTCATTCTGCTATTAAGCCTATATTTTTATTACTATGATTGTTAGGTATATTTCAAGGAACTTTAGTAATCTCATCTTATATCTGACTTTTTTAAATTCAAAAACCAACTAAATTAATGTCTGATGGAAAGTGATGTGTATTTAATAAGGGGAAAATGGGAGTCACATGACTGCTGGTAAATTCATCCCAAAATATGCAACAAGGGTAGAAATAAGTATATTTCTCCCCTTACAAGAAGAAGCAGAAGCAGCAGCAGCAGCAGCAGAAAGAAAAGTAAAAAGAAGAAAAGAAAAATAAACAAGAATTCTACAGAGAAAAGAAAAAATAAATAAAATAAAGGTAGCAGCAAGAAAATACCCTTTCCCTTCACTTTAATTTTGTTTGGTGCTTAACCTCACCTGACTCTTAGGACCCAATTAAGTGAGAATTTAAAAGTACTTCTGGATTATAACATTCTGGCTAGGAAAAAAAATCTACTTTTGAATTTCATTTCACATGTTTTCAGAGTATTCATAAAGACTTTGGGTAATGCTGCTGTGTTATTTGTTAAAATGAATTCCCTGCAAATGGTGTTTAAGAATTCTGATAACAAGCAGTGACCTAATTCTGAATAGCTCCAAAGGAAGTGATGTCCCAGGTGTCATCTCAAAGGGACAGAAACTGAAGTAGTTTTTCCATTATCATCCACCTTTGAGGTAAACCAGTGACATTCCTTCACCGTTCAAAGGTCTAAGGTGGTAATTAGATGGGGCATTCTTCCTCCTTTATTATAGACCCTGCAGCCTATAGAGACGATTGATTCAAGCTTGTTGATTGTATTACTTCAAGCCATTAAAGTGGCAAAGTACTTATTTTCTGAAATAACTTATTACACATCTGTTTTTGGTAGATTAACTAAATTATAATCTCATTTGAATTTGTATGCATAAATTAGATCTATTGACAGATGAGACTGTTGTAGCCTTAAAAACATTTTACGGTTAATTTTTCATTGAACACTTTCTTTAAAAAAATCACATACTGTAAATGAAAGCCAATTTAAATTAGCATTAAAATCATTGCCATTTCAGTGTAATCGCTCTGAATATAATGATATTTAAATAAAAGTATCTGAGGTTTTATATTTTTAAAAATATAATCTTAGTGGATGTCTAGTAAGAAAGTAATGAAAAGAAAGTGAAATATTGCAGTGTAATCTGTATATTGTATTAAAAATTAAGAAAAGGAATTAAATCTCATATCTCACTTTTATATATAAAGAATATAAAAATTAACCTTTTCAAAAAGAACATTTGAAAAAGTTCTAAAATTCTCCTCTAAATATGACAATATTTTACATTTAAATATCTTGAACAATAAGGATTACTTTTTTGGGGTGTTTTGGTTGTACTGTGTTTGTGGGTATTATACTTTTTTTTAATTTTTTTTTCATTATTACTTTTCTGTGGGTATTATACTTTAATAGGCAACATATTTGCCCAATGATTAATAGAGAGATTATAATTACAAATGTCTGAATTTAAATAAAAGTATAAGTTTAAAACATGATTTTTCTAAAGATTCAATTCCCATGAAATAAGAAATAACCTCTTAAAATAAAAATTTGGCCATTTACGTCCTTAAAAAGTTGAAGGACATTTATATCAATTGGTGATGCTACTCTTCCTTTACTTGAAAAGATTTTTCACATATTTTTAAAAATAAATCTACACTTATAATTTTTTATTTGCAATAGAATTTAAGTTATATATGGCTATGGTATATATACTGTAACTCAAGCTTTCCAAGCACATTTTTTAAAGGAATAGTCTCATCTATCCACAGCTCTGATTTATAGGTAAAAATTCAGATCAGCTCCCATTTTAATTAATATTCAAGAAGCAGATGTGTTATTAATATTCAAGACCCAAATGTGTTCTAAGCCATTTTCAAACAAAGATATTGAAAGGAAATAAATAACTTCTTAGGACTGATCATCTTCTGGCTGGCCTGCTAGAAAAGGTATTTTCCATCTTTGAAATGTTATGGAAACTGGCTTAGGCTCATGGCTTAAGAAAATTCAATCTGGTCAACTGTAAGTCTTAGACAAAAGACTACACTGCCACTTCTGTTATCAAAGGGAAAGTGATTCTGTACCAAACAGGAAGGGTGATCTAGTAAAATCTGCCGCTCAAAGTCTCCATCATGCAGTTGCAGCCATAAGGATCAGACCCCAATTCCCCAATAATGCCAAAGAAAGGGCTTGTTCTTCCCACTAAGCACTGATGCTGACCTATCAGGATGAAGCTGGTGCTGATATTCAGACAAATCACATTACCGCTATATGCTCGCCACTGATCACATGAGAGAAGAAACCAGTACTTCCTTCATAAGATAGCTCAAAACTCCTTAGCAAACAGGTTGGATTCAGCACTTTAAGAATCTTAGAACGTAATGACTGGTTATTATTCTTTGGTTATTATTTTTGCTTTTCCAAGGTATACCACATACCTTGATATTAAAATGTATTAGAAGCTCCTTCTGTAAGTAGTTTTGCCAAAATAATATCTTGAACTCTGAAACTTGAAGGGATTCATTCAAGAAATAACAATGAGACTGGTTAATAACATACCAAATGGTAGATATATTAAATGCTGTTTAACAGTCTGCATTAATTATAGCCATGCAACTGGTTCCTACATGCTCTATTGTTCTGCCACGTCATGTTAAAAATATATATAATATATGCATATATATGTGTTTATATTTATACATAATATATAGTATTATTATTGACTCATCTTTGTCTTTACAAACAAAGTAGACTCACTTTCTCCTATTGAGCTAGGTCAGATATTTGCAGAACACCTAGCTAAGAGAAGAAAAATAAAATAGATTTTTCCAGCCAAGGGCTGCTTCATTATTCCAGACAACGCTTTGTATTGATCCTCCTCTATTTATTTCTAATTTTGTTGCCACTGATTGAGTTGAGCTCTAAATCTTGTGATGGCTTACATGCTGTTAGGATGCTGCATTGCTACCAGAAGAACAGGGTAGCAATGTTCTCATTTTAAACTCTAATTTAGTCTTATTTGCAGCAAATTAGGGTGCCTGATGCAGCATTTTAGCACTAAAAATGCTTTATTATATGTATTTCTTTACTCATCCTCATAGAAAACACAGTGTATGCAGTCAATACAAATTTATGCATTAGATATCCACCACAGGGATTGTGACCCAGATAAACACAGAATTTTCAATAACCTACCAATATACATGACAGATGATATGTGTCTATATAGTAATATTTCAAGTTTTCTATGTTGACACTTGCCAGAAGAGCAGAATGTGATACCAAAAGGGTTGAAAGGCACACCTATCTAAAAGATTTCCTTCTGTCCTAGACCCTGAACTCTCACAACTAGGTAAGGTTTTGTTTTGAAGTGTTCTCTCAGTGAAAGACTATATATGTAGTACATTTACTTGTGGACATACATTCAGAGATATTGATATCTCACATTAACAAATTTTGGAGTATAAAAATTGAGGTAGTGAAATTTATAAAAAGAATTATTTAATAAGAAAGAAAAGGAATCTAGAAAGAGGACAGAATGTAGGCTATTTCAATAAATACTCAGGTAAGACTTCATGCATAAAATGTGGTATAGGTGTGGGATGCCTGGGTGGCTCAGTCGGTTGGGCGTCCGACTTCAGCTCAGGTCATGAGTTCACCACTTGTGAGTTTGAGCCCCGCACCTGCACCCCCGCCAGGCTCTGTGCTGACAGCTCAGAGCCTGGAGCCTGCTTGGGATTCTGTGTCTCTCTCCCTCTGCCCTTCCCCCGCTCATGCTCTGTCTCTGTCTCTCAAAAATAAATAAACATTAATTTTTTTTTTTAAAATGTGGTATAGGTGTTTGCTAGGGAGTATACTCAATAGGAAAAGAAAAGAAAAAAGAAAACAAACCTGTGACTTTTAGAACCATGAAAAATATAATTAAATATGTATTATGAAAACTGGTTTTACATTTTGCCTTTTGTATGAATATAAATGTTGCATTCCTTCCTTTTTTTTCTTTTTTTTTTTAACCTCATTCCTCAGTTTTCCTTTTGGATGGCCTTATTTATCTTTTGAATACATTTAACAAACTGCATTTTTATTGAGGCTAGAGGTCATACTTTAAACATTTTGTATCCTTACAAGTAGCAAAATAATCATTAGCATGCACTCCAGTTGACAATATTGGGGAAAAAAAAAAACATGATTTAGCCTAGAGATCATTTTAAGTTTAAAAAAAACTTTAACATTGGTAAGTTTGCTAAAATTCTTCCAGTTACAATTAGTAAGGCTCTCAAGCAAACATAATTGGGCCACATTTATTACTCTAGAATACTGACGAGCAAATTATTTCTGCCACAAAAGATAACTCAAGACATACAATTTTCAGCACCAGACCCTTCCTAACATTCTTATGTGGCCCTTATCACAGTTTTAAACCATTATGTCATCTTTTAGTTTGTGGGAACTCCAGCTCAGAGAGAGCCAAACACAAAAACCAACCTTTATATCATCCTTATTTTTATCTCCAAATCTCACATCCTCTTCCACCACTGTATTATCTACAGTGTCCTCTTGGCCCATTCCAGTTAATCAAAACCTACAGTGAATTTGCATATCAATTATTAACCCCTGGGATGGGAGGTAGATAAAATATAGAAACTCAGACACACTGTATGATTACCTTAAGCCATTTTCTAAACACAATTAGAAACTCAACTATAGCTATTGTCAATAAAAGTGGCCGAAATATATGTGAAATTTCTAAGTGAAATGAGACCTTGTAAATTGACCAAGTCTATTTCTAGTCCATTTCCTGTGCAATAAAAAAAAATAATAATAATAAATTGGTTTTAAGTATATGATACAAAGAAGCATTATAACACCATTGACATGTTGCATGTATCTTATATTTTAAATGAAAAGAATACACAATAGTCTCATTTAACAACAAAATGTGTTCTTGGATGTAACCTTTCAACATTACTATGTTCTAAAAATTATATTTTCTGAAAAGACACTCTAAAGAGAAATGAACTTAGTATAGAAAATAAATGAATACTCAAGTTCAGCTATAAGCCTAATATCTCCTAATGAAATTGATGCATAATGTTATGTTCAGAACTGAGGAACATAATCATCCTTTGTTTAAGGATTTTTAATCTTTAAACGCATATGCATTTTAAAACAAAGCAAGTATTCATGCAATTTATTATTCCTACAATACATACATTCACTAACGTTAAAAAGTTCAATGCTAGTGCAGACATACTTCTGCCAGGAAAAGTAGAAACAAAAATCAGCAGAAAACTTTAGTTGTCTTTAGTGACCACTTTTTTTTCCTTTTGGCTTTTCTTGGTTTTAGAAATGTTTCTATTTCACATAAAAGTGATATTTTTCTGTCTATATGCATTGTAGATTTCAAAATAACCCACAATTTAATACAGTATATGTATATAATACAGTTATGATTTAACATAAAGTAGTCTGGTCTTCAAGTAAATTAAATTTTATGTCTTCAAAAAATCAGTAAAAAAGTAAGTTTATAAAGATCATGTAGCCATCTAGCTTTTCTTCATCACATGCCAACGTGGATGCAGAGTACTCTTAAGGGACATGACAGATTTAACACCACAATCTTTCCTGAGACATATCCAATAACCAAAGGGATATTCAAAATTCCTAAGCAGAAATAAAAAATATTTTAAAAGCATCTCTTCAATCAAAAACATTTAGATTTACTTGTATTTACAACTGGACAATTAAATATTAAATGATATGAATAGAGTTGCTAACCTAATCCAAATGTTCAACATTAAATATATCAATTTACATTAATCAGACCTATAAAAATTAAAAGAACTATAAGATCTATAGCTCTTGACAAGAATTTAGAGATCATTATCAGCTGGAATGTGAATTGATAAGGCTTGCTTGGAAAGCTATCTCTGACCCTCAATCATTTCTCTGTTCTATCCCATTGAAATAGAAGTAATAAAAATTGCCAGGTTGTGTACTGAAGAACTGATCGAAGGGCTAAGATATAAAAACAGAGCCTATGCCCACAAATAGAGAAAGTGCTCAAAAAAAGTAGGACATCTGTACCATATATTCTTATGTGACTATTAAGACTATTAAGACTGAGTTAGAACTATATCAATTAATTCTACAAGGTCTTACTGAGAAAACAAGTTTCAGCATAGATTATAATCCTATACATGTTTGATTATAATTACATAAACATGAATAAATATACTAAGAACACATTCCAGGAGTGAATAGGAGTAGAATGGTAAATATTGGCTAAAGGGAAAAGACAAGCAAAAAAGAAAAATGAACAAAGTATATTGTACATTAAAAATGGCATAACCTAATCACATTTATGGAATGTTAAAACATAAATATACAATAGACTGTCAACTTATAAATGACCACAAATTTTGAAATCTAATGCATTGCATTTTATAACAATATGGAATAAACAAATATAAATTTTCAAGTAAGCTACCTTCATACACATATGTCTTGGTGTGTGTGGAGAGGAGGTTGGTAAATGTGTGTGTATATGTAGCCAGTAAATAAGAAAATCTACAAATACAATTTTGTAAGAGAAGCAAAAATAGGAAAATAATCCATTAACTCATTTATTAATTATAAAATGAAGTCTAGCTCATGGAGAAAATTGGAAACTATAGTTATTTCAATGTTTATCTTTTCCGGATATTTTATTCAATAAATATTCTATGTGCTGTGTGACAAATTCAGTGTGAGACATGTGGTATACAGCAGCGAAGGGAACATGCATGATCCATATCTTTAAGGCAAGTGTAGGAGACAGGAAATAAATGAAACAAATGAACAAAAGTGTCACAAATATAAAATAAACATGGTTTCTGAGTCACATAATAAGTGAAGGTATATCATACAAGGCAGTCAAAAAAAAAAAAGACGAGGGGGGCGGGATATACCTAGGTCGGTAATCAGAGGGAACAAGAAGAGCAAGGGAAAGTGTTCCAGACATTGGACTAAGGAGCTGTGATCTGTTTTACATGTCAGTTTGGTTATGCTATTGTTCAATTAAACACTAGTCATTTGATCAATCACTATATAGGTCTTGCTGAAAAGTCATCTGGTAGATATGATTCCATCTATAGCCAGCTAACTTTAAATAAAGGAGAATATCTTCAATTACCTCTGTGGGCCTAATCCAAACAAATTAAAGAAACTCAAGAGCCGAACTGATTTTTTTTTCCCCACTAGGAAGAAGAAATTTCACCTGTAGATTATAGCTCCAACACATGTGCAAGAATTTCCAGCCTACCCTTCCTGATGATCTGTCCTAAATATTTTGGAGATTATATATATATATATATACACACACACACACACACACATACATATATCCTACTGATTCCTTTTTCAGATGAAACTTAGCTGACAGAGAAATGCAAAAGCTTTGAGGTTAAAAATGAATATGACATGTTCAAGGGTTAAAATTGATTGTGTGGCCAGAATACAGTGGGAAAAGAAAGAAGGTTAAGTAGAAGATGGGTCAATGCATCATTTTGTTGAATCCGTATGATGCTCTTGGAGATAGATAAGCTTTACAATTTCTGTTTCAAAAAGGAAGAAAGGAAACTTAGTGAAGTTATATAATGTTACCACAAATTAAATGCCTGGTAAATGCTACAGAACTGATATTTGAAGCCCAGATTTATCTAAGTCCATGCTTACAAACTTCCAATTTTATTTTGCTACCTTTTCATTCATATGTAGGAAAAATAACAATAATATGACAATGGTGTACTAAAATATAACCAGTATGGTTGGTTCATAAAGCTAATCTCAAGTTAGTTTCCAAACCCATATGTCTCTCCATCCCTATTTCTTTTTGCTTCATTTGTTACTTGGCTCTATCACTCCTATTATTCCCCATTTCTGTCATTTAACGAACCGTTTTCCTACCCGTGACAAACTTAAATCTTTATATGTGACTTCAGCATCTAAGTTGTGTTATCTGTCCAGCACCATATTTCCTGGCTCTCCCAGTGAATGAATCTACAAACCCATTCTACTTCCAGCACACCCTGAGCTTTGTCCTTACCAAGAATCTGCTACCTGTGAAATCTTAGAGTTACCTCCCTCTGATACAATCTTTCTGGGTCTTTCACTCTGAGACTCCTCCTCTTCAAATGCCGAAGTCCTGGACATCTCTAAGAGTAACTATGTATCAGCCCTTTCCTCTTCTTATCTTTTTATATCCAGATTGGTATTCACAAGCCACCATTTTGTTTTGTTTTAGCATCCATCTCCTGCTCTCTACAGAACGGGGACCATGTAAATGTATGTACTCTCAGCGGTTGCTCCTGGCTGCTGAACACTATTTACAAACAAATTACCCAACTTTCTAATATAGACTATTCAATAGAATTTTTCTACAGTGATGGAATCTCCTATATCTTGGTTGTCCAATTGAGTAGAAGAACTGTGACTAGTGCATCTAAGGAACTAAATTATGATTTTAATTGTTTTAACTTTTAATTAAATAGACATATATACCCACTGGTTACCATATTGGACAACACAGCTCTAGACTGATGTTATTATACCTTTGTGAGTCCAACCTAAGTGGGTTTTCAATGAAGCCCAGATATCTTGGTATTTCTCTTGTTATCTTTGTGCCCAAATCTTCACAACTCTGAGTTGGGCTTCCCCAAGTTCTTTAAAAACCTCCAATTTCTTTCTCACATATGGAAAAAAAATAATTATTCCATATGTGCCCTGGGGCTCTTTGAAGATTTCTTATGATAAATTAGCTCCCTTTTCCTTTATATATTTAACTTATTTCTTTACTCTGGACCCATTTCCTAATATTTTAATATACTCGATTTTTTAAAATATGCTAGAAAACAACTTTTCTCACTTCAACCCACAATCCACTCTAACATTCTTTTTCATTTTAAAATGAACAGCCAAAACTTGCAAAATAAATCATTTGCCAGAGAAATTCACATTTTTCAACCCTTAGCATGAATCCTTAGATTTTTGACAAAATTCCAAAACTTACTTCAGTTCCTAATGTTTTTCGCACTCTACTTTTTCAGACTTTCCTGCCTCTTGCTTGGGTTAAATGTTCCCCTGGGCTCCAAAGGAGCTCTCTCTTGTTCTCACTCAGCTTTCTCACTGAGCTTGAAATAACAGTTTCCAGCTGTGGTAGAGATGCACTGCTCAAATCCCCTCTCACAGACTGGTGGCCCAGCTGTAGGGAATGAAGCAGTGAGACAAGCTGTTGCTTTCAACACCTTCAGCTGCGGAGAACCATCTCCCCTGCCTTCCTATCAGAGGCGATCCTTGCTACAGAGCTCCCACCAGGTAGGATGAAGCTTTGTCATGCCTGCATCATACCACAGCTTCTTCTCCTGCCAAGCACTACTTTCTTCATATACACATCTAGTTACAAGATATAATGGAACAGAAACTCCATTTAAAGCAGCAGTAAAAATGGGGCACCAAAAGAGCAAGACTTTCACCACTAAGGTTTTGTGTAAAAGAAAAAGATATCTAGGGACGCCTGGGTGGCTCAGGCAGTTAAGCATAGAACTATTGATCTCACTGTGAGTTTGAGCCCCATCTCTGCCTCCACAGTGATAGCCAGTCTGCTTGGGATTCTCTCTCTCCCTCTCTCTCAATCTCTCTCAATCTCTCTCTCTCTCTCTCTCTCTAAAAATCAATAAAACAAATTTTTAAAAAGTAAATAAAATAAAAATATAAAAGAACAATAATAATATACACTGCCAGGGATTTTTTTTTTTTTCAGTGAGCGACATCTGTATGAGAAAAAACACACAACTATAATGCTTAGGAGTATATCTGAACAAATGGAAAGCCATTCTTTGTTCAAGATAAGTTTACTCAACATCATAAAGACGTAAAAATATATCTGGTTAATGTATTTCCTTAAGTACATCTATGCAAAAATCTTGTGATTCACTGATTAATGTATTTTTTTACATCATGCAACCCCAATACAATTGTCAACAAATTATTTTATGTATTTTTAGAACAACAAATATTAATAATAAAGTTCTACAGAAAAATAAATGCACAAGGGTTTTTTGCATTTATTTTTTAAGTTTATTTTTATTTTTTAATTTATATCCAAGTTAATTAGCATATAGTGCAATAATGATTGCAGGAGTAGAATCCAGTGATTCATCCCCTACGTATAACACCCAGTGCTCATCCCAACAAGTGTTTTCCTTAATGCTTCTTCCCCATTTAGTGATAACCCAACATACAGTCCTTCCAGCAACTCTCAGTTTGCCCTCTATATTTAAGAGTCTCTTATGTTTTGTCCCCATCCCTGTTTTTATATTATTTTTGCTTGCATTCCCCTATGTTCATCTGTTTTATATCTTAAATTCCATATATGACTGAAGTCATATGATATTTGTCTTTCCCTAATTTCGCTTAGCATTATACCCTCTAGTTCCATCCACATTGTTGCAAATGGCAAGATTTCACTGTTTTTGATTATTTTAATGTGTTGTTGAATCTAGTTGGCTAGTATCTTCTTGAGAATTTTTGAATCCATGTTCATCAGGGAAATTGGTCTGTAGTTCTTTTTTAGTGGGATCTTTGTCTGTTTGGGGGGATCAAGGAATGCTGGCCTCATAGAATGAGTTTGGAAGTTTTCCCTCCATTTCTATTTTTTGAAACAGTTTTTACAGAATAGGTTTCAACTCTTCTTTAAGTGTTTTGTAGAAGTCTGCTGGAAAGCCATCCAGGACTGGATTCTTGATTTTTGAGGGGATTTTTGATCAATTTCTTTACTGGTTATGGGTCTGTTCAAATTTTCTATTTCTTACTATTTCAGTTTTGGTAGTTTATATATTTCTAGGAATTTATCCATTTCTTCCAGAGGGCCCCATTTATTGGCATGTAATTGCTCACAATATTGTCTTATTGTTTGTATTCTGTGCTGTTGGTTGTGATCTCTCCTCTTTCATTCTTGATTTTATTTATTTGGGTCCTTTCCTTTTTCTGTTTGATCAAATTGACCAGGGGTTTAACAATTTTGTTAACTCTTTCAAAGGACGACCTTCTGGTTTCATTGATCTGTTCTACTGTTTTTTTCTTTTATTTTGATAGCATTGATTTCTACTCTAATCTTTATTATCTCCTGTCTTCTGCTGGTTTTGGATTTTATTTGTTTTTTTCCAGCTTTTTAAGGTGTAAGGTTAGGTTATGTATCTGAGTCCTTTCTTCTTCTTTAGGAAGACCTGGATTGCTATATACTTCCCTCTGATGATTGCCTTTGCTGCATCCCAGAGGTTTTGGTCTGTGGTGTTATCAATTTAATTTGTTTCCATGTACTTTTTAATTTCTTTAACTTCCTGGTTAACCCATTAATTCTTTGGTAGGATGCTTTTTAGTCTCCAAGTATTTGTTGTCTTTCCAATGTTTTTCTTGTGTTTTTTTTTTTTTTTTCGAGTTTCATGGTGTTGTATTCGGAGAATGTGCCCGGTATGATTTTCATCTTTTTGTACTTGTTTGAGGGCTGATTTGTGTCCTTGTATGTGATTTATCCTGGGAATGTTCCATGTGCACTCGAGAAGAATGTGTATTCTGCTGCTTTAGGAAAAAAATATTATGAATATATTTGTTAGGTCCATTTGGTTCTATGTGTCATTCAAAGCCATTGTTTCCTTGTTGATTTTCTGCTTAGAAGATCTGCCCATTGTTGTAAGTGGGAGGTTGAATTCCCTTACTATTATGGTATTAATGTCAATGACTTTCTTTATGTTTGTGATTAACTGATTTGTATATATGGGTTATTTCACATTGGGGGCATAAATGGTTACAATTGTTAGATCTTCTTGGTGGATAGACCCCTTAATCATGATATAATGCCCTTCTTCATTTCTTGTGACAGTCTTTATTTTAAATTCTAGCTTGTCTGATATAAGTATGGCTATTCTGGTTTTCTTTTGGCAACCATTAGCATGCTATATAGTTCTCCATCCCCTTACTTTCAATCCGTAGGTGTCTTTAGGTCTAAAATGGTTCTCTTCTAAACAGCATATATATACATATTGTTTTCTTATCCATTCTATTACCTTATGTTTTTTTAATAAAAATTTAATGTTTATTTTATTTTTGAGACAGAGAGAGAGACAGAGCACAAGCAGGAGAGGGACAGAGAGAGAGAGGGAGACAAAGAATGTGAAGTAGGCTCCAGGCTCTGAGCTGTCAGCACAGAATTCAACGCAGAGCTTAAACTCACAAACTGTGAGATCATGACCTGAGCTGAAGTTGGACGCTTAACCAACTGAGCCACCCAGGTGCCCCTGTTGCCCTGTCTTTTGATTGGAGCATTTAGTCCATTGACATTGAGAGTGAGTAGTGAAAGATGTGAACTTTGCCATTGTGTTGCCTGTAGAGTTGGAGTTTCTGGTGGTGTTCTCTGCTCTTTTCTAGTTTTTGGTCTTTTTGTTTGTTTGTTTGTTTCATCTTTTTCCCCACAGAGAGTCCCCCTTAAAATTTCTTGCAGGGCTGGTTTAGTGTTTACAAACTCCTTTAGCTTTTGTTTGTATGGGAAACTCTTTGTCTCTCCTTCTATTTTGAATGACAGCCTTGCTGGATAAAGAATTCTTGGCTACATATTTTTCTGATTCAGCACATTGAATATATCCTGCCACTCCTTTCTGGCCTGCCTCATTTCTGTGGATTGGTCTGCTGTGAACCTGATCTGTCTTCCCTTGTAGATTAAGGACTTTTTTTCCCTTGCTGCATTCATAATTCTTTCCTTGTCTGTGTATCTTATGAAATTGACTATGATATCCCTACTTGATGGTCAATTTTGTTGAATCTAATGGGAGTTCTCTGTGTTTCTTAGATTTTAATGTTGATGTCTTTTCCCAGGTTAGGAAAGTTTTCTACTATGATTTGCTCACATAAACCTTGTACCCCTTTTTTCTCTTTTCATCTTCTGGGACCCCTATGATTCGAATGTTATTCGTTTTTATTGAGTCACTGAGTTCTCTAATTCTTATATTGTGCCCTTTTGCCTTAGTTTTCCTTTTTTTTTCCTGCTTCACTATTCTCTGTAATTTTGTCTTCTATTTTGCTGATTCGCTGCTCTGCTTCATCCATTCTTGCCACCAGGACATTCATTAAACATTGCGTCTCAGTTATTGCATTTTTAATTTCGTCCTGACTAGATTTTACTTCTTTTATCTCCACAGAAAAGGATTCTTTGGTGTTTTCAACCCCAGATAGTGTTCGTATTATCGTGATTCTGAATTCTAGTTCAGACATCTTGTTTATATCTGTGTTGATTAAGTCTCTGGCTGTCATTTCTTCCTGTTCTTTGTTTTGGGATGAATTCCTTTGTTTCATCATTTTGGAGGAAGAAACAGAATTAATAAAATAAAATAATTAAATTTTAAAAATTAAAAACAACACAAAAAAATCAAATAAAGGAAGCCAGATCCTAGGTGTGTTTTGGTCTGGTTGTTGAAAGCAGCTTGATAAATAGAGAAGAGGAAAGAAAAGAAAAGACCAAAAAAAAAAAAAAAAAAAGAAAAAAAGTAAGAAAACTTTAAAAATTTTCCTAATGTATACAGAAATTAGAATAAAATTAAATTAAGAAAGTGAAATAGACTAAAAATATTACGAAAAAGTAATAAATATAGTAAAAAAAATTTTAAAAATCTTTTTTATAAAAATGGAAAGCACAAATATTTTTTTTCTCTTTTTGTATCCAAGAATAAGAAAAAAAAAATGAATAGATGGATCAACAAAAAGAATGAAATCAAATGAAATCACATCCAGTATCCCCTAGAAGTCAAGCTATGAAACACTTTATACTCCACAAGCTAAGTAGGCAGAGACACTTGTGGTGGTCCTGTAGGGCTTGTTTGGTGCAGTTGGATGGTGCTTGGTGTAACAGCTCTGTTCTCCACAATGTGGCAGTACTTAGCCTACTGGGGTGGAATGGTGTGGTGCCACAAGTGTTTATGCGATTGCATGGGAGAGGTGAAAATGGCATCACCCAGTTTCCCTGTCTCTAGCATCAGAACTCTGTGCTCCTACTAACCGATAATCAAGCACCCCTCCTTTGTCTCCAGCTTCTTTCCTCTCTCCACTTCTACACCGTCCATGACCAAGCTGTCAGTCTACCTAGAGCAACCTCCCTCCTGAGTTTTATGTCAGATGGGCCTGTGTTTCCAAACCCCTCACTTCTGAGGGCCTTGCAGCTGGAACCTTCTCTGACCCTTTGAGGAAGGATCTTGCCAAGCAATGGACTGGTTCTGGCCCACCCCTGGGAATGCTCACATGACTGTGCTGCTGCAGAAACCTGAAGACTGCAGCCAGGTACCAGCCCACCCCAGAAAAATTTCACACAACTGTGTAGCAGTGGTGGTTCAGGGACTATGGTAAATCACAACACACATCTGGTGCCTGGCTTCACCACTCCTTAGTGTCCTTGTTCCAACAACAGCTAATGTGGCTGTTGTCTGGGGTCCACTGGGGCCTTTGCCTGGGGGAAGGCTGCATGGCCTCTACCAAATGTCCTCCCGGTAGGGGAACTGCCTCTCCCCGTGTGGCCTGAGGACCCCTTGGATCTTGCTGTCTGCTCCTGAGGATTCACCCTTCCCACCAGAGCCCAGACCAGGTATTGAACTGCAGAGTTTCTAAGTTCTCCCATTTATAGAGTCCTAACAGTATTGGAACCATCTCCTTTCTCCTTTTCTTGTTCAGTTCCTTGCTAGTGTTTCCACTCTTTCTCTTTCTCTCTAGCTGCTTTCAGGGAGAGTGTTTTTCCTATAATCTCTACTCTATCTCCATCCTCTCTCCACAAACAAAAACAGCTCCCTACCCCCTGTGGCTTCTCTCTCCCCCAGTTCACCTCTCCATGCCGTGTACCTGCCAAGTTCTGTGTCTCAAGTTATGCATATTGTTGTGTTAGTCCTCAGATCAATTTTCTAGGTGTAAAAAATGGTTTGGTGCTGATCTAGCTGCATTTCAGGGACGAGAGAAGCAGAGAATTTCCATGCTGCTCCACCATCTTGGCTCCTCCCCTTGTATTTATTCTCATAAGTCACATTTGTCTAATGTTTCTTTTTCTTTAAGTGGTTCTGAATGGCATTTCTGAAAGGAAATGTTGACTTTTGAGTGAGTTGGAGATTGTTTATTGCCCTTCTATTTTTGGAAGATATTATTTAAAATGTTATAATTTCTTCCTTTCCATCAGCTGCAGTGAGTTTACACCAATACCTGAAACTATCAGTCTTCTCTTTGAAGACTAAATATTTTATTATGAATAGGAAATAGAGGATGTGGAATCCAGGCAAAATTTCAGGAATTGATGCTGGTCTACTTCCTCAACCAGTACCAGAAGAGATTTTTTGGATGCTGCCCGATTGTTTTTCTATAATACCCCAGGTTCATGGAGGGAAACTCTGAAAAAGTTTGAGAACTCCTCATATCTGTAGCCCACTGGGTGTCCACACTAGTCTAATTGATATCTGTCTTTAGAAATATGTTAAAATAACCTAATCTGTGTCTCTTATCCATTTCAAGTAAGCACATGACAGGGATCTGCTTTTTTTTTTTTTTTTTTTTTTTTTTTTTTTTGTCTTGTTTTGTTGCTGAAGGTGGCTCTCTTTCTCAAGGTTTCAGATTACTTCATTGCACTGCAAGCTAATTGTGATGGGTTCAAAAAAAGTAATTGATGTGCAATTTGTCCCAGGTTTAGCAATGTTGTATGGATGAGAGTGATCCTCCTTTCAGCACTCTATCTCTGAGCTAAAACCAAACAGAAGCTTTTTTAAAAATGAAATCTGGCCTTTAAATTTGTCTTGACAGTTTATTTAGGGAAATATGTTAAGATCATCAAAATAATCAACACAAATTCCGTGCAAAAATCTTTTTTGCTTCTCTAATTAATCCTTTACAAAATCACCAAAATATGCTTTCCTCAAACCCTGAGGCATTTTTTTTAACCTATTAAATTTCAAGTTCACTGAAAGAATAAAAGCTTAAGTTATTCTTAAAAATATTTTTGATTATATTTAATTTTTATATCTTAACAGTCCATAAGACACTATATAGGTACTGCATACAAATTCAAGGACCCTGGATGTTAAAACCTGATTATGGATGTTATACGAGTTTTAGTTCTTTAGAAACAGAAATCTTCCACTAAACATGTAAGTTTCTTCCATATGCACTCACTTTCTTAAATGTTCTTAAAATCTTATTATTTAAAAAAATTGAGAATAGCATATTACATGTCTTATTACATGTCTAAAGTATTTGCATTCAAATATCTTAGCCTAGTACAGACAATATTTTTCAACTAATCTATTCTATCTGTATCATATCATATTACATTATGGTATATTATATTGGCATTTTTCTCTTCCCAACTCAAAAATTTAGTTGATGAGATAGAAAGCAAAAAGAACTTGAGGCTCTCCCTTTTTTTCCTGAAAGCCAAAACTTGTATCTTGGAAGAGGCATTTGAGTAGGAAGGGATATCTATATCTATCTATCTATCTATCTATCTATCTATCATCTGTCATTGCCTCTCCTAATATAGATTGATATCCATGTTTTTATTAATTTAACTTTTAAAAAAATTTTTAATGTTTATTTTTCAGAGAGAGAGAGAGAGAGAGAAAGAGAGAGAGAGAGAGAGACAGAGCACGAGCGGGGGTGGGGGGGGGCAGAGAGAGAGGGAGACACAGAATCCAAAGCAGGCTCCAGGCTCTGAGCTGTCAGCACAGAGCCCGACTTGGGGCTTGAACTCACAAACCCTGAGATCATGACCTGAGCTGAAGTCAGACAGTCAACCGACTGAGCCACCCAGGCACAACTTACTAATTTAACTTTTAAATGAGCATTTTATTTTTATACTTTGCAAGCATGCATCTTAACTGGCAGTTTGAAAATATTAATGATAATAATTGGTGACTAATTTGCATTTTCTATGGCCCAATAGAGCATCAAAAATATTTCGAGAATGAAGTAACTTAAACATTTTATTTATTTATTTATTTATTTATTCATTCATTCATTCAAATTCTGGTTTCCAACAAAATAGGAATATAGATCCAGGCTATTGGTTGAAAAGCATTCACGTTTATGTGACATATTTCATTTCTTTTACATATTAAAAGTCTTAAGTCAAATAGGACAAATTGCTAATAGTTTTTTTATTATGTTGTTGGGAAAATAGGATTTTTGATATATTATTCAGTGAAATGTGATGTATTTTTCACAAATTTCTTTTGGGGTGCCTTGATGGATTCAGTCAGTTAAGCGTCTGACTTTGTCTTATGTCATGATCTCACGGTTAGTGAGTTCAAGCCCTGCATGTGTCTCTCGTTGTAAGAGTGGAGGCTGCTTCAGGTCCTCTCCCCCACTCTCTCTCAAAAATAAATAAGCATTTAAAAGTTTATTTTAAATGTAGAGGGCACCATGAACTAATGAGGAGATATCTAGAACTTTGGATGCTACATGCCATTTATTTTGCACAGTATTCCGGATTTTAACCAGTTGTTCTATTGTCTGATCATGCACCACACTCTTTTTCTCTGATTTTTTTATAACGGCTACATTGAACTATAATTGATATATTGTACAGTTCATCCTTTTAATGTGCACAATTCAGTGGTTTTCTAACATGTCCATAGCCATGCATGCATCACCTTTATCTAATTTCAGAACATATTCTCTCACTCTCTTTCTCCAGCAACCACTACTTTCAGTCTACATGCAATGTTTATCCTTCTGTGATGGGTGTCTTCAAATTAGCACCACGTGTTATGGGTTAAATCATGTTGTAGCAGGCATCAATACTTCACCCCCAACCCTGTTGATTTAGGAGTCATTACCTTACTATAGACACTCAAAGAAGGACATAGTCAAATGTGTGAGCAAGTTTATCTTCAGTATCTGAGGCACAGTGCAGCTAAAATGTAGTCATGTAGACCAGTCTTTATTAGGTGTTGTTGGTTAGTAATTCCTCGTACAGACTGATACACATCATTTGCTTTAGCTTCAGTGTGGGGACGGGGGGGGTCGTGGAGGGGCACCATTGTGTATTTTCACCATTTATATTATATTCTAATATAATATTGTATGTGTGTGTGTGTGTGTATATATATATATATATATATATATATATATATATATATATAATTTTAACAGAATGATACTTACCATAATAAACTACTGACTATACCATGATAGGAGATTATCGTCAAGGATAGTATTGAATCATGTCTTGAAACATATATAGAATTTTGCTAAATAAATGTGTACAACTGGAATAAAGGTGGTTTTAAAAGAAAGAACACTGTACCCAGATACAGTGAGATGAGAAAATGGATGTATTCTGAGAATTTGAAGTATCTATATCTGAATTATGCCCCAAGCTCCTAGGAGAGGGATACTATACTCAAGAGAGAAAGAGAAAGAAGATAAATCTATTAAACTTGTGCTAAAACATACCCAGGGCACATTCATTAAATTGGCTCTTTAACTCTCCAGGCCTGACCAAAATAAAAGGAACTATCTTTCTTGCCTTCTATTACCTCTGGCCCCCTAATATGGCCAGTCTGCAAACTTTCTCTTCAGAGCTCTTCTTGGTATTTTTTGAGTCTATTTTCCACAGTATAAACGTGCTTCTTGTTAAGTTTTGAACATTCATATTATGATAGGCTCCAGAATAAATATTTTACTGTTATCATTTCAGTGAACTGTTAGGCTAATGTTGGATTGGCTGCATCAGATCTCTATGAAGTTTTTCAGTAAAACAGAACTATAAGTACCACCTGGAATTTCTGATTCAGTAGTCCAAAATCGTTTTGGAGTTTGTGCCAGTATTTCTGATGTATAACCATATCACCAAGAAAGGTAACTCTCTACAAGGAAGACATAATTTTCTATATTTTAAAAATCTTTATGTTAAAGTAAAGTAAGGTTGTAAGTCTTCTCAATGCCACGTGATTATCTGGATCGGGGGTTGACAAATCCAGCTCCCCACCTGCTTTTATAAAATGGTTTTACACACATGTCCTCATTGGCCTATATATTGTCTATTGCTGCTTTTCTACTACAATGGCAGAACTGAGTAGTTGCAGCAGAGATCCTATTAACCATGAAGACTACAGTACTTAGAATCTGATCTTTACATGTCTATATATTGCCACAAATCAAAAATTGGAAGAAAAGGGTATATTTCTCCTTCCTTCTTAACCTAATTTCCTTATTTATTAACTTTGCCTAATTCATAAGACTTTATATTTGTGACTGACTCTAATTTCCAATAATTGCATTATCACTAATATTTGTGGAAATATTCATGCCACGTATTTTGAAATTTTTTTTAATGTTTACTTGTTTTTGAGAGAGAGAGAGAGAGAGCGAGCATGAGTGGGGAAGGCACAGAGAAGAGACACAGAATCTGAAGCAGGCTCCAGGCTCTGAGCTGTCAGCATAGAGCCCGATGTGGGGCTCGAACCCTTGAACAGTGAGATCATGACCTGAGCCGAAGTCAGATGCTTAACCAACTGAGCCTCCCAGGCACCCCGCATGCCACCCGTTTTGTAGCCACTGTTACGCACAAATAAGTACTTTCACTCATTTACTAAACTTTAATTTCCTTATGTTTCTAACACTAAAAAAAAAAAAACCTGGCTTAAGAATACCTGTTGAAATCATTAATTATTACTAACAAACATGTTGATCTTTCTTTTACTCAAAATCTTGATGATGACAATTTCCAACATTTAATAAATACTTACTATAAGGCAGCCACTTTATTTTATGTTAATATTATAAAGTTATTACATCAATAACCCTATAATATAGGCATACTTAATACACTCATTTTTTTAGTTTTAGATAAGAGAATAGATTAGTTTTAGAAGTAGGATTTGTACCCAGGCAGGATATCTCCCAAAGCCCCTTTTTCCATTCTTAATGATTTAATTATCTTTCCTTGTTTCCTTTAGGTCTTGTCTGAAGAAATAATCTTTTCTTCTTGGTTAAGTAGATTCCTTCACCTATGTTCTTGATCCCATGCCCTCTACTGGAACTTTGTCTAATTTGATGTGAGTAACCTAACAACTTGAATCATGCTTTTGATAATTCTTACCGACAGAATCGATTCCAATGACTGGTGTTAGGCTCACTGTTAAGAGTCGGTTAAATGAATGAATTGAGTTCAATGTGTTTTTATCTATCAAATATGCAGTTGCATGATGTGGTCCTATCCTATGGCTCCTGTGACACATGACTACAAACTGATGAGTTAAAACAGCAGAAACTTATTTTCTCACGCTTCTTGAGGCCATGAATCCAAAGTCAGTGTCACTGGGCTGAACTCAAGGCAGAAGTCAGTGAGGTCACCCTCTTTTTGGAGGATGCAGAGAAGAATTACTTACCTGATTCTTCCTGCTTCTGGTAGCTTTTGTCATTCCTTAAGCCGTGGCCATATCACTCTAACCTTCAAGGCCAGAATCATTAAAACCTTCTTTGCTTCATCTTAACATTGCTTTTTCCTCTGTGCATGTTAAATCTCCCTCTGACACACTTTTATAGGGATACTTGTGATTGCATTTATGGTACATTGGAATAATCCAGGATAAACTCTCCATCTCAAAATCCTTAATTATAACCATAAATAGATTTTTTATTTTATTATTATTGATTTTTTGCCATGTAAGTTAACATTCGTTGGTTCCAAAAATCAGATCATGGATATCTTTTGTGGGGACATTTTTCAGCATATTACATGTAACTTTTCTAATGATTCAGCCATTGATATATGTTAATTTAATGAAAAAAATAAAAGTGTAAATTATTTCTTTCTTCACGTTACATGCAACATTTCATTTATTAACCATGTTCAAGGAGCTATTCTTGAAAAAATTATGGGATTTTGTAATGAAGTATGTTTAAAGCTAAACATAATTTAGGAACTAATATAACATGACTTACTCTATGATAAATGCCTAATTGTTACATTTATGTCCCTGTTAAGTATAAACAATGGAGGGAAGGGCATAACCTAGCTGACTCAGTCAGTAGTAAACTCTTGATCTCAGGGTCATGAGTTCAAGCCTCATGTTAGGCATGGAGCCTACTAAATAAATAAATAAATAAAGTAAAAAAAAAAAAAAAAGAGTATAAACTATGGGATACTATTGTTCCTGAGAATGAGAAGACCTTAAGAGCCATTGGAATTGGCTTGCCAGTTAACCATACTTACATAAGAATTACTTTTTGCTGAGTGACGTCTGAATCACACCAGATGTCTGCCACCAGATGTCGCTGCTCTTTCCTTCCTTTTCCCCCCCTTTTCTTCCCTGAGAATAACCTGGGAGCCACATGTGGAGATACTGGGTTTAGAATGACTGAATCAATGTATCCCAGGCAATTATAACAGAATACCATATGTCAAATGTGGAAGTCAACATTTTTGCCTTTTTGAAAATTTTCTTGCTGCTATAGAATGATTCAGATTTTCATGGTAGAGCTTCCATGTATCCTCTTTACCTTCAGGATGTATTTGAAATAGACTCCTTATGTTTAAGAAAACAAAAAGTTTGGTTGTTTGGTTGACTCCTTGATTACCATTATCAATTTCATTTATTGTCTGAAAGTCTATAGAAAACAAACCAAAAAGTCTTTGTAGATAGATAAAGAAGAAATGGCAAAATAAGAGGGAAGCAATGTGTGATGGCTCATGGATGGGACTCTAGAATCTTGAGATTTAAGGCTAGCGGCGTTGCCAAAGGGCAGAGGAGTTACAGGACTTCCTAAATGGTGCTGGCTTCATAGACCAAAAGAAGCATCACTCTAAATGACTAAATATTTGAGTTCTCAGGACTTAAATTGGGTAGCAGTCCTCTCCAGTAAACATCCGATTAACAACTGTTCTCTCTCAATCCCACACCCTGGCTATCAGCCAGTTCATCACATCATCTGCTTCAAAGTGAGAAGTCCATTCCTTTGCCACAAAAGTCACACCTTTCACTTTCCAGCAAGAGTGATAACCATCAGTTCACCAGAACCTTGCCTAGTACCTATCTGATTACTATAGTTGTTGGCTTCCTATACCACTCAGGATATGTGCAAGCCCCAAGGCACCTCTGGACATCTAACAGAATGTTGGGGAGGAACTTTTGTCCCATTCTTAGAGGTGTACAATGGAACAAACTCAAGACTTTGAAGTCAGGATGAAATTTTTACCACTGTATTACTAGTGTCACTATCACAATGCTGGCACTGACTTTGGCCACCTTGAACAACATACACCAGAGAGGGTAGAAGGATTCTCATTTTATTTTCTGGGGTAACTGAGAAGGTTAGGATTCACAAAACACTAACATACAAAGAGACAGAAGTATGTTTTTCATTCATTCACAGGTACTGAAACCATCAGAAGTTCTAAACCAAATTAAAGTAGTTAATATTTCTTAAATTCCACATATGAGTTAAATCATACGGTATTTGTCTTTTTCTGACAGACTTCTTTAATTTAGCATGATACACTCTAGCTTCCTCCACGTCATTGCAAGTGGCAAGATTTCCTTCTTTTTGATGGCTGAGTAATACACTATTGAATTTATATGCCACATCTTCTTTATCCATTCATCAGACGATGGACATTGGGTACTTTCCATAAGTTGGCTATTGTTGCTAATGCTGCTATAAAATGGGGGAGCATGTGCCCCTTGGCACATTCTTCATCAGTATTCTTGTATCCTTTGGATAAAAATACTTAGTAGTGCAATTTCTGGGTCATAAGGTAGTTCTAATTTTAACTTTTTGAGGAACCTCTATACTGATTACCAGAGTAGTGGCACCAGTTTGCATCCAACAGTGTAAAAAGGTTCCCCTTTGTCTGCGTCCTCACCAGCATCTGTCATTTCCTGTGTTGTTAGTTTTAGACATTCTGACAGGTGTGAAGTGATGTCTCATTGTAGCTTAATTTGTATTTCCTTGATGATGAGTGATGTTGATCATCTTTCCATGTGTCTGTCAGCCAACTGGATGTTTTCATGTTTTCTGCCCATTTCTAACTGGATTTTTTTTTTTGGGGGGGGGTGTTGAGTTTGATAAGTTCTTTAGAGATTTTGGATACTAACCCTTTATCAGATATGTTGTTTGCAAATATCACTTCTCCCATTGTGTAGACTGCATTTTAGTTTTGTTGATTGTTTCCTTCGCCCTGCAGAAGACTTTTTCTCAATGAAGTCCCTATAGTTCATTTTTGCTTTTGTTTCCCTTGCCTTTAGTGATATGCTTAGTAAGAGGATGATATGGCTGAGGTTGACGAGGTTGCCGCCTTTGTTCCTCTCTAGGATTTTGATGGTTTCCTCTCTCACATTTAGGTCTTTCATCCAGTTTGAATTTATTTTTCTGTATGGTGTAAAAAAGTGGCCCAGTTTCATTCTTCAGTATGCTGCTGTCCAGTTTTCCCAACACTATTTGTTGAAGAGACTCTTTTCCCACTGGGTAGTCTTTCCTGCTTTGTCAAAGATTAGTTGACCATATAGCTGTGGGTCCATTTCTGGGTTTTCTCTTCTGTTACATTGATAAATATGTCTGCTTTTGTGCCTTGATGATGACAGCTTTGTAGTATAGCTTGAGGTAATATCAGCTTTGAGTTGATTTGTGATGCCTCCAGCTTTGTTTTTCTTTTTCAAGATTACTTTGGCTATTTGGCATCTTTTCTTGTTCCATATAAGTTTTAGAATTGTTTGTGCTACCTCTGTGAAAAATGCTGGTCGTGTTTTGATAGGGATTGCATTAAATGTGTAGGTTGCCTTGGGTAGTATAGACATTTTAACAATATTTGTTAAATCCATGAGCATGAAATATTTTTTCATTTCTTTGTGTCCTTTTCAATTACTTTCATAAGTGTTCTGTAGTTTTCAGAATATAGATCTTTTACCTCTTTTGTTAGGTTTATTCCTAGGTATCTTATGGTTTTTTGCTGCAATTGTAAATGGAATCAGTTCCTTGATCTTTCTTTCTGCTGCTTCATTATTGGTATATAGAAATGCAACAGATTTCTATACATTGCTCTTGTATCCTATGACTTTACTAAATTTGTGTTATCAGTTCTAGCAATTTTTGGTGGAGTCTTCAGGTTTTCTGCATAAAGTATTATGTCCTCTGTGAATAGTGAATGTTTTACTTCTTCCTTGACAATTTGGATACCATTTCTTTCTTTCTGTTATCTGATTGCTGAGCTAGGACTTCCAGTACTGTGTTAAATAACAATGGTGAGAGTGGACATCCCAATCATGTTCCTGCACTTAGAGGAAAAGCTCTCAGTTTTCCCTCATTGAGGATGATATTAGCTGTGGGTTTTCATCTATGGCCTTATTATGTTGAGGTATGTTCCCTCTATCCCTACTTTGTTGAACGTTTTATCAATAATGGATGCTGTACTTTGTCAAATAGTTTTTCTGCATCTATTGAGAGTATCATATGGTTCTTGTCCTTTATTAATGTGGTGTATCGTGTTGATTGATTTGCAAATATTGAACCACCCTTGCAATCCAGGGATAAATCCCACTTGATCATGGTGAATAATTACTTAAGTGTATTATTGGATTCAATTTGCTAGTACCTTGTTGGGTACTTTTGCATCCATTTTCATCAGGGATATTGGCCTGTAATATCCTTTTTAGTGGGGTCTTTGGTTTTGGAGTCAAGGTAATGCTGGCCTTCTATAATGAGTTTGGAATTTTTCTTTCCATTTCTATTTTTTTAAAGTTGAAAAGGTATTAATTCTTCTTTAAATGTTTGAGGGGTATCTGGCTGGATGGCTCAGTTGGTTAAGCGTCTGTCTTTAGCTCAGGTCATGATCTTGCAGTTCGTAGGTTTGAGCCCCAGGTCAGGCTCTGGGCTGACATCTCAGAGTCTGGAGCCTGCTTTGGATTCTGTGCCTCCCTCTCTCTCTGGCCCTCCCCCACTCTCTTTCTCTCTCTCTCAAAAAAAAATTAAATGTTTGGTAGAATTCCCCTGGGAAGCCATTTGGCCCTGGATTTTTGTTTGTTGGGAGGTTTTTGATTACTGATTCAATTTCTTTGCTGGTTATGGTCTGTTCAATTTTTCTATTTCTTCCTATTTCAGTTTCAGTTTGGGTAGTATATATGTTTCTAGGAATATATCTATTTCTTCCAGATTCCCCAATTTGTTGGCATATAATTTTTCATAATATTCTCTTATGATTGTATTTCTGTGGTATTGGTTGTGATCTCTCCTCTGGGTAAAGGAAACAAAGAGAGAGAGAGAGAGAGAGAGAGAGAGAGAGAGAGAGGCAAACCATAAGACAATCTTAACTATAGAGAATAAACTGAGGGTTGCTAGAAGGGAGGTGAGTTAGGGCTAAATGGGTGATGGGCATTAAGGAGGGCATTTGTGAGTAGCACTGGGTGTTATATATAAGTGATAAATCACTAAATTCTACTCCTGTAACTAATATTACTCTATGTGTTAACTAAAATTTAAATAAAAACTTGAAATATATTTTTTAAATAGCTAATATTTTTCTCTAGAACTTTTAATCTTAGCACTTTATCCTAGCTCTTTATTGAAAAAGTCCTTAAAATGTTAACTTACTGTGAAGATTAAATAATATAAAAAACATACCTAGTCCCTGGCATACCATTTCAAAGCTTGGTTGCTATTATTAAAAATTATATAATCATTATATAATTAATAGTATATAATAATATTTAGAATGGTATTCTCCAAGGGCATTCTCTTTTATTATTGTCATTTCTAAGCATGCCTATCAGTCTTTTACCCTGATAATTGATGAGGTAGGTGTCTAGATAGTAAAACTGGAAAACAAAGTTGAGACAAAATAATTTACAAGATCTGTACATATTCATACACTAGAGAAGAACTTTGTTGTCACGTTATTTGTGACTATGAACAGTTTGGAAGAAAATGTGTATGCTGTCACTTCTTACTGTTGGGGAAATGAGGACACTCTACTTCCTTCTTTCCCTTCCAAACCTTCAAAGACACAAACAATTCACATTGGAACCTACAGACTATGACATTGAGCTTGATCACCTTGATTCATTCATTTCTGTCAGTAGCTATAGATCTCTGTGACTCGATATAGTTATTGAAAACTCCACTGTGGAATATGTGAATCTAGATTAGGAAGATCTGTAACTATTAACTGTGTGTCTGTGTTATTGTTTTCAGGTTACATCTCTTCTGATCTACTTGCTTTTCAGGAGTCAGCATGGTTAAATATCAGTAAAACTAACCCCATGGCTATACCTCAAGCCAGAGGGCCTCATTCATTTGTCGTTCTCTAAATGTGAGAATACCTTTGGTGTATACTGAATAATGTTTAAAGTCCCAGTTGTTTCCCTGTTGCCTTTGTTGTTCTTTTCTTGTTGGTTGCCATTATGATTATTTTAGCCACTCTATCAGTCAGAAGTGGTTTTATATATTTATAATCAAGCCCTTTATGAGGAACTAGTTTTGTTGTGGCAACTTCTTATATTTAAGAAGTACAATGTCATATTTTGTAGGTGTCCATTAAATTATTTATCATGGTGGCATATCAATAAATAACCACGAAGGCAAGTAGAACTGTTTAGTTCAGAAAATCCTCTGGGGTGCCTCTAACTACATAAAAGTTAATGACATCTCTCCAACTCAATAAAAACAAAACTATTGAGAATCAAGCCTTTAGGAATGTGGTTTGAGTAACCCCACCAACTAAAGACCTCTGACAATAAAAAATTCAGGATGAAGAAAAAGGGATATAAAACGAGTAAAGGAACACTGCAGCAAGGATTTGAAGTACTCCCTTATGACCAATTGTATTAGCACATTATTCCTTTTTTACCTTTCACCATTGTCCTAGTATTTTATATAAGGGGTTGTGATGGCTATTTTTACAATTTACTTCAAGGTTACAGAATATCCATATGTGGATGTGAGCATAATAGATTAGGAGGCAAGATTTTGTGTGACCCGATGGATTAATCATTTCTAATTTCTGCAAACTTCATGTTTTAATACCTGCCTTACATGCATATGCCAGACAGTCCTTGTTTTGTACAGCCCCATAATATGCACCTATCATGGTGCCTTGGTTTCCTGACTCCCTTGTGCCAACCCACTTTCTCAAGAGGAGTCCTCCTCTTGGGGGTGCACTTTTCAAACACAAACCAAGCAATCCAGAATCCACACTCCCCCACATACTTCTTTATTGGACTTTCATACTTTCAGTGACTGAAACTTGCTCTAATCACCCCAAGACCAGGTTCCAGACGTTAGAGACAGATCTTATGCAGCAGGGCCTGAAAACAGCCAATTCTAAGTCTGGTTACCCTACCTTGCCCATTCCTTCCCACAGAAATCACAATAAAGCCTCTTTCCCCTAGTTTCCCCATTCTTCCTGCCTCTTGACAAACCTCAGGGCCTCCCCATGTGGCCTTACCCCTAAGGCATGTTGAGAACTTTGAATAATAAGTTTCATCTTGAGAACTGTGAATAATAAACTATCTTTGCAATGGCAATAATCTCCTGATGTATTGATCTTACCATACCTCAAATTTTCTACTGACACTCTGTATTTTAAAACATCCCTGAAGCTAATGAAGAAGTTACTGTTATTGTTTTAAGCTTGGGTAGAAGGGAAAGAAAGAATTCTGAGAATCCAGAGAAGTGGATGTCTTACCATTTGTCTGCTCTCAGACCACATTTCCACCATTCTATGCTAATAAATCACCAGGAAAATCTTGAAAATACACACACACACACACACACACACACACACACACACACACACAAACCAAACAAACAACCACCACCGCCATCATCACCAACAACAAAAATCTAGTTGTCTATTATCTGTCTGGCACTTTTTTTTAGCACTGGACATAACTGATGAATTAAAAGATAATTTATGTTTTGGGGCACCTGGGTAGCTCAGTTGGTTAAGCACCCAACTTCGGCTCAGGTCATGATCTCACGGTGCGTGGGTTCAAGCCCCGTGTCAGGATCTGTGCTCAGCGCTCAGAGCCTGGAGCCTGCTTTGGATTCTGTGTCTTCCTCTCTCCCCTTCCTCCACTCCCTCTCTCTCTCTCTCTCTCTCAAAAATAAATAAACATTTAAAAAATTTTAGAAAAAGATAATTTGTTTTGGTATATATTCTTTTTTAATCAACAGTTGAGACAGTAAAATTTAATCAAAGTGCCATAAAATGTGAATATTAAAATGTAGTTTTCATAACTGATAGTGAGCAACTGGCTTTATAAAATAAAAATCTTCAAAAAAAATTTTAGATAGTCAACATGCAAACAATACAGCTCATGAGTATTAACTCAGTAATTCTCATAATGATTATATTATTCTTGTATTGAGGACACTGAGGTAAAGAGATATTAAGTAATTTGCTCAAGATCACAAGCAGGTCCTTGAAAGTTAGGAATTTGAGCTGAGGCAGTCTGGCCTCAGATTTCATGCTCTTAGCAGGGTCGACAATATGCTGCATCTTACTTGTTTAAAAAAATTTATTTCTTAAAATATTTATAAACAATGTACAGCTGTATTATTTTTTATCATATCACATAACTCAATATTAATTTTAAAAACTGCAAACAAAAGTGCCAAAGGGACAGTATAAAGCACAGTTGGATATATTATAAAAACTACATTCACTTGTATTCTTTTAATAATTTACCTGGCACTATGAAGTGGTGTTTTCCCATAAAAATAACAAGATTTATTCTTTCATGGTCCCAGTGATTCTATTAATGATATTGTAACTATTTTTAAATATTTTGAGCCATTACTATAAAACAGTATTTGTACCATTTGTATAATGAAAAAACACACTGTATCTACTCATATACCTTCATTATATAATTTAAGTAATTTTCTTTCATTCATTTTCTCATTCCAATATGTATCTGATAGACTATTATACATCTTTGACACTAGGTCATTATATGTTATGCATGACATTTTACACCAGTACAAAAATATTCTTATAATTTTTTTACAATGGATCCTCCAAGGTTTAAAATAATACTTTTGAATCACCATGCTAATATGAAAGATACATATTTTTCTGAAACACAAAATAGACTACATTTTTGTATAAAGGTATTTTAAAGAAGAAATTATTGATTCATAACTGTTGATTTTTTAAATTCTCTGTTTTTATAAGAACTATGTGAGTATAGACATTTTTTTCTTTTCTGATTCTCATAGGAAAGATAATCCCAGAAAAATAAATTAATAGAAAAATAGTCCAATTTAGTGCAAAAGGGCCAGTCTCTGGAGCCAGATTATTCTCATTCCAAAGGAAAGTGGCAACATAATAACAAAGTGATGAAAAATATTTAAATGACTAACATATTTAACATAAACTGTTACCATATTTAATATAAGCTAAGTTCTCATTTTTAATTAGGTTAGGGCAGAAAAACATCTTTTTAAAAAAATGGCACTTGATGCTGATAAGGATTTTTTTAAAACTCTCCCATCATAATTTCTAAGTGTGAAATTAAAACCTCCATGAGGCTAGTTTATCAGTACCAAATTTTCATTTTTATATGCTTTGACATATACTTCTTTTGTTGTTACTTGTTTCCCTTTAGAAACAGAGATTCCCAGAAACACTTGAATTTAAATATCCTAATTTCAGTTTCATTTATAATACTGCAAATGTATAAATAAATTAAATAATCAAACTCTATCATAATTAATTATAGAAAATGGTATTTTTTATTAAATTTTATTTTTTAATGCTTATTTTTAGAGAGAGAAAGCATGAGCAGGAGAGGGGAGCAGAGGGAGAGAGAAAGAGAGAATCTCAAGCAGGCTCTATGCTTAGCAAGGAGCCCAATGTGGGGCTCCATCTCACCACCCTGAGATTATGACATGAGCCAAAATCAATAAATGGATGCTTAACCAATGGAGCCACCCAGGTACACCTTTTATTAAGTTTTAAATAAATTTTATTTATGTATGTATGTATGTATGTATTTATTTATTTAATTTTTTAATGTTTATTCATTTTTTAATGTTTATTTTTGAAGGAAAGAGAGACAGAGTGTGAACGGGGGAGGGACAGAGAGAGAGGGAGACACAGAATGAGAAGCAGGCTCCAGGCTCTGAGCTGTCAGCACAGAGGCCAAAGTGGGGCTGGAACTCACAAACCACGAGATCATGACCTGAGCCCAAGTGGGACATTCAACCGACTGAGCCACCCAGGCACCCCAATTTTTAAATACATTTTAAATAAGTAAAAGTTGGATTCTACATGTTCTATTAAAAGTTTCACCAAGTTGTGAGTCACAATATTTTTTATGTCAAAATCACATTGCCAAGTTTCCAAACTGCCTTTTTACAGAACTCCCTATTTTCCTGTAGGCTTTCTGTCAACAAATGTTTATGAGAATCCCAAGGGTGTGATTTAGTCTTGGTCATCCTCAGGCATGCCAGTAGTGAGGTCAAGAAAGACATATATCAACATGATTGTGATTATTTTCACTGGATTTTAGGGGTCTTCGTGATTATTATTGAGCATATATTCCTTTGTACATTTCTAATTCTTTTAAAACAAAATATAACTTTCTAATATTGAAAGACAAAACATGATTCTAAAAGTATTGTTAAATACACATAGCAGACAAACTACTGTTTTTGTATATGTATCCATTTTATAAACCTTGTTAAATTTGTATAATTTTAAGCCACAGGACCTTAATTTTTTGTACTACTTTTCCTTTAATATTCTCTTAGGTGACCTGAAATTAATGGCACAAGAAAGGACAATCACTGTGTGACAGATACTTGGGTTCTGCAAGAATCCTGTTTGAATGGTTCTGCCTTTATTATAAGGAAAAAGCTTAACTCTGACATTAATGAGAACTAATCATGTTAAATTTTTCAGCCTACTGAAGCTTAACACTGACCTGTTTTATCAAAGGGATAACTGTAAACAGACATCTAGTCATGAATAACACTCCTGGAATTCCTTGCACTGTTTTCTCCCACTTAGGATGAGAAAGTAGAAGTTAAAGAAAATATATAATTATGTAGGTTTTTAATCATAAAAATTACTTCAAATGTCATATAATGAATGTGTTTTCTATTTGATAAGACTACAAAAATACTGTTATGTTCAATAACCAGTTATTTTCAGAGAAAGGCCTATTTGTTTCTAGAATCATTATTTAACAGAGTATCATATTAAAAGTTGTGTGATATATTGTGCTTGTGAATATGCATTTTCTGCCACGGACAAAGTAATAAAACCTGTAACCTGGAGAAGTTCAAGAATCATCCCAGATGTATATGGCAAAAACAATGTGGAAATGGGCATAGGGGCTGTCACAGTACATATTTTACAATAATATTCATTGATGTATTCCATTTAATCCAATCAATATTTATTCAGTAACTATTATGTACATGACAAGTGTTAGGGGCTATGGACACATGCAAAGAAGAAAAACACAAAAATAGTCCCTACCTTCATGGAGGTAATTTTCTACAGAGGGAAATTGCAAGAGAAAAATAACCCAAGATACAGAAAATACATATCACCTGTAAATTGTTATAGGTGATTAGATAGAAATGAACAATGTGTATGAGGTGAAAATGAAGGGTTATATACCTTTGATAATCTGGTCAGTCACAGCCTCTTGGAGGAGGTGATGGGCAGACTAATATCTCAACAATGAGAACTGAGCCATATCCAGGTACGAGGACAAGTACTCTAGGCCAAGTGAACAGCAGGTATTGAGAACCTGATGGAATAAAGAGCCCTATTGTCACATAAAGCATAGATTTGTGTCTGTTTATGGCTCATGTGCATTTTGAATGGTCTCCAAGTTAAATGCAAGGTGACTACTTTATCAATATATGTGCTCCCTACACATCAGAGCTTCAGAATTAAATAATTCTGAAAGATGCAAAAAACATTCAAAGTCCACTTTCATTATCATTAGGAATATTAAAATTATATATTTGCCAATGAAAGAAAAGGGATAACACTGAGGTTTTTAAAAATAAAACCAAGTTCTGCCTTCAGAATTTCCCAGCCGAGCTTCATATTCTCTCTCTCAAAAAGGTTCAAAATCTGGGAAATATCTTGAAGGGATTCTGGCCATCCACTTGGGTCCTGCAGTTTCCCCCAGCAGGACTTCGTTTCTTAAACACTGCAGATTACAGGACCTTTCAGTCGAGTTTTCAGAAATTTTATCTTAACTCCCCAGACTCCCACCTAGTCCCAGAACTCAGAAAATGTCCTGTGGAGAGATTGGTCAAGCGTTTGAGGTGCCTCAGTTTTCTGCTTTGTTATTCTAGCACTGCATGTCAACTAAAAACTTACTGGTTTTCTCCTCCTTCCCCCAGCAGAGTCTGCTTGAGCTAAGCCTGATCTGAAGTCTGTGCCCAGAATCAGCAAATACACACAAGGGTCTAAAAAACACTGTAGTTTATCAGCTCACCAAGGAAAAGTTATGTCCTCAGTGCAATTTTTGCTTACCTAGATTTTATTTCCTTCATAGTTATCTCCTGCCTTTGAAAATGCACCTTTTGTAATTTATACAAATTTTCCCAGCTTTTGCAGCAGGAATAATGGCCAGCTGCTACTTATTAGAACCCACCTAGAAGCAGAAGTCTTCAGTACTGTTTTAATTTGAGGTTTTGATATTGGAGGGTGCATTTCCATAGTCTCACACTTGAGCACCCTTTAATAATAGCTCTCACAATGGAATTTGGTAGCCAATGTTGCTATTCTGTACTTGTCACATATTTCTATTCCAATTAATCTCTTAAGAACTGGGCACAGGACCAAGTTACATTTATGTTGACACAGTCTCCTACAATGAAATGGACTTGAAACAAAACTCCATTTATCATCTGATCCCCATAAAGCACTATTCTCCCTTTTGGAATTTTTATTCAACAAGGATTTGTGATAGTTCAGGACCAGTGTCCCATAATCTGAGAAATGACTGGGCATTTTACTTTCGCTGATGCACCATTACTCTGTTTAATGTCTATGAGTTCTTTTAGGGGAGATAAAGAGGAAAATATACACTATATACTTCATATGTTAGAATAGGTCTCCCTCAGTATATCAGCCTTAACCTCAATGAAGAGACTCTAGTTCTTTGAACTGAAAATTAGGGACGATAACTACAGGAGGCTCAGTACTGCCTCTGTTGGTCATATTAGATATGTTTTTGTTACTGTTATTGTTTTGTTACTATTGATGATTATGATGTTTCACTCACATAGTCCAAGAAAGGCCTTAGTTTATGGCCCATCCTTTTTGCTCTGGGAGACCGCATAATCAACTAACCACTCTTAAAACTAAGAGGTGTACTGGTCAAACCATTCAGATTGCCAAACTCAGTAGAAAGTTACTGCAAAAAAAAAAGGCTGTCAGCTTGTTTTCGCCATGGAAGATGAAAGGCAAGTGCCGTTTTTGTCATTAAACACAGTGCTATGCCAAGCTGTAGATGTTGGCGGGGGGGTGGGCGGCGGGCGGAGGGAGGATCGTGGAGCATGTAAATTTATACAGAGAAAAGAATCTCTGTTTTTCTCTAACTTGTGGTTGGGGAAATGACTAAACACTATATTTGTGCAAATTGGAATATCCAAACAGATAGTCAACTTCCATGACTACCCCTATGTTAGTTCTATCATCTGTCCCTGGGAAAGCAAGAGATTGTACCTGAACAGTAATGCAGAAGCCTGAGGTCACATCTCTGTCAGATTGTTGGTATCCTGTTGTCTAATTACAGGAACACCAGTCCTTCACCAAAAAGTTAGGGAGGGAGGCAGATAAAGATGCTACAAATTTGCCATGACTCTGCCTTCAAGGGAAAGTGGAAGGATTCTTTGTAGGTAAGTGGTAGAAGATAAATAGACAATTAAACGAGGGTAAGAGAATAATTATGAAAAATGTGAGTGAGAAAGAGACTATTAGCAAAAATAAGACAATGCATATCTTCACTGACCTTCCTCAAAAGAGTGCCCAAGGGGGAAACTGGTTCTGAGCTAAGGTTTATAACTGTGAGTAAATCTGTTTTAAAATCTGTGCTTTGTTTATCTCCTTGAAGTCAGGCAGCATTGACCCTGAGATTCTTCTATTTGTACATATGTATTAGGAACAAATTGAGTTAAAATTAGTGTTCAAATGGTAAAGAGTTTATGTGAGAACATAGTATTTCCACTGGTAAATTGGTAAATTATTTATGATGCTTCAGATTATAACAGGTTTGTGTGTTTGAGGTCTTGCTTACATTTTTTTAAAAAATTAAATTTTATTATTTCCAAGGCAGTCCATAATTTCTTAGTGAAATAAATTTAAATAGACATATATAAATTAAAGTAAACAATTACCATAAATTTAATGATATTATTGTTTCAGGTTACATTATGTTTCCCAATTACACATGCTTTCATGCATCCACACTCTTTACCTTATGAACTGTTTTCACCAAAGGGATATTGTCAGATGTGATGCAAGAGTTACTTTACTCAGGTGTGCCTGAGTAGATGGGCTTCAACCCTAGCATTGCTGCCAGTCACATGAAAAGAGCTTCTCTCAAGTAGCTAAGAATCCTTTAACTTCAGCCTCAGAATGAATACATGTGAGGTCTACCTGAATCCAGTCCATAGTGATGAGATAATTCCATCCAGACCCAGAGTTGAGAGATCTACTTTGCCAAGCCTAGCCTCAGTTAGCTGATGCACAATAGAACTGGGGATCTGCAAATATGGAAATACATTCTTATTGTTATTATATGTCACTGAGGTTTGGAGTGGATTGTTATTAAGCATTATTTACTCAATAGCTGGCAGGTAAGATATTGACATCCAGAATTTGAGTGCTGCCCAAACCAAAATCTAAAATTGTGGCATGGGCTTGTAGATTGGATAGAAGGAGTTGAGTAAACTATTACAGGGGCTTGAATCAAAAAGAATGATACTTTGCCATTTGCAACAACGTGGATGGAGCTAGAGTGTAATATACTAAGCAAAATAAGTCAGTCAGAGAAAGACAAATACCATAGGATTTCATTCATATGTGGACTTTAAGAAACAAAATAGATGAGGATAGAGGAAGAAAAAAGAGAGAGGGAGGCAAGCCATAAGAGACTCTTAACTACAGAAAATAAACTGAGGGTTGATGGAGGGAGATGGGTGCAGAATGGGTGAAATAGTGATGAATATTAAGGAGGACACTTGCTCAGATGAACACTGGGTGTTATATGTAAGTGACGAATACCTAAAATCTACTCCTAAAAGCACTGTGACACTATATGTTAACTAACTAGAATTTAATAAAAACTTGAAACAAAATTAATTATGTTAATTAATTAATTAAAAAGTATTAGAGGGGCTTGAAACAGAGAGCAGGAATGTTTACACGTAGAATTAAGAAGGAATGTGGAGAAACTAGAAATTTTGGAACATTCTGACTTTGAAAGTAAAACTTTCTCATCTTTGATTTCTCCAGACAGCAATAATTCAAAAGTTAACATATGGCCTTGAAGCAAAGCTCAAAAAACTATGTGGCCTTTAAAATACTTCTTGTACATCTAAATACACAAAACCAAGGGCTTGGCAGCTTGACCATTTATTAAGGTTTTTTTAAGACTTCTAAAATAAGGAGACACCTATTAGATCATTATTCTTGCATTAACAGACTCTTAATAAGGTAAAATACACGGCCCCACAAAAGTGTGATAAGAATAATGTCTTTAAGGTTTGTGAGGCTGTTGACACCTATAATTGACTGTAATTGACATTTAAAAGAAAAACACATTTTAAGACACTTATGTTTGCAAAAATGTTGCCAGTCTATTTAAGATGTTAAACAAACAGACAAAAACAAACAAAAAACTCCAATCCTCCACTCACTATAGGCAGAGAATAAATAGAAAATGCCAAAGGGTCAAATGGAAAGATCCATAGACCAGAGCTTCTGCCATTCACAATGTAAAACCAGGGTCTGATCAAGAAAATTGTCTATGTCAAGACTGGAAACACATGATAGTGTTTGCCTTGCAGGATTTCAGAATTCTAGGGGATCAGGGGCTCCATATGTCTTTCATTTCTCCTCTTTGCAAATGAGTGTTCTTTGCATTGACCTTGTTCTTGTTCCACGATCACACTGGGTATGTGGGTGGAGAAAAAACTTGTCTTTTAGTTAGTAGGTCTCCATATAAAAATAATTGATTCCAGATCTGAAGGAAATCATGAGATTTTCATCAACAATTAGTACAGCTTGGGAATTAAGTGAGTAAACTGTGTCTGTGGAAGGATCATAAATAACTCTGCCTAAGGGAGGATACAGTAGCAGATTTAATCACTTTTTGCAATTCTTTACCCCTCTCTGGATCACTGTCTCATGCCTACTTACGTTGGCCTACTCACTATTAATTATAGAGTAAGGGGATCAAATACGCTTACATGAATGGGCTTTCTTTCACATACTATTACTTCTCCTTCAGCTAATATTAATATATGTCAAGTGGACTTTAGATAAACTTTCAGGAAGAAGCCAAGTCCTACAGCCTGGTGGTCTCAAGAACTTCACAACTGAACCCAGCCTAAATGTGCTGACCTGCAGACGCGTTCAGAGCCATGAACATAGGAGCAGATGCTGATTGATATTTGCCTCTTTGCTTTGGAAAATATTTTATACACCATTATTGAAAAACAGCTAACTGATACTATTATGAGCTATAAAATTTATATTGCAGGCATAACTAGTTTAGAGGAAAATGAACTTTCTTCTCTTAAACTGATATAGAAAAAAAGAGGACATTTTAATTTATGTTAATAGGACCAAACATAACAATCAAAATGTTTTTCCCCCAGAACTGACCACTTGAAAAAGTTTCTTCCCTCTTGAGTTATTTCAGAAAATTAGCTTTAGGCCATGGATGGGAAGGAGAGCCCAGAAAATCCATATTTTCATAAATATAATTCACTTTTTGGTACTTTCAATATTAGACCTTTTTAAAGTAAAAGTTTAATAATGGAAGTATATAAAGTTTATAACATAAAATTTAGGAAATTAATTCATCTTAGTTTGTTGATTTCCTTAACTGATACTACAATTTGAAAGGATGAGAAATATTTTTTTTGGTGTAATAGATTATTGTGGGAAGTTTCAGTTTTTAAAATTGGCTTTGTATTCTATTCATGTTCTTGACATTACCTCAGAAAGTACATCCTCCTCCTCCTCCTCCCCTTCCTCCTATTCCTCATCATTATCAATTTCTCTTACAATTTTCTATAACTATATTACATGCTTTCTATATTCATGTACTCCGTACCAAAATGTGAGGGTGTTTACTTTTATGGTTTGGTAATTATCTAAACCTAATGCAGGTATGCAATTGAAAATGGTATAACCTATAATGTAATTGTACTTTTATAATTGTACCAAGGGGTTGCTCTTTTAAAGCAAACACTATCAATATTATATAATTTACATAGGATTTTAATTCTATAATACTCTCTTGGTATAATTTTTCAAATTATAGTATTTTACCTATTTCTCTCCTAATTTTAGGTATGATTTTAGTGTTATTTTAATGATAGTCCTAATTTTAGAGAATTACAATTGTACAACATAGACTTGAATAGGTATATTCATAAGGCCTCAAAACTGCCTAGAAAAATAAATAAATAATGACATTAAGAAAGATAAAATAAAAATAATAAAACATATTTTACTTTTTTGTTTTAAGAAGAAAAAACAGAACTGTGGGGTGCCTGGGGGGCCTAGTCATTTAAGCATTGGACTCTTGATTTTGGCTCAGGTCATGATCTCATGGTTCTTGAGTTCGAGCCCTGCATTGGGCTCTGAGCTGACAGTACAGAGCCTGCTTGGGATTCTCTCTCTCCCTTCCTACCCTTCCCCACTTGCTCTTTCTCCCTCTCAAAATAAATAAATAAACTTAAATAAAAACATAATGGAAAAATAATCTTTTAGCATACTCTCATTCTTTATTATGTTTTATTAAGTATATTAAGATTCCATTCATTGGATTTTAGTTGATGAAGCAACTGGGTTATTTAGCCTCTAGTGTTTTCCAGTCTGAAAATTGCTAATTCTATTCTCACAATGTACAGTAATATGTTCCTCTGTGTTCTGTATTTCCTATAACTTATAATAAGAACATTAGATCCACATTACATATTTTGTTAAGACTGCTTCATAGGGGAGTTTATGATCTTTCATTAGTAAGGAATCTGGATAGATGCCATTGCTTTTTTCTAGTGTTAGTAGCCACTAATGGCTGATGCCAAGATTCATTAAAATGTCAGTAGTTGAAAAATAGTGATATTTTAATCTTACTCTACTTTTTATAAAGTGAAATATTTCAAAAAATGTTTTAATTATTTCATACTTGGTAACAACAATTAGGAAACACAAGATAAATGATTCAGATTTTTATTTATTTTACCAGTTTAAAAAATGATGAGCTTACTATCATTAGGTTTGTATCTGTTATGAACTCATAGATTTAAATAAGTTTGAAGTGTATTCATTTATTTATTATTTATTTGAGAGGGAGACAGAGAGAACGAGTGGGGGAAGGGCAGAGAGAGAGAGAGAGAGAGAGAGAGAGAGAGAGAGAGAGAGAATCCCAAGCAGGATCCATACTATGAGCATAGAACCTGATTCAGGGCTCACACTCACAAATGGTGAGATCATGACCTGAGCCAACATCAAGAGTCGGATGCTCAACTGACTGAGCCACCCAGGTGCCCTGAGTTTGAAGTGTTTTAATCAATCGCGATAATTATCCTCATGGTGCTCATATTGTCCTATTTTTGGCCAGTGGTAGTCTCTTCAAGTTGGATTCTCAAGTGTTTGGCACAATCCTAGTAGAATTTGTAGTATTTCATTTACTTTCTATCTCACTTAAAATATATCACAAGTTCCTCTTGTGTGTTTCATAATTGTTGAAACTAAATGATGAATCCATGGAGTCACGGTACTATTCTATTTGTATATGTTTAATTTTTTCAGAACTGTTAAAAAAAAAGTGAACTAGAAGTAAAAACTGGACATAATATTTGGAAACAATTATTGAAGAAGTTTGGCTTTTAAAAGTAGAGAGGCAATTTTGGTTTAAGCTCTGACATATAAAGTGTTTACAAGTTTTTGCTCTCATTATTACAAGAAAAAGACAGACAAAGACAGACATTTGTCTGGATAGACAGACAAATGCAGAACATCACAACTAAGATCGTATCTGAACTGAAGCAGAACTCACTGGGGCCATAAACTGGTAGGTAAATTTAATAGTAATTTTGATGGAATATTGGGAAGTGGGTATAAACTAGCCTGAGAGTGAGAAACTGGAAGCTCCAGTTTTGTGGGGAGAGACAACTTTCATAGTTTTTTTCCTCCAGGAAATTCTCATGGTGAAGAGCCAAAAAAGATCCTCTCGTGATTTTGGCCAGGGGAGAGGACAGAAAAAATTGTGGAAAACACTCAGAGTATTCTCCATATCAAAGGCCTACTACACAGGGACAAGACCACCAGAACCCTACCCCACCAAACATGGCATTTCTCCCACTCCAGATCACTTCCTGTCTCACCTAAGGGAGAAAATTTCCAAGACACACTTGTGAAAGTCAAAGCCTCTGGACATAGGCTCACTAAAAGACAGAGATTTAATCACAGAATTGTGAAATGCTTCCATCCCCTACACCTAACAACTGTACCATAAGACTAGTACAACAGCAGAGAGATTAACATGAAACTTCACATTAAAGCCTATTCAAGTCAGGTGGTATTACCTGATAGATTATGTTAAGTTCTCAACAAAATTTCAAGTCATGGTAAAGGGCAAAAAAAAAAAAAAAAAAAAAAAAAAAAAAAAAAAAGTCTGAAAATACAAAGAAAGCATCAGAATCAGACACAAATGTGGGGATATGGGAATTATCTGCCCAGGAATTTAAAACAACTATGATTAATATGTTAAGAGCTTTAATGGAAAAAGTAGACAACATACAAGAATAGAGAAGTAATATAAACAGAGATATGAAAACTCTAAAGAATCAAAAAGAAAAGTTGGAAATTAAAAACACTGTAACAGAAATGAAGAATATCTTTGATGGGGTTATAAGATTACTGAAAATGGATAAGAAAATAATCAGTGAGTTTGAAGATGAATAAACTTCCCAAACTCAAACTGAAAGAAAATAATAATGATGATGATGGTAATAATAATAATAAATCATCTAAGATTTGTAAGATAATGTCAAAAGCTATAACATGCATAATAGGAATGCAAGAAGACACAGAGGAACAAATGGAAGAAATACTGGAAGTAATAACGGCTGAGAATTTTCCAAAATAATGACAGAAACCGAACCACAGATTTTAGAATCTCAGAGAACACTGGGTAGGATAAGTTATAAAAAAGTTTCCACCAAGGCATATTATATAAGAACTACAGAAAACCAAAGACAATGAGATAATCTTGAAATAATTTGGAGGGGGGGAAAACACAATTTATAATGGAACAAGGATAAGAATCTGAGAAAGCTGGTTGGCAGAAATTGTAAACACAGTGTGAAGTGAAATATTTAGTGTTAAAATTAAAAACAAAACAAAACCCTCACTAATCTAGAATTTCTTAACCAGGCAAAATATACTTCAAAAAAAAAGAGGGGTGACTTGGTGGCTCAGTCGGTTAACCAACTGACTCTTGGTTTCACCTCAGGTCATGATCTCATGGCTTTGTGGGTTCTAGCCCACATTGGGCTCTGTGCTGGCAACATGGAGCCTGCTTGGGATTCTCTCACTTCCTCTCTCTGCCTCTCCCCCACTTACACTGTCTCTGTCTTTCTCAAAATTAATAAGTAAACTTAAAAAAAAAAAACAAAAACAAAGGAGAAATACTCTTTCAGATGAACAAAAAATGAGGGAACTCATTGCCATCAGACATGCTCTGCAAGAAATGTCTTTAAATGTTCTTCAGTCAAGAAAGAAAATTATATTGGTTAGTGCCATAACATGAATACTCTCCTCCAAAATGGTATGTCTAAATCCTAACCCCCATTACATGTGAATGTGACCTTATTTGAAAATAGAATCTTGTTATTAAGGATGTTGAGATGAGATCACCCTGGATTAAGTGTGTGATCTATATCCAATGACTTGTGTCCTTATAAGCAAAATGAGACAGAGACTGAAATGATGCATCTATAAGCCAAAGAAAACCAATAATTGCTGGCTTCTACTACATCCCAGGAAAGAGGCATTGGGCAGACTGTTCCCCCAAGCCTCTGGAAGGAATCAGTCCTGTTGACACCTTGATTTTGAATTTATGACCTCCAAAACTGTGAGAGAATAGATTTCTGTGGTTTTTAAGCCACCAAGTTTGTGGTAATTTGTTATGGTTGTCCTAGGAAATTAATATACATTCTGGGACTGAAACGTAGATTGCTAGCATAGCAAATACCTACATATTTGGATATGGTTTTGAAATTGGACAAATAATTTAGATGGACATGAAAGAAAAAGCCTCAACTTTCCTGAAGAGGTGATGGAGAGAAATGTGACCGTTCAAGGTGATTGGCGAGAGTTCAGAAGGAAATGTGGAACATGTTATTAGAGAAGGGGGAATGGCAGCACTTGTTAGTGTCATTAAGCTTGGCTGAATTTATTCTACTGTTGAGTGGAAAGCAGAATTTGTAATAAATAGATGCAATTAGCTGAGGAGATTGCCAAGCAAAATGTTAAAGAGGCAGCGTGATTTCTCCTTGCTGCTTATAGTAAAATATGAGAGGAATGAGATAAATTGCTAAGTAAAAAGGAACAAGCATTTGATGATTTGGGAAATTCTTAGTCTAAGCAGATTGCAAAGGAAGCTTAATTTAGAAAATTAACCTTGGAAAACCATGCTCTGGAGGGAGGGCCACAGTTGTGGCTGGCAAATCTTTTACTGAAAAGATTTGATGTGTAATGCATGGATCTAGCCAACCAACTCAGTAGAAGCCAGGATTAGAGATGACTTTACCCAGGAAAGACATGTAGAAAATTCTTTTCTAATGTTGTAGGTCTTCATAAATTACATGGGAGACAAATGAGGTACTCTGAAAATGTTATACCATCAGAAACACTGCCAGAAAGTAACAGAGTCTTGACAAAGTGAAAGAAGGTTTTGGATTCCCAAATTTTGACACCTTCTCTGTGAAAGATACTGCTAAGAGAATGAAAATAACAAGCCACAGACTGATAGAAAATATTTTTTAAAACACGTGTTTGATAAAGGACTTATCACCAAAATGTACAAAAAAGTCTTAAAAGTCAAAAATAAGAAAACAAACAACCCATTATAATGGGAAAACTGTTAGGGGCACCTGGGTGGCTCAGTTGGTTGTCTGATTTCGGCTCAGGTCATGATCTCACAGTTCATGAGTTGGAGCCCTATATTGGGCTTTCTGCTGTCAGTGCAGAGCCTGCTTTGGATCCTCTGTCTCTGTGTCCCTCTCTTTCTTCCCCTCCCTCACACATTCTCTCTCTCTCTCTCTCTCTCTCTCTCTCTCTCTCTCTCAAAAATAAATAAATATTAACAAAAATAATAGGAAAAATGTTAGAACAGACACCTCACCAAAAAACATATACATATGTCAAATATATATGAAATAGTAGTAGTCAACGTCATTTTTCATTAGAGAATTTAAAATTAAAACAACAATAAAATACCACTAAATGTCCATAAAAAAGTCTAAGATAAAAACCAAACCAAACCAAATAAACAAAACAACCTGGTGTGCCTGGGTGGCTTAGTTGGTTAAGCGTCTGACTCTTGAGTTCGGCTTAGGTCATGATTTCATGGTTCGTGGGATTGAGCCCCTTAGCTCCCTCAGCATGGAGCTTGCTTGGGATTCTCTCTCCTTCTGCCCCTAACCTCCCCTCCACACCCAAATAAATAAATAAATAAATAAATAAATAAATAGATGGATGAATGAATGAATGAATGAATGAATAACCTGATAATACCAATTGCTGGGAAACATGCACAACAACAGAAATGATCATTCATTCCTGGTGGAAGTGCAAAAAGATACAAACACTTTGGGAGACATTGGAGTAGCTTCTTAGAGAGGTAAAAATAGTTTTGCCATATGGTCTAGCAATCAAGCTCCGAGCTATTTATCCAATTATTTTGGCAACCTTAATGTCCACACCAAAATCTGCACAGAAATGTTCATACCAACTTTATTCATAATTGGCCAAAACCAGAAGCAACCAACATGCCTTTCAGAAGGTGAATAAACTGCAGTACAGTGATACAATGGAATATTATTCAGTGATGAAAAGAAATGAGCTGTCAAGTCACATAATTACACATAAATGCACATTCTGAAGTGCAAAAAAGAAAACATGAAAATACTAAATATTGTATTGACCCAATTATATGACATGGTGGAAAGGGCAAAACTATAGACATGGTAAAAGGATCCATGGTTACCAAGGTTGTAGGTAGAAGAGAATGATGAGTAGGTGACGTATAGGGGATTTTTAGGGCATTGGAACTATTCTGAATGGTATAGATACATAACATTATGCATTTTTCAAAACCTATGTAACTTTATAGTACAAATAGCCAAAAGAACTGATTTTAGTTTTTTGCAAATAAATAAACAAACAAACAAACAAACAAACAACACATGTACATTAATACTACAAATCTGGTTGAAAAATTTGTTCCACACAAAGGTCTGGGGTAACAATGCTGAATTAATATACATATTAGAATTAAACAATGAATAAGTGGTGATGATAGGTGCTGAGTTTTTAATTTTTGGAGGAGGAGTTTGCAGATAAACAAGAGTGGGGGGCAAGAGTTACCCATCAGATAAAATTAAAATTAGCAACAATAGTATGAACTCATCTTTAGCACTAGGTACATACAAATGGTAATGCATGTTTATGCATGGGAATGCACACACTTACACAGGTTAGTATACATCCATATGCTTTCTTCCTCTTTCAGCTGAAGTTATCTAGCAGTAGTTTTCTAACAATAACCCAGTAACATGAAACATACCTACTACCCACCTCTTGGTTCCCAATAGAATTTTCCAATAAAATAAACCAGGGTTTTTAAGAAAATGGCTGATTCTAGCACTAAGGAAGGAAGTGCACAGTGAGTCCAGAGCATTCTGCAGTGCTTGAAAGTAAGGAAGTGTCCATGGAGGGAAAAAGGAACATAAAAGAGAAAAGAAGAAAAGTAAAGAAAAACACCAATATGGGGCTGTATCAAAGGGGTACAGGAGCCAACTGAAAGAACTGCTAATGGCCAAAGCTGCAAGCATTTGAACAATAAAATAAAGAAGCAGGACTGGATTACAACCTAATGTATAGATTAGATATCTCTGAGTACATACTGATCTCAGATACCTACCTAGAATTAAAAAAATCTGAATTATTTAGATATTTCAAAAAATGAAGTAATTTGAGAATAGTCATTTACAGAGTGATAAATACATTGTTTATATATCCTAACTAGACCTCTCCTTGAAACATCACTATCTCCACTACCAGACAACTCTGATCCACTTACCCAAACCCAAACGCTCTTTCTCACAAGCTCTCTCTTGCTCAGGCTAAAATACTTGAAAATATCCTTTATTTTTCACTTTTATTATATTGTACATTCAATATATCTGCATATTTTATTGTATATAGCTTCAATGATAGTCATAAAATGACCATTTTTATCAACTCCACTGATTTTACCATGCTAGAAATCAGCATCTTCTCAGATTATCCTAAAACCTCCTAACCAGTCTCCAAGAGTATTCCCCAGTCCTCATTCAGTTTGTTCTTAACAAGGAGCAGAATGATCTCTTTAGTTATGTGTAAGTTCAGACCATTTCCTCACTTAAAACCATCAAATGCCATAACTTTACAATAAAAATTGATACCCAATGGTGTAATTTCATGTTTGTTCTTCTTCAACATTTCCTTAACTATTTTTAGCCCTTTTGTATTTCAATACATATTTTAGAAAAACCTTGTCAATTTTCACTATATATCAAATTTTATATGATCATCATAAAGTGGAATTTTTAGCAATTTTCAACAGTTGTTTAAGATAATTTTACTGGAAATGGTAAGATTTTGTATTTTTCAGACACGGTTTTAAAGAACATCAATATGCAGTTCCATTCTCTATGACTGAAAAAAATGTGAATAATCTTTTATTTCTCTAGTATAGCTTTAATAAGTTTACTTGTTGCAAAAAGTAAGTAATATGACCTTTCCATATACTTCCTTTTCTCTGTAGCAGGTAATTTCTATCAAATAAAAATAAAAATAATCAGGATAAGTAAGTATTCACTATAGGCATCTGTTCATTTTTCATCATTACGGCACAAGTAAAGGATTTTATGAAGATTAGTCTTTGATTTTAATTTAAATGGATTTTACTGGTAAATTGGATTTTGCTATGCTTCATAAGGATATATTTCGTGTAGCAAACTGAATTGCCTACCTTTACAAATTGATATGAATCAAGAAAGAAACTTCATTTCATGCAAACTTTTTAATATCTAGGCAGAAATGTAAAATTTACTCTTGCAATCATCTGTGGTTCTACTGCATTAAGAATTCTATTTATCTAAGCAAGTGAAATAGCTTGCATTTAGACATGCCCCTCTGTGCTTCTCTACAGTATTATATGTTAATATATTTAATCTATTCAACATCTTTGGATGTTTTAAACATAATCACATGCATTTAGTCTAGGGCTCGGGCATACTTTTACTACCTGTAATGAATTTGACTTATAAGCAGAAATCTATAAGCTTTTACCTAGTAACATACATAGACTTAGCATCATAAACATTGTTTTCTTGGAAATTTGCATTTTTAACTCCAAAGGATTCATCTTTTTTTTTTCCCCCCCAAAGTAAATGTATACAGTACTCTAAACACTTATTTTTTTCTGGATTTTTAAGTCACCATTTTATTATAAAATCTCTAGCTGTTTCTCCACTTAAGTGGCAGTTAGTTATTAGAAATATTTCTACATTGGTTACAATTAATATAGTATTAAATTAATTAGACATAAAAGTACATAATCTTTTTTTTAAGTTTTTATTTAAATTTTTTTAAACTTAAAAATTTTGTTTTATTTAAATTCCAGTTAGTTAGCATAAAGTGTAATACTAGTTTCAGGTGTACAATTTAGTGATTCAACACTTCTATACAACACCCGGTGTTTATGACAAAAAGCGAACTCCATAATCTCTATTACCTAAAAGTATATAATCTTGATTTACAAATGAAAGTGACACAGAAATACTGTCAATATTACATGTATCAAATAATTATCATTCAACTCTCCTATACTATCTGCTCATTGTAAAATGATTCTAACTATTCCTCTCTCCACTCCCTGTCCAATAAGTGCCAGTGAAATCAGAGCAACCATTTACACATTGCTAGTGTCACATACTATTTGTTTGCCAACAATTTGTCTTTTTTTTAAATGTTTATTTATTTTTGAAGGAAAGAGAGACAGAGCATGAGCAGGGGAGGGGCAGAGAGAGAGGGAGACATAGAATCCAAAGCAGGTAGGTTCCAGGCTCGAGCTGTCAGTACAGAGTCTGAGGCAGGGCTCAAACTCACAAACCACGAGATCATGACCTGAGCCGAAGTCCATCGTCTAACCAACTGAGCCACCCAGGCGCCCCAACAAATTGTCTTTTTGATGCTTTAAACCAAATTTTGTTGAGCCACAATATGCTGAATTAACACAAGCCTCTTCACTAGTCTCAGGGATGGGTTACTATTTGTCTAAATCAAGTATGATAATTCTATGTCTTCTACTAGTTATGGATTAGGAAATTGTGACTTGATTCCGATCAATGATTTATAAGAAGTCTGATGATGAGTAGAATTCTGGCAAGTCTAATTCTTGATTCAAAAAAAAAAAAAAATACAAGACAGAATATGAGAATACTTTGCCTTTTCTTCTTCTTGCCTTAAATGTAATAAAGCTTTGGAAGCCATCTTTAGCCCATGAGGTTAAAAAAACTAAAGACAAAGGTTAACAAAATTTATTAAAAAGATATAGTAAGAGTCTTATTATTAACCAATGAATTATCAAATGCATCAAATGAATCAAAACTGAGATTATTTACATGTAGATTCCCTGTTAGGTGAAATAATGAATTGTCTGTATTGTTTAATGTTTTGTTCCAATAATGTACACTTATTCTAATTCATATAGTTTATTTTACTGTTTCAAAGTTTGGATTCCAAATAAGTAAACATAATTAACAATGACTACTATTGTGGGTAATAATAAAAATAATAGGTAACATTTATTATACAATTGTTATGGTTTTATGTCCTTTTGTATAAGTTATCATATCCTATAATTATCACAATAATCTTATAACATATATAACTTTATTATATCTACTTTATGGATGAGAAAAAGGAGGCACAGAGAAGTAGAGAAAGTTTCACTGGAAACTGAGGACTAGTTAGACTGGAAATTGTGAATTCACATCAACACTATCTTCCCTAATGCTCCAGCTCCTTGCTATTACTAATAAGATGCCATCAAAGAATGCTTAGGTAGGGACAGAGAGGCTTGCGATTACATCACATAATACACAATTTGTATCAAAACAAAAGACGAAAGGATCAAAAAACATTTTTAAAATAAAAAAATACAAAGTAAGGCTGGAAAGTTGCACTTTGTTACAAATTTTCTACTACTATTATCCCTTGCAACTTATATACTGGATACTCCACTTCAGTTATAGGATAAGCATAGATTTTTTTAATAAAATGATTTAACGTGGCTTTTTCTTTGTGTGTGTGTTTATGTAACGTTGTTGTTGTTGTTGTTTATGTAACTTATATTTTTATTCCCATACTACTTCCCTGAGAGAGTGATAAAATATGTGTATTTTTTATTCCACTCATGAAACATATTAGTAGGCGTTAGAAAATCTTAGAAATGTTACTTACTGCAATACTTAAATAAACTTGAATTTGTGATTCAACATAACTCTGGGACCCATTCTTTCAAGAAACATGCCACAATAATGACATATTATATTTAAATTTTTTAATTAGAAGAAATGTCTACCATTAGTTAAGGAACGTGTAAACCTAAAACACCAAGCCAGATTTTCTGACTTGAGCTTCACAAAAGGTGGGTAAAATAAGAATCTATTTATTTATTTATTTATTTACCCATAGGGTAAAGTATTATTTACCAAAATATCAAATTATAGGAAAGAAAACATGTGGGCCACTTTTATTATCCTTGAAAAAGTACAGAGTATCAAGTACAGTTCATCTATAAGAGCAAATTTATCTTTTATATAAATTTGCTATAATTTGTAACTTTGAGCTTTTGAGCTGGTGATCTCGCATCTTATCATGTAATAAATAACCTTCATTGCCTTTTCCCATTTCTCCTAGGAGAATTTGCACATCTTTCTCTTTATGATTCTGCCCCACCTAGGGTAATCACATGTTGGTATTATGACAATAAATATACACATATACACACACACATATACATATATAATGAGTATATGCACATGTATGTATGCATGTGTATATTTTCCCCGTATATATACATATATGTATTTATTCACAAATTAGAAGATACTACATACTATTAATATGTACTTACCTTGAAATATATGTTTTACATGTTTCATTATATATATATATATTATATATATTATATATATATAATATATATATATGGAATGTATTAGTCATAGTAAATCATGAAACATACAAAACATTTAAAACATATGAAACATTTCAAAGTAAGTACATATTAATAGTATGTAGTATCTTCTAATTTGTGAATAAATTGCACATTAATAAACAGTAATTCTTATCTTGATCATGAGATTGAGTTGTTTTAATTCATATTTGTTTCCACATATATTAAAAATACACTTTTTTTACTAACTCCATCCAAATTAATTATATATTTGATGTTTTTACCTTTATAATTACGCTGCCACAATAGTTATTCACTGGAAAGACATTACAAGGTATTTATCAAAGTGTTTGTATATCATACATAGCATTTTCTTTATATAGAACATTGTCATTTAAGGAGCTTGGCTTGATAATATGAGAGCTCAAACAAACAAACAAAAAGGTTGGGGAAGTGCCTAAGGTTTTTGGGACCACACAGAATTGCATTTATGGTTAACAAAAAATATTTTCAGGCTGTTGCTTAGCAACCTACACGCAAGGAAAAATTTGCATCAGTGCTTAAAGAATAAGGGCTTATGATATTAAATTCTTTAACTATTTGGTATTATTGCCCTTCAAAGTTCTCCAACAATATTAACTTGGTTCACTTTCTAATTTCATTTGTAGCTATCAGTTTACTTATTAACCTTTACATGAAAACACAATGAAAAAAAATAAAACCTTGGAGAAAAAAAGATGGAGGGGTGAGGTAGAGAGGGAGGGAGGGCACAGTCATTTCATTACCACTTAGGGAAAACAAACTCACCATAATCACTGTAAGGCACTATTCCCCCCTCTTTTTCCGGGACTATTTTATGGTAAACAATAATACATTCTTGTGAAAATACCACCTTAGTGAGTTTCATATAGGATAGTTCACAATGAAAAGTTAAAAACAGATACCTAAAACCAACACTTCTACTTGTATGCCATGAAGAACAGTGGTAGCATTTTTAGAGTCTAACAAGAAATCATTTTCATTTTCATTTTGCTTTTGAGGTTTAAAAAAAAATCACAGGATCCTAACCAAGTATAACAGACAATAATAATATTAGAAAATTATGATAGTTTATTCACTAAAACTAGCAGAAGCAGATGATTTCTTTACATAAAAATAAGATTAGTATATTCCACTTCCTCTCGTTATCCCTATTGCTGTTAGTGACACTGCTATGATGTTGGATGTCTAAATTAGAAATCAGTTCATTGTTAAATCCACACTATGTGCCCCTGCTGACCAAATGTCATGGGCATCTACATCTTGCTTAATTCTAGTATCTGTTTTTTTCTCAAATCTACATCATGCTTTTCCATATTCACTGTTCCTCTTTCAGTGTATTCATCCCTAATCCTTAGAATGAGTTCTAGTCTTTGTTTTAAAAGTGTAGACATTGCTGTGTGCTCTTCCTGCATCAGTCATCATATCACTACCTTTCTTAAAATCTAGTAAACACTTCCTATTCCTTGAAAAGTCAGAAACTTTCACATGACATAACACATGATCGCAAGAGTAACATCTGCTTACCTTAGCTGCATATTCATTCAGTAATTTCTTCCATGTTACATGCTATACTCAAACATGGAGTTATCCATTTCCAAATGCAGTGTTTTCTTTCCTTCCTTCCTTCCTTCCTTCCTTCCTCCCTCCCTCCCTCGCTCCCTCCCTTCTTTCCCCTCCATTACTTTAGACTTATATTCCCTATGCAAAGAATTCCTTTCTCTTCCTTATTTGGCAAACAATGAATTCTTGATTCTCAAATTAACCACTGTTCCTCTCAACAGCCTCTATTTAACTCTCCTTCCCAGTAGATTTGGATTATTTCCTCATTGGTGTTAGCACTCTAGCTGATACATACTTCTGATACTATACCATTTATTGTTGTTTCCAGGTCAGATCTCTTAAATCATTACCAAGCATTCTTTTTCTCCAACATTTTTTTTCCCACAGCAGGGCCACCTATACCAATATCTTTCAGGTTCTGGAGGCTGATGTGTAAACATTCAATTGCCCAATAATGCAATGTTGAAAAATGAATTAATTCATCTACTAAATTAATGATTAAATTGATAACAATTTAAAGAAAAAAACTCCTTAGGGGATATTTCATTTCTAAAACACTTGACATTTGTTTTTCAGTGAAAAAGATGAGTTGAATGAGATGCCTTGAATCAAAGCCATGATTTTCATTTACCTTCTTTACTCAACAAATATTTATTGGCTATAAATTATATACCCTACACATAACCAAAATGATTTCTATCATATTTACAATCCCATAGGCAATGGTTTATGATAGAGAAGAGATGGGTTATTATTAGCCATCATGAACTTGTTTATGAGAATGAAAAGAGAGCCACTTCCACTAGATTTACAGAGTTGAAGCATGCCGCAAGGAAAATTTGCAACCTAATATTTGCAACCTAAATGGTTAGAGAATGGGCAAGTCAGGGTAAAATGCAAAAAGGTATGGAAAATCTTTCAAGGAAAGGAAATGGTAGGGACAGAGCTTTGGAGGTGAAAGAGATAATGATACTTTGAGGAAAATTGAAGGTAACTAATAATATGTAGTTAGGTTTTTCTCATCACAAGAAGCCACAGATCCAGGTTAATTTAAAAATAAGAGTTTGTTGTAAGAATACATCCAGTAGCAAAGAAATAGTAATTCATTCATTATGTTTATTGACAACTAATAATGCAACAGGCACTGTGCTAAGATCCAGGGATATAATGTTAGCTACAACAGCAATTAAACTTAAGTTTATGGATTTCTATTCTAGTGTGAGAGAGTTATATATCTTATAGTCCCACACATAGTTAACAATGGTGTGACAGAAAAGGGCGTGGTATAATTAGCACATATAATGAAGGAAACTAAACATAAACTCATTTAGCAGTTGAAAATCCAGGCTTCATGGAGACCTGGAATTCATTTAGAATTCAAGAACAACCCTACCAGCCCAATGCTGTGCTGAAAATCTAGAATGTGAGGCATTGAGAGAATGAGTAACTGATCTCAGGGCCAGAGGTAATAAGTTTGAATTACTTGTGGGGACATACAACAATACACCACAATGAGATCTTACCTGAAATATTATTTTTCATCAATACTTAGGTGGCACGTAAGAATATGGGAATGGATGAAGATAGAGGCAAAATAAAACCTTAATATATGTGTGTATATATTATATATATATCAGTATATAATATTCACCGACTTCCATTGTTTTTGTTGAAAAATCATTTGTCACTATTTTTGTTATTATTTTGAAGAGACATTTTTCTCTTTCTCCCCCTGTTGCTACTTTTAAAATTGTTTAGTTTCTATGTTTTTCTTTATAGTTTTACTTAAGGTGCTGTAGTGTCCTCTTCTTCATATTTAATTACCTTGTTAAAGTCACAATCCTCTTTGAATCCACAAATTAGCATTTTAATTTTTTTAACAGAGCCATTAGCTTTTTAAATACTACTGCCACACTTTTGTGGAACTTCCCATCCTATGGGGCCTCAATGACATGGGTTAGATATATTCGTTTATATATTTTTCTATCGTTTTTTCCTCTACATGCTTTAATTTGGATATTTTCTATTAATATGACTTACACATTTCTATTCTTACCTGGGTTTTTTCTTCTGTTTAAAGCCATGTTAAGGTTTTGATTTCATTCATTGTGTTTTTCAGATCTCAAATATTCATTTGATCCCTTTTTTAAGATTCTAGTAAACTTTGGGTATCATCTATTTTACACATTTTCTTTCTATTTTCTTGGACAGTGAACCTCACTCTTTTTAAAAATTTCCTGGCAGGAAATGTCAATGTCTAAATACACTGTGTCTGTTTCCATGGTCTCTTTCTTCATATTGTGTCACGCTCAGTGATTTTCCCAAACTAGCTTATACTCACCCGGGAAAACAGATAGTGAGAATTTCTTCCTCACTCGGCATTTAGTAACTTTGCATTGATTGTATTAAATACTCACGGTAGGATGTTTAAACCACAGAAATCAGCAAAAGCTGCAGATTGAGACTCCTTCAATGCCTAAGGCCATTGCATATGGTCCCGTATTTTACTTTTCCTAGTAATTCTTTTATTGAATATCAAACATAGTCTGTAAAATATTTTCCTTTATATGTCCTCCTAGGCAGATATAATGATGGTAACTTTAGTCCTATCAGATTTCTAGCTAAGTAGATGGTGGATTGAAATTTTGGTAAGGTTCTGTCTACCTATGGTTACCCAGCTCGTCAAGTATAGCCCTCCAGAATCTTCAACTGAAAGATCTTTGCCTGAATTCTCAACTTTCTCATCTCAGCAAAACTTATACGGTGGAGAGCGTATTAACAATCAACAAATTTCTTTTCTAATATTTCCTGATACCTGCTTTTGTTTTATTTAAAAAAAGAAGCCTGGTTAGCTATATATAATTATTAAATAAAAATACTAATTTTCATTGCATGTAAAACTCATGGAGAAAAAAACACTGTAAAATGAAAAAGGATAGCTGAACTTAGGATAAGTGTTTCTTCTTAGCAATACATTGTAATGTTTGAATGTGTCCTCTAGTTTTAAGAAAACGTAAAACATTAATGATAGAAGTAATTTTTTTAAATGTTTATTTATTTTTGAGAGAGAGAGAGAGAAAGAAAGTGTGAGCAGGGGAGGGGCAGAGAGAGAGGGAGACACAGAATCCAAAGCAGGCTCCAGTCTCTGAGTTGTCAGCACAGAGCCCGATGCGGGGCTCGAACCCACGAGCTATGAGATCATGACCTGAGCTGAAGTCGGACACCCAACTGACTGAGCCACCAGGTGCCCATAGAAGTAATTTTTTTAATTGCATGCTTTAATTTTAGATGGAGCTTATTGGCTTTTTCCTACAATGCATTATCGCACTTAACACTTCTTTGTAATCGTTCTGATTCTCTCCCCATTCTTGTATACACACACACACACACACACACACACACACACACACATCTATAATAATTTTCATTTTTAAATTACTGTGTTTATAACAAAAGAGCTCATTTCTTTAGTAAGACTAAAATCATATCTCATTCATAGAAGACAATCTGTTCATTTATGCTCAAATAATATAAGCCAAAATGCAACTGATAATGTTTTTTCACTAAAAATTATTTTGGATAGATGTTAGGTAGAAGGAATCTAAATGTATGATGGCATTTATATAATAACTTTAATTGTTAAAGTCTTAAAATCTTTGGTGGAAAGGGTCGGCTTACATTTCAATCATTTATTATCCATTTTAGAGCAATTTCAAAGTAGTTTCAAAGAAGCATAAATTACATAAAGTTACTTCTTGAGAAAACTCTCAATCTCAAATTTTGTGTTTAGGATATTATACAGTAATTACTTAATAACATCATAAATATCAAATTTCTGAGTGATAGTATTAGAAATTCTACATTGTTGCTATATGATCAAAGATAAACAATCCATTATAAATATCATCATTAATCAACATTTGAATGTGCACAAAGTGCCCTTAAAATATTTTGATCTTACATACCTATGTAATTTTAATGAAATTGAATATTTAAAAAGAGCATTTAAAATGTTTTAGTCTGAGAGTAGCATGCTTTTTCTGTGATTATGTAGATTTTTTATAACAAAAAAATAGAAAAAAGTACTCCATGGAAGTAGCAATTGGGATATAAAATGACTCACTAAATAAAGAGTTGTTTTTCCCTAGAAGCACATAATGTCAACTTAATAATGTATCAAATAATTTTCTTCCCTTCAGTTGATAACAAAACAAAAATATATTTAGTTACAAAGAAGCAGAGCTGCATACTTCTAAACATATAATTTGCCTGTTGGACAAAACAAAAAAGAAAAGAAAAACAAAAACAAAATAATTAGTTTTAAATTTTCAACCAAAAATTGCAGGTATTGAAATAAATTCCCTCAGATATTGAATAATTCCCTCAGATATTGAAATAAAATAAGTTACTCATCCCCTCAGGAGCAAAGAGTAACTTACTCATCTGTATAACCTTTAAGTGACTACTAAGCAGTGTGTCTTACACACAGTTTCTTAGAAAAAAATTCCAACATCCGCTTCTGTATTTTGATATTTCTATTTCTCATAATGTTTTTTTTTCTTAAATGTGATCTCTTATTTTTATTTTTATGTAACAGTTGCAGCAAATATGCTTAATGTAATTTTAGTTAAATTATGTACTATAAATTAATAAATATAATTTTATTCTACTAGTCAGTCTTGAAAAATACTTTTGAATGAGTTATAATCTACCGTTATGGGCTATATAGAAAAAAAATAAGACATTTATAATTCAAAAAACACAAAAGTTTAGTAGAGAAATTGAGTCTATAAATTAATGTATTCTTCAATGTCTTTAAAAAGTTGTATTTCCACAGTTTTTCATGACTATATGTAACAAATGACTATGGTGTATGCCTGAATTAAAACCCCTTATAGTTTATGAAGTTATTATTCTCTAGAGAGTAGTCAGGCATTATACTTTTCCAAACATTTTTCAAAGTTTAGACCTTCACCCATTTAGCCCATCCCCCACCCTAAAAGGGTGATGGGCATTAAGGAGGGCACTTGTGATGAGCACTGGGTGTTATATGTAAATGATGAATCATTAAATTCTATACCTGAAACCAATTTTACCATATATATTAACTAACTAGAATTTGAATAAAATTCTGAAATAAAAGTAAATAAATAGGGGTACCTGGGTGGCTCAGTCAGTTAAGCATCAGACTTCGGCTCATCGTGCAGTTGGTAAGTTCAAGCCTCGCATCAGGCTCTGCACTGGGGATGTGGAACCTACTTGTGATTCTCCCTTTTCATCTCTCTCTCTGGTCCTTCCCCACTTATGTACTTTCTCTCTCTCAAAATAAACTTTTTTATGAATAAATGAATGAATGAATGAATAAATAAATAAAAGTGTAGACCTTCAAATTAGTTGAATGCTATACTAGTTCCTCTATGGACCTATTGATGCAGTGTCCATCATTACTTGCTTAAAGAAAAAATAAACAAAACAAAAACAAAAAAAGAGATCACACTAATGTCTTGGTGTAAATTATTTTTATCTCACTCCCTACAGGTTTTTTTTCCCATAGTCAGCATGCAACATTATAAAAAATACCAGAGAAGAAGGAAAAGAAGAAGAATCAGAACAATCAGAATCAGAATCAGAATTATGATTGGGATTAGAAAAAGAAGTTGAAGCAGATGCAGCAGCAACTCAGGAAATAAACAGCTAATGGAAGCAAAGCCTGGAATGATAATGATACCGGAACTAACAATTCAAAATTAAAATAACTAATAAATAACATCTTAAAAGATCTAGGAAACAGGTAAAGACCATGCCTTGAAAAATGATAAATTTAGTAGGCATTTAAACCTAAAGAGTATAAAGAAAATGCTACAAGTGAAACAAGAAATTAGTGATGAGAATTTCCTTTGAAAGTTTTATCACAATAATAGTATGTCCTTAACATACTCCCTGTAGAGTATTTCCATAGCACAGAGCAAGAAGGTGAAACCAAGGTAGAGTTGAGTGGTTTCTATGAGTGGAGGAGACAGAGTTGAGATTCCTGGGAGGCCAAAGTAGCTAGAGCATGCAGGACAACATACCAGAGAGAAGAGTACCACAAAGAGAGAGAGAGAGTTCTGGAGATCTTTGCAAGGTCAATCTTATACTCACAGGTAAGTAAAGAACAGCAACATGTATGAAAAAACTACACAAGGCTTGGGGGGAATGTGAACATAAGTAACAGTCAATGGATTTTCCAAAGGGTCATGAATAGCTTATTTCCATACTGAAAAAGCCATAACAAAAAAGTCCCTTAATTTATAGGATCAGGGATATTATACTCCGGAGGTACTCAACAATAGGACAAATTAGTCCTAAAATAAAGTTTCTCTGGTCAAACACAAATAAAAGCATAGATCCACACCATATGCAAAAATTAATTCAAAATGGATCATAAACCTAAGTGTAACACAATGCGAGTTTATGAAAGCACAGATAATCTATATAAAGAGATAACAATTACTATTTGCCCTTGCCCCCACAGGGAATACATCCTGAGCAATATTTTCTTTAACCATATGCTTAAAATAACCCCAGAGAGTAAGGTGTTCATACTAAAGAACAATTTGGTAATAAATTGGGAATGAGGGACCTGGTATTTGATTCTAGAATAGCCTACCTTTATCCAAACAATACTTTGTATCATGCAAAGGAATGAATACGGTATATATCCATCTGATAATCCTTAAAAAGTAGGCTTTATCTCTGGGCATATTTTAGAGATACCAAATGTTTTGTCCTAAGACCTGATGATTTTGTTTTCTTTTTTCCTTTGAGGAATCTTCATTCTTCATATATTTTTGTTGTTGTTGTTTACAAAACGGTTAAGATGTTGAGGGCCAAACTGGAGTGAAAGCCTATAAGAAATGGGTCAAGATAGCTTCCCAACCTGATCCTACTTCCAGCCACAAATTAGCAATCCCTATCAGTCTCTGTGATTCGTATACAGTCACCATTTCAGGCAACCACAACGGAGTGTGAGACCAGGATTCAGTGTGATAAAGTTAATACATTGGTTTAGTCCTATGTTGGTACATTTGGCTCCTTCAGGGACCTAGCAGAGCACCTACACAAAGCAGATGAGTTTACTTCACATCATATCCATGATTCCTTTTTGACCAGATGTGGCTAAACAAAATTATTTTATATGCATTAAATCTTAGTTTAACTTCTAGCCAATAATTTGTTTTTCATGAAAATCAGTGACTTCATTTTCTTCCTCCCTTTACTAACAGTTTCACCCATGACCGTTTGCTACAGACATGGCATAGTTATTTTAGTGTAGTTAAAATTCAAGAGTTTTGCATAAAGCAAGAGTGAGTCTTTATAAAACATTTAGCTCATTTTTGAATATGCCAAATGAATATTATTTTTTTCTACGAAGACACTAAAATAAAGGATTAAAACTCAACTTTGACTTGACTGCATTTTCTAATCATTATTTCCTACACAATATTCTAAAGTGCTACCCTCCTCAGTGAAGATGTGATATAGCCAAGTCCAGAGTGGATAACTCTTTCAGAGCAATCGAATTCCTAACTGCATACCTTAACTGTGCTCTAATGGACCCAATAGTCTTGTCAGCATTTTAAAAATAAAGTTTTCCTACACCAGTTCTATTTTCATCGAAGTCCTTTAAAACAGAGTCAATGGCATGCTCTATGTTCTTTACAGTGAAAAGGAGGAGGTGACTTTTTATAAAAACAAAATAAGTTGCATACTCCTGTTTGATATGACATTTGCCCATGTACCATCTTAGAGTAGACAAATCTACTTTTTGCCTCCATTTTTACTTCAACCTAGAAGCCAATATTTCTAATTGAATTAACTTGCTTTTCAATAAGATTGTTCATGCAACTGAGTAATTATGGTAAGTTACTTCATTGCTATTCTTCTCAGCTCTGCACACAGAACACTGATTGAGTTAAAACCCCTATTTACATATTACAATCAGTGGTTAACTAAACTGTCATATTTTTAATTTGAGGGAACATTAAGAGACATAGAAAATTAATCTAAGTGATAAGCCTAGAGAAACAATACATTTCAGTATATTTATATGCAGATAGAGGATACACACACATACACACACACAGATATATCACAGATATGTATATATATATATACACACACACATACACACATATTTTTTTTTCTTCCTAGCAGTAGTTGAGTTGTTTAGGTAAGGAGGCAGAGTGTTTTCTATTTTTATGATGTCAACAGTATATTTGGAAGAGTTACTTCAATAGTGAATACTTATTATCAACAAATCTTACAAACCAAAATACAAGTTAGTTTTCCAAATTTTAATGTACTTACTCTTGCCTTCAAAACAATACATCACCCTCAGTGAAAAGTACTGTGGTTCTGATTATAACATTAATACAACTGATACAATAGTATCATTTGGCACTCATCTGTAACAAGTTCCTGAACGAGCTTTGATCCTATTATGATTCACAACCTTTGTTGGGTCTTTAATGCTCTTTTCTCATCAACCAACCATATATATTTCATTATTAAACACATGGCTCCCAGGATGCAATAAATAATTCAACCTGAATTGGAAATTTTCTATGTTCTATTCATTGTGACATACGCTGAAGACTCAGAGAGGAATAGGACATAGTCTCTACACTCAGAGAACATGTCATAAAGTCATGTTCACACAGATAAATAAACAAATGACAGTTATGTACAATAAATGTAAAGCAGGAAAAGCATACAGAGATTGCACAAAGAGTGAGTGATTATTGCTACGTGGGGGAGTCAGGGGAGACTTTGCGCAGGAAGTGATATGTGATTTGGGAGTAAAGAATAAATAAACTATTCATCAAGTAGATAAAAGGGCATTTTAAATAATGAAACTTAGATACTCAAAATAGGGATTTGCTATCCTTCTCTAAACAAAATTCAACTGTGTTTCTTAACAGAGTCCATGCTAATGTCACCAGTGGGTTATTTGAACATTCATTCAGGTTTATTTGATCCCTATTCAAAATGCCCTCGTGGGCTGTGTTTTGTGGTAACTGTCAGTAAGTTCATAAACATTCAGATTTTACATCTGAATACATGGTAGGATTGTTCTTTCTTGCCTCTTTACTTATTTTTATTATTGAAGTACATTTGACATATAGTGTTATATTAGCTTCAGGTATACAACATACTGATTTGACAATTCTATATATTACGCAATTCTCACCATGATAAGTATAGTTACCATATGTCACCATACAATGTTATTACATTATTGACTATACTCCCTATGCTGTACTTTTCATCACTGTGACTTATTTATTTTATAACTGAAATTTGTACCTCTTAATCCCCTTCACACATTTCATACATCCCCTTACCTCTTGCCTCATCTAAGGGTAGTTCTAAACAAGTAACTTTCTTTGATTAAGGAAAGTGGCATGTGTTATATCCAGGCAAATGCTTTTGAGATCTAATGTATTATTTGATTCATCTGTTTTATCTGTCATGGTGATTACGGATGCACATATTGAGAAGGAGTCTGTGTGAGCCTGGGTCTCTGAGTGGCAATTCTAAGACGATCCCAACCCACTCCTTGAAGGGCATTCAATGTGAGGGAATATTAAACAGTTAGTCTTAAATATCAGTAAGTTTGGGGGTTGTTCACAACTACAGCATATCCTAGCCCATCCTGCCTGATGATGCTTTCAAACACTTTAATATTAAGGCTGTGGTACCAAAATGAAGTGCTCAAATGAGAAAGAAATTGCTTCTAGATATAATATGCATGCTACTGTATAGTATATCACCATATTGTATATCTCACTGATTCTCCTCAGAGCAGATAATGATTCTCTTCATAGCTCATCTACCTATCCCTGAGTATGCATATACATTATTGATCTTCCTGCTTTTGCATGCTTTCTTGGCATTCTGCATTGTGTCCCCCATAGCATGTATTTTAATTTGTAACTGTGAAACTACTATTGGGATCATTTCATTACTATTTGCTTCCTACATATATTGTGATCCCAAATAGATAATGCCATGTCAGTACACTGTGGTGAATAGCAAAGACACTGGATCTGGGTGAGTATTTAAATATTTATTTATTTATTTATTTATTTATTTATTTATTTGAGAGAGAGACAGAGAGAGAGAGAGAGAGTGCCCAGAAGAGGGGCAGAGAGAGAGGGAATCTTAAACAGCCTCCATGCTCAGCAAGAGCCTGATGCAGGGCTTGATCCCACAACCCTGGGATCATGACCTGAGCCAAAGTCGAGAGTTGGATGTTCAACCAACTGAGCCATAAAGGTGCCACTAGGGTGAACATTTTAAAAATAAGTGAAAGTAGAGGTGCCTGGGTGGCTTAGTCTGTTAAGTGACTGACTCTTGGTTTTGGTTCAGGTCATGATCTCAAGGTCATGGGATTGAGCCCCGCATCAGGCTTTGTGCGGACAGCACCAGAGCCTCTTTCCCCCTCTCTCTGCCCCTCCCCGATGCGTGTTCTAAATAAACAAACAAACAAACAAACATTTTTAATAGTGACAGCTAAATAAATAAGTGAATGAATGCATAAATGACTGAGTATATTAAGTGTATCTTTGTTGTCTTTACTGCCCTCCTAAGGCCTTAGACAAGGGGAAAGAAAACTATACTAAACTGTTATGTTAGGTTTTACTAACAAGAATTTAAAATTATTACCAGTAATTATCAATTTATAATAAGTAAAGGGGGTATTTACAATGCTATAATGTAATTTTCTAATCTATAAGATTAGAAATCTGTATAGACTTGTGATTTATCAGTGGTGACAGAAAGTCAGTGACATTGATTTCAGTTTCATAATAATGAAGATTTTCTTTTTTAGAATGCAGTTTCCATAATTTTTGTAAAGACTCAAAATTAACTGTAGCCATTTGAGAGCTGCATTATTTTGAGCAAATATTTAACCCTTTGGGAACTCAGTGTCCTAATCTCTAAAAGGAGAACACCTATAGTATCTACCATACAGAGCTGTTATGAGAACTAAAGGAAGTACTATATGTAAGATAAGATGAATTCCTGCATATGGTATACCCACATACATGTGTACACATATTATACACGATGAACACTGTATCTGTACATACACACACATTTGATCTGATTTTGATTATGTTGACAATGATGGGACGTGCATACAGAATCAAGTCGCTAAATGTGGAATTTTTTACAAGTTTTAGAATTCTAATTATTCTTCTTCACACATATGTTAAATATTTGGGAATAGTTATGTATTTAGATGAAATGTCTACAACTGAAGAATTTTATGATATAGTGATGAAATTACAACCATTACAGTTAGCGTCTTAATTGTGGAACATTTTAACTTTTTTTATATTTATATATCTATGATATTATTTTTGAGTCATATTTTTAAAAATCTTCTAGGTTATGTAATTACTGTCATTAAGGCTACATTTTAAATAATTAATACAGGAAAAGAGAGAAAGATGAGATCATTTATTGTTTACTGATTTTTACCCTATTTTCAGAATTGTAAAGAGAGATAAAAACTAATATTTATAAAGAATCTGCTTTGTGTCAGAATTTTCAGGAACTTAATATATATGCATATACAATATGTAACAGGGGTGCCTGGGTGTCTCAGTGAGTTAAGTGTCAGACTTCAGCTCAGGTCATGATCTTACAGTTTGTGGGTTCAAGACCCACTTCAGGCTCTGTGCTTACAGCTCAGAGCCTGGAACCTGCTTTGGATTCTCTGTTTCCCTCTTTCTCTGGCCCTCCCCCACTCACATTCTGTCTCTCTCTCTGAAAAATAAACAGTAAAAAAATTTACATTTGTAACAAATAATTTATACATAGATAATTTGTAATGTACACATATAACTTCACTTCCATATGCTCCCTACTAATTTTTTAGAGAAAAGGAAAGTCAAGAACTTGAACAATTTGTCAAAATCATCAACTAGAAAAATTTTTTGAATTTTATAAAGGAAACAGATTTATAATACTAATATGGTAAAATCCAAACTTTAAGACTTCATGTAATTCAAATGCATTTTAATTCAATGTAATTCAAAATTCTAAGAGCAAATTAAGTACAATGTCTAGATGTATACAGATCCATTCTTAAACTTTAGCTCTTTTGTTTCACTGATGCAAAACTAAATCCCAAGGATGCTTTCCTAAATTTGCATAGCATCTCAGAGATGATAATAATTCTGATTCTATACTTTTCCAGTTGTGGTCTACTTCCCAGGACTTTACGTCAATGTACATTTTAAAATATTTAAAATATAGATATTAGCTCATATTTCTATCAGAAAAAAATGTGTGATATTCTTATACATGATCATATATCATTTCCAGGCATGAATGCTACTAGATCCTTCCTACTTATTTTAGAACCCATTTTTATTTCATATACTTACTTTTCCCAGACTAGTACTTATGCCACAATCAAAATAGGAGGTAATTAAAATCTATCATAAAATTCTAAAAATACTTTAACAATGCTGTTGGAAAACTTGAAGATAACTTGGATTACACGACTATTTAAAAGTAGGTATTTATACTCCAATTGAGACAAATCTTACATTCATGGAGATGAGTAATAATAATGTTAATTTCCGACCCACCTGAGTAGAAGAAACTTAGTCTAAATAGAAGCCTGTAAAGGAAACCCCTTTCTACTCATCCCCTTTAAAAATAAACGTGTAGCATTTTATGAAAGTCACCAAAGGGATTGTGCAGAATGACTGAATATATATTTAGTCATATATATATATATATATATATATATATATATTCAGTCATATATATATATATATATTCCATATATATTCTGGAATACAGTCATGTTTATATGCCTGCAGGTACATACACACAAACTTGAATATATGTACCTCTATGTATCTCTATGCATATGTTCTATATATGTATATATGCTATATATGTGTATAGTATACATATATATATTATATAACTGTCATTCTTATGTATGAAAATACACACACACACAGACACACACACACACAGTTGACCCTTGAGCTAGGGATGCTGACCCCTACAGAGTTGAAAATCTGCATTATTTTTACTATTTACCAGAAACCTTATCAACGACATAAACAGTCAATTAACACATACTTTGTATAAGTATTATATATTATATTCTTAAAATAAAGTATGCTAGAGGAAAGAAAATGTTCATAAATTTATAAGAAAGAATATTTACAGTACCATACTGTAAAAAATCGATATATAAGTGGACATGTCCAATTCAAACCTGTGTTGTTGAAGGGTCTATGTTAATTTCCAACCCATATATATATATATGCAGTTGACCCTTCAACAATATACGTATACATACGTATACATATACACGTATACGTACACGTATACGTATACATATGTATATGTATATGTATGTACATGTGTGTGTATATATATATATATATATATACACATACACACACCATGTAGCAAATTTAGACATGTATATAAAACAATAAAGTGACAAATATGAAAAGGCGGAATTCTAACATATAGTTTAATATTCTTTAATATTATTTCTTCTGTCTCTAATTACTGCTTATGCAGAAGAGCAGTTCTACCTGTATCTTGTTTCTAAAGAATTCTCAATGCCTTGAAAATTTTAGGACAAATATATATAACAGCTGCTCTTATACCTATACCCTCATAATATACACAAATTAGAAGTGAGATGTCAGCATTTCTTTTCACAGCTGGAAGTATAACATCAAGCAATGTTAACTTTACTTATAACTTTTCATATAATCTCTTTCCCATTTCTTAACTTTTGGACTGAAATTGTCAATGCTTGATAAAAACAGAAAATCAGTTTTCTGTTTAATTTTTTTTAATAGCAGAAGTTTTATTTCAAAACACATTCACAGGGGTGCCTAGGTGGCTCAGTTGGTTAGGCAACTGACTTCAGCTCAGGTCATGATCTCATGGTTCGTGGGTTCAAGCCCCACATCAGGCTCTGTGCTGACAGCTCAGAGCCTGCAGCCTGCTTCGGATTCTGTGTCTCCCCCTCTTTCTATCCCTCTCCTGCTCACACTCTGTGTCACTCTGTCTCTCAATAATAAATAAACGTTAAAAAATTTTTTAAAAAAACACATTCACAATGTCTTGACTTAAAGTTCTTGTTTGGGGTTCATATCTACAGATACAGCAATTTTTTTTTTTAAGCCTGGATCTTTAAGCATAACATTCCAGTATTCAACATTACATTCTAAAAAATAAATGGTAGAATACCTATCACATATTTTGAAATTTGCATAATTCCAGATTAATGTCCCTAAAGGAAAAAAGATAAATTTGTGGTAATGTATACCCTAGATATTATAAATCTATAATGAATGGAGTTTATTTTCTCCATAATGCTTCTCTTTATTTTCTCACCATGATCAGTATGTAATTTACTGAGAGATCCCCCTTAAATTATCAGTGTACCTTATCATTGTAGTTATAAGGCATTGTATAAATTTTGCCCACATTTTTATTTTGCCTCTTTGGTGTATTTTTTTTTTCTTTTTTTTTTAGGTCTACATGTAGAAGCACCACTATCACATGACAAGTACCTAGATAATATCCATTTACCTCTTTCTCACTTCCTTTGTGTTGCTGCTCTGTTTTCACATAGATAATAGACTCTGGTTAAACAATGAGATGAAAGCTCAACTAAAATGTATTAAGCTTACATCTGAAACTAATATAATGCTATACGTTAATTATACTTCAATAAAAGATGTATAAAGCAATATATATGTAAAATTTGAAAAAAAAATGTGCATTCCCATATACTGATATGCTCCACAGCTAGCCACAACCTTCTATTTACTTTGAATGGATAAAATTCATTGGAGCATGAAAGCAAAATGAAGAAGAATTAATAACAGCTTCTGACGTTCAAAAGAAGAGAAAGGTCACATACAGAAGAGAGAGAATCCATTGGTTCCACCAAAGTCCCCTTCCCCCACCTCCAACATGACAAGAGTCCTCTCCTTCCTCTATACCTTTTCTAAAGGAATTGGGGAAATAAAAAAACAAACCATTGCTTAAATAATTATACTTAAATGTATTGCTTGAATTATTTTAATAGATTAAACTTTCTGCATTGGATTAAAACTTTTCACACTGCTGGGCCATGGATGAGAGCCAATGAGAAAGAAAATGAAGGTATTATCTTTTTGTGCATATACTCTATTAAATAATAACTGTGAAACAATATATTGTAGAATGCTCAGAAAATATTACTATGTTTCTAAGTGTTTTCAAGTAAATAGGAGGTTAAAGTACTAGGTTTATGCTGTGACATTCTACATGACAGAACACTACAGAGATAGATGCACAAGGATATTTGTATATATGTGGCGGAAGACATGAGGAAATTATAATAGCCATCAACAAAGTTTTAGAAAATATTTTTACTGTAATAATCAATAATCAATTATAAAGATTGTTTCATTGTTAAGAATATCTCACAGCAAAGCATTTTATTCAAACATTAAAATGCTTTATATTTAATAAATGTACAGAATACAAAGATGAACATCATCATGACAATTCCCAAGACCCATGATGAATATGAGTTTCAATGACTCAGAGTTTACCATCATTAAAGTCTCAGCATATTTGCTTCCATTTAATTGCTTTTGTTGTTGTTATTGTAAAATTATTGTTTTTGTTTAAAAAATATGCACATTATATATGTCATTTAAACTTTAAATTTTTTTTTAATGTTTATTTATTTGAGAGAGAGAGACAGTGTGCGTGGGAGAGGGGCAAAGAGTGAGGGAGACAGCAAATCTGAAGCAGGCTCTGTGGGGTCAGCATAAAGCCTGACATGGGGCTCGAACCCATGATCTAATGTGAGATCAGGACCTGAGCCAAAGTCAGATGCTTAACCAACTGAAGCACCCAGGAGCCCACCATTCAAATTTAATAAAAATATAATTAAAATGAAAAAAAATTGTGATCTTTCTATGTCCTGGGCAGTGATATTAGGAGAACCCTCAGATTTATGCTGACATATTCTAAAACCTTGTGATTCATAGAGGTAGAATTAGAAAACTAAACCTGCTCAACCTGTTTGCTTGAGAATCTTCTGTTATTATCTTCTTTCCCATAGTGTCCATGTTTTTGAATTTTTGTATTTTGTAGTGCCCCATTCAGTGACAGATTCTGCTAGTGAATACTTTTGCTGACAATAAATATTTTCTGGCAAAAGTTGATGAAATTTTTAAAAAGACCATGAGAAATTGTGAAGCTTTTGTGATATCCATTTAATAAGCTTTTAATAAGAACTTCCTCTCAGAGGCTAGACAGATTTTCATTTGATTTTTTTTAACTTTTCAAATTTCTCAAAGGTCCAAGATTTTTATTTTTTATTTTGTTTTACTGACATGTATCACAAATAGGAAAAATAGCAAATTTTTCATAGATATGAAAAGCATAGCAGTGATACTACCTTTTTGTTCTATTTCAACTGATATTTTATTTTTTTTATTTATTTTTTAAATGTTTTAGTACTTATTTTTGAGAGTAAGAGAGACATCACAAGCCGAGGAGGAACAGAGAGAGAGAGATACACAGAATCTGAAGCAGGCTCCCAGCGCTGAGCTGTCTACACATAGCCCAACGCGAGGCTCGAACTCTTGAACCGTGAGATCATGACCTCAGGTGAAGTCGGCTGCTTAACCTACTGAGCCATGCAGGTGCCCCTCAATTGATATTAAAAGAAAGAGGACACGAGGTTTTCCAATATCCTTTTTCCTTCTCCCTCTTGTGTTGCCTTTTTACTTGTTTCTATTTCCTTTTCTTAGGGTCCTTTTGAAATAATATTTGGAAATGGTTTCTCATAGCCTGACTGACACTTCTCTAGGGGGTTATATAGTTCTTGGAATATAGCATGGATATTATTAAACTAACAAATAAACATTTTAAGATATTGCATAAAATTTTGGCCCAAGACCAGCAGCAGTGGTGGTATCTCTAAACAGACTGACATGCTAAAAGACAGGTATGAGAATTTCTCTGGGCAGAAGGAAACTGTGATGTGCAGTCAGTTCATTTTGCTTGTTTGGTTTTATTTTTCACTAAGTCATTAGTAGCATAAAATGTGGTCTTTTCAACACAACTGCCACATGAATACCTCTCAGCTACTACTAGTTCTTGACCTAGAGTCCTCGATTAAGCAATTCTTTTCTCTCATTTCACTTTGTGAAAGCTCCCATTATAGGCTCTCTGTAAACAGAATAGAAAATCCTGACACTGTATGTAGAGTATTTCAAAGTTCAAATTCTTGCATTCACATGTCAAGCATACCCATTATATCTTTTAATAAATATCTTTTAATAGGCAACTTAAGGATTTCATTTCATCATCAAATAGAGAATGGGGATTGTTTCTTCTCAATTATGTTCAGATTTTTCAGAAAATTGCACTTCTGCTTGAAACCAAAAGGGGAAAAAAATAGAAAACTTGACCTATTTTGTTTAAATACGTATTTTTAAAGTGGTAGCCCAAGTATCACAGGTTTTGTCTAGTTTCTCCTGATCCCTCCAAAAAAGTGAACTAGTCTTTCCCACAGCACCTGGCTAATATTCCATTTTAGCAATTGTTGCATTCAATTATAATAATCTGGGATATATTATCTTAAAATTGTCTAGAACACTGTGATTACGAATTTCATCCTCTCAAGAGTCCTAAAAAAACTGAAAAAGACTGATTAGGAAAGTGAGACAAAGGGCTACTATCATTACCGATGAGGAAAATAAAAATTACTTGATACTTACTATGTACTAGTTTTTTGTGGTTTTTTTGTACTAGTTTTATAAGGATTAATCATCACAACTATTCCCTTTCCAACCGACTCTTCCATGAGGTAGATACTATTATCATTCCATCTTGCTTATGAGAAACTGAGTTACAGAGAGGTTCAGTAACCTGCCCAAGGCCATGCACTTAGTAAATTGTGAAGCTAGAATCTAAGATAGACAAGCTTACCTCAAAAACAGGTTCTTTGTATTAAATGTCTCGCTTGAAAGTACTAGAGTTGATACTAAAAGCATGTTTAGTCAGTGAAAAAGCATACTATTGGCAATAAGAGTGTCTTTTGGCTGATTTGAATGCATAAAATGCACACACATAAACACACACACACAAAGAAAGAGAGAGGGAGACAGAGAGAGAGAAAGTAAGATTATTTTTTTTTTAAAGTGCTATTTTCATAGCTAAGAAAATTGAAAGTTAAGAAAGAGCTCATTGAAAATAACAACGTAAGGGGCTCCTGGGTGCCAAGTCAGTTGAGCGTCTGACTATTTTGGTTCAGGTCATGTTCCCAGGGTGGTGGGTTTGAGCCCCACATCAGGCTCTGCACTGGGTATGAGCCTAATTAAGCCTGCTTAACAAGGAGCCGCTCTCTCTCTCCCTCTGCCCCTCTCTTCCACTCATGTGCTCCCTCGCTTTCTCTTGCTCTCTTTCTCTCTCTCAAATAAAATAAATAACTTAAGAAGACAAATCTCTGAAAACAATGCACCAAGAAGTATACACCTTCTGCCCAGAGGAGCCAAGATAGCGGAACAGCATGGAAGTTTTTGTGTGTCTGGCATCCATGAAACACAGTCAGACCAACACTAAACTCTCCTGCACACCTAGAAAACCGATTGGAGATTAATACAACAATCTGCACAACCTGAACCACAGAATTCAGAAGATACGCGGCGAAGAGAGGTGAAATTAGGGAGCAAGAAGCCGCGGGAAGGGAGGTGCTTTTGCCGGTGGAGAGAGGATGGAGACGGGGGTGGGGGGTGTGAGGAGGAATATGGGAAGAGCACCCCTCCCCAAAAGCAGCTGGAGAGAAAATGGAAAATTGGAAACAGCTGCAGGGACTAAACTAAAAAGGGAGAAGGGAGAAAGGAGATGGTTTAAATTCCATTAAGACTGTAAACAAGGGGAGCACAAAGGCTGCAACTCTGCAGCTCCATACCTGTTGGTGCTCTGGTGAGAAGGGTGAATCCCCAGGAACAGAGTGGGGTTCGGGAGGTTCTTGGGCCACACGGGGAAAAGCGGTTCCACTGCTGAAAGGACATTTGGTAGAGAGTGTTGAAGCCACCTGGTCCCAACAGACCCCAGAAAACGGCTACATTTGCTGGTGCTGGAACAAGGTCGTTAAGGGTGAAGCCTGGTGCCAGATGTGTGTTGTGATTTTCCATAATCCCTGAAATACTGCTGCTACACTATCTCACGAACTTTTTCTGGGGCAGGCTGGCTCCTGGCCGCAGTCTCAGGCCACCGGCAGCAGCAGGGTCCAGCAAGCGTTCCTGGGTGCAGCCAACATTCGACCATTGCTCAGTGAGACCCTCCCGCAGAGGGGTGGAACGGGTCAAAGCCGCAGTCCTTTGGAAGTAAAGGGTCAGGAAAAACAGCCGCATCTGAGACAAAACTCAGGAGGGCGGTGCTGCCTGGGACCTGGTCACGGAGAGTGAAAAAGCGTGGAGTGCACAAAAGCTGAAGACAGAGGATGGTTGCATGATTGCTGATTCGGGAGAACAGACTGGTTAGCTGGGTGGCCCGAGTTTCACAGCTCCTGCGCATGCATGCGCATGCGCATACTCACCTGCAAGCGCAACAATCCACCCCAGTAGGCTAGCAGCGCCATCTAGTGGAAAGCAGAGCGGTTACACTGAGCCCCACCAACTGGACCAACTTTGCTCTTCAAGAACACAAGTCTCACCACCGGCTTAGTTTATTGACTATAAAGTACCCCATAGACCGAGTTCTAGGGGAAAACGAAGTAATTTCAGTCCTACTTCATCTGTTAGCAGTTCTATCTATTCAATTTTCATTCTTTTTTTTCTCTTTTACACTTCTTTTCCTTGAACACAGAAAGAGAATTCATTTTTATTTTCAATTTTTATTAAAAATATTTCTTTAATTTTTATTACTATATTTTTTACTTTTGTGTAAATTTTTTCAAATTCTATCTCACTTCCATCATTTTATTTTAGTCTACTGTATTCACCTTTTCAAATTTTCAATTTCCTATTTTTTCTTTTTTTCTCTTTTTCATTTCTTTTTCTTGAATGCAGAAAGAGAAAAACTTCTTTTTACTTTCAATTTCTATTAAAAATATTTTTATTTAATTTTTTGATTCTATTTTTTGCTTTTATGTAAATTGTTTCAAATTCTATTTTACTTCCATCATTTAATTTTAGTCTACTACAGTGTATTCACTTTTTCAAATTTTCAAACGATTTCCTTTTTTCTATTTTTAATCTTTTTTTCTCTTTTTCATTTCTTTTCTTTTTCTTGAATACAGAAAAATAAAAAATCATATTTATTTTTAATTTTTATTAAAAATATTTTTAATTTTTTTCTACTATATTCTTTACTTTTGTGTATATTTTTTTCAAATTCTATTTTACTCCTATCATCTCATTGTAGTCTACTTCAGTGTATTACTTTTTTCAAATTCTCAAATGATTTCTTTTTTTTCTCCCCCCCTTTTTTTCCTCGAATCTTTCAAGCCACTTTCAACACCCAGACAAAAACACACATAAGATTTAGCATCATTGATCCGATTTGTGTGTGTGTGTGTTTTTAATTTTTTAAGTTTACTGTTTTTTTAATTTTAATTTATTTATTTCAATTTTTATACCTCATTAATTCCTTTTCTCCCTTCAAAATGACAAAACGAAGGAATTCACCCCAAAGAGAGCATGAAGAAACAACAGCCAGGGATTTAACCAACACAGATACAAGCAAGATGTCTGAAACAGAATTTAGAATCACGATAATAAGAATACTAGCTGGAGTCGAAAATATATTAGAATCCCGTTCTGCAGAGATAAAAGAAGTAAAAAATAGCCAGAATGAAATTAAAAATGCTATAACTGAGTTCCAATCATGGATGGATGCCGCAGAGGAAAGGATGGATGAGGCAGAACAGAGAATCAGCGATATAGAGGACAAACTTATAGAGAATAATGAAGCAGAAAAAAAGAGGGAGATGAAGGCAAAAGAGCACGATTTAAGACTCATTAAAAAGGAACAACTTCATAATCATAGAGGTCCCAGAAGAGGAAGAGAGAGAAATAGGGGTAGAAGGGGTATGTGAACAAATCACAGCAGAAAACTTTCCTAACCTGGGGAAAGACATAGACATCAAAATCCAGGAAGCACAGATGAATCTCATTAGATTCAACAAAAACTGACCATCAACAAGGCATATCATAGTCAAATTCACAAAATACTCAGGCAAGGAGAGAATCATGAAAGTAGCAAGGGGAAAAAAGTCCCTAACCTACAAGGGAAGACAGATCAGGTTTGCAGCAGACCTTTCCACAGAAACTTGGCATGCCAGAAAGGAGTAGCAGGATATATTCAATGTGCTGAATCAGAAAAATTTGCAGTCAAGAATTCTTTATCCATCAAGGTTGTCATTCAAAATAGGAGAGATTAAAAGTTTCCCAAACAAAAATTGAAGGTGTTTGTGACCACTAAACCGGCCCTACAAGAAATTTTAAGGGGAACTCTCTGAGGGGAGAAAAGATGTAAATAAATAAATAAATGAGTGAAAGAATGAATAAATAAATAAATACCAAAAGCAACAAAGACTAGAAAGGACAAGAGAACACCACCAGAAACTCCAACACTACAAGAAACATAATGGCAATAAATTCATATCTTTCAGTACTCTAAAGGTCAATGAACTCAATGCTCCAATCAAAAGACAAAGGGTAACAGAATGGATAGGAAAACAAGATCCATCTATATGCTGTTTACAAGAGACCCACTTTTGACCTAAATACACCTTCAGATTGAAAGTAAAGGGATGGAAACCATCTATCATGATAATGGTCAATAAAAGAAAGCCAAAGTAGCCACACTTATATCAGACAATCTAGACTTTAAGATAAAGACTGTATCAAGAGATGCCAAAGGGCATTATATCATAATCAAGGGGTCTATCCACCAAGAAGATAACAATTGTAAATATTTATGCGCCAAATGTGGCAGCACCCAAATATATATTCAATTAATCACAAACATAAAGAAACTCATTGGTAGTAATACCATAATAGTAGGGGACTTCAACACCCCACTCACAGCAATGGACACGTCATCTAATCAAAAAATCAACACGGAAACAATGGCTTTGAATGACACACTGGACCAGATGGACTTAACGGATATATTCAGAACATTTCATCCTAAAGCAGCAGAATATACATTCTTCTCCAGCACACATGGAATGTTGTCCAGAATAGATCACATACTGGGACACAAATCAGCCCTCACCAAATACAAAAAGATTGAGATCATACTGTGCATAGTTTCAGACCACAACACTATGAAATTTGAAATCAACCACAAGAAAAAATTTAGAAAGGTAACAAATACCTGGAAACTGAAGAACATCCTACTAAAGAATGAATGGGCTAACCAAGAAGTTAAAGAGGAAATTAAAAAGTATATGGAAGTCAATGAAAATGATAACACCACAACCCAAAACCTCTGGGATGCAGCAAAGGCGGTCATATGAGGAAAGCATATAGCAATCCAGGCCTGCCTAAAGAAGGAAGAAAGGTCTCAGATACACAACCTAACCTTATGCCTTAAGGGGCTGGAAAAAGAACAGCAAATAAATCTAAAACCAGGAGAATACAGAAAATAATAAAGATTGGAGCAGAAATTAATGCTATGGAAACAAAACAAAACAAAACAAAAACCAGTAGAACAGAATAATGAAACCAGAAGCTTGTTCTTTGAAAGAATTAACAGAATTGATAAACTACTAGCCAGTTTGACCAAAAAGAAAAAGGAAAGGAGACAAATAAATAAAATCAAGAATGAAAAAGGAGAGATCACAAACAACACAGCAGAAATACAAACAATAATAAGAGAATATTATGAGCAATTATATGCCAATAAAATGGGCAATATGGAAGAAATGGACAAATTCCTAGAAATATATACACTACCAAAACTGAAACAGGAAGAAATAGAAAATTTGAACAGACCCATACCCAGTAAGGAAATCAAATTCATAGTCAAAAATCTGCCAAAAAACAAGAGTCCAGGTCCAGATGGTTTTCCAGGGGAATTCTACCAAACATTTAAGAAAGAGTTAACACCTATTCTCTTGAAGGTGTTCCAAAAAATAGAAATGGAAGGAAAACTTCCAAACTCTTTCTATGAAGGCAGCATTACCTTGATTCCAAAACCAGAGACCCCACTTAAAAGGAGAACTATAGACTAATTTCCTCGGTGAAGATGGATACAAAAATCCTCAACAAGATATTAGCCAACTGGATCCTACAATACATTAAAAATTATTCACCACGACCAAGCGGGATTTATACCTGGGATGCAGGGATGGTTCAATATCCACAAAACAATTAACATGATTCATCACATCAATAAAAGAAATGAAAAGAACCATATGATCCTCTGTATAGATGCAGAGAAAGCATTTGACAAAATATAGCATCCTTTCATGATAAAAACCCTCAAGAAAGTAGGGATAGAAGGATCATACCTCAAGATCATAAAAGCCATATATGAATGACCCAACGCTAATATCATCCTCAATGGGGAAAAACTGAGGGCTTTCCCCCTAAGGTCAGGAACAAGACAGGGATGTCCACTCTCACCACTGTTATTCAACATATTATTGGAAGTCTTAGCCTCAGCAATCAGACAACACAAAGAAATAAAAGGCATTCAAATCAGCCAGGACAAGGTCAAACTTTCACTCTGTGGAGATGACATGTTACTCTATATGGAAAACCCTATAGATTCCACCCAAAAACTGTTAGAACTGATTCATGAATTCAGCAAAGTTGCAGGATATAAAATCAATGCACAGAAATTGGTTGCATTCCCATACACCAACGATGAAGTGACAGAAAGAGAAATCACGGGATCGATCCCATTTACGATTGCACCAAAAACCATAAAATACCTAGAAATAAATCTAACCAAAGAGGTGAAAAATCTATACACTGAAAACTATAGAAATCTTATGAAATAAATTGAAGAAGACAAAAAAAATGGAAAAGATTCCATGCTCCTGGATACGAAGAACAAGTATTGTTAAAATGTCGATACTACCCAAAGCAATCTACACATTCAATGCAATCCCTATCAAAATAACACCAGCATTCTTCACAGAGCTAGAAAAAATAATCCTAAAATTTGTATGGAACCAGAAAAGACCAATAGCCAAAGCAATCTGGAAAAAGAAAACCAAAGCAGGAGGCGTCACAATCCCAGACTTGAAGCTATACTACAAAGCTGTAATCATCAAGACAGTATGGTACTGGCACAAGAACAGACACTCAGATCAATGGAACAGAATACAGAACCTAGAAATGGACCCACAAACGTATGGCCAATTAATCTTTGACAAAGCAGGAAAGAATATCCAGTGAAATAAAGACAGTCTCTTCAGCAAGTGGTGCTGGGAAAACTGGACAGCGACATGCAGAAGAATGAACCTGGACCACTTTCTTACACCATACACACACACAAAAAAAAAAACTCAAAATGAATGAAAGACCTAAATGTAAGACAGGAAGCCATCAAAATCCTCGAGGAGAAAGCAGGCAAAAAACTCTTTGATATTGGCCACAGCAACTTCTTACTCAACACGTCTCTGGAAGCAAAGGAAACAAAAGAAAAAATGAACAATTGGGACCTCATCAAAATAAAAAGCTTCTGCACAGCAAAGGAAACAATCAGCAAAACTAAAAGGCAACTGACAGAATGGGAGAAGATATTTGCGAATGACATGTCAGATAAAGGGTTAGTATCTAAAATCTAGAAAGAACCTATCACCCTACACCCAAAAAAAAACAAATAATCCAGTGAAGAAATGGGCAAAAGACATGAATAGACACTTCTCCAAAGAAGACATCCAGATGGCCAACTGACACATGAAAAAATGCTCAATATCACTCATCATCAGGGAAATACAAATCAAAACCACAATGAGATACCACCTTACACCTGTCAGAATGGCTAACATTAACAACTCAGGCAACAACAGATGTTGGCGAGGATGCGGAGAAAGAGGATCTCTTTTGCATTGTTGGTGGGAATGCAAGCTGGTGCAGCCACTCTGGAAAACAGTATGGAGGTTCCTCAAAAAACTAAAAATAGAACTACCCTACGATCCAGTAATTGCACTACCAGGCATTTATCCAAGGGATACAGGTATGCTGTTTCGAAAGGACACATGCACCCCCATGTTTTTAGCAGCACTATCAACAATAGCCAAAGTATGGAAAGAGCCCAAATGTCCATTGATAGATTAATGGATAAAAAAGATGTGGTGTGTGTGTATGTATATATATATATATATATATATATATATATATATATATATATATATATATATAAAGGAGTATTACTTGGCAATCATAAAGAATGAAATCTTACCATTTGCAACCATATGGATGGAACTGTAGGGTATTATGCTAAGTGAAATTAGTCAGAGAAAGACAAAAAATCATATGATTTCACTCATATGAGGACTTTAAGAGACTAAACAGATCAACATAAGGGAAGGGAAACAAAAATAATATAAAATCAGGGAGGGGGACAAAACAGAAGAAACTCATAAGTATGGAGAACAAACTGAGGGTTACTGGAGGGGGTTGTGGGAGGGGGGATGGGCTAAATGGGTAAGGGGCACTAAGGAATCTACTCCTGAAATCATTTCTGAACTATATGCTAATTTGGATGTAAATTTAAACAAATAAAAAATAAAAATATAAAATAAAATAAAATAAAATAAAATAAAATAAAATAAAATAAAATAAAATAAAATAAAATAAAAAGTATATACCTTCCTGGGGCGCCTGGGTGGCTCAGTCGGTTAAGCGTCCGACTTCAGCTCAGGTCATGATCTCGCGGTCCGTGAGCTCAAGCCCCGCGACGGGCTCTGTGCTGACCACTCAGAGCCTGGAGCCTGTTTCGGATTCTGTGTCTCCCTCTCTCTCTGACCTTCCCCCATTCATGCTCTGTCTCTCTCTGTCTCAAAAATAAATAAACGTTAAAAAAAATTTTAAAAAATGTATATACCTTCTATATGTGGAAAACAAACAAAAGAACCTCTAGGTGTCCATATAAGTATTTAAATAAGTGGAATGCTATATGTTGGTTTTAGATAGAAAATTTTGATAATTTAAATAGATCAAGTCTCCCCTAGGTTAAGTATGGATGATTCTGTTGTGTACCTACCCAACAACCTGTTCGCCTGTTCTTTGAAAACAGACACCCAAATAACAATATGAAAAGATGTTCTACATCGTATGTTATCAGGGAAATGCAAATTTCACTGACAATGAGCCATCAGTTCACAACTATTAGAATGGCCAAAATCCTGAGCACTGACAAGTGACAACACCAACTGCTGACAAGAGTGTGGGAAAACACTGCTGGTGGGAATGCAAGACAGCACATCTGCTTGGGAAGACAGTTTGGCAGTTTCTTACAACACTAAGTATACTCCTGGCATATAATGCAGCAATCACACTCCTTGTTATTTACCCAAAGGAGTTTAAGACTTAGGCTCACACAAAAGCCTATGTCAATGTAGGTTCATCAATTATAACAAATGTACCACTATTGTGGGGTGTTGATAATGAAGAGGTTATGCATATGTGGAGGCAGGAGTATATAGGAAATCTCAGAACCTTCCTCCAATTTGGGTGTGAATCTAAAACTGCTCACAAAAAATAAGGTGTCACAATCAAAAGCAAAAACCCTTCTTTCATCAAATATTGAGATGCCTGCACTTAATGAAACCTTCCTCATCCTGAGGTGAATTCTTATTAATTCACTTACCAGTGATCAGTTCTATAACAGGCATCAATGGAATTCTCACGAATAAGATGAGTTCTACAAAGAGCTCTGAATACAAAGAAGAAACATATTTTTCTTTGACCTTGGACTTTAGGTGTGCTTGAAGATGACATAGCTGCTATGTGACCATTAGAGACAAGCCTGACTTAGCTAACCCAACATCACTATGGCTTTGGATGTCTGTTCATATAAATTAATAAACCCCCTTTTTAACTTATAATGTTTTATATTGGATACTCAATCAATTCCTGCTAATGCAGAAAATATTCTGATATATCACTTTAGACATATATTCTTTTCCCCAAAGTATATCCACATTGTGAATTAACTACAGATGATTTCAACATTTGTATGGACATAAGCATGAAAAATAGTTGGGAAATTCTCAAAACTAAGCTTAATTAGATGATACTGAAAAATAACTTAAGGTAAAGAAAAACTACATAATGAAGCTAACAGAATTTTAAGTGTGAACTGATATAAGAGTATGCAAATCTTAGAACCAGGATAGACCAAAAATGAATCCAAATAAATAAGACATTTAGTATATTATAATATGGCATATCAAATTTTGAGGAAATACATAAAATTTAGTCACTGATGCTGAGACAACATAATATATAAAAATAGAACTGGACTCCTCATATTTCATACCAAAATAAATTCTACACAGTCAATGATTAAAAGTAAAATAAACAAGTGAACATATAAAAGTAAACATACAAGAAAAAACGTGATGTTTTATTTTATTATTTTGAAGAGCTAAACTGGTAAAATAGTAAATGATTAAAAATAGCTAAGATCTCAAAATAGTATATGGAATGTTTTTTAAAAGAACATTTTGTAGTTAAATGGGGATGGATGTCTTGCACACACTGTTAGAGTGAATGTGATCAGTACAGTTTGGAATGCAACTTGACAACATCTATAAAAATTTTGTATATTTATACTATTTGAATCAAACTTTCTGCTTCTAGCAAATTTTCTTACAAATACATTTGGAAGTGTGCCCAATGACAAACTGAATAAACAATGATGTTTATTCAATCTGCATCCATTGATATGGCGCCACCTAGAACATAACCTAGAGGATGAATTGTTATATGAAAGAAACATGATACTGAAATATCTCATAGTATGGGGATATCATGGGAGACAGTCAAGCAGAAACCATAAAATTTAACTCAGGAAAAAAATTATTAAAAGGAATAGGAAGAACAAATAATAATAAAGTGTTATTAATAATTCCATCTTAAAAGACTATCACAAACACAGAAAGGAAAAAAGGAAGAGCTCTTTCCATCATTTCTGTATTTCTTTCTCTTTTATGATCTTTGCCTTTACATTACCTTTTGATTTTTATGCTGAAATCTGTAGCCAGAAAAGCTGCTGCAAGTGATTACTTATACTCTGGAAAGAAAACCTAGTTTTAACTTTGGTGTGTGTGTGTGTGTGTGTGTGTGTGTGTGTGTGTGTGTACAGTACTCTAGATTGAGGGTCTCCTGAGAAATTAGAAGTCTATCACCAATATAATGAAGAAATTGAATTGGACAAGGAACACTACTCACTACTTCTGTTTGCCAGGCTGAAGAGAAAAACTTTAGAAGAAAACATTTAAGTTCTTTCTGGTTCTAACATTCCATGTTCATTTTCCTTTGTTCCAAAAGGCCTACGGAGGTGGAATCTTTTAATATTCAGTTAGCTAGCCTCAGCCTCCACAGGAGTAGTTTTCACTCGATGCTGATTAAACTTTAGCACCACAATCTTGTTTGAAAACTTCAGATCAAGAGGCACTTTATTTCTCAGGTATCAAGAATAAACACTTTGAACTCTTTAGCACTGTAATAATTCTCCAAAAATGTCAAGTTCTGGTTTCCAAATTCTCTATGCTTCTAAAATGATGAGAATTTACAGCATACACAAATGACCTTCTCCCTGAGCCACATTAGCTGCCTATTCAGCACGGTGACCTTCCCCTCCAAAGACTTTACTGTAAATCAGTGATGAAGGTGTCAGGTCCAGGTTCAGGGTTCAGTGTCATCATTTTCTTTTCTTAATGGAAGAGCCTAAACACTGTGGTTGCAAAGCTTTCCATCAAACTGAATATCCCTGCTATCAAACCCAGTGTAACATGTTTTTACTCCTCTCTAAATTGCTATAGCTAATGCTTGCCCTCTCTTACACATTAAGAAATGACAGATTCTGTCTTTCTATCTCTCTCTCTCTCCTTCTCCCACTCCACATTAATATATGTTTCAAAACACAATACATTCAAGCGTTTGAATGGATAGGGAAGGAAGACGAGAAGTATGGCATTTCTAAATATGTTGAGCCATTTTAGATTAACGTAAATGTGTTATGTTGAATTTAATTTACCTTAATGTGGTCACTTTTTATCCATCACTGACTAATGAGTGCTGAGATTTAGGGGTGACCTCAGCCTTTACAAGGAAAGATTTTGACCCTGAAGACAAAGTAAAAGGTTGCAATGATTAACTAATAGATGAGGTAGAAGTTTCATGTTTGCATCCCATATTCTTATAATGATTATAAAGTAGAATCCAATAAATACTCCATTAAGGAGTTTCAAAATACTTCCAATCCTTGTAAAAAGAAATGTGTGCTAGTGTAATTCAGCAGCCCTAATTTGCATGAGGTTACTGCTTTGTATGCAGAATCAAACATGCATACGTTCTGCAAAATTATTTTTTAATTGTAGTTCTTTAATGATTTGAAGGCATTTTAGTGTCATAGTATAAATTTAAAATAATGTCAATGTTCATATACATTATGAAAGTCCCTAAATAGGTCTAAATTAATGAACATGAGGAAAACAAAAGGAAAGAGTTTACATAAACATTGTATTTACAGACACTGGGGTGTATAAAAATTATAACAATGAAGCACATGTTTTCTTTTTTTTTAAGTTTATTTATTTATTTTTGACAGAGAGAATGCAGGGGAGGGACAGAGAGAGAAAGAGAGAGAGAGAATCCCAAGCAGGCTCTGCACTGTCAGTACAGAGCCCCCCATGGGGCTTGAACTCATGAACTGTGAGATATGACCTGAGCTGAAATCAAGAGTTGAACGCTTAACTGACTGAGCCAACCAGGTGTCCTAAAGCACACATTTTCTAAATTATTTTCTCTAAACATCATTATCCTTATCAACTTTATTGCTATTCTTTATTCCTTAAAATTGTAAAAGGTATCTTTTTGTGCTATCATAATTTTCCTTTCATCTTTAATTACTTTATTGACTTTTTCATACTTAAAATATCATCCTTTTCTCTTTTGAAATTTTGAAAGTAATATGACATCATTGTCAATAATTAAAAATATAGGAAGATACATATGAAGAAAAAATACTTCTAACCCTAAAGTCTAACAGAGATCACTTTTTACCTAACTATTCTTTTCCAAGTATCAGTATACTTGGAAATATCAGTATACTTATCTTTTACAATTAAATGAGATCAGATTGTATATAAAATTAGTATTTGATTTTTAAAATTAACATTGTACTGGCCATTTTGCTATGACAGCAAAGAACCTGGAGAACATGATTGTTAATTGCCACATAATATACATCATATATATGGTTATACCTTAAATAATTTACCCATTTTCTTTTTTTTGTTATTTAGATTGTTTACCAAAAACTATCCCCATAAATATTTGAAAATCAGTATTTTTATTACTTTATATCTGTTTCTCTTTTTTATTAGTTTTTAAAAATTTTAATGTTTATTTATTTTTGAGAGAGAAAGAGAGAGAGACACTACAGAGGAAGGCAGAGAGAGAGGGGAGACACAGAATCTGAAGCAGGCTCCAGGCTCGCAGCTGTCAGCACAGAACCCGATGTGGGCCTCGAACTCATGAGAAATCACGACTAGAGCCGAAGTCAGATGCTTTAACCGACTGAGCCACCCAGGTGCCCCTCTTATTTTTTATTATTAATCTTAAAATGAATGCCTTTGAATGTAGATTACCAAATTAATCATCAATTAACCAAGAAATATTAACTGATTTTATGCTCACTAATTATGTGTTAAGATGCTTGTGTTTTATTTTTTTATTTTTATTTTTTTTCAATATATGAAATTTATTGTCAACCTGGTTTCCATACAACACCCAGTGCTCATCCCAAAAGGTGCCCTCCTCGATACCCTCACCCACCCCCCCCCTCCCTCCCACCCCCCCATCAACCCTCAGTTTGTTCTCAGTTTTTAAGAGTCTCTTATGCTTTGGCTCTCTCCCACTCTAACCTCTTTTTTTTTTTTTTTCCTTCCACTCCCCCATGGGTTTCTGTTAAGTTTCTCAGGATCCACATAAGAGCGAAAACATATAGTATCTGTCTTTCTCTGTATGGCTTATTTCACTTAGCATCACACTCTCCAGTTCCATCCACGTTGCTACCAAGGGCCATATTTCGTTCTTTCTCATTGCCATGTAGTACTCCATTGTGTATATAAACCACAATTTCTTTATCCACTCATCAGTTGATGGACATTTAGGCTCTTTCCATAATTTGGCTATTGTTGAGAGTGCTGCTATAAACATTGGGGTACAAGTGTCCCTATGCATCAGTGCTCCTGTATCCCTTGGGTAAATTCCTAGCAGTGCTATTGCTGGGTCATAGGGTAGGTCTATTTTTAATTTTCTGAGGAACCTCCACACTGTTTTCCAGAGTGGCTGCACCAATTTGCATTCCCACCAACAGTGCAAGAGGGTTCCCGTTTCTCCACATCCTCTCCAGCATCTATAGTCTCCTGATTTGTTCATTTTGGCCACTCTGACTGGCGTGAGGTGATATCTGAGGTGGTTTTGATTTGTATTTCCCGGATAAGGAGCGACGTTGAGCATCTTTTCATGTGCCTGTTGGCCATCTGGATGTCTTCTTTAGAGAAGTGTCTATTCATGTTTTCTGCCCATTTCTTCACTGGGTTATTTGTTTTTCAGGTGTGGAGTTTGGTGAGCTCTTTATAGATTTTGGATACTAGCCCTTTGTCCGATATGTCATTTGCAAATATCTTTTCCCATTCCGTTGGTTGCCTTTTAGTTTTGTTGGTTGTTTCCTTTGCTGTGCAGAAGCTTTTTATCTTCATAAGGTCTCAGTAGTTCATTTTTGCTTTTAATTCCCTTGCCTTTGGGGATGTGTCGAGTAAGAGATTGCTACGGCTGAGGTCAGAGAGGTCTTTTCCTGCTTTCTCCTCTAGGGTTTTGATGGTTTCCTGTCTCACATTCAGGTCCTTTATCCATTTTGAGTTTATTTTTGTGAATGGTGTCAGAAAGTGGTCTAGTTTCAACCTTCTGCATGTTGCTGTCCAGTTCTCCCAGCACCATTTGTTAAAGAGACTGTCTTTTCTCCATTGGATGTTCTTTCCTGCTTTGTCAAAGATGAGTTGGCCATACGTTTGTGGGTCTAGTTCTGGGGTTTCTATTCTATTCCATTGGTCTATGTGTCTGTTTTTGTGCCAATACCATGCTGTCTTGATGATGACAGCTTTGTAGTAGAGGCTAAACTCTGGGATTGTGAGGCCTCCTGCTTTGGTCTTCTTCTTCAAAATTACTTTGGCTATTCGGGGCCTTTTGTGGTTCCATATGAATTTTAGGATTGCTTGTTCTAGCTTCGAGAAGAATGCTGGTGCAATTTTGATTGGGATTGCATTGAATGTGTAGATAGCTTTGGGTAGAATTGACATTTTGACAATATTTATTCTTCCAATCCATGAGCAGGGAATGTCTTTCCATTTCTTTATATCTTCTTCAATTACCTTCATAAGCTTTCTATACTTTTCAGCATACAGATCTTTTACATCTTTGTTTAGATTTATTCCTAGGTATTTTATGCTTCTTGGTGCAATTGTGAATGGGATCAGTTTCTTTATTTGTCTTTCTGTTGCTTCATTGTTAGTGTATAAGAATGTAACTGATTTCTGTACATTGATTTTGTATCCTGCAACTTTGCTGAATTCATGTATCAGTTCTAGCAGGCTTTTGGTGGAGTCTATCGGATTTTCCATGTATAGTATCATGTCAACTGCAAAAAGTGAAAGCTTGACTTCATCTTTGTCAATGTTGATGCCTTTGATTTCCTTTTGTTGTCTGATTGCTGATGCTAGAACTTCCAACACTATGTTAAACAACAGCGGTGAGAGTGGACATCCCTGTCGTGTTCCTGATCTCAGGGAAAAAGGTCTCAGTTTTTCCCCATTGAGGATGATGTTAGCTGTGGGCTTTTCATAAATGGCTTTTATGATCTTTAACTATGTTCCTTCTACCCCGACTTTCTCGAGGGTTTTTATTAAGAAAGGTTGCTGAATTTTGTCAAAGGCCTTTTCTGCATCGATTGACAGGATCATATGGTTCTTTTCTTTTATTAATGTGATGTATCACACTGATTGATTTGCAAATGTTGAACCAGCCCTGCATCCCAGGAATGAATCCCACTTGATCATGGTGAAAAATTCTTTTTATATGATGTTGAATTCGATTTGCTAGTATCTTATTGAGAATTTTTGCATCCATATTCATCAGGGATATTGGCCTGTAGTTCTCTTTTTTTACTGGGTCTCTGTCTGGTTTAGGAATCAAAGTAATACTGGCTTCCTAGAATAAGTCCAGAAGTTTTCCTTCCCTTTCTATTTTTTGGAATAGCTTGAGAAGGATAGGTATTATCTCTGCTTTAAACGTCTGGTAGAACTCCCCTGGGAAGCCATCTGGTCCTGGACTCTTATTTGTTGGGAGATTTTTGATAACCGATTCAATTTCTTTGCTGGTTATGGGTCTGTTCAAGCTTTCTATTTCCTCCTGATTGAGTTTTGGAAGCATGTGGATGTTTAGGAATTTGTCCATTTCTTCCAGGTTGTCCAGTTTGTTGGCATATAATTTTTCATAGTATTCCCTAATTGTTTGTATCTCTGAGGGATTGGTTGTAATAATTCCATTTTCATTCATGATTTTATCTATTTGGGTCATCTCCCTTTTCTTTTTGAGAAGCCTGGCTAGAGGTTTATCAATTTTGTTTATTTTTTCAAACAACCAACTCTTGGTTTCGTTGATCTGCTCTACAGTTTTTTTAGATTCTATATTGTTTATTTCTGCTCTGATCTTTATTATTTCTCTTCTTCTGCTGGATTTAGGCTGTCTTTGCTGTTCTGCTTCTATTTCCTTTAGGTGTGCTGTTAGATTTTGTATTTGGGATTTTTCTTGTTTCTGGAGATAGGCCTGGATTGCAATGTATTTTCCTCTCAGGACTGGCTTCGCTGCATCCCAAAGCGTTTGAATTGTTGTATTTTCATTTTCGTTTGTTTCCATATATTTTTTGATTTCTTCTCTAATTGCCTGGTTGACCCACTCATTCTTTAGTAGGGTGTTCTTTAACCTCCATGCTTTTGGAGGTTTTCCAGACGTTTTCCTGTGGTTGATTTCAAGCTTCATGGCATTGTGGTCTGAAAGTATGCATGGTATAATTTCAAATTCTTGTATACTTATGAAGGGCTGTTTTGTGACCCAGTATATGATCTATCTTGGAGAATGTTCCATGTGCACTCGAGAAGAAAGTATATTCTGTTGCTTTGGGATGCAGAGTTCTAAATATATCTGTCAAATCCATCTGATCCAATGTATCATTCATGGCCCTTGTTTCTTTATTGACCATGTGTCTAGATGATCTAGCCATTTCTGTAAGTGGAGTGTTAAAGTCCCCTGCAATGACCACATTCTTATCAATAAGGTTGCTTATGTTTATGAGTAATTGTTTTAAATATTTGGGGGCTCCCGTATTCGGCGCATAGACATTTATAATTGTTAGCTCTTCCTGATGGATAGACCCTGTAATTATTATATAATGCCCTTCTTCATCTCTTGTTACAGCCTTTAATTTAAAGTCTAGTTTGTCTGGTATATGTATGGCTACTCCAGCTTGATCTCTGCAGTCCCTTGATCTCTGTAGCAAGAGATTCTCTGCTGTCCTCTATACTGTTTTCAAGCCCAGCGATTAATTTTATGACTATTATTCTAAATTCACTTTCTGTTACATTATTTAAATCCTTTTTGATCAGTTCATTAGCTGTTGTTATTTCCTGGAGATTCTTTTGAGGGGAATTCTTCCTTTTGGTCATTTTGGATAGTCCCTGGAGTGGTGCGGACCTGCAGGGCACTTCCCCTGTGCTGTGGTGTATAACTAGAGTTGGTGGGTGGGGCCGCAGTCAGACCTGATGTCTGCCCCCAGCCCACCGCTGGGGCCACAGTCAGACTGGTGTGTGCCTTCTCTTCCCCTCTCCTAGAGGTGGGATTCACTGTGGGGTGGCATGGCCCGTCTGGGCTACTTGCACACTGCCAGGCTTGTGGAGCTGGGGATCTGGCATATTAGCTGGGGTGGGTAGGCAAGTGCACGGGGGCAGGAGGGGCAGGCTTAGCTCGCTTCTCCTTAGGTGATCCACTTCAAGAGGGGCCCTGTGGCAGCGGGAGGGAGTCAGACCCGCTGCCAGAGGGGTGGCACAGACTTGGGTGTTTGCACGGTGCGAGCAAGTTCCCTGGCAGGAACTGGTTCCCTTTGGGATTTTGGCTGGGGGATGGATGAGGGAGATGGCGCTGGTGAGTGCCTTTGTTCCCCAACAAACTGAGCTCTGTCGTCACGTCCCGGGGCTCAGCAACTCTCCCTCCCTTTGTTCCAGCCTTCCCGCTTTCCCGCTTTCCGAGCAGAGCTGTTAACTTATGACCTCCCAGACACTAAGTCGGGCTTGCTGTCGGAACACACTCCGTCTGGCCCCTCCGCTTTTGCTGGCCAGACTCGGGGGCTCTGCTTTGCCAGGGGGCCGCCCATCCGCACCGGCTCCCTCCCGCCAGTCCGTGGAGCGCGCACGGCCTCGCCGCCCTTCCTACCCTCTTCCGTGGGGCTCTCATCTGCGCTTGGCTCCGGAGACTCCATTCTGCTAATCCTCTGGCGGTTTTCTGGGTTATTTAGGCAGGTGTAGGTCGAATCTAAGTGATCAGCAGGACGGGAGGTGAGCCCAGAGTCCTCCTACACCGCCATCTTCCATTCAATCCTCAAGATGCTTGTGTTTTAATGTAGCCTGCTAACATTGAAAAGTATTATTTTTTTTAAAACCTCCACCTATTTTATAGGATGGGAGTCTGGTATTTTAATAGGGATTACCAGCTTGTGTTCCTTGGTGTTATTTTTACCTCTGAGATACACATAGACACATAAATTCAATGAAATACTTGGACATACCAGTCTTTAAGAGTCTATCTGCAGAGGGGCGCCTGAGTGGCTCAGTCAGCTAAGCATCCGACTTTGTCTCAGGTCATGATCTCACGGTTTGTGAGTTTGAGCCCTGCATCGGGCTCTGTGCTGACAGCTCAGAACCTGGAGCCTGCTTCTGATTCTGTGTCTCCCTCGCTCTCTGCCCCTTCCCCACTCATGCTCTGTGTCTCTCTCTCTCTCTCTCTCAAACATAAATAAACATTAAAAACAATTTTAAAAAAAGTCTATCTTCAGAGCAACATGCAGGCTGAGATTGTTCGGGTTAGTCAAGAAGAATGCTTGAAAATGAAAATGAGGAGAAAAGTACATGCCTCCCCCACTATTATCTAGGCCTAGCCCCAAAAACTTTGTAAGAGTGCAAGGAAACACTCTTTGGGGCCCAGGAATTTTTAAGAATAACAAGCTTACTCAGAAAGATACTCTTTTAACCATTATAAACACATGAAAATTTCAGTTACCACATGGTCATATTCCACAATTTAAATGCATATATCATGTATATATTGTATTTTGTATCTTCCCATCTGAGTTGTGTATTTAATATCATATTTTGGTTTGCTGATCAGTTCTTTTTATCCATCTATTCTTTTTTTTTTTTTCAACGTTTTTTTATTTATTTTTGGGACAGAGAGAGACAGGGCATGAACGGGGGAGGGGCAGAAAGAGAGGGAGACACAGAATCGGAAACAGGCTCCAGGCTCCAGCCATCAGCCCAGAGCCTGACACGGGGCTCGAACTCACGGACCGCGAGATCGTGACCTGGCTGAAGTCGGACGCTTAACCGACTGCGCCACCCAGGCGCCCCTATCCATCTATTCTTAAAGCAATACCAGCTAATATAAAAAAGGTTTTTTTAGTAAAAGAGACATCATCACACACGTATACTTCCACATAAACTTAAAACTTATTTTTAAAAGTAATATATCAAGAGGATAAAACAATCAAAGAGAATTAACCATATGTTGACAAGCAATTTCTCTATCATTACATACCCAAATTCTTTCTTTCCTTTATAAGGTTAAATGTTTCTACTCTCGTATGTATCCTTCATATGTACTTTATACATATAAGTAATTTTATGTGTATATTCAGGCATACATGCATGTGTAAATGCAAGTATTGACACAGATTTTTTTAACACATGGGATTTTTTTTCTACCTTCTTTCCCTTTGTTTACTTGAACAGCATGAAATATTAATTTCTTTTGTGAACTTATGGTTAATGTAGCTAAAACTTGTTCTTTAAAAGCCTTTTCTGCTAAATATTTTAACTTTTTCTTGGAAATACTACTATATTTTACTAAAACACTATTCAGAGAAATCTTAACACTAAAAATTCACATAGCTATACTTGAACTCTCCCTAGTGTTACAATTAGTAACAGTGAAGAAGGGAGTTTTAACGCTTATCTGAATTCAGTTCTCAAATTATTCTGGGTACAGTGGAGATTAAATTCTCCCACCACTTGTACAGAAAAGAATTAACATAACAGGCGTGGGACTACTATCCTTAGAACAGCTTGCTTGCAAGGTTGAACCTTGGCTGGCATCTGGGAATTTGGCTTTCGGGGTGTTCTTAATCAACAGTTAACTGATGAGAATAATTTGCTGTGCCTGGACTTTTAAGTAAACAATATGATTTATGCTGAACACCTACTTTTCTTTTATGAGTTTGGAAATTTGGTACCTTCCAGACAGAGAGAGTACTCACGTGATCAACCCCAGTGAAAACTCTGAGCACTGCATCTCTAACCCCTGATGGACAACACTTCACCTGTTTAGTCCCAACTCCTTGTTAAAGAACTGAGCGTGCCTCCTGTAAATCCACTGGGAAAGGACTCTTGGAACTTGTGCCCGGTTTAATCTGGGCTTCACCCCATGCATTTTTTTTCTGTTTGCTAATTTTGTTTTGTTTCCTTTCTCTATAATAAATGTTAGTCAGGAAGTACAAGTATACGTTGAGTTCTGTGCATCATGTAGGGAATCAGCAAGGCCAGGAATGATCTTGAGGAACTCAATACATTCTCCCCTGCATTTGAGTGGGGCCATGTAGCCAGGATGGTGACTATGTTGTTGGTGGAAGTGGTGTGTATCATTCTGGGCTGAAGCATTAAATTGTTGGTGTGGGTCACTCCATTGTTCCTTTCTCCCTGAGATGCTAAACAATTATATTCCAGAGAGTGAAGATTGTATAAAGCTGAGGCTGAGAATGAGGATGACATGGGGCAAAGCACTCAGTTGACCCAAGATGGAATTTGCACTGTAAGAAATGGATGTTTAATTCTTTTAGCCACTGAAGTTTTAGAGTTTTATGTTGTTATGGCACAAATAGGACAGTTTTAACTGATACAAATACGAAGTAGACTTTCGTTATGCTGAAAATAAGGTTACATAGTATGAAGGGTATTTATATCAGAGATTAATAACAATAATCACTTGTCATGCATGGAAAATTGCACTACTTGTCACTCATACTTAAAATTTTAATGGCCATAGTTTATTTTATTAGAACTAATTATCCTCTACTGCATGCTTTTGTCATTTTGTTATAAATGATATTAAAAGGTTGGAACCATTATTACAAAGAATCTACATAGAATTAAATATACTATAATTTATAAAAAATAATCTTATGAAGTTTTCTAAGAGTTGATCATTCATATATGCAATATTCATCATTTGAGAAAGCTTTCAAAATTAGGGGTAGGCAGAGATTACCAGTCCCTTAATAAAATAATGACTTAAGTCACGGAAGGATGTTTTTTCCCAACCATTTTTTATTAACGTTGAGTTGTGTGCTGATTACATACTACCAGGCATGGGTCGTTAGCTGAGCTTAGTACTAACGTCAGCACAAAACCGAAGTTGGATGCGGCTGGATGTGACAACCTAATATCATTTTTTCACCGTAATACACATGTCTGAGAAATTGTGCCCTTAAAGAAATGTTTAAATGTCTCCAGAACATGCTTTATTTCAGAAGGAATATACAGGCACAAGCTGACTTTACCTCTTATCTTGGGGCTCTCCCATTGGAGTGTGATTATCTCTGCCTTTACAAATAGTTCATAGACCAAAAGCAACAACTCGGTATTTCAATAGTTCCTATTTTCTAATCCACTTTTTCTAACTTTTTTTTCCTATTTTGTTCACTTAAAAATTCAAGAATTAATCTTCCAGTGAGATCTAAGAAAAGGTGAATCCTAAATATTGCTACAGTTTTGATGTTATAGCTATTATGAATTTAAAAAAAGAGATGATGAATTAAAATATACTTTTTAAGTTTCCTTATTTTGCCAAAGGCTAAATGTTTTCTTTTTAATGTTCATTTATTTATTTTGAGAGAGAGAAAGAGAGAGAGCAGGGGAGGAGAGGTGAGATAGGGAAAGAGAAAATCCCAAGAGAATCTGTCAACGCAGAGTCTGAAGTGGGACTCGATCTCACAAACCATGAGATCATGACCTGAGCTGAAATCAAGAGTCAGTCAGTCACTTAACCAACTGAGCCAAGTGCCCCAAGGCTAATTATGTTATTATCACCCATTTTCATCTTATTTTAAAATGTAGTAAATAAAATGGAAATTTTTATATGAAGATTTTACCTTATATTATAAATGCCAGTGCTCAGGATGTGCCTGATTAGGTTATAAATATGTGTAAAGCTGATAAATACAGGCTTTACTAATTCTTATCTATGGAATGTGAGGTTTTTTGACTCATTGGGAAAATATGCTGAATGTATAGATCTTTGCACATTATAGTTTTATAACTAGACTTTGTTTAAAATTAACAAAAATGCCTTTACTGTATTTTATATCCTAGCTAGATCATGGTTCTGTTTATGCTACAGATATGGAGATATATATTTAATTAACTTAGTAAATAATGTTTTTAAAATAAATTTTATTTAAAATAGTTTTAAATTTATAGAAAAGTTATAAAGATAGAACAGAGAATGCTCATATACCTGCACCATTTCTCCTATTATTAACATCTTATATTATGTCTCTTATATTATGTCCCTATGTCCCTTATATTAGTATGATACACTTGTTATAATTAATGACTTGCTACTGATGCATGCAATTAACTATAACCCTTACTATATCCATGTCTTCTTACTTTTTACGTTTTTTTTCTGTACCCAAATCCCATTCAAGATACCATATTTATTCATTATGTCTTCAGGCTCCTTAGGCTGTGACAGTATGTCAGAATTTGTGGTAAATGATGTTAACAATTTTGGGGAACTTTTGGCAGTAGAATGCCCCTGAATTAGGATTTCTTCGACGTTTTTGTATGATGAGAACTGGAGGTATGCTTTTGTTTTTGTTTTGTTTTGTTTTGTTTTTGAGGCGAGGGGGAAATATCACAGAGGAGAAGAACCATTTTCTTCACATTGTATCTTCATGTAACTGCTTTCATAACTGATTAAAGTAGTGTTTGTCAGTTCCCTCCACCGCAAAGTTACTTTTTTCCCCTTTGCATACTATACCTTTTAAAATGAAGTCCCTGTGTGCAGCCTACCATTGAGTAATAGTTGTGTTCCCTCTCGTTGAAGCCTGGATAGCTACATGAATTATTAAATATTTTAACTACATTAAAAATACTTTGAAAAAGTATTTGCAGTCATCACATACTCGACTACTAAAATGATTCCTCTAAATTAATTCTAAGGAGACTTCTCTGCTATGTTAGTAAGTATACACATTCCTATTATTGGAAATATATTTTGAGACACTCATTGAAATCAAACCCAATGTTCACTACACCAGTTCCCATTAACATGTTAGAGGATTTTGGTACATCATACTTTAAGAAAAAACATATTACATTCCTCAAATATCCAACTATGTTTTTATTGCATTGCAGATATTTTACTCTAGTCTAATTCACATATATTCTAAATTAAGTAAATATCTTATCTAACTTTCACAGATAGAGTTACAGTATAAATTAACATATAGGTTCCTTGACTCCCTAGGCAGTGATTTCTCTAGTCTGCTACAGCAACATGCACTGTTGGTGGAAATGTAAGTTGGTGCAGCCACTATGAAAAACAGTATGGAGGTTGCTTGAAAAATTAAAAATAGAACTACCATATGATCCGGCAATCCCACTTTCAGATATATATCCAAAGGAAATGAAAATGGAATTTCAAAGAGATCTCTGCACTCCCATGTTCATTGACAATATTCCTGATAGCCAAGATATGGAAACACCTAAATGTCCATTAACAGATGAATGGTTGAATGGGAAGAAAATGTGGTTTATACATACAGTAGAATGTTATTCAGCCACAAGAAAGAAGGGAACCTTCTCTGCTGCTCTCCTTGAATCTTGCAAATAGAATGTGATATAAGAGACTATGGGTCAGTTCTGAGCCTATATATCAAGCAAACTTGCACTTGCTCATTTGGAACCTTGTGACATTTATGTGAACAAGCCTAGGTTAATTGGCTAGAGGCTGGTCTGTGTAGAGAAGCCCTGCTCATGCCAGTTGTGAATTAGCAACCCCATCCAACCTATCAATCTAGTCCATCAATAACAAAAGTACTCCCATTTATTCTGAGCCCAAACTGTCCAACTGCAATTGGTGATTTATTAAATCTTAGAGTACTTTCTTACACAGAAAACAACTGATAATACAGCTAACATTAAAATACAGCATTATCGGGGCACCTGGGTGGCTCAGTCGGTTAAGTGTCCAACTCTTGGTTTCGGCTCAGGTCATGATTCTGCAGTTTCATGAGTTTGAACCCCATGTTGGGCTCTGTGCTGACAGTGTGGAGATTGCTTGGGATTCTCTCTCCCCTTCTCTCTTTGCCCCTCCCCCACTCGCGCTATCTCTTTCAAAATAAATACATAAACTTAAAAAAATATAGCATTATCATAGAAGTTGAGACATATGTCCAAACAAATTCTTACCAGAAAGTTACAGGCCATACTACACTGAGCCTTTAATACATCCTGGGTAATCTTGACACTTTTAGGAACTACAAAGTTTAAGGCAGAGTCAAAAGACTTCACAGAGAAAAATTCACAGAATTTGGTTGCTCTCTCATACTAAGAGAGAAACACTTGAGGTTTTAAACTGGAGATGGGAAGACTCATATGCTCTGGATGCATCTGATTAAAGTTCTAAAGAAGAGCTAGATTGGGCATGAGTGGTTTCAGTTGATTTTGTTTCTGGACCTAGCAAACTTTTCATAATATGTAATATAGAATGCTGGATTTGTAACCAAACATTTACAGAAGATTTGGGGGAACTTAATCTAAGTTATTTTAAGAAAAAATATTATATACACGTGTATGCATGTGAGAATGTATGCTCATGCATACACACACACACACACACACACATACATACACACACACACACACACACCCCGTCTATATACAGATTATATAAGAAGCAAAATACATAAAGATTGTAACAAAATTCCACAAAATGTTTTTCATCAGGCAGTTAAATATTCTCACTCTTACTTTTCCAATACAAATTATTTATACTCAAGGATATTTTTGATTGGACATAATAAATTCTGTGCACTCTGTACTCACAGCTGGCTAAGAATAGCTGATATCTGAAAGACAGATACATATTAATATAATAGGTACAAAAAAAGACCATCTGGATTTCATACATAGTCCTTAACTAATCTACCTCATTCTTTTTTCAATTTCCTTTCATTAGGTGTTCATTTTCCTGGCCAGCATTGTTCCCCACATGTTTCCTATGCTGGAATGATCGCCCTGGCAAGGTGTCCACCAACCAAGATGTTTTTACAGGTCACCAAATTGTGAAACGGTTAGCAGTTGGGCCACCATCATGTGGCAGAGATTATCCACGTCCCACATTCACCTGGGTTATGGACAACTGCATCACACATAAATCAGCCCTTCTTAACCTCCCTTTCTCTAAACATTCACAGAACCAGCCATGCCATTTTGGGTTGTCTGCAAGCCAGTACCAAGACAGGAATAAATAAACTGGATAGTTCTGATGGAAAGGCCTATAAAGAATAAACTATAAGGGGTACCTGGGTGGCTTAGTTGGTTGAGCGTCTGACTCTTAACATCAACTCAAGATCTAGTGGCTTATGGGATCAAGCCCCGCCTCCAGCTCTGTGCTGACAGCATGGAGCCTGCTTGGGATTCTCTCTCTCCCTCATTCTTTGCCCCTCCCCCACTCATGCTCTTTCTCTCTCTCTTTCAAACTAAATTAAAAAAAAATTAATAAATGAGAAAAAAATGAGAAGAGTGAAGAGACTTCAGGTCACAGCATAAAAAGGATACTTGTGAAAGGAGAGAGACAAAGGAAGAATTGGGCAGGAAGTAATTTAGACTACAGCAAAACTGTAAGAATGTCTCAGCTAAAGCAGTGTGGAGTCCTTGTGCATATCTTAACTCATTTCAGGAACTCCACATCTGGCAGAAAAGGACCAATACTAGAGACCCTGCTGTGCTCAACCACCTGCTGGGAACAGCCACAAGGGAAATATGTCTTTGGTAGGGACTTGGTAGTAGATCCACGGAGACCTGGAGCTGTCAGCTGGAGCTGCCAACTATATTCCACGTTCTGTAGTTTCACTTACCACAACCCTCTCTCTTTACTTGGCCTAATACATTTTTAAAATTCAGCTCCTATATAAATTCCTGAAAGGTCATCTCTAACCTCTTCCGAAGCCAACATCATCTAGGTCAGGAACCTTTCCACTCTTCACTCTGAACATGATCTTGTCCTCATATTTTATTTTGTTTTAAAATAATCACGTACTTATTTATGTCACACAACTGAATGTAAACGCTTTCAGGTCGTTATTTCTTCTTTATATTCTACAGAATCAGGCAAACTGGCACAAAGATTATTACTGAAGGAAGGAATGAAAGATACAGAAACAGATTTTATTTCCTTTATGTAAGTATCTAGAGTATGCTTAAACCTGGAGATAACTGATACTATTGCCATTATTGTGGCTACTGAGTATGAAAGGAGCCCTGGGCTTGGAACCAGATGATGGGTCTTGATTAGATATTTACTGATAAAATTAATTGATTTGAGAGACGCCTGGGTGGCTCAGTCGGTTAAGCGTCTGACTTCAGCTCAGGTCATGATTTCACAGCTCCTGAGTTCGACGTCAGGCTCTGTGCTGACAGCTCAGAGCCTGGAGCCTGCTTCAGATTCTGTGTCTCCCTCTCTCTCTGCCCCTAACCCACTCACATTCTGTCTCTGTCTCTCTCAAAAATAAATAAACATTAAAAAAAATTTTTTTTAATTAATTGATTTGAACCCTATGCAAAACGTATTCCCCAAATAGGAATTTTAATAAACATTTTAATTCACTCATAGGAAAATAAATGAAATACTTTTGATTATAGATCCCAGACCAAGGTAACATAGAAAATGCATAGCTATAACTAGTTTAAAAATGCTTGAATACATGTTGATAGTGTTAAAAACAAGATAACAGTCTCCAAATGCGGCTTATGCTAAGCCCCATGTCACCAAATCAAGACTTAAATACATTTTCAGCTTTCCCAGAAATGGAATAGTAAACCAGTCAATCAGGAATGACCTCATCAGTATTAGTGAAGCATCTATCTGCCCGATAGACCCATGCCATTCCCTAAAGGAAAGTAACTATAATAACCAATACGCTTTTTTGCCTAGTTTAACTTCCTGTTCCCTTCTCAACCTTTTGCCCATGAAGCCTTTTTTCTATAGCTCCTTAGAGCTCCTATATGCTAAACTGGATGCTGTTCAATTCAAATTGAGTTTTGCTCCCAAAAGCTCTTTAAAATTTTAGTATGCCTCAGTTTATCATTTAAACAGTTCTGTTAGTAAGGCTAAGAAGAGGGAACCTAAGGAGATTCACCCCAGTCCACCAGCCCCCAGGAGCAACAAGCAACCAGATGTGGGTGGGTACCTTTTGAGCTCGTGGAGCTCCCTGCTTTCTTGCTGCCTCAGGAGATGGTGGGTGAGTGCTAGAAGGATCCTCTGAAGCTTTTGCATTATGAGCTCTCAGACTATTTGAGCATTTTGTTCTCTGGCAGGTCCCACTAGGTCCAATTTAAACACCTGGCTGGGTACAGGGTCCAACTTAGAAACTGGACCGGGTGGGGCTCCTCGGTGGCTCAGTTAAGTGTCCAACTTCAGCTCAGGACATGATCTCAAGGTGCGTGGGTTCCAACCTGTGTCAGGCTCTGTGCTGACAGTTCAGAGCCTGGAGCCTGCTTTGGATTCTGTGTCTCCCTCTCTCTCTCTCCCTCTGCCCCTCCCCCACTCGTGCTCTGTCTCTTTCTGTCTCTCAAAAATAAAAAATAAGCATTAAAAAAAAATTTAAGGGGCGCCTGAGCCTGGGTGGCTCAGTTGGTTAAGTGTCCAACTTTTGGCTCAGGTCATGATCTCATGGTTTGTGGGTTCAAGCCCTGCGTCGAGATCTGTGCAGACAGCTAAGAGCCTGGAGCCTGCTTCATATTCTGTGTCTCCCTCTCTTTATCAAAAATAAATAAGCATTATAAAAAAATTTTTAAGGAAAAAAAAACTGGACTGGGGTGCAGGGTCAGACTGGATACAACATAACAACTGGATCAGGATGGGAGTTGGACTGGGTGTGACTGAAGCCGCACTTGTCTGCTCTGAGGACTCAGGTAAATAAAATTTGGTTTTAAGGCTGAACAAGCAGGATTAACTTGCCAAAGATCATTTTGCATTACAGTGGACAGAGAAAAGACATTTTAACCAAGGTAAGTTCATCCATTTCTGAGGTGTCCTAGAGGAAAGGGGGTCTCACTATGAAGGGTAGATTAAAACTTTTTTTTTCTCTCTCTCTCTTCTACATTCCTATTGACCAGGATGAGACTTGCTGGGACACCTGCTGACTCCAGAGCCCACAGACAGAATCCTGGGAAAACTGGCAGAAGCTGGCAAAGCGTAAAAATGTTTACCAAAGTCAGCTGTCTCAAATCTGTTTGTGATGCCTGGGTATGAGAGAAAGGTGTAATTTCACATTGTCCCTATCTTTCATATTGTAGGTAAAAACATCTGTAAGACTTGGATCTTCAAAAATGATTCATGAATGTGCATTCGTGTACCCATTGGTTGTTGATCATTTCTCTCCTGGGAACAACTACTGATTTCTTGATTTGTCTCACTTTGTGTCCTGAGAAGCTCACTGGGTTTTCTGTCTGAGTGAACATGCAGGTTCATGTGTGTACAGGCAGCTCAAACGTCAGATTGGGGCCCCAAAAAAGTGCCTGGACAGAAATGTGGATTGTACTCCATCTGTAGCTAGAGTCCTACAGGCTTTTGCCAGCTCTCAGGGGGAATTGTCTAAGTCTTACTTGTGGTTATCTTTGGGAGTGGCTCTGGATCTTGAGAGGGTAGTGTCTTTTGTACCCTCCTTGGGGCTGACTTTTATGTCTTTAGGGTTGTCTTATAGTGTCAGGAATATTTACTGTTTGTCCCTGCTGAAACCTGGTAAGATATTTGAAAGATATTCTTAAAAAATTTAGGGGCACTTGGGTGGCTCAGTTGGTTAAGCATCCAACTCTTGATTTCGGCCGAGGTCACGATCTCAGGGTTCCTGAGACTGAGTGCTGACACTGTGGAGCCTGCTTGGGATTCTCTCTCCTTCTCTTTCTGGCCCTCCGTGGCCCATGAATTCTCTCTCTGTCTCTGTCTCTCTCTCTTCTTTCTTCTCCCTCAAAATAAATAAACTTAAAAAAATTTTAATGTCTCCATTTATCTTCTAACAATAAATAGATGTGAGATGGCAGAGGGAGAGAAAAAGGACAGAGGGAAAGCAGAGGGAAAGAAAAAGGGAGAGGAAAGTGAGAAAGAGAGAGAGAGAGAGAGGCTGCCTATATATAATATATATATGCGCGCGCGCGCGCGCACACACACACACACACACACACACACACACACACACACACACTTATATATACGCAGTCTCTTGAGACAAACATAAATTGTCTCAGTCAGAATCACATAGGGACTTGAAAAGGATGGTGGTAAAACATGAACTAATTTTATTACTGCCCTTAACTGCATTTCTCATATCCCTTTCTATCAGGGTTCTAGATAGATCCACATAATTAAAGAAAATTATTTGGAACATGAAGTTATGGAGGTTAAGTCTTCCTACATCTCTTGGGACCCTCTTATCAGCCATTACAGATCCTAAGAAGCAGGTTCTAGCCCTTCCAACACATGTGAAAGCCTCTACTTTCTTTGTAGTCTCTTTTTGTTTAAACCCTCTACATTGGTGTTTGTTTTTCTAATTCATAAATGATATAGTATTTAGTATAAGAAATAGTTCTCTAGAAACTTAACCTCAAAATAGAAATCTGAGATTATTTGCTTAATTGGGTTAGATTAGAAAGCATAATAAATATGTTGCCAATAATTAATGGGACTCTGGTAGTTCATGGCATGTAGCTTCAGTAATGAAACAATTTATTTAATGTATCACCTTTCAAGGCAGCATTTTGAGAAACAAACTGGCTTTTGTATTGGAATGCGATGGAAAAAATAACGAAAATAAGCACAAGTTTGGTGACCCAGTCTTATGGCACTAGAGTGTACAGAAGATAGTAACCAACTCAAGATCTGATACACACAAATCAGAGACCAGAGAATTTCTTTACTAACTAGGTAAGATATCTTATCTATATAACCACAAGACGAATGATTTGAAAAACAGACCTAAACTTTGACCTTCTGGTTTGCAGAATTACTATACATGTTGAATTCAAAGTATCACTGGTCCTCTTATTTTAAAATCAGAACTTTTTTTCCTAGAGAAAATGGGAGACTGAACGTTGGAATGAGAATATTTGAGATTATAATGGTTTTCAATAATTTGAACTCTCAAAATACATTGAGTCCCCTTGTCAACAAAAGCAAGCTTTCCTTCTCTCTTTGTGGAGGTTAGCCTCTCTGTACTTGAATACTCAATAAAGACTCAACTGTGACAGTTAGTTCCTTGAAGAAGGGTGGTAAAATTAGGATTTTGGATGAGAATGTATTCTAAGAGTGTTAGAACAGGGAAGACATACCACAACACTAATCAAGATGAATTTATGATAGTGGCTTTGAATAAATGAAGATACAAGGCAATAATGTAAAAGAATTTATTCAAAATCTTAGTAGGGTAGGAATTTGAGTGTTTTCATGTGTGAAAGGCTCAGCCATACTCTAACAATGTAAATTTGAGTATTCCTAAAACACTAGAGCTTTAGCATTCATAGAAAACTCTATAGTGGCTATATCATGAAAACTAAAGATCATGGTATAGATATCAACATTGAAATGAGTTTTCTAGGATTTGGGGGGAGGTGATGAGACCCTTGAGTCATAAAGTTCAAGTGACAACACATACAAACCAGAGACAAGGCAGGCAGATTACAATAATTAGACAGCAGAGCAAATTGTGGCATTCAGCGATAGTACCTATTGGCATCGTCAGTGAACGGTCAAGTACAATATTGCTTAATCTGTTTACTAAAAAGTTTTAAATCTAGATCTGGTGGAAGACATATAACATGAAACAACATAATGGAAAATCAGTGTCCCACACTGAATTTCCAGACTTGAGCCAGTTCACACATGCAGACTCCCCTGAATAATGTAAGGAATGAATCCTCTTAGGAAGGCTATTGCAGCACTGCAACATGTGTGTGCTTTAACTATTTCTCCTCAACTTTCCTAAAGGAATTTGTAGCATTTAATGTGGTGATTATACCAGGAGAAAATCCAAGACAAAACAGGGATGTCTGGTCATGGGTTATACATTTACAATAATCCCTAAGTACCCCAAACACCATGGTGGTCTACTGTCAGAGAGAAAAATTATGAAGGTCAAATGACTGATGGTGCTGTGAGCTGAATCCATTTAACCACGGGTCCAGATGATCTGTGAACACATCCTTCAATTTTCCTTCAGTTCCTGAATGCACAGTTGAACATAGCCTTACAAAGCAATTGGCTGAGTGGATAGCTGGCTCTTAGACACAGAATACAGACATGTAAGAAGATCCAAGTGGAAAACCACTGAGCTGCCTGCCAGTGCATAGCAAAATTGTGAACAAGCAAATATTGCATTCCTAGGTACTTGTTGAGAATATTTACCACTATGGTCTAATTACAAAATGTTAATCATGCAAATGGATTGAAAACAATGACAAAAAAAAAGACATTACATTAAAAGAAAGACCTATACAAATTCCCTATACAGATTACATACAAAGCAAGATCTATATAGACTTTTCATTAGCCACAAGCCAAAAGACAGTAATAATAACTTAAAAGCACCAAGTGGAAATAAATATCTATCTAGCATTAGATATGCAGCTAAACATTCAAAAATGGAAGTAAAGTATGAAAAAGAAATTGATGAAAAAAATTGGTTAAAGAAAAAAACCAATTTTTTGGTTTTTAATAATTTTGGTTATTACCAAAACACCTTAACAAAAGACACTTCTAAAGAATGCTATTCAGGCAGAAAGAAACAGACCAGAAGAAAGAAGATACAGAAGAGAATTTTAAGAATACTTGAGGGAGAGCAATTTCACATACTCCCCTAGGCTGGAAACTAGACAATTTCTCTTACAATGCTAAATCCCTTATGTGAACAATGGCTACATAATGCATAAATAACTGTAAATAAGAGCCATCACCTCTTACCTAATACAATATCCAACATACTGGAATCCATTGGTTTCATTCCTTATAGTTTCTTCTATACATTTCTGCAGTTACCACTGAATTCAGCAGTTTTCATAACTGTGCGCTATTATTTGACTATTCACGTTTTCAGTAGTTGTCTTTCCTCAGAAGACTACACAGAGATATTTCTGGACAGATTTTTCCTGAATGATCAAGGTCTTATTTTCCTTCCCTTCCTTCTGATTATGATGGGTATAAAAGGCACTTGATAATTTTACTTTTACTACCTATTTGTTATGTAACATTAACCTAATTATACAAAAATGAAAGTTATAGCAAGGGAATATAAGGAAAACACTCAGTTATTGAATGTATTATAAGCTAACAGGTATTTTTTTTTTCCGAAAGCAAAAGAGAACATACAATTCTATAAGATGCTTTACCCATTTAACAGCTTTCTTTACAACATATATTTTAATTTGACCTTATTTCTGCTCAGCTAAGTCAAATTATCTTTGCAATTTCTTCATTTTTCATCAATTTTTCAAATTTATTTGTCAAAATTCTCTATTGAAAAAAATCACAACTCACTACTACTTAGGTCAGAACTCGTATTTAGAAGAGGGAAAATATACACATATGTCCTGGGCAGGAAGGAATATAGCATCACAGGAAAGAACACCATCTGATTGAAAGAGCTATCTTGGGACACGCCTGCATGGCTCAGTCGGTTGAGCATCCAACTTCAGCTCAGGTCACGATGTCATGACTGGTGAGTTCGAGCACCATGTGCTGACAGCTGTGCTGACACCTCAGAGCCTGGAGCCTGCTTTGGATTCTGTGTCTCCCTCTCTCTCTGCCCCTCTCCTGCTCACATTATGTCTATCTCTCAAAAATAAACATTAAAAAAAATTTAAAGAAAGAGTTATCTTGGGTTGAGAAGTAGAGTAGTAGAGGTGAATAAAGGAAATCTGACCTGAGAATTTTATTTGAGAACATGTCTAGTTCTGTTATCTCGATAACTGCAAATAAGCAATGAAAATTGGTCACTACTCCAATATTAAAAAAAAAAAATACGTGTACTCTACTGTTAGAAGGTCAATGTCATTGTCCTTTTAACAGAGGAATAGAAAATTTATAAAATGAAGGAGACCTTATTACATAATGTTTCGGTTGGATACACAGAGTTTTCAGTAATTTGATATTATAGTTGCATAATTATAATAATGTCTTAAGTTGATTGCTTTGGAAGATGGATTATGATGTATCTAATTGAGTTGAATCCTTCAGATAAATTTCATTAAATTCACTTGCTGAACACTAATGGTTGTGTAACTCAAGATTAAAAAGGCATTATTATACCAGTTATTACAGTTTATTCCAAGATATACCACTTCATTTACTGGAGAGTCAAATACTAACCAGGACAAAGGGTCAAAGATACAATAGAAGTAATTACTTTTCCTTGCACAAGATCTAGTGAGAGTATGAACCTAACTGCCACAGTTCCTTTCCTAGCCACACTGTGTTACAGGGCCATAGTTGTATATCTGAAATGAAATATTGCCAGATATATTTCACACAGTAAGGTCTTATACTACCTGATAAGTTATTAAGGAAACCTCATAAACTTCTTACATGAAAGATATATTGAGCAGTCCATCTTTCATATAGAGTATTTGGGATTGAAATATCAGTGTGCATCCTGATCCCTGATCTCAGGACAGGCTATTAATTATACAGAGAATATTTATCCTACATGCTCCACAGTGCACATTTTTTTCCTTTGATCAAAAAATGTATTATTGAATCACAATATTTGAATGGCATATAAAATTATATAAATCTTTGTAAAATCATAGCCTAGGAAAAGCAGCTCTTTCTTCCATGCCAATTTCATAAAGAGACAAAAACAGATTTGATCTTGAAAGTTTTAATCAAATCTGTGGGATGTCCTTAACCAGCCTTCCCTACTTGTCAAATTACAGTTCTTCTTTACTATTCTTGGAGAGCAATGCACTTGATTCCTGTGGTTCTTAATTGTCTCTTTCCAAACTTCAAAGGAAAATTAAAGACTCTTCATATCACTTGAGAAATAAAAAATGTAGGCTAGATTAACTAATAAATATTAATGCCATTAAAAAGAAACAAACAGAGCAACAGGAGTAAAACACTCATTTAGACTGTACATTACTTTTAATATGTGTGACTTAATACATTGCAAAAAGCCATGTATGATCACCTATGAAATGTATCAAATTATCTTCATATGAAAATCATAGGCATTTTTCCAAATGCTCTAACATAAGACTTTGTGAGGACTTGGCTTCCCTAACTCATGTATTAACTATTGCATTAGCATAGTTATACAAGTTTATATTCTAAATGTGTGCCACTTTGAATATCATACATTCAGTGTTCTCTATGGTCAATTAGAAATATTAATAAAAATAACATAAGAGTGACATTAATCTACAATTAGCTTTTGACAGTTTCATCCATATTACTTTCATTATTATATGTAATAAAATCACTGTTGCTCTTTCAATCAAGACAAATGCTTGGGGTTTTGTCATGCTAGGCATATTTTGTTTTATGCACCTTTATCGTTTTTGTTCATATATGTAAATCCATTCATTCACACAAACCATATGTACTTTATAGGCAATGAACAAAATAGGTAATGTTCCTTATTTTATAGAGCTTATGTTTGGGTGAAAATGAGAAATAAATAAGTAAACAAACAAACAAGGTACATAACAATGACAGATTATGAGAGATTCTTTGAAAAGAAATAAAAGAGTATAAGTGGATAAAAAAAATTCAAGAGTGCAATAGATATCTCTTAGAAGGTAGACATTGAAAGTATCTCTGTTAAGCTAATACTGGAACACAAAAATTTCAAAGGAAGTGAGTGGATCACACACAGTTTATTCCAGGCAGAGGAAATGATAGGTACAATTGCTGCAGAGTAGGAAAACAGTTGGGGTGATCAAAAAAGAGCAACAAAGTCAGTAGTGCTGGAAAGTGAATGAAAGGAGAAAAGGAAATTGGATATAGGAATAACAAAAGGCCAGATTTTCTAGGACACTAAAGGCTATGTTAAGGAACTTGAACATAATTCTGATTGAGAACCACTGGAGATTTTGGAGCAAAAGAAAGGCATTGTCTGACACACATTGTAATGCAAATCTGCTGCCCAACATGGAAGCAAGAGAGGCACCAGGGAGGTGGTGGAAGTCCACCAAGGTGGAGGTGGAAGTCAAGAGAGGCACCAGGGAGAAAAGTTTATCTAAATCTGGCAGAATCTAAATCTCAATCTAAATTATTAACTAGTGTCTCAAACTTTACATCCTCGGGTATGTCCACATGGTTTCAGGTCTCATCCCTACTTGAAATATAAACACATACCTCTGGAGTAGCAACTCTCCATGGAGTTCTCATGGAATAGATATTAAGTCAGTCATAGTATAACTTCCAAGACTTCTCTCTCAGCTCAGGTCCCACGTTTTAGTAAATTTTACTCAGAGGAAAAAAAGTAAAAACCTATCTGGCAGAAACATAAATATTTCTTATATAGTCTTACTATGTATTGATTCATTATGGATATCCTCATAAATATACAAAGGAATAACCCCAGGTATTTTCAGTAAGATTCAACTCTTGTAATAAATGGATATTATAAATTACTGGCCATGGTAAAATTTGTAATTTTTTTCTTTTTTTTAATTTGTATTTTCTAAATGTTCTTTATTGATTACATACTGTTGATTTTTAAATAACTAAAAAATATATATTATTTTCTGCATTTGGCATATTTTTGCCCTTTTTTCTGTAAACAAAGAAAAAATAGTTCTAAACTTAATAGCTAAATTATAGTTTATAAAATTTCTATGGATTTCAATAATTTACACATTTTCTATATACTAATAATGGAACTTTTAGCATTTTCTTCAATGGCTATTGGCATTGTTACATGTAGTTTAATATTTTTATGCGCATCTCTCCATTCCAAATGTGCTCAAGTTGGGTGGTAAATAACCCTGCATTCAGGCTCAAAGTAGCAGAGTGACTACCGACCAACCACATCAAAATTCTCCACTATTAAAAATTGACATTGTATGCTATAGTCCATACAGTTTTCAGGTGACTAGGAAAGGGGAAATACTTCAGTAATTCAAAAACCCTTTATTGCCTCTGTGACTAAAACTGAATACTCTCACTTTGGAGACTTTTCAAAAATTAATTTATAGTTGGGTTCTTCCCATATTTCCTCTTGTAGTTTATTTGCACATAAAGAGATATTTCTACCTAAAGTGATATTTCCAAATAAGACTATTCAAAGTTTACATATATGTATGCTTGCCAAAAATCTTGTATAATATAAAAATTGGAGGTTATCAATATTAGTCTGAAAACATCTTTTTATAGTATTATCTGATCCAGCCAGGTACCAAGTAGTAGATGACAATATTTATAGCCTAAGTAATTATTCATCGTATGTGGCCCATTCTAGGGGTAATGGGGCACAGTTATTGTCTATGGCTTTAGTGTACAAAACTCCCTTTATAACTTCACACTTCATTGAAAATATTATGTGAAAGGTAAATCCAGCCCCTGTTCTGCAAAGCCAATCTATCAGATGCTCTTGCTTGGAAGCAGCTTTCACAATTTCTCTCTATGATTTTTACAAAATTGATAATGCTTTGTAAATATTTTAGTTTTCACTTTAAATTGTGGCACTTTATCCAGACTATTTAGGCAGATGACTCCAAATATAATCCCAAGGCTGGACACAGACCCTAAAATGAGCAAAGACACAGCTTTAAATTTAAGTAGAGATTATGCATGCTTGTCTATCATTCTCTACAGATTAATAGCAAAGCAATTTTAATTTCTTGTTCCTTGACCCTTTCTAATATACTTTTGAAATCATTCAGAAAGCCCTCTTTAGTAAGGAACTTGGGAAGCTATACTGTAGCTGTCAGATGACCAATTGAATGGAAAATTGAAATAGATGGGGAAAAGTGTTTCCACTGAATGATTTTCCACCAGAGTGTGGTAATCACCTTGGTAATGTTTGGCTAATGCCCTTCTTTTCTCCATTACCTTCCATCAACTTCCATCATGCTTCACTTCCTTTCCAGGACTCAGGGTGGCTCTCACTCCTCCCTATACCAATTTCATTTGGTACCAGTCCATTTCACACCATTCCAACACTTTGTTCTCATCAGTTTATGCTCACTATCTTTTCGAATATCTTACTATTTCATTTCCTCATTCATATATTTAAAGCAGCCTCAAAATTCATGAACAAGGAAAGAGTACATAAAAAAAGAGATCTTAAAATGAATAGAAAAACTAGAAATAAAATATCAAATCAAAAGAAAAAAATTCACTAATATTATTTAAACTTAACACTTCAAAATAAAGTTATATTAGAGAGTAGATAACAGCCTATTGATCATTTAGACCTGTGTTCAGAATACTCAGTTTATCCTCTATAGTCCATAGGAGATCTGATAAAGTATTCCAATCCTCAGCCCAAATCCTGCAATACAAAAAATCTTCCCCTAACAGAGAGGCTGGAAGAATCTGTTAAATGTATGTTACCAACAAACAAGTCTTAGTCACTACATTGATTCATTGACCAAGTATTGAATGAATACCTAAATGTTTCAGAGAAATATGTTTGACTTGAGAATACAAAAATGAAACAAAACATAATTATCATCCCTTTAAGTCTGTCTAGTGTGAGATTAAAATTATATCAGGATATTCTACATCTGCATTTGCTTGTCTTATCTGAATGTTCACTCTAATAATTTGTTGTTTCCTCAATTATTTTAAATTATGTGTATGTTACTGGCACAGTGATATGCTTCCATCTCTTCCAACTGCCAGGATAATACAGTAAGGGCAGAGAGGTCTGCAGGAGACTTTATGGAAAAACACAGTGCCAAACAAAATGGTAGTGGTAGGTAATATAGATTAGGTAGGTAATGGTTTCAAAAACTATACAGAAATTAAGGTACTTTCCAAATTTACCTAGTCTAGACATTTCTTTGTGTGGGAATAATTTCTTCATACCTTCACAATTAAGGATCTATATTCAAGAAAATAATCCATGTCTCATAATCAGCAATTTTAAGCTATTTTCAGAGAATTTAAAAGGCAAAAATCTTGATTGCTTTTGTACATTATCTAGTGATTTTTGTCTCTTTGTATATTCTTTGTATTTTTTAATCTATAGAACAAACTGATTAGCAATGTAAAACTTTCCATATAGTAATGGGTGTTTTGGCATATTGAATACAGGATATCTCAAAAACATGATAACGTCCTCTTCGATATCCTATATATATACCTCATATATATGTATTATTAGAAAAAACTGAAAATGACATCAGTTATACACAGGTGAACAATGATAGGTGAGGACCTACAAATATATATCCTAATTTCAAAGGAAAGTGCAACGCCCTAAAACAAAATGAAGTGAAATATCAATGGGAAGTGCATAACCTTTTGGAAAAGCACTATTCAATTAACAGAGAAACAGAAATATCAAGGAAAACACAGAGGAAATAATAATGCATGAGAAACAAAAATGGCGGATCTAAGATTAAGTAGTTTATCACAATTTTCCTTTAGTAACTCTACATTTTAAGCTTCTTGTACTGGATTAACGGTCACCAACTCAACATCACCCCTTTTATGTTCTTATTAAATTATACAAGAGAGTGAGAAACTAAATTTACAAGAATCTACTTTCTAATATGGACCTAGATTCATTCTCCAAGGAAAGGAAATGCCCAGACATTTGGAAGGCATTAAAAAAGAAGGGTCCAAATGTTATCCAATGGTAGTAGTAAGTTTACCTTTGGTCAGGGATAAGATTCACAAGAGCTTCCCGGTAAGGATTTGAGAACCACATGCAATTTAAGAGTTGTCAAGAGCTTCTTAGAAAGTCTTTAGACATGAAGTGGACTTTCACAAGATATGGTAGAACATGAATTTTGCCACCATAAGCTTAATTATGGTGGCTGATAGCTTCCTTTGCTCTACCAAGGATTGTGAAAGCACCACTTTCCTTGCATGAAAATATTTAACATATAGAATATATTGAGTCCCTCTTGGTTTTCTGAAGAAAATGTGAAGCAACCATGATGAACAACTGTGCTGCATTCATTTAATGGGTTATTACTGAGGGACAAAAGATGAGCTTTGTAGCAAGGCACAAAAAGGCATGGAAGGAACTTAAATGAATATTTCCAAATGAAAGAAGCAAAACTCTAAATGCTACACACTGTATGACTCCAACTAGAATATAACATTCTGGAAAAAGTAAAACTATATAGATGATGAAAAGATTAGTGGTTGCCAAGGGCTTGGGGTAAGAAAGGAAGGCTTGAATAGGTGCAATGAGTGCATTTCAGGGGATATTTTTAACACAGTGATACTACCCTCTATGATACTGTAACAATGGTTATATAATCATATACAGTGTCTTTCCCATAGACCTTTATAACATAAAGAGTGAACTTTAATGTATGCAAATTCTAAAAAATCATTTTGAAAGTTGGAGGATTCCAGGATAGAATGAAGAATGTGACAAATCAACCTTACTCTGTTATAAATGTATGAAATACCTTCACTGCAGTGTTTAGGGGACATTTGTGGTGCTCTAGGCATTTAAAAGTGAATAGAATCTGAAAGACTAAATGCAAAAAAAAACCCAAAAAACAAAAAAACAAAAAACAAAGCCACCACCAACAAAAACCTCACATAATCACCACAGTTACAATTGTTCCCCATGTTGTATGGGGTTAGCAATTCTCACACTGCTATACATGGTTTCTGGAATTGAACAATTAAGTAAACGGAGGGTAGATGGTAGAAGTAAGGTGTATCACAGAGTGGTAGTTTCTGATAAGCAAGGGAAGGAGGCTAGAATAATCCATGTAGTAGTGGATTGGAGTTGGAGGCACTGGTATTATGTTGGCTTAATACAGACAGATGGTAACCTATGGAAATATTTACAGATATGTGTTTATCCCTGGTCAGCATACACACAAATTTCCTTGCTCTGTCAGCTGAGAGGGCCTAGAAGCAAAGAAGGTTCAGTGGCAATAAGAGCAGCCACCAGAATGATCTAGCTTTCTAATTCTATTCTCAAATAAAAGAACAAGGCTCAGAGAAATGGCCAATTCTATACTTGGGGTAGGATATTTAGAGATAAGCCTGGAGTATCTTGTCACGTCAAAATGTAAGAAAGTGCTAAAGACACAAATATGAAATTGACAAATATGTAATCCAAAACAAGGACTACTATATCTTTGAATATAGAAGAGGAAGAGTTCTGAAAAACAAAGACACAACATGAGTGTTGATCAATGTTTTAAAACTTTTAAGCAGCTCCATTGTGAATGAACATGTTATTTATAAAATTATCTGTGTTAAATCAATTTTATACTTTGTTTCCATTTTAATGTTCTAAAATTATTTATTACATTTTTGAAAGGTGTCTATGAGTTTTGAAATAAATGACACATGAACAAGACTTCATGTCCTATAATTATTCCTATTACAATGGAGTCTCAATATTAAAATAGTCAAGTTTATTCATACTAAGTTAGCCTAAGACTATAAAAAAATTAAACTGAGCATCAAATTGATGTACTTTTCATAAGACAATACATTTCATAATTCCTCAAAGAAACTATTGATCTATTACTAGAATAGCAGAAAGAAAAAAAAATAATTACCATCAAACTTTGGAACCAAGGTACTAATGTAGATTTATGTGGAATGAAAATCAAATTTCCTTCAGACTAGACTTAATCACTTTATGAAGAAAAAAATGTATAAAAGGGATGTTCATAAAGTCTTTTCTCCATTACTTTTTTTCCCCGTGAGATTATGTGAAATGTTTAATGTTTTTATATGCTGCTTTGAAGTTTTAATAAAACAGTTTCCAAAAGTTTTCCTAATTTTACATTGTATGAGATAAAATAAATTTCTACTTAATAAGTGGTTTCCTGAGATTGGCCATTACTAGCATTTGAGTATGTGCTATATTTAAACCAAATAGCCCTACAATCCTGAGAGTTCAAGGTACCATTTTAGCAAATGACGAAAAACATGAATAGTTTTTCAAACAGAGAAAAACAAATTCTTATTGAACACATTACATCTCTTTAGGATGGGTAAAAATATCAATTCCAAAGAAATATGGTGTTAACCATTATGAGACAAACCATTCTGTCACACACTAATTGTGTGACCTTAGACAATTCATTAAAGTATTATGATCAATCTGTTCCCTTGTTATTATTCTGGGACAAGGAATTGGAAATGTAGTAAGGGTGGCAACTGACAAGATATATAAAATTCTTAGTGACATCATTCATTCTATGCTGCCCACTGGAGTCATGTAATAATCAATGTGAAATCTCAAACTCAGTTCAAGGAAGTAAATTTTGATATACATTTTTATATAAAAAATACTAAAGTGATCATGTATTACTTATACATATATAAATCCTTCATGAGGAGAGAAGTAAATAAACTGGTTAAGTTTGAAAATCTTGTAGTTGCTTTGGCTATCTCATACGAAAGCCACAGCAAACTTTAAACATAATTTTAAAACATTTTGACCTGTGTAAATCTTTTATTGGTAAAAATTATGACGTTTGACAATGCCAGGTGTCACTCTAGATACAGTGGCTTATCTTATATATTACCTTGGTGCAAGTGTAAATTAAAATATTTTCTTTAAGAAATAATTTCACATCCTCTTATAAAGCTGAACATTCAAATAGCCTATAAACCAGCAATTCTTTTTTAAGAATAGAAGAAGAGAAATTCTTGCACATCTGCAAATGAGATAGGTACTGTTAGAATCGAAACAGCACTGTTTCTAAAAGTTTAAAAAGGGGAAGGAGGGTATTCCAAAAGGTAACTGCTAAGATTTCACAATTTTTTGAACTAAAAACCAAATGCCAAAGGACTGGGGCGCCTGGGTGGCTCTGTCGGTTAAGCATCCAACTTCGGCTCAGGTCATGATCTTGCACTCCCTGAGTTTGAGCCCCACGTCTGGCTCTGTGCTGACAGCTCAGAGCCTGGAGCCTGCTTGGGATTCTATGTCTCCCTCTCTCTCTGCCCCTCCCCCACTTGTGCTCTGCCTCTGTCTCTCAAAAATGAATAAATGTAAAAAAAGAAATTAAAAATAAAACTGAAAATGTGAAAATGTTTCCCCACGAACCCCAAAACACAAGAAATGGAGAAAAATCACCTATAGCTTCAAACCAAACATTGCATCAGCAGGGGGAAGAGAAGTGTGTCTGCCAGAGCTGAGAACAAAAGAATACAGTCAAAGGTCCTTACTAAAGAGGGCAGAAAGCCAATTATTGGAGAATTGTAGCTGAAATTGGAAGAGTTTTGCATCTCCACAAGTAATTAAAAGTGTTCTAAAGCAAGGTCTGAAGGCACTGTATTAAATATCTACTCCTTCATAACAAATGACCGTGACCTTGGTAGCTTAAAATAACACACGTTTATTATCTCACAGTTTCTGTGTGTCAGGAATCTGGGGACATGACTTACACAGGTCCTCTATTTAATGGTCTCTGAAGACTGCTATCAAAATGTTGATGGGTCTGCATTCCCATCTGACACCTCTACTGGGGAAGAATCACTGCTAAGCTTATTCAAGTTGTTGGCAAAATCAATTTCCTTGCAAATTTAAAACTGATTACCCTGGTTTCTTGCTGGCTATCTCCTGGAGGATACCCCAATTTTCCTGCAATGTAAACCTCTAGGAACAATCTCTTACTTCCTTAAAGCCAGGTAAGAGAGAAAGTCTCTAAAACAAGTCTACAAATAGTAAAGTGTGGTTTTAAATAACGTAACATGATAGAAGGAATAGCATATCATCCTTTTTGCTATCGTCTATAGGTTAGAAAAAAATGGATTACACAACAGTACAGGTACCATGACATAGGGATTATGGCAGGCCACATGCCCTCTCTGTCCACCTCAGGGCTGAAGCACAACAAGCCACTGAAGCTATTTTCCAGAACAAAGCCCCATACTGAAAAAAAAAATCTAGAAGTTATTGATTTCAAATTTGAGACAAATAAATAAAAATGAGAGAAGAAAAAATTCTAGGTGTAGGGAAAGGAAAAAAGAATCAGGAGACCTCAGAGAATATAAAGTCATGCCTTTTTAATCATTATAAGACAGAAAAGCAGTTTGTAACCATTTCTCTCTTATAACAATTCAGACAAATTAATTTCATATAAAAATAAGCAAGAACAGTATCACAGGCAAACTTCCCAAGAATTTCTTATAAGATAAAAAACTGTAATAAGTTGAATAATGTCTATAGAAAAAAAATTTAAATTATTGAAAATCTGCCCATAAAACTGATGAAAAATATAAACTAATATTTCAAAACTTCCACAAAGTAATTAGAAAGTGACAAAATACATGAAAAAGACCCCCACTGTATTATTTAATGAGATAAACTAACAAATACTATGATAAAACTCAAGAAAGAAGATATAAAATAATAAAAAAAAATTAGAGTGGAGACAAAACTATTAAGAAAATTAGTAAAGACAATAGTTGCTGCCTTAAAAAGCAAATTGTGAAAAAAGTAACATTTTTAAAAATGAATAGAATTGAAGAGATTCTAGACTTTGAGAAAGTAATGAGTACAGAAATGTTATGTATCGTAATACAAAGGGAAAAATCCAAAAGAAATACCTCACAAACCTTACATGTATACACCAGCAATATAACTTCAAAATACATAAAGTAATAATTGACAAAACTAAAAGAAGAAATCTAAAAATCGACAATTAGATTGGCAGACTTTAATATATTTATATTATTCAGAGTACAATTTATGACAAAATTGAATTAAACTAGAATACAATAACAAGATAACTAAAGAATCCCCATTTAATTAGAAATCAAACCAAGGGCTTAAAAGTATATGTATCAAAGAACTAAAACTGAAAATCAGAAAATTGTAAGTGAATTTTAAGTGAAAGAAAATAAAAATACAGTGTATTAGAACTTGGGAGAAGCAGGGGCGCGTGGGTGGCTCAGCCAGTTAAGTGTCCTACTTTGGCTTAGGACATGATCTTGTGATTCATGAGTTCAAGCCATGTGTCAGGCTCTATGCTGTCAGCACAGAGCCAACTTCAGATCCTCTGTCCCCCTTTCTCTCCGCCCCTCCCCCACTTGTGTTTGTGCATTCTCGCTCTCTCAAAAAAAAAAAAAAACATTAAGGTAGGAATTTGTGAGAAGCAGCAAGAGATATGCTACAGAGAAATTTAGAGTCTAGTTATGTATGCTAGAAACTTAGGAAGGCTAAATCAGTGATTTAAAGCTTGTATTTCAGAATACATATTTAAGCCTAATAAATGTACACATAAAATTACTGATAAAAGAGTAAAATTAAATAGGAAACAGAATTTTTAATTGAGTATATTAAAAATCAAATACCCCTAGGAAGATTTAGCAAAATAAAATAGGAAAATATTAAAACTGTCAAGAGCAGCAATGTAAAGGAGATCCCACTACAAATTCTACATCCTGGGCACCTGGGTGGTTCAGTCAGTTGAGCTTCCAACTCTTAATTTCAGCTCAGGTCATGATTCCAGGGTCATGGGATTGAGCCCCATGTTGGGCTCTGTGCTGAGCATGGAACCTGCCTAAGCTTCTCTCTCCCTCCTCCTCTCTCTCCCTCTGCCCCTCTCCCTGTTCACATTCTCTCTTTCTCCAGAATGAATGAATGAATGAATGAATAAGTAATGAATAAATACATAAATATACTACACCCTTACAGTTTTTAGAAATAGAGGAAATTTTTTCTATGAAGAAAGTATAACCTTGATTATAAAACCAGCAAAGGATCTTACAAGGACATAAAATTAGAGAACAATAGCCCCCATGGATATAAATGCAAAAATTCTTAAGGAAATACAAATAAATTAAATTCAGCAATATATAAAAACACAATATATCACATTACATAAATTTGAATGTGATTAGTATTCATAATATATGTTATATATCACACATATGTAAAAGAATCTTCTATAAACAAACAAATAAATAGAAAACTCAATAGAATATCTGCAAAAAATTACAACAGGTATACACCCACCAGAATGGTTAAAATGAAAGAAAAAGATACCAACTGTTAGTGAGGATGAACAGCATTGGAACTGTCATATATTATGAGTGTAATATTGGCAAAACCACTCGGAGAATTTTCTGTGTGGACCACAGCTAAATATAAATATACCCTGTGCCCCAGCAATTCTATTTCTTAGTGTATATAAAACAGAAAGGCATACATGTGTTCACCCGAAGACATGAATTTTCAAAACAACACTATAATTGATGCCAAATGCAAACTATTTAAATAGCAAATGTTAATCCAACTATAGAATGGATAAATTGTGTAAAGTCTATTCACACACCAGAATAGCATAAAACAGGCAAGAACAAGCTACAGTTTAGAACATAAATATATGGCTGAGTCTCACAAATATAATAACAAACGTAGGAAGACAGAAAAGAATTATGCTGTGTTCATCCATTTATGTAGCAAGTAATCTGAAGTATTATAAGTCAAGGTAAACTTCTCTTTGAGGGGTTCATACCTGGCAAGGGAAACGAAAAGAACTTCTATGTTCCCGTGTTCCCCGATCTAGGTATGAGACACACTGTATATTTCATGAATTTGCAGTGAGCTGTACATCTATGTTAACTTCTCTGTTCCATGCTACGCATCAACAAACAGCTAAAGAAATGGCCTATGTCTTCAGAGGGGATTCAGCTGATTGGCCACCTGGCCTAGGCAAACAAATAGAAGGAAAATGCAAGTCACAGTAGTTTTAAAACAACTACTGATTTCAGAATTTTCTCAGTAAACTGAATTCACATTATACTTCACACCAATACTGATTGTATATCCTCTAAGTCTCCACTAGAAAACTCACTTTTTCATTGTTAAGTTGAATAATAATTTTTGTGGTGATTACATAAGAAATCACATATAAATCCCTTAATCTAATGCCTGAAACACATGAAATATAGGGTCTGCCCCTTACAATTTATTTTATTTTATTCCCAATTTAAAAAGCTTTGCAATCATTTGTGTAACCTGTAAATTCATGATACTTTGTTTTAACATACAAACAATTAATTAAACATCCTTGGACGCCATCAGAGAGCTTTGATGTCAGCTCCCTGGATGCTCCCCAAATATTCCAGCTTGTTCAATTCATTCCGCCCTTTAAAATTTAATGAGACTTGGCTTGAATATCATCTTCTCTATAGCCAGGATTTCTGAATTCTCACTTTTACTGCATTCCCTGTGGCCACTCTGTTTATATTTTAACTTTCCTTGTATATTTTAACATACTAGATATTTCACTTCGCTCATTGTTCCTAACTTCTGCTTTGAAAACTTCATTATTTTTAGGTATGAGCAATTCAAAATGAAGAGTTTATAAGATTATCTAATGCAGTTCTGTGGTTTAAGTAGAGTTTTAAAGGATAACAAGGGTCTGATTTGATTTGGAAAAGACCAAACTCTGACAAGTAGCCATATCAACTTCCTATGAAATGACCCGGAATATCGGTTCATAAAAAAAGAAGTCCTGCATAGAAACAGCAAAATGAATGAAAGCATAGAATTACGTGAATTTTACTTCAGGCTTAAGCAAGACAGAAAGAATGGAGACAGCTAAAGATTAACTTGGCAGGAAGTGAAAAGCCCTGCAGAACATCAGTAGATAAACTGTGGCCTCAAAACATTGTAGAGAGAAACTTGTCTTCAGGATCCCAAACTGCCCCACGTCTGGACCATTTCTCTTTGGTGACACAGAGATCTCTGTCTTTTGTCAATGTCAATACTCTCACGGTCTCAGCAACGCCATCCATATAGTAAGATTTTACCTCACATTTCTTCCCAGGAGCATTTGCATTTTTCAATGTATTAATTCTTTAATTAGGAGGATAATACTATGAAGGTGAAAATATTTACTTTAGTTAGTGATGGACGAAATCTTCAACACTCTAAAAAGTATATAATGTAATCAAATACCAACCCAAATGCAAAGGTTAGGATGGTCCTCAATAGAAATTTTATGTCAGAATCTATGCATTAGAAATCAGTTACAAAACTTGAAGAAAACAAAGCAATATTTGTTATGGGTTGAACTCTGTCACCCCCAAATTCCTATGTTGAAATCAACTACCAGTACCTCAGAATGTGACCTTCTTTGGAAATAGAGTTGTTTCAGTTGTAATTTATTATATTAAAATGAGGTCATTAGGATGGGTCCTGATCTGACTGGCATCCTTATAAAAAAGGAGTAATTTGGACAGATAGACATTATGTACAGAAGGGAAAAGTCTGTGTGAAGATTGAAATTATGTTGGCATAAGCCAAGAAATGATCCGAAGCTAGAAGAAAGACCTGGAACAGATCCTTCTCTAGCATCTTCAGAGGGAGCATGACCTTGCCACACCTTGATCTTGAATTTTAAGTGCCTGGAAATGCGAAACAATTCATTTCTATTGTTTAAGCATCTGTTTTCAGTTCTTTGTTACAGCAGGTTTAGTAAACTGATACAGTATTCTATTTCAAGTTAACTTTTACATAAACTATAAATTCAAACTATAATATTCATAAACTATAATCAAATATAAACTATAATATTCAAAACTATAATATTAAAAAGTCATCAGAGTAGGTATTTCTATATTATCATTAGGGGGGTGAATGGAAACATATTAAATAATAATTAGTAATTGTAATAGTAAGTATTTATCATGGAAATAATCAGTATGTGTGGGTACATATCAATTATAATGCAATGGGGTTAATGGCATAAGAAGTATAGTAGCAGATTTTATCTTCAAATTATATTTTTAAATTTAATTTGATCTTTGTATTTTAATATTTGATTATATTCCATACTACTATTAAATAGTGTAACTTGATTGTATAAGTGGGCAGAAGCCAGGTACACACTATAAGAAGATACTTTAGGAGAATTTTCAGGGGAGATGTTTGTGAAGGATAAAAGAGAAAAAAAGACTGGAAAGAAAATAAGGGTGAGTTCAAGGGAGAATTAAGAGATTGTGATCTCCATTTTTAAAGAAAGGTTCTAAATTGAGTGGTGCCATGTGAACTTAGAATTTAGAATACTTGGGGCGCCTGGGTGGCTCAGTTGGTTAAGCGTCCGACTTCGGCTCAGGTCATGATCTCGCAGTTTGTGAGTTCGAGCCCCGCGTCAGGCTCTGTGCTGACAGCTCAGAGCCTGGAGCCTGCTTCAGATTCTGTGTCTCCCTCTCTCTCTGCCCCTCCCCCACTCACGCTCTGTCTCTCTCTCCTTCAAAAATAAATAAACATTAAAAAAAAATTTTTTTTTAAAAATAAAAAAAAAAGAATTTAGAATACTTATATTAGGTCATTACACAACTGAAGTGATCACCTACTGTAACACTAACTATCACAGAGGAGGAACCATGAACACCAAAGAATGATACAAGGGATCGCAAATGGAAAGTTTTCTCACATATTCAGTCCACATAAGATGGATCTGACATGCATAAGGTGAAGTTTTTTTTCTGCCCCCCCCCACCCCCATTCCTCAAAGATTTTTTTGTGGTGAGGTATGGATAAATGGAATTTTGCCAGCTTCATATGCCATGTTATATACAGGTATATTATAAAATATATAATATTTACATGGAGGTAAGAACTTGAGTTCTTATCTTGCATTCTAGTCATATTCAGAAATACCTAGAAATGGGATTTTAAATGCTAAAATGACAAGATGCTACAAAAATAGAAAGTTCGAACAATTTGGAATAAGAATTTTAAATCTGGGGTGCCTGGGTGGCTCAGTCGGTTAAGCGTCTGACTTCAACTCAGGTCATGATCTCCTGGTTTGTGGGTTTGAGCTCCATGTCGGGCTCTGTGCTGACAGCTCGGAGCCTGTAGCCTGCTTCAGATTCTGTGCCTCCCTCTCTCTGCCCCTCCCATGTTTGCACTCTCTCTGTCTCTCTCTCCCTCTTAAAAATAAATTTAAAAAACATTAAAAATATTTCTTAAAGAATTTTTAAAACAAAATTTTGTAACTGTCATTTCTAAATAAAAATTTAAATTTAATAAAAAATATTCTGTAATCTCTATCTCTGAATGCTATGTCTATTGAAAGTTAATGTCCTCAAATCTTGAAGAAATAACCTAAGTTAATTATGTTCTTTTAACAGTAGTATGCACTCTCCTGGACTTAAGGGGTAGTGTGTTGGGAGCTGAAAAGTTTCCAAGTTATCATCATCCTGTCTAGTTCTTTGTGGCATTTTTCTGTTTGGTCCCCACAAAATCCATTCTCCCCTTCTCCAATAGTAAAATAATTTTTTAATGCACATGACTTCCAAACCACAACAGATACTTCCTAGATTCCCTTCAGATAAGGCATAGCCATGTGACTAAGCACAATCAATGCAATATAAGAAGCATGAGGTGAACAATTTCCCTATTGCTCTGTATAAAAAACTATCTTGCTCTCCATTTCACATGTTTCTATTCCAGGCTGCTAAAATGTTAATGTGATGATGGAGGTTAACACCCCACTTGCTGTGAGATAAGATAAAAAAATATCAAAGAAACTAGAACTTCATAAATTGCTGATAAAAATATAATATTGGTAAAACCACTTTGGAAAATTCTGCAGACATCATGGTACAGAGCCCATTTACAACACCCCCATCCTGTCTCATGAAAGGCCACACCTAATCTACTTCTTCAACTTACTTGCTCCAATCATCCCAAGGACTCTTTCACAGCAGATTAGTTTGTACCTTAAGTCACACAACAATATCACTTATATGTTGGTTAAAAGTGAAAATAAATTAGAATAATATTTAATAAGAGAAAAACTGGGTTAATTACACAGTAGAAACCAAACACCACATGACATATCTAAGCTGAACTCTACTATTTGGGTCAAAACCTCACCTATTTTATTCTTCTCTATTGGTAAAGATGTTGGTAAACAACAACAAACATTACATTTAAATATAAATATAAATATAAATATAAATATAAATATACACAATATGAATATAAAATATAAGTATAAATATAAATATAATATGAATATAAAATATAAGTATAAATATAATATGAATATAAAATATAAGTATAAATATAAATATAATATGAATATAAAATATAAGTATAAATATAAATATAATATGAATATAAAATATAAGTATAAATATTAAAAATATGTATTATGAATCTATTTCCTGAAAATATATGGAACCTCCAAGGTGCTGAACCTAAGAACTCAAAATAATAATGTGATAATAAAAACCTTAAGTGCTTTAATGTCCTAGGCATTAGAACTGGTGTGGCAGTAGGGGAGCAAAGATGACAGAACAGCATGGAAGTTTTTTGTGTGTCTCGTATCCATGAAATACAACCAGACCAACACTAAACCATTCTGCACACCGAGAAAACTGATCTGAGGATTAACACAACAATCTGCACAACCTGAATCACAGAATTCAGTAGGTAGGCAGCGCAGAGAGGTGAACTGGGGGAGAGAGAAGCATGGAAGGCAGGGAGCCACTTTTGCGTGTGGAGAGAGGACAGAAATGGGGGGGGCAGGAGTACAGGAAAAGTACCCTCCCTAAAAAGCAGCTGGAGAGAAAGTGGAAAAGTGGACACAGCCACAGGGACTGAACTAAAAAGGGAGAAGGAAGAAAGGAGAAAGGAGAGGGTTTAAATTCCATTAAGACTGTAAACAACAGGAACGCAAAGGCTGCAACTCCGCAGCTCAATACCTGGCAGTGCTCTGGTGGGAAGGGTGAATCCCCAGGATCAGAGAGGAGTTGGGGCTCTTCAGGCCACACAGGGAGAGGTGGTTCCCCTGCTGGGAGGACACATGGTAGACGCTGTGTGGGTCCCCCAAAGGCAAGGACCCAGGGGACCTCGGAGAACAACCACATTCGCTGGTACTGGAACAAGGTCGTTAAGGGTGAAGCCTGGTGCCAGATGTGTATTGTGATTTTCCATAATCCCTGAAATGCTGCTGCTACACTACCTTATGAACTTTTCATGGGGCAGGCTGGCACCCAGCCGCAGTCTCTGGGCATTGGTAGGAGCACGGTCCCGCAAACATTCCTTGGTACAGTCAGGCCTGGACACTGCTCAGTGAGACCCTCCTGCAGAGGGGCAGAATGGGCCAAAGCCACAGTCCTTCAGAAGTAAGGGGTCAGGAAAAAAAGCCATATATGAGGCAAAGCTCAGAAGGGAGGTGCTGCCTGGGGCTTGGTCATGCACTGTGTAAAAGTGGGGAGTGGACAGAACCCAAAGACAAAGGACAAGCACATGACTGCTGATCAGTGAGAACACAGTTCTGATACTAGAGACTGGATAGCTGGGTAAGTCCATTTTCACCGCTCCCACGCATGTGCATATGCACCTACAAGCATCACAAAAATCCACCCCAGTAAGCTAAGCAGTACCATCTAGTGGACAATGGAGCCATTACACTAAGCCCTGCCCAACTGGGCCAATCTCTCTCTTCAGGAACACAAGTCTCTGTGCCTGCTTAGTTTATGGAATAAAGTGTTTCATACTTTGACTTCTAGGGGAAAACGAAGTAATTTCAGTCATATTTCATTCTCTTTACCAGTCCATATATTCAACTTTCTTTGTGTTTTTTTTTGTTCTTTTCTTTCTTTTTCATTTTTTTTTGTGAAAACACAGAGACAAAAAAATTCATTTTTATTTTCAATTATTATTACAAAAATTTGTCTTTAATTTTTTCCACTGTATTTTTTACTTTTGTGTAAACAAGTAAAAAATTCTATTTTACTTCCGTCATTTTATTTTAGTCTACTTCAGTGTATTCATTTCTTAAAAATTTTGAAAAGACTTTCTCTTTTTTCTTTGCCCTTTTTTTCTCTAATCTATCAAGCCCCTTTCAACACCTAGACCAAAACACACCTATGACATAGCATCATTTATTCGATCTTTGTGTGTGTGTGTGTTTGTTTTCAATTTTTTAATTTTAATATATGTTTTAAATTAATTATTTTAATTTTTTTTACCTCATCGATTCCTTTTCTCCCTTCAAAATGACAAAATGAAGGAAATCAACCCAAAAGAAAGAGCAGGAAGAAATAATAGCCAAGGACTTAACCAACACAGATACAAGCAAGATGTCTGAAACAGAATTCAGAATCACGACAATAAGACTACTAGCTGGAGCCAAAAATAGATTACAATCCCTTTTGTGGAGATAAAAGAAGTAAAAGCCAGTCAGGATGAAATAAAAAATGCTATAACTGGTCTTCAAACTTGAATAGTGCCACGGCGGCAAGGATAGATGAGGCAGAACAGAGAATCAGCAGTATAGAAGACACACTTATGGAGAATAAGGAAGCAGAAAAAAAGAGGGAGATTAAGGCAAAAGAACACAATTTAAGAATTACAGAAATTAGTGACTCATTAAAAAGGAACAACGTCAGAATCATAGGGTTCCCAGAAAAGGAAGAGAGAGAAATAGGGGTAGAAGGGTTATGTGAGCAATATATACTGAAAAACTTTCCTAACATGGGGAAAGACAGACATCAAAAGCCAGGAAGCACAGAGGACTCCCATTAGATTAAACGAAAGTTGACCATCAACAAGGCATATCATAGTCAAATTCACAAAATACTCAGGCAAGGAGAGAATCATGAAAGCAGCAAGGGAAAAAAAAGTCCCTAACCTACATGGGAAGACAGACCAGGTTTGCAGCAGACCTATCCACAGAAACTAGGTGGGATAGAAAGCAGTGGCAGGATATATTCAATGTGCTGAATCAGGAAAATATGCAGTCAAGAATTCTTTATCCAGCAAGATTGTCATTCAAAATAGAAGGAGAGATTAAAACTTTCCCAGACAAAAATTAAAGGAGTTTGTGACCAGTCCTACAAGAAATTTTAAGGGGACTCTCTGAGGGAGAAAAGATGAAAATAATAAACAAACAAATACCGAAGCAACAAAGACTAGAAAGGATGAGAGAACACCACCAGAAACTCCAACTCTACAACCAACAGAACGGCAATAAATTCATATCTTTCAGTACACACTCTAAACATCAATGGACTCAATGCTCCAATCAAAAGACACAGGGTAACAGAATGGATAAGAAAACAAGATCCATCTCTATGCTGTTTACAAGAGACCCACTTTAGACCTAAGGACACCTTCAGATTGAAAGTAAGGGGATGGGGAACCATCTATCATAATGGTCAACAAAAGAAAGCTGTAGTAGCCAAACTTATATCAGACAATTTAGACTTTAAAATAAAGGCTGTATCAAGAGATGCAGAAGAAAATTATATCATAATTAAGGGGTCTATCCACCAAGAAGATCTAACAATTGTAAATATGTGCTAAATGTAGAAGCACCCACATATATATCAACCAATTAATCACAAACATAAAGAAACCCATTGATAGTAATACCATAATAGCAGGGGACTTCAACACCCCACTCACAGCAATGGACACATCTAATCAAAAAATCAACAAGGAAACAATGGCATTGAAAAACACACTGGACCAGAAGGACTTAACAGATATATTCAGAACATTTCGTCCTAAAGCAGCGGAATATACATTCTTCACCAGTGCACATGGAATGTTCACCAGAATAGACAACATACTGGTACACAAATCAGTCCTCAACAAGCACAAATGGATCAAGATCATACCGTGCATATTTTCAGACCACAATGCTATGAAACTCGAAATCAACCACAAGAAATAAATTAGAAAGGTAACAAATCCTTGGAGACTAAAGAACATCCTACTAAAGAATAAATGGGCTAACAAAGCAGTTAAGTAGGAAATTAAAAAGTATATGGAAGTCAAAGAAATTGATAACACCACAACCCAAAACCTCTGGGACGCAGCAAAAGTGGTCATAAGAGGGAAGTATATAGCAATCCAGGACTTCCTAAAGAAGGAAGAAAGGTCTCAGATACACAACCTAACCTTACGCCTTAAAGAGCTAGAAAAAGTACAGCAAATAAAACCCCAAACCAGCAGAAGACATGAATAATACAGATTAGAGCAGAAATTAATGCTATTTAAACGAAAAAACAAACAAACAAACAAACAAACAAACAGTAGAACAGATCAATGACACCAAAAACCGGCTCTTTGAAATAATTAACAAAATTGATAAATCACTAGCCAGTTTGATCAAAAAGAAAAAGGAAAGGACCCAAATAAATAAAATGAAGAATGAAAGAGGAGAGATCACAACTGACACAGCAGAAATAAAAACAATAATAAGAGAATATTATAAGCAATTATATGCCAATAAAATGGGCAATCTGGAAGAAATGGACAAGTCCTAGATACATATACACTACCAAAACTGAAACAGGAAGAAATAGAAAATTTGAACAGACCCATATCCAGTAAAGAAATCAAATTAGTAATCAAAAATCTCCCAAAAAACAAGAGACCATGGTCAGATGGCTTTGCAAGGGAATTCTACCAAACATTTAAGGAAGAGTTAACATCTATTCTCTTGAAGGTGTTCCAATAAATAGAAATGGAAGGAAAACTTCCAAACTCTTTCTATGAAGCTAGCATGAAGCCAGCATTACCCTGATTTCAAAACCAGACAGAGACACCACTAAAAAGGATTTCCCTGATAAACATGGATGCAAAAATCATTAACAAGATGTTAGCCAACAATACATTAAAAAGTTGTTCACCACAACCAAGTGGGATTTTTACCTGGGAGGCAAGGATGGTTCAATATCTGGAAAACAATTAATGTGATTCATCACACCAATAAAAGAAAGGACAAGAACCATATAATCCTCTTAATACATGCAGAGAAAGCATTTAATAAAATACAGCATCCTTTCTTGATAAAAACCCTCAAGAAAGTAGGGATAGAAGGATCTTACCTCAAGATCATAAAAGCCATATATGAACGACCCAATGCTAATATCATCCTCAATGGAGAAAAACAGAGCTTTTCCCCTAAGGTCAGGAACAAGACAGGGATATCCACTCTCACCACTGTTATTCAACATATTATTGGAAGTCTTAGCTTCTGCAATCAGACAACACAAAGAAATAAAATGCATCCAAGTTGGCCAGGATGAGGTCAAACTTTCACTCTGTGGAGATGACATGTTACTCTATATGGAAAACCCTATAGATTCCACCAAAAAACTGTTAGAACAGATTCATGAATTCAGAAAAGTTGCAGGTTATAAAATCAATGCACAGAAATTGGTTGCATTCCATACACCAACAATGAAGTGACAGAAAGAGAAATCAAGGAATTGATCCCATTTACAATTGCACCAAAAACCACAAAATACCTAGGAGTATTTGGTAAAATAACCAAAGAGGTGAAATATCTATACACTGAAAACTATAGAAAGCTTATGAAAGAAATTGTAGAAGACACAAAAAAATGGAAAAAGATACCATTCTCCTGGATAGGAAGAAAAAGTATTGTTAAAATGTCGATACTACCCAAAGCAATCTACATATTCAGTGCAATCTCTATCAAAATAACACCAGCATTCTTCACAGAGCTAGAACAAATTATCCTAAAATTTGTATGGAACCAGAAAAGACCCCAAATAGCCAAAGCAATCTGGAAAAAGAAAACCAAAGCAGGAGGCATCACAATCCCGGACTTCTAGCTACAATACAAAGCTGTAATCATCAAGACAGTATGGTACTGGCACAAAAACAGACACTCAGATCAATGGAACAGAATAGAGAACCCAGAAATGGACCCACAAATGTATGGCCAACTAATCTTTGACAAAGCAGGAAAGAATATCCAATGGAATAAAGACAGTCTCTTTAGCAAGTGGTGCTGGGAAAACTGGACAGTGGCATGCAGAATATGAACCTGGACCACTTTCTTACACCATACACAAAAATAAACTCGAAATGGATTAAAGACCTAAATGTAAGACAGGAAGCCATCAAAATTGCTTGGCTGCAGCAACTTCTTATTCAACACGTCTCTGGACGCAAGGGAAACAAAAGCAAAAATTAACTATTGGGACCTCATCAAAATAAAAAGCTTCTGCACAGCAAAAGAAACAATCAGTAAAACTAAAAGGCAAGTGACAGAATGGAAGACGGTATTTGCAAACAACATATCAGATAAAGGGTTAGTATCCAAAATCTATAAAGAATTTATCAAACTCAACACCCAAAAAACAAATAATCCAACGAAGAAATGGGCCAAAGACATGAATAGACACTTCTCCAAAGAACATCCAGATGGCCAACCAACACATGAAAAAAATGCTCAACATCACTCATCATCAGGGAAATACAAATCAAAACCACAATGAGATATCACCTCACACCAGTCAGAATAGCTACATTAATAACTCAGGCAACAACAGATGTTTGTGAGGATGCGGAGAAAGAGGATCTCTTTTGCATTGCTGGTGGGAATGCAAACTGGTGCAGCCACTCTGGTAAATAGTATGGAGCTTCCTCAAAAAATCAAAAATAGAATTACCCTACAACCCAGCAATTGCACTACTAGGTAGTCATCGAAGGGATACAGGTATGCTGTTTCAAAAGGTTGCACGCACCCCAATGTTTATAGAAATACTATCCACAATAGCCAAAGTGGAAAGAGCCCAAATATCCATCAATGGATGAATGGATAAAGAAGATGTGGTATATATATACAACAGAGTATTACTCAGCAATCAAAAGAATGAAATCTTGCCATTCGCAACTACATGGATGGAACTTGAGGGTATTATGTTAAGCAAAATTAGTCAGTCAAAGACAAATATCATATGACTTTACTCATATGATGACTTTAAGACACAGAACAGATGAACATAAGGGAAGGGAAGCAAAAATAATATAAAAACAGGGAGGGGACAAAACAGAAGAGACTCTTAAATATGGAGAACAAACAGACGAGTACTGGAGGGGTTGTGGAAGGGGGTATAGGCTAAGTGGGTAGGGGCATTAAGGAATCTACTTCTGAAATCATTGTTGCAATATATGCTAACTAATTTGGATGTAAACTTAAAAAAATAGAATTTTAAAAAATAATTAAAAAAAAAAAAGAACTGTTCTATCGGTCCACATTTAAATGTCTCAGTTAATGTAACTGGATCTAAAACTTGTTAGGCAGTGTCTCTCTGATCCTCTTCATTATCAGTCTAAAGTTGCTCATATTTCCTAGTTTGTGCCAGATAATCATAGAAAACAGTTTAAAGATATTTGACAATTTTAATGTATAACTTCTGCAGTAATTCAGCTACTTCTAGACATATAGTGTCTCTCATTTATGTTTAGAAATAGACAAATTGTACACTAAGTATATTTCAGTATGATTCACTCAACATGAAACATTAATTAGGCACCTAATAAATTCACATTAATAGAAGAAGAAAAACTGTAAGTATAATAACAAGCTTTCTCTAGGCAGTTCAAGTCATATTTCCAATATTTTCAGATGTATCAAATATAAAATTTACTACTATTTCAGGACTAGAACTGAGGCTGATTTATCTCCTTTTTTATACACTATCATCATACCTGGAAATATATCAAAACAAATTGTTTTTACTGCACAGAAAGACTAAATAAAAGTGAATGTATTACCCATTTCAAATGCTGTGATCCCGCTCCAATTTGTGCCTTTACTCTAAGCTGAGCTCCTATGGATGCCTTTGCGTGGATGGGGCAATTTCAAATGATATCTTTATATAATGTTTCTTCCTTGGCAGTCCCACATTCAAATGCATTTGTGGAATTCAGCCATGCATATAAACAATAATTTTCAAATCCTTCATTCCAAAAAAAAAAAAAAAAAAAGCCCTTTTCTGGCTATTCCACAGCAGGGTGTCCAACTAAAGTGTTATTATAATTATCTAATTAAGTGATAATGAAAGCAAAGAAAAAATACTGTCCACTAACAAGAAACAAACACAAAACAAACACAAATAAGTGGAAGAGAGCAGCAGTGGAACACATGTAAACACATTTATCTTTTTTTACTAATATAATTGTAAAGTACAGAGAATTTGAATTTTGAAATAGTAGCTCACTCCATTCTTCTTTAAATACTTCTATGCTCTTGGCCACAGGGACAGCAAAGTCCCCCATTTTTTTCTCTATTTCATTGCGGCTCCTTTTTCATCTCCATCCCTATCTCCTCTTCCAACTTCTAAATGTTGGAGTGTCTCAGAACCCACTTCTCAGATCTCCATTCTTTTGTTTTTTTTTTTTTCTTTACTTGGTTGCTAGTGTGGAGAATTTCTGTCGTGACATGTCACCTATTGGTGTCTTTGAAATAAACATCTTTACCGATGACATCTTCCCTAAATGGTAGAAATCTACATCCAACTAACTAGTTGATATGGAGGCTACTTGGTCTCTTAATAAATGGCTCAGATTTAACATAATCCAAGCAAAATGAGTAATTTGTATCTCTCTCAAGCTTTACTACCCTATCTTTCCTAGATCACTAAACGTCATTTCTATTAACTCATTTGCTCAAGCCTAAAACTTATAAGTCATTTTCTCCATTCGTTCATCCATTACTACATTCAATCAGCAAGATCTATGGCTGCTACCTTTAAAATATTTATCAGATACAACCATTCATCACTGCCTCTCCTGTACAAGTTACCCTATGCCTAGGTTAATGCAAAAATTTCCTAACCATTTTCTCTAATTCTAATAAGTCTAAAAGGCAACTAGTGTGATATTTTGTAAATTAAAATCATACCTATCACTCCCCTGCTTAAAGGTTTCTCTCCATCTCATAATAAAATCCAGATATTTACCTGGGAGATAAAATCCAAATGGATTAGAGGGCCTTACATGATCAGTTTATCATTAGGAAGAAGCCTAATCCTATTAACTTTCCAGCAGCCCTCCCACTTGCTATGCTGTGGAAATCTTGCATTTTTCTCTATGCCTCTAAAACACCAAATTGCTTTCTGCCTTATGTTCTTAGTACTTGGTGTACCTGCTCCCAAAATACTCCTCCAATATCTTTGCATGCTAATTAACTGACTCCAGAAAAATCTCTGCTTTAAGTTTCATTGCCTCAGAACCTGGCCAAGTTAGAAAAGAGTCTATTTAATAAGACTCCCCAACCACCCATACCAAACTTTAATTTTCTATACCCAACTTTATATATTCTTCTGCATATATTTTTGCTAAAGATTGAGGAAAATTAATCTTTTATTGGATCATTTGCTGTGTGTCTCTTTCCCACTAAAATTTAACTTACAAAAAGACAGAAACATTTGTCTACCACTGTATCCCTAATGCCTAGAACAAGTCCATCTTGGCCATCTAATATATCTTACAAAAATAAATATGGTTTGGGAACCTGGGTGGCTCAGCTCATTAAACATCTGACTCCATCTCAGCTGAGGTCTTGATCTCAGGGTTGTGAGTTTAAGCCCTGTATTGGGCTCTGAGCTGGGTGTGGAGTCTACTTAAGTTAGTAAGTAGGTAAGTAGGTAAGTAAGTAAGTAAATAAATAAATAAATAAAGTTGTCTTTATTTTTAAGGAATATTTTTAAAATTTTCATCACATAAGATTTGTCACAAACACTGGATCAAAGAATAATTTCACCATTTATTCACTTATGATTACATTTTTCTTATTTCTAATAATGTAATAGGAACACACAAACACATTAGAAGTCAAAATAAAAACCCAAATGTAGAAAATAACTTAGCTATTTATACAGCCCATATTGTGCAACCACCCGTTGACCTTCAAAATAAGTTAACATTATTTTGAATATCTTCTGTGTGAGGGTTAATTTCCTTAAATTTATAATATCAGATCTAGTCATGAAATTTTATGACTGGGGCAGAGTTTTTAGTACACCCCCAAACTCATCTTAAAAAGAGACAGAATACAGCCAGCTAAGAAAAAAAAAAAAAATCAGTAACAACATCTTTAACAAAAGTAGGTGGAAAATTATCCTGAAAGTGTTAGAAAAGAATGTTTGGGGAGAAAAAAAGTTAGGTTCTATACAAAATTAAAAGCTGGTCAGAGATAGATAGCAGAGGGAAAATAAAGAAAATTCAGACGTTCCTAAAATCCCAGGGTGAGAAAAATCAGCCACAAAAATCACACTAAGAGAATCTCCAGCAAGTTGAGAAGTTTAACAGTGAAATGGAGAAAGGAAAAGAAGGGAGGAAGATGGAGGGAGGGAGAGAGGGAAGGAGGGAGTGATGGAGGGAGGGAGGGAGGGAGGAAGAATAAACGGGGTCATTGGGATATAGATGCTTTGAAAAGAAAAACTACGATATATAACCAAATTGTACAGGTAAGATACAATGGAGGTAGATTCAGTTATTTGGTGGTAGAGAATTCCAGAGAAGGCACATCAGAGAATAGTGGAGATGGCTATTCAGACTAGCCATATGTTTAAAATTTTTGAGATAACAACATAAAACAGAGCTTTCTAGTAATGTACCCACAACCCCTACACAGAAGCCTCTTCCTAAAGCACAGCAATATCCATCTCATTTCTTTCTGTACTTCTCTACCACTCTAGTTCTATTTCTCTCATCTCTCATCTATCATCTATGTTAAATACTTTGAGTTCATGCTGCTATCAGTATTATAGCTCAGGGTAAATTCTAATTTTATCCTTTTCCATCTTTGCAATACCCATCTCCAAGTTATAAACCTAGCTCCTGTTATCAATCCTAAAATACCAAGAAGGTAATTTCAGAATTTCTAAGCTGTATTACTGCAAAAAAGCATTCATGACTAACTAGAATTCAATATTTGTTTATACTTCTCTTTTGCTTACGTAAAATTTACATAAAGAAAATGCACAGATCTTAAATGTACAATGTGCTGACATTTGAAAAATCTCCATACATGCATGTAGACATGTCTAGATAAAGAATCATTCCAGAAAGTTCCCTAATGCTCCCATTCAGTCAAGCTGCCTTAAAGATAACCACTTTTATGGCTTTTTTCACTACAATTGATTTTTCTCTATTCTAGAATTTCACATATATGGAGTAGCACTTTTTTAAAAAAAATAATGCAGTAATTTTTTGTGTCTGCCTCCCTTCACTCAGCATAGTATCTGTGAGGCAAAACTATGATGTAAGCATTTCAGTAGTTTCACTGTATTGCTGAATAATAATCCATCGAATGAATATAAAATGAATAAAATTTTATAATGAATTTATTCTTTTATAAAACAATATTCACTTATTCTTCCTTTATATTGTTCATATTCATTTATTCTTCCTTTAATATCCGTTTATTCTTCCTTCATTCCTTCCTCCCTCCCTCCATCTTCCTCCCTTCTTTTCCTTTCTCTATTTCACTGTTAAACTTTGCTCGACTTGCTGAAGATTCTCTTGCTGGAGAATGAATAAAATTAGGATTTTTTTTCAGCTTTTGAGTATTGAAAGTAAAGTTGCTTTAATTATTTTTGTAAAAGTTTTTGTGTGTGGGTATATGTTTCCATTACAGTTGTGAAAAATAGGAGTAGATATAATACATACAATTTTATAAGGAATTGACAACATTTTCCCAAAGTGATTGTATTATTTGAGATGATCATTCTTGTATTAACCATTCACATGGGTGTCTAGTGGGATCTTATGTGTGTTTTATTTGACTTTACTCTTATCAGTAATAAATTTGATCACCTTTTCAAGTGTTCATTAGTCATTTGTCTCCCTTATGAAGAATGATTTCAGGACTTTTGATGATATTTATTGCATTCATTCATTCATTCATTCATTGTTGAACTTGAATTCAATAAATTCTTTATGTTTCTATATATATATACATATGTATTTAATGCCACCAATTTTAACATGACTTTATAACTGTATCTCACAATTTTTTATACCTTAATTTTCATTTTCATTTAATTCAAAATATGCTTAACTGCCCTGCATATTTCCTTTGTTCCATATGTTCCTTAATTTCCAAATACTTGAGCATTTATCATACCTTTTTCTGCTACTGATTTCTAATTTATTTTTGTTACCTTCTCTAAACATACTTGGTATGATTTCTATTCTTTAAAATTTTATGAGGTTTGCGTTATGGTGAGAATATCAGAGTATGATATATCTTAGAAAATGTCCCATGTGTACTTGAGAGGTATATTAGTTATAAATTGGTGCATAACAAATTATCAAGAAACTTAAAACAACACATATGCTTGTCATAGTTCCTGTGGGTCAGGTATCCAGGCAAAGCTTTTCAGAGTCTTCTATTTCAGGGTCTCTCACAGGCTACAATCAAAATGTCATTTGGCTATAGTCATCTAAAGTCTCAACTGGGGAAGAAGGCACATCCAAGCCCATGTGATTGTTGGCAGTGAGAGTGAGGGCCAGAGTTCTGTGCTGGTTTTTGGCCAGAGGCTGCCATCAGTTTCTTGCGCCATGGGTATTCCCAACATGCAGCTTGTTTCATCAAACTCAAGCCAACAAGGCTATAGAGAGTTGGCTAGGAAGATAGAAGTTATTCTAACCTAATCACAGAAATGACATCACCACATTTGCCACTTTCTATTCAATAAAAGCAGTTCTCTTAGGTAAGGATGAAGGGAGGGTAGCTCTCACTAGGGCATGTATATCAGGAAGTGGAATGTCTCACTTCCCACCCTCTATTCTACTGTATGAAAATGTCTCAAGGAAGAGACAAAGTGATCAAGAGGCTACCTTGGGCTTATCTTACGTGTTTCCCTTCTTTTAAAAGTAAAAATATTCTGATACATACTGTTTAGTGCCTGGAAACTGTTACCTCAGATCTTGTCCAGTGCTACAGTTGATTTCAGTAGTGGATAGTGCCAGTTACTTGGTCACTACCAGAAGATGAATCACGTGCTGGTATTTTAATTGGAATTGCATCAAATCTATAGTTCATCATGGGGATAACAGATATACATATACAAGCTCATAATATTTTAATAATATTGAGTTATCCAGTTTAAAAGCATCGTTCTCCTCTTCATTTCTTTAGGCATTTTTTTTTCTCAGCAGCGATTTATACTTGTCAATTTAATTTTTTAAGTTATTTTTCTAATTGTTTATTACTAACACACACACAGACAATATGTCAGTATTGATCTTCCATTCTACAACCTGCTAAGCTCACTTATTATTTCTAATAAGCCTTTCTAGATTTATTCAGATTTTTGAGTATGCATTATGCCCATACTATTCATGAATATAGTGTGTTTTACTTCTTTTTCAAACTTTGTTTACTTTCTTTTTCTTGCCTATTGTATTGGCAAGGGTCTCCAAAAATATATAAAATAGAATTAATGAGAATAGATTTGTTTTTCTTTTTCATGATTTTATGACCCCATATTATTTCTGATGTTAGCTGTAGGATTTTTATAGCTACATTATTACTTTGAGGAATTTTCCTTCTATTATTGATTTGCTGACAGTTTTTTTATAAAGTTTTAGTGAACTATATTAAATAAGTTGTTCCGCCTCTATTGAAATTATCCTAAATTGTTTTTTGTCTTTATCCTGCCATATGTATACCTAAACATAAGAAAAAGGAAGACTCTTGGGGCGCCTGGGTGGCTCAGTTGGTTAAGCATCCAACTTCTGCTCAGGTCATGATCTCACCGCTCATGAGTTCGAGCCCCGCGTCAGGCTCTGTGCTGACAGCTCGGAGGCTGGAGCCTGCTTCTGATTCTGTGTCTCCCTCTCTCTCTGTGCCTGCCCTGCTCACACGCTGTCTCTCTCTCAAAAATAAAGATTAAAAAAAATAATAAAAAAAAAAAGAAAAAGTAAGACTCTTAAATGACATAAAAGCCAAATGTAATGTGTAATATTCATTTGGATCCTGATTTTGGAAAAGAAAAAGTGTTAACAACTAACTTTTGAGAAAAGTGGGAAAATCTGAAAATAGAAAATTTGAAAATTTATACCAAAAATTACAAATTATTATTATAATGCACTATATTACATAAGAAGCTGTTTATGGTTCTTATGTATTAGAATTGAATTAATATGTATATAAATTATGTAGAGGTGAAATGACATGGTACCTGGAATTTCCTTTAAACTGCTTATGTATAAAAACTCTACAACACTAAAAAAGAAGTAAAAATAACTGGGGCAAATGCTTGCGAGTTATTTTTAGGTAATGGGTATATGTGGATCCATTAATTTGGAATATGTGGAATTTCTTTGGAATGTTTTTAAAACAATTGGAATAGCTAGCAAGATAACAGTTTCTTATAGCTATATTTTTAAGGTTTTGACATATAGACATGCACATAAATACAATCTACATTTCCTCTAATTGTATCTTGAATCTATTTTAGGATTTAGTCAAGAGACATTATGTTTGCATAATAACTAATTAAAAATGAAAAATGAAGTATGAAAATGTCAGAAAAAGGCATAATTTTCTATGTATTTGTTAGAGAATTATTCATTTTATTTGCTAAGAATCATCTATATTTTTGTTCATTTTGAATGATATATGATATTTAATCGTATAAATGCACACCTGTTTTTTTTTTATTTTCTTGTCAATGAATACTTGATTCTTTTTCTAGGAGTTTGCTTTTGATAATACTGAGCTATAAACATCCTTGCACATGTCTCAGGAAACACAAGGGAAATTATTTCTCTTGAGCAGATACTTTTCGCTTAAATTGCTAGAGAGAAGTACATGTATAAATTTATAATTATGAGATGCTAAACTGTCACACCAAACTTTTTGAAAGTGGATATATCCTGTCACTCCCACTATGAATGGATCGCAGTGGTCTATATCCTCTTCAACATTTATTGTCAGAATTATTTTTCAATATAATCTATTATTCTTGCCAATAAAGTGGATATACAATATTATCCCATCATGGCTTGTGATTTTTATTTCCTTGAACACTAGTGAAGTTGAACATCTCTTCCTATATTATTGTCTATAATATATCATGTTTGTTTGTTTTTGAGATACCTATTTATGCCATTTTTTTCCTGTGGATTGTTTATGCTTTTCTTGGTTATTTGTATAACATCCTGATATATTTTTGATATTAATCTATTTTGATTACGTGTCTTGCAAATATATTCTCCAGGATCACAATAAGCATTAACTGAATAAATGAATGAATAAATATTGAATTAAAACACTTGTTCAAATACTGGACTTTGCAATCAGGATTTATGTAAATTTGGCAAAGTTATTTAATTCCTCTGAATTTTAATTTTCTATGTTAAATACTTATAATACCACTTTATCAGTTTTGATTTCACTATTTAATTTAATGATAAAATGAGACTTGAAGAAATTGAAAAGGATTTTATATCAGTGAATTATTTCTCTTATGAAAGTTATTTCTCTTTTGAATATTAAATAATAGATACATGCAAACATATTATATGTACATACACACATAAATGAATCAAATGATAGATGATAGATACATAGATATTTTAAAAATAAGAGAAATCCTATACTATAGTATTGCTACCATTCTACCACTCAACCAAATAAGAAATGAGTTTTTCTGACATTGAAACCAAATAATATTTCTTAGGAGAGTATATGTTTTAAAATTTTAACTATAAAAATGTTATATATTTACATATACCTTATATTCTTTTTGAAGTTGAATTTAAGAGTCCAACACACTGTTCAATACTTATCACAAGTTAAATAAGGATAAGAATTGATTTTCTCTTCTGTTGACAGTATGACCTCATCCAACTTCTGCTTTTCAAAAGAAACATATCTGTGTCCAGATATAAAGATGCCTACATCTTACATCCCTTTGCCAAGTTCCAATTAATAACATATAATTGACCAGGAGAAAGTTCACCCTAGACTGTATCAGGCAGATTTCTACAAATCGTCCTTATCCCCTTTATCTCTCTATTTGATTTTTTGCCAAAGCATAAACAACCTCATACTTTATTATTTGAGAGATTAGTATAATATTTTATCAAATAAAATATATAAATCTGTCTTACAGATTTAAAACATGTTTTAATATAACCAGGAAAATATGTAGAAAATAAAAACGAATATTTAACATATAATTTTGAATTTATTTTTAACAGCTTATTCTTTAATAAAAATGACATACTGCAGACTGAATTATATTATATTATTTTCAGGTTTTGCCTTTGGAATATTGCAGAGTTGTTCAATTGCACTATACACAGCAAGCCAGAAGGCAACTGATAAACTGAAAACTGGACCTTATCCAGAAAAAAAAATGCAAGTCAAGCTAAATACATCATTTCCTTATGCATGGTATTATTTAAGGTACATTAATGTTTTAATAGCTGGACAAGCTGTCCTCATGTTCAGGTTAAATGATTTGAACAAAAGTATCTTATGATCCAGTGGTACTATTCACAACATTCAATAACCTAAAAAATTTCTACTAGGTCTGTGAGAAACATATATGAAAAATTTAAACATGCACGGATGACACCTCTCCATGCATTGGTCATAGAATGGAGAGAACAAAGTTTAGATATAAGATGAAAATTGTAATGTTCAAATATGACCTTAAACTGAAGAAGCTTTAATAGTTAGGTCTTTTTCTTCAATGACACATAGGAGAGAGCCAAAATGGAATGGAGAACACAGTGTTATGCTGTCACATATATAGACTTTCATTAGACTCACATACCAATTTCTGAAGGGCCCTGTCCCAGTCATTAGAGGTATATAACAAATTACTCAATAACATAGTAGTTTAAAACAACAATATTTCCTTTGCTTACGGCAGCTTATCTCTGTTTTACTGAGCGTCACCTCAAGTGGCTTGGAGAATGGGGCTAGAATCATTTAAGGGCACGCTGAGAACATACAGAATACATGAAGTGTGGAACATCTGGATTTCCTTAGGCAGCTCTCTCTGTCTCTATGTGGCTTCTTCATGTGGTCCCCCCAGGATAGTGATTTCAGTGTAACCTGATTTAGTATATGCCAACCCAGGCTCCTCAAATACTTGCTCAAGAGAGAGGCAGACAGAAGCCTCAGAAGTCACATAGCATCACTTTCATAATATATTGGTCACCAATTCCAAGGATAGAAAATACAGACCTCCATCTCTCAAAAGAAGGGTGTCAACATAAAATTAGAAGAACAAGTAGGATATATATCGGTGTGCACACCTTTAGAAAATATCATCTGCCTTAAGGTCGAAAGTGGAAAGACAAATGCTGAAAGAAAAAATAATTAATATGAATGCAACCTAGTCTAAAGGAGAAATCAGGGGATCAGGATCAACAATAGGTCAGTGAAGGAAGCCACTAATTGAAAGTGACTTGGATCCAGGAAGATTTTGATAGTTGCTATGATGAGAAATTATCCAGAATCAATGCCACATACTACTTCTTCTGCTTCTTTTGCAACTTAAGGTCCCTGAAGAGGAATCAGCACCAAAAAACAAGGGATCTACAACATAGAGCTTAGGAAAACTCCCTATCTTAAAGTAATGAGTCTTTCATAACAGTGAATTAATGGGGGACCACAGTGGTTGCTTTAATTAAAACTCTGTGAAGAGAACAATAATGTCTACCTGGGACAGCAGTGGGTGGAGGTTGCTGTTTAATACTTATGACTTATAAACTTAGATGGTACTTTCCAGTGTGCTGGCTAATCTAATTTAGTATAGTAAAGCACTTTCTTGCCATTCATGGGCTTTAAAAAGCCTTCCATTTCTCAGTCTCTCCAGACTATTTTTTGAACCTGTATCTTTCACTTTGCCTGTCCTTTGCAGAGCCACCTATTATGATTGTGTTCTTTCTCTCCACTGGCCTGTCCTGCATTTGTGGCTTGAAAACTGACCTTAAAATCCTACATGGGCTTTTTGTCCTGAGAGTATGGGCCAGGCCCACTCATTATCATATCTAGCCCTAATTATTAGAATCCCATCTACAGAAACTGATCTGTGGACTCCCATCAGAAATTCGTAAGACACATGAGTGAAGCTATTCCATTAAATTATCTCAGTCCTATGGTTTAAGCTCAATATTATTGTTTTTGCTTTAAAGAATGACTTTTGCTTCCTTGAAATTACAAAGCATGTAAACAATAAGGTCATGATAATTCATGTATCCTAACAAGACCTTTCTACATACCATAGGAATCATCTGGGTATTTTGATGCCAGTCAAGTATTTCTTTATATAAATGTAAACTTTAATACCTGAATTTTTCAAGTATATCTGAATTCCACATATCATTTTTGTCAAGATTAAGATTTATCTAACACATAGGCACTCTTTAATATGTACTGAGCACTTCTGCAAATATTTTAGATGCATTATTCATTTCATTATAACAACAACATTAAGAGGAAATTACACGTAAATATATTAGGGAATAGTAAGGTTGGAGCTGGGGTGCAAACCTAGACAATCTGTCCCCATATTTAATGTTGTTACCCATCATGTGATATTGTTTCCACCCAATCAAAGGGATTCCTGCAACTTTAGCAAAGTCGAAACCATTCACTGGATTTAAAATTAAAACATATCGCAAGATACAAACACAATATTTTTTTAAAGCTGATACCAGAAAAAAAATGTCCTTTTTCTAGTAGTTCTTTAAGTAAAATGCCTAAAGCAGCAATTCATAAATCTCAGTCATAGCCAGAAAAAATATATCTTCAAAATTATTTCTCTAAATTAAATGGGAATTTATTAATTTAAGAAGATTAAAAATGTGATTGCTTTATGGACTTTAATAATTAAAAAGTAATTAAATCAATGTAATGATATGAATCATTCAATATTCACATCAACACTCAGAATTTTTAAAATTATCTATGTAGTCTAAGGCAAATTAATGTCATCCATTACTAATTAAATTTGTTGTTCTCATTGTAGTAATTATTTCAATTTACTAAAAACCTGGTAGACAAATGGACAAAACTCTTAATATAAATAAGTTTAGGTTTTTGAAAATATATTTTATTACTCTTGAAGCTTATAATTTAATGATTGCAAATTATTGCTTGTACTATCTTCCCTGAATATTCAAACCGATTCATTCCTGTTGTTCCAGCTTTCCCCATCTCCAGAAATTTAAAGTTATATAACTTTTCTCCTCTACCACCCTTCTAGAAATGTGAAGTACCTAATCATCTTATACTCTGTATCCTATCAGTTGCTTCCTGTGTGCTTTGTTATATATTTGGTACATCACATTTCTTCTTTCAAGGTGCTCTAAGACTTTGACAAACTCAGAACTGGAAAGTAAATAGGGTTCCATGACTCTGTAAAAGTGCTCGGATTAGGTACAGCGTTTTTGTTTATAGAAAGCATTAAGACATTAACAACATGCTCATCTCTGTACCACTGGGTAAATTTTGGCTAAGTTACCTGTCATGGTAACCCTCCCCACCTTGCCACCAAAGTTAAATTACCATTTGTCTTCTGTCACCTTGAGACCCTAGTATCTTTTGAAATCAGAAAGCACATTTCACCTTTGTGTCCCATATTCCTTGAAGATAATATATATTATGCATTAAAGATATGAATATGGATATAATGAATGCTAGTGATGACCTCCCTAGTGTATTCTTAGAGAAAGCACTGTCTTCTGGGCCCTCTCAGGAGACATATTTAGAAGTAGGTTGACAGGTTACACATGATCAATGTATTTGAACGGTCTTATTTACTTAAGTGCTTTAAACCTATGAGTTTAACAATTCAAATTATTTGCTCTTCTAGAAAAGACTGAATATAGAATAAGTAGGAAATGTATGTATATTGGTGGTTTCTGTCCAAATTAACATTCCATAATTTTGTCACTGGAAACAGCTTTAGAATCTGTTACCAAATCTATTCCTCATATTTTCACCAATGCTACTCCAGTATCAAAAAAATCACCAAGTCTCAATGGCTTACAACAGAACATTTATTTTTTACGATCAGAAACATTATTTATATTCTTCATGGACTTTGGGTCACCTGTGTCTCTAGCTTATGTATAATCTCATTCTAGGGCCAAGGCTAAAGGAGGACTTATTATCTGGGACCATTTGTTCTTATGGAAGGGGGCAGAGTGTAAAGTGTGAGGTTCAATCACAGAATAACATTAATAGCTTCTACTTATATTTAACACAATTTAGGTTTTCCTACTTTCCATTGGCCAAAATAAAAAAAGTGTCTATGCCTAATAATAAGTTGAAGAGACATGGCTAGGATATTGATGTATAATCCTCTCAAGGAGGAACAAATAGTTCTTTAAAATAATAAAGTATTCAATAAAATAAACTAATACGTATTCAAAAGTATGAATCATGTAAGCCAAATCATGTGAATGTTTTGTATTGCCAATTTGACACTCCAATTGAGTGGCCTCAAGCACTTGCTGGAAACTGATTCAGTTTAGAAGTTGGGCTAAAACAACATGTTGTTGACATGGGTGCATTAAGCACATTGGCTCCTTCATGTAAAAAAATTCCTTAGACAAAGACATTCAGCATTTTTAAGAAGGGACTGTCACAGTAGACAAAAATGTGACAATTTATTCAGTTTACAAGGAAAGCTCATTGGGTTTAGGAATTCAGATGAACCTGAGTCCTCCAATCTTTCCAAATATTCACATTCTTATTCCTTGGGTCCCACTCTTTTTTTCTTCAATGCCCTAACCTTCATTTAAGATACTTGATAAGGCTGTGGTTTCACTAATATTGCAATAAGGAAGCCTACAGAATCAAACTTTGGTGTTTTTCTCAAAAGTGATATTATGGTGTTTCAACATTATTTACAAGAGATTACTTAGTGTCATAAGAGAAAGTCTGTGCCAGAGGATAAAAAATTGAAATTGGAAACTCATGTTGTCATTCTTCTCTTCAGATTGTGTAGTGGAGTTAGTGATAACTCCTACCACACCAATTCTGAATTATTCTTAACTTTATTTTGTTCTATAAGAGCAGCTACAAGTTCTTGATAAGCTTTGTCTTTGATGGTCACTTCATATTAGTCACATTCGGTAATAATTTAACCAGTTACAATCTTGAAAGCTCTGGAATTCCAGAGACTATTTCTCAGTTTATTAGCATTATTTTTACTACCTTTGGTTCCAACTCCTCAATCTAACATTCCCTCAGTTCACCACGATCTCTCCAAATACAAATTTCTGTATCAGAGATGTCAGTTTCAAGCAATAAGACCTCCCGTTGAACACCTCCACAAGTAATTCATTAAAAGGATATTTGGTAAGAGAGCACACGTACAAGAAAACCTACAAGCATAAGAACTGGCAAACAGTCAGAAACAAGCAAGGCTTTAGCAAAATGCTCATCCGATGAATACATTAATCTTCCAATGCTTAACAATGCACAGAGCGCAATCCAGATTACACTGCCCACTGCCCGCTATGACAGTCCTGGTCTCTGCAAGCAACTGCACCTGGGAACTTAATGCATGTCCTGCCGTGGTCTCTGCTATCACCCCCAGCCTGAAACATAATTATTTACATAATTTTGTATATTCAATTATATTGTCAGGTATGCCTAATTTAAAATACTAGTTTTATCTGTAAGAGAGTGTGGGAAAGTGAGTATCTCACTTTCCTATAGTAGGATGTAAATCCCAATATTCGTAAAGTGGAAGATAATACAAACAGAAAATTTAGATACAGGCCAAACACACACACATACACACACATACAATTATCCATTATCCATATCTACCTACTCCTATTCAAGAAAAAGTGACTTGAAGAAGATACTGAAAATATTAATGAGGCAAGTTCTGATACCTAGGATAAGTCCCTTATTCTATAGATCAGACAAAATTATGGACTGTTTTTGTAAATAAATGTTAATTGTAACATAGCCACACCTACTATGTATATATTGTCTAGGACTCCTTTTGTACTACAGCAGCAGAGTCAAGTCATGGAAACAGACCACATGGCACATAAAGTCTAAAATACTTCTTTTTTTTTAAAGTTTATTTATCTTTAGAGAGAGAGCATGAGCAGGGTAGGGGGAGAGGAGAGACAGAATCCCAAACAGGCTCTACACTGCCAGAGCAGAGCCTAACACTGGGCTCAAACCCATGGACCACAAGATCATGACTTGTGCTGAGACCAAGGGTTGGACGCTTAACCAACTGAGCCACTCAGACACCCCTAAAATACTTCTATTTGACATTTGAACATCTCAAGTTAGCCAACCTCTGCTCTAGATTGATATTTTCTGAAACATCGGAAGTAAAACAGTCCGCAATATAATAATCTTGCAGGCCACGTTGGCTTTTCAATTTTTGTGAGTTTATTTTCAATTTTTGTGCAATGAAAAATGAGCATACATTTCTTTTAGAGAAAACTTCCATATTAAAATTGACTGAAATAAAAAGGAAACAGATCATTGAGGAAAAGTACACATAACATTGCTAATGAAATTTCTATAAAAATGTCAGAGAATAAAAATATGTATCACATAGATTAAAAACAACCCTAAAATGAGGCTCAGAAATGAGTTCTTTAGAAGACTCAATGTGTTTTTTAAAGACATGTTTTAAAGTCTTGGTTTTCAATAAGGTGACAGACACCTAGGTGAAGAGGTGTTGTAAGCAGCTTATTCAAGCAGTCACTTCATAGACATATAAAAACATCTTGAAATAGACATCCTAAGTTTGTAAAGGTTTACTTATTTACAAACCTGTTATTTTTCCCACATTACCTTTCCTTTGTACCTTCATTCTATATGTTTTTTCTACATCTTTGAAGCTACCAGGCTGAGCAAACATAATTTTGTATTTCCTAGAGTGCTAATTCTGTTCCACAAAGGAAAGTGTAACCCGAACATAACTCTCTGTCATTAAGCAATGGCATTTTCTCTTAAACTGCAAACTGCAAAGTGATATAGAAAACAGCAGAAGCTATAAATTTAGGGCATCTGCAATTTTAAAGCAGTTCCATAATAACTAGCCAGAATGTTTCCTTTGTCTCCTGGCTAACTACAAACCTTTGCATAAAGACTATACCTTTTTACTGATCTATTTGCTGGAATGAATCATAGAAAACTCCCTCCCCTTGACACCTCAAGTGGTTTTCTTTCATTTTTTTTATTTTTTTATGTTCATATATTTATTTTGGGAAGTGGGGGGTGGGGCGGGGAGAAGCAGAAAGAGGGAGGGAGAAAGAGAATCCCAAGCAAGCTGGAGGCTACCAGTGCACAGCCAGAAGCAGGGCTCAAACTCACAAACCCTGATATCATGATCTGAGCCCTAACCAAGAGTCCGATGCTTAACCAACTGAGTCACCCAGGTACCCAAAGAGTGGTTTTAATATTACTGTTTGTCAGTAGTTAATTGGCAAGTGATACATTAATTCAAATTTTGTTTTTTGGGGAAGGTGCCTAATAGAAACTTGTGAACATTTTGATAATCCATCTGTAGACCCACAGTTCTAGGTATCTAACCTCTATGGTATCATTTTTCAGTTTCTGCTAATATTGAACTATAACCAAAAAGCTCTGATGACTCATTCTAAGGAAGAAACAAAAAGACATAAGTAACATAACCCATCATTCTAGCTAAAATAAAGTCTCACATGTATATGACAAGTGCTGTTTAATGACATTTCCTGCTAATATTAAAGGGAAATATTTTTGTTGTCTATCTTCTTTCCTTTAGTATATCAATTTAAGCCCATTAATGCTAACATAAATATTCAGTTAAATGTATTATCTAAAAACAGAAAAAGAAAAGCAAACTTATTATTTGGAGACAGAAGCAAATTATAGTTAAATTGTTCATAAAGCCAACACAGATCTCAGTGTACCTGAAACTAACAGATTTCAAATAAAATGTTGTTATACAAATTAAATCTGATTATAGAACTAGATTATAGGGAATTGAACAGTTTATTATGTGACTTAATAACCATAAATAACAGTTAACAAATTTCTTTTCTTTCCTAGGTTCCAGACACTATGTTGAACACTTTATCAGCATTTATATAATCCTGTTAAGAACACTAAGTGGTATGTCCCTGTTTTACAGATTAATAATCTCATTTTTGGAAAGGCTGAAAACATTTGCCCAGGGATGTATATCAGAACAAATATATGCACATAAAAACATTTCTAGAACTTGAAAGAGTCACAAAGTCAACTCAACCTTTTTTGACTATGCTTTTAACAATACAGAGGATACAATGAACTAATGGCATCTTACAAAAGGATAACCTCAACCCACCTTCTACTCATTACCCAGAACTTATTTTTCCTCATTCGTCAACCATGGACATACTTTCTTTGGACATATTTTCTTTGATTTCTTTAGTCTCCACAAATGACCTATGTGGATTAGATATTTGGGTTGTTATTCTGTCTCTCCAGCCATTGACACAAGTGGGCTTTATTTTGCAGTTTGCCTATTCTTGGAATCCAATCTATTAGGTCCCACATTGCTGGGAAAGATTCCACACCTAAAACGAAATTCTTGTATATTTTAACGCCTCCTAAGATGGCAAAAATGAAAAAAGGTACATAATTTGAAGAATAATAAAAGAAAATGATGAGTGAAATATGTATCATGTAATCAGAAATTAACATCGTTCAGAAGCTTCCCTCATCTTCTAGTAATACTGCTGAAAATAACACTCATATATTCATGAGGAATTTTCTTCATTGACAGAGAATCTAGATTCTTACCCACTTAACCTGTGAGATTCAAGCTCAAAATCTGTCTGAGTGTGCCTTTTATTTCTTTATTCATTTCCCCCATTTTCCTCCCCAGGGAACTCCGCTCCACCAAGTCTCCGGTCTAAGGAAAAGAGATCTGATAATTACTTAGATTGTGTTGTCACTACCAGGTACACTTGACATTTTTAAAAAGAGGACCACCACAGTCACCCTAAGGAAATCGTGTAACACACTATCTAGAAAATTATAAGTTCTCATTGAACATTAATTCTTCTCTTAAATTCTAGAAACTAAGAAAAATAGTGCATTTGTGGACTGAAGTATGTCACACTGGTAATCTAGTCTTCAATATATTCTCACCTCATCTTAGATTTTTCCACCTACTCCATATTGATATGTAAGAAATGTTTTGTTAAAGTAAGATACTTTCCCTTTTGTGGTGAAGTCCTTTTTGTGGTATATTTATTTACATTTTGTGAACCCATCTTACTATGATGGCTCTGCTGTTTAATTTTACCTTTTCTAACAATAGATATTTCTTCTCAATATGGGTTGTCAAAAAGTAAGCTTAGTAAAAAAGAAATTCTCCTGAAGAATCTTTAAGTGAATTTTGATTTAGTAGAAGAACTGAATAAAGTCTAATTACAATAGACAACCAGTATTATCACTGAAGTGTCCAAAACATGCTTTCATTTAATTGAGTCTAAATTATTTCTATTACTCTATTTCTATTGGGATTTATGTTCCTATTTCTAAACTAAACAGTAATTAAAACTGTTATCTAGAACCAGTACATCATATTCTTGGTTAAAGAATGCAAAATGTATTAGGTAAAATTTCAAGCTAGAATAACAAAGGCAGGAAGTTAGATATGTCTTTAAGATCTATTAGTTGTACAAAGGGAGTCTGAGGGACCAATTCTAAGAGAACCAACTATTGCATGATATACATGTTTTAATTTCATATTCAACTCAGTTATCACCTGCAATAACGTCTGTACTGGCCATTCAGCCTCTTATGACATGTTGATGAAGGTGTGATTAACTTAATCTTATTCCAGGAAATAGGAAGATAGATAAATATAGATAGACATATATGCATATATTTCCTTCCAGAAAAAATATACAATCTATATACACTATAATAATAAAAAATATGTATATGTGTGTGTGTGTACACACACACACACACACACAGATGCACATATCCTGGGCATAGTGGATGAAGAAGGAAATTTCTATTAAAATCTCTTATGAAATAATTTTTATTTCACAGTTTTTTGTCTTCAATGTTAGATAGGAATGTAATTTTAACTATACTAATAAATAGTTTTCTTTCAACAATTATTTACATCTTTTTGCATTATTTTTTTTCCTCATGTCCATATAGTTAATTAGTTTTCTATGGCAAAAGAATACCCCACCATTGACTACTCTTTTGTCAACCCTACCTTCTATTACATTTGGCTATACTAGAAAAATATGATAAGATGGTCCACAGTAATTAATCATCTATGTATTAGTACTTCCCAATATATTAAGGCAAAGGCAGATATATCTACTGAAAATGCTCAAGGAACAGCTTGAACATTTTAGGGAGGCTAACCAATGAAGAAATTTATATTCTGTAATTAAAATAGAATCAACTTGTATCCAGAGAATGCAATAATTTAGTGTTAATGACATTTGACAGGGGAGACCAAGGTAATTCTAAGAAGTCTGATTCTTAAGGTCTCTGGACTTTACAATCTTTCCACAAAACTTATCTCTCATAGGAAACCTAATCTGATATGCCTTAAGGTTGCTAAAGACAAGGAGAATAAATTGTTTTAGTGTCTAGACATTTTCCATTAACAAAAGTTGTTAATATCCTGCTCTGAAACCATGCCTAATTATGTGTTCTCTACTGCACTTGGACCTCAATATCTATTAAGTGACAACAGCAACAAGAGGGATGTGTGGTTCCCAGCCTCATCCCTAGACTGTTGTAACACTCTTCTGTCACATGGTGTGCATAAGCTAAGACTTTCCCATTCAGTCCAAAGGGAAATAGTCCAGAAACAATTCAGTTATCTTTTACCTGAGGGTCCCATATGCTGTGGGTATAATAAGTAATTCATGAATGTTTATTTTCCTTGAAAAGTCAATGAGTTTCCTGTGCTTCTGTTTATCTGTTTGTTTTTTTAATATTTGATCTCTCATGAACAACTCACTGTAGCTTTATCCAGAAACCATTGAAATGAAAGTTATCTAATTATCTTTGAACTTATCTTTACTGCAGTGGCAGAAATCATTCTAAGCACTGTAATTTGTGTATTACATATTCTAGTGATGTTAAAGACGGAATTTATTTTCTAATGTGACAGTGTGGCATATAATATAACCCAAAAAAGCCTGCAACTATATTTTCTAATATAGCACAAAAAAGTATATAGACACTTATTAAATCTGGAATTATGTGAAAAATATCATGTTTGCTTTCTTTGTAACAGCCAGTAAGCAATGAGACATCGCTAAACCCATTTACGTACATACACACACACACACACACACACACACACACACACACACACACACATATGAAAAGAATGGTTAAGACGAAAGGTTTTTCTTCACATGCATTTACATTCATCATGAATCTAAAAAATGCTTTTTAAAGCTCCATAAGTCTAATAAGCATGTCAGCATTCCTAATAGTTTGTAGTAAAATATAATCAAGCTGTAAGAGCAATAACATAAAGAGGAAGTAATATTCAGTGAAATAGGTATGTTAAAAGGCTGAAAAATTATAAGTCACCAAATACAGTCTTCTGGACACTGAGAGATTATGTCAGTGCAATTATGCCTCTGTAGAATATCACACCCTTAATAATTAATCAGGGTAATTGGAAATTTGCAAACTATAGTAATTGGTCTCTATTTTACCTAGGCAGATAAACTAATGGGTTAAATAAAAACCCTTGTAAAAAACCAATTAACAATCAAATTAGTCGAAAATTTGGTTTACTGAAAATATGATCTTACCTGAATGCTATTGTGCAGAATTCATTTGTGTTTGAATATCTGGGTCAGTGTCATTTATATAATTTTCCTAGCACTCTTGGCAAAAGGCAGAGATAATAATTCCTGGTGGAAATTAAGTCATGCATTAGTATATGCATTATTATGTCCATTTATTAATTTATGGATAGATATTTATTGAACACAACCATATGCAAAAATATTGTTCAAAGAACTGAGGATTCAGCAGTGAACAAAATGGATACCAATCTCTGCCTTCATGGAGCATGTGATTGTACATATTTTCTTCTTTGAAGGTAAGTGTTTAAATATTTATTTTTTACATATATTCAAAATATGTGGTGACAATATCCAATTAAAAGTATAAATATTGAGACTAAGAGACCTGACAAAGAGATGACTCCCGACATAGACTCTTGACTTCTAGGTCAGTACCATATGTGCTCAACCATATAGTGTTTCTTTATAACATAAATGTCCAAATATTCTAAAAATCATTTTGTGGACATACCTATTTAATTTTGCAGTTCACTGGTACAGTATCAGAGTGTCATTAGCATGGAAAAGAGATCTTCAATGATGAAGAGCACTTGCATATTTTGCAGTGGGTGAGATACCAGATATAAGTTACAAAAATGTGAGCATGAACACTGACATTTTTCCCTTTTGATACGTATTGTCAGATTGGTACTTATATGTAAGGAACCACTTGAAATATAGAACCCCAAATAGTAAGATATTAATATAGAAAATGTAAAAAAAAACTAAAGCTTCCCATCAGTATATTCATGATACTTCAGGGTCTGTTCGGGGCAATTGTAAAGAGGCAAGCCAAGGAACCCTAACCCAACACAGTGATATTCACTTAACTGATGCATAGGTACATTTTCTCAGCCTTCCTCTAAAGTTTTAAACTTTCCCCATGTCCATTGTCTATATTCTTTTCCTTTCTTTCTTTCTTTCTTTCTTTCTTTCTTTCTTTCTTTCCTTCTTTCTTTCTTTCTTTCCTTCATAATGCTGTATTTGCATACTACTAAAAACACAAAGCTGAAAAAAAGATGAAACACCTTATAAAAGAAATACAGAAAATGTAGAGTGTGCCCCCAAAAGAGAGAAGAAAATTTACAGTGTGAAGTCCTCTCCTGTACCCCATTTCCAGTGTCATTCCCCCTCCCTCCCAAAACAGAAGCACCGTTTGTGCTGTATGTGCATCCTTCTCAACTCTCCATTTCCTTGGGCTCACGTAAACATAACACTATGTGTTGGCATCCTACAGCTGCCATTATAAAGTACCACAAACTGGGTGGTTAAAAATGACAGAAATTTACTTTCACAGTTCTGTGGCTATAAATCCAAAATCAAGATGTTATCAGGGTCATGCTTCCTCTGAAGGCTCTAGGAAAGAATCTTCCCTCACGTTTCTTCTAGCTCCTGGTTGTTGTCTACCTTCTGGTTGCCCTTGGGAATTCCCTGGCTTGTATGTGAGTCACTCTAATCTCTGCCCCAGAATTATATGGTATTTTCCCCAGTCTGGCCATGTCTTTGCTGTTAGTCATACTGAACTTAAGCCTCCCCCGCCCCACCCCCGCAATCCAGTGTGACCTCATCTTAATTAATTACATCTCTCTCCACCAAATTTTAGTCAGGTTCCTCTGAGATCTCTTCTAGATGAGGCTTCAACATTGATCCAAATCCTTCTTTCGCCTGCCCACCCAGACTTAGCAAAAAATCCTGCTAGGTCATTCTCATACCATTGTTATATGATCTCCCTTGATATCTGATCATGTTCCTCATCCCCATCCTTGATATCTGATCACCTTGGCCTGCCTTCAGCAAGAATCCTGTTAAGCAGGATTAGCAAGAATACCCTTACCTTTGATGCTCTTAGCAATTTTCCACCCTCAGACTCCCTCACCCTGCTTCTTAACTCTATATCCCTACTCTTACTTGTTATATTCAAAATAGAGCTCTATTCCATACTAAAGTATCTTCCCCTGTGTTGCAATAGACATACCAATAGCTAACAGACACATGAAAAGATGCTCAACATCACTCATAATCAGGGAAATACAAATCAAAACTACAATGAGATATCACCTCACACCTGTCAGAATGGCTAAAATCAAAAACACAAGAAATAACAGATATTGGCCAGGATGTGGAGAAAGGGGAATCTTCTTACACTGTTGCTGGGAATGCAAACTGGTACAGTCAGTTTTTCTCTGGAAAATAGTATGGAGTTTTCTCAAAAAGTTAAAAATAGAAATACCCTACAACCTGGCAACTGCATTACTAGGTATTTATCCAAAAGATACAAAAGTACTGATTCGAAGGTACTGTACCCCAATGTTTATAGCTGCACTATCAGCAATAGCCAAACTACAGAAAGAACCCAAATGTCTATCTACTGATGAATGGGTAAAGAAGATGTGGTGTGTATATGCTTATATACATATACACATACATATATACATATACACATACATACAATGGACTATTACTCGGCCATCAAAAAGAATGAAATCTTGCCATTTGCAACGATGTGGCTGAAGCTAGAGTGTATTATGGTAAGTAAAATATGTCAGTCAGAGAGAGACAAATGCCATATGATTTCATTCATATGTGGAATTAAGAAACAAAACAAAGAACACAAGGAGAAGGGAAGGGAAAATAAAATGAGATAAAAACAGATAGGGAGGCAAACCATAAGAGACTCTTAACTATAGAGAATGAACTGAGGGTTTCTGGAGTGGCAGTAGGAGGGGGGATGGGCTAAATAGGTGGTGGGCATGAAGAAGGGCACTTATGATGAGCACTGGGTGTTATATATAAGTAATGAATCACTAAATTCCACCCCTGAAACCTACACTACACAATACTACACTATATATATGTTAACTAACTTGAATTTAAATAAAATCTTGGAAGAAACAAACAAACCTATCTTTATTACTTTAATCAGTGTATAGCTTTGGCTCTCTTTGACACTGTAAAGCCCCCATTTCGAAATAAAGTCACATTCTGAGATTCTGGGTGGACGTGGATTTGGAGGAACACTATTTAACACAGCACACACTAATACCATTCACACATACATACACATGCACACATGTTTGCTGTTGTTGCATAAATCGGTTTATCTCTATGTCTTTCCAAAGAAATTGGTCCTTCAATATTATTTAAGACTTCTGTGGGACACTTAGATGAAGCAGATCACCTATCAGATAAATACCAAAACAAACAAAAGCAAAACTAAGCTGGAATATAGTTATGGGAAAGTTAGTCATCAGTTTTTATGTACCCTCAAAGAACTATTGTAGTGACTTCACACCGTATTGAAATTATTTGCAAAATCCCCAGTAGGATTTTGAGCTACTTTAGAATAGGAGCAACGTATCAGATTTCTGAACTTTTAGGGTTACATATGGTGTTAAGACATAGTAAGCATTTAGTGAAAGTCTCAGGTTGAGTCCCAACTGGAATTCCAACATGTTTAGGTATGTCTAGGGAACTGATGCAGTGATCGCACCAGAAGCTTATTTACTTGCAAGATCAAAGCCTCTTTGAAGGACTCTTAAATGCTTATTTATTTTTGAGTGTTAGTAGGGAAGGGGTAGAGAGAGAGGGAGACACAGAATTCAAAGCAAGCTCCAGGCTCTGAGCTATCAGCACAGAGCCCGACGCAGGGCTTGAACCCACCAACCATGAGATCATGACCTGGGCTGAAGTTGGACACCCAAACAACTGAGCCACTCAGGCGCCCCATCTTTGAAGGACTCTTAAGGAAACAGGAAGCAAGGAAGCAAGCTAAACCCAGGAAAAGAACGCATCAGAGACAGTGATTTTGATTATATGACTGGGTCTTTATCTCAGTTGTGCCTTATGTTCCAGCCCATATTTGACAAATAATCCTTACAGAGTGGAGGGACAATATGAGTTAGATTTGAAAGATCTGTTTCATTGAAAATCCTGTAAATTATGTGGAAACAAGCCATACAGTTTGGATAATCTCTAACACAACACAGTGCAATGAAAGGACAGGTCTTCTTACTTATCCTGTCTGTGGCCTCACCAGTCTGTCACTTTGGCAAAAATTCATGACCACAAGTCAGATGCCCTCAACCAAGTACCAGACATCCTTAAAAGCCTGTTTAAATTATACAGACAAGATGGCAGTCAAATCTGGTTCCCTACAAACCCATTAGTGTTGACAGGTTGGTTAAGAATTAGGGAAATAAGGGTTACATGGACAAAAGTGGGTGTTACACCTTCAATTGAAACAAGATAGACAAAGGACCACATTATAAATTTTAGATGAGTCTCCAGGGTTTAAAAGAATGAAACACATAACCTTATAAGATATTTTCAAAGTTACATTTGTATTTGAAAAGAATTAATCAAACATAAATTCATAAAGAGCTAAAAAAAATAGTGTTATAATTTGAACCTGTTAATGCAAAGCAATCACATGGTAACAGAGATATACAGGAACATGCAATATATATTTAAATAGAATGATATTATAAACACAAATTATTCCTGATGTTCTCCCAAATAGCAATTCCAAATTCATGAAGATTATGAAGAAAATGGTGTATGTTTTTAGGTTTTATATGGTCTAATTATAAATCTGCATGATCTTTAGACTATATGAATCTAACATTTAAGGAGAAATGTAAGTAGTTAGAGAAACTCATAAAATTCATTTAAACTATCTTCTAAAACTTCTAGATTCACAAATTTAACACAAAAGCCAGTTGAGAAAGTTGTAAGGGAAGATTTTTTTTTTCTGAATTTTCAGTTAATTATAGTCTTCTGTCAGAGAAAACTGCTTTCATTTATTCTTTACAAAGATTGTTCCTTTATGTATGTTGTTCTGTATTTCTACCTGGCCAGGAGTTCAAAGGCATAACATGAAGCTAAAGCTTCTGGGGAAAGCATTTCAAAGTTTAATGTTATTACCTGTGGATTTATGGTTTTCTAAGAACGTTACTAGTTTATTTCCATATTCTTTTAAGTGAATCATTTATCCAAATTCTTGAAGGCGAGAAGGAGATACAAAGAAGACAAGGAAGGGGAAATTTAAAAAGACCTTCCCCATATAAAAGAATAATCCCCTTTTATCATGGAAGTCATCTCTAAAATGGTGATTTTCCCAGGGAGTAGTAAAGTCAAGTCACCAAAATGTAGACACATGTGTCTTGCTACTTGGTTCACTGCTATTTTCCTTGAGCTCAAGTGTTATTGTCTTAGGAAATCCTACGCTCTGTGACTTTATTAAACTCTTCAATATTACTCTCCTATAATGCCACGAGTGTGTGATCCTTTCTTGGGATTCATCTCCCTCATAAACTTCAGCTTCAGAAAAATACACCTATATATTCATGTGCTCACACAGTGTCTGCATATTTTAGCATAAGATCAGGGCTCCAATGGTTGAATAAATGAAAGAATGAATGATAACAGTATATCTCACATTCTCCATCCAGTACACACATTCATAAAGTTACCCAGATTCCTCACTTGATACAGACAAAATTAATGTCAGGCAATATATAATTACTGGATGAAAACAGCTGATACACACACGCGCACACGCACACACACACACACACACACACACACACGTTCATACTCCCTGAATTTCTCAATTCATCTGCAGAGACTCCTTGACCATGCTTACATTTACTGTATGTCAGTGCTTAGCCAAAAATAGTAGCCTGGCACATAGTTTCTTTGTAATCAAAGGGAAATAAATGAGGGCTTATGCTGATGGAATATATTCTTCACTTAGCACTTAATCACAGGCCTGATCAATGCCCTTGGTTCTGCAGAGGAAAGAAAAAACAGCACATTTTGCTTTTAAAACCATGCCTTTGGCACACAGTTCATTGAAACCCCATTAAAGTGATGTGTCTTTAGAATAAATTAGAGAATGGCTAAAATTCTATACTTGATATAATTAAACCACAAGCTTCATGATACCATATTCTTGTGGATATGCCAGCTGCATTTGCACTCATGCTGTTTGGACAGAATACCCATGTGAGCATTCACTGAAGTGAACTATCCAACCTGAAAGCAACTGTAAATTGATTGGAGACGTCGTCATTGCTACAGTACAGAAACAAACATAAACTTGTCTGATGTGGAGGACAAAATGCTAAGAGGAAATGGGACTTTCAAAGTTTTGTGAATTGCTCAAATGTTGTCAAATACAGTTTACTTCAGCCTTGGAGGAAGAGATAGTATTTCTTCATGTACATGTAATTTTTTAAAAGTATTTTGAAGTATAAGTTGATAAGAATATTTTTAACATGTATTCTAAAACTAAAAAATTTTATGAGGTAGATAGAAAGTTTCAACAATGTTTTTTTTCTGTCACAGTTTCACATTAATTCCATTGTTATCAGAGTGTGAAGAATTTAATGTCAGTGAATAATTATGATAGGATTCATTTACTACATGTTTTCTATATGCCAGGATTTTTTGTGTAACAGATATATTCCTCAATACGTTCATTCTAATTTTGAAAAGATTGAAATTTGGGGACATTCATTTATGGGCACCATGTTACATAGCTGATTTTGATCCAAATACAGACCTGGCCATTGAAAGCCTCTGTTTTTTTGTTTTTGTTTGTTTGTTTGTTTTGTTTTTTTACATGATAAAGATATAATCTTGTGTTTCTCTACTTCTGTGTGAGTTCTATGAGAAAGCTTTCTCCACACTGACGAATTCTCTGACATCAGCTAGATATCCTACAATTCAATTCTGACACTAACCAGAGTTAGTGTAAACCCCACAGGTTGAGATCTCAGTCCCACAAGATTGACCTCTCTTTCAGATGTCAGTCACAACTAGTCAGTACCTAAGTTACACACAACTTTTGTTCAATTGGCTATAAATTTAAGTTCCCAAGACTCTCTCTTTGGGTTTGACAATTTGCTATAGTGTCTCTCAGAATCCTTAGAAAACAGTATATTTACTAATGCCAATTTGTTACAAAGGATATTTTAAAGGATATGAATGAATAACCTGATGAAGAGATACATGGGGCAAGGTCTAGAAGAGTCTTTTGCACAGGAGATTCCATCCTCCTGGAGTTAGACTGTGCCCCCTCCTGGCATATGGATGCGCTTACCAACACAGAAGATCTCTAACCCTGTATATTAGGGATTACTATGGAGGCTTCATCAGATTGGCATGATCAACTATTACTTCAATTTCCAGTGTCTCTCCCTTGTCCAGAGAATAGGGGGTGGAACTCAAAGTTTCAAACTTCTACTCAGTGTTGTTTTTCTGGTGACCAGCCCCATGCAGGAGCAGGTACGCTAAGAGTCACCTCATCAGAACAAAAGAACAAAACTCTATCACTCAGGGAATTCCAAGGGATTTAGGAGCTTTGTATCAGACATTCCTATCACTCAGGAAATTACAAGGATACTTTTGAAGAACATTGTGTCAGGAAATGGGATTAAACAGAAAATACTAGCAGGAACCTGAGGCAGAGACCAATATGTATCTATTTCTTATTATTTCACAAAGTTGACTATCAAATGTTCAGAAATTAATATTATCTCCTAAGTGTCAAAAATATTCCAAAACCTGAATTTTTAAATATGGAACTTTAAGATATATTATATAATTCCCTTCATTCCTTTTTTAAAATCCCTGTTATTCTTTTTAACAGTGGCTATCAAAATCAGTTCTACCTTTATGGTTAATTGGTTCTAATTAGAAAAGAAAAAAAAAAGATTCTATGTGCATATTGGAATCTAATGATGCATTGATGGGCTATTCAGGAATGTATAAATATTTAATTTTAAGTTAAAGAATCTCTGATTACTCTGATGTTGAGTTCTGATTTCCAGACTTTTCTTTCTTCTTCCTTGATGTCAGGCTCCTACTTCTTAGTTTTGGCTGTTTTGTGTCTACTTCTGGGGGTATCCTTTGAACACAACAACCTCAGAGTTGTTCTTCTACTTCATGGTAAATTAACCTCTGAGTGGGTTTCTGCTGGTTTCCACCTTCTTAATTTTTTTTTTTTTTTAAAGTGTCCTAACAGATTCGAGGATGTGGGGGGGGGTGGAGAATGAGATGATGTGGGGGGGGGTTGCATTTTTGAGAAGGCTCAATTTCTAAGCTATGGCCTAAATAACTAAAATTTTCAGACCAGTAATCCACAGATAAGACACATGTCACTAATTGAATGAAAGAATTGATTAGAATGACATGTAAATTTCCAACACTAGAATGTTGTTTAAATAAATAATGAAGCATTCATATGCTTGATTCATATGCACTTGCACTTGATCAAGCATATGCTTGATTCATATGCATCAAGTAAAATAATTTTACCAGAATATTACTTACTAACATGGGAAAATCTTTTAAGACATATACTAAAAATCCAGTTACACCATCTTTTGAAACCAAGCATATAAATATAATATGGGTATGTGAAAAGGTAGAATCATGTATCGTAAAAACAACACAGACTATTATTGGTTAGTAGGATTAAGAATCAGAAGTTCAGGGGCACCTGGGTGGCTCAGTCGGTTAAGCGTCCGACTTTAGCTCAGGTCATGATCTCACAGTCTGTGAGTTCGAGCCCCATGTCAGGCTCTGTGCTGACAGCTCAGAGCCTGGAGCCTGTTTCAGATTCTGTGTCTCCCTCTCTCTATGCCCCTCCCCTGTTCACGCTCTGTCTCTCTCTGTCTCAAAAATAAATAAACGTTAAAAAAAATTAAAAAAAGAATCAGAAGTTCAATAGTTATCTAAAATGAAGAAACTAATATATAAATGTTAAGCTACAGAAATACAGAAGCAAATGCCACAGATAAGAAGTGTAGGCACTGAAAATAATTGTCCCTAGGGAGTGAAAAGGTAAGTCTCCTGTTTTTTTAATTGGCATAAGTCTTACAGTACTTTGACTTTAAAACAATGTAGATATACAGACATATTCTTAAGACTCCGCAGAAAGAAAGGGAGTAACTCCTCTACGTAAAACTACACCATCAAAATGAAAATATATCCTCACAAAGCTGTAAGGTCAAAACTATATTTGGGCTTTGTTATAAAAGCTCACACAGATTACATATTTAACTAAATGGCCCACTTTTTTCATTCTAGTATCAATGGATCAATAATTTCTAATAATACTAAATGATGTATGGAAATGGAACTTTCCTTTTTTTTTTTCAAAGGTATATGAAAACGACACTAATATTTGTGAAATATTTCTTCTGTCAACATTTGTCAAAGGTTTTCATTAAGGTGGACTTTCTATTTCAATGGATTGTCAACATTTTTCAAAGAAGTTTCCATTAAGGCAGATACTCTACTTCAGAAACTTTCTGACTTCCTTTCATTATTGAGTTTCTGTACTAATGTTTTGAGAGACCAAACAAATGAAAACCCATGTGCCTTTGGTTCAATGATATAAATAGCTTAGGATGAGCAGAGAAATAAATTGTGCCCTAAATTGCTGTACTTAATGGATTATACCCAAGAAATTCACCTACATCTTTTTAGAAGTGACAATTTTGAACTTTGAGGTTTTGAGTTAATGAGATTTAGATTTAGATGAAAAAACTTTGGACTGTGAGCTGATGTCACAATGGGATGAGACTCTTGGGAACCTGGAGAGAGGGTGAATGCATTTTGCATTTGGAAAGGTTGTGGGTAGTTGAGGGACAGAGGGTGGACTGTGGTAGGAAGAATTCTAAGATGGTCCCTGGGATTCCTACCCTCTGGTGTATATGCTCTGTGCAATACCACCCCTGGAGCATGAACAGGACTTGTGACCATAATGGTATATTAATCCTAATATTAGGTTATGAGATAAGGTGAAGGAATTTTGCAGATAGAATTGAGGTTTCTAATTACTTGACTTTACATTGTTTATAAAGGACATTATCATTATGGGCCTCATCTAACCAGGTGAATATTTAAAAAGAAGCAACAGAGAGATATTCTGCTCACCTTGAAGTTGGACTTCATTAAAACTAAAACTTTCTGTTCTGTGAAAAAAATAGTTAAAAGAAGGAAAGACAAGCCACAGATTAAGAGAAAATCTTTGCTTTTATCCTAGATATATGAAGAGCGCTTAAAAGTCAACAAAATGTTGGCAAATAAATAGTTAAAAATGGACAAAAGTTCTGAACAAACACCATATCAAAGATTATTTGTGTGTGGCATATAAGCATATGAAAAGAGCTCAGCACCATTTGTCTTGCTGTAAATGTAAATTAAAACAAAAAGACATATAACTACACACCTACTTGAATGGCCAAATCCCATCCCCACCTCCAAAAAAAACAAAAAAACAAAAAAACAAAAAACAGTGACAATACCAGTTTGGTAGAATGTAGAACAATAGCGACTCATTCATTCTTGATGAGAATACAAAATGTTATAGCTGCTTTGGAAAACAGTTTAGCAGTTTCCTACAAACCTGTAGAAGTGTTGACAACATTGACTCCATCTTTGGCCCTCTACCCTGTTCATGCCCATGCAATGACCTCTCTCAAGGCTATAAGTTCCAGGCCCCTTGGTGGTTATAATATATGCCCTGACCGGAATGTAGGAAGGTGGTGCCACTTTAGATAACTATATGTTGACTCAACACAAGTCTAATTCCATAAAAGCTGTGGATTAAGGTCCAATCCAGAGAATAGCTGCCTAGTGCCTGGATTACCCATCCACCTGATCCCCTGAATCAAACCGTATGAATGGTATCGAGTGGCTTGCTTCCTTTTTCAGTCTCAAACTGCCTTCTCACAGCAGAAGGAATACAGTCAATGATATTGTAATAGCAATGTAATGGAACCAATGGTAGCTATACTGGTAGTGAACATGCATAATGTATGAATTTGTCAAGTCACCAAGTTGTACTACTGAAACTAATGTAACATTGCATGTCAACTATACTCAACAACAACAACAACAACAATAAAAGGCAGGGGGCCTTCTCTGTCTGGAGGACACTTTACTGTCCCTCCTCTACCTTATAACAGTCTAAGCAATTTTTTGAGTATAGTTGATACACAATGTATAGTTGTGGGTATATAACAGTGATTCAACTTCCCTATTCATTATGCTATACTACCATCTGTCACCATACAACAAATACTGTCATAATATCATTGATGATATTCCCTATGCTGTGCCTTTTAATCCTGTAATTTATTTAATCCATAACTGGAAGCCTGTATCTCCCTCTCCCTTTCACCAATTTTGCCCATTCCTCACCCCACTCTCTTACTATACAATCCAGCATTCATGCTTCTAGATATTATCTAACTGATTTGAAAATTTATCTCCACATTGAAAAAGAAAAGCAAACAAGAACACACAAAAAAACTACATATAAATGTTTATGGTAGTGTTATTCATAACCCATATAAACTGTAAGCAAACAGGTGAATTCAATAGGTGGATGAATAAACTGTGGTGTATTCATACAATAGGATACTAATGAACAATATAAAGGAATGAGCTATCAAGCCATATGGGTGAACTTTAAATGTACATTGCTAAATAAAAGGAGACAATCTGAAAAGTCCACATACTAGATTATTTCAACTACATGACATCCTTCAAACAGCAACACTATGGAGATAGTAAAAAGATCAGCAGTTGCTAGGAGTTTGAGGGAGGGAGGGCAGGATGAACAGGTGGAACACTAAGGGTGTATGATATTTGCTTTAGTTTACTTTGGCTGCTGTAACAAATTAGCATAGACTAGATAGCTTACATAACAAACATTTATTTCTCACAGTCCTGGACTCTGGAAGCCAGATGTGGGTGCCAACATGGTTGGTTTCTTGGTGAGTGCCCTCATATTGGTTATATACTCACATGGTCTTCCTTGGTGCATGGGAGTAGAGAAAGAGAAATCTCTGAGTGTCTCTTCCTCTTTTTATAAGGACAATAATTCCATCATGAGGTCCCCAGCCTTATTACCTAATCCAGCCTTCCCAAAGGCTGCATTTCTAAATACCATCACACTGGGGTTTAGGGTTTCAATATACAAATTTTGAGGATACACAAATATTTTGCCTGTACCAACACATTAATTGTGGATACATGGCATTATACAACTATACACAGAACCACACAAATGAACTTTAATGTAAACTATGGTCCTTAATTAATAACTGTATCAATATCGGTTTGTTGATTATAATAAATATACCACACAAATTCAAGACACTAATAACAGGAGAAATTATGTATGGCCAGAAATTTGTGCAGACAGAGCAAATCTAGAAACTCTCTGTACTTTCTCTCAATTTTTGTATAAACCTAAAACTATTTTTTTTAAAAAGGGCTAAAAAAATCAATGGATTTGTTTGTAATTGTTTCACATAACTCACCAAGTAGCTAAGAGCAAAAGTCCAGTTTAGCACTTTTTTATTATTTGAATAAGAATAACACAAACACAGACAAAAAAAGACAAAACAAAAACATGATATTGATTAAAGAATTCAAGGATGTTACTATTAAAATATATATAAAAAAAGCTGTGCTTGTGGGAATTGCATTGACCAGCAGTTCCTAGGCAAGAAAACACCAACGGAAAAGAACAATGCAACAAAAACAAAAATAAACAAGTGGGACTACATCAAACTAAAAAACTTTTGCATAGTAGAGGAAATTGTCAACATAACAAAAGGCAACCTACTGAATGGGAGAAGATATTTGCAAACCATATATCTGATAAGGGGTTAATATCCAAAATATATGAAGAACTCATACAAACTCAATAGCAAAAAACAATCCAATTTAAAAATGGGCAGATCCAGGGGTGCCTGGGTGGCTCAGTCAGTTAGAAACCCAGCCTAACTCTTGATTTCAGCTCAGGTCACAGTCTCACAGTTGGTGTGTTCAAGCCCCAGATTGGGCTCTGAGCTGACAGCATGGAGTCTGCTTCAGATTCTCTCTGTCTCCCTCTCTCTTCTGCCCCTCCCCTGTTTGTGCTCGCTCTCTTTTTTCAAAATAAATAAACTTAAAAAAAAAAAGGCATATCTAAATAGACATTTTTCCAAAGAAGACATACAGATGGCCAACAGGTACATGAAGAAATGCTCAACATCACTAATCATCAGGAAAATGCAAATCAAAACCTCAATGACATATCACCTCACACTGTTGGAGTGGCTATTATCAAAAAGACAAGAAGTAACAAATATTAGTGAAGATGTGGAAAAAGGGAATTCTTGTGTAATGTTAGTGGGAATGCAAATTGGTACAGCCACTATGGAAAACAGTATGGTAGCTCCTCAAAAACTTAAAAATAGAACTACCATATGAACCAGTGATTCTAGCATTGGTTATTTACCTAAGAAAATGAAAACACTAACTCAAAACAATGTATCTGCATCTCTATGTTTATTACAGAATTATTCACAATAGCCAAAGTATACAAACAATCTAAGTGTCCATCACAGATAATCAGGTTAAAATGAGACAGAAAGAGAGAGCAAGATTCAATGGACTATTATTCAGCCATAAAAAAGAAAGAAATTTTGCCATTTGCAACAAAATAGATGGCCTTTGAGGTCTTTATGCTAAGTGAAATAAGTCAGAAAGAAAAAGACAAATACTGCGTATCATTTATATGTGGAATTTGAAACAAACCAACAACAAAAAGCTCATACATTCATAAAACAGATGGACAGCTGCCAGAGGTGGGGGCTTGGGGTGGGCAAAATGGGTGAAGTGGGTCAAAAGGTACAAATTTCCAGTTATATAATAAATGACTCATGGGAATTTAATGCACAGCATGGTTACAATACTTAATAGTAATGTCTTATCTATTTGAAAGTTGCTAAGAGAATAAATCTTAAAAGGTCTCTTATGAAAAAAATAATGCCATTATATATAAAGATGGATATTAACTAGATTTATTTTGGTGATCATTTTGTAATATACACAAATATTGAATCATTATGTTATCCACCTGAAATTCATGTTATATGTCAATTATATCTCAATAAAAACAAAGAAACTAATGTACATTCATCAGTTGTAAAATACAATGGCAATGATAACTTGTCCCTGAAAATTGTTTATAATTTGCAGACTACCTTAAATCATCCACTTCTCTACAATGAAAATCTGAATGTAAAGAAGAGTGTTCCTTGGGGTGGGGGGTGTTGGAAAAATTTCTGAACAGTGAAAAATGGCAGATGGTTACTTTGATAATTTTGTAAAATTGAAGTATAATAATTTTTTGTTATAAAAATTTACTTCTGAGTGGGAAGGAAGTTTTAGAAACTGATATCCCAAATCCTCTAGTAACTATAAAATACAGCTATGGTTGTGGTCCAGATAACTTAGCTGAAGGAACATCTCTCCTCAGTTGGCCTCATGAAAATTCTTACTGGGTTTCTTTCTCAGTGTGCTAGTCCCCCAAACATTCCCAGTTTTCTCTTTTAGTAGTATATAGTAATATTTCACTTATTTATGTCTCTTAAAATTTTCAATGGCAGTATTTCTTGCTTTGGACAAAAGAATGTGATTGGAAATGATATACAATCCTTCTCAGAAAAGACTCTAAAAGCCAAATTGTGGTTTATTCATCCTTTGCCTCCTGCCTTAGCAATCACAGAAGCATTGAGATAGAGCCTCCCTCAGCCTGCATTTCTGAGTCAGAATAAGGTAGAGCAGAATCCATAGCTGACCATCAATGGACACACAGCATGAACCACAAATGAATCTGTATTATTTCTATTATTACTGTTGTTATAAACTATAAGATCTGAGGAATTTTAGCTTAGCAAGAACTACCTATTCTGATACACACTATTAATTGTAGGACTATAGCAGTCATTTGGACTGCTTTAACTCCATCTCTATATTAATCCACTGGAAGGAAAACACAATTTCTCTTTTTGTTTTAACAAATATCAATTTCAACACCTTCAATATAAAATTTTACTAAGAAATAAAAATATTCTATTCCATTCCCCAAAAATGCTTTGGTTAATTTGACCTTTAATAAAGTCTCATTTCTTTAACTTTAACCTGGTATTGCTTTATTAAATCCTCTTTTCCAATCTTGAAAAAAAATATGTCCAATTATTTATAATTACAGTCTTCTTTCTAAAGGGTAAAGTTTGAAGAGATTGTCTAAGAGTAGAGCTCTGGTCTATTAACCACCCAGGTTGAAGTATATTCTATTAATTGTTTGACAATTTATTAGTAGTTGGAAGGATGACTATAATGCTTACACATGTGCATGTGCACACACACACACACACACACACACACACAAATATTAACAAAATTTCTGGTAACAGAAGTACTAGTACTCTTCCAGCAGTGATTATTGAGATCTTAGAACCTACCTGTTTACAAATATTAACACCATCACATATTGTATGAACTTAGTTTGCTAACTTCTCCTGATCTTAATTTCTTTACCTGTAAATATCTCATAAAGACATCTTGTGAAGAAATATTATCAATACATTATTCACCATGGGGTTTTATATGTAACAAATGATCAACACCTACACTTAATATTTTCCTTATTTTTTTAGAAATCATGAGGTCTTTTCCCCTGTGACATTTGTCAATAGTATTCAACATTAGCAGAAAATTTAATTACTAATTTGCCTTTTAAAATGCTGGGAAAAAATAATCCTCAGAATTAATAGAATGTAAGATTCTGGCACCAGCAGTTTGATATTTACCACTGCTAAGTATCTTTTGGATGAATGAATGAGTGATGAATTAATTACTTCATTCAGAAACTCTTTGTTGAGTATCCATTGTATGCTCATGCCAGAGAATAGAGACAGAAATCATTAACTGAAACAGAACAAGCAAAGTTAGCCAGGTAACCACCTAGATAGGCCCAGCTTCAGGTTGCTGGCAAGTATATAGAGCTGACTTAAGTAATATTAGCAGGGCTAATCTTTCTCTTACGTGTAAGTAACCAAAGAGGGTTTTATTCTGTAAAAACCTTTAATTTGTGAATCTAAAGACTTTTTTATGCTATACTACTCCTCCAATAGAATAAATCTAGATATGGAGAAGTTATGTGACTGACTGGGGGCAATGTGAAGATTCAGTAACTGCAAAAAATATAAAACCTTAGGAGTTCTAAATCCAAGTGGCTTTTCAAGGATATCTTGACTAAATACAGTTCTATCCAGATAAAAATGAAGCCTTCAGGGAAGGAATATTTTGGACCTATACATGCTGACTATAGCATAGGTATAGGTAGAGTGTCAGAATACAGCAAATTCATTGGGAGATACATTAGAGCAGAAGGGTTATAATATTAATTTAGTAAGTGCTCTTCTAGAGACCTATAGGAGTTAAAACACCTTAGAGAAAGACATACTCAAAAAGTAACTTATGCATTTGACAGCCTCCTCTGATAAGTTTATTCCAATGGGTCTCACAAAGATAGTTATGTGTTGTATGCTTTATAGTTTTATTCTAGGTTTTAAATCAATGAATTTAGAACCATAAAATACATGATCCTATACATTGAGTTATCTTCATTAACTTGGAGAAAGTGTCAGGACTGGTATTTCAGAACATTCACTAGGCAGCACATAAGTGTGATTCATATAAGAAAGCCAGAGTTAGGAGTATTAACTTCATATACAGGCCAGGCCAGTTGGCTCACATAAACTACATCCACAAACAGCTAGATAAGAACTACCATCCCACAAAACAATCCCACCTGGCTTGTCAGTACCTCGCTTAACAACCTTCTGAGGTCACAGCGTGATCATTCATTCTGGCCTTAAATCTGGGATTGGTTGACTCTCTTGACTGATTGTGTATTCACTCATTCAGCAAATATGCATTAGGTAATCAAGATGTAGCAGGCTGTGTGCTTTGAGCTGGGGATTCAAAATCTGTCAGAATTAGACATTCTCTTCAAGAAATATGAAATCTTATGGAGAGACAAATACCTAAGGAAATAATTATAACACTGTGTAAAATGTGTTGTAGTAGAGGTTAAACACAAGGTTTTAAAGAAGCAGAGAAACAGAAGCGATTCATTGCGGGAAGAAAATCACAGAAAGACTAAGATAAATGTTGATAATTAAGTGGGCCTTGAAGGATAAGCTTACCTGGGAGAGAACACTGGAAAAAAAAAAAAAAAAGAATAATGAACAGGCACCAAGGCAGGAAAGTGTGTGGCATATTTGAAGACTCAAGTAGTCGGATATTTAAATATACCTGATATTTAAGTATTATTTAGTACTAGATCTCGTTTAGTCATGTGACTATGTATTTAGTGTCATTTGTCATAATTAATTCAGAAATATCTTTGAGATTTAAAAGTGTATAACCTGAATCTAAAGTAGTCTTTTATGGGGCACCTGGGTGACTCAGTAGGTTGAGCGTCCAACTTCAGCTCGGGTCATGATCTCACGGTTCGAGAGTTCGAGCCCCACGTCGGGCTCTGTGCTGACAGGTGGGAGCCTGGAGCCTGCTTCGAATTCTGTGTCTCCCTCTCTCTCTGCCCCTCCCTTGCTCATGCTCTGTCCCTCTCTGTTTCAAAAATAAATAAAACATTTAAAAAAATTAAAAAAAAATAAAGTAGTCTTTTATTTTTCATTGGTATAATCAGAATATTCCAGAAACTCTAGCAGTCTGGTTTCCATTTTATTTTTTTAATTAATTTTTTTTAATGTTTATTTATTTTTGAAAGAGAGAGAGAAAGAGAGAGAGAGTGAGCAGGGGAGGGGCAGAGAGAGAGGGAGACACAAATCCGAAGCAGGCTCCAGGCTCTGAGCTGTCAGCACTGAGCCCAACGCGGGGCTTGAACTCACAGACTAGGAGATCATGACCTGAGCTGAAGTCAAATGCTTACCTAACAGCCACCCACGCACCTCTGGTTTCCTTTTTATCCTCCAGGCTTTAAGTAGCACATTTAAATTTGGAGAGTAAATTAGAAAGATGTTGCCACAACAAAATAAAATATTTTTAGCATTGTTTAAAATTTATCGCATTAATACAGTAGTCATTATCATTCAGACATTTTATTCCACAAGAAGTAATTGCTTTATGGAATGGCATGATTTTGAACTATACATACAAGAATATAATGTTAACTCTAAGGCATTGGATAGTTTTATTAAATGTTCATCAAGCCAGTCTATAAATTTGACTTCAAAAATCCACACAAATCTTTTTCCCTGGCTATAAGTGTCAAAGCTAAATAAAAAAAGATAAATAACACCTATTCATGCAATAACAAATGATAAAGATTGGTCAGTAAAAACCACATTTAAAGCTTTAAATATGAAACAACTATAGGTAACTCCTAGTTTCCTTATTAGAGAAAAATCAACCAGATACTAGCTTATGAAAAAGAGTATTAAATTGGATCTTTTATTTGGAAGAACAAACAGTGGAAAATTCTCTATCTGAAATGACCTACGAGTATTAGCGTTCTAAGCATGCAAAATAAAATGATAATTAGTAATATTTCCTTGTCCCTTATTAACATATTAAACTAAGCAGTTGTATGCATTTTAAAACTGTCTGGTCTATTGTCTATAGTGAAATTTATATTTTATTATACTGTTGAAAAAAATAGATCCACACTCAGTTTTGTAATATAACTTTTCCAAATCAATGAGGAAAAAAAGTCTCTGACAAAATATGTATGAAACAGAAACAAAAAACACGGATATATGTGCATATACATAAATTCTGAACGTGAACCATGGCACTTAGAAAATAAAACAACCACAGAATGTAGCTTGGGACCATGTGATATTCTCAAACCTTTTGATATTACTCCATTTTACAGGTTATGTTGTATATTTAAATATCTAGATTATACCTTCCACCTAATAGAACCTGCTTCATCACTAACAGAGTTCTCATCACCATTAAGGGTGATTAATCTGAACCATCATCATCATCATCTGCATCGTTATTATTACTAGTCAATAGTGCCTACTATGCAGTGCTTACTATGTACTAAGTATGTTGCTATATTTTCTTATTAGCCCTATTCATTGACTGATGAACTTAATTTTTTGTTGAATCATGTCCCTGTTTTATAGACTATCACTTTCATTGTTTACTGCACTCTAAGCCTTACTTTTATAAAATAAAAATCATCTGAGGCAATATTATAAAATAGAAACTTACTGAAAAATTTTATGCTGCATATGATATCCAAAGAAAAAAGAAGAGTAAAATATGGCATTCAATTAAATTCACATTATTTTAATATGTCAGTCAAGACAGTGACTATTTATTGGGGTCAAAAAAATTAATATAGATAGCATATTTTCTTCATTAAACATTTATTTAAGTTCACCTACATTGTTATTGCTATAAAAATCCACAGCTTAGATAAAAAGAGTTTCAAATACTATAGGTTGCATCTCACAATGTGCATCCTAATATGAAATTATGAACGTGAATTATAAGAAGTCCTTCTAAATTAAATTATTTTCATGTGCTTGGAAAAAACATCTTTTGCAAAATAATAAATTTTGTTATTTTGTATTGCATTTTGAAAGAAAAATGAGAAATGGAACTGACAATATTTAAAGGTAGAGAGGGAAAATAGGTAAATTGTATTAAAAATGGGGGAAACAATTGGTAGATGTAAATGGAAGAAAGGTCTTCAACAGATCATTTAAAAAAAAAAGGGGAGAGACTGGGTTGCTATATATATGTGTATTTAGTAACTCTAAGACTCTTAATCTCTTTCAGGTCTTGATCTCATGGTCATGAGTTCAAGCCCTGCGTTGGGCCACATGCTGGGCAGGAAGCGTATTAAAAAAAAAAAAAAAAAAAAAAAAAGAACAAAAATTATCAAACTGAGCAGGAAAATAAAGCATGAAAACAATAGTTATAAAAATGTTGCAGTTCCTTTGTGACTTCCCTGATGCCCAGCTCTTCAGTCTTACTTGTTTATCAAATGTCTTCTTGATTAACTTGACTGTGTTTTCTGTAGGTAAAATTATGTTACAAAAGTAGTTGTTCAGCTCACTTCATTTAGGATAGTTCATCAGAAAGTCCCTTTGCACTCTTCATTTCTTCTATTCTATTCCCCTCCTCTCATTCTATATTTTATCGGGCTCTATTCTGTCAGGTTAATATATGCATGTAAAATAATCCATGTATTTATAATAATTTTTAAGGTTATTTATTATTTTTGAGAGAGAGGGAGAAAGAGCATGAGCAGGGGAGGAGCAGAGAGAGAGGGAGACACAAAATCTGAAGCAGGTTCCAGGCTCTGAGCTGCCAGCACAGAGCCCTACACAGGGCTCAAACCCAGGAACCACGAAATCATGACATGAGCTGAAGTCAGATGCTTAACCTACTGAGCAACATCGGTGTCCCAATAATCCATGTATTTAAAATAACAACAAGGTCCATGAATCATATGTAGCAGCATTCACTAATATTCTCATCATCTCTCATCTCTCTCCCATATCATATACTCTTATTTTCCTTTCCTAGCGAAAAGATACAGCTACTTCTGGCATAGCAGTCTTCCAACATTTGCTGAACACCCACCAAGCATTATGGCTTGCTGCTGAGCAAGTTATAACTAGTGATAGGATGTGTTTGCTATTAGTAGGCTACTCCAGGTATGTAGTGACTAAAGTCAAGATTTCTGCTATGATCCTTGTCTGTAACTCTTTCTCCGGTATGTTTTTGGTGATGTCTTGGTCTCTTCGGTGACTACCCTTTCCTTATAACTAGTGTAAAAAAAATAGATTTTCCTGTATCTTGACTCAAATGTTTGAACAATACATCTGCAATATAAATGACTATGTAATAATACACAACCATTAACTTTCATGTTTCTTGGACATTAAAAGCTATGCAAACTAATAGAAATCATGGAGAGACAGGACAAGAATAATGATATTTAAAAATTTTCAGTTTCTGAAGGCTCAAACTATGTAAAAATTGCTTACATTATTACTGATGAGATCATGCATAAATATTTCTGTAACATATAAAGGCTGACTAATTGTGTAATGATAATTTGATTTTAGCATATCATTTTACTTTTTATAATACAAAAATTATAATTACAAAATTTAAATTATACTCTATTGAATTTTGAACACTTTAAATGAATTAATTGCAAAAGTCCTAATCCAGAAATTCCTGAAAACCTACAATTTTTATAGTTTAATCAGTAACAGTTATCAGAGTGAAATAGAAATATATCTAAGGAGAATTGAAAATTTTCCTCACTGTGAAACAAAATGTGGTATTTTCTGTGAAAACAGCTATCTCAGGATTCTAATAATTGGTAAGCAGAAATAATAAGTAGCCATAATCTTCTCTTCTGATTTCCTGCTACAAGGATTCAATGGGGGCAAAAAAATGAGATCTTGGAAGGAAAGTTTCTCTTTTAGTTTGTTTCTCTCTTCTAACCTGAGGTTTTTAAAATTGTTTTTTGTGTGTGTTGTTTTTGCTAAGTCAGGGAGTAGCTAGCTATCCCAATCAAAAGAAGATAAGAGGATGCTGAGTGGAACTCGTGGATCCAAAGCCAAGAGGGATTTTAACATTAAAATAATAATTGGATGAGAGGAATTAAAGTTGTTTTTCTTTAAGTCTATCAAGAAATAAGAAAGAAAGCAAACTTGAGAGTAAATATTGTTATGGAAGAGTGAATATTTTATGATTAAATCCCTTTTCATCTTACTACTGTATTATATTTCAACTTTAAATATGCCAATTAATCCTTTAGATAAAGACATACTTTCATTTTGCATAAGGTGAGAAAACAGAAATACTAGAATTAAAAGTGCAACCTTAGGAATACTATTATTTTAAACTCAAAACTGTAAAATTTACATATGACGATAAGTGAATACAATATATGCCAGGCTTTATTGTCTTTGTGTATGAGTATAATGCTTGTATATGTGTGTGTATGTATGTGTGCACATCTATATATGTGTGAACTTAGGAGTGCTTGAGGCTTTTTGAAGCTAAAGCCACTGTTTCTGAGTAAAGAATAATTGGGGGATTTATGTTTTCAAGAGTGTTAAAACACTGATTCCTAGAGAAAATGTCCTAATATTAAGTTTTTCCTTTTACTAATAATGTATTTCTTTTTATTTTTATTGTTTTTAATGTTTATTTATTTTTTGAGAAAGAGAGAGTGTTAGTTGGGGAGGTGCAGAGAGAGAAGGAGTCACAGAATCAGAAGCAGGCTCTAGGCTCTGAGCCCAATGCGAGGCTTGAAACCCACAAACCATGAGATCATGACCTGAGCCAAAGTGAGATGCTTAACTGACTGAGCCACCCAAGTACCCCACTAATGATGTATTTCATGTAAAGAAACTTTAAGGAATACTCTAAGCCAAATATTTTTCCATAATAAAATGCATAAATGTTTTTAAATGCCAAATACTTAAGTAATGTAAGCATTTTCATGATATATTCAGTTCTAATCAATATCTCTCCTTACAATAGCTTACTTTAGCCAGAAATGTTTCCAGAGTAAATTAATTTCATGTTTCCATAAATAGCTATAACATTCACCATTAATCATTCAAATTGAAGATACTCAGACAATATACCAAAGTGCATCTCAATATCCATGTCAATCCATCCAGTGTCAAGAAATATCAATTTAACTCAAAATCAAAAGAATAAATGTGATAGTTTTCAAGATAAGTTACTCAAAAGATTTAGACAATTGAGGAAAACTTGCCCTGATAAGTTGAAATTATTTGTATAATTAATTTATAATTCTAACCTCTTCTAATATAGATGAGGTTTTAGTTAATATAGGACAGATACCTTTCTATTATTTAGTTTAATATCTTCCATTTAAAAATATTTATTAATTTTCCCTATGATTAAAATGTAGATTTGTTAGAACATATCCTACCTTTCATTAGTTTTATATATATTTCTGAATAGTAACTTACTCTGAAAATAATTTTAGAGAATGTTTTCTTCTCTAGGTAGATAAGACAGTATATAAAAAAAAAATCAATTGCTACCATCAAAAAAAATAAAGTTTTTTTCTGCACTGCCTGTTTAGATCTATTACAAACTTTAATGTGTAACTGTCTTTATGAACTACATTTCTGACCAGCTCCATCGGCTTTCATTTTCTAAACAGCTTGATGAACAAACAGAGATAAGCAGGTAATAAAATATTTGACTGAATCACTACCTCTAGGGTACTACCAAAATAAAAGGCATATGGTGATATTTAACACTAGAGATTAAAATCTAGAATTTTTTTATTTTCAGGAGATGAAGTTTCAGTATTCTCTAGCAAAATAAGATAATTAACATAACTTGAGACTTATTTCTTTTTTTAATGTTTATTTATTTTTGAGACAGTGTATGAGTGGGTGAGGGGCAGAAAGAATGGGAGACACAGAATCCAAAGCAGTCTCCAGGCTCTGAGCTGTCAGCCCTGACACGGGGCTCAACGCACAAACCGTGAGATCATGACCTGAGCCCAAGTCAGATGGTTAACTGACTGAGCCACCCAGGCACCCCTAGAGATGCACTTCAGCCATAATATAAATAATGAAATAGAATTCCTAAGAACCATTAGCTAAAATTACAAATTAAAAGTCATTGTACATATCCAGATGGCTCTGATAAGTTAGATAACAATAAAAATAGGACATGTATGATCAAAGTAGTATACGGATACCTACAGATATTGGCAAAGATTAATTGTCAAATTCAAACAGTGCTCTAAGCTAAGATAATGGTGACTATTTTAAGTAGGAAATAATGTTGGGCTTGTATCTATAGTTGACACTGGCACAGAGTATTTCTAATAATAGGCTATTTCATAGAAACTGTTTGCTTAATGTATGAAATCCATATAATTGTAGACAGCTTGCAAAACTGGGTATCATTTTGCACTTGTCTGTAAACATACTTCTTTGCCTTTTGACTCTGCAGTGTCTCCAATGAGAGTAAATCTGATAGGCTATCACTAAATCTGGGATGGCCTCATGGTTTTCTTTGGCCAATAGAATGCGTTCTCAAGAAGCCTTACTTGTTTCCATTTTCTTCCCTGGAACATTGCCAGCCTCCACATGACCATTTCCAGTTATTCACATTGCCTCCGCCAACAGTCAGATACCGGGCATGTGAATGAAGCCAGATTAGCTCAGGAAACCTGCCATCTGATCTGAGACACATTAGAAAGCCTAACTAAGATCAGCCAAGCCTGGTCTAAACTGGCAGAGCCATCCACCTGACCCACAGACTCATAAGTGATATTAATGATTGTTATTTTAAGACTTGGAAAACCAGGACCCATATATTGGCCCCCTGTCTCATAAATGAGGTTTTATTAGAACACAGTTGCACCCACTTCATGTTTTATCTACAACTGCTTTAATGCTACAACCGTAGAGTCAACTAGTTACGGTAGAGAGCTTATGGACTACAAAACTTAAAATAATTACATAGTCACTTACATAAAAGTTTTGCTGATCCCTGTTTTAAGCCACTACATTTTGAGGTGGATTTTTACCTAAGAATAGGTAAATATATACATTTAGCAAAATATTGCAGAAATGGTTGTTTTAATTAAATGCAGTCTCACACCATATTATTCTAATTTATAATAATGTCTAGACTTTCTAATTTTTACAATTATTTGTTAAATAAATATTTAATTATTGAATATCCAATATAAGCCATCACTGTACTAGTTGCTGGCAATAGAGCAGTGAATTCAGACAAAAATCTTTGCCTTCAAACAACTTACATTCTATGGCACAGATACAAACTGAACACACACACACACATACACACACACAGGAAAAATGATTAAATGCTAAAAGTTTCATGTGGAGAGGGGTGCCTGGGTGGATCAGTTGGTTAAGTGTCTGACTACAGCTCAGGTCATGATCTCACAGCTCTTGAGTTCAAGCCCCGTGTCAGGATCTGTGCTGATAGCTCAGAGCCTGGAGCCTGCTTCAGATTCTGTGTCTCCCTCTCTTTCTGCCCCTCCCCCGTCACACTCTGTCTCTCTCTCTCAAAAATAAATACACATTAAAAAATTTTAAAAAATTCACATGGTGAAAAGTAGTATTATCTAGACTGGAGAGATTGAAATGGCCTAAGGGGAACTAGAAAAGTAGTAGAATTGCTGTTATTTGAGAAAACAGAGATGATGTAGTGAACTCTGTAGCTATCAAGGAGAAGATATTCCTATAGAAAGAATGGCAATGCAGTGATCTTGAAGTGGGTTGGGGCTGGTGTGTTCAAACCACAGGAAAAAGACAAAACAAGGCTAAAATGAATTAAGGAGAAGTAAAATAAATGCAGAGAGCAGAGAGATAATGAATTGGTGTGAGGGCTGCTGTGATAGACTCTATAAGCTTGTGCTGACCAATATATTGAGTTTTGAGGATGCAGCTGGTTCAACGTGAGATGTTATGTTAATGTAAAATACACACCAGATTTTGAAGACTTACAATGAAAAAAAAGTTAATATCCCAATAACTTTTATACTGAGTACATATTGATATGATTAGAGGTAAAATATTTAAACAGTATTAAAATTAACTTTACCTTTTTCTTATTTCTTTTTAATTGCAGTAACTGGAACATGTAAAATTACATATGTGTCTCACATAATATTTCCATCAGACTGCTCTGGTATACAGCTTTCTAGTCCAATGTCAGATTTTACTCCCGATGAGATAGCTCATCATTAAGAACAGCCTGTTATGTGGCAGTTGCAGAAATAGGAAAACCAATTTCAGGGATGTGTCATTAATCTGGTCAGGAAAAGGTGATGGGGACTAGGATGAGAATGAAGATAACAAATAGAAATGATGAGAAGTATTCATATTCAGCACATATAATTTGAAAGTCAAACCAGTGATATTTGCTTATATATTGAAAGTGGGCTGTGGGGGAGAAAAAAAGGTAGATTTATGGATTTAAGGCTTGGGTCCAGGGAACTGAAAGAATAGTGAGCCAATTACTGAGGTGAAGAGGGCATGAAGAGAAGTAGTTTTGGTGTAAGAAGGTGTAGCTCAGGAAGGTTTCAGTTTGATTGACATATAGTAAGGATAAAAATATTGACTAAAAACGTGGATACATAATCCATATTTCAAAAGTGAGATCCAGGCTGGGCATTATACTTTGTGATTCATCAGCTGATAGGTGGGATATAAGGCTCAGAAAATGGGGTCCCCTGGGTGGCCCAGTTGGTTAAGCATCGGACTTCATCTCAGGTCATGATCATGCAGTTTGTGAATTCATGCCCTGCATCCGGCTTTATACTGACTGCTCAGAGCCTGGAGCCTGCTTCAGATTCTGTGTCTCCCTCTCTCTCTGCCCCTCCCCTGCTATGTTCTGTTTCCCTCTCACTCTCAGAAATAAATAAAAAATTAAAAAATTTAAAAAAAACTCAGAATGAACAAACGAATTAATGAGGAGAGAGAAGAAAAGCAGTCCAAAGGCAGAGCTCCAGGGCACTCCTCACCTTTAGTGGTCAAAGAAATGAGGAAACAGCAAATAGGACTGAGAATATCATCCTAGAATATGAAAAACAGAATTATGTGGAGGCAAGAAAGGAATGGGGAGTGATAGTCTGTGTCAAATATTTCACAAGAGGTCTGAAAATTGATCAATGGATTTTGCAATGTGTAAGTTATCAACAACTTTGGTAAGAACAGCTTTGGTTGAGCTTTAGAAATGGAAGGAGTTAAAAGGAGGAAGAAAAGAAGAATGGCGATAGTGAATATTGATAACTATCTCTAGTTTTGCTATTAAGGAAAATGGAGCATTTAGTGTTAGTTGAAACTTGAGGTAGAGGGGCGCCTGGGTGGCTCAGTCGGTTAAGCATCCGACTTCACTCAGGTCACGATCTCGCGGTCTGTGAGTTCGAGCCCCGCGTCTGGCTCTGGGCTGATGGCTCAGAGCCTGGAGCCTGCTTCAGATTCTGTGTCTTCCTCTCTCTCTGCCCCTCCCCCGTTCATGCTCTGTCTCTCTCTGTCTCAAAAATAAATAAACGTTAAAAAAAATTAAAAAAAAAAAAGAAACATGAGGTAGAGAATTAAGAGAGACTTTGTAGAATGTGTATATTGCTGAATTTATGGTCAAACTCTAAACTAAATATTTAAGTTTCTCCTAATTTTTCTTATTTTTATAGCATTTTTAGGCTTACAAAGAAATTAAGCAGAAAGTACAAAGAATTTCCATATACCCTCCTGTCACCAACCTCCCCAATGCAGTTTTCCATATTATTGATATCTTGCATTAGACATTTGTTACAATTGATGAGCCAATATTTTTACTATTCTATGAACTAAACTCCATCTTTGACATTAGGGTTCACTCTTGGTGTTGTACATTCTATGAGTTTTGACAAACGTGGAATGATACGTATATACAATTATAGTATCATTCAGAATATTTCCACTGCCCTAAAATGCCCTGTGTTTCACCTATTCATCCCTCCATTTCTTTTTCTGTGCCCCTGCCAATCACTGATCTTTAACTCTCCATAGTTTTGCCTTTCCCAAAATATTACATACTTGGAATCATACAGTGTGTAGACTTTGCACATTGGCTTCTTTCACTTGCCATTTAAAGTTCTTCCATGTCTTTTTGTGGCTTCATAGCTTATTTCTCTTATTCACTGAATAATATTCCATTGTCCAGATATACCTCAGATTATTTATCCATTCACCTATTGAAGGCATCTTGATTGCTTCCAAGTTAGGGCAACAATGAATAAATATAAACATATGTGTCCAGATTTTTGTGTGGACATTAATGTTCAACTCCTTTTCCTAAACACCAAGCAGCACAATTCCTGGATCTTATGGTAAGAGCATATGAAGTATTACACAGAGACATCAGGTGTTGTCAAGTTCTCCTACAATTTTTATATCCAACAAAAACATTTAAACTCAGCATTTAAGCAGACTAAATTTTCTGTGGCAAACTGGTCAATCCGAGTTTTTCATGATTTCCATTTTGAAAAAGGCTCATTAAAGCAACTTATACTGATAGTTCATTGGCTAAGACAGAAAAATATTACCAACCATTATAATAATCTAGCTGCAGGAAAATCAGTAGAATCACTTTTGTGGAGTAGAAAGTAATCAAATCTGGGCTGTGTCCACAAAAATGAAGGAAATGCATTACTTTCGTTCATTCCAACCAAATGTACACTTTCCAGACTCAAAATTAGAGACATTTAATTTTTTCTTTAATACACTCCATAAAATATTTAACCCACTTTGCTGATATATTCTTCAGAATACACATGGTTTTACTAATTTTCTTATTGGACAAAAGTTTAGAGGAAAAAAAAAACCATAATGATTTGGATTTAGAAAAAGCAGCAACATACTCTGATTTCATTATTCACAGGTTACATCAACTTGGATAAATTCTCCATCTTCTCAGAAAATAGTTTCTCAAATGAAAAATGAGAAATAAAATGCCTATCTCAGAGGGCTGCTGTTAAAAGCAAATTAGATGAACATGAGAAAATCCTCAGTATATGATAAACATAAGTATTGACTTTTTACTCTTTTATTCCAGACCCTTATAACTCTGGTTGCAACCATCATTATATTATGTACAAATTGCTACATATTCACAACCAATTTCTCTCATCTTCCAACTTACCTTACAAATGAAAAGAGAGACTATTCCTAAACAAACAGCATACGTGATACATCATAAATACTGAGAAATTGACATAGAAAAGAAAAACTATATCTGTAAGTTAACAATCATCTCTGTGTGATTGAAATATATTTGATTTGCATTTTCTACTTTGTACTTTGATTTTTAAAAATCCCTCTGCATTGCATCCACATTCATCTTAGAGAAGAAATACACTCTACGTATAATTTACTTGAAAGGAATACTTGCCCTTTTGAAATGCCTATAATTTTCTCAAAATGATACCCATGGTGAATTGAAATGTTTAACTATTAAAAATCAATAGTCAACTACTGAATTAATATTACATGCACATCTGTAACTTGCTTCAGGTTATAATGAAATATAAGTTTTGCCTTCAAAAATGTAAAATAAATGTATAGTATATATTTAAATGAGTTAATAGAAGTTAATATATTACTACTACATAGTTAACCTCTATAACATGTAGCCTGATACTCAATATAGATATCTTTAAAAAAATCATTCTGCTTAATGAGACATTTACAGAGTAAAAAGTGGCCTCTGTTTCAGGTGTTATGTTCCTTATAAAAAAGGACACGTTTGTTTAATAATATGGACTTAGAAACATGGAGATATAAAACAGATTGTTGAACACTCTAATGGTGCCAGTCTATCTTGGCTATGATTGTCCTAATACTGTCATCTGTCAGCAGCTCTCCCTTTCTCCTCCACCACCGAGCAAGCAGCTTACAGAGTCAAGCCAAAAATTGAGACGCAATATTAGATACCATCTGTGTTGCTCGTGTGATTTCAATCCAAATTGTTCTCAAGCCAATCACAGAACCAAGTGAAGAATTTGATTGTGATTAGGGTGAGGAACGAAACAGACATGAATCTAGAGGATCAGCCTCAAGCTTCCAGGCACAAAGTGGTGGTTGCCCGTTGTGCAAATTCCATCGTGGAAATGAAATTTTAGGCCTAAAAAATTATAACATGCACAAAGATGGACAAAGTACAAATAAATTCACACATGTGTGCACATGTATACACACTACAGAAGGTATTTGGTTTTAAAAACTGTCTATTTACTTCAAAGAAATGTTCTTTATAATTATTATAGCAAAGTATCTGGCAATTTATTTTATTTTTATATTTATTTTAGGTAAAATGCAGGATAATAAAAATTGAGTATAAGCCTTTTTGCATGTAAAAATTTAATTCTAAGATACTTATTTCCCAAATACTTGAGGACTGCAGGCAAATAAGAATCAGTATATACACCTGTGCCCTGGTTATAGCTATCTGTTCTGTAAGTGAGCCACTATTGATCCATCTGCAAAGCACATAAACTTAGTTGCTTGATTAAGAACAGCTGTAAAGAAGGTAAGTTGCATCACCTTTATTTTCCTCATTGATTTTTTTTTTTTTTGACGGGAGAGGTATCAGCTATTTTTATCTATTCTTTTTTTTATCCCAACATATTTTGAGCAGGGACTTTGATTTATGTTGGGTGATTGGAGGCAGTGACATGGCACACAGTAAGATAAATGTTTATAAATTTACAACATTACTACATTTAATGTCAAATATTTTGTATGCTAAGCATGCTTTATTTATATGAACAAAGGAGAAGACAAAGAAATATTTACTTTAGGAAACCAACAAACCATATCATTTTAGCCTTCAGAAAATTATTTCCATAGGCATATATTACCCACTTAAGTATACCGAACACCTTATACTGTAACCAACTGTTGGAATTATTTACATAAGCACCATAATGTTAGGGCATAAAGAAGACAACTATAGAAATACTTCAGTGAATTTCCTTCCCCCATGACTTCCTAACTTTTATGCATATAGATATAACAACAAAATGCATATGGCTGGAGTAAAATATACAATTTTCAATTTGATAGTGAAATGAAAAATCACTTTATTTAAGAAATCACTATGCTATGTTGTCAAAGCACATATATTTGCAAAGGCTGTTAAACAGCATTTAAGAAAACTGATCAAGAGCAAGTGTTTTGGGGATATTTGTTTTGTTGTTTGCTTGCTATTATATATTTTTTCCATAGTGGTATTTTCCAGGTACATAGTACTTTATGGAGAAGTGTATTATGTTTGAGGGCAAAGATTGATTCTTATATTTATCATCTAAGTGATACGTGTGTCTTGCTAGGAAAATATTTTTAATAAGAACATAGTATGATAAATGCATTGCCATGGGCTAGATATCAAGGTTTTCCTGTTGAACAATCTACTTTAAATGAAATGATCTGGAACAAGCCTGACACTTTCAGAAAAACTATGTGCAATTCTCTCTTATAAAATGGTTACTCCCTTATTAGTGAAGCTAAAATTGTGATTTTTATGACTTTATGTTGCAATGCTGCAAAAATGGATTAAAAGTAGGTTTGTGCCCTTTAGCCTCAAATGTGAACTCTCAGAGCTCATATATTAATATTTCTATTAATAGCAAACTTCAGGGAAAGTACTTAACACAGTCCCTGGCAGCTTAAAATAGTGCTAACTAAACAGTAGCTGCTGTCGTGATTACTTTTCAACTGATATGAATTATATCCATATTCCCTTTTCCTAAATTATACATACTAACATCTTAAGAAGTAATTAAATTTCCATTTGGGGTTTGCATGGAAGAAGCTTAAAAGTTGCCACTTGTGCTTCCTAACAAGTAAAAAGCTAAACAGACTGAAAAATCAACAACTCATCTTGGATCCATAAGAGAGGGGAAGACACAGGGCTAACAGCTGTCCCCAAGACTGAAGAGACAGACAAATATAGGGTGCCAGTGCCTACCTGAGCAGATACCGCTGCAGGAACTGGTTCCAGTGCTCAGGAAGGAAAACCTGATCCATAACTGACGAATTGCTGGAGGCTTAGTGTCAGGCCCACAACTCTGAGAGTTAAAAGTTCTAGGAGGAACCAATCATCAGAATGGCCCCATAATATTGTGAAATTTATCCCTGGAGCTCTGGAAGATTGTCACAGTAAATATCAGAGAAAAATACCCTTGGGCTTCTGGCAGTGGAACGGGAAAGGAACCATTTTGAAATATGCCAGGACACTCTGCTCTTAACAAGGTCTGCCCTCAGGAGAAACTCATTAACCATAGCATAACCTGTTAAAGCGTTGTCAGAACACTGAAGGGAAAGGGAAGGGAAATACCCACCTCCAGCCTACTCTAGCCGTCCTGTCCTACATAAAGGGGATGGGGATGAGGACTGAAAACATTTGTGAAAAAAAGTTCAGAGGCATAGGATCACTTAAAGATTGAGATCTGATCATAAAACTATAAAAAGCTTCCATTCCCCAGAAACACCTCACTACCATGTTCCTAAAAGCCTATTTACAGCAGTTTCCTTTACCTAGGGCATCATGTCCACCAATCAAGATAACATTACAGAGCATATCAAAAGGCAAAAACACAATTTGAAAAGGTGTAGCAAGCATCAGAACCAGACATGGTTGGGATGTTGGAATTATCAGACCAAGATTTTAAAACAATTATGATTACTATAACAAGGATTCTAATGGATAAAATAGACAACATGCAAAACAGATGTCCAATGCAAACAAAGAGCTAGAAATCCTACGAAAAAACAAAAAGAAATGCTAGAGATCAAAGACACTGTAAGAGAAATGAAGAATGTGTGTTTTCAACTTCTTTGAGGAAATAAAAAGGAACGTGATTGCTCGACGTTAGGAAGAGCATGTTTCATCTTGAAGGTTAATTTTAGTATACTAACAAACCACCAAACTCTCTTCCAAAGTGGCTGTACCATTTTATATCCCGCCAGCAATGAATGAGAGTTCCTGTTGCTCCACATCCTCCCAGAATTTCATGTTGTCAGTGTTCCACATTTTGGCCATTAGACTAGTTGTGTAGTCCTATCTTATTACTGTTTTAATTTTCATTTCTCTGATTTGGATCATCCCTTCATATGCCAGTTTGCTATCTGTATATCTTCTTTGGTGAGGTGTCTGTTAAGGTCTTTGGTACACATTTTAATTGGGTTGTTTGTTCTCTTAGTGCTAAGCTTTAAGTGTTCTTTGCATGTTTTGGATAACAGATGTGCCTTTGTAAATATTTTGTTCCAGTCTGTGGCTTGTCTCATCATTCCCTTGACATTGACTTTTGCAGAGCAGAAACTTTCAGTTTTAATGAAGTCCAGCTTATCAATTATTTCTTTTGTGGATCAGGTCTTTGATGTTTTATCCAAAAAGGTATTATCATACTCAAAGTCATCTAGGTTTTCTCCTTTGTTTTCCTATATTTTATAGTTTTACATTTTACTTTGACGTTTATGATCCTTTGTGAGTGGATTTTTGTGAAAAGGTCTGATCTGGATTAATTTGCATATGTATATCCAGTTGTTCCACTTCTGTTTGTTGGAAAAACTGTCATTTCCTCAGTGAATTTATTTTTCTCCTTGGTCAAAATCAGTTGCCTATATTTGTGTCAGTCTATTTCTGGGCTCGATATTTTGTTGAATTGATCTATTTGTAATTTTAGCAAGGTCACATAGTCTATATTATTGTTGCTTTACAGGAAGTCTTATCAGCTCTACAACTTGGTTCTTCACTATTGTACTGGCTGTTATGAGTCTTTTGCTTTTCAATGTAAGCTTTAGAATAAGTTTGTCAATATTCACAAAATAACTTGCTGGGATTTTGATTGGGATTGCCTTAAATATATAGATCAAGTTGGGAAGAACATATTGACAATATTGAGTAGTCCATTTCATGAACATGGAATATCTCACCATGTATGTAATAATACTTTGATTTCATTCATCACGGATTTGTAATTTTCCTCTCATTGACCTTATACATATTTTGTTGGATTTATGCCTAAGTATTTCATTTTGGGGGATACTAATAAAAATGGCATTGTGTTTATAATATCGTTTCACTTTTTCATTGCTGATATATAGGAAAATGATTGGTTTTTATATGTTAACGTTGTACTATAATTTTTTGTGTATTAGCTTCAGGAGTTTTTGGTCTGATTTTTTGAGTTTTCTAACTAAAGAGTCATGTCATTTGCAATATTGAAAAGCACAATATTGAAAAGGACTGGTGACAGGAGACATCCTACCTGATCTTAGTGGAAAAGATTTAAGGTTTTTACCATCTAACATATGATGTTAGATGGAGAAGTTATTTATTTGTTTGTTGGTTTGGGTTTTTTACATATTCCTTATAAAGGTGAGAAAGTTCCCTTTTATTCCCAGTTAACTAAGAGTTTTTTATCATGAATAGGTGTGGGAATTTGTCACATGCTTTTTCTGAATCTATTGATATAATAGTGTGCATTTTCTTCTTTAGTGTGTTGATGTGACACATTGCATTAAATGATTTTCAAATGTTGATCACATCTGGGATAAATATCTGGGATAAATATCAGTCTTCAATATCTGGGATAAATGTCACTTTGTTGCATCTATAATTATTTTTAAACATTGTTAGATCCAATTTACTAATACTTTTTGAGGATTTTTGCATGTTTTTTTATGAGAAATCTTAATCTTTAGTCTTCTTTCTTAAAATGCCTTTGTCTGGGGAACACCTGGGTGGCTCAGTCAGTTAAGCCTCTGACTCTTGATCTGGGTTCAGGTCATGATCTTATGGTTCATGAGTTCAAGCCCTGCATCCTGCTCTGTGCTGACAGTGTGTAGCCTGCTTAGGATTCTCTCTCTCCCTCTCTGTCTCAGCCCCTCCCCCATTCGTGCTCAGTCTCTCTCTCTCTCTCTCTCTCTCTCTCAAAAACTAATAAATAAACCTTAAAAAAATCTTTGTCTGCTTTTGATATTAAGGTAACACTGACCTCATAGAATGAGTTAGGAGGTATCGCCTCTTTCTCTATCCTCTGAAAGAGATTGTGGAGAATTGGTGTAATTTCTTCCCTTAATGTTTGGTAGAATTTAATAGTAAACCCCATCTGAGCCTTTTGCTTTCTTTCAGAAGGTTATTAACTATTGGTCCAATGTCTTTACTAACTACTGACCTAATCAGATAGTCAATTTCTTTGTGTGTAAATTGTGGCAAATTGCATCTTTCACAGAACTGGTAACTTTTTCTAAGTTATCAAATTTGTGGAGATATAACTCTTCATAGTATTCCTTTATAATCCTTTTAATGTCTACATATCTTAGTAATCTCCCTTCCTTTATTTTTGTTGTAGTAATCTATGTGTATGTCTCTCTCTCTCTCTTTCTCTCTTTCCTTTTCCCTCCCTCTCTCCCCAGCTCTCTTTCTCTCTCTGTCTCCTTTTTCTTAGCCTCGGTAGAGTTTTATCAATTTTATTGATCTTTTCAAATAACCAGTTTCTGATTTCATTGATTTTCTCTTTTGATTTCCTATTTCAGTTTCATTGCTTTCTAACTCTAATTTTTATTCTTTCTTTCCTTTTATTTTGGGTTTAACTTTCTCTTATTTTTCTAGTTATCTAAGGTGGAAACTTAGCATTATTGATGTTAGAACTTTTCTTTTTCTAGTAAATGCATTTGATGCTATAAAATTTCCTCTAACTACTGACTTGGCTACATTGCACAAATTTTGGTAAATTGTGTTTTCATTTTCATTTGGTTCAAAATACTTTTAAATTTCTCTCAAGATATCTCCTTTGATCCATGTGTCATTTAGTAGTATGTTGTTTAATCTCTGTATTTTGGAATTTTCCTGTTATCATTTCTTGTTTAATTGCATTTAGTCTGAGAACAGATATTGTATGATTTCTATTTTTTCTTTCTTATGTCTCAGAATATGATATATTTTAGTAAATGTTCTATGTGAGCTTGAGAAAAAAGTGTATTCTGTTATTGTTGAATGAAATAGTCTATAGATGCCAATTATCAATTGATCAATGGTCTTGTCCAGTTCAGTTATGTCCTTACTAATTTTCTTCCTGCTGGATCTTTCACCATGTTCTTAAAGTGAAAACAAGAAGGCACTCTTTCCTCAGTAGAAGCTGAGAAATACTAAGTGAAATTCAAGAAAAACAAATTTTTGGAGCACCGAATTCATGTAATTTCCCAATATTCTTGCATAATACGAAGGCACATCTTTGGTTTGTTTGTTTGTTTGTTTGTTTCTACAGTGTCCAGATCAAGATAGATGTACCTTTCACAGAGAAAAATATATATTTTAGGCCAAATGATAAGACATCATTATAAAGTGTTTTTCACAATTAGATCACGGCTTAAAATTTCAATGAGTACCACAATAGCTTTTCTCTCCATTCTTTTAATGTCTAGCATCTAAAAGAATCATTTCACCTTGTTCTCAAAGGAAAATAAGGGATGTTGAAGGAGCTGAAAACAGAATTTGAAAAAAAAAGTTTACCTCTCAGAAGAAAATGAAGTAAATTATAAGCTTCTGAAACAATAAGTGAATGTCTCCTTTATTTTTTCCAGAAAGAAAATATAATTCTGTCTTAATGATATGTAATTTGTTGTCACAAAGCAGTTACTTTTTTCCTGTTTATAGAATGTTTAAGTAGGCATTGGGTAAAGTTGCCTGAACAAATTATTTTAAAAATGAATGCACCGGGGTGCCTGGGTGGCTCAGTCAGTGGAGCGTCCGACTTCGGTTCAGGTCATGATCTCACAGCCTGTGAGTTCGAGCCCCATGTCGGGCTCTGTGCTGACAGCTCAGAGCCTGGAGCCTGCTTTGGATTCTGTCTCCCTCTGTCTCTGCCCCTAACCCACTCGCATCTTGTCTCTGTCTCTCTCAAAAATAAATAAACATTAAAAAAATTTTAAAAAAATAATGAATGCACCAATTACATACATAATAAAAATAATATTAACATATTCAATAACAACAACAATAATAATTACTCTAGTCTATCAGTAAACAGACTACAATCAAATGTCTATGGCAAAAATTTCATAATAAGTGTCCCAGGTGGTGAAGAAGAAAATTTGGGGGTATTAAACTGGAAAAAGAAATGAGGAAATTCCTTTTTGTTTCTTTGTGTGTGTGTGCATTTTTAATTCCTTCAAACAGAATTCAAAAAGCATATTATATTTTCCAATATGTAACAACTTTTATTGCTAAAATTAAAGACTCAATACTTTAATTACACAAATGTAATTCCACTATAAGATTCCCTTGTAATCCTCATCTAGATTGGCTCCAGTTGTCTCTGGAAATTTTCCCAAATGCCTACTGTATAATCTGAGTACTGCATTAGCTTTCGTGATGATCATATGATCATAGCACATTATGTGGCCTCAGAAGGCAAAAATGAAAGAGAGGCAGGGAGAGAAATGGTCTTAGCAATATGACAAGTAGTATAATTGCAGTATGAATAAAGTGCTAGAGGAGCACAGAAGAAAGCTGATAGTTCTGCATGTGAGGGTTTATAAAGGTCCAAATAAATGAAGTGACACAAGGGGCTTGAAATTTGAAAAGGAATTTTTATAAAGTGGCATGAAAAGTAAGGATATTTAGGATTGATGGAAGATATTTTCACTTTTTAGGTAAAGAAAAAATAAATATTAAAGAGCCAGAAAAGCAAATTGTTAAGAAATAAAGACATTGCAAAAATTCAATAGAACATAAACAGTGTGTAACAAGAACAGGCAATAGGAGATATCTACAGCTGTGTAAATAATAAGAAAGTACAGTGTGTGGAGACGTAAACACAAATCATTTATAAAGTAATTGCTATGTAATTGTTGAAGTTACTGCCGAGTTTCAAAATATAGTAACCTTGAAACTAGCATGTAGATATATTACGTACACCTTTGTATTCCAGCTGGAAGAATACCCACACTTCATTCAAGAATAAATTCACAGCAGTTCAAAATCATTCAGCACTGCTTTGGGCACAGTTTCTGTCTCCAGCTCCTGTGGTACTTCCTATCACTGAGTTTAAATAATAGATTAGAAATGAACAATGATCGCGCAGTGATTGTAAAGACAAAGAAACAAAATTTGTGTTCATTTTTATTCTAATTCCACTCGGGGTTTTTACTTGTGTTTAAAATTTAAAGCAGGGAGTGGAAATTCTGAGTGCAATGTTTTGCTTCGCTAAAGATATTTTAGCAATTTTTAAAAATTTAAATTTCTTCTCTCTACCCTTTATTTGTATTTGTTAAAATCGAGGAAAGAAGCATTGCATCAATGGTGCAACTTGCTATTTGTCTAAAATATGTATTTTATAGACATTCCAGACAGTTTTATTAAAATTCACTTATAAATTACTGTGAGCTTGTTTTCGATGACTGTTATGGGCCAATTATAAGTACATGTTTTCCCATTTAAAAATAATTGAATGTAAAAAAAGTAAAACAGTACCCTTTTCTCTTTTTTTGTATTATATACTTCCATTATTTTTAAATTTTTTTACTTTGTTATTTTTTAATGGCATGAATATAAAAATACACAGAGCAAAAGAAATTTTTCACTGCCTGCATTTTTTCTAGCCATTATTTTCAGTTCATTTCACAGTTATTACTGAATGTAAATGTGCCATAATAGGAAGAAATAGATTCACTCTAGTTGTCTAGTATGCTAGGTGTATTCCACAGAGATTGGCAAACTTTTTCTGTGAAGACCCACATAGTAAATGTCTGAAGGTTTGTAGGCCATACTGTCTCTGTGACAACTACCGAATTCTGCAGCTGTATCATGAAATGAGTCATAGACAATACAAATATGTTTGGCTGTTTTCCAATAAAACTGGATTTGCAGAAACAGGCAGCAAGCTGGATTTGGCCCTCTGGTCACAGTTTGCTGAAATTTGATCTATCTCAAATATGAGCAATAGGCATGTACTAATAAGGAAACACTTAAAAATCATTTTTAAAGTAATTTAATTACCAAAAAGGAGGAGGGAGTGTGAGGAATCACTAAACAATTCAGTACTTTCTACAGAAAGGTAATAAACTCTTTTGTCAGAATCTAGGCTAACCAAAATCTCTTCATAAGCATCTATTTCTCAACTTATCTTTTTAAAAAAAAATTTTTTAATGTTTATATTTATTTTTGAGACAAAGAGACACAGAGCATGAGCAAGGGAGGGGCAGAGAGAGAGTGAGATACAGAATCCTAAGCAGGCTCCAGGCTCTGAGCTGTCGGCACAGAGCATGATGTGGAGTTCAAACTCGTCAACCGTGAGATCATGACCTGAGCCTAAGTCAGAAGCTCAACCCTCAAGCGAGTGAGCCACCCAGGGCCCCTCAACTTATCTTTTAATCCTAATGACATAAAATATATATTAGAGGACTCGCCTATATTTGAAGATACAAAAATCCTGTGTTATATATAGCTTAGTCTCTTAAATAAAATATTTAGTAGGTCCAAGTAAATTTATTACAGTATGTCAAAAATGAATTTATCCTTCTAAATTTATCTATGTAAATGTACTCTGTATTTACACATACAGAGAATGTGCAAAAGAATAAAGAAGATTGAAATTAATATGGAATTTTATGATAATCAATAATTTAAAAACATCTATTCCTGGCTATGAAAATTTTAGGTTACATGTTAGAGAGGCAAGAAAAAAAACGGGCAAAAATCCTAAAACTTACAGTGACATTTGTTCTATTAGGTTTTCTTCCTTGCTTTGGAAAGATCATATTCACCATGAAATTTGCATTTATTTGGAGGGCCACTGGATTTCAAGTCCAAAAATGTTATCAGTTTTACTTGTTAGCAATGTAAACTTGATATCGCCTTTTCTTGCTTGATGCTTACTCTCTGTATTACTTTCTGTATGGCAAAATAAAATCACCCCTGGGGGAGTTTTCAATAGCACTCGTTCTAAAATTTAATGTATCACTGAGTGGAATTTAAATGCATTCTTAGACCCGATACCCATTTTTTCTGCTATAATATGTTTGCGGCAGGGATCAGAAATCTTTTTATTTAGTAAGTGCGGTGGTCCATGGATCAAATCTAAGAAATACTTCACATGTGAATAGCACTGTAAAGATGCAATATGCAAGGCAAAATAATACTAAAAACAATTAGTTCAGTGGATGAATAACTTTCAAAATGTGGATAGTTTTTGCTTGTTTGCTTAGAGAAAATTGAAAAACAGTTGCCTAAGAAAGGAATTATTTTTGTTTCTTTGTTCTTATTTTTCTAGTTAATTTAGGAGCAATAGAAGAAATTTTTATGTTATACGTTTACACATATTTTATGTGTATTATACAGATTTTATTAACACACTATAAATCCATACACTAATTTCCTTTATTTGAGTACAAAATCTCTGAATTTCCTATGTTGACATTTGAAATAACTATTTCAAAACTTGATATTTATTAAGCAACATACACTACTTTGTGTTATTTCCCCCCTTACCTTATTCTTTAAAAAGACTTACATGTTTAGGAAGAGTAGATTTATAATGAAGATTGACTTTACCATGGGATGTCAGAAGTGAATTGTGTTTTATATTGTTGCATCCTAGGATCATAAAACGGAACAGGTTGTCCTTCTCCAGGAAGATTTGCCTTTACACTTTATGACTTAAGTTCACAGCAAAGATTGGGGGAAAAAAATCTAACACCTTTTATTATTTACTTGACTTATAAATACCATACAAGAAGAATAAAAGAATCTTAATGAATAGAAAGCATATTCAATCATTTCTCATCTCACACCAAATAAAGTTTATTACTCTGATTTCATACCACAGACTTATAGAATTGTATCATCTCATTGGTCTTCTTGATTGAGAATAAATGCTTCATTAAATTTAAATATAGCAACCTAATAACAATAGTAAAACCAGAGAGAATAACGCCTGACATTAAAAGGATCACACACATCATTCTTTGGAATATATTCAACTTCTAGATAAAACGCAAAGTTTAATGTTCACAATTGCATAATAAAAGCAAAGAATTATGGTATGGCATAAGTATATAATAAAATCAAACTTATTTTGAGAACAATTTTTGATGTAAAAAGACCTTGTTGATTGTTTTTGAAATGGGAACTGTAGAAGAAAGAACAAATAATTATCATCCCTTGCTGTGGAACTGGGTGAATAGTGGTGATCTTCACTGAGATGAGCAGTAGTCGAAGAGGAAGAGTGTGTGCTTTTTGAGGAGAGTGCAGGCAGACTTCAGGTTTTGTACAAATGGAGTATGAAGTGCATTGGAGGCCTCCAAATAGAGATGCCAAATAGGAAGTTGGCATATGTATCCGGAACTCAGAAAAGTCTTGGCTGGAGATGACCCCCAAAACTATTTCTTAGGCCTCAGACACAAATAGTTAATGTCTACAGGACATCTTTACTTGTATGGCTCAAAATTGCTAATAATTTAGCTTATTCAATGCCTAACCTAAAATATGCCTAAATCTAATTTTCAATTATTTCCCATTTCATTACAAATGGCATTTTATATTATCTAGTTCTAAAAACCAGAGACTTAAGAAACTCATCCTGAAAGCCATATCTGATATTTCAAGAAACCCAAGGGTCATCCTATACACTCACTATTCCTTTCTGCTACCATGAGAGACCCATCTGTCAGTTTTGCGACCTAAATACTTCTGAAATTCACCTGCTTTCTCCTTCCCAAATTTTGTTTCCCTAATGTAACAATTTCCTAAATGATATTGCATTTCCTCTTTCTGTTCACATTGTATTTTCCTAACAATCCTGAACTATGTTTTTAAAGCATGAATCTGGTCATGTAACTCTTCTTCAATATTTTATAATAATGGCTCTCCTATTATCTTAACAAAAAGACATAATCCTTAAACCAGACTCAAAATGGGTATTATCCATCCCTTTCTCTGCCCTAATTATATTTGGTTCATTCTTTCATTCTTTTGACTCACCCACAATGACCAATTTTGTATTCAAAAATTCCATGTTCTTTTTCATATATATCGCTAGGTTCTTTCAATGTGAAAAATTAAAACTGAATTGAACTAACTTCAGCATAAAGGTAAATTATCAAGAATTAAATGGAAGACTTCACAGACTGACTGACAAGAAAACAGGAAAATAGGCACAGGAAAAAAAAAGAAAGAAAAAGATTTTCTGGAATCTAGAGAGAAGTACTTAATGTGTCCATACAGAAATGAATGAGCTCCAATTTTATTTTCTTTAAAAAAAAAATCCTGTTCCAAAGTCATGTTGGAAGGAAAAAACATATGACTGTCTTCGCTTGGATTACATACACATTCCCTGGCAAGGGGAAGACAGAAGGACTTGAGCAACAACACGACCAGTACATTCAGTAGAGGAGACACAATACTCCAAAAGTAAATTAAACTGCTTTTACAAAAGTCTCTGCAACTCATGACAGATGTCCAAAATTTCAAAAGCTCCATATACTGCCTCAGGACGTTTATCCTGCTGCCACTACCACCTGCAATACTTTATCTTCTTTTTGGTAAGTTAATACCTGCTTCTGCTTTGATTTCAGCTCAAATATATGTTCTCAAAGAAACCCTTTCCATATCAGGCCTAGCTGCCATATACTCACTGGGTGTAGTAGTGCATTTTTCCTAAATAACAATGATCATGGATTATACTTAGCAACTTATTCGTATGATTATTCAATTAAGGTTAATGAGCATATCACTTTTGCTCAGATTGGTGAAAGAATAGACAAATAGATCAATGCAATAAAATAGAGACCCCAAATACAGACTGGCACAAATATAGTCAACCAGTTTTTGACAAAGGAGCAAAGGCAATGCAATGGAGCAAAGATCATCTTTGCAACAAATGGTGCTAGAACAACTGACATTCATAAAAAATTAAATCCAGTGTATCACCGATCTGACATAAAACACAAAACTATAAAACTAGAAGATAGCATAGCAAAAATTCTAGATGGCTTTCAGTATGGTGATGACTTTAGATACAACACCGACACCATCCATGAAAGAAATAATTGGTAAGTTTGACTTCATTAAAATTAAAGTCCTCTATTCTGTAAAAGACAATGTCAAGAGAATAAGACAAGTCACATCTGGAAGAAAAAACATACAAGAGACATATCTGTCTCCCAAACTATACAAAGAACTCTTAAAACTCCTCCATAAGAACACAAACAACCCACTAAAAACACAGATAGACTGAAGACCATAACAGACACTTCACCAAGAAGACACACAGAAGACAAATACACATACAAAGATATGCTCTACACCATATGTCATCAGAGAAATGCAAATTAAAACAACACGATATGGGGGCGCCTGGGTGGCTCAGTCGGTTAAGCGTCCAACTTCGGCTCAGGTCACGATCTCGCGGTCCGTGAGTTCGAGCCCCGCGTCAGGCTCTGGGCAGATGGCTCAGAGCCTGGAGCCTGTTTCCGATTCTGTGTCTCCCTCTCTCTCTGCCCCTCCCCCGTTCATGCTCTGTCTCTCTCTGTCTCAAAAATAAATAAACATTAAATAAATAAATAAATAAAAATAAAACAACACGATATGACTGCTTACCTATTAGAATGGTCAAAATTCAGCACATTAGAAGATCAAATGCTGGTAAGGACATGGATCAAGAAGAACTCATTCACTGCTGGTAAGAATGTAAAATCATATAGCAACACTGAAAGTCGGGAGTTTTCTTATACAATTAAACATACTCTTATCATATGATCCAGCAATCATGCTCCTCAGTGTTTACTCAAAGGAGTTGAACACATGTCCACACAAAGACCTGAACACAAATGTTTATAGCATCTTACAATTTCCAAAAGTTATATACAACAAAGGTGTCCCACAGTAGGTAAATGGATTAAGCAACCATGACATATCCAGACAATGAACTGTTTTTCAGTGCTAAAAAGAAACGAGATGTCAAGTGCTGAAAAGATGGAAAAACTTAAATGCATGTTACTAAGTGAAGAAAGCCAGTATGAAAAGGTACATAGTATATGATTCGGGCTCTATGACATTCTAGGAAAGATAAAAATATGGAACAGTGAAAAAAGATCAGTGGTTTTCTGGGGTTAGAGAGGAGGGAAGGATGAACAGGCAAAGCATGGAGTATTTTTAGGGCAGTGAGAGTATTCACTATAATGCTACAATGACAGGTTATTATAAATTTGTCCAAACAGAATGTACAACATGAAGAGTGAACTCCAATGTAATTGAGGGACATTGGGTGATAATGGTGTGATGGCTAACAGATATAGTTTAATTAGTTGTAACAAATGTACTACTTGGGTGGAGGATGTTGATGATAAGGGAGGCTATGTCCGTGGCACCTGGGTGGCTCAGTGGGTTAAGCTTCTGACTCCTGTTCAGGTCAAGATCTCGCATTCCATGAATTCGAGCCCTGTGACCAGCTCTGCGCTGACAGCTCGGAGCCTGGAACTTATTTCAGATTCTGTGTCTCCCTCTCTCTGCCCCTCCCCTGCTCACACTCTGTCTCTCAAAAATAAATAAACACTACACAATTTTAATTAAAATAAAAAGGAGGCTTGCTTGTGAGGGAAAGGGATTATATGAGAAATCTCTGTACCTTCCTCTCAATGTTGAACTAAATCTAAAATGCTCTAAAAAATAAAATTTTTAAAAAGTAAGCCTAGTATGGGAACATTTCAGGGATAAACAATGGAATAGGAACCCAATGGAACACCCAGGCCAGTAGGAGGACAGCAGGATTCTGGTGAATACAGTGGAGCCTCAGGAAGTGTATTTCAAGGAATAAGTAGCCATGCCACAGGCCAACCATAAACTAGATTGACTAAAAAACAAACAAACAAACAAACAACACGGGATTTAGCAGAAAGTTTATTAATAATCTTGGGAGTAAGTTTCAGACAATTAATGGGAGAGGGGAGAACTGAGAAACATAAATTGTGCAGAGCCTACTTACAAGAAGTTTGTAACATAAAAAGCAGTAGCCAGATAGGAATAGGAATCCCAAGGCCTATTTGTGTGTCCTTCACAGTTGTGTTGCTGCTGCAGTGTCTGAGCAGAAACAAATCTGAATGAGTTTACATATGCATGTAGAAAAGTTAAAATTGAAGGAAAATGTGAACATGTTGGCGAGTAAAGAAGAAACTGGTTGAAGGAGAGTTGGAAGGGGGAAATCCAATTCAATACATTTAGGTAAGAAGGGACTTCTCCAATTTTAAGGAAGAGGCCTAGGAAATAGCTGTGGGTATAAATAAGACTAGAGTTTTAGAACTAGAACTTTGAGGGAGGCTTGACCTATTTGCCATAGGAAGACAAGATCATTTGACCATTAGTGCAATCCAGGCAAAAGGAGGATGAGGGGCTTGGAGGGTACCACTAGAAATAGAAAGAAATAAAATGATAGGGGGTGCCTGGGTGGCTCAGTCAGTTAAGTCTCTGACTACGGCTCAGGTCATGACCTCACAGATTGTGGGTTTGAGCCCTGTGTCCGGGCTCTCTGTACCGACAGCGCACAGCCTGAAGCTTGCTTCAGCTTTTGTGTCTCCCTCTCTCTCTCTCTCTGCCCCTCGCCCACTCACACTCTGTCTCTCTCTCTCTCAAAAATAAATATTTAAAAATTGAAATAAATAAATAATTTAAAAGATGACAGGCAGCGTTGGCTTCCAGCTTCATGGTTCTTGAAGTATAATCATATTTTGCCTTCTTGAAGACAACAACAGAAAATTAAAAACTCTAAAATAAGTACAGAGCCTTGGGCAGAGTCTGTGCATGTAAGGGACCCTAAAGATTAAATTTCTTTAGCTTTGTGGTAAATCTGCTTCTTGCCACAAGACTTACTGATGACTTTGGCATGGAGAAGTAGCAGAAGCATTTGCATTTTTAAAAAAGTCTGTTCTAGCTGTGTCGTGGAAAATGGGTTGGAATGGTGATGTAGAAGTTGGGAAGTAAAGGAAAAGAAAGCAAGAGAAATGAGAGTAAAACACACATAAGAAAATATCTACCTTTCTTATCACAAAACAAGCCCAATTAGCAACATAATGAATTCTTTGATTGCGACAGGCAAATTAACATTTTTAATTTTTTTTTTAATTTTTTTTTAACGTTTATTTATTTTTGAGACAGAGAGAGACAGAGCATGAATGGGGGAGGGGCAGAGAGAGAGGGAGACACAGAATGGGAAGCAGGCTCCAGGCTCTGAGCCATCAGCCCAGAGCCCAACGTGGGGCTCGAACTCACAGACCGCAAGATCGTGACCTGAGCTGAAGTCGGATGCTTAACCGACTGCGCCACCCAGGCGCCCCAACATTTTTAATTTTTATCCAAAATATAATAAATAATAGTCCTACTTTATTTTAAATAATCAGATATTGAGTATACATGTTTTATGATATTCATTTGCCTAGATTCTTATTGCAAACTGAATATATTTAACAACATTCCTTGAGATAAACTTCAAATTGATGCAGAATAAATGTGTAATATCAAATATTTTTCTTAATAATATTCAACTGGAACAAAATCGTTTAAGAGTATCATTTTTTTAATTTAAAATTTTGTCATAATAATTTTAGATTCATATGCAGTTGTAAGAAATAATACACAGAGGTTCCTTGTATACTGTGCTCAGTTTCCCTCAAAGGTATCATTTTGCAATACAATTGTGTAATATCACAACCAAGATACTGATATGATACAATAGCTTGTTTAGATTTATTATGTTTTACCTGTGGTCATTTTGGTAGGTGTATGTGTGCATTTTAAAGTTCCATACAATTTAACCACATGTGTAGGATTCTTGTATCCACCACGACAGTCAAGATACTGAATATATTTTTTAATTTTTTTAATTTTAATTTAACTTTTTTTTATTTGAGAGAGAGAGACAGAGAGAGACAGAGAAAGAGAGAGAGAGAGAGAGAGAGAGAGAGAGAATCCCAAACAGGCACCACAGTCAGCACAGAACGGTTCAGGGTTTGATCCCATGATGCTGGGATCATGACCTGAGCTGAAATCAAGAGTCAATCACTCATCTCACTGAGCCACACAGTCCCCCAAGATACTGAATAACTTTAACACCACATACATGAGGTATTCTTTTTTTCTAAGTTTATTTATTTTGATAAAGAGTGGGGGAAGGGCAGAGAAAGAGGGAGAGAGAGAGAATTCTAAGCAGGATCTCAGCTCTCAGCACAGAGGCTGACGCGGGGCTCAAACTCACAGACTGTGAGATCATGACCTGAGTTAAAGTGGGACGCTTAACCAACTAAGCCACCCAGGCACCCCTACATGAGGTATTCTAAAGTGAAATTATGTGGAATATTTTATTTCTCTATCCGCAAAATAAGTAAGAAAAGAGATATTGTCCCTTAATGGTTTTGTTATATAATTTAATCATAAATTAGTGAATTACAGTTTTGTAATCTCAAATAGTACAAACATCTGAAGCAGGATCACACTTGTCATCTTTATTTCTTGCAACAAAACGTAGCCACCAGTTAGTGGCAATAATTTAGGGAAATGACAAGTCAGGAATAAGAAGACCAGTTTCTAAGATATTGCAATAAGTCAGATATTAGAATCTAATAGATACAACACTAAGCACAATAGGCATTATACATTAGTTCCCATAGGTACTCTTTCCCTACCTTAAAAACAAACAAAAACACATGTATAATTTCATGATAAAGGGCATTATGCTCATCTTTATATAGTAAAAATGTGTTCTGCCAGTGGAAAACATTTATGTGAAGTACATTAAAGTACAATTATTGAAGTTACATAGTGTTTAGAATATATCCTGTATAAATATGTGAGCTGTTACATCACATTTAAATATGTATTTTCCTACTGAAGAATGCATTTATTTAAGGTTCATGTTTAAAGTATAATTATTCATGTAACAGACTATTTAGAGTATGTGCTGTATAAATATGTAAATTTATTTTGTACTTCCACTTTAAAGGAACTTTTTTTTTTAAAGAGATTACTGTCTGCCTTTGAAGTATTTTATCTGGTTTTGTTATGGAAACCTTCCTGGGGGTGGGGTGGTGGAAGAGAGAGAAAAAGTACAGTACATTGACCATACTCTCTTCCACAGGAAACCCTTTCCCATGTAGAAGTTAGACTTACATGGAGTAAATCACCTTCATTACTTCCATTTTCTAGGCTCAAGGGCATAGGCTTTAGCACAGTTCATCTTCATGGACATTGGTGTGAAAAATGTGTTCCTCCCTGAAACAGATGAGCCCCATGAAGGCTCAAACCTCATTTCTGGCCAGATGACTATTGGCTCCATCAGAACCTCAACTTGTCAGGATAGGTTTTTTGTGGTATGTGTTAGATGTGGTCATGTTCCTAAATTTAGGGCCAGGAATAACTAGAAATTGGCTAGAGGTTTGTACGTGGAAATCTAAATTTGTGAGACAGATGAATAAATGGGTAAGCAGAGTAAAGATGAGGAAAAACAGACCTTATGCCAGAGAATGACAATTGAGTTGCTAAAGATTAGATTGGATACATTGAAACACATGAGATAGTAAATAATTGTACAGTTGTTTTGTAGGATTATGTCTAGTTTTTAAATTTTTTTAATGTTTATCTTTTTTTTTTTTTTAATTTTTTTTTCAACATTTTTTATTTATTTTTGGGACAGAGAGAGACAGAGCATGAACGGGGGAGGGGCAGAGAGAGAGGGAGACACAGAATCGGAAACAGGCTCCAGGCTCCGAGCCATCAGCCCAGAGCCTGACGCGGGGCTCGAACTCACGGACCGCGAGATCGTGACCTGGCTGAAGTCGGACGCTTAACCGACTGCGCCACCCAGGCGCCCCAATGTTTATCTTTTTTTGAGAGAGAGAGACAGAGCTCAAGAAGGTAAGGGCCAGAGAGAGAGGGAGACAGAATCTGAAGCAGGCTCCAGGCTCAGAACTGTCAGCACAGAGACCGATGCAGGGCTGGAACTCACGAACTATGAGATCATGACCTGAGCCAAAGTCGGATGCTTAACTGACTGAGCCACCCAGCCGCCCCTGATTATGTCTAGTTTTTAGGAAATACACACCCAAGTATTTATGGGTAAAGGGACATCAACATAATCTAAAAAAGTTCAGAAAAAAAAGTATGTACATTTGTATGTGTGTGCATGAGGGAGAGTTTGTGTGTGCATGTGAGAGGTAAAAAAAAAAAAGTAACCTAAATGTGATAAAAAGTAAGCATTTGAGAAATCTGTGTTGTCTTTACTATGATTGTAATTTTAATGTAATGTAATGAATTGTCAAAATAAAAAAATAAAAGATAAAATAATTGGAAATCAGCCTATTTTTTTTTCTTCGTGTCTAGAGGTTATTTTTTGATAATGTGAGGGAAGAAACTAGAATAATATGTTTCCTTCAGAAAACAGACAGAAAAGAGACAAACAGGGTAAGTTAACCAAACATTAATGAGACAAAAACTGATCCTTGATATGATTCTTCTTTTTCTATCACATTGCCACTGCCATATTTTGAATCCTATTATCTGGATTGGGCCAGCAATCTACTAATTGGTATTCCTGGTATGATATATGCTATGTTCATTAATTTTTCAAAATCATTGCATTACAGAAATAAGTGTCTCTCCCCTCATATTTGAACTAGATTTAAAAGTTAAAAAAGTCAGGGACCGAGTCTTCCTAGTTCACCAAACCTGAGGTCCTACCTGGCAGAGTGATTTGTTAAAAGGATGGTATTGTGACTAGAAGCTGCACAAAGTTAGCAGTCTTTTATTTATAAGCATTTTCTACATTCATAACATAAATACAATAACAACGCAAATCAACAGAGAAACAGTACATTCATATTGTGCTACATTCATGGAAACGTTGAAGTTAACGGGCTTTCAAGATTTTCAGAGAAAATACCATATGCTTCAACTGGTTGTTTCCTGCTGTTATTTCAAATTCAGAATCCGGGACTAGATAAAACATCAGTATTTGCTTATGTTTTTTAATGTTTCTTTTTTTAAGAGAAGTAAATTAGTAAATTTTTTATGAGTTTTGTTTTGATCAAAATTTCAAAATAGCTGAACATGTCAAGAAGAGTGAATGGAGCACGGAGAGTAAACAAGCAGCTTCTGTTTTATTAATTTTTAAATGTTTATTTTTGAGAGAGAGAAAGAGAGAGACAGAGTGTGAGCAGGGAGAAGCAGAGAGAGAGAAGGAGACACAGAATCCAAAGCAGGCTGCAGACTCTGAGCTGTCAGCACAGAGCCCAATCGTGGGGCTTGAACCCACAAACTGCGAGATCTTGACCTGAGCCAAAGTCTGACGCTTAAAAGACTGAGCCATTCAGGCCCCCAAAGCAACTTCTATAAAGAGGAGGTGTATTGGACAATTGAGATACAAGATGTAAGAATAGTATGACAAATACGTACCAGTTAAGGGGTCTTGAAATACCTTTCCTTATAAGAAAACACAGGTGCACACACACATACGAATATGTAAAATAAAGAAACAAATAGGTAATGGAAAGTACATTGCAATACAACTAAAAATATCTGGGTTACACTTGTAGTTCTGCCCCTGATTTACTGTTTCTTTAGACAAGTCCTTTAGTTTCTCTGAGCTTTAATTATCTTAAGTGAATATTGTGTACCTCACAGATAAATCTGAGGAATCTGTAAAATGGGGTAGAATTTCTCAAAATGAATCATCTTGGAACAGAGGTAATAGTCCACGGAAAATAAAATGAAATAACACACGTAAAATTTTACTTGAAATAATGAAATTCTGTGTTAGAATCAACTGATTTAATTTAAAATAGGAAACACATTGACATATATATAAATTTGCATATTAATATGTAAAAGATGACACATCAGGAGGCAATACCCCTTTTGGACTCTGCAGACAAAATACTGATGCCAGTACAGAACCGAATCTCTGATTTTCTGATTTTAATGAATTTGTTTCAAAACTATTAACATATAAACTATTTGGTAACTACTAAATCACATGGGCATGCACTTCAGTGGATTATGCTCAAACAATGTTTGATATAGAAGTGTATAAATCTTAGAAATGAGGGGATATTAACATAGGTGGGAAATAGGAATTAAAACATATTCTTGCCACTAAAATTTCCATATATTGGAAATGCAGTTCAATAAATCCAGTGCAACTCTATTGAAAAGTAACCTGTTTTCATAGCCAACTTAGAACAGAGAAAGGTTTTTCATAATCCAAATCCAGTTGATGTATATTTAATTTTTTTCTGATTCTTTTGAATTCGTGTTGACCACCATTACCAAACACATGAACTAGAGTAGATCAATTATAGAAGGAATTTTTATAAAACTCCTAGAAAACACTATTTCTCTAACCTTATTTTCTCTAACATTATTTCTCTAACCTCAAACCTCAAAACTGTGTTTGCTATTAGAATGTATACTGTATTTACCTATAATTTTATCTCTCACATCCCTCCAAAGGCGATGATGATGATGATATCATCTATATTTACCACATTTTAGGCTGAGTGGTAAATCTTTAGTGTGAATTGCCTTATTTAGTTTTTACAGAAGCCATGTAGAGTTAAGTCACTTGAGGTAAGTGAAGTTAAAAAGGGTTAAGAAATGTGTCCAATTTCACAAGTTCAATAAATGTTACAGACAGAATTTGAACCAGGGACTTTTTAATTCCAAAACTTTTGTTTTTAACTACTTTGCTCCTGCTTCTGGACAGATAAATACATTGTATGGGAGACTTGAGATTGTTTGATTCTGTTACTAAAGTCAGCACTGATTCAAATATTAGACTTACCTTCAGTGTCAGATTTGCAACAACTTTGCACGTCTAAATGTTACTTCAGATCTCAGTTCAAATTAAAATTTCAAATAACTGCATTTCAATTCTTGAAAGAAAATGTGTTCATGTTTATTTTAAAAAAATATTGTTTGGGGCTCAGGAGAAGGTATTCCATTTCAACATGTAACAGTTTTTGTTTTTCAAGTTTATTTATTTTGAGAGGGAGAGAGAGAGAGAGAGAGAGAGAGAGAGAGAGAGAGAGAGAGAGATTGAGAGCAGGGAGGCACTGAGAGAAAGGAAGAGAGAGAATCCCAAGCAGGCTCCATACTGTCAGAGCAGAGACCAACGCAAGGCTGGATCTCATGAACCGTGAGATCATGACCTGAGTTGAAATCAAGAGCCAGACACTTAACTGACTGACCCATCCAGGTGCCCCACATGTAACAATTTTCTTATCCAAGTATGTTTTCTAAATATAGCATGAGCATCTTTTAATCAGTTAATAAACTTAAAATGTTATTTAATAAATACTGATGTAGATATCATTTACAGTATCTTAAAACACACATACATCAATTGGATAAAAATCTCCCTTTGTATAGGATATCATTACCCATTCGTGTATTTAATCATAGTTCTTTCCTAACATATCGTACCAGAGATAATGTTCATGTTCTTTCCCTTTAGTTTTCAGTGTTTTATTCAAGATGACTGAGTTAGACTAAATTTTCCCAGCTCTTAACTCTGCCCCTGGAGAATCTATTTCGCCTGGAGTTCCCTTTGTGTCACTGTATTACAGACGGTTCAATGACTCACATAAAAATACTACTAGTCTACATTTGTTGTGTGCCTACTAGTTTTGGAGCTCAGTTAAAACTTGAAAAATCACTCTTACAATGCTACAGTGCATTTAATTACTGAATTGCTGGTATAGGATTTATACACACACACACACACACACACACATACTAGAGTTAATCATAGTTTTATTGTTTATAAAAAGTTCATTAGGAAAGGGTATTTAATGGTTATCTGCTAGCATTTTTAAAAGGCATAGTGGTAATCAGCCCCCAAAGGACTCTGTCTACCTAAGGTTAGCTGAAAACCACAGCAGCCTAATTAGCATCCCAAATCACCACCCAGCCATCTGTTATCTCTAGGCAAAGCAGAAGAAAATGTAAATGTCTAGGAAATAAGGGCTTTCAGTGAAAAGTCCAGATTTTTAATTTTTTTTCATTTTTCCTCATAGTATTGGCATAGTCTTTGTATAGCAATATAGTATGCTGCTAGTGATGAAAGATCCTTATATTTTTGACAAGTGCATATAAGGAAAGGTGTTAGAGATAGCAGAGCCAGAAAATCATAAGACACACATATCACTTCAGTCTATTTTTAAAGATCAAAAATAGGATGCAAAGTAAGTGGACAAACAGAATTTCATTCCCTAGGGCTACCATCTGACACCTTGTGCTGACATAAACTCATTATAAAAATGACACATTTTTCAAACAGGTGACATAGTTTGTTACAAGATTTGAAAATTACACAGCTCTTATCTTACCAGGAACGACTATATATATTTTTCACACACAGTTCAGTTTATATCAAAACAATCTGTTTTGATACAAAATAAGTGAATGGTGTTGCAATGTTCTGGCCTTTGGGGGAAAAAATTCTTTTTTGAACCCAGTATTACTCTTCTTTGTCCTGCAGGATTTCCCTGATATCAAAGGCAAAAATAAAACTTTATTATGTCTGTGCTAATGAAGCACTGGAAATATAAGTAAGAGAGCAGTTTACAAAATATTTTATAATGAGAAAAAGATAATAAAACTTAAACCCTTCTTAATCTATTTTCCTATCCTACTGAGGCAGCTACTTTGAACATCAAAACCATTTATAAACACTCTATGCTGCATCTCGAGAAAGTACCATGATTTTATCGAGAAAAGAAGGTAATTTCAATTCCGATTCTTTTCAGGCACACCAAAAATATTAATCAATTAATAAATGGATAAAATTATTTAGGTAATGTAAAGATTCTTTTTTCCAAGAAATTACATTCAAATACCACTAAAAATCATGTTATTATATATAGTCATTGTTATGTAACTTGGAAGCAATCTATGGATTGTATCGTAGTGATGTATGATGGTAGATTAAAATGGTAAGACTATGAAAGAATCAGAATATGATATCTACTACAAATTTTAATGCTGACATGATAAAATATTTTATTTTTTTTAGATTACAACTTACTCTCAGTTTTTATTATTCTGGGGTAGTATTCTGCAATAATAAGCATTGAAAATATACTTTCTCTTTCTGGCACTCTTATTCATTCAACAATAGATTGTTGAGTATCTATTTATGTTAAGTAACATCTTAAAGACTCGGAGTATACAATTAGTCAAACTTCTTAGTCTCATAGTGTATTAGCTAGCGTGTGTATGAGACATTCATCAAATAATGACATAATGGCAAGAAAAACAGAAAACAAAGCAAATAAATCTATGTGGATATGTACTGGAATCTGACCTAGCCTGGGAGGGGTTGAGATTGCACACATGAGAAAGCAACTCTTGACATGGAGTCTAAAGGGTAAAAAGAAATTAATTAAGCAAAGAAAAATTAAGCAAATGAATCTCACAGGTAAACACTCTGTGTTATGAGAAGTATAATATATTTAAGAAACTTAAAAAGACCAGGGAAAGGAAAAGTAAATGATACAACATGAAGCTTAAAAGGTAGTCAGGAAAGTTCATGCAGTGCTTTGGTCTCAGTCCTAAAAATATCGGTAAGCCACCAAGTGCTTTTATGCCACAAAATGATATAGTCAGGTGCATGTTTGGAAGAGAACTCTGTGGCTGTACTGTGGAGAGGAGATACATTGACGGTAATGAACATGGTGTAGAGGCTATTGTGCTAGTCGGTAAAGAGATTATAATTATTTGGAGTGACTTGAGAGCGGTAGATAATCAGCCAAGTGGATGAAGTTAAGAAGTTATTTGACAGAATGTAATAAGTTGCCACCTGCTTGGTGATTTTTTTCAAGTATATAACCTTGTAGAGACTTTATTTCTTTTTTTTTTTTTAGTGTTTATTTTGAGAGTGATGTGTGCACATGAATGAGGGAGGGGCAGAGAAGAGAGGGAGAGAGACAATCCCAAGCAGGCTCTGTGCTATCAGCACAGGGCCTTATGCGGGACTCCATCTCACAGACCATGAAATCATGACTTGAGTGAAAATCAGGAGTCAGACACTTAACCAACTGAGCCACCCAGGTGCCCTGAGACTTTATTTCTTTATATGTAGATTCATGAATATTAACAATCCATTTAAATATGATGGCTTGATAGGCTTAATCAGTGAAATATGATAGATAATCTTATGGGTTTATCTCCTTTCCTTCCAAACCCATTGTGTTAGTAATTAGTGTCCTTCCCTATCATATGTGAATTAAGCACGGACATGTGATCTATATCAATTAAAGACAAGACTAGAGATGAAGGTCATGAAAATCTTTGACTACCTAACAAGGAAGAAAGGAGGAACAGATCCGATGCAACCACGTAAGTCCAAAATTTATTTGCTAGCAAATTAAATTCCATTTGATCTTGGTGTGGTTTTTTTTCTTCTTAAGAAAGTCTTTTTTTTTTTTTTTTTTTTTTTCCATGAAGGCAGTGTTTTTACTCAGCCATCTGGGGACTGAGTACATTGAACAGTCAGAAAAAAAACATTTCCCCTCAATTCAATATACCCCTCTTATAGTAAGTAAGTCTTCACTCATCTACTTAATCAGATTACAATATTTCAAAAGATTACTTAATGACTTTAGTGTCCATTAAGATGCTTTTGATTAAAATCCTTTGATTTTATGGCTCCAGAATAATATTGTTTGGTTCCATGCTCTGCCCTCCAGGCCCATAGGGGCAGCTGCAACAGCTATCCATGCTTTCCAGCATGGCTCCACGACTCCACCTTTCATTAAGGGCCCTGCCTTCCCAAACTGAGATGGAGATACCTTGCTCCCAGGGCCTATGTGGGAGTGATGATCTCTGAATCACCTTCAGGGTCAGTCATCCCTTGTTTTGTTAGCAAGCTTCCTTCATTCTGTCCCATTTTCTCTGTTTTTTTTTCTTTTTCTTTTTTCTTTTTTTTTATTCCCAGTCAGCAGTGTTTCTACTGATATAATTCCAACTCTATTTGCAGCTTCTACTGACAAAACTGATTTAATTTCCAGTTTATACTCATACTAATTTCCTCATCGAATGGTTGTTCAATCACATCCTTAGTGTCCTCTTCAGAATAAGCCTTCTCAGTTTTTGCAACATGGACAGGCTGAATACCCAGATCTTCAAATTCTGGTTCTTTTTGCCTAACAACTCCTTCAATGTATCCCTCCCCTCATATTTTACTATAAGAGGTATGGAATTGCTCCTTCAACACTTTGCTTAGAAATATCCTCAGCTAAATATCCAATTTCACTGCTTGTAAGTTTTACCTTTTCTACAACAGTAAAATATAATTCAGCCCAATTTGTTGCCACTTTGTATCAAGGATACCCTTTCCTGAATTTTGCAACAGCCTATTCCTCATTTCCATTTGAGACTTCTCCAGAATGGCCTTTAATGCCCATCTTAATGACATTATTCATGATGATATATGTATTCTCTACAATGACAGAGGCTTCTCCCATAGCTCTCTTCTTTTCTTCCTCAACAGAACTGCCTTTATTATTTATATTTCTATTAACTGTCCCTTCAAGGCAATCTAGGCTTCTGCCAGAACCTTCCTCAAAAATTCTCCTGTTCTCTACTCAGGGCAAAGCCACTTCCACTTTTTTTAGATACCTGTTACAGGAGCCTTCCACTTTACACTACCAAAATCTGTATTAGGCTGCTTGGGCCACCAAACAACATATCATAAATTAGGTGACTTCAACAACAGAAATTGGTTTTTTCACAACTCTAGAAGACAGAAGTCTACGATCAAAGATGGAAGTCTGTGATCAAAGATGCTGGCTAATTTGTTTTCCGGGGATAGCTATCTTCCGGGCTTGTAGATGGCTACATTCTCCTTGTGCCCTTCCATGGCTTTTCCTGGGGTCATACATAAGGAAACAGAGAGAGTGTGTATAGCTCTCTGGCATCTCTTCTTATAAAGACACTAACCTTACCGGAATAGAGCCCCACATTTATGATTTCATTTAACCTTAATTACTGCTTTAGAGTCTCCACTCCAAATACAGCCACATTGGGGTTTAGGACTTCAACATATAAATTTTGGGAGGGATCCAAACATTCAGTCTGTAACACCTGAGCTGCTTATTCCTTTTGACTATTGTGATAATGTTGTTGATCATGGGGTACAAATATTTGGTTCAGTCCCTGCTTTCGTTTCTTTTGGGTATGTATAAAATTGCTGGATCGTATGGCAACATTCATTGATTTTTTTCAACAAATATTTAAGTACTTACTATTCTACAAGCATTGTGCTGTGTACCTAGAACAAGTGACTGCCATTAAAAATTGATCTCAGACTCCTCTAAGCTTGCAAGGTCAAGCCTATCCCCTAAGGCAAGAGTACCATATATTTCAGTTTCTCCAGTAGAAACTGCCCAAGTTTAAAGCAACAACACATTTTATTCTTAATAGCGTCCTTCTTTTGATCATGGGCTTCATGGTCACATTACCTAAAACCAGTTCCTAAAACTCAGGTCCTTAAAATGATTCCACCTGTCACATATGTTCATAACTCTCTACTCAGGCAAATGTTCCATCACCAGAGTGGTAGTCCATTCTTTTAAATGGTTATTATAATCTTTTTAAGTTTTTATTTTTTTATTTGAGAGAGAGAGAGAGCATGCTAATGCTCAAATGTGGGAGGGGCAGAGAAAGAGGGGACAGAGGATTCAAAGTGGGCTCTGTGCTGACAGGAGAGAGCCTGATGCAGGGCTTGAACTCTCCAATGTGAGACTGTAACCTGGGCCAAAGTTGGAGGCCTAATCTACTGAGCCCCCCAGGAACTGCTTGGCTATTCTATTTTTATCCTTTTTAGAATTTCAGGGATTTTTTCCTATTAATTAAAGAGCATTAATGCTAATACTTAAAGTGAACTGCAAATCTAAGGAAGCAGAGAAAGTCAAAAGTAAGAAAAGGGACAATGATTCCCATGTGATTAAGAAAACTGTAGCTTTAGCATCCGCCCCCCCCCCCCCCGCCCATATGTCACTTCCTTTATCTTTTGTTTTCTTTACTATGATAAGACTTAATGGAAAGAGTCAGAAACATGATTTTGGAAGTATAACATCATCTGTTACACTATCGCTTAGGAAAAAGAAGTGTGAACTTCACTTTAGTTCTACAACAAAATAAATTGCAAATGAAGAAAGAAATTTAAAAATCAGCCCCAAAATTGAAAGAAGTAAAAGGAATCATATAATTTTGGTGGGATATACCCCTCTAAACTTAGAATCAATTGAAGAAATATTGGTGAAAGAATGAATATTATGTCAGCATAAAATTAATTAAGAAGTAACAAAATAATATTCATTCATGATACCACCAGTTATTGAAATCTATTTCGCACCAAGACATTGTCTCTTAAAAGTTAGAAAACAAAGATAAAAGCCACGCCTTGTCTCATAGCATAAACTAGAGGGTAACAGATGTGGACACAGCCATATCTGATATAGGATGAGAGAGGAAAACAGAGTTACATAAATTTGTATCTATGTGTATATTTCAGAAATGCTTCTCATTGTAGCTTTAATTCAAAACAGTGTTAAAAATAATGTTTAACACACAAATTTTATCTTTTTAAATGTACATTTTTAATTTTTTTAACGTTTATTTATTTTTGAGAGACAGAGCATGAGCAGCAGAGGGGCTGAGAGGGAAGTAGACACAGAATCCGAAGCAGGCTCCAGGCTCTGAGCTGTCAGCACACAGCCCAACCTGGGGCTCGAACCAATGAACCATGAGATCACATCTGAGCCAAGGTCATATGCTTAACTGACTGAGTCACCAGGCACACCTGACACACAAATTTCATAGCTCATATTCAAACTGCTACTTTTCAAACAGAAAGGATATTTACAATTCTTTAAAATACATTAACTCTTCCTGCCCATCATTTATGGGACAGGTTTTTGGTTCATCCCTTTATACATAAAGTCTTGGATTTCTACTACTAAATATCTCTTTATTCCTCTTGCTACTTGAGTAGTTTAATAAAATTTTTCTTTTGTTTTACTATTTGTGTTTATCTTTTTAATGGAAGCCATCTTAACATTTGATTTGTATTCTATCTTTTTTATAAGTATTCTTAAGTATTCTATAGAAATAACAAAAGGTTGACGAACTTTTTAATGTAAACCTCAAGTTAGACTCTTTTTATTATTAAACCACATTCTTGGTCTTTTATAATATATTAATAAGTGGTCACGTGGTTTTGTTGTTGCTATTAATGCTCTTTTTGTTTCTATTTTGCCTATTATAGGAGGCTATAATATAATGAAGAGAGCTTTGTCAGCACATAAAGAGATCTGATTTGAATTTTTACTTTATATATTTCCCGATTTATTAATAAATTTGATTGCTTTTTTCTTATACTAAAGATTAATAAAATGATATGGATAACTATATAGTTATATTATCTCCTCAGAGGAATGATGCTATATAAATTCAAATAAGTGATATTATTACCATATAAACAATTATGTGTCCTATTTTTATAAATTCAATCCATATCTTTGCTCTCCATGGTTTATCTTGCTATTCGTCTAAGTATGTCTATACTTAGCACAATATTATAAAATGTTTGGATATATAGCATATCATCCTTGAGGGAAAACTTTTTGGCAACCTTCTTCTCCAAACAAGTCCCTCTCATGTAATCTGTTTCATGTTATAATGCCCTAAACATATTAACCTGTATTTGTGCAAGCTAATCTAATTTTGTGTAGTTTGTCCATATTTTTAGATTCCCAGCATCCTCAGCAAGAACTCCCAATGAAATAGAATTGGCAGCATTTCTAAATGGGTAATAAAAGTTCAGAAAATTAACAATCCTCAAACTAAAAGACTTCAACCAGAATAGTTTCACATAGAGTATAGATACATATATTAATCTATTTAGCTTGTCTCCTGTGATACTTTTATTCCCAAATAACTTGATATGTTCAAAACAATAGTAAATATTTACAAATAACTAAGAAACTTCTCCTATTTGGGTTAGCTACTAAATCTATTTTATCTTGAGATGTTTTTTATATAAAGAACATGCTTACCACAGTCAAACACGACCTCACATCTGTCAGAATGGCTAATATCTAAAAGATAAGAAACAACAAGTGTTGGTGAGGAGAAGAAAAGGGAGCCTCGTGCATTATTAGTGGGAATGTAAATTGGCAAAGCTATTATGGAAACCAGTATAGGCAGTTCCCAAAAAAATTAAAAACAGAAATACCATATGACCCAGTAATTCCACTACTGGGCATTTACCCAAAGAAAGAGAAAATATAAATTCAAAAACATATATGCACTGTATGTTTATTGCAGCATTATTTGTAATAACCAAGATATTGAAGCAACCTAAGTGTCCATTGATGGATGAATAAAGAAGAACTAATGACATATTACTCAGACATTAAAAGGAGATCTTGCCATGTTCAATGATGTGAATGAACCTAGAATGTATCATGCAGGTTAAATAAGACAGAGAAAGAGAAAACCATATGATTTTATTTATATTTCAAATCTAGAAAACAAAGCAAATGAACAAATAAATAAATCAACACAAAACCCAGAAATACTCATAAGTACCAAGAACAAACCAGTGGCTGCAGGTGGAGGGGGAGGATATGAGAAATACATGAAGGGGATTAAGAGGCAAACACTTCTAGTTATAAAATAAGTCACAGGGATGAAAAGTACGGCAAGGAAATAATGTCAATAATATTATAATACCATTATATGCTCACTACACTTATTGTGGTAAGCATTATGTAATTTATAGAATTGTAAATCATTATGTTGTACACCTGAAACTATATTACATTGTATGTCAGCTATACTTAAATGACAACAAAAATAAAAGAATTTTAAAGTGAAAAAGAAACATATTTATATATTATATGAAGATTTTCTAATTTCTATTTGCACAAATCCACTCCACTAAAACTTCTTCAGGAAAAAAATGAAATTTTATTAGGAGATATTAGAGATAGCTCAAAAAAAATCCAAGAAAAATATGTAAACAGCAAGACTGCAAAAATTAAGGCAGTAGCCATAGCATTTAGCAACAGATGTCAGATGTCATCATTCTTAACCAAGTTTTACCATTAATGTGACTCATGTCCAATCTCCACTTCTCTATTTCTCACTGTGAATTCTCAATAAAGAACCTGTTTAGCCCAGCCTGATTAGTTCCCCTTATCTAATCAAGCAGGATCAAGAGGGAAGTGTCATTTGAAAGACAAATATATAACCCACAGGGTTCTGCTCATTTGAATAAGTGTGTGAGGTTCTCACAGAAGAGGTCCTGGCAACACCATCCTATCAGGCACCAACAACTCTATCTCATCATAAATGCACACATTGCATGCTTGAATAATGTCATATAGTTTTTTTTCAGCAAATATGACTTGAATGCTTTCTATGGGCCAACTCCTATGGAGAGAGCAATGAACAAGATCTGATCATCTTTAAATTCTATTGGAATTAACAGACCATAAATGAATTCCCAGATAATTAAATGTGATAATTACTTTATACAAGAAGTGCTGCAAAAGGAATGAGGTCTAGAGAACCTAGGTTGGGGACTTAAGTTTTCTTTAGACAGGTTGTCAAAAAAGAAGCCTCTCTCAGAAATTGACATCTATTCTGAGACATGAAAGATCAGAGGAAGCCAGCCATGGGAGAGACACACTTTTTCAGGCAAAGTCAATAGCAAGTGAAAAGCCTTGAAGGAGAAAAAGTGCATTGTGTTTCTGCACAGAAAGGAGACACGAGCTACAGCAGAATGAATGCCGAAGACAGTAGTAAACAGAGTTTGGGAAGGTGAGCAGAAGGAAGACTGTGTAAGACTTTCATATTTATATCAAAATTTTAGCCATAAATCTAATACAGTAGGCATTGAAGGAAGAGTTTGAAGCATGTTGAGGTGGGGAAGAAAGCTAGGTTTCAAATAATTCTTTCTTTCTAAAGTACAGAGAATAGATTGGTGGCACAAAACGATGGAAACAAGATATATATGTCTATTGCCATAATCTGGATAAGAGGTAATATTGGCTTTACCTAGAGAAGTAACCTTGAAGATTAAACAAACAAACAGACAGACGGACGGACACCAAAGATGTGAAATTTACTTTGGAAGAGAAATTGATATTTTCTTAGAATTGGAAAATGGAGGGAAGGAGAAAATTAAGTTTGACCAGGATTATGTGTTAATAGTATCCTTTGCTGAGATGAGGAAGACTTCCTAGTAGCTAAATGATGGTGATGTTTTTTGTTGTACACCTAGTTCAAACAATCAGTCATGACCCAGGGGTTATATTTTCCTTTAGAAACGATTTTACCCATAGTTTAAAGGAGGGGACCTGGCTATACTTTCTCAATGTTAGCTACATTCTCAGAAATGTTAACCCCTTATGTTCCCAAGGCAGTAACCAGCAGCACATGGAATTTATTGCCCTCTCAGTCTAAATTAGGAAAAATATCAAATGTCCACTGAGCAGTAGGTTGTCAGAGTTCTGGAACTGAATTCTGTTGGTCCTATTTTTTTTTTTTTCTGGTTTATCTGAGTTTGACTATGTGTCCATTTCTAACCAATTACTGTAGCTAGAAAGACTGTCTACACTAAACAGCTTTAGGGCATGAGAAACAATTCAGTCAATCAGTAAATATTGTTAACTGTCCATTATATGACAATAGGCATACAGTAAGGAGGAAATCAAACAACAACAAAAACAATGCCATAACATTCTATTGAATTCCTTTATTTTTTTAATTGATTAATTAATTAATTTTTATAAATGGGGGGGGGGCATAAAGAGAGAGAGAGAAAATCCCAAGCAGTCTCTGCGCTGTCAGTACAGAGCCCTATGCAAAGCCAGATCTCCCAAACCATGAGATGATGACCTGAGCCAAGATCAAGAGTCAGACTTTAAAAAGACTGAGCCACCTGGGCGCCCCTCTATTGAATTCCCTTCTTACTGCAAAGCTGTAAAATTCAGGATGCTATGAAGATAAAAAGGTAATGGATGTTAATGGATATTCCACAATTTGCCACATTGTCTTCTCACAATTTCTGTTTATTTTACATTTTTATAATCCAAATTAGTGAAAAAAAATTTAAAGCCAATCCAACCTCTATTATTAAGCATAGTTGATTTAATTTATCAATGTGAATATAAAGTAGAATAAAGATTATGTCTTTTGAGGGGGGCATATTCTGAGAATTATATGGAAACAGTTATGCTCCTATATCCTTTGCAATATTAATCAACAATGTTTGAGTCAGTTAACTATTTTTTACATGTGTAATTTTAGCCTCTGAGTTTTTTTTTTTATTTAGAATCAAGTTTTGTAAATTGACCGCCCATTTTTGCCATTTTTTTGTAAATTGATTTCTATGCTTGCTGCCTCCTCCATACATCAATTTACTAGTTAATTCGGTTCTAAACAACTAATTTTATCATTTTCTTTTGTGGTATTGAGCCCTTGTCTGAGACCAGTAAAGATCTTTGGTGTCCCCAGTGATATTTTCTATACAAACTTCCTAACTTGAGGGCATTTGGATTCAAAAGTTCTTCTCTTTATTTTCTCCTCAGAAATGATTGCCTCCTCTTCCGCCTTCACACAGTGGCATTAAGTGACTTACAACAGCTCAGTCTTCTCTATTTAATTGCATTAAAACTTTTAAAAAAATATTTATTTATTTTTGAAAGAGACAGAGAGTTGGGGAGGGGCAGAGAGAGAGAGGAAGACAGAGGGTTCCAAGCAGGCTGTGTGCCTGATGCAGGGCTGGAACCTTCACAAACTATGAGATCACGGCCTGAACTGAAGTCCAACGCTTAACTTACTGAGTTACCCAGGCGTCCTGTTTAATTGCATTTTAACTCAGAAGCAAGTAGAAAGTCAACAAGATGAAGCTGCAGTGACTACCAGTCCTCAGATGACTTCTGCTGAATGTGCAAGTCCACATCAAAATTTACTGGTACTCCTGATGTGGCATCATTGGTATCTCTTACCCTATACTTTGACTGGCATATGAATATGCCAAGACTATGATAGCTATGTGAAGTAACAGATATCAATAGTTCTGTTAGTTGAACATGTTACTCTCATTGTGATACTTATTTATAAATTTTCATTTTATTTGGACTTAGAAATCTTACCTACAAGTAAAGATTGGAGGGGTGCCTCGGTGACTCGGTTATGCTTCTGACTTTCGCTAAGGTCATAATCTCATGATTTTTGAGGTCAAGCTCTGTGTCTGGCTCTGTGCTGACAGCTCAGAGCCTGGATTTTGCTTCTTTGGATTCTGGGTCTCCCTCTCTCTCTGCCCCTCCCCCGCTCATGCGCGCTCTCTCTCTCTCTCTCTCTCTCAAAAATAAACATTACAAAATTCTTTCAAAAAATTATTAAAAAGATTGGAAAGGTTAAGCTCAAAGTCATCTAGTGATTAGTAAAGTCACATGCTAAATTCAATGTCTGGACCATAAAATCAATGTGCATTTCACTGCAACATACATATCTTCTTTCTAAAATCCCACTATACCCACAAAACAAAAACTTCCTGACAAGTCAAAACTATTCTATCTTACTTAGGTGATTTGGCTTTAATATGTTCAGTACTTTACAGAACAAACACAGTACTGTTGTGATATATTCAGATAATAATACAGAAATGAGTTCCAAAGTGTTCAAAAAGAAGTTCTTGCTCTGAGAATTTCTGCTTAACAAACCTAAGTCTATCACTTTCAAAAGTCCACATTCTTTGAAGGATACTTAGATATCTTTACAGCTGTAAAGTTGGAAATAATTATAGTTGTATAAATAAAAATTCTTCTCATGCTTCAGTTAATTTTAATAACTATAATTCATAATAAGTGCAATATGGCATGGGATTCTAATAACGTAAATTCATGCCTTCTTGCCTAGGAACATTAAAAGGCCATGAGGTGGTGGGAGGGAGCATTTATTAAAATTGAAAAGAAAATTGGAAATATGAATCTGCTTATATGTATATGCATTACAATGCTGCACATTAGAAGATATATCAGCCAATACTATGTTTCCTTATAAGTGTGAAAGAAGAGTGGAATACTTGAACCATTGTTTTTATACTGGGAGGAAAAAAAAATGAATCCCAATTCAAGGTAACAATAACTGAGTTTAAGTTCAAGTTCAAGCTTTTTGCTTACTAGTTCCTTAAACTTCTGAATTCTAATTATCTTAACAATGAAATGATTTTACCTGCCTTACCTATTGCATAGTGTTGTATTAAGGATTGAATAGAACGTATGCCTGTGTGATTTGTTAGATAAAAACACCATATAAATATAATTACTATCTACTGTGTTCTCTGAAATAACACATTCGAACTTAAAATATATATATATTTTTTTAATTTTAAAATGTATTTTTTTATTTTAAATAGTGTCAAGCTGTATTTGAAAGCTACACAAGTCAACTTCAAAATGGAAAGATATGAATGCAATGAATTCTATTTTAAATCTTGTGAGATTCAGCTTAATAGTAGTTAGAGGCAAACGTATACCTTCTGATGAAAATATTTCAACACCAGAAAAAGTGAAAATTGCTAAGCCAACAATTCAAATCAAAATTTTAAAAGAAACAAAAATAAAGAAATAATAAAGAGAAAGCCATAAATTAAAGAAATACAACACAAAGGAAAAGGAAGGTAGATTAATATGGAAAATTAAATTCACAGAATAATGCTTTATAACACTGAGTAACTTTAAGTGTGGGAAATGGGAGTGTCTTTTTTGAAAGTATAATTTTAAGGAACTGAAGTGAGGGAAACTCTAAGGGGCCAGAAAAAGAAATAAAGTGTAATTAATTTATTCAGTTAACAGGTATTTATTGGACACCTAATATGCGCCAGGCACTACTCTAGCACTTGTTTACAACAGTTTAAAAAAAAAGATAAATATCTTAGAGTTTTTATTGCAGTAGGAAAGATTGCTAAGAAAAATTAAAAAGTAAATAATTAGTACATTAAAATTTAATGAGTGTTCTGGAAAAAAAAAGTAACTCAATGAAGCATGATAATGTTTTCTGGGGAATGGAGATTATGATTTTAAACAGAGCAATGAGAAAGGCCTTATCTTTCTCAAGTCAGTCTCATTCTGAAAAACACAAAATAACTCTCAGGTTAATTTTTCCATCAAAATCCAGTTGTAAGTATTCAATTGCCTACTTGACATTTCCACTTGGATTTTTAGTTAATATTTCAAATTTAAAATATCCAAATCTATGTAGAATGAACATCAAAATCTGCAGCACCTTGCCACTAAAACTGCTTGATCTTCAGTTTTCATCAGTCAGCGTCAACCCCAGACTTTTAGGTATTTAGAACAATAAATAATAGGAAGATAAATAAATAAAATCCTCCAGAAATCCTTGTTTTCCTCTTTTTCTAACAAAGGACACCCAATTTGGCCAAAAAAAAATTATCTCAAAAGCAAAGTCAGAAATATCAAAAGCATTTACATGAGTATTTAATGGATCAACATACGTGTGTGTGTGTGTATGTGTGTGCATATGTGTATGAATACATGTACCTAAATACTTACATTATTTTCTGGATCAACAGATAATTTCTCACTGCACATTATTTCAAGTATACAAATTTATTTCAGGGTTAGGGATGTTTATTTTTCAAAATTAGAAAATTCATGTTATTTAATTTATTACCTTGGTTAAAATAGAAATTTTTAATTGCCAAAAATACCTTTGATCAAATTTAAAAGTCATTATAAACAACTTTTTATAAAACTTTTATCAAATTATAATAAAATGGTACACCTCAACTTCATAAAAGGCATCTACCATAAATCTCCTGCAAACATCATCCATTTCTTCTTCCTTTTAAATGGATCAGTGATTTAATTGGGTTCTTTGTGGTGAGGTTCCGGAAGATGGCGGCGTAGGAGGACACGGGGCTCACAGCGCGTCCTGCCGATCACTTAGATTCCACCTACACCTGCCTAAAGAACCCAGAAAACCGCCAGAGGATTAGCAGAAGGGAGTCTCCGGAGTCAAGCGCAGACTAGAGGCCCACGGAAGAGGGTAGGAAGGGCGGCGAGGCGGTGCGCGCTCCATGGACTGGCGGGAGGGAGCAGGGGAGGAGGGGCGGCTCGCCGGCCAAGCAGAGCCCCCGAGTCTGGCTGGCAAAAGCGGAGGGGCCGGACAGACTGTGTTCCGACAGCAAGCGCGACTTAGCGTCTGGGAGGTCATAAGTTAACAGCTCTGCTCGGAAAGCGGGAAGGCTGGAGGACAAAGGGAGGGAGAGCTGCTGAGCCCCCGGACGGCAGAGCTCAGCTTGGCGGGGAACAAAGGCGCCAGCGCCATCTCCCCCGCCCATCCCCCAGCCAAAATCCCAAAGGGAACCAGTTCCTGCCAGGGAACTTGCTCGCTCCACGCAAACACCCAACTCTGTGCTTCTGCGGAGCCAAACCTCTGGCAGCGGATCTGACTCCCTCCCGCTGCCACAGGGCTCCTCCTGAAGTGGATCACCTAAGGAGAAGCGAGCTAAGCCTGCCCCTCCAGCCCCCGTGCACCTTGCCTACCCACCCCAGCTAATACGCCAGATCCCCAGCAACACAAACCTGGCAGTGTGCAAGTAGCCCAGACGGGACACGCCACCCCACAGTGAATCCCGCCCCTAGGAGAGGGGAAGAGAAGGCACACACCAGTCTGACTGTGGCCCCAGCAGTGGGCTGGGGGCAGACATCGGGTCGGACTGCGGCCCCGCCCACTAACTCCAGTTATACACCACAGCACAGGGGAAGTGCACTGCAGGTCCTCACCACGCCAGGGACTCTCCAAAATGACCAAACGGAAGAATTCCCCTCAGAAGAATCTCCAGGAAATAACAACAGCTAATGAACTGATCAAAAAGGATTTAAATAATATAACAGAAAGTGAATTTAGAATAATAGTCATAAAATTAATCGCTGGGCTTGAAAACAGTATACAGGACAGCAGAGAATCTCTTGCCACAAAGATCGAGGGACTAAGGAACAGTCACGAGGAGTTGAAAAACGCTTTAAACGAATTGCAAAACAAAATGGAATCCACGATGGCTCGGCTTGAAGAGGCAGAGGAGAGAATAGGTGAACTAGAAGATAAAGTTATGGAGAAAGAGGAAGCTGAAAGAAAGAGAGATAAAAAAATCCAGGAGTATGAGGGGAAAATTAGAGAACTAAGTGATACACTAAAAAAAAATAATATACGCATAATTGGTATCCCAGAGGAGGAAGAGAGAGGGAAGGGTGCTGAAGGGGTACTTGAACAAATTATAGCTGAGAACTTCCCTGAACTGGGGAAGGAAAAAGGCATTGAGATCCAAGAGGCACAGAGAACTCCCTTCAGACGTAACTTGAATCGATCTTCTGCACGACATATCATAGTGAAACTGGCAAAATACAAGGATAAAGAGAAAATTCTGAAAGCAGCAAGGGATAAACGTGCCCTCACATATAAAGGGAGACCTATAAGACTCGTGACTGATCTCTCCTTTGAAACTTGGCAGGCCAGAAAGGCTTGGCACGATATCTACAGTGTGCTAAACAGAAAAAATATGCAGCCGAGAATCCTTTATCCAGCAAGTCTGTCATTTAGAATAGAAGGAGAGATAAAGGTCTTCCCAAACAAACAAAAACTGAAGGAATTTGTCACCACGAAACCAGCCCTACAAGAGATCCTAAGGGGGATCCTGTGAGACAAAGTACCAGAGACATCACTACAAGCATAAAACATACAGACATCACAATGACTCTAAACCCATATCTTTCTATAATAACACTGAATGTAAATGGATTAAATGCGCCAACTAAAAGACATAGGGTATCAGAATGGATAAAAAAACAAGACCCATCTATTTGCTGTCTACAAGAGACTCATTTTAGATCTGAGGACACCTTTAGATTGAGAGTGAGGGGATGGAGAACTATTTATCATGCTCCTGGAAGCCAAAAGAAAGCTGGAGTAGCCATACTTATATCAGACAAACTAGACTTTAAATTAAAGGCTGTAACAAGAGATGAAGAAGGGCATTATATAATAATCACAGGGTCTATCCACCAGGAAGAGCTAACTATTATAAATGTCTATGCACCAAATACCCGAGCCCCCAGATATATAAATTGGGTTCTTTGTAAAAATTTGGAACACCAATTTGGAGGATAAACTCCATTTGTGAGAAAAAACAGAGTGAAGGTGGCCCTGAAGCTGACAAACAGCTTTGATTCTTGGCCGAATTTCAGAGTCCACAGCTTTCTGGTCAACCTTGTGCTTCTTGTAATCTCATACTTCTCTTCCTCTGTGTTGAAGATCTCATATTCCTGGTGTCTGGGTTTACACAGCTTCTTCTTCTTTAAGTAAGCATCAATGAGATGTTTGGGGATTTTCACTTTGCTGATATCATTTTCAATGGAGGGCCAGATGTCTTGTCATAAGTAGCAAGCCACTGGTCAGTTGCTTAAGGAAAACCACCCTCTTGCTTCTGTGGTGCCCAGTGAGGATGATCAGAATGGTTCCAGAAATGACACTAGTTCACGCTTTTCTCACAGGCTGCCTGAAAGGTTGTTTTTTTGTTTGTTTGTTTGTTTGTTTGTTTTTTGTTTTTTGTTTTTTTTCCCAGCGGCTCAACAGCTTTCAAGGCATGTCTTCAGTAGGATAATACCTAGGCATTTTACAAAGTTTAACCACTCAAGTACCACCATTCTTGTCACCACCAACTGGTTTTGTGACAGAACTAAGAGCCTTCTCCTTTTTCTTCTGAGCCCTGGATTTAGCTGCTGAATACTTCCTCTTATACTTGGCCTTTCTGGAATATATATCTGATCAGGACTATCAATTCCTCTGACTAGGACAGGGTTTTGGCTGTAGTGGGGCTTCCCCTTTGGCACTTTAGCCTTGAAATTATCCTTCTTAACCTCGCCACCAGCATCAGCCCTTTTGGCTTCAGGCTTCTTCTCCTTAGTATCCTGCTTCTCAGCTTTTTCACCCACCATCTTGCAGGATGGGAAAGAGCAAACATCATCCATTTTGAACATTAACATCTTCCTTTAAGATGAGGAATGTGACTAGGATACCCCTAAACAAGTGATCCTATTTAACACTGAAGTGAAAGATCTAGTCAACCCAAGAAAGCAAGAAATACAAATAAACTATTTTAAGGATTGAAAATTGGATATCTGCTTCAAGCCATGTTGAAGTAACACAAAAACATTGGCCCATCCATCCTAGAAACTAGAAAGCAAACAATATTTGAAACAATAGTTTTCAAGCATTAAACAAGACAGTGCAAGATAGTGGTCCTTGAGAAAAGGAAATAAATAAAGAGAGCCCTAGGGTTGTTCAATATCACAGTCTGAAAAGACTTTCTAGCACATAGCACGGGGATAAAGAAACTAAAAAAGTTAAAATTTGATGTTCATTTTTCAAAATTATGAATAGGAAGAAGTCAGTCATCACAGGTGCTATTCTATATTGACATGGAGACCCTAGTGGATACCATTTTGTAGACTATATAAGATTTGGAAAGGAGGAAACAAAATGAAAATAATAATAATAATTAAATTAAATTAAAAAATATAAAACAGAACAGAATAAGAGAAAACTATAGCAAACAATATTATTCCTTAAAACCTGCCATGACTCATTAGTAATAACTAAGAGATAAACATGTCTCATTAATCATATGTACCTAAGAATAACTATAACAATATATATGTAAGGCTTCTATATGAAAATTAAACTTCATTGAAGGATATAAAAACCCAATAAATAAAAAGATGCAATATTAGTGGATATTAAGACCTAACATTGTAAAGAGTCAATTGCTTCTCAATCCATTTTCAACAAATCATTGCCAATAAAAACATCAAGATGATGCTGAAATTTATAAGGAAAATTCTTTACAAGGAAAATATCTTAGGAGAATCAAAATATTCTCTCAGGAAAAAAGAGGAAAGGAAAACCAATATTTAATATCCATAATAATTAAAATAGAGTGGTGTTTGCAATGGAATAGAAAAAGAAATGTAGATAGAAGGAATAGCATTAGTGTTTTCAAATCAGATGGATGCACATATGGAATCTGACATGTAATAAAATGAGCACTTCAAACAAGTAGGTGAGTGTAAGAATTATTTTTGAAACTATTCTTTGACAACTGGCCATCCAGTTGGAGGAAAAACAAAAACACATGAAGGATCCTTGCATCTCGGTATTCATACACACACACACACACACACACACACACACACACACACACACACTTATTTACATACTTAATATATAAATGCATATATTCTGGTTAAAGGTTAAATGTAAAAAAAAACAAACACAAATTTAGAAGAAAACATCTTTATGCTAGTGGGATAAGAAAAAAATGTTTTAAAATCATAGAAATTCAGAAAACTTTAAAAACTGGATACATTTGATAACAATACAAAATATATAAGCTTTGATATGGCTAAGAAAACCATAATCAAAGTGTAAAAAAGATATGTATGTATGATCATGTATATGTATATATGTCATCATAGATTAGCATTTGAATTGTAGATAGAAAAACATAACAGAAAAAAATAAATAATTGAAAACATATGAACAGATCATTTACAGAGAAGGAAACCTGACTGGCAATAAACAGAAGAACATTTGCTCAACCACGTTACTATTGAGGAAATGCAAGTTAAAACACTGCCATTTTACTCCAAATCTACCAGATTGCCTGTAATCAAAAGTTTCATGAATATCAAGTATGTGGGCTATGCTGAGTGCGATCTAAAATTGGAAAGCAAGTTGGCAATATCTGGAATAGCTGATGGTGCACATGTCACAGGAACCAGCCATGCCACTTCTAAATATATGTTTTAGTAAAAAGCTTGAATATGCATCTAATGAGACATGCAAAGGAATGTTCACTGAACCACTATTTACAGTGGTGTGGTACTTGAAATGTTATCACTAGGCAAGTAGATAAAGAAAATATGATATGTAGCATATTTCAATTCAACAATTAAAATGAATGAATAGTCTGCATGTATTGATGTGAATGTATATAAAAATGTTGAATGAAAAGCATATTGCAGAAGGAGATGTGCTATATATGAGAGAACTGATAAATATTTCAAAGCATATTGTTTGTGGATAGGTATATAGCTAAAGTATTAAAGCCTGTGTGGAAATATTGCACATAACCTTGGTGTAGTTATCTCTGGGGAGGAAAGGAGGGAAAGGGAATCAGAGCTGCCAAGCGGGCTTCAAGAGCTATTGTTAAATTCTGTTTCTTTAAAGCAAAAGATCTGAGGTGATCCTGGCAAACGTGTGAAGTTTAAATGCATTTTTGGTACATTTAAAATATGTCAAATTTTAAGAACTGAGTTAGATAATTATCAATGACGCTTTCCCCAAAACACTCAGGCAGTTAATGCTTTAGCCTCTGCAAAACCATTACAGTCTAATGCCCTGATTTACTATTATAAACGAGAGGATAAGGGAAGACCTAGATTGCTTCCCATTCATCTTTGTACTGTATCTAACTTAAGTCCGGCATTTAACTTGGCTGATCAAATAATTAAATAAGAAAATGTGCATTTTTTAATATACTAGTGAGAAAGATTTTAACATTTCAGTAAGATAGAAGTATAATAATTTATTAATAATTTGTCTTACACACACACATACACATATCAAGCAGTAAGTACACACAAAAAAATGTGATATATATGTATGTCACACACACTCACATACACAAGAATGTATGATTAAATGTCTAAATCATCAAAAGAAAGTACAGAATCCTCGTTTTTATTCTAGGAAAGCATATGAAAAAGTGCACCACCAATTAAAATATTTCCCTAATTATTTTTGTTTTGTAAATTGGGAAAAAAAATTGTTATATATCACTTTTCCCAATCTTATGAATTTAAAGGAACTTAGAACATATTTTGACTGTATTATATGGCATATACCTGTATTCATTCAATTGAACTAAAGATTGTTTCAGTCAAAAACATTTCAAATAGTATATTTTGATAGAAATCTATCTTCTCAGAAATGAAAATATTTTAGAAAAATGACTAGTAAGAAACTCAACAATACTGGGGCGCCTGAGTGGCTTAGTCGGTTAAGTGTCCGACTTCAGCTCAGGTCATGACCTAATGGATTGTGAGTTCGAGCCCCACATCAGGTTCTGTGCTGACAGCTCAGAGCCTGGAGCCTGCTTTAGATTCTGTGTCTCCCTCTCTCTCTGTCCCTCCCTGATTGCACGCTCTCTCTCTCTCAAAAATAAATAAATATTTTTTAAAAATCTAAAAAAATAAAAAGAAACTCAGTAATACTTATTTTGTATTTTTTAAGTGGGTTGAGACTATTCAATAATAGTTCCTTAGCATCTCCTAAGGTAAGTACGTCAAATCTTGTGCAAAATAAATAATCAATTCAAATAAGGAAGTTTAATGTCAATAAAAATATGTCAAGGATAAATACCACTGATTGAAACAATCATTTCCATATTAAAGTCAAAAGTATTTCTGCCAACAACTCTTAACTTAAAATTATTTTTATATTTGTTAGATATACACACACACATACTGATGGATCACAATACTACTTAAATGATGAAACAGTAGATTGAGCTACCATGGATGATTAATTGCCTTGCTTATATACCTCATAATGCCAATGCTTAATTTTGTATATTTCATGCTACTTTATTAAACTAATTATCCCTCAACCATTGTGAAAGTTTCTTGAGAGCAGTGTTTTAACTTTGTGTATGCTCAGCACAGTGCCTATTACATGATAGGCATTTAATAAGTAGTTGTTACATGAGTGTGCCACTGTACAATGGGTTGAGTAGGGACCAGTGCAATTCAGCACAATTCCCACACAATAATTCATAGAACTTTATAAAATTTTCATTATCAGAAGATTTGGCTTTGTGTTTTGTAAGAGAAAAATAATATTGTTATAGTATCCCAAAATAAGCCTTTAGAATTAGTATCTAATTTAAGATTGTAAATAATGAATTAGGAAGAATTGTAATAGATTATACAAAATGAAAGAAAACATCTTAATTTAATTTTACTGATAATGTTTCTTTCATATTTTCTTTCTTTAAATATATTTGAATTTCTTTTCTTACATTTATTTATTTTTGAGAGAGAGAGACAGAGTGTGAGCAGACAGAGAGAGAGGGGGACACAGAATCAGAAGCAGGCTCCAGGCTCCAAGCTGTCAGCACAGAGCTGATGTGGGGCTCGAACCCAAGAACCGTGGATCATGACCTGAGCCAAAGTCAGATGCTTAACCGACTGAGCCACCCAGGCACCTCTCATATTTTCTATAATATCAAAAAACAATATAGTTTCTTTATGTATGTACTCACATATATGCAAATGTTTGAAAACATATTTGACATCAACCCTTATGTTATCACATCAATGCCTCAAGCACAGGACACAATAAATAGTAAAGATGGATCATTTGTTGATTAAGTGGTTAAAAATCACTAAACTAATTGCTTAGTGGGAAATCTCTAACCCTGGGGTATCTGTCTTCTTAAATAAAACTAACTGGATAAGTTATTATTCTCCCATTTACATAGTTACTCTCAATTTAGGTATTGTATTATTGGTCCAATTTGGAAAATTATTTTTAAGTTATTTAATTTGCATTGATAAGCCTCATTTCCATGAGGTGAACATCATTATATAATCATTGTTTACTCTATTGAATCTTGTAGGCTTATTTTACTATGTTCACTCTTAAATTGATTGATTCTTGTATATTTCTCTATCATAGAATCCAATGAATCAGGGGTCTTAGTTATTTCACATAATACAGTTATCCTTTTCCAAATATAATCAATTTAAAAGATAATTAATTTGCCTGTGAAATATTAAATTTTAAGTTTTATTATATACTAGAAAATGTTTGGAAGTTTTATCTATATACACCACTATTTCTTTGAAGGAAAGAGCCCATGTTTCTGCAAATATTGCCACTCTAACCAACTTCATTATTTCTAGGGACATTTCCTCAAAGAAAAATTGGAATTTAATTAAGAACTTGTGATAATAAAAGTAGTATAACTAAATAATTTTTAAATAGAAGGCTCCATCTTTCAAAGTAATCTTATTTAACTGTCTTATTTAATACTCAAAATAACCTGCAGGGACAGATGAGTAGGAAATTCCAAAAGAACAGAAAGTAAAAAAGGAATACTCTGAATGGCTCTTCCTGAGGCATCTTCAGAAGTTGGAGCTAACTTTACATAAGTGCGTTGGCAGGTTCCCTGCCTTCCAAATGGCCTTCTAGAAACCATGAAGGATTTGTAATGGAGATGGCTGAAGTGTTGCTATTACTCTCCAGGATTCCATTCCTTACTGTGATGATTGCTGAATAATTTTTGCTCCTCAGTGGGTCCACAGTAGTATGTGTTGGTCCATATCCAAGTCCTTAGGCTTAGGATACTAGAGAGAGACACGAATTTATTTATACTTGGCATTTCACCATCTGCTCTCATGCTTCTTGGCTTGGTCTGCCCATAATGACAAACTTTTCAGTAAGAAATTGCAGGGTTTGCCAATGATTCCCTTGATCTGTTTCCTAGTCTCAGAATAATTTCTAGGGACTAGATCCTGAACATAGTTTAAGCTATTTATAGTGCAAAAGAACAGTACTGTATTCATTTCCTCATCACCTATAATATTCTTATTGAATATTTCTTAAATGAATTTTTTGCTTAATGGTTGTGTAAACAGCAACAGTTTCATAGCAATTATTCTGAAGGATTTCATGCTGGAAAGGATCCAGATGAAACCTGAATATCAATCTATTACCCAAATGTTTTCAAAATTGTCTGGCACTGTCTCCAGAATATGTGATTGAAATCAGAATTTTAACCATTTGTTGACCTACTTTTTTAAATACACATATTCATTTATTCCACAAATATATACCGAGAGTTTCTAAATACTAGGCACTATACTAGGACTTAAAAAAATAATTATACTCCAACATATTGAATACAGTTTGCTAATTGTGATATAGTAATATCCACAGAGTTCAACAGTAGCTATCAAAGAGTACAGTGCTTGTCAGTATCTTGAACTTTTTTTTACAGGTCCAGAATTCTTTGACTTCCTTTTTGAAATAACATAAAAAATAAACAGCCCTTGATGGAACTTTAAAAAATGTTTCCATTTAAATGGAACAACATCTTGCATCTTGGACTCAGAAATCATTCATTCTTTTGCTCAATTAGCACATCCAAGCAAGTTCCCACCTTTAATTAAAGTTGCACTGATGTGCCTTTGTCCTATATAAATTTAATGTTAGGCTTCAGCTCTTTTTATTGACATTATGGATTTGGAAACTATCAGGCAAAACTTGGAAAGGTGGTATAGAACAGACTGCCCGTTAGCAGTGGAATTTACCTTTTATAGCATCTAATTCAATCTTCCACCCCCTCCTCTTTTCAGAGATGAGAAAATCTAGGTTCAGAAAGGTCAAGCAATTTACCCAAGTCAGTGGCAGAATGTGGTCTATAACTCAAGTCTCCTAAAATCAAACTCAGTGTTTAATTAGACTGAGTTGCCTTCTGTGGCATTTATCTATCTGATTTTTGGCTGGCTTAAACCCATCCCCTCACCCCACTCTCAACTTCTTCTCAATTTCCACACTTTCATTTGGAGGTGATTCCTTATGGATGATCTTCTCAGTAGAGTAATTCTGGCCACCCTTTTCAACCGCCTTCCACAGGGAAAGTTCAGGAGATCTTATCATTAACCATCCAGGGATACATTCAGAAAACAGGAATATGATCATCAAAACTTCATAAATCAATGCAACAGTACTACAATGTAGCTTAATTACCAGTATAAAAATAAGCAACTTTTCGTTGTCAGATTCAATGCAACACTAACCATGGTCTCAGATTCTACTCAGCACAGCCAGCATTGGGCCAGATGGTTCCTTTGAAAGAACCTACGCATGTGAAAAACCCTAGTAAGTACTGCCAAATATCAGAACCTTTCTTGGTCCCTATTCATATTCCAAGTATGGTCAACTAGACTTCTGTGAAAATTCTACATCCTACCCCATAATTTCCTTCTCTCTCTTTCTCTGTCTCTCCCTAAATCTGATAGTGCTTGAGCCAAATATGTTTTAAAATATCTCTCTTTTAATGGTAAGATAAAAACAAACAAAAAAAGATGAAATGCCCTCAGCAGGAAGTTTCTGTACATTAGAAAAACAGAATTACTACTAATTCCAGATGGTATAACTATTTCCTTGAACTGAAATCATCCACTTCTTTTCTGGTTTTACATAAAACATTGGTTTTATTTTTTTTTATTTAAAAAAATTTTTTTTAACATTTATTTATTTTTGAGACAGAGAGAGACAGAGCATGAACAGGGGAGGGGCAGAGAGAGAGGGAGACACAGAATCTGAAACAGGCTCCAGGCTCTGAGCTGTCAGCACAGAGCCTGATGCGGGGCTTGAACTCACGGACCGTGAGATCATGACCTGAGCCAAAGTCGGACGCTTAACTGATCGAGCCACCCAGGTGCCCCAAAACATTGTTTTTAAAAATTAAGAATTTCTATGGATCATAATAAATAAAGTATATTTAAATAAGGAGCATAAACAGTATATTATAATAAAGGCAAAATAAATTCATTATTTGTATTCAATTTTTCTCTTTTAATTTATTCACTATACCATCTTTGAACATTTGTCAACCTTCCAGTGAATGTTGACATTGTTCTAGGCATGCAGAGGTGAATGAGATCAGAAGTTCCTAATGAAATTCTGAATTTATTTCTGCCAATAATAAAAGCAATAATAAGAAAAATGAAATTAATGATCAACAAGGATTTATAGTAAGATTCAATGTGATTCTTCTCAAGAATCAGGATTATGTAGCATGCCTAAGACCATGTCAAATCCAACTGGATGTCTAGCATTACAAACTAACTGTCAAAAAAAAAAGTGAGGGGTGGGGGCAGGCATGATTAAAGATCTATCAATTGTATGATATTCATAGCAGATAAAACTTCACATTTGCCTCACTCTTTGAGGTCTTCATTGGTATATACAATTTCATTTTAAAATATAAGATTTATCGGCCCATATACAGTATAGTAATGTATCAATGAGGATTTAGAATAATGGGAAAATAATGGTTAAAGGAAAGGTAATTACCTACTTATTTTTTTTTTATCTTATTAGCACACATGAAGAGTCTTCATACTATCCAGGTGCCATCTCTTCATATTAAAGTATTTCAAAATACATATTTACACATTTATTTCCCTTCCTTTCTTCTTCTATTTCCCTTCCCTTCCCTTCCCTTCCCTTCCCTTCCCTTCCCTTCCCTTCCCTTGCCTTCCCTTCCCTTTGTTTCCTTTCCTCTCATTTCCTTTCCTCCCACTTTCTTTCTCACTGTTTTTCTTTCTGTCTAGATATGATGTAATAATCAACTACTCTAATTCCCAATGACATATATAGATAAGGAGAAGGAACAATGATGTGCACCAAAAAGAAACTTTACGCAAGTGGTAGATGTAGCAGGTCTGAGAAAATAAAAGCTGTAAGAAAAGTCAAATTTAGTCTACAACTCCAAATTGGGCAGGCAAATAAAATGACTGACAGGCACTGACCCAGGCACGGTGCAGAGAGATAGATATTCATTTCTACTTAAAGGATGCAACAAAATGAAATATTTTCTAGAGCTTTAATACAAAATATTTCAGAGATAATTGCACACTTCACTTAAAATTAACACAAAAGTAAAAACCATGAATTGATAACCCAACAGGGAGTAAGAAAAGAAAAACAAAATAAGGCTGCCATTCAGAAATCAAAGTTGACCTGAATCTTAAAGCATTGAAATGCATTATGGATTTCAGGTTGTTTCAAGAATTAAGCGTATTTTTCTTTTTCAGAGAAAGATATGAAGATGATTAGATGACAGTCTGTGACAGTCTGTGAAACTAAATAAGGAAGTGTTTCTTAGAGTCTATCTTCCAGGAAGAATGTATTTAAGATTTTATATATAGCCTGGAAAAAAAAAGTGTGAAATGATTCTTTTAGCATTAAGCTCTACCCTCCAACATTTATAAAAGAAAAAGAAAACAAAATTCTGTCAATATTTTTGACATTTTCTTACGGGTTGAACATTTTCAACAGGTAGATAAGTAGGCTTTCAGCCACTAGGTTTTTCCAAGTAATTCTCACCAGTTGGCATTCAGAAAAAAACAAATAAAAAGGAACCTCACTTACTGCCTTTTAAGTGGCCTTTAATCCACAAACGGTTTTAAATTTTATGATATCTCAAAATTTGCAGGCCTGAACACAGAAATCATGTAAACATTAAATCCCTATGTATCTGAGTATTTAGTAAACAATGAATTGGGGTCATAATTAGAATATTCTCAATTAATAGTGTCCATTTATAATTTTCTATACACATATGAAAAGTGAATTAGTAATTATTCATGAGTAGGCTTCATTAACAGAACTTAGAAAGCAGTTTTATATCATTGTTGTTAAATGTTTCAAATAGAAAATCAGTAAAGTTAATTTAAGAAAAAATTGAGTTCTCAACCAATTTATTGCAATAAAGCTTTTTGAAGTTAATCTTTCAATGGTGAAATAAATATTTGACTTTATATGATTGTTCCAAATGCAATTTAAAACATCAGCATTGAAGATAAACTTGTGTTTTTCTTGTTATGAATACAAATTTTGGTGGATCTTATTTTCATGGAACTTTTAAAAAACTATTTAAAATAATGTATCATCAATTAATCTACAACAAAGAAGGCATGAATATATGAGAAGGAAAAGAAAGTCTCTTCAGTACATGGTATTGGGAAAACCGGACACCTACATACAAAATAATGTAGACCATATACAAAAAATAAGCTAAAAATGGATAAACGACCTACATGTAAGATCAGAGACTGTAAATATCCTGAAAGAAAACAGACAGTAATCTCTTGGACATCAGCCTTAGCAATTTTTCTGGATACATTTCCTCAGGCAAGGGAAACAAAAGCAAAAATAAACTATTGGGGCTACATCAAAATAAAAAAGGTTTTGCATAGTGAAGGGAACAATCAGCAAAATGAAAAAGCAACTTGCTGAATTAGAGAAAATATTTACATATGATATTTCCAATAAGGGGTTAATAACCAAAATATATAAAGAACTTATACAACTCAACACCAAAAAACCCAAAATTCAATTTAAAAATGGGCAGAGAACCTGAATAGAAATTTTTCCAAAGGACACATACAGATGGCAAACAGACACATGACAAGATGCTCAATGTCACTAATCACTAGAGAAATGTCAAGTCTAAATCACCATGAGATATTACCTCATAACAGAATGGCTAGTATCAAAAAAAACAAGAAATGACAAGTGTTGATGAGGATGTGGAGAAAAGGGAACCCTTATGCACAGTTGGTAGAAATGTAAATTAGTGTGGTCACTATGGAAAACAGTATGGAGGTTCCTCAAAAAATTAAAAATAGAAATGCCATATGATCCAGTAATTACACTTCTGAGTATTTACCCAAAAAAGAAAAAAAAAACACCCATTTGAAAAGATATATGCACCCCTATGTTTATTACAGCATTATTTACAATAGCCAATATAGAAGCAACCTGAGGGTCCAATGATAGATGAATGGGTACAGAAGAGTATTATGCTAAGTGAAATAAATCCGACAGAGAAAGACAAGTACCATATGATTTCATGTGTATGATTTCATGTGTTCCTTATATGTGGAACCTAAAAAACAAAGCAAGCAGACAAACAGAAACAGACTCATAAATATAGAGGACAAACTGGTGGCTGCCAGAGAAGTGGGGTTAGAGGGATGAGCAAATTAGGTTATGGGGATTAAAACACATTTCCAGTTATAAAGTAAGTAAGTCAGAAGTTGAAAAGTTCCAGCATAGGGAATATAGTTAAAAACACTGTATTAACTTTGTATGGCGATACATGGTAAATGTACTCACCAGGGTGAGCACTGTGTAATATATAGACTTATATATAATATGCTTTATGCTTGAAACTAACATAACAATGTATGTCAACTTCAATCTCTATATTTTTGTATATGTACACACACACACACACAAACACAAATTAAGGGGGTCAGCAATATATTTGGAATTAGCCATCGTATATACATAATGTATCACTGCTATCAACTAATGTGAGATATTTTATCAATCTAAATAGAAGATGAAATTTTGAAAATTTATAATTTTCAAAAAATTCACATAAGACTTCAACCAGAAATTTATTTGTGATGACTCTGATGTTAAATTAAACAGATTTTGGAAAATGAGTTCGAGCCCCACGTCAGGCTCTGTGTTGACAGCTCAGAGCATGGAACCTGCTTCAGATTCTGTGTCTCCTTCTCTGTCCCTTCCCCACTCGTGCTCTGTCTCCCTTTCTCTCACAAATAAACATTAAAAAAATTAAAATAAAATGAAAGACTTGTTAAGATACAAGGTATGTGAAGAATCTTACTTCTGACAGATACTTGTGAAAATAATTGGTCTAAAATATTTACAAAATTTAATACTAAATATGGAACTAAAATATCCCCCATGTAGCAGAATGTGCTCAGCAGGTACAGAGAAAATAGTATCTCAATTAAGATATTATGATCTTCCAAAAAAAGCTTTGAAAATGTCAAAACATTCTCTTTTTTATTTTTTATTATAGAGAGAGAGAGTAAGAGTGAGTGGAGGATAGGGGCAAAAGGAGAGAGAGAATGGTAAGCAGTCTCCATGCTCAGCAGAGAGCTCAACATGGGGCTCTGTCTCACAACCCTGGGATTAGGACCTGAGTTGAAATCAAGAGTTGGACACTCAACCTACTGAGCTACCCAGGCACCCTGAAATGTCAACACTTTTAAATCTATTAACCATAAAATAAAACTCTGAGTAATATTGCAGGAAATATTTTCTGAAAACAATTAAAATAATTTTTCCATATCGAAAATAATACATTCTTCAGTTAAATACCATTGACACAGCACTAGAGACAGATGTGGCTAAGAAACTGATTAAAGACATGTATACATCCTAAGGATAAGGACATATTCTGCTCATATTCAGAAAAATCCATATAAATTTTTATATTTTTGCTTTATATATTTTGCTTTAATGTACACAGATATCTGTTATTTTTATTTCTATAGAAATGATTTCATATTAAAAGTTTTTTGAATTAAACTATCTTAAAAATCAATCAATACATTGTACCTATACTTAATAATACTGTATTCTACACTTAAATTTTTTTGAGAGTAGACTCATGTCAAATGTTCTTGCCATAGTAATGATTAAAAAAAAAATCAATCAGTAATATAATGAAAATGGCCAGTCTCTGTTTTTATACATCCAGCATTTTCAGTATTTTTAACAAATCAAATCCACATTTTGAACAAAATAGTTAATTCCAGTCGCACATAGCTTTTCAGAGACTTAACATTCCCACTTCCAATATTTATTTTCAACCACTATTTAAAAACAAACCTAAGATCTCTCGCCTAATAACAATAACTCCTACTTCAAAAACATGGGGCACAGTCCTAAGTGCTTTACAACTTGAGGAGATAAGCACTATTATTACAAACATTTATAGATAAGGACATCAAGACACAGAGAAGCTAAGTAAATTAGTCCAAGGTCACACAGCCAGCAGGTGGATGAGCCAGAAGGCAAACCAAGTCAGTCTGCCTCTGCATTATAGATGACTACAGGACACTGTTCTTGACATAAACTAGTCTTAGAGTTCTGCCCTAAATTGTATCATAATTACTGTATAACTTTATCTTAATTCACTTAATTTTAAGCTTCATAATACGTGAATCAGGCTTTACAATGTTTTAGCATTTTCCATTTCTCTTTCATTATGTAGTACCTAGCTATGTTTGTTTCCCATTGTAATCTGGTACATCTCAAGCAAGCGGATAATAACTACCTGTGGAATGATGGATGGGCCTTAACAGCTGAAATATAAGTAGACTCATGCAAATTACAAAAAGAGTGTTTTTTAAATTTAATTATTTGATAATTATTTTTCTGGTTTACTTTCAAAGGTCTAGTGGGGAATAGGAGAAGAAAACTATAAACAGCAATCTTTCAACATTTCACAATTTAAGGGAGAGGCTACACTGCAACTCTCTAAACTATCTCTTATGTATACATCATAAAACACTAGCCTTACTTGAAACAGTAGAGGTCATTTACCCTAATCTCACGGATACAGGGGCATATGTTATAAATTTGCTTTACTCAAATTTGCATATTTGTTCCTGGTATGGTAGTTTTTAAAAATCTTTACAATTACAGAGGTAAATATTCTTCCCTGTAATTATTTTAATAACTTTTCCTTCTACAAATACATTTTCTTCAATATCATATACTTATTTTAAGGTAACGATCCTAAAGGAAACTTATTACAGAACAGTATTTTTTTTTTTATGGGTCTTGCAGCATCAAAATTTTTCCTAAAGGTTCTATAAAATGCCTGCCCAGTTTTAGAATACTAAGCGTGGGGTGTCTGGATGCCTCAGTTGGTTAAGCAGCCAACTTCAGCTCAGGTCATGATCTCGAGGTTCGTGGGTTCAAGCCCCACATCGGGCTCCATACTGACAGCTCTGAGTCTGGAGGCTGCTTCAGATTCTGTGTTGCCCTCTCTCTCTGACCCTCCCCCACTTGCAGTCTCTCTCTCTCTCTCTGTCTCTCAAAAATAAATAAAACATTAAAAAAGAGAGAGAGAATACTAAGCTCAATGAGGCATGGCCAAGCCTCTATTCCATTATTTGTATGAACATTTTTAATATCTTTTAATCTATATTATGTCTCTGGGATATTTCTAGGGTAGAGAAGCTGTATATTTATACAGTGGATGTTATTTGTAATATTATTATAATTTTTTTGAGAGAGGGAGAGAGAAAGAATGTGGGGGAGGAGCAGAGGGAGAGACAGAATCTTAAGCAGGCTCCATGCCCAGCACAGGGCCCCACATAGGGCTTGATCTCATGACTATGACATCATGACCTGAGCCTAAGTCAAGAGTCAGATGCTTAATGACTAAGCCATGCAGGCATCCCTATAATATTATTTTAAATGAATACAACTTTGCACTTCTTTATTGGACACAACAATAGCAAGAATTCTTTTCCAAATCATTTACTTTCTTAGATCATTAACTTTCATCAACTTTGGTAGACTGAGGGCTGATTATACCCATTTGTTAAGTGCCTGAAACCTCCTATAGATACATACACTTAACCAAGTAAATATGGGACAATCTCAAATGCTCAGTTCCTGAGGGAACCAGAGAACCTTTGGCCATAAAATATTCAAGAAATAAGAGGTCTTACTGGGACTGAACTTGGTTCATCTGTTTCATATACCAGGGATGATAATTACAGGTATTGAGTCCACATTGTCTTTTTTTTTTTTTTTTTTTTTTTGGATCAGAAGTCATTATACTAATATTCAGGTCCATGTTTGCTGTGAGAAATGTATTCAGAGTTTAGGGATTCTAGGATAGAAAACTTATTCCTTAAATCATGGACAACATTAATTTGGATGAGATGGTTATCACCTAGAGAATAGGATAAAATTTTAAAACCTGACAAGTTGAAGTGTAGGAGGTTATCAACAAGGTAAGTTTTAGTACTGAGGTCTAAGAAAGCTAATTCACTCAAGAGGAAGAGCAAACCATACAAATACAAGAAAAGAAGGTAATATTTGCAGAAATGTGACAAAAAAAGCATATATATATGTGTGTGTGTATGTGTGTGTGTGTGTTTATGTATGTGTATATAAACACACACACATATATATATATACACATATAATGTATGCACACAATGAGTATAATAAAATGTTTTTAATTTTTTTTCAAGTAAAAAAACACTTTCTATAACTAATATTTATAGTACATAATTAAAAGTACATTTTACTTAAATGTTTGCATCATCCTTTTTTTTATTCATTCATTCACACTTTCAGGCTTATAGGCCTATAGTCAGTAAATATTTAATGAGAGCAAACAAGCATTCTTCTTTTTCCAAGAGCCTGCAGTAAAGGAATAGGTAAAATCTAAGTCGTTCACTTTTCCACCAGATTCCCTATATGATCTTGATTGTAGGACGAGATCAAACTAAAAATCTGGAAGACCTTTATTCATTCTCTGACACTGATTGAAAATCTCTTCTGTTATGAACTAAATGTTTGTGTTCTCCCCAAAATTCATATGTCCAAGCCCTAACTCCCAGTGTGATAACATCGGGAGTTTGGACTTTGGGGAAGTAAGTAGATTTAGATGAGGTCATGAGGGTAAGACATCCATAATGGAATTAGTCTCCTTATAAGAAAGAAGGAAAAGAGACCAGATCTCTCTCTCTCTCTCTCTCTCTCTCTCTGTCTCTTTCTTTCTCTCTGTCTCTCTCTCTCTCCATATGGGGGTATTGTGAGAAGGCAGCTGTCCCAGCCAAGAAGACATTTTCACTAGGAACCAAATTGGCCAGCACCTTGATCTTAGATTTCCAAGCCCCCAGAACTGTGAGAAATAAATTTCTGTTTTTTAAGCCACCCAGTCTTCTATATTCTGTTATATCAGCCTGAGCTAACTAAAATACTATGATAAAAATAAATATACATTTGGCCTTTGTTCCCAGTTCCTGACACAGAGCTTCTAAAACCCTTGGAATTTCCTCAGTGACAAGCAGTGATAAGACCATTTTTTGTTATTCATAACAAGCCTCTTTGCATGGTATCTGAATTTATGCTAATAAAATGAGTCTTGGTGGGCCCCTGGATATCTACAGGAGGGGGGCTGATTGCCAGAGGAACCATTGTAATGAGAAGGTTGGAACTTTCAGCCCCACCTGCAAATATCTGAGGAGGGGAAGGCAGCTAAAGGTTAAGTTCAATTATCAATGGCCAATAATTTAATCAATCATGCCTACATAATGGAACTAACACACACACACACACACACACACACACACCACTAAACAATGGGGTATAGACAACTTCTAGCTGGTGAACATATTGAGGTGCTTGAAGGGTGGCATGCCTGGAGAGGGTGTATGGTGTAACCCTCCCCCAATCTTGCACTATGCATTTTTTTCATTTGGCTATTCCTGAGTTATACACTTTATAATAAACCAGTACTAGTAAAGTGACTTCCTGACTTCTATAAGCAGTTCTAGCAAATTATCACACTTGAGGAGGTGGTTGTGAGAACAACCTAAGTGTGTATAGCCAGTACCTCAGAAGTATGGGTGACTCAGACTTGTAATTAGCTTCTGAAAAGGGGGCAGCCTGTGGGACTGATCCCTTAACCTGGTGGATGCACTAAATCCTAGCTGGTGTTAGAACTGAATTGAATGTAGGACACCCAGTGATGTCAAGAAAGTCAGAAAACTGGCTGTTGGGTGGAAGAAAAAAACTCAATTTGGTATCACAAGTGTTGTGAGTAAAAACCATACAGAAGATACCTTCCCCTACTCTTTGTTTAAATTAATTAAGCTTGCTTATTCTTTAGAATTCCATACCTCCATTCCTACCAGAAGTTGAATTTTCCACTTGAAGAATAATATGAGTCAGGGAGCTAAATTAAGTTAATATCATATAATAGACAATATCTTTGTGATTTTACTTTCTCTCTTCTCATAGATAAAATATATCAGAAACATTTGTTCCTAAGAAATGAATACTATTTTAGACTTTTTAAAATGTGAATGAAACACTTTTTATGAGTGGTAAGCCTTAAACAGAAAAAGTATAATGAATGTTATTTAAAATAAGATGCATATTTTTATAGTAGTACTGCTTTAAACAATGATTCTCAGACCTTGAATTTATCAGATGTTTTCTCTCAATAATACAAACTTTTACATGTTGAAGCCTCAGTCCTACCACTAAAATAACATGTGCAGATAAACCAAAATGAAAGGAAGTCATAGACTTCTTGGAATGGAGACATATTTTTTGGAGGGTCGTGTTTACAAACAGCCTATAAAATTAGTCATGACAGGAGGGCCTGGGTGGCTCAGTCGGTTAAATGTCCAGCTCTTGATTTCAGCTCAGGTCATAATCTCACAGCTCCTGAGATTAAGCCCCACATCAGGCTCTGTGTTGACAGTGTGGAGCTTGCTTGGGATTCTATTTCTCCCTCTCTCTCTCTGTCCCTCCCCCACTTGTGCTCTCTCTCTCTCTCAAAATAAATAAATAACTATTTAAAAAACTTAGTCATCACAGTAATAATCACTTTAGACCTCTCCCAGGCACAGAGATCATCAGGTTAGACCTACATAACACACGTAACAGCATTACAGGAAGCAATCAAATAAGATATTTTATAGCCCCTTTTCTTTTCTCTTCTAGATATCCCCACACCTTGCCCCTACCTCTCTCTGCACATTCCTTAGTTTTGTGAGAAACCAAGGTATGCAACCTGGTATAAAAGTTTCAAAAAACATAAATAAATGGTGAAAAAAAAAAAGAAGAATCCCACCCCACCTTGCTTCTACTTAAGGCAGGACTAAGCTTGAGAAAGGGAGAGGTCTCAAGATCAAGAGCTACATCAAAACATGTAAAGGAAAGCATATTTAATCCCTGCTTGGATAAATGCCGCCAAGACCACACTAATTGGGTTTGCCTAAAGTTCATCAAAAGCAAAGGGAAGGATTAGCCCCAGAGAATATAAAGGTGTAAAAAGAAGAAAAATAAAGCCCCTTTATGATTACATACCCAGAATAGTGTTTGCTGGTAATTCTCATTACCAGAACTACCTTGACCCTGGTATTATCCAAATACTTTCACATCCTGAGTGTGTGTGTGTGTGTGTGTGTGTGTGTCCTCATAACTTCTGTTCCATTTGGTGTGATTGTTGCCACTTTATTGTGGATAAGTGATACTTAGAGATATTATATAACTTGCCTAGGTCTAATGTTGACAGATTTATCAAATATAAATACTGAATGCTCAGTTAAAGTTGAATTTCAGATATACAATGAATTTTAAGTACAAGTATATCCTGTGTATTATTTGGAACACTCTTTTTTTAAAGTTTATTTATTTATTCTGAGAGAGAGAGAGAGAGTGCTGGAGGGGCAGAGAGAGAGAGAGGGTGAGAGAGAGAATCCCTAGTAGTGCAGAGCCTGATGTGAAGCTCAAGCTCATGAACCATGGGATCATGACTTGAGCTGAAATGGAGAATCGATCTCTTAACCCACAGAGCCCCCCCCAGGCACCCCTGGGACATTCTTATACTCAACAATCTTCCCTTGGTGAACTGAAATTCAAATGTAACTGAGTGTTCTACATTATCAAGCAACCCTACATAGATCACACAGCTAGTAAATTGTGGTCCTAGGATTTGAAATCAGATCTGTGGGATCTATGTATACTTTGTCTCCATAACTCAGTGTTCTCCTTTCACAGGAGAAAAAAATTGCAGCTTGATGGTTCCTTTGCACTGTTAAAACTCAGGATTTTTCCCTATAGCTTTTGCTTGATTTACTCCCAGTATCAAATGCTGAAATCTATTGCTGCTGGCTCTCTATGTGGTTCTTATGGACCCAATAGAATAACTCTTCCCAAGCCCATGAAGCAGTCAGTCATCCCTGTTTTTGTGGTTGGGTTTACCATCCCCTCTGTGTTAAGAGCTTCCAAATACTTTTGGCATTTCTCCTAACTCAGCACTCCACTTCCTAGTGCTTACTCAATTTGCATTTTATAAGCCTCTCAGCTTGCCCTACCAATCACATATTCTGGGCTAGTTGTTTTTTTTTAAGCTGCTTTTACAGAAAGTGCTTTCCTTGAAAGAAAAGAAAAAAAAAACATTTTATTTGTGAAAATATGAAAATCTACTCTGGGCAAGACAAAACTGAATGAAATATTTGATGCATTGTATTCTCACCGTATTCTTTGGAATAAAAAATAAACAGATGCAATATTGCTTAGTTGTTTCATTGGTATTGATCTTCAAATTAGTCCCTCTTGGGACTAAGTTGTCAAAGAATTAAACTTTTCATGCCTCTCTCCCTTAAGTGTGCATAATAAAGATAAAATTCACAGGGTTGCCTGGGTGGCTCAGTTGGTTAAGCAGAGGTCTTCTGCTCAGGTCATGATCTCTCAGTTGGTGAGTTTGAGCCCCCCATTGGGCTCCCTGTTGTCAGTGAAGAGTCCACTTCAGATCCTCTATCCCCCCTCTCTCAAATCTTTTCCTGCTCATGCACTCTTCTATCAAAAATAAATAAACATTTAAAAACTCCACAATAAACAGGAAAACAGAGGAAGTTTAGAGTGTCAGGAGGTTAATAAAATGAAGGAAGACAAAGGTTTTATTTGGAAATTTTATCATTTTTTCTAGGGACTTAAAGAAAGGCTATATTAATAGAGAACTAAAAGCCCTAGATTTTAAGGAAGTAGACTTATGGACAGCGTGGCTTTTTTAGGCTGGTAAAGGCAATGTTACAGATGCACTTAGAGAAAGTCAGGCAATTATTGAGAATTCCCTTGTGTACACAGCAGAAGGCTATGTGCTTAGAAATGTTCTAGCTGAAGGATACTTGCCTTATGAAGTTTTCTTCAAAGAAAGAAAAAACAAAATAGATTAAAATAACACATGCAAAGCATAAAGGCATAAGCATATAGCATATTTCTATATACAAATGCCTCAATTTTCTAATACATAAATATGCATAATGTTTTCCTTTACATAAATACAACAATGTGACAAAGTTATAAAAATAAGCTAGCTATACAAAGATACAAAAGTGCTATGTAGTTTAAAGGAATAAGGAAAAAAAATAATGAAATTCCTAAAGTGCTTTGGCAAATAGAATAAATACAGCTATCTAGGTTTCCAAGGAAGTAGTAAGCTTAGAAATTAATTTTGAAAATAGGAAAAGCCAAGGATTTGGTAAGAAGAATGACAATCCAATACATCAGAAGTGAGAAAAAGCAAAGTGAGTGTGGCGCGTATGCTTGATGAGGGAGCAGAAGACAAGCTGACAGACTGCCAACGCCCTCCCTCCACCCCAGGAGGGATATATGTGATATTCCTGGGCACTCCTGGCTGCCCAAGAACAAAGGAAAGGGGAAAACAAAGGTTAACTGATTGAGATCCTAGTCCTGCACGACCTGAGTCTCCATCTATTTACAACTATCTTAGTAAGTCACAAAAATGGTGATCTTATCAATAACTTAATCTCCAGAAACCTACAGACTCCATTTCCTAGAACCCCAAATTCACCCCTCCATAGTTAAGTGGGAAACAAAGGCAGAAGGAAATGGCAGATATAACTGAATTTCCCTATAACCTACAGCCCACTGACAAATACTGGAGTCTGGCAGAGGAAAACATTTCTCCAGGAACTCCCTACTGTGTTAATGCTAATGCTGTACTAGAGGGAAGACAACCTTAGCTTGACAATAGCTAGGCTTCCATTATCCTGGGAGTCTTCGGTAGCATATAAAAATCTCACTAGAAACTTCCCCTGGACTTTACCTCCCCCAACTCTATAGTATATAACCAGTCTCTCTTCATGGTCCAGGAGCAGCTCTTTCTGCCCATGGGTCCTGTCCTCATGCTTTAATAAAATCAATTTTGTGCACCAAAGAAGTCTTTCTTGGTTGTCATCTCCGGACCCCATGAACGCCACTGTAATCCCAACACCTTAATTGCCTAGTGCAAAAGTATGTGAAAGACAGTATGTCAAGTTAATTATGGAAAGAAAAAAATACGTATTTGGCAAAGAGAAAATGCAGAGGACACCTGGATTAATCCACATCTACATTTAATGTTCAGAGAAATTTTAGGGTAGATAGTAGGAAACAGAGGTGTGCTGAGCTATTTTGAGCTGATTGTTTAAATACTGGTGTCTTTAAATTGGCAATGATTGGAAAATTTACTATGGAAATTGGCCAATGCTACAAGTCAGGATTTTGTTTGCTTTTCTAGGAAACTGATTTACTAGCACACCAGACAAATTATTGTTGAAACTTGAAATTAGTTTCCAAACAAGTTTATCAAAAAGACTTTTCTGGTATACTCTAAAAAGAGTGTGATAAGTGTCATCTTAAATTGTTCCTTAGTCAATGGGTCAAAAGTTAAAAACAGTTTCCTCAGTAAAATTGTACCTGTACTAATTAGTTCCTGAGGGAAATTTTTCTAAGTTTTCTTGTTAGATTCATGATGTATCTAAAGTTTTTAAATAACAAAGAAATTTCAATATTCCTTAGTGAAAGGCAGAGAAATAAAGCTGATATCTATTTTAAGAAGAGAAAGATGTCGAATGAAGAAAACATGTGACAGTGGGAAAAAGGAACAAACCTGTATGAAAAAGAAAGATAATTTCCAATCTAAACATATATACACTTTTCCTTATGGTACTTACTTAAACATTAATTTGTGTGAAGACTTTGAGGTTAAGAAATTATGTTTGTTTTCCTTAGTGCTTTAAATGCTAATTATGTAAATATATTTTATTAGATTAAGAATAATCTAATCTAATCGGGTGACAAAATACAGTGTCAGCGTCTCAAATTGCATTTGAAATTGTATCCCTCAAGGTTTGAGATAAATGAAAACATAGGACATAAAATGGTTTGTTGCAGATAAAACATTCACACTGTACTGCTTCCTCAGTATTCACTTGCTTGAATAAATATCCTAAATGAATATACCATATAAAGCAAAATGTTGCATTTACTAAAATAAATACACATTCAGATGTGCACAGATACAGATGACTACAGCTCTTAAGAGAAATAAATAGGGTTCAGCTTAAAATGAATGTAAGACATTGAAAGAAGCATAAAATAGTTTTACAGAACATGATAAAATGAATACTGCACCATTTAAAACTGATTGACAGGTAATGAACTATAAAATCTATATTGAAATGAAAATGACACAGAGAAAGAATAGCACAGGGCCTTATCCTTACAGTCTTAGGATTGAAAAATGGGAAATTTTCTGAACCACCAGTTCACAAAAATTAAGCAAATTAAAAACTGATGAAAACTCTATGTGCTATGATTGAATTAGCCAGTTGCTGAGAAGTGCAATTCAATTGAACTTTGTGGTATCAGAATGGCATTCAGACTCATATGAGATTGAATTGGCAGTTGAAATGTTTCCTGTATATGTGTGTGTTTATTTGTGCATCCTTATGTTTCTAGGTAATTCTTCATCTACCAGAGGACTTAAACATATGTTAGAGATCTATATTCTGCATCTTAGCCTACCAGCATGGCCATGTAGACCTTCTGTTCCTGGTTTATAACTTAACAGTCTAAACTATATAGCCATAACTAACAAACATTGGTTTTTATTGCTAGTTGATATCATTGTTCTGCATAAAATCTGAACTGCCTCACTCCATGTATGATGTCTTTGAACCTCACTTTAACTCCATATATTTGTTCCTTGTCTAAAGGATTTGATAGGAAAAAAATATTGCCAGGTAGCATACAAGAAGTCTACAACTTAGTCTTATGTTTAAAAATAAGGAAATTAAAACTGGTTGTAAGTATGAAATGAAAATCAATAATTGTGAAGTTACAGGAATGTATTATAAGCTTATTTCAGAACACATGCACGTAAATATACACTTACAGATATGTGTGCACACACACCCTATATATATATCATTTACTAATAACCTATTATTTTCTAGGTTCTACTCTAGAAATTCTATGTATATTAAAACTGTGTAATTCCATAGTAGACTCCAATACCACATATAATGCTATTATTCTCAATTAACTGATGGCAAAGTTAAGGCAAAGACATTAAGAAAATTTTGCAAATTTTTATAGGTAGTATATGGCCACAGTTTAGTGTCATCCCCAATAACCTCACTCTCAAACAGGTTTTCTTAACCCTTACACAATCAAATTAATTTTTTTGAAACATATATATTCTAATTGTACCTAAACACTTTAGATGACAGCTTATTATTTGAGTTCTGCTAAATATCATGTTTTGGCTCAAGGAACTAGAAGCCAAGAGTAATATCCCCCAAATAGATTGTAGATAAAGGAGAATGTTACCTATAATGATTATGCAGTTGGGAAACTGTCCAATGTATCTTGATAACACAAAATTGATTTTCATCTTATCTCAGCTTTATTTACAATAACTCATCAATTTCTTCATTTTTGGTCATTATAGAATAAATTCCTTCTGTTGCTTACACATTAGAAATCTGGAGGTCCAATTATAGTGTAAGGAAGAGATTCTGAGTTTCCTGAAAACCTACATTTAAATCTATTGGCTTCAAGGTGGTCTATAATCCTCTGAAAAAAATGTGCACCCATTTATGTGAATGTGTATTTGATTGTATAAAGAACCTATGGCTTTTTTAGACCACCAAACCAATAATTTGGAGTATATAACTAAATTCCTCTCTCAGAGTTTTACAGTTTTAGAGCTGTCAAGTAGGCACGCATTGGTGAAAAGAGGAAGAGGCTGAGATTATGTAATGGTTAAGAAAATATACTTGGGAGGGAGGCTAGCAGTTTTGAATCTGGGCTATGGCGACTTACAACCTTTGCAAATTTGGACAATTTGCCTCAACTTCTCCGTAGCCTTAAATTTGTCATCAGGATATTGGTGACAATAGCAGTATGTATCTTTTTGGAGTCCTGTATGAAATTAAACAATCTTAAAATATGTAAAGTGTTTAGAATTATAAAATTTTACTTTGAATCCATATCTTTACTCAGTTACTATGTGAACCTTAGAAAAGTCAATTTACTGTTTTGAAACTCAGGCCTTTTATGTTTAAATTAGTAAAAGTAATAACTATTTTAGTCATCTGTGACAGAGTGACAAACCACCCCAAACTTAGTGGCTTAAGATAATAAAGATTTATTTTGCCACTTTGCAGGGTTTAGTAAGAACAGCCTACCTCTGTTCCATAGACATTACCTGCTGGAGTTGACTCAATGGCTTGGGATCAAAGCATTGGAAGGCTCCCTCCCTTTCAGGCCTGGTGGTTAATATTGATTGTCACCAAGAATGTCAATTGGGCTCTCAACCAGAACACTTACATTTAGCATCTCCCCATGGCTACTGGAATGGCTGGGATCCAATAATGAGCACCCACCCAGAGAAAGCCAGGCAGATATAATATTGCTTTTCTGACAATCTCAGAAATGACAGTGATTGTCATATTTGTCATAATCATAAGCACCCTCAAATTCAAGAAGAGGAAGCATAGACCCTACTTTGTAGTGGGAAGGAAAAGAGTGTCTAAGTCACAGTGTAAGAAAGGACCCTGAGGTAGAAGGTATTATTGCAAAAAATTTTTTTTTAAATACAGTCCACCAAAGCTATGTTACTCATAAAGCTTTTGCCAGAATGAAATGGAACAATGTATCTGAAAATGTTTTAATATTTTAATTTTCAATCAAATTAAAAAATATGTGGATATACATACATAAATGAGAAGCACTATTATACAGTTATATGTTATCATTATTAGCCAGAGTACAAAGTGATAAATTTTCAGCAATGTTGATATGTTTGAAATTTTCACTCTGACCATGAATTCCTCTATAGTTCAGATTTAAAATATTGTTAATATTTTATTTTATTTTTTTTTAATATTGTTAATATTTTAAAAGGAGGGCACAAGTGTCATGGAGTCCAGAATATTAAAAACAATTATAGCCTGATAATTAGGTTATGTTTAAATTAGCTATAGTATACAGTCTAGATTGGTAATGAATACTTTGAAGTTAGAAACTGTTTGAGTATCTGAACCCAGTACAAACAACAGAATTTTCAATAGTCACAATGGAAGCTCAGAGACAGAAGGAAAATATTTCCTTATGCTGAGTTAAAATAACTTCCAAAATATACTAAGCAAAATTATCTTTTAGGAATAAAGGGAAAATATTGATTAGACAAAATGGAGTCTTTCCTAAATGACTTTCTAAAAGATATACTTCAGAAAGAAAGTAAAGGATCCACAATGGAAGGTCTGAGGCATTAAAAGTAATGGTAGCAAAGATACTAGAAAACATGTGGGTATATCTAAACTTATATTATTAATATATTAGTATACATTTATATTATTAATATATTAATATATATCGATCAATTAATATATTATAATCAAATATATAGTATAATTATATAATATAATTATATATTATATGTATTAATCAATAACAAAATTACTTAAGCTGTGAGTTAGAAACAACTACAGAATTAAAATATCTGAATATAGTAGCATAAAATTAGTGCTGTTTGGAGGCATAAACATGTTTATGCACTTTAGACAGGTATAGGAAAACTTATTCAGTAAAGACCTGGGCAGTAAATATTTTAGGCTTTGAAGGACAAAGAAGGTAAAATACAAGATATTATGCAGATAACCTATGTAACAAAAGTGAAACACATTTCCAGAAATTTTTAAATTCATGATGTTCAAAGTATAATCCTAATTATTGGCAACTGTGTGTGTGTACTGTGTGTGTATGTGTGATACAGATCTATCATTGAGGGAAAAAAATGGGCTGGGTCGGGGGATAACATTTTGTTTAATTAGAGTTCAAAGCTGGTGTTTTCTATCACCAAAATTCATTGTAAATGTGCATGTGTTAATGCCAATCTGTAATGAGACTTTACATATTTCACGTTCATAAATGTCTTTTCACACAGATAGATAGTGCCAAATACTGGTATCAACAAATGAACCACTTACTTTGGATGTAGTCTCCTTTTTCATTCCGCTGTGGTGAAAAATTCCATTTTAAATTTTCTAATATTTATGGCTGTTTGTGTCCTGGGGTTGGAGATATTGTGACGGGTGCTTGCAGTTATAATGTTTATATATATATTTTATTCATTTAGCTTAGCTATAGCATCTTTGAATAACACAATGATTTGTTATCTAATTGGATACCAAATAACCCACACTGCACTATATCTAAATATCAATACCTTTGAAGTTCATCTTTCTCTTCTTTCCTGTTTTGACACGATGGGGATACACTTCCATTAATAAAAAAAAAATGAAAATCCTGGTATGGCAATACACGTGGCACTCAAAATACTTTGGTCTTGTAACTGCATCAGTGAAATTTAAATTTCACATATTTTCCCATGTCACAGAATTTTACTCTTCTTTCATTTTTTAATGTATTTAATATGTAAAAGTCATTCCTAAGTGTCAGGTTATACACAAAATATGCGGCAAAAAACCCAATCAGAATTAATAGAAAACACAAATAAGTCAGTAGGATGAATAAAACGATGTTAGTAATCCAAATTAATAAAAATCAACCAACTCCCTAGTTAAAAAGCAAATACATGCAGAATATTTAGTTTTATTTAAAAAATCCAACAAAACTTTATTTATAAGAAAAGCACCTAGAATAATTAAAACTTTTATCAATTATTCAAGAGAATAAAAAGGAAGTTTCTCCCAAATGTTTTGTGAAGTTTGCATAAATTACTGCAAAACTGGAGGAAGACAACTCAATGAATGGCGAAAATTGAGAACACTGACAACACCAAGTGAGGATGTGGAAGAACAGGAACTCTCATTCATTGCTGGTGGGAATGCAAAATTGTTCAGTCACTTTTGGAAAAAAAAAAGCAGATTTTTAGCAAAGCAAACATATTAATACAATAATTGTGCTTATTGGTATTTTATTCCAATGAGTTGAAAATGCATGCCCCCACCCTCCCAAACTACACGTGGATGCTATAGAAGCTTCATTAATAGTTGGGAATAATTAGGACATAATCCAAATGACCTGAATAGGTGAATAGATAAATAAATTGTGGTATATCCAGACAATGGATTATTATTCAGTGCTGAAAAGAAATGAGCTATCAAGCCATGAAAAGCATGGAGGAACTTTAAATTCATATCATCAAATAAAGGAAGCCAATCTAAATAGGCTACATCTTGTATGATTCCAACTAGATGACATTGTGTAAAAGACAAAACTATGAAGACAGTAAAAAGATCAGAGACTGCCAAAGTCTGAAGGAGTGGAGGAATGAATAGGTAGTACAGGGGAATTTAGGGGAATGAAGTTGTTTTGTGTAAGATTTGGATGATGGATACATGTAATTTTACATTTGCTCAAACACATACTATGTACAACACCACGAGTAAACACTAACGTAAACTATGGACTTTAAGTGATTATGATGCATCAGTATAGGCTTTCTCATTTCTCACCAAGTGTACCATTCTGGCTTGGGATGTTGATGGTGGAGGACACTGTATGTGTGTGTGTGAGCAGAAGGTATGTGAGAACTCTTGGTGTTTTCCTCTTAATTTCATTGTGAACCTAGAACTATTCTAAAAAATAAAATCTATAAATTTTTAACAGCCAGTAATCCTTGTAAGCACAATGAAACATTTCTAAATAAAATGTAACTATATTGATCCCTATACCAAGAAGTAATAATAATAGTTATAGTAATAATAAAGAAAATGTGTCCTGATAAATGTGCATTTTTCCCAGTAATACAATTGTTTGAACTCTAGGAAACCAATAAGTATAATTTACCACATAATGGACTAAAGGAGAAAACTCAAGTAATTATCTAATAGACACAGACAACTTGCTTATAAAATTCAATATTTAATTATGGTAAAGATTATTATAAAAATAATAAAAGTAGAATAGAGCATCTAAAGCAAAACAACAATCAAAAATTATTTTACCTCTTCTAAATAAGCAAGAGTTTATAAACTTTCACAATATTAATTGTTGGCTGAACAATGGGATGTTTACAAACTGTTGGTGAGAGAATATGTCAGTTTAACCATTCATTTTATTTTCGGTTTCACAAGAAAAGTAAATATTATCAGAGGCTAGTGAGTGTTGAGATAGTTTGTTATGTACTATTGTGGCAATAGCTAACCTTAAACATCTAATAGTTATGTGAGGAGGAGATACAAGTAAATGATACCAAGAGCCTAAATATTATTTTTGTGTTTGTTTGTTTATTTATATATTTTGAGAGACAGAGAGAAAAAAAAAAAGTGTGCAAATGGAGGAAGGTCAGAGAGAGAGGAAGAGAGCCAATCCCAAGCAGGCTCAGTGCTGTCAGTGCAGAGCCCGGCACAGGGCTGTCTCAGGAGCTGTGAGATCATGACCTGAGCTGGAATCAAGAGTCAGACACTTAACCGACTGAGGCACTCAGGTGCTGCAATAGCTCAAATATTCTTGATGGAAGTATGCAAAGAGTACAATAGGAATGCAAAGAAAAGTAAGTAAACAAAGATGGCCCAAAGTCATGTAAAGGTCACAGATGTTTTAGAGGAAATAAGCCTTGAGATCAGGCTGGAAATGTTTCCAGGCTGTGATGTATGTGGTTTATTTGTTCCAGAGCAAGGTAGTAGATCGAGTAAGGCATGAAGCAATAAAGAATAAGGCAGGGGACGCCTGGGTGGCTCGGTCGGTTAAGCGTCCGACTTCGGCTCAGGTCATGATCTCACGGTCTGTGGGTTCGAGCCCCGCGTCAGGCTCTGTGCTGACAGCTCAGAGCCTGGAGCCTGTTTCAGATTCTGTGTCTCCCTCTCTCTGTGACCCTCCCCCGTTCATGCTTTGTCTCTCTCTGTCTCAAAAATAAATAAACGTTAAAAAAAATTAAAAAAAAAAAGAATAAGGCAGTTTGAGGATCAAAGTAGCTCAGAATTGCAAGAATATGAGGGTATCTATAGAAGAGGGAGTAGAAATAAGGTTAGAGAATAAGACAGTTGCTAGACTATAAAGGGCTTTACTCATCACAGATTCATACTAAGGAAATTTTAACAGTACTATAGCTCTTGTGTCAGTTCCTTATGAGAGGGCCAGGTCTATAATCTAAAGCTTAATAAACCAGGTATGATATCAACAGATAATGCTTTATCCCTGATAAATAACTTACTAGTATTTGTAAGTTGTTAGTATTTCAATAGCATACTTCTGAATGAGGTATGTATGTATATATACTCAGACACAGAGACTTCCTCAGGTTTCCTGAGGTTTCTCATAACTCTGAGGGGACTAGAAGCTTTCTTCCTCCTTCAAATATTATTTTCCCAGTTTTGGAGAAATAAGTGTTGCTCTAGCAAGTAGCTTTCAGAGAGCAAGGTCTTTAACTTATTTATAATTGTATAACTAGAGCCATAATTGTAGTTGGTGCTCAGTAAATGTTTATTGACTGAATTAAAAGAATCTCCCAACTGGAAAGCACTTCAGATATATGTGGGTTCAAATCTTAGCATTTACACCTAAGTCAGCCTTAGAGGAATTCATTTCTCTTTTTGTCTTGGCTTCTTTATGTTTAAAGGTATTGGGGCACCTGGATGGCTCAGTCGGTTAAGTGGCCGACTTTGGCTCAGGTCATGATTTCGCGGTCCGTGAGTTCGAGCCCCGCGTCGGGCTTTGTGCTGACGGCTCAGAACCTGGAGCCTGTTTCGGATTCTGTGTTTCCCTCTGTCTGACCCGCCCCCGTTCATGCTCTGTCTCTCTCTGTCTCAAAAATAAATAAACGTTAAAAAAATTTAAAAAATAAAAAATAAAAGTATTATAATTCCTACTTCCTAGAGGTGGTGATAATATTTACTATAAGGATACCATAAAGTGGCTAGTACAGTACCTGGCATCTAGGCAGCCTTTAATTAATGGTAACTATTGTTATCAGTGCTCTTCAGACCCCCTATTCCATGACTCTTGATGATATCCTAACTTGCAGAAGTTAAATTCTATGCAACCACAAATTGAGACACATTTGTCACATCTTGTAGAAAAGGCTTAATAAAATTCTATCCAAAGCTAGAAGATCAGTGTGCTTCAGACTTGATTTTTAATATGCCTCAGTTGTGCCACCTCTAAGGGGCTCATTAGCAATACTGCCTCATCAGTTGCTATGGACATCAAGCTAAGAGAGATTATTTTTCATCCTTGTTCCTATTTCTTCCTCCCTTTTGCTCTTTCCCAGCCTGTATAGAAAAGGGCATTTCCAAATGCTCTTAAAGAATTTTACAGCAGTCCAATACCTCTTTGCTATCACAGGCAAGTGAATTAGCTTTATCATATAGCAATAGAATGCTACAGTCTAAGAGCTTAAGCTTAATTCACTCATTATTGAGGAATGCCCTACCTGGAGAAAGATAATGGAGATCTAATGCATATGCTACATAGCTTCCCAATAGGGTACTCCTTTTAAAAAAGAAATAATTAGATGAATAAATTAGATTTTAAGCACTGATCTACCTATATACCCCAAAGAATATGTAATTAGAAATTTAAGCAGTCAGCCAGATATCATTAAGTCATTGGAGACATTTCTATCAGAAGCCAATAGCATTACCAAAATGTTAATTATCTAAAACCGTTTTAAAATCCTTAAACATTGTAAAGTGTACATAAGGTTGATTGAACAAGCCAAATTAGATAAATGTATCAGATAAATAATGCTGTACTTATGGAAAGTGCATGCTATACTCCAGTTATTAGGTTAACTTGGTATTTAAAAACCATGGCAAAGGGTGATGGAAATAGTGTAGTAAAGACTCATTTACATTCAAGAAAACATCCTTCTCTTAAGAAAATAATTGACAGTCACCTAGTGATATTGTGCTACGTAATATAGGAAAATAGGTTATATCCTTTGTCCTTAAAGGCTCTACCTCCAAATGCAGTCACCCTGGGGTGAAGGCTTCAACATATGAATTTGGGTGGAGGGGATGTGTCAGTCCATAACATACGGATATTCAAAATAGCCAAGTGAGCATAAATAGTTTTAACTTTTATGCTTTTAAGAAATTGACATACAAGAAAAGATGACTGGAGAGTCATGCATATGAATAAGAAGTATGTAGAAAAATAAAAGTCAGCCACATTTATAACTATATGTTTTACCTATGGATGATTAGAAATTATTTGCCAGCTGCCTCCTTTATTTTCACTTTTACTTCTAAAATAATATACTTGTTGGGATGCCTGGGTGGCTTAGCTGGTTAAGTGTCTGACTTCTGCTCCGGTCATGCTCTCACGGTCTGTGGGTTCAAGCCCCGTGTAGGGCTCTGTGCTGACAGCTCCAGAGCCTGGAGGCTGCTTTGGATTCTGGTCTCCCACTCTGCCCCTCCCCAGCTCATGTTCCCTCTCTCTCTCTCTCAAAAATAGATAACATTAAATAAATAAATAAAAAATAATATACTTGTTCATTTTTTGTTCAATATGTCAATAAATCCTAGATTAATTCTAAATTGTGTGAACCCCAATCTTTCTGGACATGTTCACATTATGGTTGGATGAATCTATAGGAATCCTACTTACATAAGGATCTAAGGAGTCTCTTGGGGTTGGAGAACACATTCTAAGAGAAGTAGTCATGGGCCATAAGTTTAATCAGTTAAAAAAAAAAAAAGTCTTATCTTTGCAAGGGAAAGCATATGATAATTCCATCAGAATTATCTATCAGCCTAGCCATATATAAACTTATGTTTGATGTATATGGTATATTGCATGAAAAATCTGAAGGTGCTAGAACAAAAGCAGCACCTGTTTTGTACTCATATATTCTATGTTATAAATAATAACATTTGAAAATTTAATTAGATTCTATGCAACCACAAATTGAGATACATTTGTCACATCTTGTCTGAAAAGGTTTAATAAAATTCAAAGCTAGAAGATGTGTGCTTCAGACTTGATTTTTGAAAAGGGGGCATTTTTTCCCCCATTTTTAAACACTTGACTCTGAAGATTTGGCTTCAGGAGGACTCCAGAGTACTGTAATGGCAGTGGCAGTGCCTGATGTACAGTAGGAATTGGTGGCTACCCAGAGGAAATCGAGAAAATCACGATAATACTGGAAAAGGTGGCGCCCAGTGAATTCTCTACTGATACTAAGAAGAGAAATTGTTCTCAGTACAGGGGCCAGCATAATTCAGGAAACTTTGATATCACGAGTGATCTTAGAAAAAAGGAAGAAAATCACAGATGCCAGGGTTTAAATTACTTGAGATATGTAGAGTTGGTATAATCATCACAAATATATCACAGTTTCCTGGAAATACTTCTGAGTTACCTGATAGTACCTGACTGACAGAGTACTTATTAATGTTCCCCTTCACACTCTCCAAAAGTTCCAATTTTGGTGATCAATTATTATGTAACCAACCCTAGGAGTGGAGAAATTTGGAGAAAACTGAAAAGTACCTTAGCAAGACAAGGACAAGAGTTAAATGTAAACTGTGCTTTTTGAAATTATTACATCATATTGTACTATATTTAGTAGTATGTTTAAGTATTATACTTAGAATACTAAAAGGTTTAAGGTACTCTCAGCCATGTTACTGATGAATTAATAGATTCCACTAACAGGAACAGGAAAGTTCCATAATTGCATGATTACTTTGTGTACATGTCTGGGCTAATATTCTTTTCTTAAAAAGCTTCAGTTTTAAGCATTTCTCTTCTTAGACCTACTAAGGAAGGTACTGGATTTCTCTGAGGGAAAAAAAAAGTGACAATAGTTGGAGTCAGTTTTGTTCACCGGAAGGAAGAGATCCCCCTGGCATTTGCATGGGTTAACTATGGGCACACCACATAGAAACTTAACCTGACTCCAGAAAAAGTAGAGAGGGTTTCAGACACTCCAGACAAAATGGGAATTGGAAAAGTGTTCCTTTATTATTTTAGATACAGGGCAGAAATCTAGGGTCTAAATTTATTTTGTTTCTGAGATGAGTTAAAGATACAAGTTACACCATTCTGAAAATTCTCCCTATTATGAATGAGGTTTCACTAGAATCAGAATTATACTTGTCATCTCTTATTGTTATTTACTACTTTTTGAATAAAATCCAGAGAAATCAAGTCTATATGCAGTAGTAAGTCTTATCAGGGTTTCTAATCCTGGCACTATTGATATTTGAAGTTGGGTAATTCTTTTTGTAGGAGTTGTCCAATGCATTGTAGGATTTCTAGGAGCATCCTTGGCCTCAATCCACAAGATGCTAGTATCACACTCTTTTCATGCCCTTAATAACTCTGGACATTGCCAAACTTCCCCATGGTGGGGGAGGATGGAGAGGAGGGAAATGCTGTCCCAGGTTGAGATCTATTGGCCTAGACAATAATGTTGTGAATTCTTGAAATGGGACTCCATGTACATGCACTCATGAAAGCAAAATTTAGAAGTCTCAAACACAACTTCACTTGTGTAGACACAGCCTCACTGTCTGGGCTTCAAGCCAGAATTAAAATTAAGTATCTCCCAATTCCCTAAGACAATCAGGAAACACATTTTTCTACCTCCCTTTCTTCTACCCTGACACCATTTCTTTTGGACAATTAAACTACAGTACTTTAAGCTCCTTGGAGGAAAGCTGCTGTGTAAATGCAAAGTAATAATGGATAGTGGCCAAGCAAAATAAAAGAAACTATACTAAAAAGCTAACTGTCTAAATTGAGAAGTCGATGTTCATTAATGAATATTCATGGACATATTTTCATACTAATACATTGAATTAATACCAGACTCCTGCTAGCAGATTAATTTGAAGCCAAAAGAGACAAATATATTTTTGAAGCTAGAGACATTGATCTTGTAATGATGATCTATAACAATAACTACATTTCTACCATAGAAGGTGAATGATATTATAATTTTGAAATGATGAATGTAGATGGTGTGGCTAGATGCACATTTATTAATTTGATTTGCTTTAATGGAATTTTCCCCCTAAGGGTCCCAGTAATATGCAGAAAACTTATAATACATGAAAAAAGGTTGTTCTTACTATTACTTTCATCACAGAAAATACAATCACTGACTATACTTCAGCATCATTATGAATATTCAAATACTAATACCTTGCTGCCCAGTGGGAATTTGAGACTTTGGTGATGAAATGCACATTGTTGAATGGGAAGTTTCATTAATTCCAAGGAGAATGAAAAATGTGGTGTGTCTGTCCTGAAAACTAATCCTATGTAATTAGTTGTTGAGTTGTAGGCTTGATTTCATTGTGAAAGGTAATGGGATAAGTAGTTAATTATACTATAAATGTATCTAGTTAATTTATTTGATAATCTAGCTGGGTTGAATAGCTGATTTAAGGCTAATGCCTTAATCCTGATAAAATGTAATAATAAATACCATTAATTTGGAATAGAAAGTTAAGTGAGCTCATGTGTATTTCTCCTGTGTCCACTAGCCCTCTCTCTTCCCCACTACTCACATGTTCTTTGTTCCAGCCACTGAACCAGTCTGACTTGATCACATGCCGGCTTCTTCCTCCTTTATCCATTTAAATGCTAATCTTTAAGCTTAGAAGACTGTATCCCATCTTAATAGCCTTTTACTCATTTAATAGCCTGTAATTTACACAAGGTGTACAGTGTCTTAACCATATTCGGTGGTTTACATGTTTTTATTTAATTGCAGACCACTCTTACAAGACTTCTAGAAATAAGCATTAGTATAATTTTATTCAAGTTAAAAATTTTTAGTTGTTGCTAGCTAACTAGCTATTAACTGGCTATTTTGTTATAGCCAACAAAATAATAGAGACCTTCTTTACTCATTTTACTGGTGATACATTGATTTTCCAATAGATTTTAAAGCCGCCACTAATGACCTCTAGGATAGTTCTGTTTCTCCTATACACAACTTTATATTTCACTTTAACTGATTTGCAAGACATGGTTATAATCCAGGCATGCAAGAATCCTGGGTGCTAAATTTTTATAAAATAGACTCACGTAATTAGAGTTTTGTCTCTTTAATCAATGTGAACATTTTATTACTAATGTATATTTTCTTTAAGAAATATATTGTAAAACGAGTCAGTATACAGTTGTAAATATTCAGAATGTTATCTTGTGAAGGTAATAGCCTGCATAGTCCCTGTGTGCCAAATGTCATTGTGCAATTAATACTATTTTGCTTTTTCTTCTTCATTTCTTTTTCTCTCCCTCTCTTGATTATTACTTTCCTATCAAGTTCATTAAAAGGACAAAATTTTATTATCTCACAAGTACACTCTTCTGCATACACTTTTTGGAAACACATAAGAACATAGAGTATGCGCTGGCAGGAGATGAGACACCCAGCCCCAAGACATACCTAAATGTTTGTATTGGAATAGTAAATATTAGCTAAGAGTCTTTCTCCAACTCAGAGTGTTACTCAAAGCATGGCCCACAGACCACATCTATCAGAATCACAGAGTAATTGTTAAAATTGGTATGTTTTAAAATCTTACCCAGAATCAGAATCCTTAAAGGATAAACGTTTTAAAATTGGTTTCTCAGATTAATTCTTTGCACACCAAATTTGGAAGATCAATCACTAAGAAACGCTACAACATTCTGTTGGATGCAAAATATTTCTAAACGAAAATGTGTTTTTGAGATGGAAAATATGAGCCTAGCATCATATTTGAAATATATATATACATATATTCCTCTAAAATAGTGTATCTTTTTGCCTTGCACATGGTAGACCTGAAAAGTCATGAACCAAAAAACGCACTAGCTTTCAGGAATGGATAGTATGTCAGAATTAGGGACATGCTGGCAGAGTCACAACCATGATAGTGTACAGACTATCATTGTTTTCAGACATTTTTCCGTCTTGATTCAAAAAATTCAAAAACAATTTTATGAGCTAGGCAAGGCAAGTATTTTTATCTCCATTTTTCAGGTAAGGCAACAGTGGTACCAAGAGTTCAATTATATCCCCATTTCCTACCTCAATGTCCCCATACATTATACACACTGGATTTTACTTTGACTGTTGTTTGCTCCTATGGCATTTATATGGAAAGCTGAGTAGAAGGCAGGTTTGTTCTTTTCTTTCTTTCTTTCTTTCTTTCTTTCTTTCTTTCTTTCTTTCTTTCTTTCTTCTTTCTTTCTTCTTTCTTTCTTTCTTTCTTTCTTTCTTTCTTTCTTTCTTTCTTTCTTTCATATAAATCCTTTCCTCTATCCCTCATTGCCTTATAAAAGGACTAAGATTTCTACTTCCACAAAATAATCACAGGACTAATAAACATTACTACATTTAAACACCTTCAGGATTATAAGATAGGAGGATAAAAGGAAGAAATTAAAGCCAAAGGAAACCACAAATCTTTTTTTTTTTTTTAATTATGGATTTAGGGGAAAAAGAGTTTCTCTGTTTCTAAAACTACAACTTCCTTCCAAGCTATTAATTTTAAATGTTTGTGAGCCATTTTAAACATAAAAACCCACCCAATTTAAAAAGGAACCAAGTTTTCTTATTTGTTTTTCTTTTGCTTTTAAGAATTTATTTTATTATCTCACAAGTACAACTATACACTCAAAATTATGCTAATCTTATTTTTTCCAGAATTTCTAGGTGTTTTATCATAGGAACATTTATGAAACCATACAGGATACCATTTTGAAAAAAGTAGGTGATAGAACAGTTTTTTCACATAGATAATTAAAAACATATACTAAATCGGTTCTTTCAAACATTCTACGTTAAGGTGTTAATTTTGCCTTAATTCCTGCATGGTCTTTACTTACAGCCAATTCTTGAGTAGGATGGTAAAGAGGCAGAGTTATCAATCATACCAGAAATCCATAAACTGAAAGGCCTCCCAGTCAGTAACTGTGCCTCTCAGGTCAGCATGAAACTATACATTGTAGCTATTTACTAGGGTGGGAAGGCTAATGCTGAACTTGAGTGTCAGTGAACATCATTATTGTAGTGTCTAAGGAGGTCACACTTGTGCTTATTTCTCTGGATGAGGAGTAGACAATTATCTTGGGATGTATATTGTAGGGAATAGAGCAGAGAAAATTCTGTTTTAACTGCTGTTAGCAATAAAAAGGAATATCACCCTCAGGCCACAGGGCAATACAGTGTGATGGAGGGATTTTCTAAAAAGTCCTCTAGAAAAAGGGACAGGTCTCTAGAAATTCTTTCGAAAGTACTCTAGAGAAAGGGAAAGTAAGGAAAATAATAGGGATTTGGTAAAGGTTTGTTTATTTATTTTTATTTTTGAGAAGAGTTTTTACGTAGTATTTCATATTGATAAGTACAAAGTGCTCAGCTTCTTAGGTGTATTAAACTTTTTGAAGTATAATTTTATAACAAAAACTCCATAGATTTAAAGTGTACAATTTCATGAGTCATGACATATGTACAACCCTCTAAAACCAGCACTGTAATTAAACTGACTTACATATATCTATAACTCCTAGTGATTTTTCTTGCTTGTTTTGTAATATATTGTTAGTTGTTGTTTGTCCCTACAGATTCATTCTTCCTTTGCTCAGGGAGAAGGTGATCAATACATAAAAGAATTTTTGACTTTACTGATATGTATTGGTGAGAGCCCAAAATATAGGTAGATCTAAGATTTTAAAATAGCCAGAATAGGGGCACCTGGGTGGTGCCTCAGTTAAGCATCCTACTTCAGCTCAGGTCATGATCTTGCGGTTTGTGAGTTTGAGCCCTGCATCCGGCTTTGTGCTGACAGCTCAGAGCCTGGATCCTGCTTCGGATTCTGTGTCTCCCTCTCTCTCTGTCCCTCCCCTGGATTCTGAGTGTCTCTCTCTCTGTCTCTCTCTCTGTCTCTCTTTGCCCCCCACCTTGCTCACGCTCTGTCTCTCTTTCTTTCAGAAATAAATAAACACTAACAAACAAAACAAAAACAAAAAACAAAAAACATTAAGTAGCCAGAATAGAAAAAAGTCCAAGGACTTTCTTACAGGAGAGAGATTACACACTGAAAGTTTGCAGGACCTTGCCAATCTGTGTTGGCAAAAGCCTGAGCGTGTGGGTGGGAGTAAGCTTTAAGAGCAGTAGGGCAAAGGGATAACATGAAGGTCTTAATTGGACTAAATTCACCGAAATGAATATACTCACTAAGGTTTTGTGATTTAAAAAATTGCTTTGATCACCTACAAGAGGTGTTGATATTCTGGGTCCTGTATCAGATCAATGAGGTCAAATGCTGGAATTTTGTTGGTATACTGTTGAGAAAGGCAGGGAGAAGTCAGAAGACATAAGGAATCAGGAATGTTAAAATGTATCTGTGATGTGCAACCTGCTCATCCACCCCTAACTATGCTTGCTGGGAGAAATAGGAGTTCACTCCCTTCATCGAAGCATTCAAAATACATTGGCAAGGGAGGCACCAGCAAACTTGAAAATCTCCGTGGGAACTGTCTCTCATTGCAGGGGATGACAGTAGGAGATGGTAAAGAGTGATAGGAGCACATGCCTCAACCATCATAAACAGAGTATATGTCATTCTCACAGGAAACCACAGAGACAAGATGGAAGTTAGACAATGTGACTTTCAGGAATATGTGGTAATGGATAGTTGATCAGGTGTGCCTAGAAATGAAATTGTTGGGCAGTCCACTGAGAAAGAAAATCCAGAATTAGTAGTTGCTACAATAAACAATCATGGTCTTTTTCTAGCTACAAGTCTTAGCCTTAAGTGTTGGACTCTGAGCGCCTAGACCAAGAGAGACATGATAACCCTGGAGCCTTCTGGAGAATGACTCTGCAAGAGTCTCAGATATGTGCCATGGATACTCTCCCCGCAGGCCCAGCTTTCCCCAAATGTCCCCAAAGCTGCAGACATTTGCCAGTGTGACCATACTCTAGTAAAAGAAAAATACTGTGATTTATGGAGACTTTTATATAAGGCCTCTGAATGTATGCTACTTCCCAAGGACCAGAAATGCTATGTGGCCCACCCATCAGTTGGTGTAGGAGCTTTGGAGGTCCAGAGATAGAAAGTGCTTTGGCACACATTTAACAGTTTGTTCACTGTGACAACAGACTCATCCCATACTTATTTCCCCAGTTCCAGAATGTAGAATGGAAATAGATATATTAACACCTGGTAGAATTCCCACTTTGACTTTCTGAACCTAGGAGTGAAGGTTATTTGGGAAGAAAGGATCAAATTCTCTGTCCTTGGAACGACCCCTTTCTCAGAGTAAACCACAGGCAATACACAATCATGGAGGAGTTTGGGGGGACTGGTAATTTCACGAAGCCCTGGATAGTGGCAGGATTGGCAATTCTAATCATTACTCATTTTTCTAGCCTCTTTGGCTCCTGTGAAAGCCAGGTTGGTCATAGAGACTGACAGATTTTCACAAACTTCATCAGATAAAGATGGCAACTGCATATTTGATTCTGTATGTTGTTTCTCTACTAGACAAATCCATCAGTTACCTGATCCCCCAGAGAAACAAGCCAGGTCAGTCCACTGATTGGGAAGGAGTGCAAGAATTGTGTGCAACCCCTTTCCCCCATGATACTTGTGTCTGAGACTGAAGAGATGCCACAAGAAAAAAGGTGTCTGAACATATGCTACTTCCCAAGGACAAGAAATGCTATGTGGCCACCAGCACCCCACACAAAGCATGAGGTAACTACAGCTAGCCCATCCTGAAGTAATCTGAAACCAGCCCAACTGACTACAGGGCCTCAGCTCCCCATACTATTGGCCTGGCAGGAGAGGTGTGCCCACTTCTGGACATAAATCCCAGTCACCTCCAGTCTCTATTGTCTCCTCTATATTTTATGTCAGTTAATTTGAAATTTAAATGACATGGACAAATTTCTTGAAAGAAAAGAAAAAAAAGATCTGACTACATTGATGATCATTGAACTTTCTGTACTCAAAAGTCCAAGACATGTTTACCTCTCCTTGCTCTATTGTCTTAGCAAGACCAGTTGCTTTATTTTTATTTCTGGAATGGTCTCACTTTTAAAGAAACTTTAATATTCTCTTTCAAGCATCCAAGTATCCCACTACTGTCCCTTATTCCAGAATATTTCCAATTTTGTAAAGGGAGGATACTGCTTTCTTGGTTAAGATACAAGTAACATTGCTAGGAGAAGAGATGACTCATAAATGATAACATTTCTTCCAAGAAAGAAACACGTTGTGGTAGACATGGCTCACTCTTCAGGAAAAAAAAAAAAATTCTCTTCTTTCTGGGTACCTTGCATTGGATATAGCCAAATAAGTGTGTCCTGTGGAATACAGATTTATTAATTTCCACTATATACTGAGCAAGCAAGGGAATAATTTCATGTATTACATGAATAACTTTATGTAAATGGGAGATGGACATCCACTGATAAACCAATGGCCAAACTTACTGAGTTTAACCTTCAGAGCCCCTCACTTTCTGTAGACTCCTTCCAAGAAAGACTCTATCAATATTTGACATGATCATATATTTTTGTAAAATTTACAAAAAGTATTTTGTAATCTTCTTTTTAGTGACAGCTCCCCTTCCCAATATTGCACAGACTTCAGTCTTATTCAGCTTCTATATTCCTGTGGACACATTCCACCAAATTGTTAAGTAAGATGATCACTTTCAATTGTTCTGGAAAAAAGTATATGAGCTTCATATCCTTATAAGATTTGAGGTCCTATCTCTTTTCAGCTTTTCAGGGCTTCTGCAACCATAGAATTTTTGGAAAAGCAAAATTAATTGAAAAAAGTATGTTTTATTCTTGTCAATCAGAATGCACCTTGGATATGGACGGTCAAAAACATCTGCCATTTTTCCTTTATTTCCAATGGTGGGCTTCTCTCTCTAAGGAGGAGTTTTGTGCAGCAGCCTGGACATATTTTGTGACTAAAGTAATGATGGGTAAACATAATTCTCAGGGCCAGCATAGACTCATAACTCTCTCTTCTAAGTTTTGCCAGTGAAGACAGTTTATTTATGGAAATCTGCTAGACATGTTTGGATTTCTGCATTAGAATAGTAATAAAAGTGGGGGGGGCATATAGAGCCAAATTCATGTTAGGAGAAATTAGGCAGAAAATGATACTGAATCCGGGGCATAATGAGTAAGCAAATGGCCATATGGACACAGAGGACTCTCTTGCCTCCTCTGGAGTCTCTTTGGGCTACAACATTGAATAAAGGCATAAATGTGTCTTCATATTTATATTGTGAAATTTATGTCCATATTCACTGTTTTGTGACAGTATCTGTCTCTTCCTGCTAGCTTAGCCACATGATCCCCAAAATGTAAGAAGCCAAGAACAACAGAATTAATAGTACAAGACTGTCTAGGTTACTGGCCATTCATCAGATGTTAGGATCCAAAATATAGTTAATACAATAAGGTGAGGTCAACAGTCAGACTCTGAAAGTAGTTTTGTAAAACTTGAACCTAGAAGCTGATTGGTCACTATCATCACATCTTTAAGTAGCTGTATTAAATATACTAATGAATCCCCAAAGTTTTCCATGTCCTAATCCCCAGAATGTGTGAATATATTACCTTACACAGTAAGGTATATATAGATATATAGATATATAGATATTTATATGTGTGTGTGTGTAATTTTAGAGCTAGTACAAAAACCAAAAGGAAAAGAAAAAGGAAAAATAAAACCAGAGAAGGCTCCAGATTCAAAGAAATCCCAATTTCTATTAAAATAGCAATGTATTACAGTGGAATTTTGAGGTAAATTCTCAATTTGTTGTGCTTCAATTCCTGTTGCCTTTAGATATTTAACAAGGAAGAAAAATATATTTGAAAGGTCAGAAAAAAATTACATTCCATCTTCAGATTAAAAAACGTGATGAAACACTTCACACTGATCTACTACAGGCACAAAGATATGATATTTTTTCTGAAAAAGTAGCTATATCAGTAAGCATAGTAAATAAACGTCCTGAACAGAAAACGGGAATTGAATCAGAGATTCCCTCTCACAAAAGTTTCACAGATGTGGTGTTTAAACTGCTGCACATTTTTTATAAGCATCCAGCTTTAAAGCCAGGCATGATACAAGAATTAATTCCCTTAATCTGAAATGATTTTTAATCAGTTTATAACATCAGTTTAATTGGCCTCCTTTTTATTGACATCTATAAAGATTTGCCGTCCTTTCTAAATCCTGAGAGTCAAATATCCAGACTAAACTTGGCTAATCCAACCCTTTGGCATCTTTTAATTATGCCGACACTCTCCAAAATTATTTTCTTCTGCTATAATTCAAATTATTGGGCCCCAAATCATCAACTTTGTTCAATGTTTCAATTATTTAAGTTGTTTACTCAATTTCAACCTTGCTTACAACACTCAGTGGTTCATAGACATCTTTCCCTTTCTTATGCATTTCAAGCTGCTCTGATAGCCCATCAAGAAAAGCATTTAAACAACACCCCAGACTCTACCGCCTACTACATTAGTTCTAATTAAGCACATTGTCTTTCAGCCTGATTTGTTTTATATTTCTTGATATGATGGGAAGGCATTGGAAAATTCTCAACATCTAACCTGATCATCCTGATTACTACATGTAATGGATTTTCCTCTCACGGACAACAGATGGGATGAGCAGATTGTGCCTATTATGTATTGTTCTTAAGCAAAGAATCCAGTTCTAGAGATTGGTACATACCTACAAGCAGTATCTACAAATCCTCTGCTTAAATACTTTTGCTTAGAAACCCATAATGTATTTTTTTCTACTTTATTTTTATAAATAGTAAAGGACTTATTTATCAACATGCCAAATAATATAAGAAGTGTAACAGAAGCTTACTATTGGGTCACTATTTCTACCATGACAAAGTTATTAAAGACAGCACTTCTTTTCTCCCACCCACTGCACTCCCCCCATCCATCACCAGCCTCCACACACTCACAGACATATCTTTCAGATGAGTTCCAGGCCATGTTGTTTGGAGATAACATATATGTTCTGCTTACTTTAGTATTTCTCAAAGTACCTAATATAGAAACCTACACATACTAGGTACTCAGTAAATATTGGCTGGTGAATGCCATTTCAGAACAAATATTAACTAAGATAATGAGGTAATAAGAATGATTTTTAGATTCTTCTTAAACTTACAGTTGAATTACAAAAGTAATCCATGCCTATTATTGAAACAACAAAAACATGCTAAAAAGCATAAAAGAGAAAATAATCCATTTTTAGGGCAGCAAAATATTTTACAAGATAATTCCAAAAGAGAAAATCCTAAAATCATCATAGCAAATTTTAAAAAGCATTAGTAATTCGTCAGAATATGGCAGTAAATTTAATTAACATCAAAAAAGTTTAACCTAGTGGTTACTGTGGATCAAGCATGTTCTTTTTATTGCTGATAAAGAAAGGAATGAGAGCCTGTCTATAAAGGGGAGCCTCATAAACATGGCAGAGGGTCAGACATCGTGATAAACTGTGTTGTAGGCAGGTGTACACAGAGTGCTAGGGTGAGCACAGCTAAGTAAGCCAGTACACACAGCTGTTTCACTGCTTTGTTTAGTGTAAGAATTTGTATTTTTAGTGCTTCTTTTTCAGAAGTAAACCCACATTCTCCTCTGAATTTCTCTAAATGTTTATTTGAAATTGGAACTACAGCCCAAGGATAACATTATTCTCCTAGTCTCACTGCTTCATTTTCTGACCCCTGACCTCCATCAGTTTGTGAAGAAAGAAACACCCAAACATGAAACAAAAGGTTTTTCTAAGACTTTTATGGCTCCATAAGAAAACAGCATGACTGACTGATTAGTAAGATTTAGCAGTCAGAAGGACATCTTATAGTGGAAATACTGTATACCTTTTTGTCAGAGCTCAGAAAGAGTGAAAAAATAAGCAAAAAAAAAAAAAATAAGGCACCCAAAAAACAAAAACCAACCCAAAACAAAACAAACAAACAAAAAATCACTAACACTTAGGGAAAATACTACAGATTATAAATGCAAAGGAATATGCCTCACAATAGCATCCTTAACCACCCAGGTTACTGGGTGCTCCATAGTACAAACTAATTATGAAATACCCTTTGGTAATGTTTACATTAAAATAATAGAATATTCTCAAGGGTTTCTCTTGCTTTGAATTAAGATAATGGGTACATTTGTATTAGCCAGAGTCGAACTGGCTTATTAGAGTCTTACAAGAATAAGACCATTCCACATAAAGGCTAATCAAAATGACTGAGAAAGTAATAACTACTTATCAAGAATTAAAATTAGTTTGGTTATTCATTCAACAAGTAGTTACTGAGGATGCGTTATTAGCTAGGTGAAATTTGTGAACAAAATTAAGTCCCTGCTGTCATGGGGCTCACATCCTAGTGGCTATGGACAAATAGATGAATAATATGTTATAGAGGAAATGGAGGAGGAAAAGGAGATGGGGAAAAACTGGTGGGGATTTGAGAAGGTGTTAAGAGACCTTGGTAGGAGATGGTGGTAGTCTGGACAATTGGGGGGCAGTAGAAGGAGTAGTAACCCAAATCTAGAACAATATGTAAGGAAGTCCTAACAGGATGTTACAACTTGGTAATGAAAACTGAGAAAGGAGAAGTTAAGGATGACTCTCACGATATGAGGCTAAGAAATCAGAAGAATGGAATTGTCTTTTGTCAAGAAAGTAAGAACTGTAGGAGGAGCATAGAGAGTGGGTGATATCAGAGGTTTGGGGTTATTTTATTTTTGAGATGTCTATTAGACATCCAAACCAAAATTTTGTTTATACATTTTGACATGTGAATCTGGTATTCAGACTGCCTACTCAGACTGCATGTAAGATGTTGAGAGATCTCAGCATGTAGCTGGGAGACAGTATGAAATCACCAAGGGAGAGAGTAAAAAGAAAGCAAAGACCTAAGTATTCAGTCCTGAGCCACATCAATATCAGAGATCTGAGATTAGAGGAGGAAATGAAAAATAAATAAATAAATAAATAAACAAACAAACAAACAAACAAACAAACACTAGTGAACAGGATGTTAAAATTAAGCAACACCACATTCAAAAGTAGCTGCTGGACCATATGTGACATATACATAGATTATTGAAAAACAGCTACATGACACTTAACCACTTGGCAACATCAAGGTTATTGAAGAATCAAGTTGATCCTGAGTGGAGGATCCTCTTAATCCTAGAGACAGGGTGTTTAATGGGATTCTTGAAAAGAATATAACGTGTCCTCCGGACTGACATAACCTCTCATCTGCGAAGTCTAGTGAGTAAAATACAGCTGGACTAACCACTTATATCATGGAACAAAAGGGCAGCGGCAATTTTTTGGGGGAAGGAAAAAATTTGAAAATATATTCCCAACAGGGGTTATGAATGTTTCTAATGGACCTGATCTGAGTCACTCATGTGAGGGAAAAATTACATTTCTTAAGTCTTATCAAAGCGGACTTCATGGGGAGGCATTAAATCTTAATAGAAAAGAAAATGAAGGTGTCATTATGATAGAAGGAATAATGGAAAGAGAAACAAAATAGAAACTCTTTATTTTTTGTTTAGTTAATAGCCAATGACACATTCCCTTTGATGGGTGTTGGGGGAGCCTTCTGAAATATCTTGGCAAAATACTCATGGGAGAACGAGTCAATGTCAGAAACTCCTGGGGATTGCAAAAGTTTTAACTTAATTTTTAATACTTTTCCTTTCTTCATTTTTTTAAAGTTTATTTATTTATTTTAGCATGAGAGTGATCAGGGGAGGGGCAAAAAGAGAAGCAATCCCAGACAGGCTCCACACTGTCAGCAACGAACCTGATGGGGGGCTCGAAATCACAAACCGTGAGATCAAAATCACAAACCGTGAGCCAAAATCAAAAGTTGGACACTTAACCAAACTGAGCCAACCAGGCCCCCCCAAAACCTCAACTTTTAATAAAATTTAGAATTTTGATTATGATCTAAGATTGGACATTTTAATTAAAAAAGTGAAATTAATTTTGTAACTTGAAAGGGACACAGGCTTATTCGGTAGGAGAGAGGTGACAGAATTTATGGTGCCTGGTTAAGGTTTCACCTGAGTTAATGAAGGAACCACCACCACTGTAAGGAATTAAAAGGCAAACAGAAATTTAAATACATATATTTAATGAAGAAACTTTTTAATTTTTATTTCTCCTTCTAGCATCTCTATTATTGCTGTATCAGTGTTAAGAAAATGTAATAAGCTAATACTTATCTTTAACATGGACCTTAATAAACATATTAAATAGGCCAGAATCAATGATAAAACTTGTGACAATAATTCCTCAAGATAATTATAAGTCCTTTCTATTTTTGTTTTTTTGCAACTTTCCCATATTTCCCCATCGGAATAGACTAAGGGACTCTAGAAAAATGTTAGTTTATAGGAAATGACAAACTTCTTGTTCAAATGCACTAAAAATTTGACAAAATAATACCAGATCTAATATTTTAACAAAACCCAGTAATATAACAAAATTATTATCTAATAATTTAATTAAAAGCATCAAATAAACAACTTAGTTAATCGTGATCCAGTCTTCTTAGCAAACTCATTAAATCTTTTTCTAAAATTGTGCACACACCAGTGACAACTCTTTTTTTTCTATTCAACAATCTATATTTAACACAAAGCCTTTTATGTTCAGAAATAGGTCCCAAAGCCATGTATTATATATTAAGCCCTGCACTTCCTAGTATTAAAAAGTTAATGTGTTCAAATATTTTTACTTAGAATTTCTATGGATAAATGTTCTGTGATCTCAACTTTCTAAGGCTATTGCTCTCAACAGCAACTTCACATCAGAATCACCTGAAGAGCTTTAAAATGGACAGTGCCACACTGAATTCCAATATTTGGGATGGAATATATCAGTTATTTAATTTTGTAGAATAAACCATCTTAAAAATTGGGGGCTTAAAATACAAGAATTTACTTGCTATTTTTTCTGCAGCTTGGATTTGGTTGGGTGGCCTGGATTTAGTTGGGTGGTTATTCTGCTGGAAAGCTACATATCAAGAAGTCAAAGAGTTGCCAAGAAAAACATTGTTTCAATGGATGTCTAAACAGATATAGAATCAAGACCAGAGAGAGGGTAGAAAAAATGGAAACTTCAGACTGAAACAGAGAGAATCAAGATATATAAAGTAACCATCAAATCAGCTACCAGAGTTAAAATTTAGAACATAACAAACATTTTAAAATCATTATAGTACACTATAGCAATACAGAAACTTGGATTTCTACTGACCTCAAATGATCTAAGAAGTTGTTCATTCCCACACAAGAGAAGAGATACACACAAAATACCTGAAATAGAATAGAAAGAACTGATTCAATATTACCATGGATGGATTTCCTAAGACTATGGTGAACAAGCATGATTATCTTTATGAAATATTAATTCACAGGTGTTGGGCCATGCTACTCCTTCTAGAAAAGTTCATGTATTTGTAACCATGTATTTGGATTTTAGATATTTCCCTGTTTAGATCTCTGCTTTTTCTCACTTGACTATCAGAACAAAACAGCTTGTTTCTGGAATCAATTACTTTAATAAAATATTTTGCAGTTTTGTTAATTAGGTAGTAAGAGATAAAAACAATTGCATAACTGGAATTTTGCAAGTGTAGAATTTCAATAATATTGAGTGGGTAATCTCTTTTTTGTTGAAAGACAATCTATATTTGTTATCAAGAATCATATCATATTTCTAGGAACTATCAAATTTCTTATATCAAGCATATCATATTGTTACTTAACCACCATGATCTTTGATCAGATAAATTTTTGTAATATAGCTTGGATGACTAGAATATTAGCAATAAGCAGTCATTTTGACTCAGCCTCTTGTTCTTTGTAACAGATGGCTTCATTATAGAATAAGCCATGAACAATATAGACATTTTCTTGTGTATCCCTCTTATACATTAAAAAAAAAAAAGTATTCATGTGTTCCATTCCTCTATTTACTAAAAGATTACTAGTACATACTAAATGTATACTTTTTTTAGTAATGTATATTTTTTTCTGGGTACATACTAAGTGTATACTTTTTTTAGTAATGTATACTTTTTTTCTGGGTGTGTTTATATGAAAGCCTTTTTATGGGTTTTCCACAACTATTCAATAGCTTAATAGATTATTTACTTTAAAAAATTAAAATATCTAGAAAGAATTATTGATATTTAAAATCAAGGAAAATAATTATACTCTGTTTTAATGTGACAATATCTGTTAAAGCCGAAAGCAAATAACAGCCTCATATGTTGTCCTCTGCATTTATTTTGGGAAAGTTTACAAAATTGTATTTTATGAAGATGATTAAAAATTACTGTATCTTTTTATTCAAGGCATTTTTCAACATGGAGATTTTGGGATCATGAAGTTTGCTTAATCCCAAAATACACTGTAGAAATATGAAGCAACAATTCTTCCACTGAGCAAGCTTTAGCCAATAATTTTTGTGAGACTGTGGAAATTATCCAATTTTCTGAATAATAATAAAAAGGCTTTATATTGTAATAATCTGTACTTATACATAAGAGACTGTATTTCACAGGCCCCAGTGGCATCCATATAATAAGCAACAAGTGAGAAATCTATTTTTAAAGGAAAACATACTTTGGAAAGAAGTTTGTCCTAGTACATGAGTTTTCCAAAAAAGTGATATTGGAGCTCTAGAATATATATAGTGATAAAAAGTGACATTGCAGCTCTAGTATAATATATATATGTATATATATATATATATATATATATATATATATATATATATATACACACACACACACACACACACACACACACACACACTAGGCCATTTTAATTAGTAGACAGTTTTAATATCATATATATTTGAAGATCCTTAAGTACTATTTTATATTTTTGAATGGGAGACATTATATAGTATAAAATTATAGAGAACAATTATACTGAAGAACAGTGATGAGAACATACACTAGATAATAAAAGAAAACACTAGATCTGTTATTGAAGGGATGGAAATCAATATACGGCCTTCCTGAATACTCATAACTGTTATCAGCAATCAAGAGCATATGGTAGTTTTCAAGGAAATGCTTATTGGGTTATAATAATCACTTGAATTTTAAAAGGCAAATAACCTCTTTGGCAAGTTTTGTTAGATGATTGTGTCTGATATTTTCCCAGCTGGCTTACTTATAAAGGAAGGAAGAACTCATTTTAAGAATATGCAGACAAAAATATAACTATAATTCTATCTATATCAAACATTAAAATAAATTAGGGGAATTTGGAAGTTTCATGGAAATATATTTTTGAGAAAAATGTCAAGGAAATGAATCTTATAAAGTGAGTTTGTCAAATGTTTACTATGAGTTCATCATAGAGGCCCCATAACATAAAGCTTTATAGAATATAGATTTTTTTTTAAGAACTAACATTTCGAAATGTGTTTTTTGAAAAGGCATGTGTAATTGACTAGAGAAAACTGAAGGGACTTAAGGAAGAGGCAAAGTGACTGGTTGATTGCACTGACACATCAAAAAAAAGAAAATGACTTTAGCATGTCTAACAACCTTTGCTCTGTAACTTCTTAGTCCTTTCCCCATTAAGTCTGGACTGGCTTTGTGGTTTTGTTTAGCCAAAAGAATATACTAGTGCACTGGTGTGAAAATGATGCCGTGCTAGTTTTTAGTTTGCATGCTTCCATTTACCCTCTCAAAACTCTGAATTGACCATGAGAACAAGCCCAGGGATGGATTGCTAGAGGAAGACCAACTGAAACATACCTGTCATCTTGGCTGAGGTCATTTTAGACCAGTAGGTAGCTGCCAACCTGCTAATTGACCTCAAAAGCATAAGCGAGCCCAGCTAAGAAGAGCATCCAAGCTGGCTCAGCCAGCTTCATTCATTCAAGCTCAGATTCATTCAACTGAGCTCAGATGCATAAAAATAAATAGTTTTTATTTTAAGCCACTAAGTTTGGGGATAGTTTGTAACATGACAATATTGTGGTAAAAGGTAATATACTGTAAGTACGTTATTTATTTTCTAAGCCAAGGGTTTTGAGAATCAAAGGAGCTGGTATCAATAATTACACTGGAAAAACAGGCATTAACTGGTGCTGCCCAAGTAAAACCAGGCATGTACACATCTTATTTAAATAACATTCAGGATCAGTCATTTCCCAAAGTGTGTTTTCTTTTTAACTTATGATGTTTATGTTTTGTTTATTGGGGTAGAAGAATATGGAAAATCTGGAAAAATGAAATGAAAACATATCACCACCTTTCATAATATGTGCATTCAACTTTCAGCTTTAAGAAGGAACTCAACTCAAAATGACTTATAAAATAGAGACATTTATAATATCACATAAAGAGTTAAGATTGGTTGATTTACTGGCTCGAAAATATCACGAAAACAAGAACCCAAAAAACAAAAATAAATAAATAAATAAATTAATTAATTAATTCAAACTAGCTTTCAGTTCAATAAATGACATTAATTAACATTTGTCCAGTTCTCATAAAACGTTTCCCTTCTTTCTCACTTTACTCATTAACGAAATCTTGGTGTCTTAACTTGTAAAATACACACAGAATCTGACTGCATTTTACTGCATCCGTTCCTGCCATCTTGATATATGGCACCTTTTCTCTGGCTGAATTATTGTGATACCTCCTAACCTCTTTCTCTACTTGAAACCTTATATGTCTACAGTCTACTCTTAAATGCAGAGTGATTCTTTTATACTATATATCAGATCATGTCACTTCTCTGCTGACTGCCTTCTATTGCTGCCCATTTCATTAAAGTTACATGTTCTAATGTTCTGCTGTCCTTATCAGTAGCCACTAGCTACATGTGGTTATTGAGCTTTGGTATGTGGATTGTCCAAACGATGCTATGCTTATGCTTTAAGTGAAAAATACATTCTGTATTTGAGAGACTTCTTATGAGAAAAAAGAAAAAAAAAAGCAAAATATTGCATTAATCATTTTATGATGATTACATGTTTAGAAGATAATGTTTTGCATGTATAGGGTTAAATAAAATATATTATTAAATTATTTTGGTTTCATTTTACTTTTTTTATGTGGCTACTGGATGCTATAAAATTATGTGTGTGTCTTGCAGTGTATTTCTATTAGGCTGTCCTCTGTGATTTGGCCCCTATGGCCACTCTGAGTTAATCTCTTACTGTGTAAGTAAATAAACTCTGGAATCTGTTAAGAAAAACACAAAATTATTACTATAAAATAAGGTAAAAAGTAAATCTTTATTGGAATAAAAAATAAATCACAACAAATTATAATTCTCAAAAAGCTGAAAAATACCATACACATCAAAATCTCTATACTCTAGAGCAATAACATGAAATTGTGGGTAACATAACTCATAACATCATATGGTCTCTGGCCCTTCACCTTTAGGTCACAACCCTCAAAGTATCAGTTCCATGAGCAATAGAATTATTTCTAGAAGTCATACTTCTGTTGGGATAACTAGCCATATAATAACCATAAATGGAAGTTATTGAGAATTATATGCATATATCCCACTGAACTCATATGTAATCATATTAAATGTATCCCAGCTCAACTTTTTTTTTTAGCTGGTTTTCCAAAAATGCCTATTACACTGAGACACCACCCTACAAAAATAGGGGTATTAGAAAGACGAATTTTAAGTTAAGAGACAGTAATAGTACCTAATTGAAGATCAAAAAATGTAATTTCTCAAAATTCTACAAAAATGTATGAGCATATGATCATATTGCTAGCTCCCTGATAAATACCTCCCTGAAGGCTTTGGGTGGCTAACACCCTCAGTTCCTTCAAGTCTATTCAAATATCATCTTCCCATTGAGGCTACACTGACCAAGCTATTTAAAAATCACTACCATCCACATATTTCCTGAGGTGCCTTACTCCATTTTATTTTTCCCATATACCTCTGTATACTGTAAAATTAACTTACATTTTTTGTTTTTTTTTTCCCTCAGTTGGTTGACCTTCCTGAATATTACTAAAATGTAAACATTGTGACAACAAGGATTTTTATAGCTTTTTTTCCCCCCCCCCGTTTCATTTCCAATGCTTTGATTCAGAGTAACAATTCAATAAATGTGCGTTCCGTGAATGAAGAAGCCAGAGCCTTTTATCTGTCTGCCCTGCCAACCTCACTGGTCTTCAGATTTTTCTCATGTTTGCAAGATGGTGCAGCAGACAGCATCTCTTCAAACAACCAAGTACTGAAGAAGTTCTGATTTTTTGTTCTCCTTTGTATTTGTCTAACTCAAGTCTTGCTTTAACATTGGTCATTTTCTTCATTATGCCTTTCTGTTAATTTTATTGTACCTTTCCTATTGTTGTGTCTTGAATGACTGAGTTATTTTTCCTTTTTTTTTGTTTCCTCCATGAGTACATGTACTAAATGTAAGAGTTTTCCTTTGAGCCCTATTTATCTTCCCCATATATTTTTATATGTTAGGCTTTGATTGCCATAATTTTAAAGATTTTGATATTTGTGATAAAACTTCCGTTATAACTCCTGAGTTGCTTAAGAGCAGTTTTGTGTTTTCTTTTGATATAATTTGTAGATGAATAAGAGAATGTTTTTTTTGTGGCTTTTAGATGTATAGTTTTATTGCACTGTGATCAGATTATGTGGTCAACTATTGTAAGTTTTAGAATATATTGGGATTTTTTAAAAAAAGAATACATTGGGATTTTTGTGTCCTAAAAAATGGAATTTTATTATGAATATCCCACCTACAGTCATTTTTAAAAATATTTTTAAATATTAGTTTTTACTTTTTTGTAGTTTATTTTTATTTTTAGTATGTTTATTATTTAGTATATTTAGTACATTTTTTAGGATATTTATTATTTGTTTAAGTTTATTTATTTATTTTGAGAGAAAGAGAGAGCAGGGGAAGGGCAAACAGAGAGAGGGAGAGAGAACCCCAAGGAAATTCCATCCTGACAGCTCCTTAAATATTATTTCTTGGGGCACCTGGGTATCTCAGTTGGTTAAGCCAGTGACTCTTGACTGACTCTCGACTTCAGCTCAGGTCATGATCTCATGGCTGGTGAGTTTGAGCCCCTCAGGGGTCTCTGCACTGACAGAGCAGAGCTTGCTTGGGATCGTCTGTCTCCTCTCACTCTCTGCCCCTCCCCCACTCGTGCGCACACTCTCTCGCAAAAATGAACTTAAAAAATATTATTTCTTAACAAAAGACATAATTTATTCCACCTGGATCTATTAGTTCCAGTAAGCTACACAGTCAAGCTATCCTACCTAAAACTAAGTATCACTAAAGCAAGTAAGACTATTAAATTTGGCATCATTGGAAAATTAGAATTTTCTGATGGCACTATAGAATGATTCATTTGACATCTTGTAATGAAAAAGTGTTAAATTAAGAGATTTCTACCATTTTTCATTTAGGAATACAAGAAAGCAGAAAAAGAAATAAAATCTGTTTACTTGATATTTTACCATAAGTTCATTCAGAGAGATTAATGAGACATTTTCTACTTACATCATACTTTCTAAAGAAAGTGCTGAAAATTGTCACTAAACTCATTCAAAATACAGATTTAAACATTAAGTTAGAGTGTGTAATGGCTGTGGTGTAACTGAATCAGTGCAAATTTGGTCCAAAGGATTAATTGGAAAAGGGGCCATTGGATTGTTCTTTTCTTTTCCCATATAATGTAAATTATTTTCTACAAAAATGTCTGATCTTACCACACATATATTTAAGAGTTTATAATATTATCAAGAAACTTAACTATAGAGACCAAACTGACGGTTATACCAGAGGGAGGGTGAGGTGGGGGGATGTGTGAAATAGGTGATGGGAATTAAGGAGGGCACTTGTGATGAGCACTGGGTGTTGTATGTAAGTGATGAATCACTAAATTCCACACCTGAAACTAATATTACACTGTCTGTTAACTAGTGAATTTAAATAAAAACTTGGAATAACAATCCATCATCATCATCATCATCATCATCATCAAGACAGTGTTCTGTTGTATTTCTGCATAAAAGTTTCCTCAAGGAAAGGAATGGAAAATGAGAAAAATCCATTTTTCTCTAACGTTAAATTTGATCTAATTTCTCAGTCTTTGTGATGCAGCTCTTTGTAAACACTGTATTATGTCTTATCTATTTCTGAAAAGGCAAAGCCAATACAAATAATCTTTCTGTAGCTTGTTTTTGTTTTGTTTTGTTTTGTTCTTAGCAGCATGTCACAGTAAATTCTTCTGAATTCCCACTGCTTTGAAATGTGACTTCAAAATCTACTAGATTTGTAGGTGGGATGGATTTCAAGGATTTTGAATTTGAATGCATTCTGATTATTTTTCTTTCCTTAACAAAATTGCAGGGAAACTTTCATAAAATGCTGCTGTAGGAATGAAACTGGCTGGCTACAGCTTTATATACAGCTTTGCTTTCCCTGTGGGAGATGAATAATAATTGTTTTGTTTCTAGAACATCACAGAGTAATATGAAATTTGCAGAGAATAATAAACAGAACCTAAGCTTAGCTTCTGCCTCTGAATCATCAGCCAGATCAAATGAGCACTGGATATCGCACAAAGTGAATGTAATGTTAACTCCCGGCAGTAGAAATGAAAATATTTCACCTGCTAACATATTTCAAAATGACTTTTGAAAGAGATGGCTTGATGATATTTTATTTATCATACATGATAGACTGTATTATTTACTGACAGAATTTTCTGTTGATATTTTCCTCTAAGGTTAATCTTTTGGCTAAAAGCACATGCTTGAATTTACATTTTTAATGAGTTTCTGTTGAAGTTTAAGTGGTTGATGGAATCGTAAAATATATTTTATGATTGACAGAGGAGTGTTTCAAATCCCCAGTATATGATATGGTTATATGTGATTGAAAGGTTGCTGAATCTATTAAATTTCTATGATTGCATTTCAGTTTAGATTCCTGGTTCTGGAATTCCTAAGTTTGAGGCTGGGATCAAATTCTTATGGTCTCTGTGACCTTGTAAAATTACCACATATTGAATATATTGAAAATAATAATTAACCCTATATGGTAGTGATGTTATGAAAATTAAATGAGATAGCCCAAGGAAACTCCTTACACAGTGCCAGACACATTTTTAATGTTTAATAAATGATAGATATTATTAATCAAACTGAATTTATAACATAGTGAAAATAACTCTAGCCAAGAAGTGCTGAGCTCTAGTAAATACATTGTTAGTTAAGAGCTCTGAAACCTTGGAAAAAAAAACATAAACTCTCTGAATCCATTCTAATGATAATAAAATAAAGGTTTTCGTAAATTTCCTGCATATCAAATAAAACTGACATAAAGATAAAATAAGGTAATATAATGATTATGTCATACAGTCACATGGTCTTTTAGTTAAGGGTGCATTCATTTTGTTATCTCCCTTCACACATAAATTCCTCTAAAATTATGAAATTAATGTTTTCCACATAAGCCTATATTTGAAATAAATGGAAACTCAAATTCAAACTTCTGGTGATTATATGCAGAATTTGCACGCATATAAATATTTTTCATGGTTTGGCTTTTTTAGAAATGTACTTTCCAATGTTATTTTACCTCATTCTTAATAATCAACTATCAACCATGTATTCAAAATAGTTTACTTCTCCAACCATTCACTGCAAGTGCCATATTTCTTTTATCTCTTTGGAATAGCTTGGTTTAAAATTTAGCATAGAAAAAGAATGAAATTGGATGTGCATCCCAAGTAAGCTATTTTGGTCACCATATCTCCCAGAAACAACTTGATATAGATTTGTCTAGTCCCAAATGCTCCAATTTCTTCCGCACAGTCCACTGAATTTTTGTGAATTTAAGAAGTGATTGACAGCTCAGCTATCTCCATGGAGATTAATAGCATGTGATTTGCAATATGCTTTTAAAGCAGGATAACATGCCAGATTCAATGGTACTTAATTATAGAGTATGAGGCAACTTTGTCCCAAGCTGTAAATATTTGGGAATGAGATCTTTAGAAAACAAAACTGTATTATAAGTAAACAGACCAACATTTTAAATATAAAGGATATTCAAAATGCCATCTCACTGAGTTTAAGAAACAGCTACTGTTTTCCAGTAGAGGATTCTATTGCGGGGTGGGGGTGGGGTGTTGGGGTGGTGGGGAGGGGTGTGATTTTCCACAGTTTTTCATGCATTGTGTGACAATTTTGGCTTGGACTATCTTTTTAGATGTTTGTGCAGTAACCATCCTGAAAGGATAGACGAAGTGTCTGCCTGTGAGCTAGTGGGCACATTGGTTTGCTGACCAGGATAATAGAGACAATAACTGTCTCCATCCATAATAAGATTGGGAAAAACCTAAACTCAGAATGCCAGTTATGACATGGACCCACGGCTGGTGCAGTATCCATCTGGGCCATTCTTCATGGCGCTCCCTAGGGCTTTGGGGAAAGAGTAAGGATGTACACGTGAAGCTCATGCTGCTTGCTGTATCGTGAGCCATAAAGTCTTCTGTCTCTACCCCAGGGGTCTTTGGCCTTCTGCCAGCATCTATGAAACTGTGGCAGAATAACTTGTTAGCTTAGAAGTAGGGTAAAGTCTCAGACCCTTCATCATTTTTGACAGATTCACTTTGATCCAACAGTTATTTATTGAGAATTTAATGTGCAAGTGACTGTGTTCAGTGTTGCATAGAGAGTAATACAAAGAGATTATGTGGGCTGCATTCTAAAGGTATTTACTCTTAGAGGTGGAGTGAGGAAGTAGTGTAACTCAGAAGAAGAAATTATTTATACTGACAAAATACAAATAAAAAATAAGTAAATAGAATTTTTTAAAACTCAAAACAAACACACACAAAAATCAACCATCACTAACACACTGTATTTGATAGATGCCAAATCATGAGCTGGCTGGAATCTCAGAAACACGACCTAGGAGTTCCCCAAGGGCTGTCTGAATTCTGTGCCATTCTTGTTGCTGACCTTGGTGATGAAGGCATCCTACACATACCTAGTCCAAATGCTCCTTCATGCCACATGGTGAGTCAGCACATGGGCAGCAATGGAAAAATGACCGCTACCTTCCCTTCACCCTCCAAATCTTGTTAGAATTTGTTGTGCCCCCTCCCCCTCTCCCTTAATAGGAAGCATAGAACAAAGGGAATTCTGAGGAGTTTAGTCTAACCTACTTGACACATTAGAAAGTCACCACAAACCTTAAAATAGAGATATTGGAATGCTTTTAAAGATTTTTATTTTTTTTCTTTTTAAAATAAATACTAAAGAAACTATTAACAATTCTTATATTAGGTAAAAATACACAAACATTTGAAAACAGAAAAGATAAATTCTGAAGAGCATCTAATTATTTTGAAAACATTTACTGTTCTGTCATTAACAGCTTACAAAGTATGTACTCTATTACCCTCAACAAATTGTCATCTTTCCCTATAGTACCTACCAGAAAAAAGTATGTTTTTCTTTAATATATATTAAATATGTACACAAAGAATCAGTCTACAAGAAAATACAGTATAGTGGCTTAGCACTTAATTATAAAGGCAATTCTCTAGAAGATAAAGAAACACAAAAATGTCAAAAGCCTTCAGAAACTGATTTTTATTTTAGTCTTTTAGTTGATAGAGACTTTTTTGTGCCTCAAAAAATTGAGTGTGAAGACAGTGCCCCGAGTTTTGCTGTATTTAATTCAGTTTTCCCTAAGCCTAAAATGGAGAAGGCATTAATAAATACTGAACTCCGTCTCAGATCTGGCTGGAACAGATTTTAATAAATTACATTTTATGCTACAATCCAAGAATTGAGCTGCCACAGTTATGATTAATAGAGGCGCATTCTTATAAAAGAACAACAGTTGTAAAAGAAAAGAATTCTGTTATATAGTGTTATCACATCAATATTACAAAGAGGTGCAATAATGTTGCAGTACAATAACTGAAATGGAAAACAAATTTTTTTAAAATTAAATAATAAATTATTAAGCCATTAATTCAATTATCTATCAGATTTTAAAGTATAATAGTAATAATTGCCACCAAAATTTGAGAAAGACTATAAAAAAGTGGAGTAGAATATTTACAAAAATGTATTTGAACAACAAGGTTCTACACTGTAATTAACTCTTTAATTGAAGTTCCAAACAAACAGACCTGAAAAACCATCAAAGCTGGCCAGTAATTTAAACATTCTTAGTGAATATCTTAGGCAACATTTCAATACAGTTATTTTTTATTTAATTTCAATGTTTAAAATGATCCAATCATTACTGAAATTATTTTCAAATTTTTGCAAATCAAAATTGACTTTCCTATTTAGTGGGATTGAAATATATTTTCTTATTAGCTGATCTACTAGAATTCTTCATTGAACAAGAACTATGTTTGTTTAAAAATTACCTTGAAGGAAAGAACATTTGGCTTTTAGTTTTTAGCTCATAGAGTGGAGGAGACAAGGAGGAAGAAATTTGTTATGCACACAAATGAGCGTAAACTGGAAGTAGGGAGAACAAAGAAGAGAAAAGAGAGGATTAAGGGAGATAATATGAGCAGCTAAGTATCACAGTATCCATGGAAGCTTGGGGATTACAGAAATGGCTGAAGAAGTTTTAGCTGGATACCCAACATTGATTCTGAAGTTATTTAATTGTAAAGAGAAAATTTTCTCACTTTCCCTCATCTCCTGAAAAGTCTATTACTCACACTTTCCTCTAAAAACAGACAAAATTAGAGGAGTTAGTCATTCTGGATTCTTGTCTTTGGCTTATTTGCCATATTTGTGTCTTGTCAAGTCTTCTCCTACGTCTACATATGTGCTCTTTAAATGCATACATACATACATACATAAATGTTTAAAATAGAATATGTACCACTATTTCCTGTTTTCTTATTTAATACTTATTGCTTACAAATCATTAGATTTGATACATAAGAGAGCTTATCTATCTCACTTATATCCCTGCTTCTAGATAGTACATAACCCATATTGTAGATTTCACTAATATTTGTTGAAAGAATAAATAAAATGCTCTGTGGGTGTTGTAGGGTGGGGCATGTAGCTGTTTTGTAGAAATTAAAGAAAAAGGTAGAACTCTATATTTAGGTCAACATGGTAGGAGAGAAATGATATGGTTGAGATGATAAAACGATCCCTACAATGACTTAATTTATTGGAATAGGAACTCAGAGGTAAAGGTTACGACAATGATATTTCTCTTCCCCTATCCCTGAGAATTTTAATGCCTCTTGAGATTTGGACTTCCCACAGATGATTGAATGAATATTATATGTACCTTCTGAGTGCTGAAGGGGATAGCAAACCCAGTTTTGGAAACAGATTGTATATAATTAAACCTGTCTATTCTTTGATAACTTACCCTATTCAGATACAATGGTATTAGTAAGTAACTGGTAACTGTAAGGGTATGTATGTTTGTACTAGACTATGTACTTTAGAATTCGGCATGTCAAATGATCCTTGACAATTTCATCTGGTTCTTAAACTCAGAAGGTGTCTCAGTCTGATTTCTGTATTGTGAAAATTGTGTATAAACACACGGATAAGTGCATACACACATCCACAAATACACACTTCATACTTCACAACTCGATCCAGCTATATTGGACACTACAAATAAATTGAGGAACCTGTATGTGAAGTATGTCAAAGTGGACAATAATATAAGCCGAATTTTATTTTTCCCCAATATAGTTATTCATTTCAAGTATCATTACATTTTGAGAACTTTATATGTGAGTCTGGCTTTAAAAATATTTTGCTTAAGCTGTCTAGTTATTTTTAAATTTTCCATGGAAGTTCTGCAAAAAAAATCCTATTTTATTTCTATGCTTACTCCTAGTCCAGCTCTGTCATTTCTGTTTTGTAATGTTGGACCCGATACTTGTCTTCTCTCTGCTTCAGTTTCCTTATCCATAACATGGGGATAATATTACTACCTATGTCTAAAAGTTGCTTTGATGAGCCAATTAATCGTTACATATAAGAGTACCTGACTCATGGTAAATTCTCAATAAATACTAACTTCATTATTAGTTTAAATTCTTATCATTATTATTACTACCATGGATGCTTCCTGAGATTAGATTGTTTACCGCCAACTACAAACCATCATTGGCAAAGGGAGTAGGAGGATGAAAAGTAGTCAAAAGTGAAGTGAAACAATCAGTGATGATGATGGTGCCACAAAACTGAAATGTCCAGTCAGTAGGTAGAAGTTTATCTGTCTGGAACACGGGGATTGTGGATGTAGGCCAGCTAGCTCAGGCAGCAAATGGTTTTGGAAAATGGAGTTGTCTGGCACCCAATCCCTGATTGTCGAGACTGGGAAATGGAACAAAAATACAATTTACTGAGCACCTGCTACATGCCAGGTAATTGCATTCATGGTGTCTTCTTTCAGAGTTGTCAGTATTTCTGTTTTTACAGATTATAAAGGAAAAGACACAGAGACATCAGGTAATTTACAGAATATTACAGAAGTTTAAATCATAAAGTCAGAATTCAAACTTAGTTTTATCCAGATCCAAAGCCAATAACCTCTTCTCTCTCATGTTTTTGTTTTTTTAATAGAAATAAGGAATGAATTTCCAAGAGTTTCTGATATATGAATTTAATCTATCTACAATGCAGAGACTTCATTTTACATCGAAACCAAAACTCTCTTTTTGGGAATGTGACTTCCTAGAGCCAAGGGTGACAAGATGGGGGCATGAGTGGCTAGGACCTTCAGCGGAGAGAGTAAAAAGAGAAGTGTACTGGGGGCAAATGCAAGCAATTCCTTAATTTTAAAATCAACACTGTAGACCTGACCATTCCCAAAGAGGGATAACCTTGGTCCCTTTCTAAACTAAAAATCCTCATGTTCAGCTAAGCTGGGACTTTGAAAAATCACAGTTGTGTGTGCAACAACCTAATGCTGCTAGAGGGACACAGCATCAGTTCTAAAATGTCTCCAGAGATAATCTAGTCCACCTCACAGACTTGTTCTTTAAGCATGCGTTGCTGACCACCCCTAATCCTAGAGTTTGTGATTCATTAAGTCACAGGTAAATTTTACATCTCTAAGAGGTTCTGAGGTAATGCTAATGCTGCTGATCTAAGGCCATACTTTACAACTGCTACTATAGACTAAGTCATCTTATATTTATACAGACTAAATTATTACATTGTATAAACTGAAGTCCAGATGACACTGTCCAAAGTTGCACAATGATCTTGGAAGGGTAAATGAATGAAAGACCACGGAGATTTGTCCAAAGAAATTATAAGGAATCAATATTCTTATAACAGTATGGTTGTGGCCTTGCTCAAATTCAGGGTTACAGCTACAATGGTACCCAGCCACTTTTGGACTAAGTAAGTCCTCAGGAAAAGGAATCAGCATAGTATGTTTGATGCCACTTTCTCACAAATCTTGTTAACTCTTCTTTTGAGCTTTATTACAACGAATTCTATTAGTCCATTTTAGAGTTGTAATTGAAATGAATGAAACAGACTTTGTCTAGTTAGTCTTCAATTACTGGAATGCACTGGAAAAAAATGAGTTATTTAAATCATGAATAAATGCGATGTTCTCAAGGGAAAATTGATTTTATTTCCCATGCCAAAGCAGATGTATTGGTTATAGTTGCTGTCCTGAAAATTATTTTGATGCTAAGCTGGAGCTTGGAGGAAAAGATAATTATCTACCAGAGGTAACAAAGATAGAAGAACACCAAGTATGATACACTGTCAAATTCTAGGTTGTTACTGTCATTCGTGATGTTTTTATACATTGTTCATGTAAAAAAATATTTACATGGCTCTAAATTTGCTGAAGATTTATGCTGCTAATTATGACCATGGGGACATTACTCATCACCTATTGTTTAATCAAATATTGATTGATCCACCCAGTAAAAGCATATTTGTGTGATAGCTGGAAAACCTGTCAATTCCAAGACTCCACTAGTCTACTTAATTTTCTGTTACTGTCCAGGTAGCAAAACTTAAATGTTGTGACTCTCAATTCATGAGTAACTTGGGTTAAACTGTCATTTTGAGAGGCTGTGAGAAAGAATATGCACAATAATGTTAACCAACTCTGTCTGTGAGAGTGGCATGATTTTGATTTATATACTATTACCCGCAACAACTATCCAGAAAATCCAGGAAAGAAATGGTGCTGCTCTGTAAGGCTGTGTATTAGTTTTCTATTGCTGCATAACAAAATACCACAAATTTAGCATCCTAAATTTATTTTCTCAGTCTCTATGGGCCAGGAGTCTAGGTACAGGTTAGTTGACTGAAATCCAAGCTTCATCCAGGGCTACAGTCTCCTCAGTTTTGAGGACCTCTTTTAAGTTCATTGATTGTTAGTAGAATTCAATTCCTTTGGGCTATGAGACTAAGGTCACTATTTTCTTGTTTAGAGTGTCATAGGATCTCTTTGAGTTCCTAGAAGGTACCCTCAGGTCATAGTCCGATGGACCTCTCCCAATATGGCATCTTAATTTTCCAAAAACAGCAAAATAATCTTTCTCATGCTTTGAATTTTTTTCTTCAGAAAGGACCTAGCCCCTTTTAAGGGCTCATCTGATTTGCTCAGACTACCTAGAATAATGTTACTTTTTGTTTTTGTTTTTTTAATTTTTTTTTACATTTATTTATTTTTGAGGGACAGAGACAGAGCACTAGTCAGGGAGGGATAGAGAGAGAGGGAGACACAGAATCCAAACCAGGCTCCAGGCTCCAGGCTGTCAGCACAGAGCCCGAAGCAGGGCTCCAACTCACAAACTGAGGTCATGACCTGAGCAGAAGTCAGAGGCTTAACTGACTGAGCCATCCAGGCGCCCCTAAACTTTTTTTTAATGTTTATTTATTTATTTTGAGAGAGTGGAGGGAGGGGCAGAAAGAGAATCCCAAGCAGGCTCCACACTGTCAGCGCAGAGCCCAGTGTGGGGTTCAATCTCACAGAACTCGAAATCATGACCTGAGCTGAAATCAAGTCAGGCACTCAACTGACTGAGCCACCTGGTGCCCTTAAATAATTTTACTTTTAATGAACTCAAAGCCAACTAATGTGGGATCTTAATTACACCTTCAAAATCTTTCAGTTTTAACATGTGATATAATCTAATCATGAGAATAAAATTTGTAACATTCATAATCCCTCTTAACATTTAAGGGGAAGAGATTACACAGGGTATAGAATACCCAAGGAAGGGAATTTTAGATGCCATCTTAGAATTCTGCTTATCATGGGCTACTATTTACATAATGTTTATTTTATATTCTTTTATATGTATAAAATACTATATGATGATTATAAAGGAAATAAAGAAAATAAAAAAATAAACATTTCTTTAAGTTCACCACCTATAGGTAATCATTATTAACATTTTTTGTGATTTGTTGTTATTTGCATAGGTATATATAAAGGCTTTTAACTGTTAAACCTTATTGCATATTCAATTTTATATCTTACTATTTTACTTAAAATATTAGAAATGTTTTCCCATATTATTCACATTATTCTCAGTGTTTCCAATGACTACATAAAATTGATCTATGGATGTATCATCATTTATTTAAGCAATTCCTTAGGTTCATTTCCATTATTTTCATATTTCAATGATCCTTGCAGTGGGTACCTTTATATGTTAGTCTTTGTTTGCATGTCTTTTATTCAGATAAAATTTGTGGTAGAAGGTATTGATGGACATAGTGTTTCATGCCTACCTATATCAATGAATGCCCTTTGATAGTAGTCTCTTCTTCCACTGTTTCTGGGGCTGACCATTTGACTACTTTGGATAATGGAACAGTAGAAAATCTGATTCAAGCAGAGTATTGAACTAGCTCTTGCACAATCCAACTTTCTTACACTCTTGTCACTGTCATGAAAATGTCCCCAGGTTAGCCTATGGAGTGATGTGATTATCATGTGAAGGAGAACTCGGTTACTTAACAAAGGTCATCTAAGATCAGGTAGCCTCTAGCCTACCACCAGGTGATTGAACACACACTTCAGTGAGCCCAGTCAAAATCAACTGAACCAGGTCTAAATCAGCAAAATCACCTACTTGACACACAGGCTCATAAGAAATTAAAATTGATTGTTACTTCAAACAACAAAATATTTTGGGTGGTTTGTTATCTAGCAAAAGCTAGCTTACACAAAATTCTAGAAATAAATTTTATTAAAGGATAAAATTTTAAGTATCAAAAATTTACCAGCCAATGATTAACCATTTGACTGAAGTAACATTTAAAGACCTGCTGGAATAAAGTGAGATGAAAATTGCTTTCATAAGGAAAAAAAAAGCAGGCTCGTTTGTGAATACATGAAGAATATTATTGAGAAGAAAGATAATACAGAACATTGGCTTGAGACATACAAAAACACAAAGATACGAAATGCTCTTTCCATTGTGAGTTTCAGAATTCTTCTCTCTGACATGACAAGGTCCTTGACCACTTTTTTCCAAGGTTTCCAAGGAGGTTTCCACTGGGACAACCTCCAACAAATATAACATTTTGTTAAAAACTTCTGAGGAAATACAGCCTTCATTGCTCAGTAGCATGAATAACACCACAGATAAACAAGCTACACACTGACATGAGCATTTCCCTATCTTTATCCCATTTCATTCAGTGAGACAAAAACTTGGCTGCATTTAGTAGTTAGTCAAAATCATTAACTACAAACACTTTTTTTCCTCTCTTTACTTTTTTGACATTCTTCAGAAACAAATGCCTCTAGAGTCGCTCAGAGGAACAGAGCCAACAAAATTAAAGTATTCACAAGTTTTGTGTCAAGTGATGGGGTCTTATCTTTGGTAGAGCAGCACATTCTCAAGATGCTGGCCAGCCAATGAGAGATATTTATTCCAGGGATAACAGCACAACACCAATCAACCAGGTACAGAAGGGAGACTCATTCCCTAAAGAAAATTCTTTATCAGTATCTATTTGAGTCTGTGTATGAAAAATCTACTGAAACTTAGACAGATGTGAAATACAGTAAGCTAATCAAGTTGTCATACCACCTCTGGATTTACTATTAGAAATCCTTGACAGAAATGGAATTAAAAACAAACCAGGAGAGGGAATTATATATTTCATAACCATTAAGAGACCTAACTCAGTTGTAAGAGTTCCATAATTTTCTCTTGAAGAAGAGGGTTTCTTTTAACATTTTTTTTGGAAGCAGGGGCAATGTTAAGCTTGCCAAAGGGGGGAAATACAGAAACAGATTACTCACCATCTTCTTTTCCATGCATTTTGTCAACAATAAAAAAAAATAAAGGCATGTAAGCATTTGACTTAGATATACTGGAATTGACAACAGTCAGCATTAGAGTGTAATGAGCATTAATTAAAATCATATAAATGACTTCCTAGATGCTTTATCTTATAAGCCGCTCTGCTTACATTTTCTACCTTGCCTCCACATATTTTTTCCTTTGGAAACAGATATTTAATGTAAAATAATGATTTGCTTATTAAATTATTAAAAAGGTTAAGGCATTTTGTGAATATAGTATTTTTTAATCTACATGTTAGAACTATAGTTGAAAAGAAAGTAAAATATGAAAGAAAAAAATACTTTGGTAGATTAAAGATGACCACAAATTTTTTGCCACTCATTTCATCGAAAAGCAATAGACTATTGAAAGAAACACATTCACAGGGCTTGGATATAATTTTAGCTTAATATAATTGATCCTCTTGAAAACACGATCCTAATTGATTCATGTTTTCAAATTATGGTTATTTGAAAAGAATGATAATAGGGGGAAAGTAGGGGTAGATGAAATTATAGAAATGAAGAGTCCTCACGGTTTTCTAGTGCATTTCTCCATATGTCAGCAGAAGGAAAGGAGCAAGGGAGTCACGGAAACTATTTTGCCCTCATAAACCCAGCAGTAAACATGGATTCACAGAAGGCTTTGCAATTTTTTTTTTTTACTTTCTTATATCTTTCTATGCATTTAAAAGGCTGGCCCATCTCATCTGATGAATTACTCAAGTTAGATGTTTTAATATTCATATAGTCAACATACATATTAGTCATCACAGGTATCTTAATTATAACCATTCAGTCCATTTTTCCCCCAGAGTGACTTCCAAAGAACACTAGACCTTTAAGACATGCATATATAAAAACATCAAGAATTTGAAGGGGGAGCAGATAAATATGAGAAACTCTTCAAAGTATAATCTTCTGGGGAGATCACAATACATATTAACATATTGGAGAATTAAGAATTCCATTGTTAAGGAAAACCAATGTAAGTGACCATGCAACCACTCACAGAGCTAGTCATCTGCAGGCACAATAAACAAAAGCTACATGTAATCTTAGCTTTGGAAACTGTAAATGAAATCAAAATGAAGAAAAAAAAAAGAATAGTTGGAAAAGAGAGTATCCAATAAGGTCAGAAACATGTGCACATAAATAAGTGAGTCTTTCTAAAGCTTTCCATGTGTTTAAAAAGTATAAACAGTAATAAGTTACTCCCTTGATCCAGGTAAAAGGGCCCTGCTGACTATTTTTGGAGAATTTCTTGTGGCTTTAGAAGTTTATTTAGGAGCTGAAAGATTTAAGAGAGAGCCACATTTTATCATTTTACCATTTGCTTCTTTATGTGTAATCTTGAGCATATTAAGACTCAGTTAAATTAAGCCTCTGCCTCAGTTTCCTCCTCCATAAAATAGCAACAGTATCAAAGCCATAGGGCTGTGAGGATGAAATGAGTTAACAGCTATAATGGGTTCCCTACATTAGTAATCTCTTGTTACATTTGCTATTATTTGTATTATTTATTATTTTTTGGACAATTCATTTGCATACTTTGCAAAGTTGTTGTCTCTCAAGTTTCGTGCTAGAACAAATGTCTTGAAAATTAAAGATTCTTGAATTCATATTTGAATAGTAGAAAGAAAGAAATGTTAAATTCACACTTTTGTGCATAGATTAAGGAAGCAAGTGCAACGATAGTGTTTTCACCACCATTATATCCTCAAAATTAGGAAAATATTATAAATAAGAACCAAAAAATCTGTTGAACAAATTGATTAATAGAGTTAAACAGATAATCGATATATAGAACTGAGTTACTTAAGAAAGAACAATCTTAGAACAATCCACAAGCATATTTATTAATAACCACAGTATGTTAGGACATTCCTGTATAATTTCCTTAAAAGAAAAGATTGTACTTAAGTCATTTACAACAATAAAATGTTTGCAAAGTCCTCAGATTAACTGAGTAGTCTGTGATCCTAAATTTTATCGTCCTCCAAATGGCTGCTCTCACTTGCATTCAAATGGTGCCACATCAAACTAACCCAATTAAATGGGGCGTTTCACATTATCTCTTGAAATGGGCTATGTGTCATGATATCATAAATTGGAAGTTTGACCTGAAAGATCTCCCATAAAATGCCTAACATTTTCATTTAAGGCCTCATCATTCTAAACATACCAAATGAAATGTACATGGATTTACTTGTGAGGAGAAATTAGACAACAACTAACATATTGACACTGTTATCTATAAAGCCCTTAGCTATTATTTTGGAAAGAAAAGAGTGAGTTCTAGGGAACTAGTAGGCCAGGTAAATGTTGCAGCAGTATTGTAATGTCAAGCCTAGAAGAAGTGGTCCTCTCAGTCTTTTGATGCCAGGGATGGATAGGCACAGTAGGCAAGAAAAATGGATCTGAGAAAGAGAAGGGTCTCAATCATAAGTGTCCTTTTCCCAATGGGATGGTTCTGTCATTTGTGAGAGAGAGAGAGAGACAGAGAGAGAGAGAGAGTGTGTGTGTGTGTGTGTGAGTGTGCAGGGATGTCCTGAAACACAATTCTGTTTTACAAAAGAAAGTATAGATCATTCATGATTAACAAAGTTTAAGCTTGTCTAATTAGAACTTATGGAATAAATATATGTATGATGTCCAAATCCATGCCAAGTTGTGACCTTACTGATCTAAAATACTGTTACGTTTAGATACTGTACTTAATTATCTCCTACAAGGTTTGTCAATTTACAGTTTACACTCCTTCCACCATGTGATATAATATCAAAGCAGTTGATTTGCTTATAGAAGAGATGTTTCTTAGTCTGAATGTTTTGACAAGGCTCTTGGGGCATTTGTGGAGTGGGGGAAAAGAGAGGGTTCAATGAGACCACTAGTAAGCATATTTAATATAAGAGGTGGCTGCCAAAATATGTTCCTAGGGGGATAGGATTAACTGGCTGCTGGACTTGGAATAGGCTAAGTGGAAAGAGAAACTTTAATTGCCAGGACTGAAATCTGAGGAAAAATAAAGGGCCTGAGAGGCTCTACAAGATAAGAGAGAGGTTTTGGCAATTGCCAAGAGAAGACAGTTGCAGAAAAAAAAAATCAGCAATAAATACAAATGGTATTTATTGTCCTACTTTCGTGTGTGATCTGTGATGCAAACTCTTTTCCCCGTCCTCCCACAAATTCTCTAAACATCCATTCCTTGTAAATGCTTGTGCGGGAAAGTGAATTTGGGAGAGACAAGCTCTGTACTTCTATGAGAAAGAGCAATCTCTCAAGATTATTTACTGTTATAATAAGTGGCATTTATAAAACATTTAACACAACCACTCTAGAGGTAGATATTATTGCTCTTATGATTCCCAGATTTACAGATAAGAGAACAGAAACTCAGTAAAGTCAAATGGCTTGATTGAATAACAGACACAAAGATTAAAAACTTGAATATAGGTCTAATCCCACATTTGATGTTTTTTTTCTGATCACCAAGCCAAGATGCGTCACTGTTATTCATGTAAAAAGAAGCATTTGGGTATATATTGCTGAATTTCCTTTTTGTTTTGGAGTGAAAAGAAGTTATAGCTTGTAAACATAGAATTTCTCTAGTGTAAATAGTCTGGATGGAGAGGAAAAGGAAAAATAATTTTCAGAAGAAATCATGTTTTAACTCTATATACACATAGATGTATCTGTTGAAAAACACTGAATATTTTAGAGTATTATCAGGCTGGTTATTTGACATTTGAAGGAGACAAAAGGATTCAGCAAGAGATAATACCTATACAGTGCATGACCTATATAAAATATCCCATAACACCAAGAGACAAGCTCAAAGAGACAACAAAAGAATAGAGAAGTCAGGGAAGCCAGACTAACTGTAGGAGTGAAAATAAATCTTTCTTTAAACCCAGTAAGAGAGAAGAATCCTAATGGAAAAAGGATATTGCTTATGAAATGAATGTGGCCATAGCCACAGAATACTCGAGAGAACAAAATCACGGGTTAACAAGTAAGAGTCACACATTTCAAGATTTTAGATATTAGCTGTGACTATAGGCATATTCCAATTACTGAAAAAAGGTATTACATCTTACAGAATTTTGTATAAACACACCCCAGGAAATATTTTCCAAAGCCACTGCCAGGTTATTTGTTGAAAGTATGCTACAGCCTAGGTGTGATAAAAGGGTCATTCTGGCTTTTGTGTGCAACCGAGGCTTGAGGGCATGGCAGGAAGGGGTCAGATTTAAGGATAAAAAAATTTTCAAATTGGGGTCATCATGACTAAAAGCCAGGGACATTTCATAAGCAACAAAGTACTGTAAACTGGATTCATTGAAATCTCCATAATTTCCAAGAAGAAAATGGTGGCAGACAAAAGGAAAAGATTACTTAACTTGTAAAATATAGTCAAATACTTCTAAGAAATTCTGCATATATTGCCAAGAGTAACTACAAAAAAAGTCCTGTGGAGATATGATAATGCTAATGACTGAACAAGATAAATAAATACTTACATAACAGTCCGGGGAATTTTCATTTAGTTTTTGGTATGCCAAAGAGCGTACACTTTCTCAGTTGGCTGACCTGACTTATGCCTGCAACTTCTAGTGAGGGAAGAGAATGAAGCTAATTGCTCCCCACTGGTAGTAAATTTGGAGGCAGCACAAAATCATCACTTTTCATGAGGCTTTCCTGAACACTTTATCTCAATCTTCTTTTGGCATTTAACACCATAGACTTTTTAGCATAGCAGAGAGAAAAAACAGTTACTGCCTAAGAAGATACAATTATGCATACCAGAGATCAGCAAACTGTGGCCTGTGGACTCTACCTGGTTCATTCACTACCTGTTTTTATATAGTTTGCAAGCTAAGACTACTTCTTTGGAATATTTTTTCTTTTAATTCAAAAATACATTTCTCAGTGCTCATCAAGATAAGTGTACTTTCAATAGCCTTGATTTATTTCACCCATGTCCCCAACCAACTCTCCTATGGAAATCACCAGTTTGTAGTCTGTACTTAAGAGTCTGGCTTTGTTTGTCATTTTTTTTTCTTTGTTTGTTCATTTGTTTTGTTTCTTCAGTTCTGCATATAAGTGAAATCATATGGTATTTGTCTTTCCCTGTTTGACTTATTTCACTTAGCATTATACCCCCTCTAGGTCCATCCGTGATATTGCAAATGGATTTCATTATTTTTTATGTCTGAGTAATATTCTATTGTATACATATATTCTACATCTTCTTTACTCATTTATTGATGTATACTTGGGTTGCTTCCATATCTTGGCTATTGTAAATAATGCTGCAATAAACACAGGGGTGCAAGTAACATTTTGAATTAAGGATTTTGTTTCCTTTGGGTAAATATACAATAGTGGAGTTACTGAATCCATATGGTAACTCCATTTTAATTTTTTTGAGGAACCTCCATACTATTTGCCATGTGGCTGTGCCAATATGCATTCTCATCAACAGTGCAGGAAGGTTCCTTTTTTTCCACATCCTTGCCAACACTTGCTATTTCTTACCTTTTTTTTTTTTTTTTAGCTGTCTGACAAATATAAAGTGATAGCTCATTGTGGTTTTCATTTTCATTTTAATGATGATTTCTGATGTTAAGCAACTTTTCATGTTTCTGTTGGCCATCTGTAAGTATTCTTTGGGAAAAATATCTATTCAGAGCCTCTCCATTTTTTAATGGGATTATTTGTTTCTATTTTTACTTTGAGTTGTAGAAGTTCTTTATATAGTTTGGATATTAACCCCTTATTGGATGTATCACTTATAAATATCTTCTCCCATTCAGTGGTTGCCTTTTTGTTTTATTGATGGTTTCCATCCCTATGCAAAAGCTTTTTATTTTGGTGTAGTTCTAATCATTTATTTTTGCTTTTGTTTCTCTTGCCAGAGGATGACTATCTAGAAAAATGTTTCTACAGAAGATGTCAAAGAAATCACTGTCTACATTTTCTTCTAAGAATTGTATGCTTTCAGGCCTCACATTTAGGTCTTTAATCCATTTTGAGTGCAGTCTTGTGCATGGTGTAAGAAAGTGATCCAGTTCACTCTTGTGCATGTAGCTGTCCAGTTTTCCCAACAACATTTGTTGAAGCGACTGTATTTTTCCTGTTGTATATTCTTGCCTTCTTTATCGCAGATTAATTGACTATAATAAAGTGGATTTATTTCTGGACTCTCTCTTTTGTTCCACTGCTTTATGTGTCTATTTTTGTGCCAGTACCATACTGCTTTGATTACTACAGCTTTGTAGTATATCTTGAAATCTGAGATTGTGATAACTCCAGTTTTGTTCCTCATTTTGAAATCGTTTGGGCTATTTGGGGACTTTTGTGATTCCATACAAATTTTAGGATTATTTGCTTTCGTTCTGTGAAAAATGATGTTGTTAAGAATAGTTTTCACATTATTAAGTGTCTGGGAAAAATATCAAAGGAAGAATGAAATTCAAACTTCTTGTCCATAAATAAAGTTTTATGAGAGCATATCCACATATATTTGTTTATGCATTGTCTAGGGATGTTTCCATGCTACAACGACAGAGTGGAATAGTTGCAACAGAAACTGTATGATCTACAAAAACAAAAATATATCTTAAATATATGTGTATATTCTGAATGTCATGAATCTGTTGGGCTGTATTCATCTCATAATAAATGTCCTTTTCCACTAGGATTCTACTTTCTAACTCTAATTTATCTTCTGTGAATTTCCTGGAAAGAAGGCTTGTGTTTACTACAGTTCTCTACACATAGAAGGAATTTAATAAATGTTTATTAAATTAATAACTATCCCAAATAATTTGATGTGATTAAACAGCAGTTTCCTAGTATATGCCTAATTCTGAATAAAGCACAGTATTGCAAAGGGTGGGCAGACACGAAAGAAACCAGTGACATTATCACAACCTTTGAGGGATTCATAATTTTATCATCTACATAACTATGTAAAACATTACATTATTTAAGTATCAAATACTTGTTGGAGGCAGAGACTCTACTATAGCAATAATAGACATTAATCATTATCATAAAAAAGTTCTTAAACATTCACTATGTACTTGGTTAAATCCTAGAGATGCATTACCTTAATAAATATGCACAATAAATCCATATGTAAATACTATTACATTTTCATTTTAAATATTGTAAAGCAGTAACATTTTGAGGTCATATGGATTGCCTTGGAAATTGAACCCAGTAGCACATACTTATTTAAAAAAAATATTTTCAGAAAAGGATATTTTTAACTTGGACCACAATAGGCATTGAATAAAAGTCAATATGAAATCTAAAAATGTGCTAAGGAAATTAATGGGGGGATATAGAATATGGAGCTGAGAGATCAGGAAGTGTTTCCTGAAGAACGGGAATAGTTTGTATAGATGAAAAAAAGAGAGAAAGCCATTTAGGATGTGTGTGTAAGTGGGGGGAAGGGATTAATCTAAAGAGCATAGGCTTATAATCGGTGTGATCCGACTCTAATAATGACTCTCATCATAAGAGGATTCTACTTTAATTAACTGAGAAATCAAAGGAATAAATTTGTATATATAGTGTAAGAATAGAATATTGTCCTCTCAAGTAAACAAAATTGCATTTGCTGTTTCTGTTTCAAGATTTTTTATTTTCCCCCAGAGGGGGCAGTATTCTATTTTTTTTTCTTCAGAAATTATATAGACAATAGAAACAACAAAAGGCAAATTAACTTTACCTTTTCCTCTACTATATTTAAAATAAAAATATAAAAGTAGATAATAACTGGCACACTGACATCATTAAAATCAGCAGCAGGAGCTGCAAAATGAATTTGTGAGATCGTGAAGTTGCTTAAGGTGTTAGAGAGTCAGAGCATTTTTAAAACAAAACATCCACTTCTCCACTGAGAATGAAGCCGGTAAGCTCAACCCGGCTCAGCCTTCCTTCATATGAAAAACAAAACCCATAGAGCTATTTTCTACTTCAAGTCTTTATCTCATTAAAATTTACACTTCAAGGGACAAGGTGAAGAGAAAGGCAGTTATGATAATTACATCCTCTCACCCATGGTGTATTACCTTCTTTATATTTCAGTGGGCAATCTAATTCCATGATCTAAAAAAATTTACTACTGCATAAGTGAGAGACAAGATGATATTCCTACGTGTAAGGTATTCACAATTGTGTGATGCAGAGCCTTTTGAAAAACAGTAACTACCTGTTGGTGTGATTTCAAATGCTCAGAAGCACTGAAATCGTCATGTGCCAATAAGACATGTACCCATAAACTACCAGAAGAATTATCTTTACCCATTTCATGCGATAGTAATGTTTCATTTCTACATTAACACTGGTTGCTCCATAGCTATTTACTTATATTCATCTGTTTCTTCAGCTAGACTATGGCCCCTTTGAGAGTAGAAAATACAATAAAAGATGCTTCCCGTATATTATTATATATTATATATATTATATATTATATATATTATATTATTTAATCCTCACATCATTATAGGATTTAAGGGTCAGTGACCCAATTTTTTAAGACATAAGAAAACTAAGGCTCAAAGAAGTTAAGAGACTTTCACATGATGACACAAATAATAAAAGGCTGAGCCTGAATTGATACACAGATTTGACTCCAAAGACCTCAAGTACTTTTTTTGATAAGATATATATATATCTTATACACACACACAAACATACCTCTCCCACGCAAATCCATCCAAGCCCATCATAGTGCTTTCTACATTGTGATTTTCTTTTAGCTGTATAGTTCAAATAATCTAGTACTGATGGATTTCCATCACTCATGCTTAGAATGAATAAAACTCAAACCTCTTTTTCTATACAGACTGAGATCTTGAGAAAGCCAAGAGAAGAGAGTAATTCACAAACAAGCTTCAACTACTGTATAATTTCCCCCAAAGGCTACAACAATGTGGAACTATGCTGAGTGAGATACAGTATTGTATGTTTTTATTAAAATCTTACTGTATTCAGAACTCTGGTATTTGTGATTCCCAAAGATAAAGATTATTTACGATTTTATTTTTAAGCAATTTTCTATTCTCTTTAAGTAATACAGTCATATCTGATAGGCCATATGTAAGAAAAAATGTATGTGGTTTAAGTTTCTTTAATGGTAAACTACATTTCTGGCAATGTGATATTACAGCTGTTATTTATTCTTGCTTTCTGGATGCTGATTTTAGTTGGTTCATTTTTTTCTAGCTTTGTTGAGAAATAATTGACCTATATCACTGTATAAGTTTAAGGTGTACAAGATGATGGTTTGATTTACACATGTTGTCAAATGATTACCATAATAGGTTCAGCTAATATGTATCTTTCCATTAGGTTACAAAAAAAAAGAGAACAAAGAAGAAAAAGGGAGAAAAACATTTTTCCTTGTGATGAGAACTCTTAGGACTTACTCTCTTAATGAGTTTCCTACATATTATATATCAGTGTTAGCTGTAATCATCATGTTGTTTGTATGTTACACCCCTAGTACTAATTTATCTTACTATGGGAAGTTTGTACCTTTTGACCACCTTCCTCCAATTCCCCCTCCCCCTACCTTCTTCCTCGGGTAACCCCAAGTCTGATCTCTTTTTCTCTGAGTGTTTGTTCATTTTACATATCATGCATAAGTGAGATTATACAGTACATGTTTTTCTATGACTTATTTCACTTAGCACAAAATCTTTAAGACATATCCACACTGTCACAAATGGTAGGATTTTATCATTTTTTATGACTGAATAATATTCCATCATATGTATTTAGCACAGCTCCTTCATCTGTTCATCCATTGACAGACACTTAGGTAATTTCCATGTCTTGGTTATTATAAATAATGTTGCTATGAACATGAGGGTGCAGATATCTTTTCAGGTTAGTATTTTCATTTCCTTTGGATATATTCCCAGACTGGAATTGTTGGATAATACAGTAGTTCTTTTATTATTATTATTATTATTATTATTATTATTATTATTATTATTTCAGAGAAAAAGAGGGTATTATTATTCTTTTTATTTGAGAGAGAGAGAGAATGTGTGAGCAGGAAAGAAGTTCAGAGAGAGAGAGCAAATCTTAGGCATGTGGAGCCCGATGTGGGGCTCAATCTCATTACCCTGGGATCGTGACCTGAGCCCAAATCAAGAGTCAAACGCTTAACTGAGCCACCCAGGCACCCCAGATGATATGGTAGCTCTATTTTTAATTTTTTGAGGACCTTCCACACTGTTCTCCATAGTAGTGATATCAATTTACAATAGCACCAACAGTGCACAAAAGTTCCCTTTTTCCACATCCTCACCAGCATTTGTTATCGCTTGTCTTTTTGATAACAGACATGAGCTGATACCTCATTGTGATTTTCATTTTCATTTAATTTGTTTTAATTTGGCCTTTCATAGTTCTTCTTTGGAGAAATGTCTATTCAGGTTTTTTGCCCATTTTTTAATTGGGTTGTTATAGTGTTTTTCTTGTCACTGTTTTTGTTGTTTTGTTTGCTTTTTGAGTTGGACGAATTCTTTATATATTTTAGGTATTAACACCCCTATCAGATATATGGTTTGCAAGTACTTTTTTCCCATTCTGTAATTTGTCTTTTCTCTTTGCTGATGGTTTCCTTTGCTGTGTAGAAGCTTTTTAGTTGGATATAGTCCCACTTGCTTATGTGTTATGTTGTTGCTTATGCTTATATGTCCTATCCAAAAACTCATTACCAAGACCCCTTTCAAGGAGCTTTATTCCTATGTTTTCTTCTAGGAGTTTCATGGTTTCAGGTCTTACATTTAAGTCTTTAATCCACTTTGAGTTAATTTTTGAGTGGTATAAAGATATCTAGTTTAATTCTTTTGTATGTAAATATCCAATTATCCCAGCACCATTAATTGAAGTACTGAGTACTTTTAGCTCCCTTGTCAAATATTTGTTAACTGTATATGCTTGTGCTTATTTCTGAGTTCTTGATTTTGTTCCATTGATCTCTTTGTCTGTCTTTATGTCAGACCATGACTATAGCTATATAGTATAGTTTGAAATCAGGAAATGTGATAGCCTCTGCTTTGTTTTTCTTCCTAGGATTATTTTGGCTATTTGGGGTCTTTTGTAGTTCCACACAAATTTAGGAGTGTTTTTTGTACTTCTGTAAAAAATGCCATTGAAATCTTGATAGGAATTGCATTGAACCTATGGATGGTTTTTGGTAGTATCGACATTTTAATAATATTCATTCTTCCAATCCCTGGACACAGGATATCTTTCCATTTATTTGTATCTTCCTCAGTTTCTTTCCTCAACGTCTTGTAGTTTTCAGAGTACAGATCTTTCACCTTCCTAATTAAATTTATTTATATTTTTATTTTTGATGCTATGTAAATGGGATCTTTTTTGTTGTTTCAGAAAATTCATTGTTAGTATATAGAAATGCTACAGATTTTTGTATGTTAACTTTGTATCTTGCAACTTCACTGAATTCATTGATTAGATCTACAGTTGTTTTTTTTTTTTAATTTGGTTGTCTTTAGAATTTTCTGTATATAAAATCATGTCATCTGTAAATAAAGACAATTTTATTTCTTCCTTTCCAATTCTGATATCTTTTGATTTCTTTTTGTTGCTTGATTGCTCTAGCCAGGACTTTTCAATACTATGCTGATTAGGATTGGTGAAAATGGACACCCTTGTTGTATTCCTGATCTTTGAGGAAAAGCTTTCAATCTTTTACCATTGATAATTATGTTAGCTGCAGCCTTATCATATAGGGGCTTCATTATGTTAAGATATGTTCCTTGTATTCCTAAATTGTTAAGAGATTTTTTTATCTTTCATTTGGTAAGTGAGATGTTTGCCCAGGTGAGCAAATTCTTGTCACTGATGAATTGATTTCTAGGAGTTTCCTGAAGCAAACACTAAAGTTATTTATTGGTTTATAGTCTTATATTACCTGGCAATTTTTTTTTTTTTTTTTTGCCGGCAAAAGAGATGTAATGTTGTCACAGATATTGGCAAAGAGGGTCTCAGTTTTTTAGTCAAAGACAGCACTGTTCTCTTGACTACAGCAGCAAATTTTCTCATTAGAGTAATCTATACAAGCCTCCTTTAAGTGAATGGACAGAAGACTGAATAGACTTTTAGACTTTAGGTACTGTTTAGATGGTTGAAGATCACTGGCATATTTAAGTCCATATTCTCCATAGTTCATAGAGTGGTAGCAGTGTGTGGTCCATATTTCTATCATCTATATATTTTGAATACCATTCAGTTCAACAAAGAAGAATTCTATTTATTTTTTAATTTAATTGCTATTTATATAGTAATATCCTAAAAAAACTTGTTGTAGTTATTTTTGGAATGTACTAATATTCCTATTAGTTGGAATGTACTAATGGAAAAATTGGAATGTACTAATTTTGGAAGTACTAATATTCCTATTAGAACTTAAGTACTAAGATTTCAATGGCTTTCAATAGCTGAGTAAAAGCCTAATGTGAAATGATCATTAAAAGCTACCCCAGGGTATAATTAGAGTTCATTTATACACATACCTACTGATATCACTGAGTATTTAAACTATTCACAGGAAATATTATATTTTCAATTGTATATAAGTGAAGATGGAAGGTGTATAACATTAAGAAAACAAGTACTATACGTGAGGATACTGTTGATTAATAAATAAAATAGTCTTTAGCTATTTATTATGCTAATTTACAAGAGAATTTAAGAAAATATCTATCCTCAAACATTTAAAATTTACTTTGCTTAAATGACAATCATGCAATGTAGGTTTTTTCTTCTGATTTATGATTTTTTAATTTTTTCAACATTTTTTATTATTCATATTTTCAAATGTACAAAAAGTTAAAAGAATGCTATGCTCAAAACTTGAATTCAACAATTATCAATACTTTGCCATAGTTGCTATGTTTATTTATTTTTCTATCTGTCCTCTAAATTTTACTGAACACTTTTGAAGTAAGTTTCAGGGATTATAACACTGAACACTTATTACTTACTTAATCATGTGTCTAAGGACATTCTCTAAAATAATTACAAGTTATTTAGGTTATTATCCTACCTAAAATAAATTCTTACTAATTCTGGTGTATTCAATATTCAAGCTATTTTTAAAGTTCAATATAGAAATTTGAACCACATTTTGCAGTAACTGAAACATAAAATTTAAATTCCAATTTAATTATTCCACATCCACACTCCAAATCAATACACACACATTGTGCTGCTATAATACCTACTTCTTTTGTAAAAGGAGTTGTAAAAGGAAGAATATTTTTAAAATATTAAATCTTTAAAGAAATTCAGTTGAAAAAATTAAGTCAATGGCACTATTGCATGCAACAAAATTATAACTTATGCTATAATTTGCATTATGTTTCACAGAATATGGGAATTTGCAAAATGTTCATGTGTACATCATAAGACTATTCTAAATCCCCATCTGAAAATATTTTTCATATGCCCTATATTGTAATTAAATTTGAAAGAATTAGATATTACCTCATTTTATTTTATTCAATAAGCTTAATTTATATCTGCACTATCAGTGCCTTAGTTGGGATATTTATTCTTCCTGTCATCCTCTACTGTCTGTAATGTCACACTAAATCTCACAGTCCCTAGGGAGAATGTCTGCACGACTGCTTTAAAATTCCAAATCATTTTTAAGTTTATTTATTTATTTTGAGAGAGAGAGAGAGAGAGAGAGAAAGCATGAGGACAGAAAGAGAAGAAGAGAGAGAATCTCAAGTAGGCTCCTCACTATCAGTGTGGAGCCCAAAGCAGGGCTGGATCCCAGGAACTGTAAGATCATGATCTGAGCTGAAACCAAGAGTCGGATGCTTAACCGACTAAGCCACCCAGGCACACCCCAAATAATTTTGTTTAATGGGCATTCTATGTTGAAGAAAAAAGACAAGAGATTCTCTTAAGTAAATTCACTCCTGAGGTTTACTTTCACAAGAGTCTTATGGTAAAGAAAGAAAAAATTTACCTAATCAGTATGCACTTAGACCTTTTAAAGACAAATAACTTTAACCTCAGTGATTTAAATAGCATATTTTCATTTATAGGCACCCTGCACACTCAAAAAAATAAATTGCATGTAAACCCAGCCACTAATCCCAATTAGTCACCTTTCAATCAGAAATATATGGTTATTTTCAAATAATGTGTTTAAATAATCTGTGGGTTGAGATGAGTTGTAAATATTTATTTATGCAATATGTATGCTGAAAGACAATGTTGATTTGAAGAAAAAAATCATAGAAGTATAATCAATTAAGTTGACTTACTAATAGTAGAATATTATCAAATTGAGATTGATATTATCCAGACACCACAGGAAATTCTAAGCAAATTCAGTTCCTTTTGCAAAGTGGACTCACACCTTTCAGACTCTGAGAAAGAGGCCAAATATTGTGGCCCAGTAAAGAAACTGAAATACATTGTGCAAATATGAACCGAGATGCTATGGTGTTCTGAAGCTTATTGAAAAGTGAAAACAACATCTGAAAACATCGATTAAGCAGAAGTCTGGCTTGAAAGAACTGAGCCAAGGAAAAGGAGTAATTTGGTTGACAGCTGTAGCAAAGAAGCAAGTAGCAGAGCTCGTCAGCCAACACCTTTTTGAGTTACCAGATAACAAGCAAGAATCATTTTGTGTCAGGTGTTCATCCCTTCACCTATTTCATACCCTCACCCTCAGCATTTGGTTGAAAGATTTCCTTGGAAGCTCGGGTTTCCTGCTAAAGAAAGTTATATGACCACATGCAGCTACTTCACACTTTTTAAAATATGTTTTGAAATTGCATACACAGGAGAATAACAGGAAGCTGAGAAAGCACCTATTTCTGTGATTTCCTTCTTTAAGCTATTTTATTCAAAACAAAACAAAACAAAACACAAGGCTTCTTATTTTCAATATATAATTCCAAAAGGAAACAAACTATTCTGATTTATCAGCTGTGATATTTGAAAAGACTAGATGAGGCAAAAATGCTTGATTTTTTTTTTAGAATGCTAAGCTATTAAAGGGATTATCTACAGTGTAGAGCATGACACTGGAGTCTCCGTATGTGAGTTCAAATCTGGGTCCACCCTGTTGCCATTTAACTTTTAAGAAATAATATATGTGAGTCTCAGTTTCTCTGACTGAACATTCAAGTCTTTAGAACCCATCTCATGAGTTATTGAGACGATTGAGAAAAAACATTCATAAGGGTAGTAGAAAATGGCCTGATATCTGTCATTTTTATATCATCATTATAAGTATTTTATCAGTGTAACAGAAACACTGTTTCTAGTACCATTCCTATAAACTTTCAATAAAATTTCTCTTTCTTTACCTTTATTCATACTTATAATGCAAGAACTAATCTAAGTTCCTGTGCATAACTATTTTATTTTCAAGCTATGAATGCCTCCTAAGTTTCTAGATTTAGATATTTTGTTCCGGTAAAATGACATTACCCTTTGTGGCTGTCTCCTTTCTCATCTTCAATCCTGTTTCTGCTTTTCTGTACACACAGCTGTATTACATTTTCAGCATCCTTAGCAGGCAGGGGTGACAGTGTAGCTGATATATAGCTTATGGAGTAGAAATAACACATACCACCTTCAGGCCGGGTCCTTGAAACCCTCTCACATCTGATTCTTTAAGTTTTTTCCACTCTGCTGTCTTCATGTAGAGGAGCTAGGAAGCATGGAGATCCACATTTTAAATACAGAAACAATGCAAAGTGGAAGTAGCAAGTGTCTATACAGCTCATCTTCAAAGAGGACTGTCCACCTATCAGATCTACCTGTTTGGACTTACATGATTGAAAAATAAACTTCGGTTGCACTTAGCTTCTGAGGTTTTGGAGTGTAAATATTATAGCAGTTCTATCACCTTAACTAAAATATCACTGAAGGTAGAAAAACCTCATATACAGGTACAAAATTTCAGAACCAGAAAAAATATTAAAATATATAAAATCTGACATTTGTTACATTAGGCATTTAGAAGCTAATTGCTATCAATATAAGAATCCACATTTCTTATCTTTTTTTCCCACACATTAAAACTTTACTTTGGGGGCACCTGGGTGGCTCAGTTGGTTAAGTATATAACTTCATCTCAGGTCATGATCCCATGGTTGGTGAGTTTCAGCCCTGCATCTGGCTTTCTGCTGTCAGCATAGAGCCCACTTCAGATCCCCTGCCTCCCTCTCTCCCTTTGTGCTCATGTGATCGCTCTCTCTCAAAAATAAATAAAAACATTAAAAGAAAAAAAAATTACTTTTATGTGGGGCTTATCTAGCTCATGAATGAACTTTCTCCCCTCTATTATTTATTAAGAGCACAGTAATCAGAAACTGATATGTAAGTGACATCTTTAGTAGGAATCATACTCTGTGAAGCATGAGTCTTTCATTAAGTTTTATCTGTGTAGGCAAAATGGATTTATTAAAACTATATGAGGCTTAGAATCAGCAGGATCTGGGTTTAAATCCCAGCTTTCACATTTTTTTCTCTGTGCAGTATTGGGCAAATCACCTGAAATTCAGGTAGCAAGTTCATGAAATGGGAACAACACAACAGAAACTATGTTACATAATAATTATAGAATTTAATACAAACTTATGTAATATATATTTAATATACAGTTATATACTCATAAAGTATAGTATAGAAAAAAAGAAATTAACATTTACTGAGCGTGCCTATATGTTGGACACTGTGCTAAGTTCAGATCACCGCATCGAATACAGCCACTGTGTTGGACCCATCTCTATTTCTCAATCGCAAATGATTTTTCGTCAGTAAACTCTAGCTTGGAAATACACAGCAATGGGAATTCTGAGGAAAGCAATCTCTAACCTTTGTTAGATTTGACTATACTAACCTGGCTATAGGCAATCCAGCATGCATAGATAGTATTTTCCCCATAACACAGAAAATGAAGAAGAGAAGAAATTATAGTAAAAATAAAAATGTGTGTCTGGCATTAACTATGTTCCAGGAACATTTCATAAAGTGGTTACATTTACATTCACTTAATTTTCACAAGTTCTCTTCCTGTTTTGCATTTGAAGATAATAAAGGTGAATGAGTTAAAGCAACTTGAACAAGACCCAGAACTGTGAAATGGTAGAGCCAAGATTCAAGACTTTCTGATACCAGAGTCTGTGCTTTTAAAAGGCAAAAGCCAGAAATGAAATTCTGATCTGTTTCATTGTGAAATCTATGCCATTGACACCTTTATTACTTCTATGGTATAAAACCCGGAGTTACTTTCTTCAAGACATTTGCTAAGGTAAAAATAGATGACACAGCAATATACATTTAGAGTGCTATAAAATTATTTTATATACATATGTTTTAAATTTTGGGTATATATGAGATTCAGCTAGGATTTATTTTTTTTCATTTAAAAAAAATTTTTTTAACATTTATTTATTTTTTGAGACAGAGAGAGACAGAGCATGAACGGGGGAGGGACAGAAAGAGAGGGAGACACAGAATCGGAAGAATGCCCCAGGCTCTGAGCTGTCAGCACAGAGCCCAATGCAGGGCTCGAACTCACTGACCGCGAGCTCGAACTCACGGACCGCGAGATCGTGACCTGAGTTGAAGTCGGACGCTTAACCGACTGAGCCACCCAGGCACCCCTCAGCTAGGATTTAATGAACAATAACTAAGGCATATAACTAGAATTTAACAATGTGATTATTATGAACTAAATTTTTCCTCCCTCCTCAGATTTATGTTGAAGCCCTGACCCCCAATGTGACCGTATTTAGAGACAGGGCCTTTAGAGAAGTAACGGAAATCAAATGAGGTCATAAGGGTGGGTCCTAATCCAATACGGCTAGTGTCCTTATAAGAAGAAAAGGGGCACATGAGTGGCTCAGTCAGTTAAGCATCCAACTCTTGGTTTCAGTTCAGGTCATGATCTCATGGTTCGTGGGATAGAGCCCCAAGTCAGGCTCTGTGCTGATGGCTTGGATCCTGCTTAGGATTCTCTCTCTCTCTCTCTCTCTCTCTCCCTCTCTCTCTGCACCCCTCAAAATTAATAAACTAAAAAAAAAAGATTCTCTTTTTGTCTCTGCCCCTCTCCCCCATTTGTTCTCTCTCTCAATAAAATAAAATAAAATAAAATAAAATAAAATAAAATAAAATAAAATAAAAGTAAAGTAAAATAAAATAGAAGAGGCAAAATAAAGTAAAATAAAAGTAAAGTAAAATAAAATAGAAGAGGCAAAGACAGCAGGGATGTATACATACAGATAAAAGGTCATGTGAGGACACAGCAAGGAGATGGCTATCTTTAAGGTAAGAAAAGTGCCTCAAGGGGCACCTGGTGGCTCAGTCCAGTAAGCATGCAATTCTTGATTTTGGTTCAGATCATGATATCACAATTGTGATATTGAGCCCTGCATCAGACACCATGCTGACCATGGAGACTGCTTGGGATTCTCTGTCTCTCCCTCTCTCTCTGTCTCTCTCTCTCTCTCTCTCTCAAAATAAATAAATAAACATATTTTTTAAAGGTGCCCTAAGAGAAACTAAACTTGCCAACACCTTGATCTTCGACTTCTAGCCTCCAGAACTGTGCGAATAAATTTCTATTGTTTAAGTCACCTGTTCTTATAGCATTATATTATGGCAGCCTTAGCCAACTAATATCAGGATCTCACATATTAGAGTGAAGAAAAGATTGGTTTGTATGTGCATTGGAATGATGGGAAGCACTTTTAATTTCACAGAAAAATAAACCTTCTCTCTTTTAATAGTATCTGTATCAGATTCCACTGTAGGTAAAAGAAATCATTCTATCTAGTTAATGCAAAAAAAAAGGTATTCATGAAAATCTTGTATCTATATCATATTTATCTGTGAAAAATTGAATGATTTTCCCTAAGATCAGCAAGAAGACAAGGATGTCTGTTCTCAGAATTTCTATCCAACATGTTACTGAATGTTAAACTCAGTGTATACATGTGAGAAAGAGAAACAAAAAGCATCTAGTTTAGACAGGAAAAAGAGAAATTGTTCTAACTCATAAATGAGATGATCTGTCTTGTAGAAATCTAATGGAATCAACAAAAAAGCTACTAAAACTACTAAATGAGTTTAGCAAGTATTCACAATACATGATTAATATAAAAACTGGCTTATTTTATACACTAGTAATGAATAATTGGAAATTGAAATTGGAAATTAATATGATGTTCACAATACATGATTAATATAAAAATGGCTTATTTTATACACTAGCAATGAATAATTGGAAATTGAAATTGGAATAATTGGAAAAAATATGAAATATTTAGGGATAATCAGGCCAAGATACATAAGGCTAAGAGAAATTGAAGAAGAACTAGATAAATTGAGGGATTCATCATGTTCAGGTTGAGAAGGTAATCTCTTTAAAATGTCATTCTTCTAAAATTGATCTAGAGGTGGGGCGCCTGGGTGGCTCAGTCGGTTGAGCAGCCGACTTCGGCTCAGGTCACGATCTCGCGGTCCGTGAGTTCAAGCCCCGCATCGGGCTCTGTGCCGACAGCTCAGAGCCTGGAGCCTGTTTCAGATTCTGTGTCTCCCTCTCTCTGACCCTCCCCCGTTCATGCTCTGTCTCTCTCTGTCTCAAAAATAAATAAATGTTAAAAAAAAAATTAAAAAAAAATTGATCTAGAGGTTAGACACAATCCTTATTAAAACCTTGTGTGTGTGTGTGTGTGTGTGTGTGTGTGTGTGTGCAAAATGACACACTCATTCTTTTTTTTTAATTTTTTTAATTTATTTTTGAGACAGAGAGAGACAGAGCATGAACGGGGGGAGGGCCAGAGAGAGAGGGAGACACAGAATCCGAAGCAGGTTCCAGGTTCTGAGCTGTCAACACAGAGCCCCACGCGGGGCTCGAACTCACGGACCGTGAGATCATGACCTGAGCTGAAGTCAGACGCTCAACCGACTGAGCCACCCAGGCCCGACAAACTCATTCTTAAACTCGTGTGGACACACAAAGGACCTAGAATAGCCAAAAATAACTTTGAAAAAGAAGAAAAACTTAGAGGATAAACACTCCTCAATTCCAAGACTTGGACAAAGCCACAACAATCAAGATAGTGTGGCATTAGCACAAACATCAACAAATAGAGATGAAACAGGATAGAGAGTTTAGAAATAGACTCACATACATATGTACAACTTTTCTTCAAGAAAGGTAAACAGACAATTCGGCGGAGAAAGGAAAGTCCTTTCAACAAATGGTGCTGGAACAATTAGATATCCACAGGCAAAAAAATGAGATTAAATCCATGCCTAACTCATAGGCAAAAATTAACTCAAAATGGATCGTAAACCTAAATATATAAACCTAAAACTATAAAACATCTAGGAGAAATCATAGGAAGAAAATGTCTTTATTTTGGGTTGGGCAAAAATTTCATAGATGGAATGTCAAGTGCAAAATTAATAAAAGATAAATAATAACTTTGGTTTCTTCAAAATTAAAAGCTTCTACCTTTTAAAAGTCTCTGTCAAGAGAACTAAAAGATAAACCACAGAATAACATGAAATACTGCAAAACATACATCTAAGACTCAACCCAGAATCAATACAGAATTCTCAAAATTTGACAACAGCCAATTTCAAAAAATGAGCAAAAACTTTGAACACTTTACCAAAAAAACATATGGATTCCCAATAAGTACATGAAAAGATACTCAACATCAGAAGTCATTTTAGAGGGGCACCTGGGTGGCTCAGTCAGTTATGGATCCAACTCTTGATTTCAGCTCACATCATGATCTCACGGTTCATGAGTTGGAGCCCCAAGCTGGGCTCTGTGCTGATAGTGTGGAGCCTACTTAGGATACTCTCTCTCTCCCAATCTCTCTCTCTCAAAATAAAAAAAAACTTAATTTTTTTAAATAAAGAAGTAATTTGAGAAATTCAAATTGAAGCTGCATTAAGCTACTATTATACTTATTAGAACTGTTAAAAAAAAATAATAGCTTAGCAAATAAAATGTCAGGAAAGATGTGGAGTACCTGGAACTCTCACAAACTGTCAGGTGGAATATAAAATGGTACAATTATTTTGGAAGATAGTTTGGCAGTTTAAAAGTTAAACAGGCAACTATCCTATGATCCAGCCATTCAGTTCCTAAGTATTTACCCAAGAAAAAGACAGCAAAACAGCTATGCAAAGACTGGTACACAGATGTTCATAGCAGCTTTACTTGTAATAGCCTAAAGTAATTGGATAAGCAAACTGCAGTATATCTGCACAATGACATCTGAGTGATAAAAAGCAATGAATTATTGACACATGCAATAACATTGATGAATCTCAAAAAGAGGGGGTTTGCCAAAAAAACCCCAGACAAAATATATAGTGAAATTGTATGATTCCATAGGTATACATTTTTAGAGAATTTATCTACTGTGACTGAAAGCAGATCTGTGGTTGCCTGGGGATTCTTGGTTGACAAAAGAGAATGAAGGAATTACAAAGACAGGGGGATGACAAAGTGGAAACAAGAGACCTTCGGGAGACATCATTAGCTTGATTGTGATGATGATACCATAGATATGTACATATGTGTACATATATGCATATCTGAAACTGTATACCCTAACTATGTGTAATTTCTTATATGTGCATCCAGCAGTTTATTGCCTTTTTTTGTCTTGTCCTTACGTTAGGCTGCTTAAAGCTGTCTCACTGATTACTGGTGCTTTGCTTATTTTTCTTTTCCTTCTGTGTTTTATTTTGGATGATTGTCATCACCACATTTTCAAGTTAGCTAGCTTTTCTTCTGCAGTATAGAATCTACATTTAATCCATCTAGTGCATTTTTCATGTCAAACATGCATTTTTCACTAGCAGAAACTCGATTTGGGTTTTTCATACATCTTACATGATCAATATATACTTTCACTCCCTGAACATATGGAATACAGTGGTAACTGTTTTAATATCCTTGTCTACTAATTCTATTATCTGTGCCATTTGCTTTTTGTAAAACGTTTATTTACTTATATTTAGATGGGAGAGAGAAAGAGAAAGAGAGAGCACATGAGTGGAAGAGAGGCAAAGAGAGAGGGAGAGAGAGAATTCCAAGCAAGCTCCACACTGTCAGTGCAGAGCCCAATGTGGGGCTCAGTCTCACAAACTGAGATCATGATCTGAGTCAAAATCAAGAGTCAGGTGTTTAACTGACTAAGCCACCTAGGTGCCTTGACTGATTAATCGTTTTCATTATAAGACATTTTTTTTTCCTTTTTCTCTGAGTACCTGGTGATTTTTTTTTACTTTGTTGTGTGCTGGATATATTTGTATTCTTATAATTATTACTGTGTTTTATTCTGGATAGTGATTAAATTACTTGTGAACAGTTTCATCCTTTCACTGATATTAAGCTTTCTTGGTGAGATCAGGCAGAATTTAGTGTAGGGTTAATTACTCCTTCATCTTTCCCACCTTCATCTCTCACACACCTACTGAGACAAAACCCTTTTCAGAACTCTGTCCAGTACCCTAAGCATTATGAGGCTTTTCATTTTGGCTGGTGGTAAAAAGAACTACTTTTGACCCTGTGTAAATTTTAGGTGTTCTTTATTCTGATGTTCTGTTTGTTCTTTCCCAGTCTGGCACAGCTTCGTCAACAGCATGTGCTGATAAGTATTCAGTTGGAGGCTTGAGGAAACCCTCAGAAGCTCCAGTGTGCCCTATGAACTCTAGTCACCATGGACTTTCAGATTCCCTGTTCTGTCTTCTCAATTGAAGAAGACTGCCAAACTATGTCTGGGTTCCCTCCCCTTGGACAAAAATGTAGAACTCTCTCAAGACAGTAAGCATAGACAATTGAATGGCTCACATTACCCATTTCCCTTCTCTATGGGTTCACTGTCTTTATAATCTATATTTGAAAATCATTAATAAACATTTTTATAGTTTTTTTTCATTTTTAATTGAACCAGGAGGTTAAATCTGGTTCAAGTAACACCATCTTGACTAGAAGTAGAAATATCAAAGGCATTTTGATTCTGATATAAAAATAAAATATATTCGACAGGGTAGTGTACTCAAGAGGGACAGAAGAAGAGAAAAGGAATCTGAAGTGGTCCTACTCTACTTTCATAAATTAGAGGCTGTGGTGAAGGGCAAGTCAGCCTTGCTGAACTTCAGTGTTCTCATCTGTGGAATTAAGGTATTATTATCTGTCGTTTCTGCTCTACACCATTATTGCGATGTTTCAGTGGCAGGGTATGCATATTTTAAGGGGGATATTATAAGTAGTTCACCAATAAGAGGCATTTTGGTAAGAAACCTGATCACATAAATATTAAATTGTATATTGTGAAGAACATGAGCTCCAGTGTCAGAATCATGAATCTAAAAGGTGTTTCTGGGGTGCCTGGGTGGCTCAGTTGATTAAGCGTCCGACTTCGGCTCAGGTCATGATCTCACAATTTGTGGGTTCAAGCCCTGCGTCAGGCTCTGGGTGGACAGCTTGGAGCCTGGAGCCTGCTTCAGATTCTGTGTCTTCTCTCTCTCTGCCCTTCCCCTACTCATGCTCTGTCTCACTCTGCCTCTCAAAAACAAAGAAATGTAATAATACAAAAAAATTTTTTAAATAAAAAATAAAAGGTGTTTCTGCTATTTATTAGGTAGTTTGGCAATGTAATTAAACTCTCAATTTCCTCTTCTTTAAAATGAAAATAACTGTACTGACATTGAAGGGAAATATAAAAAAATAAAGAAAATATATACAAGATTCCTAGAAGAGTGCAGGTGGAAGAATGCCAATAAATGTGTTAATTCTTGGATTGTATAATGAGTAGTAAAGAACAAAAGAGAAGCAGTCTGTGGGGGTGGGGAACCAGACAACTCTGCACACACATGCTACATATTTGTGCTGTCTGGACTTTTTTCTGAGAAGTGGTTATCAGAGCCAACACTAGTCTACATAGCATCTTCATTTGAGTTACAAATAGAAGCCTTCTGTGTGTGAACAAATTAGAAGATGTCCCTTGCTTCAGGTGACAGAGCTCATTAAGGAGGAAAGCGTAAACTGGATTTCAGCCTCTAACTGCCAGAGATCGGCTTCTCTATGCAGCTTTGATATGGAGGCCCTGGTGGTAAAAGTCCCCAGAGTATATTCCCATTTCTCTCTGGTCCCCAAGGCTGCTTGCCCAGATCTATGGCATCAGACAAAAGGGAATAATTTGAGCATTGGCAGAAGTTCACATTTGGTCTTGAGATGTTTAGAAATGTACTTTTTCTGAGCCCTGCAAAGAAGTTGAATTGGAGAATGTGCTATTTGGGGGAGGTTAGTAATAAAATATATGTTTATTTCTATATGACCCACTCTACGATGAACTAAGCAATGCAGGAATTGTTCTTACATTTCATTTAAAATAGGCATCATTTTCTTTAAAAACAAATGTTGGGGTACCCGGGTGGCTCAGTCGGTTAAGTGTCTGACATCAGCTCAGGTCATGATCTCACAGTTCGTGAGTTCCAGCCCCGTGTCGAGCTCTGTGCTGACAGCTGGGAGCCTGGAGCCTGCTTTGGATTCTGGGTCTCCCTCTCTCTCTCTGCCCCTCCTCAGCTTGCGCTCTGTCTCTCTCTCAAAAACAAATCAGCATTAAATTTTTTTTAATGTTTATTTTTGAAAGAGAGAGAGAGTGCAAGCAGGAGAGAGGCAGAGAGAGGGGGACAGAGGATCAGTAGTGGGCTCTTTGCTGACAACAGAGAGCCTATGTGTAGCTCAAACTCTCCAACTTCATGAACCATGAGATCATGTCCTGAGCCAAAGTCTAAAATAGGCACCTTTTTCTAAAAAAAAAAAAAAAGACACAAAATGGGTGCCTGGGTGACTCAGTCAGTTAAGTGTCCAACTCTTGATTGCAGCTCAGGTCATGATCTCACAGTTTGGGAGAGATCCCCCATTCTCTCCCTCTCTCTCTCTCTCTCTCTCTCTCTCTCTCTCAAAATAAACAAACTTAAAAAAATTATTTTAACAAAGGACACAAAAGCATATACACCTCTTTTAATATTATATTTTCCTTCTTACTTGGAAAGACTTAAAGATACCAGTGTTTCCTCAGAACTAAATTTCCTGCATTATACTGAAATGTAAAGGTAGACATTTTGTTTAGATTTTAATAAGTAACTAGAACTCTTGTTATTGAAGCCTATCAGTGTGGGATCTGTTTATCTGAAAGGGAGAGATAATGTGAGAGAAAAGAAGTGTCAGGCTGCCAAAACAGGTTTCTGAAGGCTGTCAGCATTCGAATCAAGAAAATCTCATTATGTATTTAAAAAGTAAACAACCGTCAAAAAGGCATAAATCTCTCTCTCAATGATGTATAAATGCAACATTATGAATAAATGTGCTGTGTTACCTGACATTTGTATGGAAATAGCAGTTTCAAAGAATTTCAGAAATATTTACATTTCACTTATACTTTCCTTTATTCATTTACTCACATATCCATACACTTATTGCAAATTAACCATGTCATCCTTCAACCTACACGTCACTTCGGTACTCACCATCACAGCAAAGATATTCAAAAGTGTTTTTGCAGACAATTGGCAACTCCTTAACATTTTTCCCCTTCAGCTCACATCATTTGAAATTACTTTCCAAATGTCCATTAGAACTACTTTTGTTAAAGTTACGAATTACGTAATGCTTTCTAATTTCAATAGTCTCTACCCTCTTCTCATTTTATCCAGTTACTCAATACCATTGAAAACAGTTGACCACATCCTCTTTTTCTAAAGATTTTTCTTTAGAGTATTTTTAGGCAAAACTGAGCAAAACAGAAAAGTTGCAGAGGGGTGCCTGGGTGGCTCAGTTGGTTGAGTATCCGACTTCCGCTCAGGTCATGATCTCAAAGCTTGTGGCTTCAAGCCCTGCGTTGGGCTCTGTGCTGACAGCTCAGAGCCTGGAGCCTGCTTCGGATTTGTGTCTCCCTCTCTCTCTGCCCCTAGCCCACTCGCATTCTGTCCCTGTCTCTCTCAAAAAGAAATAAACATTTGGGGTGCCTGGGTGGCTCAGTCGCTTGAGCGTCTGACTTCGGCTCAGGTCATGATCTCATGGTCTGTGAGTTCCAGCCCCGCGTCGGGCTCTGTGCTGATGGCTCAGAGCCTGGAGCCTGTTTCAGATTCTGTGTCTCTCTCTCTCTCTGACCCTCCCCCGTTCATGCTCTGTCTCTCTGTCTCAAAAATAAATAAACGTTAAAAAAAATTTAAAAAAAAAGAAAGAAACATTAAAAAAAATTAAAAAAAAAAAAAACCTGCAGAGATTTCCCATGTACCTCTCCCCCAACGCATGCATCACCTCTTCCATCACAAACATATTGCCCCAAAGTGGTACAGTTGTTATATCTGATGAACCTACACTGGCACATAATAATCACTCAAAATCCATAATTTATATTAAAGTTCACTCTTGGTGGTGTACATTTTACAGGCTCGGGCAAACAGACAGCGGCATGTATCTGTCATTATAGTATCATATAGAGGGTTTTTACTGTCCTAAAAATACTCTGTGCTCCACCTTTTAATTCCTACTACTGTTCCCTTCCCCTCAACCCCACTCCTAGAAGCCACTGATCTATTTACTTTCTCCATAACTTTGCCTGTTCCAGAACATCAGGTAATTGGAATCATATGGCATAGAACCTTTTACAGACTGGCTTCTTTCACTTAGTTATATGAATTTACATTGTTGTTTTTATTTGCATTTCACTGATAAAATATTTTGGAGCATCTTTCCAATGGAGCTTATTTGCCAATGTATATCTTCTTTGATGAAGTGTTTGTTAGGGTCTTAGCCCATTTTTTAAATTGGGTTGTTTATATTCTTATTGTTGAGTTTTAAGAGTTCTTTGTATATCTTGGATAACAATCCTTTATCAAATATACCTTTTGCAAATATTTTCCAGCAGTATGTGGGTTGTTTTCTCTTCCTCTTGAAATAGTCTTTTGCAGAGTAGAAGTTTTTTTAATTTTAACGAACTCCAGCATATCAATTAGTTTTTTGGGGATCATGTAAGGTCCCATGATGTTGTTTCTAAAACGTCATCACCAGAGGTGCCTGGGTAGCTCAGTCGGTTGAGCGCCTGACTTCAGCTCAGGTCATGATCTTGCATTTTGTGAGTTTAAGCCCCATGTTGGGCTCTGTGCTGACAGTTCAGAGCCTACAGCCTGCTTTGGATTCTGTGTCTCTCTCTCTCTCTGACCCTGGCATGCTCACAGTCTGTCTCTCTCTCTCTCAAAAATAAATGAACATTTAGAAAAAATCCATCCCCATATCCAATGTCACCCAGGTTTTCTTCTCTGTTATCTTCTAGTAGTTTTATAGTTATAGCTTTTATATTTAGGTCTATGCCCAATTTTAACTTTGGGAAGGATGGAATTTTATGTGTAGTTTTTTGTTTGTTTGTTTGTTTGTTTTATGCTGATACACAGTTATTCCAGTGTCATTTGTTGAAAACATTCTTTTGTCAAAGATCAGTTAACTATATTTATGTGGGTCTATTTGTGGGTTCTCTATTCTATTCCATTGATCTATTTGTCTATTCTTTCACCAACACCACACTGTCTCAATTACTGTAATTCTACACTATAAGTCTTGAAGTCTTAAAGGTAGTGTCACTTCTTCAGCTTTGTTCTCCTTCAATATTGTGATGGCTATTCTGGGTCTTTTGCTTCTCCATATCAATTTTTATTTTTTTTATTTTTTTATTTTATTAGTGTTTATTTATTTTTTGAGAGAGACAGAGAGACAAAGTGCGAGCCAGGAAGGGGCAGAGACAGAGTGAGACAGAAGCAGGCTCCAGGCTCTGAGCTGTCAGCACAGAGCCTGATTCAGGGCTCAAACCGTGAAATCATGACCTGAGCCAAAGACACGCTTAACTGACTGAGCCACCCAGGTGCCCCTCTTCATATAAACTTTTGGATTGGTTTGTTGATATCCAACAAATAACCTTCTGGGACTTTTATTGGGATGACATTATATCTATAGATCAGATTGGGAAGAACTGATATCTTGATAATATTGAGTCCTCCTATGCATGAACATGGAATACTTCCCCACTTATTTAGTTCTTCTTTGATTGTTGATCAGGGCTTTGTTGTTTTCCTCAGACAGACCTTATACGCATTTTGTTATATTTATACCTAAGTATTTCAGTTGTTTGGATTTATTTTTTGTTGTTGTTGTTTCATATTCTGTTGGTAATTTCAAGTTCCACTTGTTCATTTCATTTCTGGTATATACAAAAGTGATCTAATTTTGAGTGTTGATCTTGAATCCCCTTTGGTAACAATCTTCTTGTTCTCTATAGTTAAGAGTCTTTGTTTTGGTTTGTCTCTTGTGTGTGTGTGTGTGTGTGTGTGTGTGTGTGTGTGTGTGTGTTTTATTTCTTAAATTCCACATATGAATGAAACCACGTAGTATTTGTCTCTCTCTGTCTTATTTCGGTTAGCATTATATTCTCTAAATCTATCCCTGTTATTGCAAGATTTCAGCCCTTTTTATGGCTGAATAATACTCGACTGTATATATAAATATACCACATTAATCCATTCATCTATCAATGGACACTTGGGCTGCTTCCATAATTTGGCTATTGTAAATAATGGTGCAATAAACCTAGGTGTACATATATACTTTTGAATTAGTGTTTTCATATTCTTTGTATGAATACCTAGTAGCGCAATTAATAGATTGTAAGGTAGTTCTATTTTTAATTTTTTGAGGAACCTCCATACTGTCTTCCACAGTGGCTACACCAGTTTGCAGTCCCACCAACAGTGCATAAGGGTTCCTTTTTCTCCACATCTTCACCAGTATTTGTTGTTTCTTGTGTTTTTTATTTTAGCCATTTTGATAGGTATAAGGTGATATCTTGTTATGGTTTTGATTTACATTTCCCTGATGATGAGTGATATTGAGCCTCTTTTCACATGTCTGTTGGCCATCTGTAGGTATTCTTTAGAGAAATGTCTGTTCATGTCTTATGCCCATTTTTAAATTGGATTATTTGTTTCTTGGATGTTGAGTTGTATAAGTTTTTTACATATTTTGGATACGAACCCATTATTGAATACATAATTTGCAAATATCTTCTCTTATTTGGTAGGTTGTCTTTTAGTTTTCTTCGTTGTTTCCTTTGCTGTGCAGAGGTTTTGTCTTTTTTGTCTCATTTTGTTTTGTTTTTGTTTGTTATTTTTTTATATATAGTTCCAATAGTTTATTTTTGTTTATATTTCCTTTGCTTCTGGAGACATACCTAAAAAGATGTTGCTACAACCAGGGTCGGAAAAAAAAATTGCTGCTTGTGTTCTCTTCTAGGATTTTTATGGTTTCGGGTCTCACATTTAGGACTTTAACCCATTTTGAGTTTCTTTTGTGTATGGTGCAAGAAAGTGGCCCAGTTTCATTCTTTTGTGTGTAGCTGTCAAGTTATCCCAATACCATTTGTTGAGATATAATGTTCTTCTTATTCCTGATAACTTTTCTAAATGCTCTGAAGTCTGCTCTGTCTGAAATTAATATATCTACTCCTATTTTCATTAGTATTAGTATGATATGTTTTTCTTGATCCATTTACTTTTAAACTAAATCTGCCTTTTAAAGTGGGTTTATTTTAGATAACAATGTCAGATTTTTTTAAATTTTTTTTAAATTTTTTATTAAGGTATAATTGGCATATAACATTGCATTATTTCCAGGTATACAACATAATTATTTGGTATGGGTCTTGTTATTTGATCCACTCTGAAAACTTCTGTCTGTAATTGGTACTTTTTTTTAACTGATTTTTTTCCCCTCTAGGCTTTAAAGAAAACAGGCATTGTTTCTTTAATTTCTTTTTTCTTAAGCAAACTATTTACCACCTGATATCTTTTGTCATATCCCTATGGAAAAGAGGCCTAATTGTACACTATATTTTCTTTTTTTTTTTAAGTTTATTTCTTTTTTGAGAGAGAGAGATCAGGGTAGGGGCAGAGAGAGAAAGAGAGAGAATCCCAAGCAGTTTCCTTGTTGCCAGCACAGAACCCACGTGAGGCCAAGATCAAGAGCCAGACACTCAACTGACTGAGCCACCCTGGTGCCTCTGTATACCGTATTTTTTGCTCTTCCTTTCAAACATAGGAGTTTTTCCTTAGAAGTAGATGTCTGATACTGGACACTGTATTTCCCAGTTAATCTTCTGGATTGACTGTGGAAATAATTATCACCCATGGAATGAGAGAGATGGTGATGTCAGTCACTTTTAAGTAATGGATATGCATACCAAGTTCCATGTTCTCCTTTTCTTTTTAATACTAAGGCCCCAAGGCATCTTAATCCATAAGGTAGAAAAAAACCTAAGTCTCTGAATCATTCAATAGAGGAAATCATTTGTAGATCAAAATGTCTGTTCTTGAACAGTTGTCTGAGAGATGTATAAATTCCTATTTTGTGGTGGTCTTATGTATTTTGGCATATATTTTGTTCAGTAGTTTGAATTATTCTAAGTGAAGGCCAATGTATTATTATTCAAGTGGCAATATCTGTAGCACAAGTGGATTGGGCTTACATAGGATAAGAACACTTCTGTTTATATGAGAAGAAAGGAATATAACACATACAAAAGTGAGGTCAAATTATTGGCTTTGGTGATCAGAGGTATCAGTGGATCTTATCTGAATGCCTATGTTTTCTTTAGGAATTATGGAGCAAACCACCAACAGAAAGTAGGAGGACAGGAGAGTTGGATACACTAATATATGTGAAAAATGGGAGATAGTAATATCAAAGAATAAGAAAGTATAGTAGAGTGTGATAGTTTAAAAGTCAATTTGAAATTCATAGATCCTATTGAATTTCCCCAGCACTAGTCTCTTGCTCAGTTGGGTTTACACAGAGAAAAGAGATTAATCAGATGACTATGACTATGGGAGGGAAGGGTAAAGAACTAAAGACTATTTGCAAGGGAAGAACTATCATATCTAAACTGAGTTGTAAAGGGAATGAAGGGATTGAGAATATGAGATGGATTCTAAATGGCTGAAACATCAAAGGGTTGGAGGAAACCCATTTCTCCAAGGGGGCCAAAAAATAGTGATATTAGAAGTATTTGAATAAATAAATTGAAAGATGGAAAGGAGTGCATAATCTGAAAGAGAAATGGGTAGTATAGCCTTGTAGCATGAACTTCAGTTAAGCTGGGAATGTTTAGGAAAAGAAGAGAAATCATTTGAGCAGCCCTTAACTACAGTTCAACAATAGTCTCTGTTCATTTATGACCCCTGTGACCTGCTAACCTTTGACTTGCCTCCAAAGAGCCTTCCCCAGGCAGCACAATAGAACTGCACAAGGTAGCATTGTGTAATTCTTAAAGTAAGCTTTGAACCAAGTTAGATTCTTTACTTGGGTTTGCCATTTACTAATTGGGCTAGGTTATTTAAACTCTTTAGGTTACAATTTGCTACATTCTAAATGAGACTCATGACATCTGTCTCAAAGGGTAAGTATATAGATTAAAGTATGCTTAAAGTGCGTTCAGAAGAAATGACTGAAATATATGGTCTCAAAAATGAAATGTTAGCAATTATAGCAATTATAAAATTGCTATTATTCTATTTTTTTAGTATTATGGCTTAAAGAGACAGAATTCAGAACAAGGATTAGCGCGGTACCTGAGTGGCTCAGTCAGTTAAGCGTCTGACTTTGGCTCAGGTCATGATTTCATAGTTTGTGAGTTTGAGCCTGGAGCCTACTTTGGATTCCGTGTCTCCTTCTCTCTCTGCCTCTCCCCTACTTGTGCTCTGTCTCTCAAAAGTAAATAAATGTAACAAAAAATAATTTTTAAAAAATAACAAGGATTAGAAATTATAGTAAGGTAATTATCAATTCAATCTATTGATGAGCTCTGGAACAGTTAGGATATCCTGCCTAAAAAAAATAATCTAATCATCTCTTTTTCTTTTTCTTTTTTCCTCCAGACTATCAGCTCATCAAGAAGAAGGAACAAAGGAATGGTATTTTATCTTACTTTCTTAGGAGGGCAAAAATGACTCTGTTTCATAGACATCTGAGTTACTGCTATGGTCTAAATATTTGTGCCCTACCCACCCACCCCCACTCCTTCCACCAAATTTATATGTTGAAAGCCTAATTCCCAAAATGGTGTTATTAGGAGGGAGGGCTTTTGGGAGGTGATTAGGTGATAATCCTCAGGAATGGGCTAGTCCTTTTAGAAAGAGATCCCAGAGAACTTGCTTGCCTCTTCCATCATCTAATGATACGACAAGAAGGCACCATCTATGAGTAAGTCAACTGTCCCTAGACACCACCTTGACCAGCACCTTGATCTTGGAATTCCCAACATTTAAAACTGTGTAATATATGTGTATTGTTTATAAGCCACCCAGTTCATGGTGTTTTTGTTATAATAGCCCAAACAGACTAAGATAGCTACCTTTACCTCAGGTTTTATTAAAAGATCTTCCTGTTCATTTCTGTAATTGATGAAAATTAGCTATGTATCCTCTTGAAGATGCTAAATTTCTTCTTTTTTAAAAATTTTTTAATGTTTATTTATTTTTGAAAGAAAGAGACAGACAGAGTGCAAGTGGGAAAGGGGCAGAGAGAGGGAGGGAGTCATAGAATCTAAAGCAGGCTCCAGGCTCTGAGCTGTCAGCACAGAGCCCAACAGGGGGCCTGAAATGCATGAAGCATGAGATCATTACCTGAGCCGAAGTTGGAACCATAATTGACTGAGCCACCCAGGTGCCCCAAGATGATGAATTTCTGATGGGGATGGCTATGTAAAAGCCAGAAGACCAAATAATCAGTGGAAAACCATGAGCAAAGGCACAAATATGAGGCTTGAGAATGAAATAAGACTTGGAAATAATGCCTTCTGCTCCTGCAACTATATATGTTGAAGGATATATTCTTATATACTATATACAAACTAATGTTGCAATAGGCCCTTACCTGCCTAACTGGAATCTGGCCCAGAGACTAAACTAAAATTATACTGTTACAATATGGTAGCTTGATCATTACCTTTGATGGTAGGAGGTATTTCCTACCAGGAAGCAATTCCTAATAACGCAGCAGGATACACTTCTCACACCTGGATGATATACCTATCTGAAAAACGATCTTTATGTAACCTGACAGGGCATTCTCCTCAAGTGAATCTAGTCTGAATTGAAAATGACAGCTTGCTTTCTACAGTCTCCTTTTTTCTATCTTTCTACAATTCTCAAAAGACTAATTTGTTTATTATTCCATTTATTTTGAATGCTATAGTCGTTCATACTTGCATTCATTGGTTTTGATTCCAATTCCAATTCTACATTAATTTCATCTAGGGGGGTGCCTGGGTGGTTCAGTCGGTTAAGCGGACGACTTCAGCTCAGGTCATGATCTTGCGGTCTGTGTGTTCGATCCCCACATCAGGCTCTGTTCTGACAGCTCGGAGCCTGGGGCCTGTTTCAGATTCTGTGTCTACCTCTCTCTCTGCTCCTCCTCTGCTTGCACTCTGTCTCTCTGTCTCTCAAAAATGAATAAACGTTAAAAAAAATTAAACAAAATTTAAAAATTTCATCCAGGGCATCAAGTGATAAAGTATTGATGCTAATGTACTTGGAAAAAAAAATTCTTTAGTGAGTATTGATTGTACTAAAGCACTGTGCTTAATCCAAAACTGGGTGCTTTTCTATTTTGCACTTTCCCCATTTTCCTGGAGTTAGTTATTTTTCTTTGTCCAGGCCACCTTTATTCTGATTACTTTCCAGAAGATGACAAAGAAAAGGTATGGATGTGAACTGAGTTTTCCAAATTACAAATAAACTCTGAAAAGTAAACATTGATGTTAATCAACTAGGTTCATCCCCAAACATCCCAAATGTTTGAAATAACCAGCTTGACTGAATTTGCTAATCCTAATATTAGTAACAGTAAAAGACAGGGCAAATAGACATGAAACAGACATTAGAGCATATTCTACTTGACAAAACTGTTAAATTTAAATTTCTATGTCCTTTTTGCTTTCTATTTCCATGGCCACATCTTTTATGCATTCCTCTTTCACTACAGGTGGTTTCTTTCCTTTCAATGCATCCTACAATCCCCAGCCAGATCAATCTTTCTAAAACACAATTTCAATAGCGTCATTTGCAGAATAAAAAATAGGACACCTCACTCCCCTACCTGCAGGATAAATTCCAAGCTCCTTAATCTTCAACTCAAGGGACTGGTTAATCTAACTAGGCCTGCCTTTCCAGAGCAGCTTGTTCTTCTCCTACTCCAAATGCTTGCTCAAACCCAAAATATTTATTCATTAACTCTGCTACCTTCACATCTTTGCTGAAACAGTTATTTTCCTTTCTATTTCCCTTTCTACCTCCTTGCCAAAATAATATTCCCCATCAAGGCCTTTGTGCCAAATCTCACTCTGCTTTCTTTTTTAATGTTGCTGGTATAAACCTCTATTAGTGGCAATCACAAATAATTTCATGTTATGAAGTAACATAAACATTTGATAGTTACCCACTTTAAGAGGTTTAAATATCATATGTGAAATAAGCTGGTCATCATAGCTAAACAATTCTTAGTTTTTCACATTTTCACTAACATTCACTCCAATCAACAAGCTTGTTTGATTTTTATAGGCTTCTTATATTTCTATCCAGGGAAGAGACCTTATCAATAGGCTAACTGCACTGGTTTTTGTCCCATGGAGAAGATTAAGATCTACTGTCCCCAAAGAATAGAGAATATACCTGTTATTTTTTGTACTCCAGAGTTTACTGTAGGCCAGTACTTGACATATAGTATATATATTCAATTCCTATCTGATGAATCAATGATTGTTCATTTTCATAAAATGTTATGGATATATAGTATAAGGATCACACTTACTAAAATCAAACTTAATATGAAAAGTACTTGTTAATGTATAGCCTTAGAAAGATGATCTTATGCTTTATTATAAACATACCATAATGTGTGTTATGAATTCGTACATAAAAAAGTAAAAATAACAAAACAAAACAAAACCCCAAGCCAAAAGACTAGTTCTATTCTGATGGCCTAAGGATAACCATTTGGTGAGGTTTCATAGATTCATATAGATAAGACGTGTTATCTTCAGATTCTACATCTAACAAGTATTTATTGATCACAGTCACTGTGCCAGATTCAGGGAATATGAAGATTTAAATAAATTTCCTCTCATCAGAAGCTCTAACTAGGAGAAACTAACAAATGCACCAATAATTACAATGCAGTGCAAAGAAGATTCTGATACAGTAAGTCCAGGTGCTATGAGATCATTTATCTCATATTGGGTTACACAGAAAAAGTGCCTTAAAAGTAGTCATATGTGAGTAGGATTTTAAAGGACTAGTAAATGTTAACCCAGTTTAGAACTAACAACAGTGATAAGGTTGGTGAGTGGTTTGAAAGAAATAAGGGTCAGACAGACAGACTATCCTGTGTAAAAAAGCCCAAAGGCACAGACAACTCAAACAATTAAAATATTTTAGGGTAACTGGAGTGTGATTATATCAGATTCTGATTTAGAAAAGAGTGAGGAGGGTGTGTAGTGGATAGGTCCTCTACACTTTTTTATATTTTATCTTGTAATAAGAGAGGATGCCATTCAATGTTTTTAAGCACCAAAGTGAAAGGATTGAAGTTATGCTTAAGAAAGACTATGGAAACAAAAGGTCTTATGGAATATAAGAGAGATGGACAGTAAAGCAAAGAGTTTTGAGATTCTTGCTGAGTCCAGGTGAGAAGTCATAAAAGCCTGAACTGAGATGGTAACAGTGAAGATGGGGAAAAAAAAGAGGTATTTTTTTTTCAATATATGAAGTTTATTGTCAAATTGGTTTCCATACAACACCCAGTGCTCATCCCAAAAGGTGCCCTCCTCAATACCCATCACCCACCCTCCCCTCCCTCCCACCCCCCATCAACCCTCAGTTTGTTCTCAGTTTTTAGGAGTCTCTTATGCTTTGGCTCAAAAGAGGTAAATTTTAAAGACATTAAAAAGAATAAGATACAATGACAGATACTGCACTGTCACTGTTTAAGAGATAGGAAAGAATTAAAAGTCAAGCTTTAGTTTTTGTCTTGGCAGACCTTCTAGATTGGGTAAATATGTATCTTGAAAGCAATAAGGAGAAAGAAACAGATTTGGGAGATTACATATTCTTGTGTTTCAAATAGCCAGAACAGCTACTGTTATAGTGATCATAAAAAGCAACAAAACAAAACACACACACACACACACACACACACACACACACACACACACACACCAAAAATCCAGAGGCATGCTTTTCTATTTGATAATGGTTACAATAGAACATAATCCCTTGCAGGGATAAGCTAGCTGCTGTTAGACAATACTAGCTTATTGTTAAACAAAAGCTAAAATGTTAAAGAATTTTTAAATAGAAGGTACAAATTGTATGTGATTGCACTAAATTTGAACTGTTATGAATCTTTATCATCTTTCTTCTTTTCCTTCGTGATTTCATTGAGACAACTTTAATACTGTTGTTTTAATAACAACTCAATGAAGTCTTCTTCAAAGGGATTACTGCTTATTAACTCAATGCCTACCTAATTCAAGTAGAAAGATGACTCAAGGGCAAACATTGAGAAGAAAGGGAATCCCTTCCTTTAGGGTATCAATTTAGGACCCCCCGCCACTTCTAGGATTTACTCACAGTATTACCCTTCTTTATAGACTGTTCAGTGGCACTGCCTTCAAAAGCCTTACTATCTTTTTACCTTACTTAAGGTAACATGGAGAGAAAATGACAATCTGTATTTTGTATGTTTGACTTTACCAGTGACCATTTTTTTTTGCCCCAATCACAGAACACAGCATTAATCTCAGTTGACAATTCTACTTCACTTTAAATGTTTGTTTGAAATTTATTTTTTTAATTTCATTAATTAACCTGTTTAATAGTATTGTAACTTCTTTGTAACTACTACAGAATCGATGTTTATAGAGTATATTAAAACAAGAAAATTACTTTGTATGCCATTATAAAAATAACATATGCTTACTCTAAATAATTCTAACAGTAAAAAATTAAGAAGCAAAAAAACACTTAAAATTCCTTTTCCCTTGGACAGTCTATATAAAATTTTGATGAATGACCTTTAAGGTGTGTGTGTGCGTGTGCACACACACACACACACGTATGTGTGTAAGAGAAGAGGGGAGAAAAAATATGAATTGATATGTAATTTTATATTCATGTATTTATACTGTACTTCCAACCAAATATTATAACTTTTTTTCTTATTGAGCAAAGCTTTTTTCTATTTTTCCATGGTTATATAATCCCTCTCCTTGTGTGAATAACCATAATTTTATTTTCCCACTGCCTTTTAAAATTTTATTTATTTATTTATTTATTTATTTATTTATTTATTTATTTTAGAGAAGGAACAAGCAGGGAAGGCAGCAGAGGGAGAGAAAGAGAGAATCTCAAGCAGGCCCCATGCTCAGTGCAGAGCCCAATTCAAGGCTCAATTTCATGGCCCTGGGATCATGACCTGAGCCAAAATCAAGAATTGGATGCTCAATTGATGAGCCACACAGGTGCTGCTCCCATGACCTTTTAATAAATTTGGGGTTATTTCCTTTTCATGTCAATATAAAAGGTGCTTCAGTATGAATCTTTGCCAGTTGTTTATCTCCTTTATGAAAAGAATTTTATGCATATTGTCAAAATGCATAGCAGAAAATCTGCATGAATCTACACATTCACCAATATCACGTAAAACTGCCTCTTTCCCTATGGCTGATGTCATCTCTTTTTTCTCATATTTGCCAATCTTTTATACAAAAGTATCTTATTTGTCTATAAATGCCACTTAGGAGAACTTCCCTGGTGACCTTCTATAAAATAGCACAATTCTGTTCAACAGCCAAACTCTACCTCCCTTATTCTTTTTTCATAGCACTGTCACTAACATACCATACATTTATTTATTATTTATTTTCTGCCTTCTCCCACCTGGATTTACACTCTTAATGGTGTGAAGGTTGTTTCTTTTCTTTAGTTTTCTGTCTCTTAGCAACTTGAGCGGGTTCTGGCATGTAGTAGATATTCAAGACCAAAATGTTTAATAAACTTTGAATGAATTTAAGAAAACAAATTTTTCCTTTATTAATCTCTTAATTATGTCTGATGCCCTTTTCTCAAACTTTATTATACACAAAATTCTCATTTTTATATTATCTTTTTATTCTTTCCTGTGGTCCATAAATTAATGTGCCAATCTTACTTTTTAAGTTTATTTATTTATATTGAAAGAGAGAGAGAGAGAGCAGAAGTGGCGGGGAGTCAAGGGAAAAATTGAGTGAGAGAGAGAGAGAGAGAGAAAGGGAAAGAGAGAGAGAGAATGAATCCCAACCAGGCTCCAAGTCATCACTACAGAGCCTGATGTAGGGCTCATTCTCATGAACCGTGAGATCATGACCTGAGCCAAAATCAAGAGTTGGATGCTTAACTGACTGAGTCACCAGGTGCTCCTGTGCATCTATTTTTGAATCAGTATTATACACTTATTCTTACTATATTTCCCTAATACATTTGGAATTCTGAATGGGTATGTTCCAGCCCTACTTTGTTCTTAGGATGTTTCTAATAATCTCTTTCCTTTATACTCTTGTAGGCAATCTTTTGAACCATTTAATCAAGCTTACATAATCCCATAGGAATTTTAATTGGAACTGCACTGAATCTAGAGAAATATTTAGAGAAATTTGATCTTTACTGTGTCTTCCTCTCTAAGATAATACATGTCTGTATTTTCAAAACGTCATTCCAAAAAGCACAAAACATCATTGGTGACTGAAGAGAAAGTCATCATTTTCTTCACGGATAGCCTGAATATTTCTTAAAAGTCTATACCTAGAGATAGTACATATTTGTTGCCATTGTGAGTGAGCTATTTTTCCATTATACTTCTAACTGGTGTTTAAATTGCTCTTTGAAAGACCTTGAATAAGAAGCTCTCAAGAACGTACATTATAATTCCATAAAACACACTGCAAGTTCACTAAAACATTATTTATAAAAGTGGTTTCAATAAAATATGGATTAATAGTCAAAAAAATCAATTTATATTGGCATTGAGTTTAAAAATCTATCTCATGGGGCACCTTAGGTGGCTCAGTTGGTTAAGTGTCCAACTTTGGCTCCGGTCATGATCTCACCATCCATGAATTCGAGCTCCATGTAGGGTTCTATGCTGACAGCTCAGAGCCTGAAGCCTGCTTCAGATTCTGTGTCTCCCTCTCTCTCTGCCCCTCCCCCACTCTCATTCTGCCTCTCTCTCTCAAAAATAAACATTAAAAAAATTAAAAATAAATAAAAATAAATAAAAATCTATCTTTTTTCCCTTAAAAAAAGTACCAATAACAATATACTAATAGTTTTCTAAATAAAACTCATTGACTTTTACATTTAAGAATTTTTTTAGGGGCACCTGGTTGACTCAGTCAGTTAAGCATCCAATTTTGGGTCAGGTCATGATCTCGTGGTTTGTGAGTTCAAGGCCCACATTGGGCTCGCACTGACAGTGAGGAGCCTTGTCGGGATTCTTTCTTTCTCCCTCTCTCTCTGCCCCTCCCCCACTTGTGCACACACTCTCTCTCTCAAAATAAATGAATAAAAAATTTTTAAGTAATATTTTAAAGGTGTGGTTGAATCACCTTTCCAAACTTCTAAGTTGGGGATTCATTCTCTCTCTCTCTTTTTGTTATTTTAGAGAGAGAAGAGAGAGAGAGAGACAGAATGACCGGGGGAGAGGGGCAGAGGGAGAGAGAGAATATTAAGCAGGCTCCATGCTTAGCATGGAGTCCGATGTGGGGCTTGATCCTATGACTCTGGGATCATGACTTGAGCCAAAATCAAGAGTTGAAATGTCAACAGACTGAGCCACCCAGGCGTCCCAAGGATTCTCTCTCTCTAAAAAAAAAAAAAAAAAAAAAAAAAGTCACTGTATAGAATGCAATTTGAAAGAACTCACATATGCCTTGACCTATGGTAAAACAAAAATTCTCATAGATGTATCTCTAAGGTTTTGTTGTTTTATATAAAAGCCACACTAGCCTTTATGTAGGCATTAAAAGTGGGATAGCTCAGTAATTAAGAAAAGAACTAGAAAACTTAAAATGAGTGAAATTTCCCAAAGGTGTTTATAAGCAAAACTATTGTTGCTGAGAGAATATGATTCCTAATAAATGTTTTCACAATCAGTTGAGGGAAAATTCTAAGTAAGAAAAAAGCTAAATTGTAGTCTTCTGAGTCTTTCTAAAATGACCATAAGTTTAATATGTTATAGGACTTCTGGGTACTGATCACTGACTTGATTACAGCTTTTTTGATAGGCCAATTTCTTTATGCCCTATTTTAGCTCACAAATATAAACCATAACTCCTGCGCTGTTACATTTGCCATGATCTGAATGAATCTTCCTGTGTAATTTTCACTAATCATTTTTATTCCCCCATCTGTGCAAAAGACTACTTGATATTACCAATTAACCATCTGCACATTTATGGAAAGGCTGCATAGTGCCTGCTTATGTGAAACCAGCCATCTCCTCTCCTATCACAAGCCAAATTCACCAAAAGTGGAGACTCTATAAATATTTTTAAGTGTTCCTTTTCATATTAAATAAAGATACATGAAATGATCAACACAACATAATCAAGGTACATAGCATAAGTATCAACCACAGTATTTCAATGGTACAGTTTTATTCTTTGTGGGAGAAGAAAAGTTTTAAAAATTAATGCACAAAGTAAGGAAATGATTTTAAAGCAAAACTGTGCTAAATTGACAGTTTTGCCTCACAACATTTTCTTGGAAGATAAAAAGGCAATTTCTGCCAATTTTGCAAAAACGCCTCCCTTTCTCTACTTTAGTTACTATCCCCTAGGCACTTTATATCTTTTCTAGTAGACTAAAATTCTATTCCTCTAGGGAAGGAAGGAAGAGCAAATCTCACCATTTGATATTCGCCATACCATGCTCTAGTTTTCCAAGATTTTCAAAAGAAAATCTGTGATAGAGGGTCCCCATCGCTTACTCTAGTTCTCACCCCTCATTCTCACCACACTCGAGCCCACTCCCACAGACCTAGGCTAGGCTTTCTTCACTAAAGGAATGTGAATGTTTTGTATCTTTCTTTCCTCACAAGTTCTTGTATCTTTTGAAATATTTGAATATATTTGACAAAATGAAATCATTTATTTTACTAATTTACAAACATATTTTAGTTTCTAAATTGTCTTTAATGGGATGTACTTAACAGGCTGCATATTTTAACAATCAGCTGTGTGCTTTCTTGATTGTGTTGCATATTTGAATATTTCAGCCTTTGTATGTTTTTTGACTGAGACTCATACTGTAACGAGCCACACAAATTGCATCTTTGCAGAAAAGGTCTCTCAGAAACTTAATGTTGGTGTCTGGAAGACCTTTTCCTTGCATCCATGTGTGCGAGGACATGTATGCACATGTGTGTGTGTTGGGTGAGAGGTTTTGCTGGCGTCTGGATAGTTGCAATTAGAGATAAGCCTAAAGAAAATGCATTTGCTTTAAGAGAAAGATAAATACCACGGGCGCTTGGTGGCTCAATCAGTTGAGTGTCTGACTCTTGATTTCAGCTCAGGTCATGATCTCACAGTTCATGGGTTTGAGCCCCACAGCAGGCTCCGTGCTGACCATGTGGAGCCTGCTTGGGATTTTCTCTCTCCCTCTCTCCACCCCTCCCCTGCTTACACTCTCTCATTTTCAAAATAAATAAATAAACTTTAAAAATAAAAAATAAATAAAAAGTAAAAGAAAGATCAATACCAATTTCTAATTCTAAATTCAGGTTACAACTGAATGGGATTGTGCTTTCATGTAAAAAACAAAAAACAAAACAAAACCCAAAAAAAAACCCTGAAATCCTGTTTATTTGCTATAACATTAACATTTTAGCAATTGATTTGCTTACATCTATGTGTATATATGTGAAGCACAATGTATAAACTCCCCAATGCCTTGATTTTATAAAGATGTGCTGAACTCAGTAGGGTAAATTTAGTTTATTTTTCACTTTTAAGCAGCCGTGATGGTTCTTACTCCCCTGCCCTTGTCAGTGATGTGGTCAGAACTCAAAGTTTAACAGTCACTTTCAGGCAATGAAATGTCTAGTCTAAGCTAAGGAAGTATTTTTGTCCTACATTCAATGTAAGATTTCTTTTCTCTATTCAGACCAGGAAAAAACAGTAAAGAGAAAGTAAGCATGTGTTAATTTTCAGTCGTTCTCCTCCCTCCACTAGGATTAGATTAGAATTTTTTAGGAGGAGGGAGTGTTTCCATCACTGGAGCTATCTATTAACCTTTGTTGGCTGCCAACATACATATCTTCTACCACAAGTGTCTAAATGTTCAAGTGCCATTTCTCTCTATCCCTCTTTCTTTTCTCTTTCTCTGAAGGTGTGTGTGTAGATTCTTCACCCAGATTACTGCCCTACTGCAGAGACTAATGACACAGACAACGGTCATTGGTGGCTTTTCACAATGGTCCCTTAGACCTTGCTTTTGGCAATATATCCAGTCATAGACTCTCAATTAAAGTCCCTTTCAGGTAAAGTCCTTCCAAGACAGTGTTAAGCCACCATACACTAAAGCCAGAGTTGTTCTATCTCAGTCCCACCAACAAGTAGAAATGATTTTGTCCATGGCTTTCCTGTTTCCACACTTGTTAAGGGAGTTCTCAATTTCTTTAGTAGAGAATGAGGCCCAGTGATCGTGCACTTTAAATCCAAATGAGTGCTCCATGCATTACCAAGAAATGTCTTAAAACTCTAGCTCCACATACTCTGGTTTTTCTTTAGATCAAATAAATCTTTTGCCTTTTACAAAAAAAGAAAGAAAAAGAGAAAAAAGAAAGAAAGAAGAACAGCAAAGAAAAAAGAAAAAAGAAAAGAGAAAAGAAAAGGAAAGGAAAGCAAAGGAAAGGAAAGGAAAGGAAAGGAAAGGAAAGGAAAGGGAAGGGAAGGGAAGGGAAGGGAAGGGAAGGGAAGGAAAGGAAAGGAAAGGAAAGGAAAGGAAAGGAAAGGAAAGGAAAGGAAAGGAAAGGAAAGAAGGAAAACAGAATAACAAAGAAAAAAACAATAAAAACCAGCTCCATGAACAATGACTTAGACTCTCAGGATAATCTCTCTCAGTAGTACTCTGAGGGTCCTTTCCTCTAACTATGGTTTCTGATTGTGCTCTCTGTCTCTCTCTCTCAGAATAAATAAATTAACTTTAAAAAAAAAAAGAAAGAAAGAAAAAGCCAGGGGCATTACCACGTCTTTTCTATGCTTTCAAATTTCTTCCTTGAATCCTCAATTCCTGATAAATAGCCTCTCTTATATAGCATGCTGGGGTGACAATCATTGAATGAGTTTAGCCACTATTAATCCCACAAGAGTGTGTCTGGATCCCTTTTTTAGGGAGTTCTTAAAATCCATTGTCCTTACCTTTGAGGATAAAGCCTAGAATTCTGAGACCACAGGAAAGACATCAAAATACTATTAAAATACTATTACTAAAGACATTAAAATACTATTATATGCCTATAGGAATTTACATATGTAATATCATATAATACATGGCATTTTTGTTAGAGACATTTTTAAATTTTGTCTTATTTTTCCCATTCTTTCCCCAATCCTCACTCTTCTATACACTCAATGATCATAACCTGATAGGTGTCCTTCAATGTATTTAACCATAATCATATAATTATATACCAACATATTGATGCATATGTAGGATTTGTCAATGTTAATTTTAAAAAATAGTGTCATATTATATACAGTTATGTGAATCTACTTTTGTAGTCAAGAATACACCATGGAAATCTTTCCTAGTCCGTTGATAAAAATGAAGTCCTTCCTTATTGGTTGCATGATACTAGGTTCAACCATTTGTCAGTGGAAGGGCATTACATTTCATCCTTCAGTACAATACTTTGGTAAGCATTTATCGATGTTATATTTTAATGGGATATATTTTCAAAAGCCACCGTGTCAATTTTCAATTTAAATTGTTTTCCAATGAAAGGCTTTAACAATTCATATAACCACCAGCAAAAGATGAAAAAAAATTTTTCCCAGAATCATTGACACTAGCAGTATTTAATCTTTTAAAAACATATTTTGCCTTACTCGTCTTTAGATTAATTTCTACTCCTCAGGATGCATGTGATATTGATGTTTATTAGAAATTTAGATGTGATATTCCAAATTTTCTATTTCTATACATTGCCATTTTCATTTTAGTTTATTTTCTTGTCAATTTCTAAGAATTCTTTGCATGCTATATATATTAATCCCTCATCTTCCTGTTTTAAATTATTTTTTATTTTATTATTATTAAAATGTTCAAATATTGATATAAAAGTAAAGAGAGGAGCATAATGAATACCTACAATTTTAACAATTATTAGCATTTTTCTTTTTTTTTAATTTTTTAAAATTTTCAAATTTTTTAACTTACATTCAAGTGAGTTAGCATACAGTGCAATAATGATTTAAGGAGTAGAATCCAGTGTTTCATACCCCATTTATAACACACAGTGCTCATCCCAACAAGTGTCTTCCTCAATGCCCCTGGCCCATTTATCCATCCCCCCACCCACAACCCCTGCAGCAACCCTCTGTTTGTTTCCCACATTTAAGAGTCTCTTATGTTTTGTCCCCCTCCCTGTTTTCATATTATTTTTGCTTCCCTTCCCCTATGTTCATCTGTCTTGTATCTTCAAGTCTTCATGAATGAAGTCATATGATATTTGTCTTTCACTAACTGACTAATTTCAATTAGCATAATATCTTCTAGTTCCATTCAGATTGAAGCAAATGGCAAGATTCCATTCTTTTTGATTGCTGAGTAATACTCCATTGTGTGTGTGTATGTGTGTGTATATATATATATATATATATATATATATATATATATATATATATCACATCTTCTTTATCCATTCATCCATCGATAGACATTAGGGCTCTTTCCATACTTTGGCAATTGTTGATAGTGCCGCTATGAACATTGGGGTGCATATATCCCTTCAAAACAGCATACCTGTATTCTTTGGATAAATACCTAGTAGTGCAATTGCTGGGTCATAGGGTGGTTCTGTTTTTAATTTTTTGAGGAATCTCCATACTGTTTTCCAGAGTGGCTGCACCAGTTTGTATTCCCACCATCAGTGCAAAAGAATTTCCTTTTGCAATTTGGAAATTCCAAAAGAATTTCCTCTGCATCCTTGCCAACATCTGTTGTTGCCTGAATTGTTAATTTTAGCCATTCTGACTGGTGTGAGGTGGTATCTCATTGTGGTTTTGATTTATATTAGCCATCAGGATGTCTTCTTTGGAAAAGTGTCTATTCATGTCTTTTGCTCATTTCTTCACTGGATTATTTGTTTTTTGGGTGTTGAGTTTGATAAGTTCTCTCTAGATTTTGGATACTGATCCTTTATTGGATATGTTGTTTGCAAATATCTTCTCCCATTCCGTTGGCTGCCTTTTAGTTTTGCTGATTGTTTCCTTCACTGTGCAGAAGCTTTTATTTTGGTGATGTCCTAATAGTTCATTTTTGCCTTTGTTTCCCTTGCCTCCAGAGACATGTTGAGTAAGAAGTTGCTGTGGCCAAGGTCAAAGAGGTTTTTGCCTGCTTTCTCCTCGAGGATTTTGATGGCTTCCTGTCTTACATTTAAGTATTTCATCCATTTTGAGTCTATTTTTGTGTAAGAAAGTGGTCCAGGTTCATTTTTGTGCATGTCGCTGTCCAGTTTTCCCAGCACCACTTGCTGAAGAGACTGTCTTTATTCCATTGGATATTCTTTCCTGCTTTGTCAAAGATTAGTTGGCCATACGTCTGTGGGTCCATTTCTAGGTTTTCTATTCTGTTCCATTGATCTGAGTGTCTGTTTTTGTGCTAGTACAATACTGTCTTGATGATTACACCTTTGTAATACATTGTGAAGTCCGGGATTGTGGTGCCTCCAGTTTTGGTTTTCTTTTTCAGGATTGCTTTGGCTATTTGGGGTCTTTTTTGGTTCCATACAAACTTTAGGGTTGTGTTTTCTAGCTCTTTAAAGAATGTTGGTGGTATTTTGATAGGGATTATATTAAATATATAGATTGATTTGGGTAGTAACATTCTAACAATATTTGTTCTTCCTATCCAGGAGCATGGAATATTTCTCCATTTCTTTGTGTCTTCAATTTCTTTCATAAGCTTTCTATAGTTTTCAGTGTATAAATTTTTTATCTTCTTCGTTAGGTTTATTCCTAGTTATTTTATGGTTTTGGTGCAAGTGTAAATGGGATCGATTCTTTGATTTCTCTTTCTGTTGCTTCATTATTGGTGTATAGAAATGCAACCGATTTCTGTGTATTTCATATCCCGCAACTTTGCTGAATTCGTGAATCAGTTCTTTCAGTTTTTTGGTGGAATCTTTTGTGTTTTCCATACAGAGTATCATGTTTTCTGCAAAAAGTGAAAGTTTGACTTTCTCCTTGCCAGTGTGGATGCCTTTTATTCTTTTGAGTTGTCTGAATGTCGAGGCTATGATCTCCAATACTATGTTGAATAACAGTGATGAGTGGACATCCCTGTCCTGTTCCTGACCTTAGGGGGAAAGCTCTCATTTTACCCCATTGAGGATGATATTAGTGGTGGGTCTCTGGTATATGGATTTTATGATCTTGAGCTATGATCCTTCTATCCCTACTTTATTGAGGGTTTTTATCAAGAAAGTATGCTGTATTTTGTCAAATGCTTTCTCTGAATCTATTGAGAGGATCATGTGTTTCTTGTCCTTTCTTTTATTAAAGTGATGTATCACATTGATTGATTTGTGGATATTGAACCAGCCTTGTATCCCAGGAATAAACCCCACTTGATCATGGTGAATAATTCTTTTAATGTATTGTTGGATTAGCATTTTTCAATATTTGCTTCAGGTAGTAGATTACATTATTTGCCGCAATTATTCACCTTTCCTGTAACCAAAGTCATATGAATTTGGACTTTCTGCCATGAGACAGACTATATTTACATGTCACTTAATTTGGAACTTTGTCACATGACTTGCTTCAGTCAATAGAATGAGACAGAAGAGACAGAGTGCCAGTTTAGAGCCTTGACCTTAGGAAGCATCAAACATTCCAGCAAGCCTGATGATAACAAAATAAGGATAAAATACTAGAAGAGCAGAGCTTCCCCAGCCAACCCCCAAAACTGTCATGAGAAGCACAGATCATCCCCTGTCACTGGTGCATTAAGTGGTCATGCTTAGCTTTGATCAGTCAAAATGCAGCTGTCTCACTGCCTTTAAACAATAATAAATGATTGCTGTTTTAAGCTCCTGAATTTGGGTGAAGTTTTCAACCAATAATTCCTAAATGACACAGTTCACCTATTTTTTACATTTAACATGATATTCACTTCTACAGTCTTCTGACAGCTACCATAATATTCATTCCGCAATATCATTTAGAGAAAGGAAACAAATGATCTTCTCAATAGAAACCAAAAAAGTGACATAAGTCAATAATCTTTCACAATATAAACTTTCGGCAAACTAGTAGTAGAAGGTAACTTCCTCAAACTGATGAAAGGCATCTACAGGAAACCTGTAGCTCACATCACACCAAGTGGTAAAAGTTGAATGCCTTTTCCCTAGACTGGGTAACAACACAAGGACATCCACTGTCAGAATCTTTATTCCTAATTATATTGAATATCATAGGTTCTCCAAGAAGGCAAAATAAATATATAAGTAAACAAATAAATAAATGAAAATGAAAATTATAGTAATTGGGGCAAAAAGAAGGAAAAGTATCTTTGTTTACAAATGATAGGATAAATGTCATTAAAAATTCTTAGCACAGAACTAGTTTATCACATGAGTTCATCAAGACTGGGAGCTTCACTTGAAGAAATATGAAATAGAACATTTGTACAGAAGGTCTTGTACTTAACTCTCATGAGGTCATCTGCAGTAAGGCTAAGTAACAGTACTGATATAAAGAATCACTGGCATAGTGCCTTTCAACAAATTGCTCAACTAGCATTTGGAAGAGAGGGTGTGTAGGCACTTAAATTACCATGGTCCCAAGTGTAAAGAGACAGCAGATCTGTTACTAAGAGAATAAGCTCTGGAGAAAGACTTTTCTTGGCTTTCTTAGGTATGACTTAAGCAATTCATTTAAATTTTCTCTATATCAGTAACATTACGGTTCCTTTTACTTTTAGGAATCTATTTCTTAGAAAGTAAAATTTTATTGATTTATATTTAAATACTTAAATAGTGGCTTCAGTGGGTGGATTAGAGATGAGATTTTATTTGGATAGTGTGTCTTGTTTGCCAACAACATATTATCTAAATTACATCATAATAAAAATTACCTCTAACTCTCATAAACTATCCAGCAACAATGAAACAGATATGCAGGAGAAAGCCTTGATTTGTGTGTTACTTAGAAGCCCTGTGAAGGGAACTTAAACCATAAATATTATTTGGAATGATTTTTTTCAGCCCACAATAAGGTGAGAGGTGGAGTATTACTTTTTGTATTATTATTCATTCATTTGTTGAGGAAAATTCTAATAAGTATAAAGTCAGATGCTGCTTGGTTCCAGGGAAATAGCTATGGAAAATAACTTAGTTCCTGGTGTTAGTACATTACTCATACAGTTGTCCATATGACTATTTCTGTTTTTCACTTTCCAGAATTTAACTTCCCTTCTGACTTTTTATGGGTTTTTAAGTCAGGAATTATGAAGAATCAGAGCTTTTACTTGATTTTCAAGATAAGTTATCTTGCCACAGTTTCATATATACTAGCAGAAAAACCTAAAACCTCTGGGTCAGAGGAATAAAGGCTGTTTATTACTGTTAAAAATGACAATAGCCAGAATATCACCTCAGTTCTGGTTAGTTGAGCCGCTGTTCCCACACAGCAACACAATTAGGGCCACATGTTGAATGCACACATTGTGAAAATGTATTACAAGAGAGGAAATCAGAGACTAGGAAACCCTTGGTCTTATGTAAGGGATGCTGGCAATCTGAATATGTTTTTCTCCAAAGACAGATATGATCTTTATTATCCTGCTTTGTAAGTGAATCTTCTCTAGGGATGGAAAGGAGACATCTCTATGTTTACTATACTGGAATATAAATAAATCTGAGCAAACTGGCTGTTAATATCTAGCCATGAAGTGACATGAGAGATTCATGACTAATTCACTCCCAACAAAGGGAAGGCCTTGTTTTATGTCTGCAAGGGTTTAGTATAGGAATCAGGATTGGACAACCTGTTGCTCCCACTCTGTACACAGTGCTTTATTTAGAAAGAATATATACCCTAAGCTAATTCAAATAAGTTTGTACTGAAACTATGGAGAATCCCCTCTCTTTCTCTCTGCTCCCCATTCAACATGTAGAAAGGGTAATGACAAGATTAGTAAATTCACCTTCCATTCTTCAAGAACATAATGATATCTTGATAACAATCAAACACTAGTTACGTGATGGACACATATAAACATGACTTGGGTACGGCCCCTTCCAACAAGGAGCTCAACTGTCATTGGGAGGAGGAAGTTTTTAGGTACATAAATAACTATGGTCCCAAGAGTAGAGAAACAGCAGAGCACAGTTACTAAGAATGCAATCTCTAAAGAAAGACTCTTTTCCTGGCTTCCCTAGTTATTGTTTAGGCAATTTGTTTAAACATTCTTAGCTCAGTTACTTCATCTGTAATGACTTGGTAATATAATTTAATGCATGAAAAGTGCTTAGAATACTATATGTACTAATAGTAAACACAGAATACATGTTAGCTATTAATATTATGCTAAGTGAATGTCCCAGAACATAATGGTAAAGACATTAGATTTTTATTCTGAAACAGAGTATCACCAAGTTCTTCAACAAGAGAACTATTTGCAAATATTTTCTTTTATAAAAAAACAAGGTCAGCAATATTCATAATGGATTGATGGGATAAAAGAGAATGGATACATGAATATTATGTAGAAAGTTAAAACTTCAGTTAAGAGATGATAAAAGTCTGCACTAGGCCAAGGGATAGATTCAGGTGACATTTTATAGACATAATAGACAATATTGGTGATGTTGTGGGGGATAAAGCTAGGTATAGAGTTAACAGAGTTGATGTTTCTGATTGTAGTTTGAATATGCTGTGTGACTCACTCAAAAACTTCAGCTATCGGCAATTGTCAACAGAGTTCCTAATTGTTCTCTAAGGAACTGGGAATTTGAAGCTGGAGCCAAAGTGAATCCTTCTAGATTGAGTCAGTGTATCAATCTACACAAAACTAAGGCAGCTGCCTCCATAAAACACTGAAGAAACAAACAGAACTAACTGGTATTCTGTTGAAAAAGATGTAAATTAAGTTATCACACACACTCACCTGGCTGCACTTATTATCCTGGTAATTAAAGACAACGTTGTTTCAAAGATTACTAAAGAATCAAACCAAAGTATACAAAAATTACATTGAAAAATAAAAGCTTCATCAAAAACTTTCAGTAAAAGATTAATAACTTTTTCCTTAAAAAGCTTAAATTTCAAAATAAAAATACATATGGCAATATAATTATCTATAAGAAAGTAGTAAAATAATTATCCCTCAGGAAAACCACAATGTTTCAGAACAAAGAATCACAAAGATAATTTAAACTTTGGCCTCAGCTGGTAAAGGAAATAACACAGAGAGCCATCAAAATTAAGAAAGGGTCATGGTTCATCTGGGTCTATGTGAGAAGCATCTATAGAAGAGCAGGATAGAAAACATAGGCAATGATCTCTTGGACAGCAGCCATAGCAATATTTTTTTTTGTACATAAGTTTCCTCAGGCAAGAAGCAAAAGCAAAAATTAACTATTAGGACTAATCAAACTAAAAAGCTTTACCACAGAGAAGGAAATCATCAACAAAACAAAGAGACAACCTACTGAATAGAAGATATTTTGCAAATCATATATGTGATAAAAGGTTAATATGCAATATACATAAAGAACTCACCCAACTCAACACCAAAAAAACATTTTTTTGATTAAAAAAATAGCGAAGAGACCTGAAGAGACATTTTTTCCAAAGAAGACCTACAGATGGCCAACAGACACATGAAAAGATGCTCAAGCATCACTAATCCTCAGGGAAATGCAAAGAAAAACCACAATGAGATATCACCTCACACCTGTCAGAATGGCTAGTATCAAAAAGACAAGAAATAACATGTTAGTGAGGATGTGAAGAAAAGGGAACCCTTATGCACAGTTGTTGGGAATATATATTGGTGCAACCACTGTGGAAGACAGTATGGAGTTTCCCCAAAAATTTAAAAATAGAAATTCCATATGATCCAATAATTCCACTGCTGGGTATTTACCCAAAGAATAAAATGCACTACTTCAAAAAGATATATGCACCCCTGTGTTTATTGAAGCATTATTTTTACATTGTTTGTAATAGCCAAGACATGGAAATAACCTAAGCACCCATCAATAAATGAATGGATAAAGAAGATGTCATACACAGAAAGAATGAAATATTACTTAGTCATAAAAAAGAATGAAATCTTGTCCTTTTTGACAACATGAATAGACCTGGAGGGTATAATGCTAAGTAAAATAAGTCAGACAGAGAAAGACAAGTATTATATGATTTCACTTATATATGGAATCTAAAAAATAAAACAAACAGAAACAGACTCATAAATACAGAGGCAGATTGGTGTTTTGATATTCCCCGGGGGAGTGTTGTTGGGAAAATAGGTGAAAAAGACTAAGAGGTACAAGCTCCAGTTATGAAATAAATAAATCACAGGAGTGAAAAGTACAGCATAGGAATAGTCAATAACAGCCAATATTATTTTAATAACACTGTACTGTACAATGACAGATGGTAACTACACTTATCATGGTGGTGAGCATTACATGATGTACAGAATTGTTGAGTCACTATGTTGTACACTCGGAACTAATACATTGTATGTCAACTATACTTCAATTAGAAAAAAGAAAATCATAAGGAAGAAAAAATACAAAAAGAAAAGAAGAAAAGAAACTCTAAAGGCTAAAGTTATTTGATGTTGGACATCCAGTTACAGGTCCTGAAGAGACAACAGAATCGCATTTAAAGAAAGTCACAGTTTGTCAGAGCTTCAGGAACTGCCTAAGAATAAATACCAGACTCTAATCCCAGAAAAAGGAAATACCACATTTGGGTCCTGGCTTTACATTTAAGAGATTTTAAGAGATTTTGCCAGGTAAGTGAGAGAATTGTTCTGTATGTTAGTGAGTGCTAAGAGCAAAAACAACTCTGGCTTTTTTTCTTTTTCATTTTCTTTTTTATCTTTTTTTTTTTTTTTTTTTTTACTTTTTCTTCAGCTTGTCCCATTTAAGGACTTCTATTTATATGTTACAAGAAATAAAGTACAAAAACAGTGACATAAGTTTTCTTCCTTTTGTTAAAGAAGTACTTTACTGGAAATTTTGAAATACCTCTTTCTATAATAACTATCCAAAGCAGTAATTTAACTGCTGAACAGCTGGCTGAGAGTGAGGGCACGATGACAGCCTGGAGTGAAGTGGAGAAGGGAGGCCACAGAATATGTGCAGGAAAACAAACTTTGTATGTGGGAATGTTCTGCATGAGTTCTATTACTGTTTGGAAACTGATTCCTTTGGTGTGCTGAGGAATATAGACAAGGACAGAGTTCTTTTCGTGTTTTTTTTTTAATTTATTTTTTTAAATTTACATCCCAGTTAGTTAGCATATAGTGCAACAATGATTTCAGGAGTAGATTCCTTAATGCCCTTTACCCATTTAGCCCATCCCTCCTCCCACAACCCCTCCAGTAACCCTGTTTGTTCTCCATATTTAAGAGTCTCATGTTTTGTCTCCCTTGTTTTTGCTTCCCTTCCCTTATGTTCATCCGTTTTGTATTTGTTTTTGTGTTTTGAGGATGCCTAAGCGATGGCATCCTACTGCTTTGGCATGGAGCATGAAAGTACCCATGGATGATTTTCCTTTATTATGTAATACTTTCTGATATATAATTAGATGTTTTATTTCCCTCACAATTACCTGAACTAATTCATCTATATGAATTATTAAAGTCCATCTCAGTATAATACTCTCAGAATGGAAGAATGAGGGAAGTAAAGGTAAATAAATGAATAAACACCTGAGGCTATTTCCAGAAAAGAGAGCCATGTACCAGATTTGTCAATTCTCAAAAACAGTCATTTTGATGTGTTATCAAACTATCAGAATGTGATAGCAAAGGATCAAGATCCTTTGTATCCAAGATCTATGTATCACATGACAGTAATTGTTCTGTCTATATTTATTAGAGAAGAAATAGCCTACCAAAAAAAAAAAAAAGAATGGAGAAAACTATTGCAATTTATTCTAAGATTGAATGGAGATGTGCTCAAATAATGTCATTGTGAATCTCTCTATGCATGTATACGTACATATGTATGTATGTATATAATTATTATTATACTATTATTATTATATTGGCTGTGCTTTTATTCTATTGGCTTTCTTTTCCAACAAGATCCCTAGTAGGCTCAGGCTCATGCAGTGTTTATAATTTATAATTTCAGAATAGAAATAATATAAGTTGGTTAAGAAAAGGCAGCTTGGGCCAGTATTATTTAGAATTTTAGTCCTGCAGCTTAAAAGCTATACGACTTTGTGCAAGCAACCTCATACCTCTGAGCCTCAGTTTCTCTATCTATAAAATGAGTATAATAGTATTAAAGCTCATAAAGTGGTTGTGAGAATTAAATAATTTCTTCCATGCAAACTACTTGGAATAGTGTTTAGAATATTAGAAACATTTCATTAAAGTGATCACAAAATAGGGGCTCCTGGGTGGCTCAGTCGGCTGAGCGTCCGACTTCACCTCAGGTTATGATCTCGCGGTTCGTGAGTTCGAGCCCCGCGTCAGGCTCTGGGCTGATGGCTCAGAGCCTGGAGCCTGCTTCCGATTCTGTGTCTCTCTCTCTCTCTGCCCCTCCCCCATTCATGCTTTGTCTTTCTCTGTCTCAAAAATGAATAAACATTAAAAAAAAAAGTTTAAAAAGTGATCACAAAATAAATATAAGAATAATTAATCTCTGTCACGGTATAAACATTATAAGGGTCTGACTGGCTCCATATGGGTAATGTGTTCACTTGTGGACCAATCCCTGTGCCCTGAGTGATTGCATAGCCAAAACACAGGGTGGGACATACATGGCCTCTTCTCTGAAAGCCAGGGAAATCACATGAAATGGGGGAAGGATAGTCTCCAGAATTGGAGCAGAAAAAATAGATATACTCTGAGCTATGGATTGTATTTGTTAAGATTGTTCCAAAAAGAGGGATAGGTTTCAGTGTTCAGATGGAGTTTATCAGGGACTAGTAAAGGCAGAGGGAGGGGAAACAAGCAGGAGTTGATATCTTTCCAGCCAGGTCCTTGTATGCACTTGCTTCTAGCATTTCTCCTTTTTGCTCTGTTGCATTTTTCCCTGAACTTCCCAATAATTATCTCTACATCGCAGCATCCTGGAGTCGTAGTGTGACCGTAGTATGTGGTGTTACTATTTGTATACTGGCAAAGGTCTTTTTAGGATATGACTATGTGTTTTATAGTATTAAAGACACTGACCACTTCAACTGAAAATTTGTGAATTCAGTTAAAACACAATCACACTAAGGGCTTTATGATTTTCAGATAAAATGCTGGCTGAGTAAATTAATTATGTAACTTTAAACTGGTACAGATTTGAAGCATGATGACTGTAGAAAAAAAATGTCCTTATAGCTTTCATTTTTTGTGTGAAGCAGGTTTATTCATTTCTGGCTAGTCATCAACCGCCTGCCATCTCCTCCCAAAATGTCATTACTTTATTTGAAATCTTCTGTCTATTATGTCCTGACCATAAGATTTTAAGGATATATTATCGGATAAGATCACAGTAAGTAAAACTGGGAGATCTCCACTGTAAAAACAAAACAAAACAAAACAAAAACCAAAAACAAAAAATAAAAAAAAATGCACCAAGTGAGTTAAACAGACCTAGAAGTATTTTTGCCCTTTAGGGATGTGTTCAGCTCATCTTCCTTATTTCTAATGCACTCGAAGGCTCAGCCTGACTAATTCATACTCAGAACAAATTGCATAACACTCCAAGACTGACACTTCCAAAGTTCATCCACTCTGTAGTTGCTTGACATTAGAAAAGGGCAACTTTTGAAAAACGAATAAAATAGATTTTCTCACTCTGCTGGTCATGTCTCAAAAACAGCTGAACAGGTTTTTTAAAACTTAACTTTTAAAATAGTCCATCATTCAACATTCACAATTTCAATATTGATACTATTAAGATTAGCAAGTCAATTTTTTTCCAGAAATCTAAATATCTCAAGATTCTAAATATTATTAAAAACATAAGTTCCACAAGGATAATGGCTTTATCTTTTTAATTCATAAGACACACAGCTTAACCCAATATCTTTCATTTAATAAAAGTTAAAAAAAAGTGATCAACTTAATGAATGAGTAAAAAGGATTTTTATTATGAAATATATGTATCACATAAAAGTAAAATACAGATAACCCTCAGGTTATTAATTCATAGTATTCTTATTTTGGGCACTCAGTCAATTATACTAAAATTATTAATATATGACACCAAAATAGCAAGAAACATTCACATGAATTTATACCGGTTCATATTCTCATAGATGTACCTCAAAAGTTTATCTCAGATAGTTTTCACTTTGAAGCAAACACTACTCTATTTCAACTTGGCTTTGTTAAGAAAAGGGATTTATTTAAGAGTATAAATATGACTTCTCAGAAACTAGATGGACTCTAACATCAGGACATCTTGATTTAGGGTCTAAAATAATGTATCAGGGCTCTGTTTCTTCCTCCATCACTCGTGTCTCCTTTTGTAAGCTTCCCCTTATTCTGAAGTATACTATCAGCTTGTATTCTAAAAAGAAGAGACTTTTTTGGTCATGTGCCCAGCTCTGAACTTTTACTGTATCAGGGTCTTTGGATACACTGACAGCCCCAGGTCTTGAGTCATGTACCTAGGCAGGAGGCAAAAGGAAGATCTGGTTGATCTCCACTGTAATTAACAAATATCAGGGTTTGGGGTAGGGTAGTTCTACATGGCAACAGTTGGTACACTGATTATAAAGAAGACCTCAATTTTTCGTATGTCTATTTGTACGTCTTTTCCAAGGCAACGTGACTTTGAAGTTCTTTCTACCAAGGAAAGAGACTGTTTCTCTACCCTCTAAATCTGGGATGGCTCCGTGACTTGCTTTAGCCAATAGAATGCTTCTGCTCTCTTTCTTGACCACTGTGACTACCATGACAACAAACTAGGCTGATGGAAAATGAGAGACGACATGTAGTGATTTGTCCCAGGAAGGACAGTAATCCGTCCCAGGTAAGGTTGTCCTAGATCAGACACAACCCAGAAAACTCTCCAAATAACTACAGATGCAGGAATGAGCTGAGCTGAAATCAATCAACCTAGCTCATCTAACTAACTTTTGAAAGAGAAATAGATATTGAACCAAAAGAAGTATTCAGTTACTATAAAATAGTGAATGGGTTTCCATTGTTGATTGGAACTGTCTCTGAAAGAAAATAAAATATTTTCCCACAATGATTAAATGACAACACGAAGTAAAATAATTTTATAATGGGTAACAATGGATATTATGAAAAATAATATTCATTTAAATGCACATCTTATATCTATTAAATAAAATGGTCTTATTGCCTAAGAGAGATAATTCCTTAACATGGTTAGTAATAGATTAAAAGGGTTCAGCATTATAAGCAAAGGATAGATCTTGTGACAAAAATAGAATAATAAATAATATTAAAAATGGATATGAACAGTGCTGTATGCTTTTGAGATACACTCCAATCAATCCATAGTTTTGAATTTTTTTTTTGCAATTTAAAACAAGACAAAGTAAAAAATGAATGACTTAATAATGCAAAGTATGCAAAGTTAATTCTGAAGGAGTGACATACATGTTGCAAAATGAAGCCAGCACTGATGAGATGAAAAGTAAACAACAACAAAAAAGAAAGTTGTGGGGTTTTTTGCTACTAGATCTCCAGGGTGAATAACTTGAAATACAATGCTAAGGCTGGCTATAGGGAAATTTTCAATGAGTAAGAAGAAGTCAGAGAGTGATTTCTTGATATAATTTTCTCAATGATATCATGTTCCTCAAAGTCCCACTTAATATCTTATCAGATATAACTTTTGAGATGCCTCCAGAGAGTATCAATCCTCCTAAAGCTGTCCCTGTACTTTCTGAACTGCTACAATAAAGATTAGGCAGAAATTATAAAGAAGATAACTTTTTACACTAACTAGATCATGTTAACTTTATGAAGCCGTATTTCCCTGTTTAATAAAACCGTATGTCTGTTATCAATATTTATGTGTAATGAGTCTATCAATTATAACTGATTAAATGTGTTTTTAAATTTAAGTTGGGCATCAAACTCCTCATTAAAAATAAAACACTCAAAAAATTTATTGTATTAACATTGTAGCAACTTAGTTCTTTTTTTTCAGCAACTTAATTCTGAATCTTACCATTCCTCCTTGAGAAACAAAGTAAAAGGGGGGCGGTGGGGGGGAATCTATACTCTAATTTTCATACAAACTATGAGAACTAAAACTTAAAAATTGCAATATTATTCTAAGTGTTACCAAAATAGCTCAGGCCAATAGAGTACAGTAAAACTTTCTGTAAGAAGTTACACAGGGAGCTGAGCCACAGCATGCCAGCAATGGTGAATCTCAAATACCTCCAGTTAAAAATCATTCTCAAAAGGTGAGCACCCCATCATAACTAAAAATGTTATGAGCAGGACAAATTTCCCTAGAGAAGCCAGAATAGTAGCAAAGGGGTAGAGAAAAGGTAAGGAAAAGGCACAGAATGAAAACCTCTGAAAGCACCAGCAAAATTACCTTTCAAAAGTAAGGGAATCATATTGGATGCATTCATGGGGGAGGGGGGTGACAGGGACTGATGATGGAACTCTGGGAGCAGAGGACTGGTAGGGAAAAACTTCTAGCACCTGCCTAAACTTGCAGAGAAAGCAAAGCTTAGCTACAAAGACAAACTATGTTTGAAGGAAATAGCAAATCATCAAGAGAAGAAGAAGCCCTTTGCAAAGGATTGATATCTACTCCATCACTACTGCTTCTGCCCCTCCCCTCCCAGGCAGGAATTCCTTGCAAAGAGCTGGTCCATAAAATTGCCACTTACCCAAATATGGGTAACCAGAAACGAAGAAGGGATATTCAAATACAGATTATATAAATGATAGCACCAGAATTTTTTCTACAATATAGTTCATTAGATAAACACTGCTATGGAACAGATCAACCATGAGTTAAAAGCAACTACAGTGATGATAAACCAATCAGAGAATGAAGGTAAAATTCATAGCAGGAATATAAGAACTCAAGAAAGACATGGCCAGACAATTCCTAAAAGTGAAAGAGAACTGACAGAGACAAAAAGGAAGGAAGGGAGGGAGGGAGGGAGGGAGGGAGGGAGGGAGGGAGGGAGGGAGGGAGGAAAGAATAATAAAAAAAAAAATCGAACCTTAAGAGAAATGAGAAAAAGTTAAAATGTCCAACAAGATCCAAGAGCCTATCTTTAACTGCTCTAATTGAAATCTCTCCCTAAATTCCCACGTGTGTTTGAGTCAGTATTTGAGGATTTTTTTTTTCTTTTTCCTTTCTTTTTTTAGCTGTTTGCCTACTCACAAACCAGTAACACAGGTTTTCATTACTGTATTAATAAATCTTTTAGGGCTACTATTCTCTCATTGCTCTTCTTGTCAGTGTTGTTTTTCCCTTATTATTATTTTAATATTATTATAATTATCATGCAGATGATGTTTGTGTGTGTGTGTGTTTCTGTTGAAACACTTTTATCTATCCAGGTATGCAAGCCGCTCACCTATGTTCTGTTCTTGTGTTTATAGCTTTATGATTTTTTTCTGCATCTGAATCATTAATGCATTTTAAGGTTATATTAGTATGTGATATGTATTAAAATGGACCAATTTTATGATTTGCAGATAAATATCTAGTTTGAGCATCATTAACTTAAATAAAGCTCTCAGCAAACAATCTTATATACCACTGATGAGTGCAAAATGCTACAGCACATATGGAGTGTAATTTGGCAATATCTATCAAATGTTTTAAACACATTTTCCCTCTGACCCAGTAATGTTCTTTCTGAAGTTATTCCTGCACCGGTGTAAAGCAACATGTATGAAATACATCTTTACATTACTGAAGTAGGAAGGTATTGAAAAAACTCATTTATTCAATGATAAAGAATTTTGTAATTGAAACTAAAGTATAATGAAAGTATAACAAAATACTCTGTAGAGATGAAGCTTTCTCTTATATGTGTATATAGATGGGGAAAATGATTCAATATGCATCAAATAAAAATATCAATAGAATTTTGAAACAATATACTACTTTTGCTTAAGAAACTTGGAAAGTAAACATTTACTCATATTTGTTTATATTTGCATAAATAAAAGCTGAAAGGACATGTATGAGACTGAAAAAGTGGTTAACATTAGAGGCAAAAATATGAAGGGAAAGGGAGAGGTGTGACTTCATACTTATTTTAACGTTTAAATGAATAGTCAATAGCATGCTTCAAAAACTTATAATGTGTCTTTTTATTTAATTAAAACATTTTTAATGTTTATTTATTTTTGAGAGAGAGAGAGAGAGAGAGAGAGAGAGAGAGAGAGAGAGAGAGAGCATGAGCAGGGGAAGGACAGTGAGAGAGGGAGACATATAACTCGAAGCAGGCTCCAGGCTCCACTGCTCTGTCAGCACAGAGTCCACCTGGGGATGAAACTCACGAACTTTGAGCTCAAGACTTAAGCTGAAGCCAGATGCTTAACTGACTGACCCACCCAGGCACCCCTATAGGGTGCTTTTTAGGAGAACACTTTATTTTACCTTTTTTCTCTTCATGGAAAGATGAACTATGACAGAACATTTTCACACATAGTGGTTTAAGTGAATAATCAAATAAGGAATTTATAACATTATTTCCTGATTTACATGTTTGTTTTAGATCACATTAGCCCTGTGTTAGACTATGTTGATTAAAAAACTAGGCAATCCACCCAAGGTTGTTCAAATCAATGACTCTGTTGATCCTTGAACTACCATGTGTTAGAAGATACTTCTCTGTGAATCTTTAACATTTCTGCAGTCTTGCAAACAGAAGCACTGAGAGTTATTTGTTACAGATTATCTTTTCAAGGATGTTTGTAGAGCAAACAGATGTAGAAGACATAGATAGTATCTCCATCTAGAGCAAAGGGCAGACTTGTTTATAATCAGTATAATCAAAAGAATGTCTCCTTCCAAGGCAAAGGAGCTTCCTTTGTTTGCAGCCCATTACAAAAGATGGGGAGTTTCCTGAGATCAATGCTAAACTACCCTGTACACCTAGAAAACTGATTTGAGGATTAACACAACAATCTGCACAACCTGAATCACAGAACTCAGTAGGTACTCGGCATGGAGAGGTGAACTGGGGGAGAGAGAAGCTGTGGAGGGCAGGGAGCCGTTATCGCTGTGGAGAGAGGATGCAGATGCGGGGAGAGTACGGGAAAAGCATTCCCCCCAAAAGCAGTTGAAGAGAAAGTGGAAAAGTGGAAACAGCCACAGGGATTGAACTAAAAAGGAAGAAAGGAGAAAGGAGAGGGTTTAAATTCCATTAAGACTCTATAAACAGGGGGAGTGCAGAGTCTGAAACTCTGAAGCTCAATACCTGGTGGTGCTCTGGTGGGAAGGGTGAATCCCCAGGAGGAGAGTGAGGTCCGGGGTTCCTCGGGCCACATGGATAGAGGCAGTTCCCCTGCTGGGAGGATGTTTGTTAGAGGCTATGTGCCCCCCTCCCCTCCACCACAGGCAAAGGTGCCAGCAGACCCTAGAGAATAACCATATTCACTGGTGCTGGAACAAAGTCATTAAGGGTGAAGCCTGGTGCCAGATGTGTGTTGTGATTTTCTATAACCCCTAAAATGCTGCTGCTACACAATAACATGAACTTTTTCTGGGGCAGCCTGGCACCCAGCCACACTCTCTGAGCACCAGCAGCAGCACAGTCCCGCGAACGTTCCTGGGTGCGGCCGCACCCGGCCATAGCTCGGTGAGACTCTCCCCCAAAAGGTCTGAGCAGGTCAAAGCCACAGTCCCTCAGAAATGAGGGTTTGGGAAACACAGCCGCATCTGAGACAAAACTCAGGAGGGAGGTGCCACCGGGCAAACTGACGGCTTGGTCATGGACAGTGTAAAAGCTGGAAGTGGACAGAAGCTGGAGACAAAGAACAGATGCACGATTTGTTGACTGGGAGAACGGAGTTCTGATACTAGAGACTGGGTAACAGGGTGACGCCATTTTCACCCCTCCTGCGCATGTGCATACACACAAGCACCACAAAAATCCTCCCCATTAAGCTAAGCAGCACCACCTAGTGGACAAAGGAGCTGTTACGCTAAGCCCCGCCCACTGAGCCAACCTCTCTCTTCAGGAACACCACAAGTCTCTCTGCCTGCTTAGTTTACGGACTATAAATTGATTAATAGTTTGGCTTCTAGGGGAAAATGTAATTTCAATTGTATTTCAGTGTGTTCACTGGTCCATCTCTTCAGTTTTCTTTTTTTTTCCGTTTGTCCTTTCTTTTCTTTTTCTTGACTAGGAAAGAGAAACAATTTATTTTTATTTTCAATTTTTATTAAAAATATTTTTCTTTAATTTTTTCTACTATATTTTTTACTATTTTGTGAATTATTCAAATTCTATTTTACTTCCATCATTTCATTTTAAATATTTCATTTTATTTATTTATTCAAATTTTCAAACGTTTTCCTTTTATTTTTCTTTTTTCCCCTCTATTTTCTTTTTCTTATTTTTTCCTCCTTCTTTCTCTAACCTATCAAGCTCCTTTTAACAACTAGACCAAAACACCTAGGATCTAGCCTCATTTATTTGATTTGTGTGTGTGTGCGTTGTTGTTTTTAATTTTTTAATGTTAGTATTTTTAACCTTATTAATTCCTTTTCTTCCTTCAAAATGATGAAATGAAGGAATTCACCCCAAAAGAAAGCAGGAATAAATGATAGCCAGGGACTTAATCAACACAGATACAAGCAAGATATCTGAACCAGAATTTAGAATCATGATAAAAAGAATACTAGCTGGGTTGAAAATAGATTAGAATCCCTTTCTGTGGAGATAAAAGAAGTAAAAGCTAGTCAGGATGAAATAAAAAATGCTATAACTGAACTGCAATCTCGAATGGTGCCACAGCAGCAAGGATGGATGGGGAAGAGCAGCGAATGAGTAATATAGAGGACAAACGTATGGAGAATAATGAAGCAAAAAAAAAAAAAAAAAAAAAAAAAAGGGAGACTAAGGCAAAAGAGCACAATTTAATAATTAGAGAAATCAGTGAGTCACTTAAAAGGAGTAACATCAGAATCAATGGTGTCCTAGAAGATGAAGAGAGAGAAAAAGGGGTAGAAGGGTTATGTGAGCAAATCATAGTGGAAAACTTTCCTTCCCTGGGGAAAGACATAGACATCAAAATCCAGGAAGCACAGAAGACCACCATTAGATTCAACAAAAAAACAACCATCAACAGGGCATATCATAGTCAAATTTACCAAATAATCAGTCAAGAAAACAATCATGAAAGCAGCAAGAGAAAAACAGTCCTTAACCTACAAGGGAAGACAGATGAGGTTTGCAGCAGACCTATCCAGAGAAACTTGGCAGGCCAGAAAGCAGTGGCAGGATATATTCAATGTCCTAAATTGGAAAAATATGCAGCAAAGAATTATTTATCCAGCAAGGCTGTCATTGAAACAGGATATATTAAAAGTTTCCCAAACCAAAATTAAAGCAGTTTGTGACCACTAAACCAGTCCTGCACGAAATTTTAAGGGGGCTCTCTGAGGGGAGAAAAGACGGAAAAAAAAAGTGATCAAAAGTAACAAAGACTAGAAAGGACCAGAGAATATCACCAGAAATTCCAACTCTACAAGAAACACAATGGCACTAAATTCCTATCTTTCAGTACTTACTCTGAACATCAATGGATTAAATGCTCCAATCAAAAGACAGAGGGTAACAGAATGGATAAGAAAACAAGATCCACCTATGCTGTTTATAAGAGACCCATTTTAGACCTAAAGACACCTTCATATTGAAAGTAAGGGGATGGAGAACCATATGGCATGCTAATGGTCACCAAAAGAAAGACAGAGTACCTATACTTATATCAGACAATCTAGACTTTAAAATAAAGAATGTAACAAGAGATGAAGAAGGGCATTATATCATAATTAAGGGGTTTATACACAAAAAGATCTAACAATTGTAAACCTTTATGCTCCAAATGTGAAAGCACCCAAATATATAAATCAATTAATCACAAACATAAATTCATTGGTAATAATACCATAATAGTAGGGGACTTCAACACCACACTTACAGAAATGAACATATCATCTAATAAGAAAGAAACAATGGCTTTTAGTGACACACTGGACCAGGTAGACTTAACAGATATATTCAGAACATTTCATCCTGAAGCAACAGAATATACATTCTTCTCCAGTGCACATGGAACGTTCTCCAGAATAGATCACATACTGGGACACAAATCAGCCCTCAACAAGTACAAAAAGATCAAGATCATACCGTGTATATTTTCAGACCACAATGCTGTGAAACTTGAAATCAACCACAAGAAAAAATGTGGAAAGATAACAAATACTTGGAGACTAAAGAACATCTTACTAAAGAATGAATGAGCTAAACAATAAGTTAAAGAGGAAATTTAAAATGTACACGGAAGTCGATGAAAATGATAACACCACAGCCTAAAACCTCTGGGATGCAGCAAAAGTTGTCATAAGAGGAAAGTATATAGCAATCCAGGCCTTCCAAAAGAAGGAAGAAACGACTCAGATATACAACCTAACCTTACACTTTGAAGAGCTGGAAAAAGAACAGCAAATGAAACCCAAAACCAGCAGAAGACAGGAAACAATACAGATTACATCAGAAATCAATGCTATCAAAAACAAACAAACAAACAAACAAACAAACAAACAAACAAACAAAAAACAGTAGAACAGATCAATGAAACCAGAAGCTGGTTCTTTGAAAGAATTAACAAAATTGATAAGTCACTAGCCAGTTTGATCAAAAAGAAAAAGGAAAGGACCCAAATAAATAAAATCAAGAATGAAAGGATAGATATCACAACCAACACAGCAGAAATACAAACAATAATATGAGAATATTATGAGCAATTATATGCCAATAAAATGGGCAATCTGGAAGAAATGGGCAAATTCCTAGAAAGATATACATTACCAAAACTGAAACAGGAAGAAATAGAAAATTTGAACAGACCCATAACCAGTAAAATCAAATTAGTAATCAAAAATCTCCCCAAAAACAAGAGTCCAGGGCCAGGTGGCTTTCCAGGGGAATTCCACCTAGCATTTAAGGAAGAGTTAACACCTATTCTCTTGAAGCTGTTCCAAAAAATAGAAATGGAAGGAAAACTTTCAAATTCTATGAAGCCAGTATTACCTTGATTACAAAACCAGACAAAGACCCACTAAAAAGGAGAACTATAGACCAATTTCCCTAATGAACAAGGACGAAAAAGTTCTCAACAAGATATTAGGCAACTGGATCAAACAATACATTAAGAAAATTATTCATCGGGGCGCCTGGGTGGCTCAGTCGGTTAAGCGTCCGACTTCAGCTCAGGTCATGATTTCACCGTCCGTGAGTTCGAGCCCTGCGTCGGGCTCTGGGCTGATGGCTCAGAGCCTGGAGCCTGCTTCTGATTCTGTGTCTCCCTCTCTCTCTGCCCCTCCCCCATTCATGCGCTGTCTCTCTCTGTATCAAAAATAAACGTTACAAAAAAAATTTAAAAAAAAAGAAAATTATTCATCATGACCAAGTGGGATTTACACATGTGATTTGGGGCTGGTTCAATATCCACAAAACAATCAATGTGATTCATCACATTAATAAAAGGACAAGAACCACATGATCCTCTCAATAGATGCAGAGAAAGCATTTGTCAAAATACAGCTTCCTTTCTTGATAAAAACCCTCAAGAAAGTAGGGATGGAAGGATCATACCTCAAGATCATAAAAGTCATATATGAAAGACCCAATGCTAATATCATCCTCAATGGGCTAAACTGAGAGCTTTCCCCTTGAAGTCAGGAACACGACAGGGACGTCCACTCTCGCCACTGCTATTGAACATAGTATTGGAAGTCTTAGCCTCGGCAATCAGACAACACAAAGAAATAAAAGGCATCAAATGGCCAGGAGGAAGTGAAACTTTCACTCTTCTCAGAAGTTTGATACTCTATATGTAAAAGCCAAAAGATTCCACCAAAAAAACTGCTAGAACTAATCCATGAATCAGCAAAGTGGCAGGATATAAAATCAATGCACAGAAATTGGTTGCATTCCTATACACCAATAATGAAGCAACAGAAAGAGAAATCAAGGAATTACTCCCATTTACAATTGCACCCAAAACCATAAAATACCTAGGAATAAATCCTACCCAAAAAGATGCAAAATCTATATGCTGAAAACTATAGAAAGCTTATGAAAGAAACTGAAAAAGACACACACAGAAAAAGGAAATATATTCCATGATTCTGGATAGGAAGAACAAATATTGTTAAGCTGTCAATACTACCCAAAGCAATCTACATATTAAATGCAATACCTAACAAAAAACACCATCACTCTTCACAGAGCTAGAACAAACAATCCTAAAATTTGTATGGAGCCAGAAGAGACTCTGAATAGCCAAAGCAATCTGGAAAAAGAAAACCAAAACTGGAGGCATCACAATCCTGGACTTCAAGCTGTATTACAAAGCTGTAATCAAGGCAGTATTGTACTGGCACAAAAACAGACATGCAGAACAATGGAACAGAATAGAGATCCCAGAAATGGACCCACAAACATATGGCCAACTAATCTTTGACAAAGCAGGAAAGAATATCCAATGGAATAAAGACAGTCTCTTCAGCAAGTGATGCTGGAATCACTGGACAGCAACATGCAGAAAAAGGAACCTGGACCACTTTCTTACACCATACACAAAAATAAACTCAAAATGGATAAAGACCTTAATGTAAGACAGGAAGCCATCAAAATCCTGGAAGAGAAAGCAGTCAAAAACCTCTTTGACTTTGGCCACAGCAACTTCTTACTCAACATGTCTCCGGAGTCAAGGGAAACATAACCAAAAATGGACTATTGCAACCTCATCAAAATAAAAAGCTTCTGCACAGTGAAGGAAACAATCAGCAAAACTAAAACACAACCAACAGAATGGGAGACGATATTTGCAAATGACATATCAGATAAAGGGTTAGTATCCAAAATCTAGAAAGAACTTATCAAACTCAACACCCAAAAAACAAATAATCCAGTGAAGAAATGAGTGAAAGACATGAATAGACACTTCTCCAAAGAAGACATCCAGATGGTTAGTTGACAGATGAAAAAAATGCTCAATATCACTCATCATCAGGGAAATACAAATCAAAACCACAATGAGACACCACCTCACACAAGTCAGAATGGCTAACATTAACAACTCAGGGAAAAATAGATGTTGGTAAGGATGCAGAGAAAGAGGATCTCTTTTGCACTGCTCGTGATATGTAAACTCGTGCAGACACTCTGGAAAACAGTAGGGACGTTACTCAAAAAATTAAAAATAGAACTACCCTATAACCCAGCAATTGTACTACTAGATATTCATCCAAGGGATACAGGTGTGCTGTTTTGAAGGGATACAAGCACCCCAATGTTCATAGCAGCACTATCAAAAATAGCCAAAGTATGGAAAGAGACCAAATGTCCATCAATGGATGAATGGATAAAGAAGATGTGGTATACACACACACACACACACACACACACACACACACACACACACACACACTGGAGTATTATTCAGCAATCAAAAAGAAGGAAATCTTGCTATTTGCAACTACATCGATGGAACTGGAGGGTATTATGCTAAGTGAAATCAGTTGGTCAGAGACAAATATCATATGACTTCACTCACATGAGGACTTGAAGATACAAAACAGATGAACATAAGGGTTTGTGGGAGGGGGGATGGGCTAAATGTGTAAGGGCATTAAGGAATCTACTCCTGAAATCATTGTTTCACTATATGCTAACTTACGTGGATTTAACTTAAAAAATTAATTAAAAATTATAAAAATTTAAAAAAAAGGAATGGGAGTTTCATGAGCTTGCATTTGTGTGTGTGTGTGTGTGTGTGTGTGTGTGTGCGCGCGCGCGCGTGCATGCGCGGGTGTGTGAGTGTGTTTTATAATTCACTGCTATGCATGCATCACTTTGCTTTGCTTTGTTGCATCATTCTGTAGGAGTTTAGATTCAGGAAACACCACAAGAAATGATCATACATTGAGTACTACTGTAGCAGTGTAATAAACTATCTTTTGTCTCTGAGCCCAGAGTCTCATGTTTGCTTCCAGCATCCATAAAATGTCAGCAGACTAGCTTATTAGCTTGCAAGTAGCATAAAGTCTCAGATCCATCATGGTCTTGACACCATTTGGGCTTATATATCCAAATTTGTGATATATACCTTAAGGCCTTATAAAACAAAGTTTCCTTGTCTTCTGAATCATTCCTCAATATTAATTTAATCTTATGATCAATTCATATAAAAATGTGCATGCATACATGTGTTTTGTAGGAAAGGATGTAGACAACTCAAGTTAGGACAACTCAAAATATTTTCTATCACTTAGAAAATATACATATGAGGGTAACTGGATTTCAGACTACACTTGAAGTATCTCAGAGGTTTTTTTTAAAGATTATTTTCTTATAATGGAAAATGATTCTTAAAAAAATTAAAACAGTAAGACTAAAAACAATGAAAAAATAACCCATACCATATAGCTTATTATACTCAGATCTAGTCTCAAAAACAGCAATTAGCCTTTGCACAAACTTGTTATTAAATGGTTATTTTACTGAATCAGTCAACTATCTTCAAAGTCACAGAAAAAAATATAAAATAGTTCACAGAAAGATTCCATTTGTATATGAGCATGTGCATAAACCTGGAAGAATGACAATTTTAATAGTGACGTCTCTGTGTAGTGATATATCATGTAATCTTAATTTGATTCCTTGTGGCTTTCCATGTTTACAGATTAAAAAAAAGAATCCAGTTTTATTTCCAAAGTTTTAATCATTAAAAAATAAAATTGTTTAATTTTTTCATTTCTAAACTGATTTGTGAGTATAGGCACAACATATAGCAATGATGTTCTATATCTACATTGTTTTTCTAGTGACTTTTCTCTAAATGTAACCTATAATATATGACAAAAAATTCATATTTTCTCTGTCACTTCAGTAGCTGAAATATCAAAATAAAATTCATGGACACTTTGATAGGAGTAAGCCAATAAAATAACCTAATGCTTGAGGCATCCTTCCTTTACTTAAATATGTTTTGACAATATTTTATAGGTGCTTCAAATACATTAAATTTATTAATCTAAGTTAGCGCATGCTATTTTTTTTAAAGTTTTGATATTCAATACTTTTTAATTTCTTTTTACCTATAGTTAAGCTCTCATTAGCAGTCCTCTTCTTCCCCTCTCTTTAATGTTGCCTTTTTGGAAACACATCAGTTTTTGATAATTAATAATAATATGAAGTTGCTTGAAGAGGAAGATGGATTAATATATTATTTCTGATATAGAGGTCAAGAGGTTGGCATAGATATTTTTTGAAAGTGTTGACAATCACTTGTGAGATTCTCAATGAAAAATTGCTCTGAGATCAGAGTGCTGAAGTGAGAACTTCTTTCACTCAGTATTAAAACTGATTTACTAACTCACTGTCCTAATGACTGCCATCAATATTATATAGATGCATATAAGTAAGTAGGCAGTTCTCTTCACAGTAAAGAAGGAAAAAAAAAGTAAAGGACTCAAGAACTCTTCATTTCTCCCTTCATATAAAAGGAAACATCCTACATGAGGATGTTCAGTAGCCTCCCAGGTCTCTATCCAATAGCTACCAGCAACTTCTCCAGTCATGACAACCAAAAATATTTCCAGATATTGCCCAAATTCTCCTGAGGTCAAAATCATCCCAGTTAAATACTGATACAACCAGAATTTGCCTGATGTAGGAGGTTATGCTAACTGGCAGAACTAGGGATGGGATACACTAGTTAACCGAGTGATATGTTTTATTAAAGTCTTAGTCTTGTTCATACTCTTTCATATTGGTAACCTTATCTTAATAACATTAGCTCCTCAACTGCTCTTACTCATGTAAAGAAAAAAAGGGGTGCCTGGGTGGCTCAGTCAGTTAAGTGTCCAACTTTTGGTTTTAACGCAGGTCATGATCTCATGGTTTGTGGGTCTGAGCCTCACGTTGAGCTCTGTGCTGACAGTGCAGAGCCTGCTTGGGATTCTCTCTCTCTCCCTCTCTCTTCCCCTCCCCACTCTCATTCTCTCTCAAAAAATAAACTAAAAAAAAGTGTATGAGAAGAGGTTGTTATGCAATGAGAATGAAGCAGTCGTATTTGGTCCACAGATATATTTTATACTCATACAGAGACAAAGATGGACAGGATGTTATCAGTGATCTCCTTTATGTATGAAAACTCCTTTGGGTAGCCATCTCAACAGGCCAATCCTGGTGTATTACAGAAAAATAAGGTAAGCAAATTGTGGCTAGTTTATGCTTGTTGCTCCTGCATAATTTTTAGTAACAATTCCTTTCACTCTAAATCCCTATCTCCATCAGTTATTAGCTATGATACTTTGGTCTCAGTTTCCTCATATTTAAAATGGGTAAATAATAGCAGTTGCTTCCTCATAAGATAACATACATAAAATACTTAAATGGCATTTGTAAATAATAATATGCATAATACAGACATAAGCTACTTAGAACACTTCCTTACACAATACTATTACAATCTTGTTTAATTATTGTGGCCCTGTCTTTTCTTCTATACATACTGGAAAAAAAGAAAAAAACAGGTGTGGGAGACTATACCCACATTTTTTCTTTAAAATCTTAAATTATGGCTCAATGTACTCATTATATCATTCTGATGTTTTCTATTTGATATTTCAATAAAATTTTAATCACATTTCATTTGGTTATTTGTATGCTCTATTTATGCACTTAATAATTTCATTTATGTTTGTATAATTTTTAATATTACATTGAAATTATTATTGCTGTTACATCATATTTATTCTTTCTGAAGAATTATTTTTGACATTTACATGATCAGTAGTTGGGAAATGAGTGTAGACAGACTTCCAAGAGCCTTCAGTGATCCTACCTCCTGATATTCACATTTTTGTGAATTTTGTGAAACCCTTGACAGGGTTTAGTGACTTGCTTCTAACGTGTAAAATATGACAAAGGTGAAGGGATCCACTTTCATGATAAGACTACTAAAGATTGTGGTTTCCAGGCGTGCCTGGGTGGCAGTCAGTTAAGCATCTGGCTCTTGATTTCCGCTCAGGTCATGATCTCACAGTTTGTTAGATCAAGTCTGCATCAGGCTCTGTACTGACAGCCCAGAGCCTGTTTGGGATTCTTTCTGTGCCCAGCACATTCTCTCTCTTTCTCTCAATAAATAAATAAACATTAAAAAAATAAATAAATGACATGAATAAAAAATAAACTTTTTGCCTCTCTTCCATATTTTCATGATCACATTGACATCACTAAAACCTTGATCTTTCATGTAAATCTCTGTATAAAACTTTTCAAAATTTTTTAATATGAAAGTGAACATAAAATAGAAAAGTGGAAATAAAGGAGGACTTGTTCAGTTATTTTGTTTTGTTTTGCTTCAAAATAGGGGATCCCAGGCTCAAGTGGATAATCCAGGGAGAGGCAATGGAGGCAATAGGGGTGGAAGGAAGAAATGCAAAAGAGAAGTTCTTGAGGAAGCAACCTGGGATGGCACCTAGGGAGCATAGATGGAAGGATTCTCCTTGACTAGAGGGGCAATACTTTATCCCTCACTCCTCAGCAGGCAAGAAAAAGGGATAAATATTCACATATGTTGATGATTTTTCTGGTGATCAGAGAAGGGAATTCATGAATCAGAGTATGCAATCTGTGTATTAGCAATATAAAATAAAATAATTTGAATGAAATAAACTGATAATCTATATAGAGATAATTAAACTTATTTCTCATAAAATAGTAAATATTATCAATTCTGAATAGTAAATATGATCAATTTGTGGGGAGAACACAAATGAACTATTCATAGGTGCCATTGTCTATGCTCCAGTTTGTAAACATTTTTGACATATGAATACAAGAAAACATGTGCTTTTATCTGTTATCAGAAATAATTAAGTACTAAAATGAAATCAGTAGTGAATCTGCAGCCAAAGAGCAAGTTTAAATTGAACTCTGTACCTTTGAAGAGCTACTAATGTTTTAACTTAGTCTCAAGCACAGCTATCTATTCATGCTACTATCAGTTTGTTTTAGCCAGTTATAAAAAATCAGCTTTATTCTCGCCTTTGATCCCTGAGGGCACTGAAAAATACTTTCTTGGACATGAACTCAAGAGGATTTCATTCTAGTTTAATTCTCTAGGGCTGCTGGCTTCATGCCCAGATACCCTGAAATGCAGGTCAGCTGATGAGATGGTCATGTTCTCATTTCTACAAGAAGCAAATGATGACCTTTTGCTGTGTATAGACTTTTAGGGCATGTTAAAATCCATCCTAGGTAGAAAGAGACAAATGGAAATAGAAAGGTTCATGGCAAAAGTACATAACATACTGAAGAAGTTCACCAATGCCAGAATATTTGCCATTGCCATCTATAAGAACATTGTGATCAGGAGCATTGAAATGAGGACAATGCACTGATTGGTTCACAATTTTTTATTGTCAATTTAAAGAATTGTTCTTTATTGTTATGATTATTGTAATTTATCTTGTTGTACTGAAATATATTTTATATGTATTTGGTACACGATTTGGGCAACAGTAATTTTGTTCATACCATACTTGACAAAATTAAAGTTATTAACCCTATCATGAAATCCAAATATTTGGGAAATACTAATCTTGGCTAAGATGGATGGTCAGTTTTTATTTTATAAAGGAGTGATAAAAAAAAGTGTGCTTTGAAGTCAGATTGTATTCACGATTTTTTAATTTATGTTTAATGTTTATTTACTTTGAGAGAGAGAGTGTGAGCGGAGGAGGAGCAGAGAGATAGGAAGATACAGAATCTGAAGCAGGCTCCAGCCTCTGAGCTGTCAGCACAGAGCCTGATGCAGGCTTGAACTCACGAACCATGAGATCATGACCTGAGCTGAAGTCTAACGCTTAACCAACTGAGCCACGCAGGCGCCCCAGTTTGTATTCATATTTTAACTCTAGGAATGGCACTGTGACCTTGGACAGAGTACTCACTTAGTCTATTCCTTAATTGCCTCAAATATTAAATAGATTAATGAAAGGAATTTATGTCATAAGTGAACAATTAATTCATTCATATATGTACAAAGTTTGGGGAAAAGGAAGTATGCTCAGGGCAGTCTATTATCATCTCCAAGCACTGAAACTCTCCTAGTACAATTATAATCAATGTGAATTAATGTTAATTAACTTAATGTAATAGCAACGAAACCCTGGAGACTTTTATTTTTTTAATTAAGCATGCATTTCTTGAGCAACTACTGTGTTCAAGATACTCTCCTATCATTTCAAAATACACAACTAAACCAAACAGGACCCTCAGAGAGTCTACAGTATTTCGTGCATACCACGTGAAGCTAAGATATAGTTGAGAGTCACACTATGCTATAAGTCTTTGTCAGAGAGGGATCCAGAAGGAAAGAGAAAGAATACACTCTCAAGAAGTCCTACTTTATTACCAAAGTGACACAGTTATCAACATCTGTCTGATCCTGAAGTATCTATTTAGCCAAATGTTCTCTCTCTGGTTTTATACATGAACTAGAGATTTTTGGCCTGGTGGGAAAGATGCCTGATTCTGGTTGAAAACATCAGCTATCAAGGAGTGAGAACTATCCATGGCTACATGGATGACCACTATATCAAGTGTTTTGTGTAAAAGATAAATTGACTAGGGGTGCCTTGTGGCTCAATTGGTTGAGCATCTGAGTATTGATTTTGGCTCTGGTCATGATCTTGTAGTTATGGGATTGAGCCTCACATTGGGCTCTGCACTGAGAGTGGAGCCTGCTTAAGATTCTATGTGTCCTCTCCCTCACTCTTGCTCTCTTTCACTCTCTTAAAAATATATATTTAAAAAATTTTTAAAAATTAAAGAATGGACTAGACAAGTATCTATGTCCATATTTCACTTAGTACTGAAAATGTTTATTTAACTTCTTCCTACAAAGTTTATTTTTAAATTGCCATTTTAAGAAATGCATTTAAAAATTTGTTTACTGGTATAAAAATATTTTTCATATTTGATGATTATTTGCATGTAATAGTTTGGGTTGGCTTTATTTCAACTCTGCTATAATTTTAAGTAAAATGTGAGCTTCAGCAGATTTTGTTTCCTATCTTCTGAGGCAGTATCTATCTTAAATCATACAAATTTAGAAACAAATTAGTTTATTTTGGGTGATAAAGTTGGCAGACACTCGTGAAAAAAAAACACTAAAAACTAACCAACATGCATTCTAAAGTAATCCCACCCCTTTCCCAAGAGGATTAAAATAAATTGCTTATCAATTTGTCTTTGCACTCAGTAAGAGCAGGTGTCAATAAGTCTAACATGAAATCACAACCATGAATTTTTTTAATCTTTGGGATCAATTTGTGCAAATTGGATAAAAACTTTTCAGAGACACAGTGGTATACTCCCGTCTAGCAGAAAGTATTACCCTTAGATACAACCCAATTATTCAACAGCAGAAAGAGATGCAATCCCAGGGCTGGACTATTATTTCAGATCCAATTTCTAGTTATCTTTTGAATATCTTTGCTGTCACAGAAAAATATGTTGGCAAATTCACAACATTGATCCAATGCTCAAAGATGTTTTTCAGAGTCTCTTTCAATGAAAAGGAATATAAAAACTCTATGAAATTGCATCACACTATTCTCCAGCTGATATAGTTTTAGATGTTTGTAAATGTTATTGCTCACAGATGAGTTTCAATATGATTTAATGCTACAATGCACAACCGCCCCTTTTTCACAGAAACATGTTTAAACTCTTGATACCAATGTAAAATCTATCTTTTAAAACGCTTATGGGTAGGAAAAAAGTTCTCAAACTCAATTTCTTCTTCTCTAGCCTCCTATTTGATCTTTCTGCCACTCATTTCTCACCATCCTCATGCAAATTTGCTCTTCAACCCAATGCGGGTTATTTTGTGTAAAAATAGATCTGCTTTTTTGTAAACAACACAGGATATGTTTCATTGCCAAAGGTATTTATTGAATGATTGCTACGTATAGACCACTGTGATAGGCACACATCGATAAATATCAGTAAAGCATGAAAGTCTACAAAGTCTTGAGTGTTTTCTATTGCAAATTCACTCTTCAGTATGACATATGTAACTCTAATTGCAAACCCAACCACATTCTGCAGCTTCATTTCTTTTTATTCCACTTCATGCACTCAATCCTCCATTCACACTGAACTTCTCTTAACCTAAATACTGCAAGCCCTTTTATTCCTCTGTGGTGCTGTCCATGATACGCTCCTCTCCCACAACCTGGAATATATGCCCTTCTCAACCTGTCAAACACTTATATACTTCAAGATCACAGTTAAAGTTGCCTCCTAGTCAACAAAATATTTCCTAAATCTCCTACTAAGGACTCTTCACTCCCTCTTCTGAGTTCTCTCAGTGCTTTGTTCTTGCCTCATTCAGATTAGCATTAAAATTATACCATGAGGTGCCTGGGTGGCTCAGTTGGTTGAGCCTCCGACTTCAGCTCAGGTCAGGATCTCGCAGTCTGTGAGTTTGAGCCCCGCGTCAGGCTCTGTGCTGGCAGCTTAGAGCCTGGAGTCTGCTTCAGCTTCTGTGTCTCCCTCTCTCTCTGCCCCTCCCCCACTCATGCACTGTCTCTCTCTCTCTGCCAAAAATAAACATTAAAAAAAATTTAAAATTATACCATGAACTTCCACTTTCACAGAAAATAAGGGATGAAAATTAAAAAAAAACATTTAAAATTTCAATATTATAAAACAACAATATGAAATAAATCTATTGCTGTTCATTATAAATGCTTTCTCAGCAAAGTAGACTGTGGGTGGGCTGGGAGGAGAAAGATAATAGTTTACTTTGTGATAATATTGAAAAATTCATGTAGTAAACGTAAGAGTGAGAAATAAAACTGCTTTGTACATCCAAAACATATAAATATGTATTTTTTTCAAATAGGTATTTTTCCAGGACACTGAAACTCCTACTACTCAGAGAAACTACTATTAGCATATCAAAGAGGTATATAGACTTGTTTTTTTTCAAACTACACTAGAGCATTCTGACAATGAAGTCACTCTTGTAGGCAGAATCACAAGAAAGGAATCCATTAAAATAAGTAAGGAGAAAGTCAGAAAGCAGGTAAATTCAAGGACACACATGTTGAAATAAGCTAGTGAGGGCTGATGCAAATGGACCCTTAACATATTTGATTATATTAAAACCTCTCCCTAATATGCATAAAAAAACACTAAAGCTTATTAAAATTAAAGAATTCATAAAAGCTGCAGTACAGGAGGGAGTTGAGTGTGATATTCATTTTTATGTGTCAGCTAAACTAGGATATAGCTCCCACTTATTCAACAAAATACTAATCTAGGTGTTGCTGTGAGGGCATTTTGTATATGATTAAAGTCTACAACAGTTGATTTTAAGTAAAGGGATTATTTTAGTTAATTTAGGTGGGACTGGTTTAATCAGTTGAAAGACTTTATGAACAGAACTGAGTATTCTTTATAGAGGAAGAAATTCTACCTATGGATAGAAGCTTCAACTCATGCCCCAGAGTTCCAGCTTACCCCTCCTGAAAGTCTGCCTTGGCAATTTCAGACTTGCCTGATTATCTCCTAAAATTATGTGAGTCAATTCCTTGCAGTAAATCCCTAACTATATTTCTCTCATTGAACACTGAGAGTGACATGGAGTTTAAAGTCTTCATATGTCATATTTACAATCCCTTTCAGTCAATATATAGTCACTTAGCAAGCAGTTATTTCAAAGTTAATGGCAAATAATTGAATTCAGCTAGTCTCTACTCGGCATTTGACTGGTTGGTCTATTTGGTCAAAATGGTTTTGCCTCCTAGATGAGTCATTCACCATGACCAAATTTAAACTTTTGAACTTGCCTTCAGATATGCTCTTCTTCGAGTACTTCTAGTCTCTCAAATGGCACATTGAAATTCATCCCAGAAATCTGAGAGTCATCTTGGGCACATTTCTGCTTCTCATCTTCCACTTCAAGTTCGTTACTGTTTATAAAAGCAGCTCCAGAAACCTTTCCACAGAGGGCTCAGGGGAGGATGTAAACACAATGAGCTGGAAGGTTAGAAACTAGGGCATATAGCACTCTACATAGAATTGAGAGAATGTCAGTGGTTGCACTTGCAAATGTAGTACATTGACCCACTTCTCTCTGCACTGTACTATCCTGGTCAATGGATAGTAGCCTTCTAACTGCATTTCCTGCTCCCATCTCTTTATTTGATGAATATTTATTAAGCACCAACTATGAGACAGACATTTTTTGGCAATAGAGTTTGATAACCGAAAAAAATTAATCCTGCCATCATGGAGCTTGCACTCTTCTGGAAGGAAAGAAAGAAACATACAATGAACATAATAATTTAGGCAAATTATATATTATAAAGTGATAAGTGTTATAAAAAATTAAGTATTATAAGAGGAAGGAGAGTTCTAGGAACAGGGGAGAAGCGCTACCTTTAAAAGAGTGGCCAAGGTAGGCCACAATGACCAAAGACTAAATATAAAAGAAAGACCCTCAGTCAATAGGGTCAAAGATGATTTGTTACTGTAGTTGTGGTTAGGAAGACAGCAAGGAGTCCATGTGGCTGAAAGAGACTGAATAAAAGTGAGAAGGAAGAAGATCAGAGAGCTCATGAAAGTGAGAACCAGATTACACAAGACTTTTGAAGGCCAATTAATTTTACTTTGTATGAGCTAAGGCATTAAAGAGTTTTGAACACATCACATCTTCCGACTTAAATTTTAAAGGATTCTGATTTTACTACTGTCTTGAGAATGCACAGTAGAGGAGCAAGTGTGGATGCAAGCAAGTCAGTTAAGAAGTTATTACAGAAATCTAAGTAGAAGGCAGTGGGATGTGACATGGTCAGATTATGGACATATTTTCACAGCAGACCCAACAGGATATTCTTTTTTTAATGTTTATTTATTTATTTTTGTGAGAGAGAAAAAGAAGGAGAAAGATAGAGTGAGTATGAGCAGGGGAGGGGCAGAGAGAGAGGGAGATAGAGTATTCCAAGCAGGCTCCATGCTGATAGCATGGAGCCCAACTCAGGGCTCAAACTCATGAACTGTGAGGTAATGACCTGAGCTGAAACTAAGAGTTCAATGCCTAACAAACTGAGCCACCCAGGAATCCCTATACCAATAGGATTTTCTGACAGAGTGGATCCAAGGTCCATATAACTGTCAATTAAATCTGGTTTTTAAATGCATTCAGCAACAAGTATTTATTGGGTCATATTATATGCCAGGTATTGTCCTAGGATCCAGTACATAGCAGCAAAAAATACCATCCCTAAATCTGATCATCTCAAATCACTGTTAAAAACTGATTCCAAGTCTTCCTATTCTGTTTAGAACACTACTCCAATTCTTTAAACATGTGTGCCCAGGTCTTATATGATCTGAATCTTGCTTATTCTTTATCCAACGTGTCCCTCCTTACCTGACTTCTCTCTGTACCCATATCCTATTCTCCATCCATACTCAACTATTTGTTTTGCTTTTGGGGTTTGTCCATGTTCCTTCCTCAATAGACGATCCTTGTTCATGCCCCAATTTCTTTGCCTGCTCATTCCTACTTGGTCTTTAGGATTCATGTTAGCTATCACTTCTACGGAGAAATAACCTCTGATCCCCTATGGCTTAATAATACGCCACTTCTGTGTCTTCTCATAGCAACGTGTGCACACCGTTGCCATAACACTCTCCTTATGAAGTGTTATTCTCCTATTTACATTCCATCCTCCACTTGACCCCAAGTTACTTGAAATTCTAGTATGGAGACAATACCAAATGTTAATGTATAACTGATGAATTCTGAATTCACACTAGATCTCTGGATTTGGGAAATTCCTACGTCTTAAATACTTAAAAGAAATCTAATCACATCATGCTGCCTTCCATCTATACTGGCTATGCTAGTACTCTTTCAATTGTTCTAACAAGCCAAACTCTTTTTCTCCTGAGGGTCTACACGTGCTTTTCTCCTTTTGCTTACAGTACTCTTCTCTTTAATCTTCATCTGAAAATTCCCTCATGCTTCAGATAATATCTTTGGCCTCACTTCTTTAGAAGTGTCTTCCTAAAGCCTCAGATCTGAATTAAAGCACTTTGCTTAACTCTCTTTGAAGGACCTGAAATTATCCTTTAATTTCTTTAGCAAAACTCATATTAGTATAGTCACGCTCATGATTGTTGCTTAATATCTGTCTTCCATTAGTCAATAACCTCTATGAGGTCAGTGTCAGATCTGGTTTTCTTTTTCTGGTTTTGTGTACTTATTTTTAACTTTTTTTATTGAAAAATATTTTTCAGAGAGAAAAGTATAAATATCATCAGTGTGGAGCTTGATGTATTCCCACACATAAAACACCTGTGTAATAAAGCTCCAAGATAGAGAAACAGTTTATTATTAACACTCAGGAAGTTCCCTTCATTCTCTACTCCTGTCTTCACCCTCCCCACAAGGTCTAACTACTATTCTGAGTTTAATAGTATAGGTTACCTTTGCTATATATATATCAAGTATGCTCTAATGTTTTCCATCATTATGTTTATGAGATCCATCCATACTGCTGCATACAATTTAAGTTGTTTGTTTTCATTACTGTATGACATTTCATTATAAAAATATACCATGATTTATTTATCCATTCTATTCATGATGCATATTTAGGTTATTTCCAGGTTTGAGCTATTATCAATGTTGTTGTTATGAATTTTCTTGCACATGTCTTTTGGTGAATATATGTATGTATTTCTTTGGGGTATATACCTAGAACAGAAATATTAGGCCAAGAGCACATTTGTTCAGCTACAGTCAACATTGCCAAACAGGTTTCAAAAGTAATTGTACCAGAGGTACCTGGCTAGACAAGTTGGAAGAGCTTGTGACTCTTGATTTCAGGGTTGTGAGTTCCAGCTCTGTATTGGATATGTAGCCTACTTAAAATTTAAAAATATATAAAAATAAAAGTGATTGTACCAATCTGTATTCTCACTGAAGAGTTTCAGGTGCTTCCAATACTTAAAATTTCCTTCCAAATAATGGATATTTTCAGTCTTTTTCATTGCAGCCATTTTGCTGGGTATATGGTAGAATTTCACTGTTGCTGCAATTTGAATTTCCTGATGATTAATACGGTTAAGGACTTTTTCATATGTTTATAGATATTTGTATATCCTTTTAAATAAATTTTTATTCACATGTTTGCCTATTTTCAATTGGGTTATATGGCATTTTTTTGTTGATTTTAGAAATTCTTGTCAGCCATATGTATTGTGACTATTTTTTTTTCAGCCCTATATATTCCTGTCCACTCTGTTAATGGTGGTTTTCTGATTTCCAGATGTTCTCAATCTTAATATAGTTCAATATTCCTCTCTCTCTCTCTCTCTCTCTCTCTCTCTCTGTCTCTCTTTGTCTCTCCATATAGTTAGTGCTTCACTCTGTTTGCCTTCTTTGAGAAAGCTTTGTCTATCCCAAGGTCACAAAGATATTCTTCTATCTTTTCTTGAAGAAACTTTATTCATTTGTCTTTAACATTTAGACCTGAAATCCATTTGGAATTGATTTTTGTGTATTTTTTTAAGATAGGCATTTTTTTATTCACAGATATATTCTCAGCACCTAGCAATCAATATTGAATAAACAGTTCTTGAGTGACTGGCAGAATAAATGAATGAATGAAAACATACTTTGGGTACTTCTAAAAAAGTAAGATATGCAGGGTAACGTGTATATAACAGATATTGTAAGGTAGCTATTCAAAACTGCATTTCCAACCTATTGTCCTTTCTCTGAAATAATGCCAAATCTTGAAATCCTAGTTTCCATTACTGTTAGAGATACACAGAGATAGGGAGATAGAGAGATGCAGAGATAGACATGTGGCACTTTTCAGGTCAATAAGATACATGCATAAAGATGTCCCTTTGGTTTTCTCCTGCCACTGGCCTGTAATAGGCAAATAGTATGAGGCCTAAAGTTACAGCAGCCATATTGTGACCCTGAGGTTATAAGAATGAACACCAAAAAACAAAAAGAAAAATATTTAAGAAAAATATGTAAGCAAAAAATGTAATAAGAGCCTTCGTTCTCAATAGCATTATTGAAGGAGAGACCAACGTGGGGGAGAAGTAGGAGAATCCAAAATTCCCTTGTCTCTCAAACAAAGCAGTATTGAGGCCAAAGGACTTTGAATTCCAAGATTCCAGGTGGCAAAGCGACAGAGAGGTTTCCAGGGACATACCGGGACAACCTGATGGGCTATAGGGCTACTTCAATGATCAATAGCATTATTGAACATATACCAGTAATATCAGTGAACTTTTTGTTATGTGTTACAAATAACCTCTATTTGTATTGTTTGATGACATATATGTGACTTTATTTTATTTGCAACACAATGCATTCCTAAATGGAGAAGTCTAAGGGATCAATCTATAAGATTTGAAATACCATATGTTTTGAAGGCACTTTCTCATCCACCATAAATGAAGACTGAAGAAATGTCCTTCCTCATAGCTGGTGTTGTGCTTACACAGGTCAGAAGGTCCTAGCTTGAACACTAAATTCTGACTCTGTAGCCTACTAGCTGTTTCTCTCTTGAGAAACTTAATGACATCCACTGGTCTTTAATTTTTGCTGTATTAAAAAATAAAAAAAAAAAAAACAGATAAACAACTTGTTTTGAGAATTATTTTAGAGAAAGGCTTATGATTAATGTAAGAAAGGTACCCGACACAAGCTAGGTATTCAATATATCTTATTTATATTTATAGTACATACTTGAGAAAAGCATCAAGTAAACATTAAACAAGTGAATAAAAAACCAAGGTGATTTTTTTTGAGTAAAGTATGCACTAGAAATGCATTTTGTCCAAATGGCATGTCTCTTAGAAGATACATATGGCATGAATATGACATATTTGAGATTCAATTAAAACATATTTCACTTTGTAGAAAAAGAGCAGGGATATTTCCTTATATTTACAATATTAAATATTACTTAGAATTACATATTTGCATTATTATTTTGTGGCAACAATTGAAATTTTAAAAACTTCATTAAATTTCCAAGATATGAAAATTATCAGATAGTTGCTTACCAGGAAAGGAACTCTAGTTACTTGATGGGAAGACAATTTATTTGTCTGAGTGTCTAGAATCTTAGAAGAAATGTTTCTTTGGAATACTTTTATATTGTTTCTCAGGAAGGCAACAGCCTAATTTTGAGACTTATAATCTCATATCTATAATTTGTGTCTGTGCTGATGCATTAATAAAAGCAAATTTATCTTTTTTTTCAGAATAGAAAATTGAATCATATCTTAAATTGGTTTATACTAATAGGATATTGCATTGGTTCAAATATTTGATTTGTTTTTCAGGCAAGACAGACAAGTTAAGAAACAAAGAAAAATAAGAGTGATTTTTTTAGAAGACTGAAATGCACTTGAAATTGATAAAGCACCAATTTTAGATGGCATACAAAGCATTAAGAAGATTAAGGGAAAAGAGCAAAGAAACCAGTAAACCTTTAACCGACCTTTTAAAAATTTCATTAGGCTTAGAAATGTTCCTGAGGAGAGAAAAATAACAGATCTTTCTGCTTTTTGTTGTTGTTGTTCAGGAATAAATCAAGAAATTATATCCTAATCAATTGAAAATGTGCATTTCAGAAAATCATTGGGCTGTAAGAGAGCAAATACTGGCAAAGCTGATTACTATACAACCCAGTTACTTCAGTATTGAGAAAAGAAAGTCATGCCAAATTTTAGTAGTACTTGGAAAATATTATAGCAATCATACGCAAGGGAATTTAGAAACTGTTTGAAAGTGTCATCATTAGTTTCTTATGGAATATTCTGTCCGAAATTTTGAAAACCAAAAATAAAATACAACCACAAGCTCAGCAAAGCCTATCAAATGGTACAATAAATGTATTTAATTCTCTTGCAAAAAGCAATCTGAGGTAATCATAGGAATAACAAGGGAATAATAATAACACCTTATATTTAGCAATCACTATTATTAAGGCACATTCACACATTTTATCTCACTTGAATCATTCAATACTTTGTTAAATAAATAGGAAATTAACATCACTATACACATGAAAATACATACAATGCACTCAGGGTTTATGATTTTGGACTAGAACACATCTCTTCTCACTATTTGCACACGTCACCAGTGTTACATTAAATTATGGAAATAAATTACAACAGGGCTGAGACAGTCTTAAAAATGTATCTGTGTAGTATATTTCCAGTAAATGGAAATATCCAGAGACAATGGATGGAGATAAAGGAAACAGTCCATGGCCTGAAGCTATTAGTGACAGCTGTAACCTGCTTTGCCATTGTACAATTCACACTTGTGTCTCCAAGTGCTAATCAATTTGTAAATAAAATTTAGGGATCTGTATCTATATCTATATCAGCTATGTCTATGTCTATGTCTATCTCTTTATCATCTATAGACATCCTAAAAGTTATACAATTGTAACTAGTCAATGGAAGGTTAAGATGGGTAACTACTATAAAACACTGAGCAAGATACAATTTCTATGAAAATCTGAATCTGAGATCACCGTACAGACACACACAATAATAGCATATTTATATGTCTTGGAACATATAAGAAAACTCCAGAGATAATGGATGGAGATAAAGGACTTTGATTCTGAAGATATAAAAGAATGTAAACAAGGCAATGAACAGTTCTATTCAAGGAGGATCACCATACTAGGGAGTGAGCCTGTGAGAACAATCATAGGTGTAAAAAGCAGGTATGAATGAGATGTGCAGAAATAAGTAACACTTGTTTTATATTAATCATTTAAAATCCAAATCTTTCTGCCCTTTTCACTTTCCCAACACTCTTCCCAGGTTGTTTGACTAATGATAACAGAAACATCAGTTATTCTGGGGTCTGTCTTTCACTGGAGTCTCATGGATACAAATAAATCCATGAGACTTCTATATGCCACTGCATCACCTGTAGGCATGGGAGCTCCCAAAAAGTCTGTAAATCTCATTGCACAGGAAATAAGATCACTAGGTGCATGTTTTGGCTGAGGACATACTGCTGTCTCTAGTTGACTTCAGGAGTACCAGCCTCTTTACCTTTTCTTTCAAGGACAATGGGCAGAAGCTTTAAGAAGATATAACTTTCAAAAAGCCAGAGAACTGCCTTAATTCTGTTTCTGATTTTGACCAGAAAACTCTTTGAGAATAGAAGCACAAATGTCCCAGTTATAAACTTGAACTGGTGGATAAAAGATAAGAGAAAATAAAAATCTTAAGAATTAAGGTTGTAGTGCTTACCTGGTAACTTCTAAGTCTGCAGACCTAAAGTTTGTAGATTAATTGGTCCTGTACAAGAGATAGAGGACAAAGCCAAATAATTCAAGTGAAAGGGAGAATGATGGAAAATCCTGTATAAATTAGGGCTTCTGGAAGCCATAACCCTCAATGGGTAAATTAGAAAATTATAACCCCACCTCTAGATGGAGGTGATAAAGGTATCTCAGCCATCGTACTTCAGCTAAATAGAGAAAAAATGACAGGAACAGAGAGAGAGAGAAAGGCAGAGAGAGAAATGATGGGAAGAAGGAAGAGAAAAATCTCCTATAAGAATTCTAACTATAAGAATTCTAACCACAAACTATTATCTCAGCATGCAACCAAATGAGAAAAGAAACTAGTATAGATTGACATAAAAATTACCCATAGTGAGCATAGAGACAAAGACATGGAAACATACCAAAAAAAAAAAAAAAGAGTTAAACATGTAAAGGAAAGCAAAAAGTTCTTATTTATGTCAAAAATGACTTAAATGAAAGATAATAGGGAGAATGGGGGTTTAGTAAAGATAATGCTTGAGTATGTACCAAATTCATAAAAAGAGCAATTTCAAATAGAGAAGCTGAATAGTTCTCAAGAATAAATTAAAAGAAGCTGACATAAATACACCATAATGAATCTACTTAATGCCAAAACCCAAGAGAAAATCGTTAAAGTAGTGAGAAAGTAAAGACACTTTTTTTTTAAAAAAGAACGTATTTCTGTATAGTCAAAGTATCTCAAGAATGAAGAATAAATGAAGATATTAACTGACTTTCTCTAAAAACGTTCTAAAGGATATAAATCAGGAGGAAATAAAATGATGCCAGATGGTTATCCAAAAATCTAGAAACATGCTGAAAACATTTGGGTAAATATAAACAGACATCAAATTCATAAACAAACAACAACGTTTAATTTGTAAAGTGGAAGAAAAATATGAAGGATACTGTATAACAGTTACACATAAATTGGAAAGGGAAGCCACAGACATTAAAGCATTCTAAGATACCTGCATTTTTCATGAGGTGGATAAAGACATTTGATTAACTTTAGTCTTTTGAAATTTAAATAAGCATGTAACTACTAAATGAATAAAAAGAGCCCATAAAACTTCCAACCTGTTTGAGGACAAAACAAAATGAGATAAAAAACAAAACCCTATCAATCCAAATAAAGCAAGAAAATTTATAAAATATAAGACCACAAATAGTTGAAAGCAAAGTAAAGGTATGGCAATAAAATACTAATGAAAAGAAACATGTAACTATATTATGAGACAGAATGTAAAGAAGGATAAAAGGCATTATCAGACACATACACATGCCCACATACACATAGGTTACTAGATAAAGTCTGAGTCAAGTTCACCTGCATAATGTTCTAAGCTTATTTTAATCTAGCTTTAAGTTGTACAAAGCAGAGTAATAGAATTGAATTGTCAAATGTACAATTCAATTGACAAATTGTCAAATGTGAAATGTACTATTTTAGTGGGTGATTTGAACAGATTTCCTAATTATTTTTTTAAATTTTTTAAATATTTAACTTTAAGAGAGATAGAGTACAAGCAGGAGAGTGGCAGAGAGGGAGACACAGAACCTGAAGCAAGCTCCAGAGTCTGAGTTGTCAGCACAGAGCCCGATGCAGGGTTCAAACTCACAAACTGTGAGATCATGGCCTGAGTCGAAGTTAGACACTAACTAACTGAGCCACCCAGGGGCCCCGAGCACATTTCCTCATTAATAAATCAAACAAAAAATAAGGAATTGTAAAGATTTGGATAATTTAATTGCATTAGATAACAAATAAACCTGAAAATATCGTGGCTTCTTCATTGGTGAAGTTGTGATTCAGGTATATAGACTTCTTCCATTTTTTAGCTCCACCATCCTCCATGGCAGTACTTCTCAACTGGGAAAACTGGCAGTACTTGCCCCCTATGGTAAATTTAGTAATATTTAGGAACACTTCTGGTTGTCTCAACTGGGTGTTACTGGCACCCAATATATAGAGGCCAGGGATGGTTCTAAACATTGTATAGTGCACAGGAAATCCCCAACAACAAAGAATTATTTGATCTCAAGTGTTTATAGTGCTGAGGCTGAAAAATACTCCCCTATAACTTTGGGGTCCTCTAATGGATTTTATTCATTTGGCCAACAGATGAAGAAGAATGGGAGACTCCCACTGGAGAGGCTTTAATGGATCAGGTCTAGATGTTGCACTTCTGTCTAATATCCTTCAAGGAAATTTTTTAAAAAAAACATGAAAACCAAAAGAAAAAAAATGGACAAAACAGCTATAAATACATCACTCAAAAGTGGCCAATATACATCTGAGTATGTATACAATCTCATTAGTAAGCAGGGAAATGAAAATTAAAAACACAATGGGTAACCCTTCGACATTCATCAGGCTCACAATAATGTCTAAACTATGACAGTGACAATAATGCCAGTTTTGGCAAGGACGTGGAGAAACAGCAATCTGATATACCTTGGTCAGACTGTAGATTTGTATAACCAATATAGAAACCAACTTAACATTAATTAAATTAAAGTGTACCCACTTCATTACCAAAATTCTTTACTCCTAGATATTAATGAATCATAGCAGTGGTTTTCAACCATAGCCTGCAGCTATGAATCACCTAGGGAAATTTTACAAGACAACACCAGAATTACTGTTCCAACTGGGCTAGAATGGGTTCTCAAGCAACTAGTTTTTTTAAGCTTTTCAGATAGCTAGAATGTATAGTTAAAATTCACTGTTCTAAAAAATCTCTTCTCTGTGTCTACAACTGCATCATTAGTAATAGCAAAACAAACAAAATACACACACACAATATGGAACTGTTATACATTAGAACAGATAAATATCGCTGCTTTGTCATACAACAAAATTGTATATAGCAACAGGAATGAATTTACAGCTATACTTATCCTGAGTTGAATTTAAAACATAGTTTAATCTCTAAAAACATAAGTTTGAACAAAAAAAAAAATTTAAAACACACTCTAGGAGAGTGTCATCAGCAAGATGGTAGAGTAAAAAGCCCTAGACGTTCCTTCCCCACCACGAACACACCAATTCAGCAATAATTCACAGAAATATTTTCTTTGTGAGAAACTGAGAAACTTACTGAAAGACTCTTGTATCTGAGACAAACACGAAGCTGGATGAATCAGAACTGGTAGGGAGATTCAGGATACACTTTCACCAGAGTTCCTACCACCAGCCTGGTGCCATATGATCAAGAAAAAACACCCCTGGTTCCCAGTTTCTCCCAGGGAAGGGAAGAGTTGGTATGTGCATCCAGCACTCCAACTTTTCCAAGGGGTTTCTCTGACACAATCTAGTTGCCTGGAAGAGAATGGAAACAGCACATCCTGGACATTGGGGGTCAGTATTCTGCATCACTCCCCAAAGGGGCTGCTGCACTTCTAGCTTCTACTGGTAAAATTGCCTTGGTAACTTGGTAAAATTGCCTCCAACTCAGGGGTGATAGACAGGTTTCTATAATCCAGATGGTGCTGAACCACTGCATTTAGCAAGACTGCCAAAGTCCTCAGGTAATTCTGTTACCTATATCTATTATTAGCCAAGGTGAAGAGCCACCAACTCAGGGAAAACCTACTGGATCCATGCAAGCTGTGTTAACAGCCTCCCAATTTTCGATGTATTACACAAATACAAATACATATAAAGATTTAAATATTTTATTTTGTTATGTTGTTCATTAAAACATGGGATTAGGGGCGCCCGGGTGGCTTAGTCGGTTAAGCATCTGACTTTGGCTCAGGTCATGATCTCATGGTTTGTGAGATCGAGCCCCATGTTGGGGTCTGTGCTGACAGCTCAGAGCCTGGAGACTGCTTCAAATGTCTCCCTCTCTCTCTTCCCCTTCCCCACTCACCTTCTGCCTCTCTCTCTATCTCAAAAATAAATATTTTTAAAAAATGGGATTAAAACAAATCTAATTTTTATTTTATTTTTTTAGTAACTTGAATTTTCATTGACATTGCACCACAGAAATTCCTGTAGGTTTTTAATAGCTGAATTGTAGTTATATTGTAGACATTCAACTGGTTTCCAGATTTGTGACACTTTAAACAATGAAAAGAACATAATACATATAACGCTCTGCACAAATGCTTTTATCTGTTTGGCATGTGTATTGAAGCAAATTAAAGGCTATGTTTAATTTTGCTGTTGGTAGATACTGTCAAATTATCTTCCAAGTGGCCATAGTAATTCACATCCTTGGCAGCACTAAGTTTTGACATGCATTATGTTTGTTTGAGTCAACACGACAGGCAAAAATTGATATATCCTTGTTGCTTTAGTTTTAACTTTCCTGATGTTATATGTTTGGTTATTTGAATTTTGCTCTTTTGTGAATTGCTTCTTTATATCTTTTGACCCTTTGCATGTTGGGGTGAGTGTTGTTTTTTATAATAATTTGCAAAAGGTCACTGTCTATTTTGGGCATTAATTCTTGGATGATCATATGTATTCCAAATATCTCCCTCTGTCTATCACTTTCTTATGATGTCTTTTGCCATAAAAATATATTTAATCTTTATTCAGTTATATTTGTATCTTCTGTTTTATAGATACCTATTGTAATGTTAAAAAAATTATTATTGTATGAGCTGTTACAAGAAGTATTTATTGTAAAATAAAAACTACAAAGAAGTATCATGAAAGAAATAATAATTACAAATAATCACTCTCCCAAAGAACTTAATGCATCATGTCCCACATAAATATGTGAAGATAAATATATGCATTTTACATGCTTTACATTTATATGCTTTTGAACAAAAATAGAATTAGACTTCATGTTTTTGAAAGTGTACATTTTATTCTTCTAATGTGTTATAATCCTTTATCCATGTAATTAAAAATTTACCAATACACTCCATCAACATGCTCTTTGACCTTATGAATATTATATCATCAATTTAAAAACACAAAACTGAAGTTCATGAGGAAGATTTCTAATATTCCATCACTTTAGAAATATGCAATTATTATTACTGTTGCAAGAAGTTTCGGCATGTTTATGTTTATCTTCTTAGGATGAAACACTTTCAAGTAATAGTTTTATTACAGGTCAGGGTTTTTTTTTTTTATTTTACTTTTTAGAGCAGTTTCAGATTTACAACAAAAATGAGAGGATTTACAGGTTTACATTTACTTCCTGCTCCCACAAATGTATAGCCTCCCCCATTATTAACATTACTCAGAGTGACACATTTTTTACCAAGCATGAACCTACACTGACACATCATAATCACCTAAAATTCATAGTTTACCTTAGGGTTCACCCTCAGTATTGCACCTGCTATGGGTTTGGACAAATGCATAATAACATATGTCCATCATTATATCATATAAAGTATTTTCACCACTCTAAAACTCATCTGTGCTCTGCTTAGGTCTTGAGGAATTTTACGAGCTCGGTGCTTAACAAAAAAATCTTCAGAAGGTTATAGTGATATATACCATATATATATACACTATGTATACTATATATAGAAACATTTATTAATCAAGACAATATCATTCTATTAATCCAGTAATGAGCAAAAAGACAAATAAAACTTGGAGTTAAGCCCATTGAATTTTTCTTATTTAAAAAAAAGAAAGGAAAAAGAGCACAAGTAATGAATTAATAATGCCATCACAGCTGTTGAGATTATTATTATTATTAATATGGAGGCTGGAAAGGGAGCAAGAGAAGAATAAAATCATGTTAAATATTTCATCATCATCACAAAATTCATTGTTTCCTTCCTTATTTAATGAAAAAATAGAGTTCAAATGTCTTTCAAAATAAAGGAGAAATGCCAGGAGGTTTAAAATGTAACATATCAATCTCAAGTCACTTGCAGAGAATTTTATTTTTTTAATGATAATAACTTTAGCAAAAATAATAAAATAAAAAAATCAGGATTATGGCTAGAAAGCAAATAGGAAATATAAAATAAGTTTTAAAAAGTATGAATAAATTAGATTTAATAAAAATGAGTGTATAGACTCCCTTATTAAGAAAAATATATTCATGTCCAAAAAATATCATCTTTCCCCATCCCTTTCTTCCCAAGTTCCATATCAAATGCAAAGATGCATTTTTAAATTGATTCAAAATGTTTTCTTAAAGAATCGACAGAAGAAGCAGTAGTGAGGAGACAGAAAATACACATGGGGCTGGAAAGGAGCAGAGGGCACTCCATCTGCCTCCCCCCAACTGCTGACAAAAGAAAAGAATAGGGTAGTAGATTCCTGGCTGCCCAGCACCTGAGCTTAAAAACATGGTACATAAAGTGAAGAGAGGATGAAGCAGCTTCCTAATTTATCTGATGACCTGAGGATTGTTCAATTTTTCTTTGGTAAAGCATACACGAGGCAATGTATTTCTCTGAGTCTCTTTCTATCACTCATTCAGATTGGTAGAACTTCCTTCAAAGCCTGAGTTCCAAGAGACCTTGGTAAATTGTTTTATAGGCCTGTAGTTCTTTAACACTCACTCTTGTGTTTTTATCTTTCTTAGGAGGGGGAAAAAAGATGGATATAACAAATTGTGACTGTTAGCTATTTTTCTCAAGAAAGCTATGCCAAGATATGTGTACACTTTTCTCAGAAAGATACATTTCATACAATTACAGTAAATGGAACATGCAGTGCTTGTAAAGTTCCAGTACGAAAACTTGGGTGAAAAATTCCATTAGCTTACCTTTACTGCTCAAACTGAAGGACAGGGTAACACCTAATCATTAAATCTTTTTTAATTAGGTAATGAAGTTATAATTGGATGCTCCCTGGGACAGGTTATAAAACATTTAGAATATCTCTTCCATTTTAGAAAGTAGTCAGTTTGTAACTGAAACCTCTCTCTATTCCCCCATAAAATGTGAAGGATCCAGTTAGCAAAGAGTTTGAAATAGTCTTCTGCACAGGAGAGAACTGAACACAATATAGTAGTAACTGAAAAATCATGGAATAGTGTTTGCAGAAAAAGATAAAGAGTTATATAAAATATATTTTGTCTTACTTGTAGGTATATTTCATACTAAAATCATTGCCTCTGAAATTAGTCCTGACCTAGACTTTGACATATACCTAAACAATCTGGTAAAAATATGGAATTAAGAGGTTCATAGATTGGAACATCATTAGACTATGGAGTTGAGCTGCTCAGCTCATATGTATGACATTTGTTTGGAGCTATAGGGCAGAACATTCAAAATGAAGTGAAGAGAGAAAGAAAAAAAAAATGAAGTGAAGAATATCTAAGAACTTCCTCTGTCACTTCCTTTATCTGCCCATTCTCCTCTTGTTCTAGGAAACGAGGGACTTGCCCCTGCAGAGGATAATGGGAGCTGTAGAGAGATTTACATGGATGTCTGGGCAATGAAAGATTCTTGGTATTTTGGCATATCTTTATTCCTTCGGTCTCACACCTCCTTTTATGCAAGATACAGCACAGTGGTGAAGAATAGTAGCTTAGAATTTATAGCCTTTCCCCTCAGTTTTGACACAGAAAATTCAAGAGAAATGAAAAGCCTCATGTGGTTGCTTCTAGCATTTAGGGATCATCTGTGTGGCATGCAGAAGTAAATCAAAAAGCCTGAGAGTAGAAGACAGCTTTTTTTTGTATTTGTAATGGAAAACAGACTGGGTACATGGGTGGCTCTGTTGGTTAAGCGTCTGAGTGTGGCTTAGGTCATGATCTCACAGTTTGTGAGTTCAAGCCCCACATTGGGCTGTCTGCTGTCAGCACAGAGCCCACTTTAGATCCTCTGTCTCCCTCACTCTCTGCCCCTCCCCCTGCTCAAAAATAAGTAAACATTTTTTAAAAAGAAAAGAAAACAGAGACTTGTACAGGGAGGGTTAGGGGTCATATACAAGTAAAGATCCTTGGTTGGGTTGGTGATCAAGAAGAGGACTATTTAAAACATCAATTAACAAGATACACCTCCACATTTTAGCTTTAAAATGATAAAGAGACATGACCCAGAAAGGAAAAAGAAACGACAAACCCATTATTTCACATGTAGATTATATGGAAGGGTGAGTAAATGTAGCTAAAAAGAAAAAAAATTGTCCTTCTATCCACAATCCTGTCCTCCCTATAGGGATACCTAGTAGAAAGAAGGTTAAACACAATAAAAATTAAAATTCTATGCTTACACACATCTTATGTTATCACTTTCAACCATGAGTAACTCTGTTTAATATGTGTGAGTTAATCTTTCTGTTTTTACAGATAAGGACGTGTAATTTCTGAAATAGGGCAGGGACCTTGAAACTGAGTGGAACAAATGTATAAACTAATTAAGTTAAAATTAGTGTTCTGAGGTTCAGAGACTCAAAAAATTATTGTCTATGTGGAAAAGTCACCTTCTAAATATACAATTAAAAATAATTAATTCCAACATGAAACTTTCATTGATAAAAGAGCAGGAAAAGTCTTTTTTAAACTTTATTTTGAAGGTTGAATGTGTGACTTGCTAGGAATAGTTATGTGTCTGTGGAAAAGAAAACCAAAATACTATTAAGAATTAGACTGAATGAGGGTACCTGGATGGCTCAGTCAGTTAAGCATCTGACTGTTGATTTCAGTTCAAGTCATGATCTCATATTTTGTGGGAGTGAGCCCCACATCAGGTTCTGTACTGACAGTGCAGAGCCTGCTTGGGACTCTCTCTCTCTGTCTTTCTCTCTGCCCCTCTTCTGCACTCTCTCTCAAAATAAATAAATAAACATCAAAAAGAAAAAAAAATAGACTGAATGCTTAAGCATAATTTTGTCTTGGTTTTGTTTCCTCTCCACCTAATAATTAACTTTTTGAGCCTCCAACTATAAATTGGTAGCATATCAAAGTTAGGTGAAATTTCTGTCACAAGCCCCCTCCACTTTTTCTAATTGGAAACAATATAACTTCATCAATTTAGAATAAACTTAATCAATTCAGAATTCTTTCCATGCTTTCCTTTTATCCTCAAATTTCTAGTTCTCTATTTCTAGAAATCTTAAGACACAATAGATGGGGTGGGGAGTGAGATGAGGTTGATTTGGTCTTATATCTTTACCTACACTAGTTATTACTTTTCCATCCTGTCATCTACCATGAAAATGTCTGTATCTCTCATCCCTCACAAGGGAAAAATGGATACAAATCAATGAGAAAGTTGCCAATCAAGAATAAAAGCACAGGTAAGGTAATAACCTAACATATTAAAAAGTATCAAAATTAGTGAGGAAAAGATAATGTAATAATATGGATATTTCATTGGTGATTTGGAAAATACATCACATTTTACACATACCACATATCAAGCAAAAAATAAATTATGAAATAAATAATTTCAATATAAAATGTTAAACTATAAATTAAATATCTGAAGAAATTATAATCCTAAAAACACAACAAGATCCCATAAAAATTTAATGAGCTTCATATATATATATATAGTTAAGGGGAGCATTAAATTTATTGGTGAGGTTGTGTGTGAAGATGAGAATGATGTGGGAGTGCAATGCCTTCCAGGTTAGTAGCAGATGTTAATGGAAGAGATACACCAATTTGGCTCAAAAGATGAGGATCATGGATAAGTGACAATTTAGTGAGATAACTTGCTCCCTTGCTGAACTCCTGAAGAGTCTGTTAGCCTTTAGTCAATTAATTGTGAGTTGGATTATCTAGGGACCTATAGGCTATCCAAGTAGACAATGTCATGCCTCTATCAAAAATGGGTAAGTAAAAGGTTACTGTGCTGAAAGCACTTATTAAATTCACGTAACTAGTTGTGGCAGAACCATTGAAGTTTTGAAACCAGGATGCTATAATTGAACAGTCTTCCCCCCCCAAACCCCAATCCTGTGAATACCACATACTGACAAATAATGACAAAGACATAGAAATTCAGCTGGAGACCTGGAAACTACTTAAAATATTTTTGTTCAAATGCTCATTTATTCAATTCTATACCACATTTAGATAGTACCACATTGTTTTTTGGTTTTTGTTTGTTTGTCATTTTTTTAAAACCACATTGCTTATAGCTCTTTATTTGTGTGAGTTATCTCTCTTCTTTTGAAGGGACACTGGTGAAATTTTTAATATGTCTAAACATATTTTTGTGGAGAGATGTAACAAGGATTTTGTCACAATGAACCAGTGGTCTTAATATTATACTTAAATCTTCAATGTTTTAAAAAGTGTATTTAGTGAACATATTTGGACAAGGTTTATGATATAGATTTTTAAACCCATTGCATATTTAAGCTAAACAGGATAATATTGCCAAAGGAAAGGACATAAGTGATCCTTGAAGAAGGATCAAGATTTATGTGGTATTTATCCAAATGTGATCCATGAATCATCCATGTAAAAATCATCTTGGTTCTTGTAAAAATGCTGTTTGTGGGGTGGGAGGCAAATCTACTAAATCAGAATATTAGGTCCAGGATATTACATTTTTTAAAGTTCTCCATTTGAGTCTTTCATATACTAGAATTTGAGAAACACTGAACTATAGGATTGGTAAGGGAGAAGGAGCTTGTAATGAGGAACTTAAAAGAAGTGATCAGAGGGGTACCTGGGTGGCTCAGTCAGTTGATTGTCTGACTCTTGATTTCAGCTCAGGTCATGGTCTCAAGGTTGTGGGATCAAGCCCCACATTGGTATTTGTGCTGAGGGGGGAGCCTGTTTGGTATTCTCTCTCTCCCCTCTTTTTGTCTCTCCCTTCTCACACTTACTCTCTCTCAAAATAAATAAAATAAACTTAAAAAAAAAGACGTGACCAGATTGGCAGAAAAACTAGAAGTAATTTAGAAGATAATCATTTCATTTGTTGAATCATGAATTCAGATATTAGAAATAAGGAAATTAATGGAATTATGATCTAATGTTAATATACTGAAATTTATAAAAAAGTAAAAAAAAAACTGTTGAAAGAATAGGAAGCTGGTTTGAGGGAATACAAATATCTATTGAGAGAATTTCCAACTTCCAGGCATGTTCTAATATGGAAAGTCATGCAAGTATATTGTGGGAATAAAACAGGGGGCAGAAACTTAGTTAATAGTGATCATCATTTCTTGAATAATCATAGTACAGCTTAGTAGGTTATGAGGCAATTGACTACAAAGAAAAAAATAAATAAATTGAATGGTGAACCAGAGCCTTCACCAGTAAGCTCTGAGAGGCCAAATGTGTATTTGGTATATCAATGTATATACCTTGATATAATCATGGAGGTAACATTTCCACTATAGAAATAGGAAACCACACAAATCAGCTATCCCCTACCACCACCACACAAATGGTAAACATCAGTCTCAAAAGATAAGGAGAAATAGAAAAAAAATTCAGAGAACAATACTTAGAGCTCTGAATAAGAAGATTTTCTCAGAAAATAAAATAAATATTAAAGGATTAAATATATACAGTTTAGCCAAGCAAAGCTTAAAGGGAAATATAATAGTTATCTGAAAGTCTGTATACAAGTTAAACATCATTGAAAGAGGATTGTAGCATGGTTCCAGGCATAAAACAAGGGGCAAAGTGATTAATTATAGTGTAATTCAGCCAAACTTACTAAAAGTGAAATAATTTGCAATGTAAAAAATTAAAAGCCTGTGGTTGAGAGAAAGAAGTTAAGATGGTGGAGGAGTAAGCTTGTTTCATACCTCAAACACAGTTAGATAGTTATCAAATCATTCTAAACACCCAAGAAATCAATCAGAGTTCTGAGAGAACAAAAACTACAAGTCTACCAGTTGAAAAGCAACCATGTTTTGGAAGGTAGGAGGTGTGGAGTGTCGACTTGGGGAAGATATAGCTGTGGGTACTATGGCCGCGGGGAAAAAGTCTGCTTACAGAAGCTACTGCAAAGTATTGCAAGAAGCTGAGCACAAAATATGAACTTTTAGAAGTCTGCTACCAAAAGTGACATGCATGGCTTAAAGATGCTTAGGTGGCACAGTAGGGTGGTGTTTCAGGAGTGACTGAGGATTTCCTGGGTTGCAAGAAGAAAGGATGTCACCAACATGCTACACTATTCCCAGGCATAGGAGCAGGGACTCTGGCTAAGGGCAGTGACCTGGGGTGCTGGCTTTCTGCTCTGTTTTGCCACAAACTCTGAATGGAGACACAATCATGTGACCACTTTCTTTGCATGGCCAGCAAACAGCAAAAGTAAGGTGAGACACTATCCCAGAGAAACAGCTCAGGTCCACATAGCAGGTGTCCCTAAAATTTGGAGTTTTAAATTCAGTCGTGTATCTGAGATAAAAAAGCTTAGACACAGGCAGAATGAACTCATGGTTCTGTTGGAAACCAGGGACACAAGAGGGGTGATTGATTGCTCTTCTGTGAAGGTCCCTTAAAGAGTGGGGAGAGGGAACTTTCAGCTCGGAGGCTGGAGAGCAGGAGGTTAAAATCCCTTTAGTGCTGAAAGCCTTTCAGGGAGCAAACGAGCATCACTAGTGGAGGCCAAAGCTGCTTACACCATGCCCCACCCCTCTGTACCCTGCAGGCCATCTCCACTAGGGAAAGTCCACCTGAGAATCCATTCAACAGACCCCCTCTCCCAGAAGACCAGCACAAACAATTTGCTTGCATCAAGTCTACTGATCATAGAGTGCTGTAAAGCTTCAGTTCTATGGGAAGTAAGATCTAGCTTCCTTTTTATTTTTATTCTTTATTTTATTATTATTCTATTTAAATTTCTTTTCTTTTTTATTCCCTTATTTATTATTATTTTTTAATTTTACTTTATACACTTTTGTATACTTTTTATTTTTTGTCTATTTTCATTTTATTTATTTACTTATTTTTAATTTTTGGATCTAGTTGCTTTTAACAAGCAGACCAAAACATGCCCAGGATCTAGTTTTTTGTGTTTTTTGCTTGTTTCTTTCTATCTATCTTTATTTTTCTTCTCTTCGGGACAAAATGATGAGATGGAGAAAGTCACCCCAAAAGAAAGAACAGGAAATAGATCTCATAGCCAGGGATTTAATCAATACAGATATAAGTAAGTTGTCTGTACTAGAATTTAAAACAACAATTATAAGGATACTAGCTGGGCTTGAAAAAGGCATAGAAAAGACTAGAAAATCCCTTTCTGCAGAGATAAAAAACAAAAACAAAGACAAACATCTAAAATCTAGTCATGCCAAAATTAAAAATACTATAATGAAGATGCAAACCCAAACGGAGCCCATAAAAATGAGGATGGATGAAGTAGAGGAGTGAATCAGTCATATAAAATATAAAGTAATGGAAAATAATGAAGCTAAAAAGAAGAGGGAAAGAAAGGAAGTAGATCACAGTAGTAGACTTAGGGAACTCAGCAACTTATTAAAATGGAATAACACTTGTTAATGTTAAAATGTTAAATGTCAAAATGGAATAACATTTGTTAATCATTCCAAAGGAATCCCAGATGAAGAGAAAAAAAGGGGCAGGAGGTTTATTCAACCAAATTATAGTTGAAAACTTCCCTAATCTGGGAAGGAAACAAACATCAAATCTAACAAGCACAAAGAACTCCCACTGAATTCAACAAAAGCCCACCATTGCCAAGGCATATCATAGTCCATGAATCCTGAAAGGATTCAGGAAAGAATCCTGAAAGCAGCAAGGGGAAAAAATGTCCTTAACCTACAAGGAAAGATAGATCAGGTTCACAGCAGATCTGTCTACAGAAACTGGCAGGCCAGAAAGGAGTGGCAAGCTATATTCAATGTGCTGAGTGAGAAAAATATGCAGCCAAGAATTCTTTATGCAGCAAGGCTGTCATTAAGAAAAGAATGATAAAGAGTTTCCCAGACAAACAAAAACTAAAGGAGTCTGTCAGCACTAAATCAGCCCTGCAAGAAATTTTAAGGGGGGCTCTCTCAGTGGAGAAAAAAAGACCAAAAGTAACAAAGACTAAAAAGGACCAGAGAACTCACCAGAAATACCAACTCTACAGGTAACACAATGACACTAAATCATCTCTCATTTGTGGGGAATAAGTTTAAGAATTCCATGAACTTGCACCAATGGGTTAACAAGGTTTAGGGTGAAAAGCCACCACAGGGTGAAAGTGCCCCCAGTGTAGAACAAAGCATAGAGCGGGAAGCCGCTTCCATAGGATGAAAGTGTCCGAGAATAGGTAAACAGGTAAACAGGGTGAAAGACTGCCACAGCAGGACGAAATTGCCCAGAGCTAATTAGCAAAAAATAAATAAATAAAAATAAGAAGTGTCTTATTGACCCTGAGGTAGTATGCTTTATCTGCCTTATCCCTTAGACAGATTAAGATAAATAGGCACGGTGCCTGGTGCCTGCCTTAAACAGCAATCTGCTTGGCACAGGGATTTTGTTTCGTATTGACCCAAACCCCTGACACCACGTATCTTCAAAACCCCCTTTCTCTCACACACGTGAGTTAATGATCACTGTTTTATTGTACTCTTTCTGCACATCCATCACATTTGTAAGCCTTCTGATACTAATAAATGCAGAGCAAGGACACTTATTCAGGGCTCTTGTCACCTCACAGACATGCCTCTTTCATATTCAATTTTGTGTCCATTCTCTTGCTGGACAAAAGAGAACTCCAGACTCAAAGTCTGTGACATCAATAATCACTTTGAATGTAAATGGACTAAATGCTCTAGTCAAAAGACATAAGGTACCAGAATGGGTTAAAAACAAAACAAGATCCCATCTATATGCTGCCTACTAGAGACTCATTTTAGACCTAAAGACACCACAGATTGAAAGTAAAGGGATGGAGAATCATCTACCATGCTAATGGCCATCAAACGAAAGCCAGAATATTCACACTTATATCAGACAAAATAGACTTTAAACCAAGGACTGTAATAAGAGATGAAGAAGGGCACTATATCATAATTAAGGGGTCTATCCATGAAGAAGATCTAACAATTGTAAATATTTATGCCCCCCAACATGAAACAACCCAAACACACAAAACAAGTAATAACAAACATAAATAAACTCATTGATAATAATACCATAATAGTAGGGGACTTTAACTCCCCACCTACATCAATGAACAGATCAGCTAAGCATAAAATCAACAAGGAAACAATGGCTTTGAATGACACACTGGGCCAGATAGACTTAACACATATATACAGAACATTTCATCCTAAAGTAGCAGAACGCACCTTCTTCTTGAGTGTACATGAAGCATTCTCCAAAACAGACCATATATACTGGGTCACAAATCAGCCCTGAACAAGTACAAAATGACTGAGGTCATACCATGCATATTTACTGCCCACAACACTATGAAACTTGAAATCAACCACAAGAAAAAAAAATTGGAAAGCCTTCAAACATGGAGTTTAAAGAACATTCTATTAAAGAATGAATGGGTTAACCAAGAAATTAATAAAGAAGAATTTTTTTTAAATACATGGACTCCAATAAAAATGAAAATACAAGAGTCTAAACCCTTGGGGATTCAGCAAAGGCAGTCCTAAGAGAGAAGTACATATCAATGCAGGCAGATCTTAAGAAGCAAGAAAGGTCTCAATTACACAACTTAACCTAACACCTAAATGAGCTAGAGAAGGAATAGAAAATGAAGCCTAAAGCCAGCAGAAGAAGGGAAATAGTAAAGATTAGAGCAGAAATAAACAATATAGAAACAAATTAACAAAACAGTAGAACAGATCAATGAAACTAAGAGCTGGTTCTTTGACAGAATTAACAATATTGATAAACCCCCTAGCCAGACTTATGAAAAAGAAAAGAGAAAGAACCTAAATAGATAAAATCATGAATGAAAGTGAAGAGATGACAACCAACACCACAGAAATAAATAATTATAAAAGAATACTAAGGAGGGGCACCTTGGTGGCTCAGTCAGTTAAGTGACTGACTTTGGCTCAGGTCATGATCTCACAGTTAGTGAGTTTGAGCGTTGAGCTCTGTGCTGACAGCCCAAAGCCTGGAGCCTGCTTCAGATTCTGTGATTCCCTCTCTCTCTTCACCTTCCATGTTCATGCTTCCTATCCCTCTTTCTCTCTCAAAACAAATAAACATCAAAAAAATATTTTTAAAGAATACTATGAAAAGATTATATGCCAACAAATTATAATCTGGAAAATATGGACAGGTTTCCTAGAAACTTAAAAACTACCAAAACTAAAACAGGAGGAAATAGAAAATTTGAACAGACCTATAACTAGCAAAGAAATTGAATAGGTAATCAAAAATCTCCCAATAAAAAAAAAATTCCTGGGCCTGATGGCTTCCAAGGGGAATTTTCCAGATATTTAAAGCAGAGTTAATTAATACCTATTCTTCTCAAACTATTCCAAAAAATAGAAATGGAAGGAAAGCTTCCAAATTCATTCTATGAAGCCAGTATTACCTTGATTCCAAAACCAGACAAAGACCCCACTGAAAAGGAAAATTGTAGGCCAATATCCTGGATAAGCCTGGATGCAAAAATTCTCATAAGCAAATCGAATTCAACACTACATTAAAAGAATTATTCATCATAATCAAGTGGGATTTATTACTGGGCTTCAGGAATGGTTCAGTATTTGCAAATCAATCAACATGATACACTAAATTAATAAAAGAAAGGATAAGAATCATATGATCCTGTCAATAGATGCAGAAAAAGCATTTGACAAAATACAGCATACATTCTTGATTAAAACCCTCAAAAATGCAGGGATATATGGAACATACCTCAACATCATACAGGCCATATATGAAAGACCCACAGCAAACATCATACTCAGTGGGGAAAAACTGAGCACCTTTCCCCTATAGTCGGAGCAAGACAAGGATGTCCACTCTCATCATTACTATTTAAAATAGTATGGGAAGTCTTGGACTCAGCAATCAAACAACAAAAGAAATAGGAGGCATCCAAATCAGCAAAAAGAAATCAAATTTTCATTTTTTGTAGATGACACAATACTCTATATAGAAAGCCTGAAAGATTCCACCCAAAAATACTAAAACTAATGCGTGAATTCAGCAAAGTCGCAGGATATGAAATCAACATACAGAAATCAGTTGAATTTTTATTATTTTTTAAATTTTTCATGTTTATTTATTTTTGAAAGAGATACAGAGACAGAGCATGGGCAGGGGAGGGGCAGAGAGAGAGGTAGATGCAGAATCTGAAGCAGGCTCCAGGCTCCAAGCTGTCAGTCAGGACAGAGCCCAATGCAGGGCTTGAACTCATGGACCATGAGATCATGACCTGAGCTGAAGTCGGATGCCTAACTGACTGAGCCACCCAGGCGCCCCTCATCTGCATTTTTATAAATCAATAACGAAGCAGCAGAAAAAGAAATCAAGGGATTCATCCCATTTGCAATTGCATGAAAAACAATTAGATACCTAGGAATAAACTTAACCAAAGAGGTAAAAGATCTGTACTCTGAAAACTATAGAACACTTCTAAAAGTAACTGAAGAAGGCACAAAGAAATGGAAAAGCATTCCATGCTTATGGATTGGAAGAACAAACATCGTCAAAATGTCTATACTACCCAAAGCAATATACTCATTTAATGCAATCCCCATCAAAATACCAGCAGCATTTTTCACAGAACTAGAACAAACAATCTTGAAATTTGTATGGAACCAGAAAAGACCCTGAACAGCCAAAGCAATACTGAAAAAGAAGAACAAAACTAGATGCATCATGATTCCATATTTCAAGCTATATTATAAAGCTGTGGTCATTAAGACAGTATGGTACCGGCACAAAAATAGACATATCTATCAATGGAACAAACCAGAAAACCCAGAAATGTACCCATAACTATATGGCCAACTAATTTTTGATGAAGCAGGGCAGAATATCTAATAGGAAATAGACTGTCTCTTCAACAAATAGTGTTAGGAAAACTGGACAGCAACATGCAGAAGAATGAAACTGAACCACTTTCTTATACCATACACAAAAATAAATTCCAAATAGATTAAAGACATAAATGTGAGACAGGAAACCATCAAAATCCTAAAAAAGAACATAGGCACCAACCTCTTTGACCTTGGTCATGGCAACCTCTTACTAGACACTTTGCCAGAAGCAAAGGAAATAAAAGCAAAAATGAACTATCAGGACTTCCTCAAGATAAAAAGCTTCTGCACAGTGAAGGAAACAATCAACAAAACTAAAAAAGCTACCTATGGAATGAGAGAAAATATTTGCAAATGACATATCCAATAAAGGTTTAGTATCCAAAATGTATAAAGAACTTATCAAACTCAACACCTAAAAAATAAATAATCCAGTGAAGAAATGGGCAGAAGCCACAAATAGACAATTTTCCAAAGAAGACATCCAGATGGCTATCAGACACATGAGATGCTCAACATCACTCATCATCAGGGAAATACAAATCAAAGCCACAGTGAAATACCACTTCACATCTGTCAGAATGGCTAAAATTAGCAAAGAAACAACAGCTGTTGGCAAGGATATGGGGAAGGAAGAACCCTCTTGCGCAATTGGTGGGGATGCAAACTGGTGCAGCCACTGTGGAGAACAGTTTGGAGGTTCCTCAAAAATTAAAAATAGAACTACCCTATGATCCAGCAATTGCACTAGTAGGTATTTACACAAAGGATGCAAAAATATAGATTCAAAGGGGTCCATGCACCCCGATGTTTATAGCAGCAATATCAACAATAGCCAAACTATGGAGAGAGCCCAAGTATCCCTTGACTGATGAATGAATAAAGACGCGATATATATATCCAATGGAATATTACTCAGCCATCACAAAGAATGAAATCTTGGCATTTTCAATGACATTGATGGAGTTAGAGTGTATTATGCTAAGCAAAATAGAGAAAGACAAATACCATATGATTTCACTCTTATGGAATTTAAGAAACAAAACAGATGAACATATGGGAGGGGGAAAAAGAGGAAAACAAACTATGAGACTCTTAGGACAGAACAAATTGAGGATTGATGGAGGGAGGTGGGCAGGGAGTGGGCTAGATGGGTGATGGGTATTGAGGGTACTTGTTATGATGAGCACTGGATGTTGTATGTAAGTGACGAATCACTGAACTCCATTCCTGAAACCATTATTGCACTGTATGTTAATTAACTAGAATTCAAATGCAAATTTGAAAATAAAAATTTAAAAAACAATAAAACATGAAAACCTACGGTTGCAATAATTTTATGTGTATTGAAAAATGTCAGAAATGTTTGCATATTATGAAAAATTATTCAACAAATAAACTACAAGAACTAATAAAACTCAGGTAGAAAAAAAATTTCTATTCTATTAATATTGTAATCATAATCATTGTTAATAATTGGCAAAATCTAAGGCATATTTCTATCAGAAGAGAAATAATTATATTCATATTATTAAAACATATTTTGTATGATAATAATAGAAACCTGAAGGATGTAAACATTCTGTATTCTATTTAAATGTAACTCAATTATTTTTAATGTATGAGTTTTTAATTTGAAAGTTGTACTAAGATACATATTCAGAAATTATAAAGAAAAAGTGCTTTTCTACAGCTATAATTAGGAAGGAAGGATTAATTAGTGAAATACTTTCACACTGAAGTTTCATGTATGTAGTAGCTTAGACTGAATTACACCCAAGTATTCTCGCTTCTTAGAAGGGGAATATAATTTAAAAATAAAGAAAAATCCCATTTTAGGTTTAGTAAGGCCTATTTTGTATTCATTCTTACGCTTGAATTGCTATGCCTATGTCAAAAGAATAGACATATTTAGGGCTGAATGAAATTTCTTTATAATGTTTTCCATGGAGTGAGCTATTTCTTAGAACAATTGGGAACCATTATGCAGCTATACCCAGAGGTTTTATAGGTCTTTTGTTGAAAGTTTAAAAATGTAATGTTACATAGGGGAGTATGATATGCCAATTTTTTTCTGATAAAAGTTCTTTGCATTTTAATATTGTATAAGTATTATGCATAATTTGGCTAGCTCATATGCAAGACCATCACCTCTAAATAACAGACTTTTTTAAAAAAAGCCACAGTACCATGCATTTAAGAATTTATAATGAGTTCAGCCTGAGGAGTATATCTATTTTAGCACAAGTTCTAGTATTATTACATTTCATAAGATAGCCTTTATTTAAGACTTTGTTGTCCTATTCTTTTCAGTAATAACTGGTTTCAGTGAAGAGTGTATTATGGTGTATTATTAACCCATTTACTCTTGGACTTCCCTCCCACCCATCTTTCGTTCTGCCTCTTTAAGCTGTCAGTCCATTGTATTCAATGGAGCATCAGAAAATACCAGGTTCTTTCAGCAGCACAGCAGGTGCACATTTATGAAGCGTATCTGATATATTCAGCAACAGTCAACAGATTAATGTCACTGCTCGCAATCCTTGTTAGAAGAAAAGGGAAAACATTGATATAAAAATAAAAGTACCTCTTCTTTCACACATTTAAAGAACATTTTAGACAATGTGTTGAAATAGTCTCTCCAGACCCCTTAATGACAGCAGGTATTAGATTTCTCAACCTAATTCTTAGACCCATTTTGGCTTTAAATATATTAATCACTAGTTCATTTTCCTTAAATTCAACTGGACTATAGATAGTGGCAAAGATGAAGGGGAATAAAACATAAATTAAAAAGATACAAAAGTTATATTTCCAGTCTATTTATATTACCTTCTATAAATGCCACATGAATTCTAAAATTGACCATTTTCTTTTTCCTTACTTTGTTCATTATAATAATAATAGTAACAACAATATCCAGGAAATGTGAATATTTTCTAACTTTTCAATCTTAGCAAATTTCCAATTTTCTTCCACTTTATTTTCCCATCTTTCAATGTAATAGTTTGTTTCTTGTTTAAGGTTGGCATTTTGCTTCTCAGAATAAAGATTACATTTCCCAAACTTGTTTTCAGCTTTATGTGGCCTTGTGACTGGTTTTTGGCCAATGAGATATCAGCCAGAAAGGTTGCAGGACAGCTTCTGGAAACCTTTCCTTAAAGGAAATTCTATGTGTGTTCTTTGCCTATAATTCTCCACCCCTACCTTCAATATGCTACATGGAATCTTCAGGCTCTTATGTTGCACACTGAGATAGGTGTGTACAATAGGGTTGAACAAATAAGTAAAAGAGTAGATGATAGTAAAGCCAGATTTCTTGCTGTCGTAGAGGGAAATTACAGCTGAGTAAGAAAGTAAATTTAGAATAAGCCATGTGTTACTGGATTAGATCATGGACATAAGAATAAACTCATATTTATTTAATATATAAATATGCATGTGTGCACATATATGTGTTTACACATATACATATATTTGTATACACACAGAGGATATATAAATAATTATAAATATCTGCATATACATGCATTAGTATACATTCATATATTACCTAGTTCTGTCCATTGACAGCCTAGAAACATGCACACCTAATGGGGAACAAGCACACCTACCACCCACATATTGATTTCTAAGTATCCTTTTCATAAAAGGAACTAGAGCTAATTGGAGAAATGGTTATTGTAGAGTGTGGCCAGGGAAAACACAAGATTATTCTGGAGTATCTTGAAGTAAAGACAAACAAAAAACAAGATGGTGACATGTCAAAGAAAAATTGAGACCAACCTTAAAAAGCTCCCAATAGTTAAAACTGGAATTATCTGAGCAACAAAATGAATAATTTATCATTAGATTATAACCTATAGTATAAAATAAATATCAATGAACTGCAATGATATAAATAAATGATTAAATAAATAATTAAATGGAAGAGAAGAGATATGTTTTCCTTATTTCCTTATAAACTTCATTTTAATATATGTACATTCTCCCCATGCCAGGAGATAGAGCTTAGTGCCCACCCCTTAAAGATGTGCTTTTAAATGTGATTACAAAGACTATAAAGGTGTGACTATAAAGAATAGAGCATAGAAAGGAAAACAAGGTAACTTCAGAGTGATGAAATCTGGCAAACACTACTTTAACCAAGTGATGGTTAATGTAACAATGTCATCTATCCACTTATGGGATGTGATGACAAAGGCACTCCACTTCTAGTATTCTTGCTAAAACCCAATAACCCCAATTAAATCCCACCCCCCCAAAAAAATTTAAAAAAAACTCCAATTGGGGAATAGTCTACAGACTACCTGGCCAGTGTGCCTCAAGATTATCAAGGTCATGGAAAAGTTGGAAAGATTGATAAAGTCTCACACATCAAAGGAGACTACAGAGTCATGACAAATAAATACCATGTGGTATCCTGGATTGAATCCTAGAACTGAAGGAGACATTAGTGAAAGAAAACTAGTAAATTCAAATAAAGTCAGGATTTTAGTTAATAGTAATATATCAATGTTGGTTTCTTACATGGTGTAAGATGTTAACAATGAGGGAATTTGGTAAACGGTATTCATTAACTTTTTGTATTACCTTTGTAACTTTATGTAAATCTAAGCATATTCCAAAATCAAAAAAAAATTAAAAATGTATAGTAGAACAAAAAGAAACTTAGATTCTAACACCATGGAATCCTTTATAGCTGTGACCCCAAGAAATAAACTTATAACTTATATAAATGGCTACTACTTGGGGTCTTCTATTACTCACAGCCAAACTTAAACTCATATCCATTGAGTAAACAAACACAAAACTTACAAAAAGTAATCAATCGGTTTCCAGAAAACACATTGCAAATACAATGTGGTTTTGTTTTCTGCTGCTTATTTTTAGCAGCCCATCAAGCCCTAAATTCACTTTGTAACTATCAAGAACTTTCTGTAACTAACTTTGTTCATTCTCATTTATATGTTCAACTGAGTAATAAGCTATAATACATGTCAAATACCCCTATATTTATAAAGGAAACATAGAAACTTGAAAAGCTGAAGCTCTTATTCTTTTAGTAAAACATTTACAAAATTAAACCTTAAATGATGTTTGATACTGTACAATAGACTGATTTAACTTATTATGGTCCCAGTTAAGAGCCTTCCTATCTCCAAACCCTATGTTATGGGACTTCATAAGCTCCTCACTTCAAGAGGTGGAGTTTTGTTTTATTGTGCTTTATTTTGCTTTGTTTTGTTTTTTCTTCCCTCATGATCCCTTGAATCTGAGTTGGACTTATTACTTACTTTGGCAAAACAAAAACAAAAACAAAAACAAAAACAAAAAAACAAAACAAAAACAACCAGCAGGAGTGAAGGTGCATCGTTTCTAAGCTCAGGTTTCAAAGACCTTGTGTGCTACTGTCTCCATGGAATTCCCATTTCAGCCACAAAACCAAATCTGGGCCAGCCCACAGGAGAATGAGAGAATATATGGAGGAAAGCTAAAGTCTCCCCATACATATCCCGGAAACAGAGGTAATCCTTGCTAATACATAAGTGAGCCCACTCATGATCAGCAGAATCTGGCTTACATCAGGACTGCCTAGCCAACGAATAGGCTAGTGAGAAATAATAAATTGTTTTAAGTCACCATGTTTTGGAGTGGTTTATGGCCCACTGATAGCTTATTGATACAAGGCTCTACTTTTTCGTGTTTACTGCATGTAAATCTCTTATCAAAATGATTCATTCTCAGAGCAGCGAAAGTCAAAATATCATACACAGAAATAAAAAGCAATGTCAAAGTAACTATAATAATGTGAACAAATCTATAAAGCAGTATGTTTTAAAAATTCTACTCTTGTTCCCTATTTACCACTTAATTCAAATTCCAGCTCAATTCCAATAGGCATATTTCCCCATATCTTTTACTCCTACAAACTCTGCATTTAAACCCCATAACAAATCCCACACTAGGACTCTCCTCTGAGGTTGGAAAAGGGCAAAGAAAAGAAATTTAAAAATTCCAAAAATTCGGGGCACCTGGGTGGCTCAGTCTGTTAGGCGTTCATGGGTTTGAGCACCCCCCCCCCCCGTCCCCCACTTCCGCGCGCCTCCAGCTAAAGGCTCTGTACTGACAACTCAGAGCCTGAAGACTGCTTCTGATTCTGTCTCCCTCTCTCTCTGCCCCTCCCCCACTCGCACTCTCTCTCTTTCACAATAAAATAAACGTTAAAAAAAGTATGTGTTTTTTTTATTCCAAAAGTTCTTTAGCAAACAAAGAAAAAAGTTGGGACCACTCATGTATAAAAAAGCTTTCTGATTATAGTCTAAATGCAGTTAAATGGATGAATTACATACTTTGTTAAAAGACAAAATAATACACATTTAATGAAATCCCTATCAAAACACCAACAGGATTTTTTATGGAACTAGAATAAACAATCCTAAAATTGTATGGAACCACTAAAGACCCTGAGTAGCCAAAGCAATCTTGAAATAGTAAAGCCAAGCTAGAGGCATCACAATACCAGACTTCAAGTTGTACCACACAGCTGTAATAATCAAAATACTATGGCAGTGGCACAAAAAGAGACACATAGATCAATGTAACAGAATAAAAAACCTAGAAATTAACCACAATTGTATAATGAATTAATCTCCTACAAAGCAGGAAAGAATATGCAGTGGGAAACAGACTGTCTCTTCCACAAATGGTGTTGGGAAAACTAGACAGCAACATGCAGAAGAATGAAACTGGACCCTTTCTTACACCATTTACAAAGATAAATTCAAAATGGACGAAAGACCTAACTGTGAGACCTGAAACCATAAAAATCCCAGAAGTGAACATAGGCAATAACTTCTTTGACATTAGCCATAGCAACTTCTTTCTAGATATGTCTCCTGAGGCAAGGGAAATATAAGCCAAAATTAAATAGATAGATAGATAAATAAATAAATAAATAAATAAATAAATAAATACTAAAATAACTATTGGGACTACCTCAAAATAAAAAGCTTCTGCATAGGGGCGCCTGGGTGGCCCAATTGGTTGGGTGTCTGACTTTGGCTCAGGTCATGATCTCACGGTTCATGGGTTCGAGCCCCGCATCGGGCTCTGTGCTGACAGCTCAGAGCCTGGAGCCTGCTTCGGATTCTGTGACTCCCTCTCTCTCTCTGTCCCTCCCCCGCTCATTCTCTGTCTCTGTTTCTCTCAAAAACAAATACACGTTAAAAAAATACAAAAATAAAAAGCTTCTGCATAGTGAAGGAAACAATCAACAAATCTAAATGGCAACCTATGAAATGGGAGAAGATATTTGCAAATGATATATCCAATAAAAGATTAGTATCCAAAATATATAAAGAACTTATAAAACTAAATGCCCAAACAATGAATAATCCAATTAAAAAATCAAAAACACAATGATATATCAACTCACACCTGCCAGAATGGCTAAAATCAACAACACAAGAAGCAGCAGGTTTTGGTGAGGATGTGGAGAAGGGGGAACCCACTTGCACAATTGGTGGAAATGCAAACTGGTGCAGCCACTCTGGAAAACAGATGAGAGGTTCCTCAACAAGTTAAAAATATAACTACCCTACGACCCAGCTATCACACTGCTAGCTATTCAAATAATACAAAAATACTAATTCAAAGGAATACATCATGCACCTCAGTGTTTACAGCAGCATTATCCATAATAGCCAAACTATGGAAACAGTCCAAATGTTCATCAATTGATGAATGGATAATGAAGATGTGGTAAATATATGCAATGGGATCTTACTCAGCCATAAAAATGAATGAAATCTTGACATTTGCAATGACATGGATGGAACTAGAGAGTATTATGCTATGCAAAATAAGTCACTCAGAGAAAGAAAAAAATACTATATAATTTCACTCATATGAACAAAGGGGAAAAAATGAGAGGGAGATGCAAACCAAGAACCAGACTCTTAACTATAGAAAACAAATTGATGGTTACCAGAAGGGAGGTGGTGGGGGATGGGTTAAATAAGTGATGGGGATTAAGAAGTATATTTGTTGGGGCACCTGTCCAGCTCAGTTGGTAGAGCATGAGACTCTTGATCTCAGGGTCATGATTGAAGTCCCACATTGGGTGTGGAGCCTACTTAATTTTTTTTTTAAAGTGCACTTGTGATGAGCACTGGGTGTTATATGGAAGTAATGAATCACTAAATTGTATTGTATGTTAACTAACTGAAATTTAAATAAAAACTTTTTAAAAGGACAAAATAAATTGCTACTGTAAAATGTACATGTCTGTCTGTTCATATCTCCAATATAGACATTTTGCTTACCTCAGTCAATTTTAACTAAGCAGCCAATTTACATTTATTCCCTAGTCAGTGAGGTATCATTTAGAATTAATTATTTTTAAATTTGCCTTAATTCAGGTGACTATTTTAGGTAGTAATGAAAGAAAGCATAATAGTACAACCAGGGGGAAAAAAGTGTTAGGAATTAGAAGATGCCAGGTTCTCTTCTTAGTAGAGTCTATGTTCTTATTTTTTCCATAAGAAGCCCCTCTATTTTGCTTGGCTCAGTACAAACTACTAGGTATATTTGTTTTTGTCCTAGTACCCCATTTTTTCTTCTTTTTTTAAAAGACATGCTTCCCACAGCATACTCATATTTAATTGTAGTTTGGGATATGTTTAAATTATTATTTTTTAAATCTAAGCCTTGGAGAACTTTATTTTACAACTAGAAAAACAATGGCATGTTATTTCTGTTTTAAATTATCCCTTAAAAAATATGACTTCATTAATGTAGAATAAAAAAAATCAGTTAAAAATTATTTTTGTTAAACACAGATAACAGAAAACCACATGAAACAAACATAGAGCTTAATGAGATACTATGAGGCAAAACACAAACCAGGTTAAGACATACAACTTGAACAATGACTCCAGGAACTCCTCCATGTGCCCTGCTTCTATCTTAACTCCTTACATCTCCATGAAGTAAACATTACCCTGACTTTTATAGGAATCATTTCTTGTGTTTATTTTGTACATACATATACATGTGTATATACATATACATACACACATATATATAACCAAACATGTTACATAACATAATGTTACATAAACATAAACATGTTTAATGGTGTTTATATAAACATAAACATGTTTAATGGACATATATATGAGTATGTGTATGTTTGTGTGTATATATATATATATTCTCTTTCTTACAATTTAGCTACAAAAAATCTGTAGATTTTCCCATATTATAGGTTTTGCTGATTTCATAGTCATGATACATTCAACATGTACCATTGTCCTCTGTATTTTCTACAAATTAGCAGCTAAATTCAGAGTTTTGTTAAGATTCACATTCAATCCATTAGTAAAATCTGTAGGTGATGGTATATATATTTTGTTGTTGTTTATGTTTTAGGGTTTTGTTTTGTTACATTTTGTTTTGTAGGGAACCCAAAATGTCTAATTTCCTGTTTGTGTATGTGATATTAATAGCTGTTGATGGTAAGGCCTAGATCCATTAATTAATCACGTATGCCAGAATGTTGATCATTTTAATTCTATACTGAATATTGAATATTAAGTCTCTGTATATTGATACTCCCATTTTTCCAATTAAAATCCAGTAGTATAGAATTTTTCTTAATGTTCTCTGTGTTATATCTCTATTTATTTTAATCCATACCAAGTATCCTGGTTATTAAGGACACAGGGATGATCAAATCAGAATTTCTTATAATTAATAATTTACGTTATCTCATATTACACAGAGAATAGTAGTAATACTACTACTACCACTATCAAAATATTTACTAAGAATTATTTATTGAGAAATACTTTTTTCTTACAATGTTCCTAAACCCTATGATACTCATACTTTGTCTACATCGTTTGAATTTATAGTAGTTGCATACTACATACTTTTTAAGCCTCATTCAACCTTAGCTGTACAAATAACAATGTTTTTCATGCTCACATAAGCTCTTGTTGTCTCCAGGCATTTTGGTTGTCTGAAACTCATTCTGTAATAGGTTCTTAAGAAGATATCATTGTAACAGTATTTCCTGAGTTAAGATAAGAGTTTGTGAACTTTATACTTCAAAGTAATTTCTATGAGATATTAACTCCTTGAACATGTTTTTCACTGACTGTCTTAAATATAATACTCTATTTTGATCTTTAATGAAGCATCACTGCCAAAGAGCCCAATGATAACCTAATTTTCTTTTGTTTGTAATTTACTTAGTATTCCTGCCTAAATACCCTCCTCCTGGAATTTGTGTGTGTGTGTGTGTGTGTGTGTGTGTGTGTGTGTGTGTTCTTTAAAAGCCATTATTTTGTGAAATATATATTGAAATTGGCTATTCTAGGTCAGTATTCTCATATTAAGCATGTATGCTTTTATTATGTAATTCCATTGTTTTGTTTTTTAACTTTTATTTCAGGAAATTTTCTTCCAGTTAGTTTTAGTATTTGTTATATTTCTTTACTGTGGTTTTCTTCGTCAGGGAATCCTTTGATATGTAAATTGGATCTTCTTTACTTAATTCATTATGTGTCATGTCAATATAAAGAAGCCATGGCTTTGAATGACATGCTGGACTGGATGGACTTAACAGATATATTCAGAACATTTCATCCTAAAGCAGCAGCATTCTTCTCACATACATGGAACTTTCTTCTTGTCTTTAAAATTTTCTTCCTTTTTACAATATATCTTTTAGAGCAGTATCTCTTTTAATTTGCTATTGTATTTTTTAGGTTATGCCTAAATTCTGAAAATGATTTTTTCTTTTATATTATTCTTTTTTATGAATATAATTTATTGCCAAATTGGCTTCCATACAACACCCAGTGCTCATCCCAACAAGTGCCCTACTCAATGCCCATCACCCATTTTCCCCTCTCCCCACCTCCCTATCCACCCTCAGTTTGTTCTCTGTATTTAAGAGTCTCTTATGGTTTGCCTTCCTCCTTCTCTGATTGTGACTATTTTTTTCCCTTCCTTCCCCCCATAGTCTTCTGTTAAGTTTCTCAACATCCACATATGAGTGAAAACATATATCTGTCCTTCTCTGACTGACTTATTTCACTCAGCATAATACCTTCCAGTTACATCCACATTGCTGCAAATGGCATGATTTCATTCTTTCTCATTGCCAAGTAGTATTCTATTGTATATATAAACCACATCTTCTTTATCCATTCATCAGTTGATGAACATTTAGGCTCTTTCCATAATTTGGCTAATGTTGAGAGTGCTGCTATAAACATTTGGGTACACGTGCCCCTATGCATCAGCACTCCTGTATCCTTTGGGTAAATTCCTAGTAGTGCTATTGCTGGGTCATAGGATAGTTCTAAATTTTTAATTTTTTGAGGAACCTCCACACGGTTTTCTAGAGCAGCTGCAACAGTTTGCATTGCCACCAACAATGCAAGAGGGTTCCCATTTCTCCACATCCCCACCAGCATCTGTAATTTTCTGATTTGTTCATTTTAGCCACTCTGACTGGTGTGAGATGGTATCTCAGTGTGGCTTTGATTTGTATTTCCCTGATGATGACTGATGTTGAGCATCTTTTCATGTGTCTGTTGGCCATCTGGATGTCTTCTTTGGAAAAGTGTCTACTCATGTCTTCACTGGATTATTTTTTAGCGTGTGGAGTTTGGTAAATTCTTTATAGATTTTTGATACTAGCCCTTTAACCAATATGTCATTTGCAAATATCTTTTCCCATTCTGTTGTTTGCCTTTAGATTTGTTGATTTTTTTTTCCTTTGCACTGCAGAAGCTTTTTATCTTGATGAGGTTCCAATAGTTCATTTTTTGCTTCTAATTCCCTTGCCTTTAGAGATGTGTGGAGTAAGAAATTGCTGTGGCTAAGGTCAAAGACGTTGTTGCCTGCTTTCTCCTCTAGAGTTTTGATGGTTTACTGTCTCACATTTAGGTCTTTCATCCATTTTGAGTTCATTTTTGTGTATGGTGTAAGAAAGTGCTCTAGTTTCGTTCTTCTTCATGTTGCTGTCCAGTTCTCCCAGCACTACTTACTAAAGAGACTGTCTTTTTTCCATTGGATGCTCTTTCCTACTTTGTCAAAGATTAGTTGGCCATACATTTGTGGGTCCAATTCTGGGTTCTTTATTCTATTCCATTGGTCTGTATGTCTGTTTTTGTGAAAATACCATACTGTCTTGATGACTACAACTTTGTAGTAGACGCTAAAGGCTGGGATTGTGGTGTCTCCTGCTTTGGTTTTCTTCTTCAATATTACTTTGGCTATTTGGGGTCTTTTGTGGTTCCATACAAATTGTAGGATTGTTTGTTCTAGCTTTGAGAAAAATGCTGGTGTAATTTTGATTGGGATTGCATTGAATGTGTAGATTGCTTTGGGTAGTATTGACATTTTAACAATATTATTCTTCCAATCCATGAGTATGAAATGTTTTTTTTCCATTTCCTTATGTCTTCAATTTCTTTCATAAGCTTTCTATATTTTTCAGCATACAGGACTTTTACATCTTTGGTTAGGTTTATTCCTAGGTATTTTATGGTTCTTGGTGCAATTGGAAGTGGAATCAGTTTCTTTCTTTCTCTTTCTGTTGCTCCATTATTGGCATATAAAAATGCAACCAATTTCTGTACATTGATTTTGTACCCTTCACCTTTGCTGAATTCATGTATCAGTTCTAAGAGTCTTTTGGTGGAGTCTTTCGGGTTTGCTATGTAGAGTGTCATATCGTCTGCAAAAAGGGGAGGTTTGACTTCTTCTTTGACAATTTTGATGACTTTTATTTCATCTTGTTGTCTGATTGCTGACGCTAGGATGTCCAACACTATGTTAAACAATAGCGGTGAGAGTGGACATCCCTGTCGTGTTCCTGATCTCAGAGGGAAAGCTCTCAGTTTTTCCCCATTGAGGATGATATTAATTGGGGACTTTTCATATATGGCTTTTATGATATTTAAGCATGTTCCTTCTATCCCGACTTTCGTGAAGGTTTTTAAGAATGTTGTTTTTGGTCAAATGCTTTTTCTGCATCTATTGACAGGATCATATGGTTCTTATCCTTTCTTTTATTAATGTGATGTATCACATTGATTGATTTGCAAATATTGAACCAGCCCTTCATCCCACCGATGAATCCTGCTTGGTCATTTACTTTTGAATAATTACTTTTATATGCTGTTGAATTTGATTTGCTAGTAGCTTATTGAGAATTTTTGCATCCATGTTCATCAGGGATTTTGACCTGTAGTTTCCTTTTTTGTGGGGTCTCTATCTATTTAGGAATCAAGGTAATGCTGGCTTCATAGAATGAGTCTGGAATTTTTCCTTCCATTTCTATTTTTTTGGAACAGCTTGAGAAGGATAGGTATTAACTCTGCTTTAAATGTCTGGTAGAATTCCTCAGGGAAGCCATCTGGTCCAGGACTCTTTTTTTTTTTTTTTGAGAGATTTTTGATAACTGATTTAATTTCTTCATTAGTTATGGGTCTGTTCAAATTTTCTATTTCTTCCCATTTGAGTTTTGGTAGTGTATGGGTGTCTAGGAAATTGTCCATTTCTTCCAGGTTGTCTTGTTTATTCGCACATAGTTTTTCATAGTCTTCTCTGATAATTGCTTGTATTTCTGAGGGATTGATTGTGATAAATCCATTTTAATTCGTGATTTTATCTCTTTGGGTCCTCTCTCTTTACTTTTTGAGAAGTCTGACTAGGGGTTTATCAATTTTGTTTATTTTTTTTCAAAAAACCAACTCTTAGTTTCATTGATCTGTTCTACTCTTTTTTTTTTTTTTTATTCTATATGGCTTATTTCTGCTCTGATCTTTATTATTTCTCTTCTGTTGCATTTGGGGTTTCTTTGTTACTCTGCTTCTAGTTACTTTAGGTGTGCTATTAGATTCTGTATTTTGGATTTTTCTTGTTTCTTGAGATAAGCCTGGATTGCAATGTATTTTCCTCTTAGGACTGCCTTTGCTGCATCCCAAAGGGTTTGGGTTGTTGTGTTTTCATTTTCATTTGTTTCCATATTTTTTTTAAATTTAGTCTTGAATTGCATGGTTGACCCACTCATTCTTTAGTAGGATGTTCTTTAACCTCCATGTATTTGGAGGTTTTCCAAACTTTTTCCTGTGGTTGATTTCAAGTTTCATAGCATTGTCATCTGAAATTGTATATGACATGATCTCAATTCTTTTATATTTATTGAGGGCTGTTTTGTGACAGAGTATGTGATCTGTCTTGGAGAATGTCCCAGGTGCACTCAAGAAGAATGTATATTCTGCTGCTTTAGGATGAAAAGTTTTAAATATATATCTGTCAAGTCCATCTGGTCCAGTGTATCATTCAGGGCAATTGGTTTTTTTAACTGATTTTCTGTCTACATGATTTGCCCATTGTTGTAAGTGGAGTATTAAAGTCCCCTGCAATTATCACATTCTAAGCAATAAGGTTGCTTATGTTTGTGATCAATTATTTTATATATTTGGGTGCTTTCAAATTCAGGGCATAAAAATTTATAATTGTTAGCTCTTCTTGATGGATAGACCCTGTAATTATTATATAATGCCCTTCTTTATCTCTTGTTACAGTCTTCAGTTTAAAATCTAGTTTGTCTTCTGTAAGTATGGCTACCCCACCTTTCTTTTGACTTTCAGTAGCATGAAATATGGGTCTCCATCCCCTCACTTTCAATCTGAAGGTGTCTTCAGGTCTAAAATGGGTCTCTTATAGACAGCAAATAGATGGGTCTTGTTTTTTTATCCATTCTGATACCCTGTGTCTTTTGATTGGAGATTTAGTCCATTTACATTTAGGATTATTATTGAAAGATACGGGTTTAGAGTCATTGTCTTATTCATAGGTTTCATGCTTATAGTGATGTCTCTGGTCCTTTGTGGTCTTTGCAACACTCACAGAGCCCCCTTAGGCTGTCTTAAAGTCTGGTGATGAATTCCTCCAGTTTTTGTTTGTTTGGCAAAACCTTTATCTCTCCTTCTATTCTGAATGACAGGCTTGCTGGATAAAGGATACTTGGCTGCATATTTTTCCTATTCATCACATTGAAAATTTCCTATCACTTTGTTCTGGCCTGCAAAATTTCAGTAGATAGGTCTGCTACTACCCTTATGTGTCTACCCTTGTAGGTTAAGGCCCATTTTTCCCATTCAAATTTCTCTATCTTTGTATTTTGACAATTTCACTATGATATGCCATGCAGAAGATCGATTCAAATTACATCTGAAGGGAGTTCTCTGTGCCTCCTGGATTTCAATGTCTGTTTCCTTCCCCAGATTAGGGAATTTCCCAGCTATGATTTGTTGAAGCACATTTTTGGCCCCTTTCTCTCTCTTCTTCTTCTAAAACTCCTATGATGTGGATATTGTTCCATTTCATTGAATCACTTAGTTCTCTAATTCTCCCTTCGTGATCCAGAATTTTTATTTTATAAATTTTTTTAAAGTTTATTTATTTTTGAGAGACAGAGAGAGACAGAATATGAGTGGGGAAGGGGCAGAGAGAGAAAGAGAGAGAAAGACACAGAATCTGAAGAGGCTCCAGGCTCTGAGCTGTCAGCACAGAGCCTGACATGGGGCTCAAACTCACAAGCCGTGAGATCATGACCTGAGCCGAAGTCAGATGCTTAACCGACTGAGCCAACCAGGCGCCCCCATAATTTTTTTTATCTTTTTCTCAGCTTCCTATTTTTCCATAATTTTATCTTCTATTTCACCTGTTCTCCCCTCTGCCTCTTCAATTCTGGCTGTCACCACCTATAGTTTATTTTGCACCTCATTTACAACATTCTTAATTCATCATGACTATTTTTTAGTTCCTTGATCTCTGTAGCAATAGATTCTCTGCTGTCTTCTCTGATTTTTTCAAGTCCAGTGATTAATCTGATGACTGTTATTCTAAATTCTTGTTCAGTTATATTTTTTTATATCTGTTTTGACCAATTCTTCAGCTGTCATTTCTTCCTGGGATTTCTTTTGAGGAGAATTCTTCTATTTAATCATTTGGGCTAGTTTTCTGTCCCTTATATGTTTTAAAAGCTTGTTATGTGCTCTACACCTGGGAGCACTACTATATTAAAGAGGGGTCATACACTGTCCAGGGCCTGGCCCTTCAGGAGGTGTTTTTCTGGGACTGTTACTTGCTCTCTGTTGTTGTGACTTTGGTTACTTTATCTCCCTACACATAGTGATGTTTTGAACCCTCCACTAGGTGTGCTTTGATTTGTTCATTTAAGTAGCCCTGGAAAGGAAAACAGCAAACAAATAAACAAAAAACAGAAAACAAAAAATGCAAACACCCAAACAAAAAACCCAAAAACAAACAAACAAAAAAAACAGAAACACCAGCTACAAGTAAACAACAGGCTGGAGGCAGTGCTGATGGAAGAGTCCTTATCCTGCACAAAGAGAGAAATGACAGAGGTGTAGAAAAAGAAAAAAAGAAAAATTTACCGTACAGAGAAACTATATGGTTTAATCCAGAGAGAGAGAAAAAGGAAAATAAAAAAGGGTGGGAAAAAAGAAAAGAGGATTAAGTTGTCCAGAAAGAGAGACTATACAGCCTAATCCAGAGAGAAAGGAGAATAAAGGAGCTGTGGAACATATATCAAGAGAATGAATTAAACATGTCTGCTTAAACAAGCCAACAAGGAGAGTAACCAGACTAGAGGAGGGAAGAGATACGAAGGAGAAAGGGAAGGAAGATTATATCTATATAATAATTGTCTGAGAGTTAAACCAGGCAATGCAGCAATGCAAGTCTGGAGCAGGGGCTATCTGGTTCACCAGCATCAATCCAGCTCCAGTAGATATGCAGTTACCAGGGGAAGGGGGAGGAGGGTTGTGTAGGTGGGTCCCACCTAACTGTGGGCCCTATTGTCTGTTCCCTGAGGCCCCACCTTGGTGGTGGTGGGTAGAAAAATGGTGAGCCCTCAGTCTCTCCTCCTCAGACCAGGTGCCCCAAACCACTCTGTTTGAGCTGTCCTTGCTGTGCTGTGGGCACAAACGAGGTGGTTTGTCTTGCTCCCCCAACTCCCATGCCCTGGCGCTTGGCTGGGATTCAAACTCTTGCTCCACACACCCCAGTACTGGGGAAGTGCTGCTCCGCACCTCCCTGTCTGTGGTCTCTCGGTGGTAGGCACAGGCAGGTTTTGTCCGATTCTATAGCACTGTAGGGAGGAGACTGCTTTCTCCTACTGTGGACTGCACCCCTGACCTAGTCACTGAGACTGGAGCTGGCTCCCCTCTTTTTCAGGTGTGTAATCTGGGCAGCTGGCCCCAGTCTGGAGAAAGCCCCTCAGTTAGAGATTGGATCTTTCTCCATGCCGGTCCGTGTTTTTTCTCTTGTCCAGATACAGTCCTAAGTTTCCCCAGCCTCTCTTTCTCTTTCTCTTCCCTTTGTCTCTCCACAGAAGGGGATCCCTCCCCTCTGTTCATTTTTGGCCCATCAGGTTGTCCCCGTGGGTCCCTGGAAGTGACCATCTCTTTGTCTCCTGGGCTCTCAGAGTTCAAAGTCCTTTAGCTTCAATACTCTTTTGTTTGAGAGAGGAGGGAACTTCAAATCTCCCTACTTCTCCACCATGTTGGCCCCTCCTCCCCTCTTTTATATTATTCTTTACTAAATTCTATTATCTCAGTTTTGGGGTTTTCTAATTCTGATGTGCATTATTATTTTATATGGTGTAGCATGTTCTTAATATCTTCAAGTTCATTTTGAAATAGAAGTCCTGATCTCTGAGCATCTTATTCTAAGGCGATTTTACTATCTATAGGCAACTTATACTACTAATTCTCCTTTTACTTACAATAACTTTGAATAGGATTTAAACTTGATCATTTTCTGGTGCCAATATATGATATAAATTAATTTTCCTGAACTTTTAGAAAAAGGCAAGGTTCAGTATACCTTTTCGAATGTTATAAACTCCCTCTTTTAATGTCTGTGTATAGGATACCTAAATAAAGCAAATATTCTTTGAAAGGTTTTCTTTTTTCTTTTTTTTTCTGCTCAGAATCCCTCTCCTACTCCTATGCGAACCATCTATTTTCTCAGTTATCCCAAACTGTTCAATTTATAACCCATTAAAGCTACAAGACATTGTTAAAAGAAATCAGATACCTAAATAATTGGAGAAACATTCTAAGTTCACAGATCATAAGACTTAACATTGTTAAGATGGCATAACTCCCCAAACTGTTCTCCAGATTCAGAGCAATCACTATCAGAAAATCAGCTTACTTCTTCATAGAAATTGACATGCTGATTCTTAAATTCGTATGGAATCACCAAGAACACAGAATAGTCAAAACAATATTGAAAAAGACAAAAAAAGTAGAAAACTCACACTTCCTGATTTCAAAAGCTAAAACACACCAACAAAAGTCAAGACAGTGTGCTACTGGCACAAGAAAGACATACAGATCAATGGAATTGAATTTGTAGTCAAGAAATTAACCCATACATATATTTTCAACTGATTCTGATAAGGGTAACAAATGCTGTGACAATTGTATAGTCACTTGAAGAAGAATGAAGTTGGACCATAACTTAAACCATAAAAAAATTAACTCAAAATGGCCAAAGATCTAAATATAAGAACTAAAACCATATAATTATTAGAAGAAAACATAGTGGTAAACCATCATTATATGACATGTGGCAAATGATTCTTAGACATGACACCAAAAGGCAGGAGCAACAAAAGAAAAAAACATATACTGGACTTCACCAAAATAAACAAACAAATAAATAAATAAATAAATAAATAAATAAATAAATAAAAACCTTTTGCTTCCAAGGACAGCATTAAGAAAGTAAAAATACAATCCATGCAATTATAGGAAGTATTTGTAATTCATATAACAGATAAGGGACTTGCATCAACAATATATAAAAGACTAATATAACTCAATAATATACACAAGTAATCCAGTTAAAAATAAGCAAAGGATTCAAATAGACATTTCTTCACATAAGATATACAAATGACCAATAAGCACATGAAAAGATGCTCAATGGTCATTAGTCATCAGGGAAATGCCAATTAAAACCCCAATGAATTTGGGGTTTCATACCCCATTAGAATGTATAACATCAAAAAGTCAGATAACAACAAGCGGTACCTAGTAAGGGTGCAAAACAGTACAGCCATCTTGGAAAATATCCTGGCAATTTCTTAAATGAATAATATAGAGTTACCAAATGATGTAGCCATTCCATTCCTCAGTGTATACCCAAAATAAATAAAAGTATATGTCAATACAAAAATGTGTACACAAATGTATGCAGCAGCATTATTTATAATAGTGAAAAAGTGGCAACTCAAATATCCATCAACTGATGTATTGATAAACAAAATGTGTTATATTCATACAATGAACTATGATTTGGACATGAAAAAGGAATAAAGTACTGATATATGCTACAACATGACTGGCCTTTGAAAACATGCTAAGTAAAAAAAGGCAGGTACAAAACATAGTATATAATATGATACTATTCACATGAAATGTCCAGAATAGGACTCTATAGAGACAGAAATCAGATTAGTGCTTTCCTATGGCTGGGTAGGCATAAATAGCTAAAATGTATGGGTATTCTTTTTAAGATAGGAAAAATGTTCTAAAACTACCTGTAGTGATGGTTGCACATATCTGTGAATATACTAAAAGCCACTTAATTGTACCCTTTACATGGTTGAATAGCATTGTATGTGGATTATATTTCAATAAACTGCTAAAAAGTGTTAAGTTCTTTTGTTCTTTTGTTTTGTTTTGTTTTTTAACATATGCTGCTGAGAACAGTGTTTGAGAGTTTTGGTTGCTTACTTTTTTCTGTGTATTTTTTTTCAGATATGCCTGATGGCTATGCAGTATTATTATGTCATGATTTTAATTTGATTTCTCTGAGGGCAAATAAAATGACCACTTTTATATGTTTATTGCTATTTAGATATCATCCTTTGTGAAGTACCCATTTAAAGCTTTTGCTGTATTTTCTGTCTTTTTTTTTTTTTTTCCTTATAGATTGATAGAAGTTATTCATATATTCTGGAGTCAAATCCTTTGTTTGAAATATGTACTCTAATGTCGCCCCATTCTGTTGTTTGTTTTTAAACTCCTTTAGTAATGTCTTTTAATAAACAGAAATTATTACTTTTAATATAGTCCACTTCACACTTCAGTCTTTAACGCTTAATGCTGTTAGTATCTTATTTAAGGAAACTTTGCCTTCAACAATCATGAAAATATTCTCCTATGGTTTCAAATTGAAACATTAATATTTTGGGGCACCTGGGTGGCTCAGCTGGTTGGGCGACCAACTTCAACTCAGGTCATGATCTCACAGTCTGAGTTTGAGTCCCATGTCAGGCTTTGTGCCGACAGCTCAGAGCCTGGAGCCTGCTTCAGATTCTGTGTCTTCCTCTCTCTCTGCCCCTCCCCTGCTCACGCTCTGTGTCTCTCTCAAAAAATAATAAAAAAAAGAAACATTAATATTTCATCTTTTATATTTATATGTACGTATGTATGGTTTGAGGTAATCATCAAGTTTTTTTTTTTTATTTTCCCATATGGATATACATTCAACACTATTTATGGGAAAAAATCCATCTTTTTCTCACTGCATTGCTGGTTCACCTTTATCACAAATGATACAAAACAATATATGTACAAATCTATTTTCTGGCTTATCTATTTTTGACTTGCAAGAAATATGTATTTTGCAATTGTTGGTTAACTAGTGTTCTACTAATATTAATTAGGACAAGGTTGATAGTGTTCAGCTTATCTATGTCTTCATGGATTTTTAAAAACTATATGTTGTATCAATTGTTGAGAAAATAATGTTACAATCATCATCTATAAAAATATGAATTGTTTATTTTTCCTTTTATTTTTGGTATTTTCTACTTTGTATGTTTTGGTGCTATTCATTTCTCAAATGTGCAAAGCAGTTAATGAGTGACTCATCTGTGCCTATAGTTTTATTCATAGCAAAGTATTTAATTTCAGATTTAATTGTTAAATATAAAACAATTTCTACTTTGTCTTCTTGTTTCTATTTCTTCTTGTGTCATTTTTTAAAGTTGGTATTTAAAGATGATTGTCAATTTTATCTAAATGGTCAATTAATTGGCATGAATTATTTGTAATATCCTTTTATTATCTTTAAGATATATAGTGATATCCTTTTTTTCATTTCTGACATTGGAGATTGCTTATTGATTTTCATACCTTCTTCTTTCCTAAAATATAAATTCAAACCTAAAATTTTCTATGGAGTCTTTTGGTTGATTCTTACAATTTTTTAACGTTTATTTATTTTTGAGAGAGAGAGAATGCAAAATGAGTTGGTGGGCAGAGAAAGAGATGGACAGAGAATCTGAAGTGGACTCTGATATGACAGCAGAAAGCCCGATGTAGGACTTAAAGTCAGAAACCATGAGATATGACCTGAACCAAAGTTGGATGCTTAACCAACTGTGCCACCCAGATGCCCTTTACAAATTTTAATCGTATGCACTTAATTATAATCAGATTCTAAATATTTTCTAATTTCTATTTTTTCATTGATTTTTGAGTTGTTTAGAAATATATAATTTTGTAGTTTTGGGAAATTTCTAGCTAATTTTAATGTGGTCAGAGAATATGCTTTGAATTATATCCACCTACTGAAGTTCGTTGAGACTTACTTTCTGAACCATAATATGGCCAATATTGATGAATTTCCTAAATGGGTTTTCAGAAAAGAATGTATTTTCTATCATTGTTTGGTGCAATGCTCTATATATTCTAATTAGAACAAGTTCATTAATTTTGTTATCCCTTTGTTCTTTTGTATCCTTAACTGAATTTGTTTTTGTTATTGTTCAGTTTCCTCTATTAGCTACTGAAAAAAGTACATTGAAATCTTGGACTATGAATGTGGATATCTAATCCATTTAGTTCTATAAAATTTTCTTTAGATATTTTGAAGTTCTGCTATGGAATGCATGCAGGTTTTGAATTAAATTATCTTCCTCCTGGTTTGATCACTTCATCTTTCTGAAACGTTCTTCATTAGATCAAATGATGCTTTTGCCTAAAGTTTGGAGATGAGCAATAACATTTAGGTTGGATTTGTAATGATGTAAAAGCAAATAAAAGTGTGCTCTCAAGAGGGCATATAAGACTGGGATTGCTGTATGAAGCCAAGGACTGGTTTCAAATTCTGCTATTTTGGAAGATGTGTTGGGACTATGGCCTATAGAAAGTTATGAACTTGGAGAAGTAAGAAGTCATAGATATAGACTCAGGACCAAGATATAGGTCAAGCCATCTTATCATGCTCTGACTTGATTTGCTTAAGATATGTGACTATGGAACTAATGACTACCATTATATCCTGGTGCTTGAATGGGGAAGGCTAGCCATGGTAAAGTCAACTGCTAAACTGATAGGGAAACTACACAGAAGGAGAAAGGGAGAAGAGAGAGGAAAAGAGAGAATGAGAGATCAATCAAAAGAGAGTGTGAAATATAAAATTCAGTAACACATGAAGAGATATAATTCCTCAAAAAGTAGATAAAAATAAAATCAGAAATAAATTCTCTCCAGGTCCAGATAATTTTATTAAGCAGTTGAACAAATACTTCAAAACTGGCATGTTTTCCATGGTCAAAAGTTTAAACAAAGATATGTTACATTTGCAGGGTGCCTGGGTGGCTCTGTCGGTTAAGCATCCGACTTCGGCTCAAGCCATGATCTCACAGTTGATGGGTTGGGCCCCGCATTGGGCTCTGTGCTGATAGCTCGGAGTCTGGAGCCTGCTTTGGATTCTGTTTCCCTCCTTCTCTGCCCCTCCCCTGCTTGCATTCTGTCTCTCTCTCTCTCTCTCTCAAAAATAAATAAACCTTAAAAAGTTTTTTAAAAAGATACATTACATTTGCAATATGAACTAAAAATAGAAAAAAAAGCAAAAATTCATTGTGGTAAAGACAATAAAATGTTAGAAATAAAATCATAAAGACTAAAATTTTAAAAAATGCAATAGGGCTGCCTTGGTGGTTCAGGTGGTGAAGCATTCAACACTTGATTTAAGCTCAGGTCATGATCTCACAGTTGTGAGATCAAGCCCACTATCAGGCTCAGTGCTGACCATGGAACCTGCTTGGGATTCTTTTTCTCTCCCTCTCTCTCTGCCCCTTCCCCACTCATGTGAATAAATGCACACACTGTCACTCTCTCTCAAAATAAATTTTAAAAACCTAAAAAAATAAGAATAAAATTTAAAAATGCAATAAGTAAGATACATCCATAAGTTGATCCAGTCAGGAAGATAATTAATAATTTGGAAATTTATATTGAGATAGCATGCAGTATTGCACAGAGGCACAAAAATAGACATGAAAGACAGGCATGTGGAGGTCGTGAGGATAATTTATGGCATAATTACTTTTTATGTGTTGTTCTCAATTCCCTATTTTTTGTATTTCTTGTCACTCATGGATTTACCAGGTAAGCTAAGCCAAGGTATCCCATGGGTGAAAAGGCATCTTTCTGTGTTTCTCTAAGAGCCATACATCACTCAAATGAATGTTTCTGTGCTACACAAATATCTCTGAAATAATTACAAATGTAGGGGCGCCTGGGTGGCTCAGTCGGGTAAGCGTCTGGCTTCAGCTCAGGTCGTGATCTCGCGGTTTGTGAGTTCGAGCCCCGCGTGGGGCTCTGTGCTGACAGCTCAGAACCTGGAGCCTGCTTCTGATTCTGTGTCTCCTTCTCTCTCTGACCCTCCCCCCATTCATGCTCTGTCTCTCTCTGTCTGAAAAATAAATAAACATTAAAAAAATTAAAAAAAAATAATTACAAATGTAAACAAAATTATTAAAAGTTAGGTAAAGACTACCGTCATGCCTTTGATCTCACCATTTCAGACTCTCTTTGCACTGCCAAGCTCTCTCACTTCTCATGGATTTTGGTCTAACCTCCTGGGTTACACCAATGTGGAACCACAACAAGGCCATCATTTCTTGACAAAATTGTGGACATTACCAAGCATATTCCCTCTCCCTTTTAAAATATACTCCATAAACTTCCATTTGTTTATTCATAATTACTTTGACAATCTAAATTATTTTAAAGAGGTGGTGAAAAATAATTCAGGTTTTACTTTTCCCTATAGTTATTAGGTATCACATATTTTGACTGGCTCCTAAGTAGCTACATTAGGATGTCTATATGCCATACAAGTAAGTCTTTGGAAAGTTATGTTTTATTCTTTACCTATCATACTGCTCTTTTTTTCTTTTACCCCTTCCCCCTTACACACACACACACACACACACACACACACACACACACACACACAAGTACGTACCCTGTTCTGTTTCTTTCAAGGTTTTAATAAGAAAGAATCTTATTATATGTTTCAAAACTTAATTCTTTAATCATTTAGTAGCATTAGGGTCTCAGTTTAAGACAACCTCCCTGAGATAAGGGACTTAGCAAAATCTTACTACTTATTGAAAGAGTGAAGAAGGCAATTTCAGGCAACTCCAAATATCCAATACTAAATCTAATTAGCTCCATATCAACTCTTCTCTGAAAACCCAAGTGCCATGCTGTTAGCAATAAACAGAGAGTCTAATGCTTTTCCAGAACTCCAAATTACAATATGTAAATCCAAGTGTAAATAATTAAATGTACATATATTTAACCTGAATTTCTCTGTAGACGTGCTGTTCTCACCTCCTGCCTCCTACCAAACCTTGTCAGTTGTTGGTAAAATACTAACATGGCACTAAAGAAGAAGGAGAAACAAAGGTAGTTAGAACATTATAGCCCCTGCAGTGCTTAATCCATAAAGCAGGGAACGCAAATTGGTGAATTGGAGCAATGACATGGTTACACTGAACTACAGAAAAAGGACCCTTAGGGAACTAGCAGGAAGTAAATTGGGTTCTATTTTGAGATGATGGTTCATTTACATTGTTATAATTATTTAAATAATTAATTTTGTAATGAAAGAAGCTTATAAAAGCCAAAACCCCACTGAGCTGCAAATCCAAAATTCTCTCATGCTAAATCAGAGCTGTTTATCCTCCATAATACAGCGATAAATCTATTTAGGAAAAAAATGCCTCTATCTATCTATCTATCTATCTATCTATCTACCTACCTACCTACCTACCTATCTCTCTACCTACCTATCATCTATCTATCTACATACACATACATATCTGACACAAGACTTAAATTACATATGGCTTAGTTGGTACTTCATTATGAAAATGTTTTAGTCTTACAGTATTGTAGGAGCTGTCATTGTAGAGTCTTCTTCTAACATAGAACAAGTAGATTTCTTTTTTCAGCCAGAAAAAAACATGAAATGTTCATTCATATCCAGCTTAGGTAACCAAGAGCCCTACAGGGAGTGTCAGGAAGATATAAAAGGTCAGGACCAAGGAGACTAAAGGAGAAGAAGGTTGCCAGAATACAGTGAACTGGGTCAGTCAGGCAACTGGAAGTCTATAATAAACAGGGTCAAGATTAAACTTGAATTAGAGCATATTAAATAAAGCCTGTGGGTTAAACACCCTAAGGTCAAATTAGATAACTCTAGAAGTTTCTCAAAAGCATAAGGTCAAAAAGGCTGAGAAAGTTGGAGAGAAAAACTATAGAATCAAACACACAGAAAGAGAATCAACTTGACTTTTTTGGCAGTTCACTCTCTCTTTTTTTTTTTTTTTCTTGCCCTGTTGGAAGTGGGTCAGGGGGACAAATGAGTGGTACTGGTCTTGAGCACTTAAATAAGAGGTATAAGGGGAAAATTTGAAAATTGAATAAATGTATCACATAATTATTTCCCTTATCTCTGTAATAGCCACACCTCCTAGATAAGTCCTAGCCTCCAATTCTTTGAAGATGGTAACACTGATATAATCCTCTTTTTTCAAGAAACTCAGCATCTGCCTTGCCCTCCATTCTATGCATGTAGCATTTTGCAACATAAACACGGTTCTTTTCTATTCTATTGATCTTCACCTCTGCTGAACTTTAGCCATTCACTCCCAATACCACATCCTCAATTGTCTCATTTCCTTAACTGCTTCATCTCTTAAGTTTTAAACACATGCTACTCTACTTTCAGGCTACAACAGCCTATTCTGCACCTAACTTTAAAACCCCACCACTGTTCTTCAGTGTGGTCAAGATTTGCAAACAATTCATTTTTGTATCCTCTAAATTTTTGTAGTTGATGTTCTTTTTCTTTCCCTTTTGTGGTTATTCTTGGAAGCAGGGTAACTCATAATTGACGGTGTAACACATAGGTCAAGAATGCTTGAATTTGAACTCCAACTTCTTCACTTTTTACATATGCAACATTTGGGAAATTTTTAACATGATAAAGATTCAATTTCCTTTCTAATAAAATGGTTATAAAATATTACTTCACCTCATAAGGTTAAAATAAATATTAAAGAGGTATTTCATATAAAGGACTTAACATAGTGCCTGAAACACTGTAAACAGACATTATATTTTACTTGGTATCAGTGTTAGTCTTTACCCATATTTTATCCTTTCAACTATTCTAATAGACAACTTGGGTATTTAATATGTGTTATTAATGCTTGCCTTTCCATTTCTACTCACTATCCATGGATACATTCACCTAAATATATAATTTCACCCTCAAATGTTGATGACATCCCTTTTATGTTGAGTACTAATTGTCCTCTTTTGGCTCCACAACAGGTATAACGTATTCTTTTGGACTGGTTCTGTATGAATATTATACCAAATCACAGCCTCAATATACATAAGGGTAAATACATCATTCACATCCTCACTCTATGGTATTCTCTGGTGTTTTTCACAACTATGATGAATGTGCAAGCCAAATATCCAACCACCAAGAAAAAAATAAGGAAGCAAGTATGAATATCCATTCTTCCTAAATACCTATATATAATCACTTATTTAGTTCTATAGACATATATTGTACATAACTTGAAAAATATGTCTTCTGTCAAACATCACTACCTCAGTATAATTTCTTATTTTTCTTGTGTAAATTTCTGCAATAGCCTTTAAACAGTCCTCCTTAACTCCAGAATTTCTTCTCAGAACAAAACTAAATGAAAGCCATCTTTACTGCTTTCAAAATATTCTTTACGAAATTGAAATCCTTAAACTCTTTCAGTGGTTCATCATAGTCTTTAAGAAAAGAAAAAAAATCCTCTAGCATATATATGCAGGCTTTCTGTTTAGCATGATGGTATCTAACCACCAGCATTCAAGTTCATGCTCAAATCCACTTTATGGTCTCAGACAAATTATTTTATCTATCTAATGTTCAATAATCTAATACTGTAATGTAGTTTTATTTATCACTACTTAGGCTTTTAAATTCTGGAGTTGTGTTCCTAACATACATTTTCATATTTATTTAAAGCAATATCTGGTACTTTGGCTCCGCACAATAAATGTTGGATGGTGACTAATGTTGATGTTTCAATCGCTTTACAGTTATAACTCATGAGATCCTCTCCACAAGTCTATTTGGTAGGCACTTTAATCTCCTCGTAAACATAAGGAATACTGTGAGTTAGAGAGGTTAATATTTTTCTCAATGTCACATGTCCAGTTAGAATAACTATGATTCAAATCCAGATCTTTCAGTGGCCAAAATCTCTGCTTTTACTTTTGCTTTACTGACTATTAGAGGAAAAGTAGCTGATACAATAAGAGATGCTTTCATTACTATTTTTAATTAAAACTGTCAACTGTCATGTGGGATTTTGAATTGAATTGAATTTTTAACTGGGTAAGCACATGAGAATTTCATGCCCCTAGATCAGTGTTTCTCAAAGCATCACTTATGAACAACTTTCAATAGACTCCCTAAGGTGATTTAAAATACAAACCCCTAACCCACAACCTCCATCTTCACATTAAGAATTACTGGGACTATTTCCCAAGAGGATGCTAATGGACATAAAGAGAACCACCGACTAAAAGTGAGGAAAAAATATGCAAGATGTAAGCTCTAATTTTCCAGTTGCTAAATGTGATTCCCATAAGAGTAAAGAATATGCTTATTGACAGATGCTTTTATCAACTTTATGACTACAAATAGATCAAGAAAATAAATCCAATAGTCATTCTCTGGAGTCCAACTAAACTGGGAAAGAGAAACAAAAAAGAATTTGATCTTTCTTTCTTTCTTTCTTTCTTTCTTTCTTTATTTCTTTCTTTCTTTCTTTCCTTGTTTCTTTCACTATGTGACATACATTGAAAAAATTCATTGGCATCCTATTTCTCTCTAATCCAGGCAAATGAGGGAATTGTATCTTCCCATCTCTGAAGACATGGTCACATGAATTGTTCAGAGCAATGAGTGGAATTTATGTTTGATACGTCTGTGTGGAATAATTTGTTTTCAGTTAACTTTGCATGTATCTCTTCCCTGACTCCATGTGTAGATATTGACATAGACAATGAGCTATCACATGGATAACCACTCTCTGGGCTGAAGATCACACTGACATCAAAGAAGTAAGAACTAAACCTCTGAGATTTCTTTTATATTTTTTCTTTTATTTTTTGTTACCATAACATAAACTGTATCTGTATCCTAACTGATACAGGATGTTTACGTTTATTAAATGAATTTTAAAAAATGAAACCTCAATTAACTAATTGAAAATATTCAAATTAATCATAACCAAAGGAGACCATTGGTCAGCTGATTCATTTCAAAGAGTAGGTTCAATTGCCTTTAGAAAGAAAAAAAAGATTCTCCTAACTTTGTTTCAAATAGCAGAGTCCCCAAAGAGGCAAAATGAAAACAATTAAGTGAAATAATCTTCAATACTGGAATTGTCATCAAATAATTAGATTAACTTCAGGATGCATGCCACCATGTGAGGTATCATGGGATTTTCAAGGCTTAAAATTAATCTCTTTTGAACTCCATTTGACTCGGAACAACCTTAATTACAATAGCATTTCCCAAGACTAAGCTTCCTAATGCTATTCCAGACAGAGCTGGTTATTAAAAGATTTCAAAGATGTTTATTGATATGTGTATGGTACAATCTTAAGAAAAAAAAATGATTAAAGAGAAAATGTAAAAAAAGGTAATATAATGCAAATTATTTTATGTTTGGAATACCTTTCATATACAGTACAGTGCATGAGGAATGAGTTTAAATGGATTCCATTTAAAATCTGAGGTGCCCACAGAGAACTCCCTTCAGACGTAACTTGAATCGATCTTCTGCAAGACATATCATAGTGAAACTGGCAAAATACAATTATAAGGAGAAAATTCTGAAAGCAGCTAGAGACAAACGTGCTCTAACATATAAAGGGAGACCTATAAGACTCGTGACCGATCTCTCTGCTGAAAGGAATGGCAGGAGATCTTCGATGTGATGAACAGAAAAAATATGCAGCCGAGAATCCTTTATCCAGCAAGTCTGTCATTTAGAATAGAGGGAGAGATAAGGGTCTTCCCAAACAAACAAAAACTGAAGAAATTCGTCACCACTAAACCAGCCCTACAAGAGATGCTAAGGGGGATCCTTTGACACAAAGTACCAGAGACAGCGCTACAAGCATGAAACCTACGGACATCACAATGACTCTAAACCCACATCTTTCTATAATAACACTGAACGTAAATGGACTAAATGTGCCAACCAAAAGACATAGGGTATCAGAATGGATAAAAAAACAAGACCCATCTATTCGCTGTCTACAAGAGACTCATTTTAGACCTGAGGACACCTTCAGATTGAGAGTGAGGGGATGGAGAACTATTTATCATGCTACTGGAAGTCAAAAGAAAGCTGGAGTAGCCATACTTATATCAGACAATCTAGACTTTAAATTAAAGGATGTAACAAGAGACGAAGAAGGGCATTATATAATAATCACAGGGTCTATCCATCAGGAAGAGCTAACAATTATAAATGTCTATGCACCAAATACCGGAGCCCCCAAATATATAAAGCAATTACTCATAAACATAACCAGCCTTATTCATAAGAATGTGGTAATTGCAGGGGACTTTAACACTCCACTTACAGAAATGAATAGGTCATCTAGACACACTGTCAATAAAGAAACAAGGGCCCTGAATGATACATTGGACCAAATGGACTTGACAGATATATTTAGAACTCTGCATCCCAAAGCAACAGAATATACTTTCTTCTCGAGTGCACATGGAACATTCTCCAAGATAGATCACATACTGGGTCACAAAACAGCCCTTCATAAGTATACAAGAATTGAAATCATACCATGCATACTTTCAGACCACAATGCTATGAAGCTTGAAATCAACCACAGGAAAAAGGCTGGAAAACCTCTGAAAGCATGGAGGTTAAAGAACACCCTACCAAAGAATGAGTGAGTCAACCAGGCAATTAGAGAAGAAATTAAAAAATATATGGAAACAAATGAAAATGAAAATACAACAATCCAAACGCTTCGGGATGCAGCGAAGGCAGTCCTGAGAGGAAAATACATTGCAATCCAGGCCTATCTCAAGAAACAAGAAAAATCCCAAATACAAAATCTAACAGCACACCTAAATGAAATAGAAGCAGAACAGCAAAGACAGCCTAAATCCAGCAGAAGAAGAGAAATAATAAAGATCAGAGCAGAAATAAACAATATAGAATCTTTAAAAAAACTGTAGAGCAGATCAACGAAACCAAGAGTTGGTTGTTTGAAAAAATAAACAAAATTAATAAACCTCTAGCCAGGCTTCTCAAAAAGAAAAGGGAGATGACCCAAATAGATAAAATCATGAATGAAAATGGAATTATTACAACCAATCCCTCAGAGATACAAGCAATTATCAGGGAATACTATGAAAAATTATATGTCAACAAAGTGGACAACTTGGAAGAAATGGACAAATTCCTAAACATCCACAATCTTCCAAAACTCAATCAGGAGGAAATAGAAAGCTTGAACAGACCCATAACCAGCAAAGAAATTGAATCAGTCATCAAAAATCTCCCAACAAATAAGAGTCCAGGACCAGATGGCTTCCCAGGGGAGTTCTACCAGACGTTTAAAGCAGAGATAATACCTATCCTTCTCAAGCTATTCCAAAAAATAGAAAGGGAAGGAAAACTTCTGGACTTATTCTATGAAGCCAGTATTACTTTGATTCCTAAACCAGACAGAGACCCAGTAAAAAAAGAGAACTACAGGCCAATATCCCTGATGAATATGGATGCAAAACTTCTCAATAAGATACTAGCAAATCGAATTCAACAGCATATAAAAATAATTTTTCACCATGATCAAGTGGGATTCATTCCTGGGATGCAGGGCTGGTTCAACTTTCGCAAATCAATCAATGTGATACATCACATTAATAAAAGAAAAGATAAGAACCATATGATCCTGTCAATCGATGCAGAAAAGGCCTTTGACAAAATTCAGCAACTTTCTTAATAAAAACCCTCGAGAAAGTCGGGATAGAAGGAACATACTTAAAGATCATAAAAGCCATTTATGAAAAGCCCACAGCTAACATCATCCTCAATGGGGAAAAACTGAGAGCTTTTTCCCTGAGATCAGGAACACAACAGGGATGTCCACTCTCACCGCTGTTGTTTAACATAGTGTTGGCAGTTCTAGCATCAGCAATCAGACAACAAAAGGAAATCAAAGGCATCAAAATCAGCAAAGATGAAGTCAAGCTTTCTCTTTTTGCAGATGACATGATATTATACATGGAAAATCCGATAGACTCCACCAAAAGCCTGCTAGAACTGATACATGAATTCAGCAAAGTCGCAGGATACAAAATCAATGCACAGAAATCAGTTGCATTCTTATACACTAGTAATGAAGCAACAGAAAGGCAAATAAAGAAACTGATCCCATTCACAATTGCACCAAGAAGCATAAAATACCTAGGAATAAATCTAACCAAAGATGTAAAAGATCTGTATGCTGAAAACTATAGAAAGCTTATGAAGAAAACTGAAGAAGATATAAAGAAATGGAAAAACATTCCGAGCTCATGGATTGGAAGAATAAATATTGTCAAAATGTCAATACTACCCAAAGCTATCTACACATTCAATGCAATCCCATCAAAATTGCACCAGCATTCTTCTCGAAACTAGAACAAGCAATCCTAAAATTCATATGGAACCACAAAAGGCCCCGAATAGCCAAAGTAATTCTGAAGAAGAAGACCAAAGCAGGAGGCATCACAATCCCAGACTTTAGCCTCTACTACAAAGCTGTCATCATCAAGACAGCATGGTATTGGCACAAAAACAGACACATAGACCAATGGAATAGAATAGAAACCCCAGAACTAGACCCACAAACGTATGGCCAACTCATCTTTGACAAAGCAGGAAAGAACATCCAATGGAAAAAAGACAGTCTCTTTAACAAATGGTGCTGGGAGAACTGGACAGCAACATGCAGAAGGTTGAAACTAGACCACTTTCTGACACTATTCACAAAAATAAACTCAAAATGGATAAAGGACCTGAATGTGAGACAGAAAACCATCAAAACCCTAGAGGAGAAAGCAGGAAAGGACCTCTCTGACCTCAGCCGCAGCAATTTCTTACTTGACACATCCCCAAAGGCAAGGGAATTAAAAGCAAAAATGAACTACTGGGACCTTATGAAGATAAAAAGCTTCTGCACAGCAAGGGAAACAACCAACAAAACTAAAAGGCAACCAACGGAATGGGAAAAGATATTTGCAAATGACATATCGGACAAAGGGCTAGTATCCAAAATCTATAAAGAGCTCACCAAACTCCATACCCTAAAAACAAATAATCCAGTGAGGAGATGGGCAGAAAACATGAATAGACACTTCTCTAAAGATGACATCCGGATGGCCAACAGGCCCATGAAAAGATGCTCAACGTCGCTCCTCATCAGGGAAATACAAATCAAAACCACACTCAGATATAACCTCACGCCAGTCAGAGTGGCCAAAATGAACAAATCAGGAGACTATAGATGCTGGAGAGGATGTGGAGAAATGGGACCCCTCTTGCACTGTCGGTGGGAATGCAAATTGGTGCAGCCACTCTGGGAAACAGTGTGGAGGTTCCTCAGAAAATTAAAAATAGACCTACCCTATGACCCAGCAATAGCACTGCTAGGAATTTACCCAAGGGATACAGGAGTACTGATGCATAGGGGCACTTGTACCCCAATGTTTATAGCAGCACTCTCAACAATAGCCAAATTATGGAAAGAGCCTAAATGTCCATCAACTGATAATGGATAAAGAAATTGTGGTTTATATACACAATGGAGTACTACATGGCAATGAGAAAGAATGAAATATGGCCCTTTGTAGCAACATGGATGGAACTGGAGAGTGTGATGCTAAGTGAAATAAGCCATACAGAGAAAGACAGATACCATATGGTTTCACTCTTATGTGGATCCTGAGAAACTTAACAGAAACCCATGGGGGGGAGGGGGAAGAAAAAAAAAAGAGGTTAGAGTGGAAGAGAGCCAAAGCATAAGAGACTGTTAAAAACTGAGAACAAACTGAGGGTTGATGGGGGGTGGGAGGGAGGGGAGGGTGGATGATGGGTATTGAGGAGGGCACCTTTTGGGATGTGCACTGGGTGTTGTATGGAAACCAATTTGACAATAAACTTCATATATTGAATAAAAATAAAAAATAAAAAAATTGCTTTACCAAAATAAATTACAAAAAATAAAAAAATAAAATAAAATAAAATAAAATCTGAGGTGCCCAGCAATATATAGTAGAGGAGCTGCTTTGGAATCAAGTTTTATATCATTTTGGTTGGGAAATAAATTTGGATTAATCTACATGTTGATTGTAAAAGTCAACAGAAAAGACAATCTTCAAATATTTGTTCTAAAAATCAATGACATCAAGTCTGTGTTGGAGGGGGGGCCTGGGGTGAATTTTATTTTTCTTTCTCAAGAAGCAGCTGATGTCAGTCTGTCTGGAAGAATATGGAAACAAAGTCTAAAGAAATACTCTTACTTTTTTTCTACCTGTTACAGGGCTGTTTCAGTTTAATGAGGCAAGTTGTCTTTTCATTCATTCCACAATTGCTTATCTTGGATTTATTATGTGCAGGCAGTGATGAGGCAGTCAGGGGTGTGCAATGTACAAAACAAGATAAAGTTCCTGTTTCAAAGATGTTTTCATAGTAGTGTGCAAGATGGACATTTAATCAATCACAAAAACCAGCTGAAATGTGAAAGTGTTAAATGAGCCACAAAGGCAAGATGTAGAGTATTATGAAAGCATATAATAGAAAATTGACTTAATCAGGAACATCAAAATAAATCATTTTTGAGGATGGGACACACAAACTGATTAGAAGTTAATTAAGCAAAAGTTTGTGCATGTGCACAATGCAAGTGTGTGCTCACACACTTACGTATGTACCTTACCATTCTAACAAGAGAAAGTGTTGTATTAAAAGGAAGTTCAGCAGTAATGGGTTACTGGTATGCAGCAATACGGGTGGTTAGAGTGAAGGAGTATAGAGAAATGTGGCCCATGTGTAGACTAGAAGGATGAGTAGAGGCCTGACAACACAGGGCTTACTTACTAAGATATTATGATATTTTGGCACCTTCCTTGATTTTTCTAAACTAAAATCCCCATGTTTATTATCAATCACATCTATTCAATTTCTCAGAAAACAGAAACAAAAGCAAAAAAGTCAACCTCCTATTTAACAATATGTGATTCAAGTATGGTCCTCAACTTTACGTTATACTTTATGCAGCCATAAATGATACAAGACACTTGGGCATGGGGGAAGGAAGAAGGGAGGAAAAAAACTATTAATCAGCAGTTAAGGAAATGGTTAGCAGCGACAATTCTAAAAATATATGGTCATTAATTATTCACTAATAATGAATAATTAAAGCACATTGAGCACTTACTCTATGACACAGCTTTACATACCTTATTTCTAGCATTCAACTCATCATCTGGCCAGGTAGACAGCACTAACCAGTACCAATTTATCAGTGTGCAAACTGAGGCACAGTGAGGGTAGGTTGTTTACCTAAAGTCACTGAGTTATTAATATAAGGACCAGGATTTAAACTCTGCATTCTTGGCGTTCAAAGGCCATGCAGTCTCCCACTGTACATATCTAGCCTGTGTGATGAGACTGCCATTATTGTAAGAGAGAATAAAAGCATGTTGCCTATGAAAGACATATGAAGTGTTTTCAAATATGTACTTTCAATCCCTAAAATTATATTTACATTAATATCAAGAGGTTTCAGGGCTAAATATATCCTGATTAAAAAAAATAGTTTTCTTTTTGTTGAATTCTTCCAATTAAGTAGGTCAAACTGCTTTCCAATTTCCAGAAGTGCTTATTCAACATCTTGATGATTAAATATGCTAATAATATGACATGGACACAATATAATTTCCTAATATGTCGGCAATCTGATCCCACAGTAATGTAAGTGGATCTAAATGATCCATTTACATTATTACTAGTGTTTGGAATGATATTAATAGTATTCACGTGGAAAGCTTACTATTCAGTGTAATTATAAAAGCATCATTGTGTATTACCTACAATTCATATTCCAGATTGAAAAGGGTTTTCTATTATTGTTACATATTTCTTCTTAACTAGCTTTTATCATGAAGTAATTCAATAAAAGTTATGTAATAAGTAAGTCGTGAGGATGAAAAGGTACGGCATAGGGAATACAGTCAATGGAATTGTAATAGTGTTGTATGGTGACAGATGGTAGCTGCATTTGTGGTGAGCATAGCATAGCGTATAGAGTTGTGGAATCACTATATTGTACACCTGAAAATATTGTAACATTGTGTGTCAACAGTAACTTCAATTAAAAAAATAAAACAAATATTTCAATAACAACTAAAATATTTATGTGTCTTCCCATAATAATTTCCAATAACAAACTTCCCAAATTTGTGGAGCTGCAGCTTGTTTAGGTGTGAAATACAATAACATTGTTTATATCTTTTATAAATATGAAGGAAGATATTATCCATCATAGGAAAACTTTTATAAGTAAGTTTGAACCTTAATCATTGGTATAAATTCCTTCAGAACAGTGAAGTACAAATTAGCAATATTAAAATAGAAATTCTTAAAACTACCCAACCAATTTTCATTAATAAATTTTATCTTTTAGAATTGAAAAAAAAATTAAGCACACAGTACAGAAAATCTCCATATTACACCCACAGTTGCACACAGTTTCTCCTATTATTAATATATTAGCGTGATACGTTTGTTATAATTAACTATTATTGATACCATATTATTAACTAAAGTCTCTATTCAGATTTTCTTATTTTTTATTTAATTTATTTTCTGTTCCAGGACCCCATCTAAGCTACTGTGATACACTTAGTTATCATGTCTCCTTAAGCTCCTCTTGGCTATGATATCTTCTCAGACTTATTTTTGCTAACTTTGATAGTTTTGATGATTTTCAGGTGGTATTGGTCAAGTTGTGTAAGACTCTCTACTGGGATTAATTTGATAATTTTTCATAATTAGACTAGGATTATAGTTTTTTGAAAGGAAGATCACAGTGATATCATTTTAATCATGTCATATCAAGGGTACATGTTATCAACATGATTTATAACTTTTGAAGCTGACTTAATCACCTGGCTGAACTGAAGTTTGCCAGATTTCTCCACTGCAAGTTAGTCATTTCCCCTGTTTTCCACACTTTATTCCTTGGAAAAAAAAATCACTGTACACAGCCCACATTTAAGGAATGAGATATACTCCCTCTCCTCAAGGTGGGTTATCTGCAAAATTTATTCAAAATTCTTCATTTTTGTATCTTCTCCTACATGTATGTATTTATTCAGTCATATATTTTTAACAGCAGGGACCTACGGGTATCTATTTTATACTTTAGGTTATAATATAATACTCTTTTTTGTTTTGTGGCTCAAATTGTTTTCTTTAGCCATTGGGAGCTCATTTAGTTGGCTTCAATGCTCCTTTAATATATCCCCATTAACAGTCTTTTTTGTTTGTTTGTTTGTTTGTTTGGATTTCTTTTTAGCACTTTCCTACTTTTTGGCACTATAAGATACCTTATTTGTAAATTTCCACTCTGACATTAAGAAACCTGAATTCCAGATGAGAGCCAGGTGAGATGGATCTGCCATTCAGTTATATATATATATATTTTTAGTTCAAGAATACATGCACAGCAGTATCAGAATTGTTAACTCATGCTCTCATCAAAAACAGCTTTATCAAATAGAATATAGTGCTTATGTACAGTTTATTTGTCTTAGTTCCAAAGTTACTTAGATCAGCTCTTTTTCCCTCTCCCTATTCATATATATATGAATATATAAAATTCATATATTATAATACAATTAGGGGCCTCTGGGTGGTTCAGTCAGTTGGGCGTTGACTTCGGCTCAGGTCGTGTTCTTGCAGTCTGTGAGTTCAAGCCCCATCTCCGGGTCTGCACTGACAGCTCAGAGCCCGGAGCCTGCTTCAGATTCTGTCTCCATCTCTCTCTGCCCCTCCCCTGCTCTCACTGTGTGTGTCTCTCTCTCTCAAAAATAAAATAAAAATATAATAAAAAATTTTATAATGCATTTAAATTATCATCATGGTCTGAAACCTTCCCTGAGATTCTCTAACCTGCCAAAGATTTTTTTTTAGTTTATTCACATTAACATTCACTCTTTGTGTTATAAAGTTCTATGGGTTTCAACAAAAGCATATCATATAACTACCATTACAACATCTTACAGAATAGTTTCATTGCAGCTATTTTTAATCATTTCAGAAAAATAAATCTTTTCTAAATGTTTTTCAGGGCTCTTGAAAAGTTTCATCATCACAATGAATTTTTTATTCTTTGTTAGATGATGATTAAAAACAACCCTAAATTTATTATTGTTGATGTTATTATTAAAATTATTACCATTATTAAGGCAAATTCTATGTATAAACTAATTAATACACTGGGACCTCACAGTGAACTTTTGGACAATATAATATCAAGAAACATACAAATTTTGAGTCTTCCAATAAAGTGTTGCGTTATAAAGCAAATTTATCACAATTGCAAGAACAGCTTGTATATATCTTGTCCCAAAAAAGAGTTCTCTCACATTTTGTTTGAAATGGCTGTGTTATCAGTTTATAGCTTGGGGATATTTTGATTACAATTTTTGTTTGAACAGTATTTTTATTACTTTTCAGTAAGTCTTTGTGCTGACCATGAGTTCATGAGACTTGTGAACAGCATTATGCTTTGCAAGCAACTAAAAAAGTAAAGAACACATTTACTTTACTGAATCATATAGTAACTAATGAAATAACTGATTTATAAAATAGTTTGGAAGAAAAGCAATCAAAATGATATCTCCAAATTTTAACAGACTATGAAATAAGCATGATTAGTTCCATAATTCAGAATTTAGGGTTTCATAGGTTTGGGAATTTCAGGTTGAAAATACAAACACACACACAAAAATCTCTTTTTAAAAAAATTGTTGTCACTTTCAGAAAGCATCTTCCACAATACCAAAATATATCTGCACAAGTCACAATGACCGCTTTCATTTCTCTGTACCTTAAAAAGTAGCCCCAGGTTTTATGTCTCAAAGAAATAACATAATAATAATATAGGTTCAATTACACAAGACTATACAGTGACACAGGATAATATTGGAACCCATAGTAGGAATAGGTCAAATTCAAATATTAGTTTTCATCCATTTCTTCCTTCTTTCTTTTGTTTTTTTTCTTCCTTCAGAACAGAGGTAAAGAAAAGAAATGGGTGCACATAAATAAACACTTTGAAGGAAACTCTCTGTGGATGTTTTAAATTTTCACTGTAAAATATGTAGGCTATATATGTGTTAGGTGGGGAGGCATATGAATGCTGGAAAGATAAGCACATTAGTTTTGGATATCATGTTAGGTGATTAATACTTTTAAAATCAGTGACTATTATTGAAGTAAAGTAGTATCATCTACCACTGTACCCAATAAAAAATCAATGATAAACCAGAAAAAAAAAAATAGTGAACTATAGGATGTAAGTTTGGATATGGCAGAGGAGAAACATAACCTTAAAGACATGTGGCACCTCTCAATTCATTTCCTACCACTTTCTCCTTGCTTACTCTGTTCCAATCTTATTGACATCTTTACTCATACTCATAAAAATTAAACACATTTCTTCCTCAGGCTTTTTGCTGTTCTTGTGTTTAGAAACACAGTCCCTCAGATATCTGCATAGTTCACTCCTTAATAGCCTTCAGTTCTCTACGTAAATATCCCTTTATCAGGAAGCCCTTACTGGGCTACCACCTATTTTTTTAATATAGGCATATTTTCTCTCTATTGCATTATCTTGTTTTGTTCCTCTCTGTAGCATGCCTTACCATTATATATATATATATATATATATATATATATATATATATATATATATGTACTTACTTTCATATGGTCTCTTCCCTGACTAGAATTAAAGCTAAAGGAGGGCAGTCATTGCTTGGTTCATTGTTGTATTACTGTATCTAGGATAGTACCTGAGAAAGAGTGGGTATTCACTATATGTTTCTTGAATGAATGGACACAGCCTCTCCGACAATGAAAATAAAATGGAGGTGAAAAAAATTTAGATTACATCTTTTATATAGTCCATCATCTTGTCCCGATTTGGCAAGGATGTAGGTAAAATACGTGAATTGGGAAATTAGAGGTGAGTTGAAGAACTGCATGTCACAAAATAGATGAAGAAAGAAAAGAATAGTAGATTTAAGAATAGATGACTGGTTAAATAAATATTCAGAGCTCTGATTCAGCTCTTGGAACAAGATAGGATTTTTGCAGTGAAATGTTATAAAAATACATTTCTGGTATGTAAAATATAGTGAAAGAAAAGGCAATACAAGCATATGGAGTAAAGGAACTAAGAAATCTTAATGTTATAGGAGGTAGACAATGAGAGACTGGGAAGCCTGTATTCACTTCACTGAAACTTAGATAAATGTTTCTATATCTTTACAAATAATAGTATTGATGATGGGTAGAAAACTGGACTGACACTTTGAGTGAATTTTTAGAAAGCAAGGTTTGTGAATTATGATGGCAGTAGAACCATGGCAGACAAATAGCAGTAAGAAATAAGATAGTTCTAATCTTCTGAAATGAAAGATGTAATGCTTTCTCTTGCTCATTTCACAAGAAGTTGTATTTTTACAGCATAGCAAAATATCAGTAAAATGTGAAGAAATAAGAATTTTTTTAAAAAAATATTTATTTATTTATTTTGAGGGAGAGAGAAATAAAGAGCAAATGGGGGAAGGGCAGAGTAAGGGAGGGAGACAGATCTGAAGAAGGCTCTACACTATCAGCACAAAGCCAGATGCAAGGCTCAACTTCATGAACCGTGAGATCATGACCTGAGCCAAAACCAAGAGTCCAACGCTTAACTGACTGAACTACTCAGGTGCCCCTAAATAAGAATAATTTTAAAAATTAAAAAAGAAGAGGGTGCCTGGGTGGCTCAGTCAGTTAAGCTATCAGTGAAGACCCTGCTTGAGATTCTCTCTCTCTCTCTCTCTCTCTCTCTCTCTCTGCCCCTTCCCTGCTCATGCTCTCCTGCTCTCTCAAAATAATTAAATTAACTAACTAACCAAATAAATAAATAAATAAATAAATAAATAAATAAATAGGAGATTTTGAAAGCATTCATTCATAAAGGAAAGAAGGCTAGAAACAATGTGTTTATGAATGGGACTGAGCATGGATTCGGGAAGGTTTCAAATATAGGAGGAGAAAAAAAATGTGTAAGAAATGATCCTAGAATGGTAATTAGGAGCAAATGGAAATACTGGCATGAAAACTCACTTTATGATCTAAAATGCCTTATATAAGTGCAAGGGGATAAATTATACACAAGATTAAAAAATATTATGTTGGCAAGTATGCACACAATTTCACATTCCTCTCCCTTGCCTGACTACATTTTAACCACATTAGCTCATTGTTGCTCCTAAAACACAACAAAATCTTACTGATCTCAAAGTCTTTGCAGTTGCTATCTCTCCATCTGCTTCTTTGACTTCCTGATTTATCTACATGATTGGCTCTTCCTAATCTTATTTAAATGTCACCTACTTACTGCAATAAGGTACAGGAGATACCACATCAAATAAGAACCTTCATATAGCGCAAAGTAAATTGGTAACCAGACAATATAATGGTAGGAATTGAAAGCATACATAAATTGCATGTTACCCAAGCTTTAGAGGTGAGGAAGTAATCATCTGGACTACATCCTAGTAAATGAGTTGATGTTAGAAGCAAGCAATGAATGGATAGAGGACAGGATGTAAGATGATTCAAAAGTGAGAGAGAATATAGCCCATCCAAAGAACTACATAATGATTGGAGAACAGTAAGTGTGTGTATGTGTTTGTGGGCAATGAGCACTCTGAAACTATTCTGGGCAAACTCCAAATCAATTTCTAGTACAAAGCAGGCATTTATATATTTATTATTTTTTTCAAAGCAGGCATTTAAAAACGCATCAACTTCTCCCTCTCCCTCTGCCCCTCTTCCCTCATTTGTGCACATGTGTGTGCATTCTCTCTCTCTCTCATAAAGCAGAAGCAGAAGGAGAAGCGGAAGCAGAAGCAGAAGCAGAAGCAGAAGAAGAAGAAGAAGAAGAAGAAGAGGAGGAGGAGGAAGAAGAAGAGAAGTGCACATGAGTGGCTCAGTGAGTTGAGCATCCCACTCTTGATTTTGGCTCAGGTCATGATCTCAGGGTTGTGAGATGCAGCCTCCTGTTGGGCTCTGTGCTGGCACAGATCCTGCTTAAGATTCTCTCTCTCTCTCCCTCCCTCTCTCTCTCTCTCTCTCTCCCTCTTTCTCTCTCTCTCTCTCTCTCTCTCAAAAAAAAGTATCAATTTTCATTTAATGCTAAATCCTAACTGATCTCTCTTATCTCCACTTTTGCTCCACTAGTATCTATCCTCTACTTGGCAACCATAGAAATATTTTTAAAAACATAGGTCATGTCTAATGCATATCTACAACAGAGGCTCTGCACTGGTTATTTTCTTTATCTGGAAGACTCTTCCCTGAAAATTTCCATGGGCTACTATTTCACTCCATTCACTTCTCTGTTCATATGCTAACTCCCAGGAGAAGGCTAAACTGATCAGTCTGGACAGAGAGTGGCAGCAGCAATGCAGAGAAGTGATCAAATTCTGGAAACATTTTAAATATGACTTAGTGATAGACTAGTTGGAGGTGGGATAGATATTGAACCAAAGGAGGGAGGTCATCAGTTTACATAGGATTTAGCTTAGGTGGCTGCTCTGGTGGTAGAGACATTTGCCAGACTCAGAAAAGAGAAAGCATTAGTTGAGTAGGGGAAGTATGCGCATTTGAGTCACACTGCAATTTAAGTGTTGCAAGAAATAATAATAAGCAGTTGAGTAAATAAGACAGGAGCTTGGGAGAGAAAACCAGAGTAGAAATATTTATTTAAGTGCCATTAATAAAGAGTTGGTAAATGAAGTCTTTGAAACTAGTATCTTATCTCAAAGAACATGGGTAAAGATCTCAGAAGGCAATATTGATGAGAACACAGGAAATCTGAGGGATTGGAAAAGAACAAGAAGCCCACAAAGGACTGAAAATCAAATAAGAGAGAAATTCAAGAAAGAAGGATTAATCAGCAGTCTCAAAAAATGTAGTAAATGAAAGGAAGATAGAGACCAAAGCATTTTCATTCTCTTTAGCAGCAGAGAGGCCACTGAGATGAGTGAATAGGAGTAGAACACAGATCTTAGGAAGTATAGTAATATGGAGTAAAAAGGTAAAAAACACACATTTAAGTAACTTAGTCATGAAGATGAAGAGAAAGAGCCCTAGATAAAAAGTGATGTCAGGTGGAAACAGCGTATTTTGTGATGGAAGATACTCATGACTGCTAATGCAAAGACTGGGGGGAAAAAACAATAGACAAAAAAATATAGCTAATACATAAAAGTAAGGATATATTTAATAGACGAAGGAAAAGGGGATAACATCAAGGACATAGGTTGAGCTGTTGCTCTTGCATTTGAAGAAAGAAATCTATTCATTGTGACAAGATCTTAGGAGGAAACAATGAATGTACTAAAATTTGAAGAAATGTTTACTGAGGGCACTCATTCCAATAAATAGGTGAAATCTTCCGAGTATTGAAAGATAAGTTGTTACCAGATTGGATGGAAAAAGTTTAAAACAGTCACTGGTAAAAAATAAATAAATAAGTAAATAAATAAAATAAGTTAAATAAATAAACTAAAAACAAAACACACACACAGAAAAAAAAAAACAACCAATCAAACAAAAAAACAAAACCCTCACTAAAGAAATCAGAATAATTTTACAGCAAAAACTTGAAAAACAATTGAGGGTAGACACAGGTAGTAGCACCAATCTGGGGGATACACATATTCCTTGAACACAACACTTAGACACAGAAGCAGAGAAAAACAGTTATTTGTTGTAGTTAAGCATTTTCCCCACAAGTAGAAAACAAAAGCAAAGACAGGAAGGCAAGAAAATGTAAGGTATCATCAAGAGTATAGTTGAAGTAGTAAACATTGGGACCTAAACTGCATAGCAAAGGACTTACGTACAAGAGGGAGGTGAAGGGAGGTGATGGATGTGAAGAATGAGAGACATCAAAAGAGTCAAAGTTTAATCAAGTTGATTGAACAGACCCTAAGAAATGATATGATATGATAGCAATTTTTTGCAGCCTAAAATTTAATCAGCATTCTGGAGCAAGGTATAGTGATTAGAGTGAGGGACAGGAGTAATCATTTGAGTGGGTACTTGTCCCAGCTTCACAGGCTTGACCCCTGCAGGTGGTGGGACTTCTCTTCCTATCTACTTGATTTGCAAAGTATTGGTTTTATGGCAAACTATTATGATATACCTGAGACTGAAAGGCAGCTGAAAAATTACTATAATTCTACTTAGCATTATACAGACTTTCCTTATCAAGCTACTCTCTGGGACCCAAAGTGCTGATGACAGCTCAAAATTCTTTAGGCACTGTCAAACTCATAGAAAAATATTTTGTATTCTTACTGGTATTTCTACTTTGGCAGAGTTCCCAATTCCTACATCTGCTTTTATTCTAGCAAAGTCTATTTCCACCTGGGAGTCTCAGAGTTCTGACACATGATGCCCTTGCTATGTCAGTAAAAAAAAAAAGGAGTTGTCTTATTTAAAAATAAAAATGTTATCTTGGTTACAAACATAAGAAAAGCACACTTCATCTAAATTGTAAATCACAGCTTTGAATTAGCTGATGTTTCTTCATCTCTATATTCCCCCAGTGTAAGGGAAAATTGGGAACAAATGGGAAAAGAAGGACATTTTGTATAGGAATAAAATAATTTTTCTTTAAAAAGAAAAAATACACGGACTCTCTTTAAAAACTAGTAACCATTAAATGTTTCTATTTGATGCTACTTAATGCATAAATTATGTGTGTGTGCATATATATATGTGCATATATATACATATGTGTATATATGTGGATAATGTGTATATTATATATAGTATATTGTATATACTACTACTATTTATATGCTATTATTAATGTGTACATATATGTATTAATTTTAATTATAAAATTATTTTAATTTTTCTCATCTGTCATCTTGATGAGCTCAAAATGAATATGTCATTTTGCCACCTGGGTGGCTCAGTCGGTTAAGCGTCTGACTTCGGCTCAGGTCATGATCTCATGGTTCGTGAGTCTGAGCCCCTCATTGGGCTCTGTGCTGACAGCTCAGAGCCTGGGCCTACTTCAGATTCTGTGTCCTCCTCTCTCTCTGCCCCTCCCCCACTCATGCTCTTTCTCTCTCTCTCTCTCTCTCTCTCTCAAAAATAAAAACATTAAAAAAAAAGAAACCTAGAATTTCTTAAAAAAAAAAAAAAAGAATATATCATTCATATTTCTTAGTTGCAAGCAACAGCAACTAACTTATTTAATTAACAAGCTCCCCCCCAAAACGAAATGCATTACAAGGATACTTGGTAGCTCACAGAATATCAAGAAGGTAAAATATCCCAAATATCCCAGTACTATAGCTCTAGAACACCTACAGTGCTGATTATACCACCAGCCCTCAAAACTATACCACCCATTGCATTACTAAGTCTTCTCCCTTTGAAAATAGACACAGATTGACCACTGCCCCCACCCTTCATTGAAGGGATCTAGTATAATCCTTATTTGTTTGCCATCACTAGTTTACATCCAAAATGTGCTGGCAGATGCATCAGGTTGGTAAAGCGCTAGTCATAATGATGCGCACTAGATACAAAAAGCCTAGGAAAGTAGAGATTGCCTTTGTAGAACCCAATTTCACTTCTTTTACACTGAAACTTCTATTTCATTTGGGAAAGAAAACATATGTCATAAGACTTTATTCTGCTACTACTGATCTTTCCACCCCACGAATTCATAGAATTGAGGAGTAAATACAAGCATTTTAAAAAAAGTTTTTACCTTTTCCAAAAGAGAGGGACTTTCAAATTTCCCTTTTCAATCTCTAAAAATCAACAAATTATGACTTGGAAACAAATAAAAATATGGCAGAATTATACATATGTTCATATATTCCTGAACATATAAGAAGAGATTTATTCTGAAAATTCCATAATTTTATGAGCTGTTAATTAAAATACTATAATGCCTTTTCCCCTCTTTTCCAACTACATATCCTCCTCTACTCAATTAATCAGTTATAAATTGGCCAACCAAATAAAAACTACACCAGTTATTCTATTCCCAATCATTTAATACATGGAATCAGTTAAATAAGAAGAACTTTAAAACAAAAAGGGAACACTGCCCTGACAAAGATATAGTAACTGCAGGAAACAGATACCACCCACAGGGATGGGGAAACAAAAGAAAGGATGAAATTAGTGTTATTAGAACCTAGGAACCTGTAAGAGAAGATCCACAGAGATGGAACACAGGACATTGAGGGGATTGTTTAGCTGATGCTACTACCTCTGAGGTAACACGACAAGGCTAGTTCTGGGAGTATCAAAGGGAAAAAATGATAATTAAAAATAAATAAAACAAGAAGTAAGCCAACTGCTGCTGCCAAGGTGAAAGGTCATTCCTGGCTTTCTAGTTTCCCTTTAACTAGAATCCTTACTGGTGGAAAGAACAGAGAGCCCACTGGGAAAAGAAAAATGTAGTTTGCAGAGACATAGCTCTACTATCATAAAGCAGAGCATAAAAGGAGAGTTTGGATCTCAGAGATAATAGCTTGGTAACTAAAACCCCTTTCTGATTCAATGGGGTATACACACACACACACATACACACACATATATATGTATATATATATATATATATATATATATATATATATATATATATATATAATATAATAACATATAAAATGATGCTCTTTAATTCTACCAAAACAAAAATAATTTTACTTTTTTAAATGTTTTACCAATGTTAAGTATATGTGGTTCAGAAGATACTCTAAACATAGAAAAATAATTTGCTTTCTAAAAGTAGTTAAACTTCAATCATTTTCCATGAGACATTGAAATGTAGAGTGGACCTTTACTTTTAACCTTGGCTTTGTTGCTTATTTATGTATTGTATATCTTGTATCACTTATTGACTTCTCTGCCTGCAAGTATTTTTATATGTAATTTACAAATACCTTCCAAGTTTTTCACAGAGGTTTTATAAGGATCAAATTAGAAAATGTAATGTTAAATTTTTTTAAATAAAGTATACAAATAAACCATACAAATATTTGGGCATAAGATAGCATTTGACTTTCTCTCCATTTTGTTCCAGATCTCATTTAAGTCGCTGATGCAAAGGCTATAATCCCAGGGGCAGAACTGTTGCGAAATGTCTGCTGGGTTTACTGCAGATGAGAAGATTCTGCAGGGTGACTTGTAAACATACAAGCCGGCTGGGAAGTAGAGTATCTGATAGAATTACCCATTGATTCCCATAATTGTAGAGGGGGAAAAAAAGATTATAGGCAAAGTGAAGGTGCTGGATAGAGAGGGAACAATTAATTTACCACTTTTACTGCTAAGGATGGGTAGAATTTCAAAACAGTTCAAAAGATTCTTTAAGAATGATTTTGTGATTGTAGCCTGAAGAACATCCATAGTAGAAGGGAATTAAAAAAAAAAAAAAAAAAAGCTTTTACACTGAAACTTCTATTTCATTTGGGAAAGAAAGCATATGTCATAAGACTTTATTCTGCTACTACTGATCTTTCCATCCCACTAATTCATAGAATTCAGGGGTAAATACAAGTTTTTTAAAAAAGCTTTCACCTTTTCCAAAAGAGAGGGACTTTCAGGACACTGTCCTTCATGAAGATAGATGCAAAAATTCTAAACAAAATTTTAGCAAATAGAATTCAATAGAATGTAAAAACAATAAAGTATCATGACTAATTAGGGCTTATCCCATACATGCAAGATTGTTTTCAAGTTTAAAAATTAGTATTATTTGCCATATTAATAACCCCAAAAAAGAAAACTACATTATCATCTCACTAGACACAGAAAAATGGTTTGGAAAAATCCAACATCCATTCCTGAATAAAAAACTACCAGGATATTAAAAATAGAATAGAATTTTCTGGGGTACATGGGTGGCTCAGTCAGTTAAGCATCTGACTCTTGATTTCAGCTCAGGTCATGGTCTCACATTCATTGGATCAAGCCCCAAGTTCAACACAGGCCTGCTTGGGATTCTCTGTCTCTTTCCCTCCTCCACTCAGTGCAGGCATGTGCACTCTCTCTCTCTCTCTCTCGTTCTCTCTCTCTCTCTCAAAATAAATAAATAAAATTAGAAAAAGTAGAACGGAGTTTTCTCAACTTGATAAAAGTTATCAACAAAAAAAAATCTACAGCTAACATTACAATTGGTGGTAAAACACTTAAATTTGCCCCTATATACAAAAGATCAAAACAAGACAACATGCCTGCCTTTAATACTTAACAATGTACTAGCAGTTCTATCCAGTTCAATAAGGCAAAAAACATTCATACTGAAAAGAAAAAAGTAAAACTATTTGCTTGTTTGTTTATTTGTTTGTTTTACAGATGACCACGTCCTCCATGTAGAAATTCAGAGGGAGTATATAATAAAGCTACTACAACTAACAAGTAAGTTTATTAAGGTCACAGGATACAAGTTAAATATAAAAAATCAATTATATTCAATCAATTACATAAAAAAACAATCAAAAATCAATATTAAAATTATTATTTAAATAGAATCAATAAACATGAAACAGAAGATTTTAAAAATCTATATGCTAAAATTAGGGGGGAAATGGTAATAGAAATTAAAGAAAACCTAAGTAAATGAGATGTTCCATGTCTATGTGTAGAAAGACTAATATTACTAAAATGTCAATTGTCTCCAAATTTATTTGTAGATTCAAGACATTCTTAATTAAAACCCAAGAAGGATTTTCACATAAATTGATAAGCTGACTTTAAGATGTTTGCAAATGCAGAGGCGCCTGGGTGGCTTAGTTGGTTAAGCCTCTGACTTTTGGGGCACCTGGGTGGCTCAGTCGGTTGAGCATGGACTTCTGCTCAGGTCCTGATCTCAGGTTTGTGGGTTCGAGCCCCGCATCAGGCTCTGTGCTGACCTCTTGCTCAGAGCCTGGAGCCTGCTTCAGATTCTGTGTCTCCTTCTCTCTCTGCCCCTCCCCCACCCACGCTTTGTCTCACTCTGTTTCTCAAAAAATAAATGTAAAAAAAAATTTTTTTTTTAAAGCCTCTGACTTTGGCTCAGGTCATGATCTCACGGTTTGTGAGTTCCAGCCTTGCGTCAGGGTCTGTGCTGACAGCTCAGGGTCTGGAGCCTGCTTGGGATTCTGTGTCTCATTCTCTCTCTGCCCCTTCCCTACTTGTGCTCTGTCTCTCTCTGTTTCTCAAAAATAAATAAATGTAAAAAAAATTAATATACGCAAATGCAAAGTACCTAAAATAGGCAAGATAACTTTGAAAAATAATGACAAAGTTGGTGATCTAAAACTACCTGATTCTGTAGTTATTAAGATGGTGTGGTTTTGGCATAAAGATAGATAAATAGAACAATGGAACAAAATAGAGAATCTAGAACTAGACCCACATATGTATGAATAATTGGTTTTTAACAAAAATCTAGGAGCAAATTAGTGGAAAAATAAATGGCAATCTTTTGAACAAATAACACTGGAACAAATGGATATATACATTTTTTAATGCAAATTTTAAAAAGGCTAACACAAAATAGAACTTATACCTAAAAATGAACACTAACACTATAAAACTACTAGAAGAAAACATGAGAAAAATTTGGTAACTTTGGGTTTGGCAAAGATATCTTAGATAATAGTACAAAAGAAAAACTTGATATATTATATTTCATCAAAATTAAAAACATCTGCTTTTCAAAAGATACTGTTAAAAGAATAGAGACTAGCTACAAACTGGGTAAAAAAAATATGGAAAATGCATCTGACAAACCACTTGTATTCATTTATAATAAACTCTCAAAAAAAACGCAATAAAACTAATAAACTAATAAAAATAGACAAAATATTTATCTTTATCAAAGAAGATATATGGATGACAAGTAAGCATATGAAAAGATGCTTGACATCATTAACAGCCATTATTAATCTTATATTACTATGTGAAATAAACAGCTAGATTATCTAGAACTTCATTCAGGAGAACCAATTCAGTGGAAAGAGAAGTATAGAACCAGAGGTGCAGAATTTCCAGAAATCATGGAGAAGAATCTGGATTTTCAGAATGTAATTTTCAGGGGTGTTTTGAACAAATCTTATCCAGTCTTTTCTATATCTTAAAGCTGGGGGAGTTTATCTTTAAACTAGATTACTTATATATAGGGATTAGATAAAATGTATAATAATTAGCTGCAATTAAATCTATAGGAGTGATTACGATTGATTTGTATTGTCTTGTTTTACTTCTCTGTATATTCCATACTTATCACAGTAAAACTGTTATCATTTTTATAATTTAAAATACTTTTCAAATATGTCTAAATATAGACATACACTCCAAACAAACAAAAACAATATACTAAATTATCATTAGCATTTTGGAGATTAAAATTGGTGACTCTATAATCTTAAAATGTATATCTATAATCTTAAAATATATATGAACACATAAAACTTAAAGGGCAATTTTATTTTCTACTTTGTCAGGAGACCTAAAGAAAGTAGCACCATCCAAGCAATTTTACTAATTACTTTATTTTTATTAGCAATAAGAGCTTTTGAGATTGACAGAATGACAAAGCAAAGGTGAAGGGCACAATCAATCTCAGTAGACATTTATCAGCAGTACATTGTAAATCGATTAAGATTACTGTTTAAATCCGTACAGTTTATCCCCTTGAAATGAAAGGACACCTTGAGAATACAAGGGCCACACCCAATTTGTTGGTGTTCTTTTTAAAAATTCTTTACTGTTTATTTTTGAGAGGCACAGACAACACAAGTGGGACAGGGGCAGAGAGAGGGAGACACAGAATCTGAAGCAGGCTTTGGGCTCTGAGCTGTCAGCACAGAGCCCGACGGGGGCTCAAACTCATGAACCACAAGACCATGACCTGAGCTGAAGTCCCAGCGCCCAACTGACAGAGCCACCCAGGTGCCCCTATGTGTTCTTAATATAAGTCAGAGCTAATACATATGGAAAAGATGAATGATAAAAGGGAAATCAGTTAGTAGGCAATACTTGATAATGAAAGACTAAGTGGAAAAAAGGCTATTTTAAAAATTTAAATTTTGCATGAATTTTATTTAATTTTTTAATGTTTATTTATTTTGAGAGGGATGGGGGTGCAGAGAAAGAGGGTGCAGAGAGAGAGGCTGCCAGCTCAGAGCCTGACGTGGGACTTGATATCACCAACTGTGAGATCATGACCTGAACTGAAATCAACAGTCAGTTGCTTAAAAGACTGAACCACCCAGGCACCCCTGCATGAACTTTAAAAATGTAATTGTTGCAACATAAAGGATGAGTTTATTATAAAACTTACTATGAATTGTTCTTTGATCTGATTACTTTGATATATTTAAAAGAGTTCATCAAGACAAATAAAGTATGAATCTAGGCCATAAGTTGACAGTAAAAGGTCATCAGCTCAAGCTGTGTACTCTTCCATAAAAAGGATCAGCTAAGACATGCCTGATGAAACATTTTGGTTCAGTCACAAAAGATGAGTAGGCAAGACCAGCTGCATAGGTATGTGAACTATGCAGTTGCCCAGTAGCCTCATTTAGCAGGGCTTACACCTGACTTATTTTCTGTTGTCATTCTCTTGAAATCCTTACTATTTTCTGCACAGAAGTCCTGTAATTTTGTTTTATGATGAGCCTTGAAAATTATATAGCCCTTCCTGAGAGTCATAGTAACTAAATTAAAACTGAGGACGTAAAGAAGAAAGAAACTCCAGGCAAAATAAGAAAATATGTAAAGTTCATAAAATGTTACATCATATAGGTTCATAAAAATAAAAATAACTCTGTATCCCTAAAGATCAAAAGGGAAAATTGTACCTGGCAAGGCCAGTGCCACAGAAAATTCCAAATCATTAAGTGCCTTTTAGGTCAAGTTACAGATTTTGTTTTAGCTCAAGTTTTCTAGAAAGCAGATGCCAAGACAGAACTAGAAGTGCAAGAGATTTGTAGGCAAAAATGCCTGTAAAAATTTAAGAGTATGTAGGAAAAGCCTTCAGACCATGATGCAGAACTGACATTTGGGGAAAAGGAGGATTGCATGGGAATAAAGATTGCAATTAAGCTTTATTAAACTTTTATGTAGGCTCTAGCAGCCCTGGAGTATGGTTCATCCATTAGAGGAGTAAGAATGGCCCAGTTCTAGTACCCTCACTATGTTCAGTCATTAGCCAGCAGCAGCTTCGGGAGAGAGAGCCACCTTAGTGAGAACCTTGAGATGAGTATTGTCAGTTAACGCCACTCTTCATAGCAGGTTCTCTCTTGAAAAAAGATCTAAGTGCAGTTTCAGAAATGTGAATCTGGCCTTCTAGAATTTGACAATTCCTTATCCCATGAGACAAGCATCCAATATGGGGGTTATAAAATGACCAGTATGTCATTCCAATTATACACACAGGTACTGGTAACATAACTAACTGGTGGATATGTTGACACTGTGGATCCAAGGTAAGCTGAATTTTAGCTAGAAATTAATTTATTATCTGACTATCATATGTACCCAGTCTAGCAGGAAGCTATAATGATGCTTTGTATCTTCATGTATCAGTGTCAACTAAGATCTTTGGTCTAATTGTCCTTTAAATGTTGGGATATCCCTCTTTCTCCAGTGTTCATTAAACTAAGTATACTTCCATAGGTTCCACTGGGGGAGGCACTGATAGAATCTTCGTAATATGTCCTTATCGTGATGCTACAGAGTCCTTCTTATAAACCTAGGCATCTCTTTTGTCATTGTCATACAGACCTTAAAATTGGGTCAGATATGGAGACTGAGCAGGGGATTTTAACCTTATATTGAGACAACTGTCTTCATCTTACTGTTCCTAGATTCTTGACTTTTTCTGATTAGTAGATGCTAAACAGAATCGTGACTATCCTTTTGTTTGTTTCTAGGGATGCCATATTATATTGATCTCCACAGCCATTTGTGGGTTAAGATCTCATTGTTTGTGCAAGTCATGGTGAAAATTGTAGAACTCTGCCTTCTGGTGGTTAAGCACTACCACCACCACTTGACATCTATTGCTTTTGGGCCTCCTGATCCCAATTGTGTCATTTAATAAGACAAGTTCTAATTATGAGACTGCTTCTCCTACTGATATCCTTGGGCTGCATGTGAGAACAACCACTCTATTTGGTGATGTTGGTAACCCCCACCAGCATATTTTGGGTGACCTTAATAAAAATTGTGTCTTCTGAGTCTTCTTGAGTATATCCTGTGGCGGCTCTAGTAGCCTTGTGTATTATTTCAACTTGCCCATATTCTTAACCTTTTTCTCTACCATATGACACTGCAACCCAGACATCTTACCTTTGCTCAGTGCTAGCCTCTACTTTCTCTATTCTAAAGGCTATCCTAGCCATAAATTTTCTTTATCATGTGGGGTATTTGACAGGATGTTAAAGTCCATGTCTCAAATAAGTGACTCTCAGTTAATTAATTTTTGATCGTACAGTCTATTTAAACTGGTGATATATTTAGTATCATAAGCTTCTCTACCAATACCTGTTTCCTCCTCTGGTGGTCATTTTGGATTGAGTTTAAGTCTCTCTCTCTTCCCTCTGCTATCTTCTCTCATTCTTTCATGTGCATTCCATCACAAATCCAGGAAAAACACGTGCTCTTTTCCCTAACAATCTCTAAGAGTTCAGAAATCATTTGGCTGATCTATCAATTAAAAGCCATTTCTCTGTCCCTTTAGATTTACTATGCAGAAGTTAAACCTATTTTCAACCACTGTGGACAGATACTATACTCTCTAACAGCCTCTCTAAAGTTCTTATCTCTTGTTCTGAGATAAGGAAGTAGGGGATTTACAGTCTCTCATTTGGATGGAGGCAGGAAGGGGTAATCACATTACTGTGGCAATTCTCTTTAAATAAATCTTCCTCTTCAAATTCTCTCCAATCTTCAGATCCTTTCATAATGTCTGTGGGTTTGAGGACTTTTAGGAGTGTTCTCTTCAAACTTTCCTACCACTTAATTATCAAATGTTAGTACTAGATTAGTATCTCACTTCAGGTTATCATATGCATTATATCTTGGTTTTTCAAGATACTGCAAATTTAACATCCAGTTACAGTTACACAGAGTGATTTTAGCACTTTAAGTTAAGTGACAGATTGCAGTGAATGTGAGATGAAAAATTAAGAAAGGGTAACATACTCTGTCAAGAGTTCTGTTTCTTATAGGGGATCGATAAAAGAATCTTGAGGGGTATTGGAGTTATTCCAGTAAGACTGTCTTATTTGGCTTTATTTTTAAAATGTAATTCAAGCCTGTTAAATGATTCTGAAAAGAAGCAAAGAGAAAGAGATTGATGATAAACAGAGAGAAGATAATGGATAGTCATAGTCCTTAGAAATATAGAAGAGTATTGGTAGAGGGATGAGCTTTAGAAAGGAAAAGATAAGGAGAAAAAGAGGAAAAGACAGATCAAGTAGAAATAAATCAAATACATGGAATTAGTGATTATTCCTCTCTGATTTCTTCTTTCTCTGTAAATTAGAAGTTGAGGACAGCTAAAGTGAGTGAAAGATAATTCTGATGACAACCTGAAATATGCCCCATAGGGTTTAGGAATATATATGAATTACCTGATATATTTTTCCCTTCTGGAAAAAAAAAAAACAAAAAAACCTGCATACAGAAAGTTGCCTGTAGCTGTCAGTGATTATATGGTAAGGAGTAAGGATGGGGGCAGTTGATCAAGCTGCACTTCCATCATTTTACATTGTGTGAGTTCTACCATTTCACATCATGTGTGAATCCCTTAAGATGAAAAAACAGGTGTCTATAGTCAGACTGATCTGAGAAGCTTACATCTGAGAGAGCTGTTTTCCTGAAAAAGTGGCACCAGAATAGTAGGGTCGACCATTGATGGTAATGATGGGGTTTTGAAGTGATGGTGGGATTGGAAGCCAATAGCCAAGAAAGAAATCTTGAGACATCTTGGTGCAAAAAGGTGATTTTATTAAAGCACAGAAACAGGACCTGTGGTAGAAAGAACTGAGGGGTGACTATTTATATACTGTGGAGTTGGGGCGATAAAGACCAAAGGAAGTTTCTTAAAGTGATTTCCATATGCTAAAGAAGACTCACAAATTGCTGGAGGCCTAGCTATTGCCAAGCTAAGGTTGTTTTTCCCTCTGGCAAAGCATTGACATTAAGACAGTAGGGAGTTCCTGGAGAAATGTTATACTCTGTCAAGTATTTGTTAATGGGCTACAGGTTATAAGGAAATTTAATTTTACCTGCCATTTCCTTCTTGTCTTTGTTTCCCACATCACTATGGAGGAGAGGGTAATGTTGGGGCTATAGGTTTCTGGAGATTAGGCTATTGATAAGATTGCCTTTTTCTTATAATTTACTAAGATATTTGTAAACTGATGGAGACTCAGGTCCTGTGATCTCTATCAATTCACCATTTGTTTTCTGTCCTTTCCTTTGTCCTTGGGCAGCCAGGAGTGCCTGAGGAATATCACACATATCCCACCTGGGTGGGTAGGGGGGCTGTTGCTAGCTTGTGCTTTGCCCTCAGCTTGCCTTATCTACCTCTCAGTAGGACCTGGAAGGTGGGATACAATCATAAAGATAGAGTAGTGGTGTATTACAGAATGTAGCACAGGAGGGTGTCTCTGCACTCACAAATGTGTGGTGTCTCCTGGGTGGCTCAGTCAGTTAAGTATCTGACTCTTGATTTCAGCTCAGGTCATGATCTCACAGTTCATGAGATCGAGCCCCACATCAGGTCTGCACTGACAGTGTGGTGCCTGCTTGGGATTCTATCTCTCTCTCCCATTCTCTGCCCCTTCCCTCACTCACACATACTCTCTCTCTCTCTCTCTCAAAATAAATAAACTTAAAAAAATTCACAAATGTGCCTCCAAGAAACAATTCAGATGCTTGCCATAATAGAGAGTAAAATGGCCAGTAAGAGTCAGTGAGGAGAGAGTTAAAAATAGCATTAACAATGTAAAAATATCTAATCCCACCATTTTTCCCTTTCCCCCCATATTTGAAGTCTAAAGAAGATTCAGGAAGGAGAAGGAAATGGAACAAGAGGAAAGAACAAGTTGTAACCTCCTTACCCATTCCTTAGCCTCTAATTGGTTTTGATAAATGGGAACAGAAGACTTGAATTGGATATGCAACTGGAACTTTTATTTACACAGAATGGGGGCTTTAATATCTATAAAGTGAAACTGGCCCTTTTTTTAGAAACTGGTCTTATGCTTAAAAATTACCACAAAGCTATAAGATCACTCTAGCAGTGGAGAGTCTGGCCAACAGGATGGGAGTGAAACTAGATAGAACGTAGTAGAAAGTATTAATGGGAGAAACATAGAACCACTTTCTGTGTTTACCCTTTCAGCCCTTCAATAAGCTGTTTATATTCATGGTATTTAATCTGCACTGCTGACCAAAAATACCCATATCATTATTTAAGTTTATACATAAGTTTTATAAGGAAATGAAAAGAATTTCCAATACTAAAAATTAAAACAAAATGCTTATATATCCCTTTCCCAAGTCTTAAAATGATAAGTAGAATTTTGCCAGCTAAACATAGATAGTTGGGTTAAGAAAGAGCAGGGGAGGATTCCGAGTAAAGTTTAGTGTGAATAAAGAAAAGTAAGCAAATAATCTGGCTCTATTTTATCTAGAGCATTTAGAGGCCACTTTTGACAACAGGCTTGAACAATGGAAATTCAAGCAAGACAAAAAGGCCCATAGTGAACACCAAGCTGAATACAAACAGGCTCATTAAGCAACCCAGCTCCAAATAGCCAGACCCTAACTGACCAAGCATGGTTCCTAAGATTACCAATAAAAGGAATATTCCATACATCCCCATACCCATTTACTCCACTCTATAACTGTGGCTCCTCACCACTGCCTCATGGCAGACAGTCTCTTCCTTTGCTGTCTTACCCACTGCTCCCTTGCAGTGTATTTAATAAGCTTTTATCTCTTTTGTTCTGCCTTGGATGAATTCTTTTACCACCCATGCCACCAGCCTCCCCATCCAATTGGGACACCCCCACAAAGCAGAGGTCAGCAAACTTTTTCTCTGTAATGAACCAGCCTAAGTACTTTAGGCTTTGACAGTCAAATGATCTTTTTTGCAAAGACTCAACTCTCCCAATTCAGAGCAAAAGCAGCCACAGACAAAACATAAATAAATGGGTGTGGCTGTATTTCACTAAAACTCTATTTACAACAACAGGTAGTGTGCAAGATCAGACCATAAATCATAAAATACTGACCCCCTCATCTAGAACATAGAGATAAAAAGAGCTAAGTAATAGAGGCTGTGTAATGAGAGGCTTCCTTTTATTACTATGATTAGAGCTTCACTTTGGTGACAAGTGTGAATGAGTTGATGGACAGTTGGGATTAGGACACAAAAATTCTGGGGACGATTCCTCTCTGTTCAGATGTTTATAACATAAGCCAACTAATTTACTTCAAACTGTCTTGTATTCCTCCTATCAATCAATGGCATCATATTTTATTAATCAAGATAATTCAGAACAACCTTATCTTCATTCTTCTATACTTCATAGCTTACCTTACCTCCATGCCTTCAAAGCATCGCTAAACTTAGGAAGATATTTCATATGATAAAATATCAAGAACTATGCATAGCTTTTGTAGGCTGAGAAATTTGGGAATACAGTACAAAAATTCAGTGATCCAAAAGTTCTTGGTGCAGTCTCAGGAAATTTGCTTAGGCAAAACAAGAGAAATACCTCATCTGTTTGGCGACTGCCATGCTGTGAAATGGTTAAGAGGATGGTGATTAGGAGAGGAAAACGTGGAAATTGCTGTAAAAGAAGAGACCTGATGGACAGTCATTCTCAGAGAAGGTTTGTGGAAATATATTTTCAGTAAATGATCTCCTGCTAGGGTAAGCAAGAACATGAAATTTTCTTATCCTTTCCACAGGGAAAAAGAAAAACAAAAATGTAGAAATCCTACCAGCATAATTACAAATAGCTCAGTAGTCTTACCAGCAAATGTAAATCCCTGAAAATGTGCCAGGTGTTGGGGAGAGATTTTAGGGAAGAGAAAAGATGTTAAATAGGCTTAGCAGTAACTGCAGTCTATGTTTTTCAGAACTGGGCAAATTCAATGCCGAACACAAGGCCTAAGGGAGCTCCATATGTTGTTTTCTAGCCTTTCCTGAGTCAAGTCAGACATGGGTCAGTCTAAGAACCTTGAGAAATTCCTAGAGACCACAGTCATATGGCCCAACATCTATTACAATGTTGCCCTGTTAAGGAGTCAGAGGAGAATGAGGTTATGAGAATAATTTACCCCAGAGAGCCACTGCTGAGCCAGAGAGAAAAGCTGACCCTGAAAACCTGGATAAAAGATTAGTTGCCATATATGCACATAAATAGTCTTAAGCATGTGCTGATACCAGACCCTCACACCAAGGATTTTAAGGAGATATCTATAACTATTAAACCAGGTTCCTCACCCTCTCAGGGAATCTGGGAGATTAGGAGTGAACCTTGAGAAAGATATTCCATGGTAGTAAAACTGACAAAAAGCTTTTAATAAGATTTGCCTATCAAAAGGCCAGAGAAACAACTTCTAACTGCAAGTTCTCAAAAGTAAATGCTCTAAGAAAAGGGAGGTCAAGGGCCTACAGGAGAAAGAAAAAAAAAAAAAAAAAAAAAAAGGCCTTCTTTGGCAGCTTCCAGAAAGAACTTCTCTGCCACACCTTGATTTCAGACTTTTAGCCCCAGAAGTGTAAGAGAATAAATTTCTGGGTTTGTTTGTTTGTTTGTTTTTTTGTTTTTTGGCTTTTTTTTGTCTTTTGTTTTTTCTTTTGTTTTTTGTTTTTTGTTTTTTTTTAAGTCACCTAGTTTGCAGTCATCTGTTACAGCAACCCTAGTAAATTAAATAATGCTCTGCCTGTGAAGACACCTCTGGAATAGTGATAATGGTGGATTGTCACTTTAGTTCCAAAAAGAAATAGAAAATCTGAGTTATAAAAACATGTTACCAAGAAAAAGCAGAGTCATGAAGGGCTAAAATGAGACATTTCAGAGATAAAAGTTATCTCTAAGTTTAAACGGCTTAAAAAGTTACATGTGAATTGTGCTATAACTTTTTTTATGTTTATTTAGTTTTTGAAAGAGAGAGAGAGAGAGATGGACAGAGCACAAGTGGGGGAGGTGCAGAGAGAGAGGGAGACAAAGAATCCAAAGCAGGCTCCAGGCCCTGAGCTGTCAGCACAGAGTCCAATGTAGGGCTGGAACTCATGACCTGGGCTGAAGTTGGACACTCAACTGACTGAGCCACCCAGGAAGCCCATATATATATATATATATATATATATATATATATATATATATATATATATATATATATATATATAATTTTAATCATCTCTTCTTTAGATTGTTTATTTTTCTATTTTTCCCTACAAGACATGAGGAAAGTAAGTCTTATTCAGCTCTTTCCCAAATGCCTGGCATGTGATATTACTAACAAATATTTTCCCAATGCATGAATGCAAGAATTAAGGTAGACAGTTACCAAAGCACAAGGCTGTCCTCTCTTCATCGTCCAAAACTCAAAACATCCAGTCTAAAGTTTGCTGCCTTAATCTTCTGTATATCACAAAATTCCAATTTCTCTTTGTTAGCTAGGATGCAACAGGAAGTTACTCAAATAAGAGGATTGAAAGCTACCCATAGAAGGGAGATGGTGAAGAGGAAAAAAAAAAAACAGGAAAGAAAAGTGTTTTGCAGAACCAACAGCTAGAGTCAAAGAGGCACCCAACTAGGTGCTTCAGGCATAGCTTTTTGCCTGGTGTGTGTCACCTGGTAGTCCCTGGTATAAGCCAATTTGAGCTGGATTGGAGCTGAGGACCTGCACAGAAGCCTCTAACATTGTCCTGAAGCTACCTTTAATTCATTATAATACTAAGGATAACCCTAAGGATAGAGTTTTCTGCCATTTTTTGAAAATAGGATGTATGCACAAGCATATTGATGTGCTAGACATGTACAACTGAACCAAGGTGCAAGCTCTCTGTCCCCACCCCCTAAGACACTGAATAAAAGCTTTCTGTACCAACCTCATGAGGAGACAGTGCTTTGAGAGCTATCTCCCTGTCTCCTTACTTATAACGAATAATGAGAAGTTCTTTGCTTTCAACATTTCCTTGGGTTGTATTAAATTTGATGCATCCCAAATAGCAAATCCCTTGAGTTCCATTACAGCTGCTCCATCTGCTTTTCTATGGCTTTAAATTACAGGACACCTGACATCTTACTCCTACACTATTTCCGCAATTTTCATGTCTCTAGTTTTTACTCCTCCACTTCATTCATTAAAGTGCTTCCAATTATTCATCTAAAATTAAAGTGTGGTTGTTCAATTCCCTTGATCAATACATTTCATGCCCCTTCCTTATCAATACAAAATACAAAAGCTCACCTCTCACATGCCATTTCTAACTCCATAATACAGGAAAATATCAATGCCTTTTCATACTCCATTATCTTTATCTGCCATGCCCACCCTCACTTTCTCCACCCTATTGATTGATGTGGAGAACAAAGGCCAAAGAAATGTAGATAAAATTAAATTTTCTCATAACATGCAGCCCATTGACAAATACATGAGGCAGAGTATAACATTCCTCCAGGAACTCTCAGTCTTAATATTAATGCCTTGCTAGAGGGAAAATTAATCTTAGCTTGACCATAGGTAGGCCTCCAGGAATCTGTAAGTCTTCTTCTTCTTTTTTTTTTAAGATTATGAATCTTTTTTAAAAAATGTTTATTTATTTTGAGAGTGGGGAGGGTCAGAGAGAGAGGGACAGAGAATCCCAAGCAGACTCCACACTGTCAGCACAGAGCCTGACACAGGGCTCGACTTCACAAACTATGAGATCAGGACCTGAACCAAAATCAAGAGTTGGATGCTTAACGGACTGAGCCATCCAGGTGCCCCTTCTTTAACATATGGAAACCCTTTGGGGAACTTCCTTTGTCTTTACCTTCCCTAACTACAAAGTGTAGAATCAATTGCTCCTCACAATGCCAGTGCCATTCTTTCTCCCACAAGTCCTGTCCCTGTGCTTTAATAAACCACCTTTTTGCACCAAAAATTTCTCAAGAATTCTTTCATGATTGTTTGCTCATGAACCCGCTTCAAACTGCATCATTTTGCCACCCAAATGTGTGGCTTGAGTCTTCTTATCTGGATTCTGAGGCTTGGTACAAACTTGATAAGTAATTCCTCACTTCTCCCTTTAATTTCATTTCAGGGACTTGGTCTCATTGGAACACTAATATGTCAATTGCTTAGGCTGCAATCCCCTATCCCATAGCTATCTACAGGGAGAAGAACACCTGCCATTAGCTGGAAGTTAGTACTATGGTCAGAATGGTAATAAGACCCAGAAACGTGATGCCCTCTCTTCATTCCTGTCCTTATACAAAGTTGTCTGTCTTGGGCATAGGACAGCCACCTAAGTCACCAGGATGGTTGCTAATCTTAAGACTCTTGTTTGAGGTTTCCTTAGGAAATGAGGAAAACTGGCTCACTAATGGGACATGAGACTTCAGTATGATCTATCAGTTCGATTTCTTCTGCAAGAAACAGGGCAAATGGACAGAGGTACCCTATGATCAGGCCTTCATGGCTGTAGATCAGTACCCCAACCTAAGAGCCTCTTACAGAATGTAGTTGGTCAATAACTACACTGATAACCCTCCTCCTTAAATATTGGATTATAATGACTAAATAGGCCTATGAGTAAACCAAGGTTGCTGGAGGAAACACACACTATCCCTAAGGAAGGGGACTCACTCTCACTCTCCTCCTCTCTAATAGACTCAGGTTACTGGACTGTATGTGGGGACTTCTCCATCATTTATTTCCTGGGCTACTGGCTATAATAGTTGGAGATAATTGTCTTTGGTAAGTCTATCTCAGGGCGGGGACTTTAAGGAATATTCCCAAGCAGTTGCAGAAACTCCTTTTGTTTCAGGGACATTCCCAGTCTTCTCCAGCCAGACATGGACTACCTATTTCCACTTTAGTAGAAAGAAAACCCATCTTTTCATTTGTCCAAGTTGATAAGACTTATGAATAGGAGACCTCTCTCTCTGCCCTCTGGGCTTTTATCCACCTTCAGACTTCCTGGCAGCACCTCCCCTCTTCTTCCTTCCCCTCTGCTCCTCTTGTTTCTCCACCACCTTGGTGTGGCCTGCATAACTGGCTCTTATTCTATCCTCAGTGCTTGCAGTACCATTGGCTCTTCCTACCCTTGCTGTCATGTGAAGAGCACCTCCTTGAATTTACACCACCCACTTCAGATTTCCTGACCAGTGTCCCAGGTAAAAATTGAAAATGGGGATCAAATTGATTGTCATTTAAGTAGACCCAGGTGGAACACATTCAGTACTTAAATTAATTTAAGTGTGTTGGTTTACTTAAGAAAGACATGTCTTTAGTGATCAACACTGAAACTTTTATTTTACCTAGGTTTACTAAAGGTGGTATCTCTGTTGCAATTTATCAGCAAAAAAGATGACTTAAAATGATGGTTAATTTTGTCTGTCTCAAAGTTTTCAAGAGCAATTGCTAAAATAGCTGTCAAGTCTTTGGTCACACGAAACTTTAAAGTTTTGCTAGGATGATAGATGGGATTAAATTATTGAACATCTCTTTTCCAAATGAGATAAAATACTAAAACACTGATTACTGAATGTAGGTTTTGTGCTTTTGGCTTCTTATTGCAAAGAAGCTGAGGGTACTGGGGTCTGTTGGCGAACATGCTTTGTGCTTTATCGAAAGATTGCACTATTGAAAAACATGTTTTTAAAGTTATGAATTATATTTATAAATTTCACATCCAAAGGATTCTGGTACAACAGACCATTCACAATCAGTTACTACTTAGTTTTCACTGGAGACCAAGGTTTCTAAGAATTAAAATTCTACTAAATGTAATTAAGGCTGATGGAAACAAAGACAGCAACTCTGAATTAAAAAGTTGTTGAATAAAAAAGTGCCCTACAAAGGGAAATCTTTGAAAAGGAATTTTAGATGTGGTCAGAATTAAGGTTAAAAAGAATGGATTTTTAAAAGTACACTGGTAGAAGGTTGAAATTCTGCTTTTCCCTGTGTTCAAAAGACAAAGTTTTCTTTTATTGTTGCTCTGCTCTTGATAAGAGAATGTAAACAAAGATTTTTTTTTTTTTCTCTTTTGTCTGCCCAGAAAACCAGTCTATGTTTTGTCTGGATCAGGTTTTTTATTACTTTGTTCAAACTTCTCAATATTAAAGCATCTAAGTTTTGCTAACAACCAAATAACACTACAAATTTGCATTTGGAATCTCTCGTTAACACCTTGGTTAAATAAACAATTAAGTTTTAGAATTTGTAATGATCTGTAACCCTATTTAGGCATGTGCTTTATAACTTTCTAAGGTTTATAACAAACTTCTCCCAGGATTTAAATTAGAAATGAAGTCTCTTTGACTAATTAGACCTTTTTATTTGGTATGTAAGTGACTCTGGTAGCATTGTTAAACAAATAATATGCCTTAGGTTATGTTTGGGTAAATGCTATAACTATTCTAGAGATTATATGCAATTCCTAGAGTTTTCATATGTTTTGGTATGAGCACATCACTTGATATTCTGATCGTCAAAGTGTTGTGTGTCACAGAAATAACTTGATTTCCTTGCCAGCTATAATATGACCTCTGATCAGATATTTAACCATGTCCATTTTTGAGTTTTCTGTCATTCATAGTTATTGTTCTTATTTCTCTTGTGAAATGTATTTCATCTGCAAGGAGATTCCTAAAAAGAACAAAGACAGGTTTTTGATACCTTTAAAATCATAAAACTAAAATTGGTCAGAATTTCCAGAACTAACTAAAGCCCTGCATTCAAACTGAACAAGAATTAATAACATGGGACTAAACAAATTAAGGAAGATGATTATAGTTTTTGTGACTTTTGTTTGAAACATTGCTGGTTCTGTAATGTTTTTGCTCTTCCAAGTTAAGGAAATATTCTCTCAAGATATCTATGACTTACAGAGATGTAATAAAATATTCATTTGTGGACAAATTGAAGCCTTTAATATTTCTCTCTACCTGAACCCTCTGAAATTCAGAAACTCTCATTGAGTATTCTTTCTTTCATGGCAATTACAGTTGTTTGCATAAATTCAATAAGAATCTGTTCTCCTTGTAACAGGACACCATTGGAAACATTCATCATTTTTCAAAGGCTTTGACTGTAATGTCATATTTGAGATACACACATAGACTCAGATATAACCAGACAGCTTTAAGGAATTGAGGTTGACTTTATGAAACATGGAGCCAATAAAACCCTTGTGGTAGAGATCCTCTCTAAGGAATGTGGTGAAGGGCTCCTCAGGACAAAGAAAGGCAACATGGCCCAATCAACTCCTATACACAAATGCATAGCTCTGACAAAAATCTGTAAGTTGGACTATGTCCAATCAGACTACATGTCACCATATATGGGAGACAGAGAAGTAGAAACTGCCTTATAAAAGGCTACACCCTGCTGCATTCAGGGCTCAGTTTTTCGGGAGTGAACCCACTGGGCCCATGCTGGCCCAATGAATAAAGTTGCTTCCTGGACAGAAAAGCTTCGCTAGGTGTCCCATCTCTCTGTGTGAGAATCCTGCTACATTTCTTGGGGGCTTGCACCCAGAATTCAGAGATGGTGCCTTTCCACCTTCTTTGTTGCTGGGGTGCAAACCTCTGAGCACTGGGAGAAACGACCTTGCCTGGCACCAGTGGACCATTTGATCCATAAAAGAATAGACCCTCCTGGGGTGCAGGGGTGAGGACCCATCAATGCACAATGGAACCTGGTGAGGCCCAGGAATCAGTTCAGAAATGCTGCCAGTCAGACTGGTAAGAACCCAGGTTCATTTTGGTAGACTTGCCCCCAAGAGGCAGAAGGGGAGCCTGATCACCTCCCAAAGTTACCCGAGTAGTTCCATAAGGAACGAAACTGCAACTCCGAGGTGCTGGATGCTGGGTGTTGGCTTGGAATTGCTATGTGACTGTGTGCCAATAAGATAACAGTGGAAAGGTTCCAACCTGACCAATGGGCCAATGTGAGTGTTGAGTGACAATCCGCAGTTCCTTGGTGACCTCATAAGGCTTAAGGCAGCTTCAGACTTCCTCTGGAGTCTGATCTAGATCAGGGATTGATACTGAACCCACCAATGCTAAGAGGCACCTGAAATATCTCCTGGAGAATGGAGAGTCCTGGTCTCCTAAGGGAAAAATTCAGTATAGTGCTATCTTATAGTTAGATCTATATTGTAGAAGACAGGGTAAATAGTCAGAAGTTCCTTATGTGCAGGTCTTCTTTGCCTTAAAGGGGCCAATAAAGGCAAGTACTTGCAGACTCGCCCCTGAGGCCTCTCCTCAGGAAAAGCCACCCGTTAGACCCTCATTCCCTCCTTATCCAGGATTGGCAGGGATAAAAAAAAAAAAAAACAAACAGAAACAAAAAACAAACACAAAAAAACTTTCCCCTCTAAAATCAAGGTATGCTCAATGTATCTACTGACTGAAATGCCTCATGGTGGATTAGGCCCCATAAAGGTTCTGTTTTCCTTGCAAGATTCTAAGCAAATAAAAAGGACCTGGGCAAATTTTCAGACAACCCTAATAAATATATAGAAGTGTTCCAAAACCTAACCCAGGATGCTGGAAACAAACAAACAAAAACAACACCACACACACACACACACACACACACACACACACACACACAGGCCATCAATAACACAGGAGACTCTAACTGTTTCACTTTTTCTCCTAATACACTCCGGTTACTCTAACTGTATGTGGGGACTTCTCCTTCATTCATTTCCTAGGTCAATGGCTATGATGGTTAGAGCCAACTGTCTCTAGTTAGTCTACCTTGGAATGGAGACTTTAAGGAATATTCCTAAGCATCTGCCAAAACTCCTTTTCTTAGGGGAAATTCCCTATTTTCTCTGGCCTGACAAGGACTGCCTAATTCCACTTGTTGGTGGAAGAAATCTGCATCTGCTCATCTGTTTGAGCTGATAGGCTTTAGGTTCAGGAGACCTCTTTCTATGCCCTCTGACCTTTTATCTGCCTCCAGGCATCTGGGTGGCACCTCACCTCTTCTGCCTTCTCCTCCCTATCCTGTTTCTGCACCATCTTGATGCAGCCTGCATAACTGACTCCTAGACCATCTGGATGCTTCTGGCACCATGGACTCCTCCTTCCCTTACTGTCAAAGAGCAAAGAACACCCACTTAGACTTACACCACCCACTTCAGATTTCCTCACTGGTACCCCAGGTAAAAGTTGACAATGGTGGACTTTTAAGTAAACACAGGTGGAACATAATTAAGATATCTCTGTTAGAATTTGTCAACAAAAAAGATGGCTTAAAATGATGGTTAATTTTGTCTGTCTCAAATGGGTAATTGTTTAGATAACTTTTAGGGTCTTTGGTAACCTAAAACCTTAAAGGTTTGCTTATATAATAAACAAATTAAATTCATTGGACACTTAGGCCTCTTACAAATCAAATGGAATACTAAAGCACTGCTTACTAAGCCTTTTGTTTTTTTATGGCAAAAAAAAAACAAAACAAAACACCTCCCACACACAAAACAAAACAGAACAACAACAACAAGAAACAACTAAGGATATTTAGATCTGTTTAAAAACATGCTTTATGCTTAATGGATTCATAAGTTGCCATCAATCTAATGTAACAGATAGTTTACAATTAGTTACTACTTAGTTTTCACTGGAGACTAAGGTTTCTAAGAGTTAAAATTCTGCTAAATGTAATTAAGACTGATAAAAATAAGGAAAATAACTCTGTATGTAGAAAAGTAGGAGATATGTAAGAAAGATATAAGGAATGGGAATACATTTTTGTTGAAGGTAAAAGAAAGTAATTTTGTCCTAAATGAGACTGGTTGTTTGGAGAAAAGGGGCTTAGGTCAAAATCTGAAAGCAAAGGGAAGTTGTAGACTGTTTGTGAAGGGAAATCTTTGGAAAGAAATTTTGTATGTGGTCAGGATGGACTAAGGTTAAAATAAATGGATTTTAAAAATACAGTGGCATAAGATTAAGATTCTGCTTTACTCTCTGTTAAAAAGGCAAAGTTTTCTTGGATTGTTGGTATGCTTTTGATCAAAAAAAGGGGTAAACAAAAGTTTTTTTTCCTCCCTTTTGTCTGCCCAAAAATATGGGGAAAATATATGATTTTAACCAAAAGGCAGGACAGCCAAACAGCATACCCTTATGAGTTGTTTTACTCAAGCCTTAGTTGAAACTGTCCCTCCCTCGATCCAAAGGCTGGACAGATGGTGACGATGTCCTCACTGCCTGCTTCTAAATGCTCCACATTTGTGTAGTTTCTGTTTAGCAAAGGAATGGATACCTGTGACATATAAGGGATAGATGACTATGATATATGAAGGGCTTTTACTGGAATACACAGGAGCTATTTTGCTACATTTAGCCCAGTGTATGCCAATTTGTAACAACTTAGATACTCTAAAATGGATATCTACATCTTTGGAACATTTTTATGTGGGCACTGCTGAAAAAGGCAAGGGAATAGACTTCAACTTTGGCCCTTTTAGCCCATTTGATGGCCAATTTTGTTCTTACAAAAACATGGTTTTAGATGTGGAAAACAAAGGCAGAAAGAAATGGCAGATAGAACTAAATGTCCTTAAAACATGCAGCCCATTGAAAAATAGTTGACTCAGGCAGAATAAACCATTTCTCCAGGAACTCCCTACTGTCTTAATTGTAATGCTTTGCTAGAGGGAAAAACAACCTTAGCTTGACAATAGCTAGGCCTCCAGTAATCTGTGAGTCTTCTTTAACCTATGAAAATCTCACCGGAAACTTCCCCTGGACTATACCTCCCCCAACTCTATGGTATAAAACAAGTCTCTCCTCATGGTCTTGGGGCAGATCTTTCTGCCCATGGGTACTGTCCTTGTTCTTTAATAAAACTACCTTTTTGCACCAAAGATGTCTTCAAGAATTCTTTCTTGGTCGTTGGCTCTGGACCCCACAACTCCCACTATCACCCCAAAAAACCTCATCAGTTTTCACCAGCCTTTTAAAATATTTTTGTAAAGATGACTACTATTGGGCCAAAATAAAATTAGCGCATGCTTCTACAACCAGGGAAGTCCTGCTTGGTCACAGTCGATAGCCCCAAAGTCCTGCAGGTGGAAAACAGAGGGATAGGAGAAATCAGCAAAGACAAGGTCAGCTCTCGGAGGCAGGGTAGAGTCTGGATAAGAGTGACTGCTCCCAGTACTTTGTGAGACTGACAGAGCTTTTGGCTGCCAGCCGAACAGCCAGCCAAAAGGCAGGGCCAGGAGATGAGGCTTCTCCTGGCTACCAATAGGTGTCAAGAGATGAAGTTTCTCCTAGCCAGCTATAGAAAATTGGAATAAGGGACTTTTTCTTATAGATGGGCAATTGCCCAACCAAGACCATACTCCTTTGGGATGCATTCTGAAAATGTGGAATGATTTTGATCCATAACTCTGAAAAACAAACAAACAAAAACCTCACTAATTGTCACGGGGCTGGAGGTCCTATAGGGAACTTCTCGTTTCTTACTGTGGTTCTGGTAATTCCATCCCAAGATTCTAACTGGGACTATGACCATCCCATTTAGAAATGGTATTGCCACCACTTCCAAGCTTGTGTTTCAGAGAAATTAAGGAGGTCTAAGGTTAAGCCCTTAAATTATGCTAAATTAGCCACAATTTTACAAACACAGGATGAGAGCCCAGTGGCTTTGAGGAGAGGTTAGGGGAGGCTCCCATTAAATATATGGCTATCTTCCCTGACACCCCTAAGGCTGAGATGATTTTAAATGACAAATTTGTCACTCAATCAGCCCTAGATATTCAGAGGAAATGCAAAAATTGGCTGTTGGCCTGGAAGGGACCCCAGAGGAGCTCTTATGAGCTGCCAATCAGGTATATTACAACCAAGATCAAAATTTAAAAAAAAATAAAAAAAACAGGAAAGGAGGCTTAAGAAAAATCTGAGGCCTTAGTCATGCCTTATGCATTATGTCAGTCCAGATTTCCCAAAATCCTATACCAAATGCCACTTATGTGGCCAGTCAAGGCACTGGAAATGAGACTGCCTTCAGAAGGGACAATAGAAGTCAAAGCCCCACAAGCCATGCCTCTTATGTGGAGATAACCACTGGAAGTCTGAATGCTCTCAGGGACCTCTATCTGTGAGGGTTCAGATAACCAGTGTCCCTGAAAAGGACTGATGGGACCTGGGGCTCTTTGGGGTGGCTCTCCAGGAACCCACTGTCTATTGGAAGCCTGGAGCCTTGGGTAACTCTGGAAAACTCAGGTAACTAAAAAGCCTGTTCATTTCCTTTCTGATACCAGAGCCACCTTCTCTGTCCTCCTTTCCACTCCAGGCCAACTATCCAAACTCAGCATAATGATTAGAGACGTCTCCAGAAAACTTAAAACTAAATTTTTCTCCCAGCCCCTGGGATGAATATGGGGAAAGCTAATTTTTCCTCATTCTTTCTTGATAATAACAGAGAGCCTTCCTCCCTTGCCAGGAAGGGACATTATAAATGAATTGGAGACTATAGTGCTACTAACTCCAGGACAGATAAACAATTGTGTGAGTTTTTGGGAATTACTGGATATTGTAGGCTGTAGATACTGGGGTTCAGGAAAATAGCTTGCCCACTATATCAATTATTAAAAGAGACCCAATCTTGCTTACTGTCTCAAGGAAATGAACTGGGGTCTGACTCATGGACACTGTCTCCAGTCCTAGGGATGGTCACATACAGAGCAGAGGCAATTACTATTACCTAGCTCACAGAGTTAAAAGATGATTAAAGCACTGCATCAGGACTTTCACTTAGGGAGGTATAAAACTTATCAAATGGCCCAAAGGAGGTTTACCAGGAAACATTTGTCAAGGACAGTTCAGCAAGTAGTATCAGCTTGTGAAGTATGTCTTAAAAACAATCCTCTCAACCACAAACTTGCTCTCCCAGGCAATCAAGGAACTGGAGGCTATCCAGGGAAGAGTGACAATTAGTTTTCATCCATATGCCAAGGTCAAAGGAATTCCAACATCTGTTGGTATGAGTTGATACTTTTATTAGTTGGGTAGAGGCCTCCCCCCGCTTCCAAAAAAAAAAACAAAACAAAACTGGAAAGGCCCAAGAAGTAATAAAAGCTCTGCTTTATAAAATAATACCCAGGTTCAGCTTACCTAAAAATTTGCAAAATAATAATGGTAAATGGATGCCTTGACTCTTTCTCTGGTAGGACTTCCAGCTCTTGAAAAAGTTTTACACCTCAAAATAAAGCAAAATGTCTGCTTATACTCAGCAAAACTCTATAAAACACCTCACAAGCATTAGATGCTTTAAATAAAAAATTAAATAAAGTTAGGGCTGGACTCTTGGAGAATAGAGCCACTATTGATTAGTTACTGCTCCTCCATCACCTGGGTTATGAGAGATCCCCTGACATGTGTTGTTTCAATATAACTGACGATTCTCAGAGTCTTAGAACTGATAGATGACATTCAGGCATAATTGGACAAAGTCAGGGTCTCTCCTGGATTGTCTGACTGGTTTGGGAACTGGGGACATTATCTTAAGATGCTATGTTGTTGGTCAGTATAATCTTTACTTTGTGTTTTTCTCTTTGTGTCTGCCAATGTTTGTGCCACCTCATGCCTGCCAGCCTGCCTGTAGAACCATACCGTGGGCCACTTGACTGAACTTCGGGTAGACTCTAACTGCTGTACTCCCACACTGCCCCTTATCAGCTTGAAGAAGACAGAAGGGGCATTGTCCCTGTTCTGGAGCATTAGTGGCCCTATTCCAGGGGGAGGGATGAATAGGGAAAGTGTTAACATTAGGCAGGGAGAGAAAAGGGAACTTCAGGGAGGCAGACTGCAGCTGCAAGTGGGGGGCTGAAGAAGCAGACAGGGTTCTCCCCTTAAGAAATCCTTTTTGGATATCTGTCCCTATTATCAAGGACATAAGGGGGTATCTAAATGAGATAGGTCATCTAACCCTAAGGCGACAGATGCAGGCCCTTGGGTTTACCCTAACCACCTTACACCACTGGGTTAAGAAGCAATTACCTGTGAGTCTGATCACAGATGCTCACTCCCTTAAATCAGGAGATGCTGTAAGGGTGAAGGAATGGAATGTCCAACCCCTCTGGAGGGCCCATTCACTATCATTTTGTCCACCCCTACAGCAGTAAAGGTAGCCGAAGACAGGTACTGCTGGTGTGGGCCGACTAATTAACAAAATTCAAATTACATATCCAAATCAGCCAGTGTCCATATTCTCTGATGTATGTACAGCCATAGGTGACACATTGCCATATGGTTTGCCATGTGGAGGTCTGACATGAGAATGAGAGTACCGACTCAATGATAAATACATGTGTGAGGGGTCTGGTACGTGTGGTTCCTGGCCCCAGGCACTTGAATTCTTCTGTCTTTATAGGAACTGTGCCCATAGGCCACATGGGCAGACTAAAGACAAAACAGCACTCCTCCAAAAGGGTATGGCTGAGTCAAACTACCAATCGGGAACCTGTAACCCTGTTAATTTTACCATCGTTGGGGCGCCTGAGTGGCTCAGTCGGTTGAGCGTCCGACTTCAGCTCAGGACCTGATCTCACAGTTTGTGAGTTTGAGCCCCACATCAGGTTCTGTGCTGTCAGCTCAGAGCCTGGAGCCTCCTTCAGATTCTGTGTCTCCTCTCTCTGCCCCTCCCCCACTTGTGCTCTTTCTCTCTCTGTCTCTCAAAAATAAATAAGTGTAAAAAAAAATTACCATCCTTGACCCAGGAGACTCAAAATGGAAAACAGACCGCCAGATTGGTATACTTATCTATGGGCAGGGCACAGACCCAGGAATCATGTTGTATTTTACGAGAGCTACTTTCACACATAAGGCCATGACCCACCAAGTCTTTCATTCCTTTTATGAAGAAATGGAGAAGGGTCCTCCTCCTGTCACTGCCACAATGAAAAATCTATTTCTAGCCCTAGCAGAGTTTATAGCCCAGACTCTAAAGATCTCTACTTGTTTTCTATGGGGGCTAGGGGGAGTAACATAGGGGATCAATGGCCATGGGAAGCTAGAGAATTAGAGCTGTGCAAACCTTATAGTGGAACAGAATATCCCAGTCCTACTACCAGGGTTTGGCTCCTCAAAACCTCAATTATTGGAAAAAAACTGCCTTGACTGGTGAGGAAGGAAGTTCACCATCTCTGTTGGAAGCTTAACATGCCTAAGCCAAAGATTTTATAACTGAACCACCTGGGAAACCCAATGGTGGGGGTTCCCAGAGCACCTTGAGCCAGATCCCTACCCCTTGTCTTACTTCTCTCATATCTGAGAGGCTGGGGCAGTGTTGACACAGCCATCAAATAGCAAGCCCCAGATAGATTATACTGCATTTGTAGGAAAGCCTATACAGTACTTCCCTCAGGCTGGTCAGGGTCATGTGTCCCACTTGCCAGAGGGGGACATTTGGGAGTCCAAGAGTATGGGGACAGGGAGACTCAAAGGAAATAATGTGCCCTACAGATTGGCAATTGGAAAGATACTGAATGGCCTCCCAAGCATATAATCCAATACTATGGCCCTGCCTCCCGGGCAGGGGATGGGTCCTGGGGCTACTGCACTCCCATTTACATGCTAAAATCGCATAATCAGACTTTAAGCAGTTGTAGAAATTACAACCAATGAAAATGTCAGAGTCTGGCCTTAGATTACTTGCTTGCTTCTGACAGAGGAGTCTGTGGATGGTTTAACCTAAGTAACTGCTGCCTACTGATAGATGATCAAGGAAAAGTCATAAAGGAGATCACAGATCGAATAAGAAAGGTTTCTCATGTCCGAGTCCAGACCTGGAAAGGTTGGAACCCTAGGGAGTTATTAGGAAAATGGTTTTCCATTTTTGAGGGATTCAAAACCCTCATAGGTATTATTCTCTTGATTTGGGGAGCTTGCTTAATCCTACCTTGCCTAGCTCTCTTGGTTATACGGTCTGTCTCCAGCCTCACTGATGCAATGATGGAAAGGAAAACAGCCACGTGTGCGATGACATTATAGAAATATAAACCTCCAAACCAAGATGATGCTCTTTGACTCAAAATAGGGTGTGTGAGCATCAAAGGGGGGAATGTGGTAGAGCCCGTCCCTAAGGAATGTGGTGGAGGCCTCCTCAGAACAAAGGAAGGCAATGTGGCCCAATCAACTCCTATACACCTAGGCATAGTTCTGACATAACTCTGTAACTTGGACTATGTGAAATCAGACTATATGTCACCATACATGGGAGACAAAGAAGTAGAAATTGCATAAAAAGCTATATCCTGCTGTGCTTGGGGCTCAGTTTTTCAGGTATGAACCCACTAAGCCCGTGCCAGCATGATGAATAAAGTTGCTTCCTAGACAGAAAAGCTTCAGTGTCCTGTCTCTCTGTGCGAGAATCCTGCTACACCCTGCAAATATTGGCTTCATACCTTTCTTACAGAGTTCTCAGCAGCCTTACCAGGAAACCAATGAGCAGACTAATGTGCCTTCTAACTCTCATGAACCTGTAGAAGATCTGAAACTACTCTTCAAACAACAATGAAGGTTGTATATTTTATCTTTGTTTTCTGTTCACCTATCTTGGCTGACTTCCTTTTTACAATGGGTACATCATTACGCTGAACTACAAAATCAAATAGCTTGTTGGACATGCAGAGTTTTGCCCATATCAAGTACATCTTGGTTACCCTGTTAGGTTTCCCCTTTACAAGGCACTAATTGGCACTCTCTACATACTTGTATTGCAGAAATGATATATAATGATACCATGTTTCATGATAAATCTGTCACTAAGCAGAATGTTTCTTCCTGGCCCATGATCAACAGGACATGAAATTTACCAGGACATAACCAGACTTTTTCATACCTTCAAACTATTAAAACATTAATTGACTTTACAAACCCACAAATTGATGCCTGCCAATGAGTGCCTAAGTTATAAAACCCTACTTACCACTATACTGAGGATGACATATATCAAATTTGAGATGCATAATTACGGCTGACACCCACCACTGGATAGCTCAGTCAAAAGGCAATTTTAAGCTGGGAGCAAATAAATCATATACATGATACCTGGGCAAATAGCACATGGTATTTAGGATGGTTATTATTAGAAGCATGTTCTCAAAGCATTGTACTCCAGGCTACTGACTGGTTTGCTACTGATTGGATAAGGCAACCTGGTATCAGATGGCTAGTTCCAAATGGAACTCAATGGTAATGTGGAACTAACCTCTAACCCTTGCTTCCTCAAGGGTGGATACATTGTTGTACCTAGGTTTTGCCTGGATTCATGCACACTTTATCAAAATCATCACTATCCCAGCTAATCTTCCCAATTTAAAATAAAGATGGACATGGTCTATTTTTCATTGGTATGATCATTTGGTGTCCATTTTTGCTCCATTTGTAGGATTAGAAAGTATACTTTGGCATATGGAAGCCCTTAATTAATATAACATAAAAGCACTCAGCGATTCACAGAACAGTATCTCTTTACTTCACACTGAAATTACACAGATACGCAAAGTGGTTCTACAAAACAGAATGGCTTTATATATCCTAACAGCAGCACAAGGTGGTACATGTGCCATTATTAAAATAATGCTGTGTATACATCCCAGATTATCACAAAAATGTCACAAGTCTATTAAAAGATACAAATACCTAAATTGAAGCTTTACAAAAACTGTCTCTTTCAATGACTGATTAACTTCCTGGTTTGGAGGAGGATTGTGGTTAACTATTAAGGGTCTCTTTATTGGGCTTCTCATTCTTATAGCCATATCAATCCTAATATGTTGCGTTTTCAACATCTCTCTGCTTGGTGCATCACTACAATAACTTTCATGTCTACAGATGATCCTTACCACCCACAGAGATACTTCTTTACTGTCCATGTTGGATTCAGCTGCCTCAGCCTTTCGAAACTCCCCTATACATTCCGCAACTGACCACTATTGACCTGTAGGTAGAGACATCTCTATGCTCTTATTCAGTAGAAGTTACAGAAGATAACAACTTCCTCCAGCAATCTTAAAGAATATAAGGGCCAAAATTGTTGCGGGGGGGTGGGGGGGAATGATGTGGAAAATGAAGGCCAAAGAAATGCAGATAAATTAAATTTCTTTATAATTTGCAGCCTGCTGACAAATACTTGAAGCAGGCAGAGTATAACATTCCTCCAGGAACTCCCAGTCTTAATGTTAATGCCTTGCTAGAAGAAAAAACAACCTTAGTCTGACGATAGCTAGGCCCCCAGAATCCTGTAAGTTTTCTTTCACTAATATATGAAAATCCTGTTGGGAACTTCCTTTGTCTTTAGCTCCCCCAACTCCAAAGTATATAATCAATTGCTCCTCACAATCCCAGTGCAACTCTTTCTGCCCACAGGTCCTGTCCCTGTGATTTATAAAATTACATTTTGCACTGAAACATCTCAAGGATTCATTCTTGACCATTCACTCATAAACCCCACTTCAAACTACATCACTACAAACATACATTTATCATTCAAAAGTCTATGTGTAAGCATCATTTCCTCTGTGAAGCTTGCCTGGTATCACCTCACTAATCAGCATTTTTCATGTGTCTCTCATATTCTTATCATGTGTTGTTTTAGTTATTTAGTCAAAAAATTGTCTCCTGTATTTACATTATGTCTTACTTATCTTTGTATAACTCCCACCTCCTCAGGCTAATGCCCAAAGCAGTTGTTAAATGGATGCTGGTGTAAGAATTAATGAACAAATAAATGTATTTAATTCACGAAAAATGGAAATAGATTAATAATAGCTAATACAACATTAAAATATAAAGAACTAGTGGTCTATGACAAAGCCACAGCAGATCATGGAGTCCTATGAAAGTCATCAAGTAAATTTGTTATGCATTTCCAGACTATATAACCTCTCAATGTACTATTTATAGATAAGGGTATAACATGGTTTTAAACAATAAATTCTCTGAAGTGATAACATGTAGGATGATACTCTAAAACTAGTTCTCATCAAATTTTAGACTCTTGCATCACTCTTCCTATTATTTTCAGTTACCTATAAGTAAATGCATTCTTTATGTTCTTAAATACACAACTATATTCTGTACTGCTTAACAAGACCTCCTGGGCATTTCTAATAATGAAAACATGAATCGTTCACCACAATTTTCCTGTTTCAGTTAAACAAGAATGAAATAAAATAAAGATGAGATAAAAGATGAAGTTAGATAAATAAAGATTTCATGACATGTTGACAATATAAAATCCCCGGAGAATAAAAGTTAAGCAAGATTTTTTTTTAATTGCTACTCAGGGACTTAGACACTACCTAGAAGACTTATGGCATCTTTGGGTATCTCAAACAATGCAAGTCTCTTTAGCCATAAATGTAAAATACCAAAAACTTCACCAAGGAATAAGGCTAAAGTTAAACTTTACTTGAAAAGCTTTAAAAAATTTATTTGAAAAAATATTTTAAAACTGTCAAATAATAGCACTAGTGTGGTCTGCCAGGTGTAATATAAAGTACTTAGGAAAATAAGTACCTGCGATAGCTAACATTCACTTGTCTGGTAATTATAAATTATTTTCATCCTTACATTAAAATTAGTCCTCTGAATGAGAATCGCATGAATCACATACATAGTCCTTTGGATTAGATTGCATTATCTTACCTCTCTTATAGTATAATAGAAAGTGTGTTCATGTTAGCATCAGACAAACCTGCATGTGAATCCTGCCTGTATCATGTAGAAGCAGTGTACCTTGAAGACATGGTTCTTACATTTTCTGAGATTCAGAGATTTCCCAATATGTCCTATAAAAAGAAATTTTAATTCTGATTAAACAAAATGACATTGTTTGATATGTAAGTTCTACCCCCTCTAAAACAATGCTGTTTTGATTGTTTACGGAGCCACTATTTTATATATATGGTGGTTATATATATTTATATAGAATTATAGTGTGTGTGTATATATATATACATATATAATATCACTATTTTCAATTAATTATTCATTCTGTATGGCATGCATAGAAAGCAATGAATTGTGGACCATGTTTGCTTGTGTGAATGTAGGTGTATGCGTGCACATATGTGTAAGGGTACTAAAATCTAGAGAAAGAACATGAGCTTGGCATCGAAAAGAATAACATTTCTCTATTTGGGAAAAATATTTTAGTTTTGTTTGGATTTATTATCACCTGAATGATGTTCTCCTAATGGATGGAGTTTTTGCTTTGTTTTTAATATTTTTAGTTTATTTCCATTAAGCCATTGGTCTTATCCTCAAGGAACAGAGGACTACTCAGGTAAATTTTCTCTTCCACAGAGAGGTCCCCTCTTCTGAACACTCTGAAGTGTTAGGAGAGAGAGTACATAGAACAAAGGGTGAAGTGGGCTTCTCTTCATATTTGGGCAACTGAGATACAGTACAAGACAAAATTATTGGCTGTTCAGCACATTAACTTGCTTTCTGTATGAATGTTGGAACTCAGTTGGCTTCTATACCACCATTCAAATGGTGACACGTCTACTGTTTGAGTTATTTATGGGATTAAAGAAGAAAAACATTGGCTACAGGATATTCAGTGTCCTTATCAACAGCTGGCCTGTACTTTATGAATGGTTGACATATACTGAGGTTACACATACTGTTATGTCTTCATGTTGAACATTTATGCAGCTTTTGGGACTTTTTTTTTTTTTTTTTTTTTTTGAGTAGGAGCTAATTATCCTGTAATAGAGATACAAAGAGAAAATAGAGGGATAATTGTTCAACAAACATGGTTGACATGAGCTAACATTGCTGAATCCTTCATAAAATACATGCAACTTTAAATATAAAAATACAGCAGGAAAAAAAAATGCTTTACCCTCTCACAAATGAAAAAACGCAGTTCAAATGCCACCTTCTCTTGGAAGTCTTTCTCTCAAGCTATCACCTATATTCTTTCTGTGTTCCCATGCCATTTTGTACATTAACCTCCATTGTATCCCCAACCTTCTCCCTGCATGCCTCCAATCTCCATTCTTCAAAGGCAGGGATTCAAAATAATATATCTCAGTATATTTAGCACCTCATAAAGAACCAGACATTTAATTCTCAACAGGCGCTCAAAACTGTTTAATGAATAAATGAATGAAGCACTACATAAGCCCACAAAGTATGTGTAGTCAAAGAATGAGAGAGGGTCATTCTACCTAAAAGTGACAGAAACCCATCTCAAGTTAGCCCAAGCATAAAGAATCATATTAGTTCATATAACTGGGGTGTTCAAGGACAAAGAAGACTTTAGCACAGCAAGTAGAAATAATTTTCTTAAAGCTCTGGACCAAAAGTCCTGGTCAGAACTCTGATAATCAGCTTTGGCTTCTTCTTGTTAACCTATTTGGGATCATTTACCTATTTCTATAGGGTTAGGGTAGACTAAACCTCACTTAAATTGAGGTTTCTTATGGGAAACAGAGTGTCTCTAAAATGAAAAAGGAAGTGGATGCTAAGCAGTCAAAAAAATCAGATGTTGACCTAAGTCAAAATCATTTAGAAAACTGAATTACTTCAAGAACTTGGGTAAGCAAATATCTAATAAGAAATCCTCTAAACAGCCCTTCTTTGAGTCCAAAACATGAATATCTCTAAGCTATCAAAGACATTCATTTATTCCCACATCTATTTCTTTATTCATTTATTTAACAACAATTTATTGAGACTATTTCATGTACCATACGCTGTGCCTAGATGTTAGCCTAGCTGAGGAGGCAGACACATAAATAGAGGACTACAAAAAGATCATTAATTTGACTGAACTTTATGGAATATCCTATTAAACAATTAGCTTAAATTAGCTTTATGATGGAGTAATGACCAATTCATTTAACAATACATGGTTATGTTTTGTCAATATGGATTTTTTTCATGATTACACTTTAATACCTAGTCACATTAAAACTCAGAGTAAACTAGGCACAAACCAGTTTGTTTGCTTGATTTCTCTGTGAACATTCTGTAAAATGTATCTTATTAACATTTTTGAGCATATCTTTGTGATATTTCTGGTTCTTCTTTACATCATTATGATGGTAGAAGACAAATTTTAGTTACTTGTAGTTTTATTCAGTTTAAAAATAGGCATTCAGTGTAGATTTCTTATCATCAGTTATTCTTTTCTTCACTTTACTCTCTAAATTGGAATTCAGTATTCGATAATTGCATAGTGACTCATTTTTGGTATTCAATTGCAATTGCATTGTGAATGATTTAAGAAAATGAAACTGAATAATTTACATATATTTAAAGAAGAAAAAATTTCTACACTCTATGAGGCAATATAACAAATAACAAAAGAAAAAAGAAAATTAGTTGCATACAAAAGGATCTAAATTTTCAAATAGTACAAGAAAAACAATTTTTTATTTTTTATACAAAAGATTACTTTTAAATAATTAAAGGGTACATATTTATATTATAAAATAATTAATTTTATAGCATTTTCCTACACTCTTATTATTATCTTGTTGCAGTAAGTTGCTCTCACAAGATATGCCAGTGGAGCTGATAACTGGTCCTATCTGTATTTTCATTTTCCTCTTTTTCAACAGTTATTAACCATCTCTGATATATGGTTCCAATTTGTTTTTGATGACTGAAGGGTCAGAAGGCCTTTGCACACCTCAAATACATATAGCTTTTCTCTTCTTCCACATTATGTTTACTTTTCTGTGTGCTACCAATAGTGCTATTATGGAATCATTTCTTTTTTTTAAATACTGTTTTTAGTGTTTATTTATTTTTGAGAGAGAGACAGAGAACATGTACACGTGCATAAGCAAGGGAGGGGCAGAGACAGAGGGAGGCAGAGGATCCCAAGAAGGCTCTGCTGTGACAACAGCAAGCCTGCTTCAGGGTTGGAACTCAGGAAGCCGAGATCATGGCCTAAGCCAAAGTTGGATGCTTAACCAACTGAGCCACCTAGGTGCCCCAGAATCTTATTTCTTTATATAAAATATTTTTCCCATTTAAGAAAAAATATTTATGAAAAAACAACTGAATTTGGAACGAGAGATATGATGCTAAAATCTTATGTATAAGAATAAATTTGTTTCTTAGAAGTTAGCACTCCACAGATAGTCAAAGCACAATAATCAAGTAGTTCTACAGTGAAAATAATTGGAGATAATCATGGCTTAAAATCTCAAGGTTGTCCAAGAATCTAAGCATCATCTGTATCATGAAAACAATTGTTAAAGAAAAAATTGCTGGCTCTTAAACTAAATATTAAAGCAACAAAAACTGGTCGCATCTGCAACATCATTGCCCAATAGAAATATAAATGTGAGTCCCATGTGTAGTCGAAAACTTTCTAGTTGCCATATCAGAAAAGTGAAAGAAATAAGCAAAATTAAATTTAATAACACATTTTATTTTATCCCAGATAATCAAAATATTATTTGACCACTTAATCCATATTAAAATATTTATCATATACTTTACTTTTTAATGCTATCATTAAAATACATTATGTATATTTATCTTTAAAACATATCTCAATTTGGAACAGTCACATTCAAGGGCCCAATAGCTACATGTGGCTAATAGCTACCATATTGAAGACCACAGTTCTGGAACTTTATGTAATATGAGAGAAACTCACAGTCTCAAATGAAGATACAACTAAAAATGAAAAATCAAGAAATTACCATTCTCTACAAAATAGATCTAGTTCAAACACATTTTATAAGCTGTCAGCCACATGCTTACTGGTTTACGTGTTTGCAAAGTAAATGGCAAATTGCAGGAACACAACTCTGATAAACTAACTAGCTGAATAAAAATTAAATTCTAGACATACACTGTATGTGCTAATCAGGTTGTATTTGAGGATAACATGCATCAGAATCACTGAGATACTTCCTGGTAAATGCTGAATTCTTGACTCACATTTGAAAAAAAAAATTCTTCCCCTGAATTTATTTTTTTTAAAATTGTTTTTAATGTTTTTATTTATTTTTGAGACAGAGAGAGACAGAGCATGAGCAGGGGAGGGGCAGAGCGAGAGGGAGACACAGAATCTGAAGCAGGCTCCAGGCTCTGAGCTGTCAGCACAGAGCCCGACGTGGGGCTCGAGCTCACAGACTGTGAGATTATGACCTGAGCCAAAGTCGGACGCTCAACCAAAAGAGCCACCTAGGCACCCCTGAATTTCTGACGTTGGAGCCTAAGAATCTGTGTATATAATTGTTCCTCATGTAATTTCTATGTATATTAATATTTGAAATATATGGCTATATATCATATGCTACATAGAAGTTAGTAATACTCCAATAAACAACAGGCAAGATTCTTTCACTTTGACAAACCAAATCATAAATTATATTTGTTACAGTTACACATACAAAACGTTGTCATATCTTAAATATCCTGTGTTATTCTCTGGAGTAAGACCCAGATCCATTCATTTGGCAGAGTTCAATTATTTATTTGAGAGCAAATTTAGGAAAGATTAATAAATTATTAATCTAAGAAAAATAATAAGAATAAAGAAAAATGTATGGAGATAAATAAACTGCCTTTTTCTTTTTTTCTTTTTTTAGTAAAGAAAAATAGACATTAAATAATTAGTCACATACACATTTAAAATAATGCAAAAATAGTACAGGCTAACAGGAGAGAAAAATGAAGGAGACCAAGTGCATTGTAGATAAGATGATGACAGAAGTTCTTCCCAAGAAAAAATCTGAACAAAGGTCTAAATGAAGTGTATGAGAAAATCAAATGAAATCTGGACTATGATCATACTAGGCAGAGGGCACAGGATATTCAAGGTCCTTGTGCTGGGAATAAGCTTATCATATTCAAGGAAATGAATAATACCAGTGGGATTCTAGTAGAAGGAGTAAGTAGGAGAAAGGTAGGAGCATATATAAAAGAAATAGCCAGAATGCAGATAATTTTGATTCTTATAAGTCACAGTATGGATTAGCAATTTTATTCTCTATGTGATAAAAAGTGCAAACAAAATTTATCATAGGTAACAGACATAATGTAACTGATGTTGTTAAAAACCACTGTGAGTGCTCTGTGGCTAAATAACTGTAAGACAGCAAAAATAGAAACAAAGAGATGGGTTAGAAGAATATTATAGCTGTTCAAGCAACATATTATGAGACTCAAAAGAGGTCATAGGGAGGTCATAAGATGTGGCCCAGTTTTATTTATATTTGGAGAACTCACAAGACTAGTTGATGAAATTAGATACGGGCTGTGAGAAGGAAAAGAAGCAAGTTTGTCTCTGAGGTTGTTGGCCTAGACTTTGGGGAAGTAGATGGATGATTTTTCCACTAACTATGCAATACATTTTCAGTAACTTAGTAGCTTAAAACAACACCCATCCATTGTCTCAGTTTCTGTGGATAAGAAGTCTGGGTATGGGTCAGCTGGGCACTTCGCTCAGGGCCTCACCAGACTGAAACTTAGATGTCAGAGAGGGCAGCAATATCATTTGAGGCTTGGAGCACCCTAATTCCACTAGTTCTTGGCTGAATTCAGCTGCTTATGGATGTCGGGCGAAGATCCCAGTATGTGGTTGATGGCCACATACTACTTTCAGCTTCTAGACTCCCCTTGAGTCTTTTCCATCTGGTCTTCTCTATAACATGGTATTTTGCTTCTGCAAGGCCAGCAGAAGAATCCTAGTTGCTGTTTTTTGCCTGTTAACAGTTCAACTGATTGGATCAGAACCACTTACAGCAATATTCCTTTTGATTAGCTCAAAGCCAAGTGTTTAGAGACTTCGATTATATCTGTAGGGTTAATTTGACATATAATAACATAGAAGTAAGATCCCATAATATTCAGAGATCCTCAAATGGAACAAATTATATAAGAATCACACACACACACACACACACACACACACTAGGAAGTAAGGTAAGAATCCTGAGGCTCATCTTAAAATTCTGCTTACCATAGTAGGTAACTTTGGGCAAAGCATTCTTATGAGGACAAGTTGCATTCTGTTTTAGTTTTATTGAATTTCATATTCATATTATATATCTAAGTGTAAAGTAAGCAGTTGAATAAAGAATATGCATTTGGAATGCAGAGTGATATTGTGGCTGGAGATAATGCAAAGGTAACCATCTGGATATAAATGGACTGGGTAAGATCATCTAGATAGTGTATGTTGATAGTGAACAAAAGACTGAGTTAATCAAATGTTTAGAGGCTGGGACTGAGAAGGGAAATTGCATGATTATATAGAGAGGAAAACAACTCTGGAAGTAAAGTTCTTTTCTTGGTGAGGGAAACAACAGCAATAACAACATAACGAAATGATAGAATCCAGCACAGAAGTAAAAGGCTTGCCCATAAAAGTCCACATAATACATCTGCAATAGGGAGGAAATCTAAGGCTATAGATAGATAATGTAAGTAGGAATTAATGGTGGAAAAAAAAGGGTTAGCTCCGTTGATTGCTTCTGTTTCTCAAGGAAATAAGAATATGAGGATAAGTAGGGGAAGACACATAAAAGATTTAAGTGGAAAAAAAAGTAAACTATCTTTTTGTGAGTGGGACATTGAATTGACCAGCTAAATCACAGAGAACCCAGTTGAGACTTAGGGCATTGATAAGAATGTTTGTGTTTCCTTCTCTCTAATCAAGTCCAGCTGTTCATGTAATAACTTATTATACTCTTTGTGAGTGAAAAAACAAAATTCTATTTTGTTAACACAAGGCAATGAATGTTACAACAACTAGTGTTACCTTAATTAAGACAGAGTAGATGAGGGCTGCCTGGGTGGCTCAGTCGGTTGATTGTCCGACTTCAGTTCAGGTCATGATCTCATGGTTTGTGGGTTTGAGCCCCGCATGAGGCTCTGTGCCAAAAGCTCAAAGCCTGCAGCCTGCTTCAGATTCTGTGTCTCCCTCTCTCTCCACCCCTTCCCCAGTCGCACTTTGTCCCTCTCTCTCAAAAATATAATAAAAACATTAAAAAAAAAATTAAAAAAAGAAAGAGTAGATGAAATGGCAAAAGATGTTAAAGTAAAATATTGGGGAGCATGTCAGTAGAAGTTTTTGGATTTTTAGAATGCAAGACATACAAGTGAAATATTTGATAATTTGAATTTTTTAAAATTCTTTGAGATGTCACCCAAATTAAAAATAGAAAAAAGAGTCAGTGTGGGGAAGGAAGAAAAATTTTAGAAATGGGAAATTTTTCAGAAGAATGCCTTTAGGTAAATGTACTGTTAGTCTCCCACCACCATCACCTACAAAGTAAAATTAGGGGTACCTGCCCTTTCACCTCAGGCATAGTGGTTCTGGGCTTTAACTAGGCTACTTGGGTCTTAACGTCTGTTCCTTTCAACTGAGGAAAAATGAAGATTGGAACCTCCATCCTGGCTAAGGAAGGCAGTGGAGATGGGATTGCAACTTACTTTGAAAATACCTAAAGGTAAGCTACTGTTACTTTGGAATTAGCTTTAATTTTCAGAATTTGTCAGGGCAAGGAATGCATGACTGTTTCTCATGGCCAAGATGATATTTCTATATCAAATAGAAATAGATGACAAGATGATCATCACAGATCATGCCCAAAATTACAAACCTAGCACAAAAGCAGAAAGGAATCTGGCAGATCTTGCAGAGGGAAATGAAACTGATTGACACTGTTGAAGGTTTATGAGGAACAAATAAAAAAGTGCATTGAAGAGATAGTGTCAAATTTAAAAATCTAAGGACAGAAGTGAGATGAAAAGATAAATGAAGTAATGATCACAGAGTGGTCTAACTTTTGAAATCAAGATTTTGGAAGTGGCACAGTTACTGGCAATGATAGTCTAGGCCATGACACCGGATGGACAGGTAAGACAGAGTGGAGGCAATGATCTTGGGAGTGAGAATGCTGAGAAACTAAGACTAGGCTGCTGGATTGATTACATGAGCATATTATTAACAGACACTGACTACATGAGTAGTGTTGCCCAGAGAGAACCTGAACCACATGTTCAAATCCTCAGTGAATGAGGAAGAGCAAGCAGAATTAGAAAGATAACAGTGACAGAGGAGCCTGGGTGCCTCAATTAGTTGATTGTCTGACTCCATTTTGGTTCAGGTCAAGATCTCATGGTTCGTGAATTTGAGCCTCTTTGTGGGGCTCACACTGACAGTGTGGAGCCTGCTTGTGATTCTCTCTCTCTCTTCCTCTCCTTCTGTTCCTCCTTCATGTTCTCTCTCTCTCTCTCTCTCTCTCTCTCTCTCTCTCTCTCTCTCTCTCTCAAAAATAAATAAATAAACTTTAAAAACGTATATATACCTGTGACAAAGAAAGTTTGGTGATGATATCATATGGCTGCTTGCTTTTGAAAAGCTAGTTCTAACTTTGGGCTCTTCAATTTTTATTTTATTGTAGAATTGACCTAATAATTCCTGTATTCATTTCATGGGACTGCCATAAGAAAGTACTGCAAAATGAGACTTAAAACAATAGAAATTTATTTTCCCTCAGTCCCTGAGGAGAGAAATCTGAAACCAAGATAGTGCCAGAGCCATCCTTCTTAAGAAGCCTCTAGAGGAGGATCATTTCTTCCAGCTTCCAGGGATCTTTAACCTAGGGCAGCATAACTCCAATTTCTGCTTCTGTCTTCACGTGGCATCTTCCCTGTGTGGCTCTGCCCAAATTCCTATCTTTGCAAGGACATCAGTCATATTTGATTAAAGGCCCATTTTTACTGACCTCATCTTAACTTGATTACATCTGTAAAGACCCTACTATTTCTAAAAAAGGTCACATTCTCCAGCATGGAGATTAGGGCTTCAACAAATCTTTGTGGGGAATACAATACAATCCCTTTAACAAACACCAAACCTGAATATGCATTATCATTATTTTTAAAAAATCAGCACCTCAGGTTAACTGTATGCAGAGTGGGTTACTTCTTGGGTATGAGGAATGTAATGGCAGAGAATGTGTCTGCTCTGTTTCCCAGATCATTTTGTTAAATAAGACTAATAAGAATTTCTTTGTTCAATTTTACTGTTTTATTTGATATTATTCATCAGAAATTTCTATTTCCTCAAGTTGGAATACTATAAAAATCCACTGGTCTTTATGAGAAAATATGAATTATCTCTCAATATATAGGAGACAGTGTTTCAGATGTTTCCAAAAACCTGGTTTCATTTTCCTCCTCTTATTGGATAAATATATTAAATTTAATGAAACAGTATTAAAAAATAATACAATAAAATGAAGCCAGTGTTTATCATTCAGAAGAAAATTATATGAACACAATAGCTTGGTAATATCTTAGAAAATATTTGAATGTTACAATTTAATAAAAGAGCTATAAATATGTCAGTACAAACTGTAAGTGTCTCATACAATAATGTGTCATAAGAAAATGAAACCAAATCTGTCTTCATATTCATCATACCAAATATGAAATTAAATTCTTCTTATGCAATATGCACAACACCTCCTTAGTTTCTTCAGTGTGGGTCATGTTATACCGCAGCAGTACCAAGAGTTGGATTTTAAATGAAGAAACACACTTATTAGTATATAATTATAGATAAGCATATGCCCATAAAATCTAAACTCATGCTAGTGCTAGATAAATAGGGTTCAAATATGCAACCTATTTATAAATATAATTTGAACTTAAAGCTGAAAATTGCCCTATATTCTGGCTTTTGGTGATATGATCCAAGATTTGATACTCTGCCATTCTTTACTGACATTTAGACAACTGGATTCCAATACACAGAATGACAAAACTATTTTTGCCTTGTTCTTTCCATTTGAGATATGATCATTCTGTTGAACTTTACATTGTGATTCAAGTTAAAACCTTTCATCTACTCTTATTATAGAAAAAAAGCTTGATGGCTTAATGGATAAAAGTTCTGACCTTTCCACGTCCGCATTTTAAGCACTAACCTCTGGTGAGTAATCCACATCTCAAACACAAATACACAATTCTGTTCGGATAGCTTCGTGGTTACAGATACTCTAAGGAGTAGTGTAGACCTATGTTTTCCAGATCTTCGTTTGTGCATTTTTATTCCTCAGACTTAAAGAGGATCAACTAAACAATGAAACTCAACAGACTTCTGTTAAGTTGGAAAGCGTCTCTATTGGAAAAAAAATTCTTCTTCACAGGAATAAAGCCATCATTTTTAGCTATTCAAAATGATACCTAGTCCAATTTTAATAAGAAGATAAAATAATTTTTAAGTAACTTATTATATAAACTAGCATTTTAAGCTGTAATGATATGTCAGTATTATAGTTAAACCATTTAAACTAAAACTCTCAAGCAAGAATTCCCTTTCCTCTATCTCCTCTGACCTCTTCCCATGGCCAATTCTACTATATTCTAATACCCCAGATTCTAAAATCGAAGTCTATACATCTGAGGTAGTCTTAAGCTGAAGATGCTCAAAAATCTCACTTCTTGGTCTTAGAAATCACACCTGGATGGCACATGGACTCATGACCACATTATATCTAAACCAAAACCTACTACTTTTTCTCTGATTCTCCTTTGCCCTCTATTTCATATGGCAATTTGCTCAAAAATGCAAGCAAGGGATTTCATGTCCATTTTCACCTCATTCCTTTATATGGTGATCTCACAAGGGACCAAAACCTTTCTATTTTTCTTTAATTAAATCTTTATTTTATAGAGCAGTTTTAGGTTCACAGGGGAAAACACAGAGGTCTCCCATATACTCTCGGCTCTTAACATTCATCCTCCCCTAGATCATTACTAATCTACCACAGTGGTGAATTTGTCACAACTGATGGACCTACATGAAACAACATGATCACAAAAGTCCATAGTTTAAATTATAGTTCACTCTTGGTTTTGTGTACTTTCTGGATTTAGACTAATATCTAATGACATTTATCCATCATTATGGTATCACACAGAGTATTTTTACTGCCCTAAAAATCCTCTGCACTCCATCTATTCATCCCATTATCTACCTCCCAATAAATACCACAACCACCACCAATCTTTTTACTATCTCTATAATTTTTCCTTTTCCAGAATGTCAGAGAGCCAGAATCATACATTATGTGGTTTTTCAGATTGGTTTTTTCACTTACTAATATGCATTTAAAATTCTTCCATGTCTTTTCATGGCTTGATAGCTCATTTCTTTTTAGTGCTGAATAATGTTACAGTGTCTGGATGTACCAGTTTATTTATTCATTCATCTACTGGAGGACATCAAGATTTGGTAATAATGAATAAAACATTCATGTGCAGTTTTTTTGGGTAGACATAAGTTTTCACCTCTTTTAAGTAAATACCCAGGAGTGCAACTGCTAGATCATATGGTAAGACTATGTTTAGTTTTGTAAGAAACTACTAAATTGTCTTCCAATGTGCCTGTACCATTTTGCATTTCTACCAGCAATGAATGAGTGTTCCTGTGGTTCCACATCTTCTCTATTTCTTGATGTTGTCAGTTTTCTGGATTTTAGGCATTCTAATAAGTGGGCAGTGGTACCTTGTTTTAATCTACATTTCCCTAATGACAATGTGGAACAACTTTTCATATGCTTATTTGTCATGTGTGTAACTTGGTGACGTGTCTGTTAAGGTCTTTGGTCCATTTTTTTAATTGGGTTGTTAATGTTCTTACTATCGAGTTTTAAGAATTCTTTGTGTATTTTAGATAACAGTCAGGTGTGTCTTTTGCAAATATTTTCTCCCTGGCTTGTTTTTGCATTCTCTTCACACTGTCTTTTATAGAGCAGAAATTTTTAATTATAATGAATTAAAGTTTATCAACAATTTCTTTCATGGATCATGACTTTGGTGTTGTATCTAAAAATACATCACCATATCATCTGGGATTAATCCTATGCTATCTTCTAGGAGTTTTATAGTAGTGCAATTTATATTTAGATTTGTGATCCATTTTCATGAATGGTACTAGGTAAGGTCAATGCCTAGATTAGTTTTATTCGCATGTCGCTGTCTCGTTCCAGCACTATTTGCTAAAAAGACTATCTTTGCTCCATTGTATTGCCTTTGTTCCTTTATTAAAGATCAATTGACTATATATATAGTCAATGTATGTATATATATGTATATGTGTGTGTATGTGTGTGTATGTGTGTGTGTATATATATATATATATATATATATATATATATATATATATATATTTGCCTTTTCCAGAATGTCAGAGTTAAATGTTATAGCTCTTTGTGTTTACAAATTGTCTCCCTCTCTCTGCATAAAGTATTGTTTACTGGTTGACTTATTTCTGTATGTCTTTCCCACTTCATGTCCCCACCCTCACCTTGCCTGAGAGCCTGCTACTGAGGTCCTGTTCTTAAATTAACTACTTACTTTTTCAATTTAAAAAACAAATTCCTATCATAAGTCATTTGTAGACAAACAAAATGAGCTTTCATTACTATAGCTAATATTTAAATGACTAATAATTTCTGATCTTTCTTGGCTCATCTACATTTTCTCCTTTGTTCCTTAAGATACATTAAGTATAACAGGGCACTTATGATAATATATCTGACAAACACTTGTCCTTTTCTCCTGACTTCTGGCTCTGACCCTGATCCTTTGGAGGAACATTGTTGAATATAAGGCACAGAGGTCAGCAATAGGGAAGATAGTTATGAATGGATAGTCTTGGGGTAAAGGCAGTCTGAGGGAGAAACTGAGCAGTCCTTCTAAAAGTAAACACCTTACTCTGGAAGGGAAGACAAAAACAAGATCTTAAGAAATAGCAAGAAGTATCACAGAGGGGCAAAAATATACTAGCAGAGTTAAAAGTCAATCTCCTTAAGAAAGAAAAGTTTGAAAATAAAAGGTTAGATTCATAGAAACTTAAGGCAGATCTATTTTCAGAGATTTGTGACTTCCATGCAAAGAGCTAAAGGGAAAAAAATCATCCTCATGAATACATTTATGTGTATATGTCTATATACAACTATACACAAAATGTATTGATTCAAGGAGTCAGAAAGGAGTAAAAATGATGGAAACTCTAAACTTCCACATTTTTAGATTCTTTTCTGCTGAGATATTATCATAAGGTATCTGTGCATCAATAAACAATGCCCATATTTCCCTAGTAATAGAAACTGATTACTAATAAACTAATGCTTATATGATCTAATAATTTTTGAAGCTATATAAATATTAATGTATACCTTCCATTTTAAAAGGGACAGAGAGCAAATTTATATCCTAAAGTTATATACTGTACTTGATAGGAGGTGGTTATTTTCACTTTTTAAAGATATAGTTTTCCATGATTCTAGTAGACACTCTTTCTCTTTGTCATGAGATCCACTATATTTTTCATTTCATATCACAAACATAAAATTGATACCTCCACTTAGAGTGTATTTACTAAATAATTTGTGTCTAAAGACTTCCCAACTCTATTATTTAGACCTTTTAAAAAAATTTAAAATCAGAAATGTCTATGTTTAAGGTGCACAATAATGATTTAATATACATATACATAGTGAAATGATCACTATAGTCAAGTTAATTAATATATATTCTTGTATAGTTATCATTTTTGTGATGTGAGTACCTGAAATCTACTCTTTTAGCCAATTGCCAGTATTCAGTATGGTATTATTAACTATAGTAATCATTATGTACAATAGATCTTTGGATTTATTCATCCTACATAACTGCAACTTTTTACCCTTTTACCAACATATCCCCATAAATTGCTCAGAATTTCTAAGAAAAGTTTTACATTCAGAGGGTAGATTCTTTGCTTTGGTTTCCCACTTAGATTTGGTTTCCCACATTAGATTATTAATGCCAGAAGAATTATACATTATTTTAAAATTTAGAGAGGCAGAACAAAATCAGAAATGCATTCTTATTTCATTTGTCCCAGGAACACAGAGTAAGTAGGGAACTAGTATTTCTCAAGAATGTGGTAGTGATGGCTTGTTTCAGGGGAGGTCTTTTTGTTCTGCTCCTCTGAATCATATTTGTTCTCTAGAATCACTAGAGGCTAGAAACTGGTATCTAATTTCCTAAAAGACAAATCTCCTAAAAGTAAGATATCAGAAACCTAAAAATACTTTCAAAGTATAGCTCTGTGACAGAAATCATGCCATTAAATTATATAGAATTATGTCTAAAAATGCATTGCAGGAGGTGAGACTTTCACCTTATATTGCAATTTCAATGTAAGAGCCAGTGCCTTTCCTTTGGGAGAGAAGGATTTGATAGATAGGCCCAGTACTGTGCTTGGTTAGTACTCCATTTCCCAGATAATCAGTGAGCCAAATTCAGCCTCTGGCTGTTGGGAATTCTCATTCAAACACACAGTGGTACTGGATCTGTTTCAACCCATCAACATGCTCCTTGAGATAGAAAGCTCCTTTGCCATTACACATGAATGGTTTTGCCCAGTCCCTCCATTTCTACATCTACAATTCAAATGGATCTTCTGCCTCTTACCTTTGTTGTTTTTGTTATCACTGTCATTTGGACATTAATGAGATATTGGACTTTTTAGGAACCACTGACTAAACTTAGATACTTTAAACTCATTAAAATGTATAATAAATAAAAACTAATACCTAAGCTTTAAAAATTTTTTTAAATGTTTATTTATTTACTTTTGAGGCAGCGAGAGCACAAGCAGAGGAGGGACAGAGAGAGAGAGGGAAACACAGAATCCAAAGCAGGCTCCTGGCTCTAAGCTGTCAGTACAGAGCTCTATGTGGGGCCAGAACCCACAAACCATGAGATCATGACCTGAACTGAAGTTGGACACTCAATGGACTGAGCCACCCAGCCACCCCAAAACTAATACCTAAGCTTTTAATGGTTTTTTAACATCTCCAAATTTAGAGAAATCATTAGAAATTGAAGAAATGTAATATTGCTGAATTTTAGCAATTCTTCAATTTTACTTTTCTACTCTAAGAGTATTAACTCTGAGTATTCTGATTAAGAAAGTATCCATTTCATCATTGGATTTATGGTGCATCTGCATAATTCTTCATTCAGCTCTATTCTCCCTGCTCTTTAGTAACAAACCAAATCTAAGGAAATCTATGGTTCTAGTGCAGGCAACAGTTTCCATTATAACAGACATGAAATTAAGGTTTTATACCTAAGAATGAGCTCCTTATCCACCTAAAATATTGTTTGTTGGTCTCTCTTTTATCTGGAGCCATCGCATTTTCTCTCACTTCCTCTCTTGTGCAGTTGTTCAGACTCTGCTGCTCACAGTGGGTCTTACATTCGTTTTGGATGGGGAAGAGTTTAGTTTGTGTCTAGTTTCAGTGCAACTGGCATTGGATGTCTGTTTCTCCTCTCCTTATGGATTATTTATAATCATTACTTTAGAAGTCTGATTTCTTCCTTCCTTCCTTCCTTCCTTCCTTCCTTCCTTCCTTCTTTCCTTCCTTCCTTCCTTCCTTCCTTCCTTCCTTCCTTCCTTCCTTTCATTATTTTGAAGTAAGGGAAACTTTACTCTGGGGATGGAGAGCTTCATTCATTTCATTTCATTTCACTTTACAGTAGAACTGAATTTTCTATTATTCTCAATATCTATTATGGAGATGTGGGAAAAACTGTAGTTCTTTCTTATTTTATGTGAGCCCCAAACCCTATTCAGGATCTCTCCTAAGGAGATTATTCACCTTTTTAAAAAGGAAGACCTTATGGGGCATGTGGGTGGCTCAGTCAGTTGAGTGTCTGACTTAGGTTCAGGTCATGATCTCATGGTTTGTGGGTTCGAGCCCCGTGTCGGGCTCTGTGCTGATAGCTTGCTCAGAGCATGGAGCCTGCTTCAGATTCTGTGTCTCCTTCTCTCTCTGCCCCTTCTCTGCTCACACTCTGTCTCTCTCTGTCTCTCAAAAATAAATGTTAAAATTAAAAAAAAAAAAAGGAAGATCTTAGGACTTTAGAGGCAAAACATTATTTTCAAAGACTCTTTATTTAAACGGAGAGATGGAAGATTTCAACTAGCCCTCAAAACTGGTAAAGTATTCTTCACTCACAAAACAAAAACAAAAACACACACACGGTAAACTGGTAAAGCTCCCCAAACTGGTAAAGTATTCTTCATTCACAAAAAACAGAAACAAAAATACACCTACTCACAAAAGAAAAAAACAAAACAAAACAAAAAACACCTATTGGTTGTTTACCAGGGGTAAGGCTCTCTAAGGATCAGGATATAGCATCCTTATAATATATAAATATAAAACTAAATGTAATAATCTCTGTGTTTATGGGTTTTATATTCTAGTGAGGAGATGCAAACACTGAACTAGATAAATAAGGTAAATACCTAGTATGTTGAGTGGTGATGAATAGTAAGAAATTAAATAAGGGAAAACAGATAGGGAAGAGTTGGGGGATAGTGTTAAAGTTATAGATAAAGTAATTACGAAAGGCCTTACAGAAAAGAAGACCCTTAAGAAAATACTTGAAGGGAGTGAGAGAAGGAACCGTGCTGTTTCCTGATGGGAGAGCATCTCAGGCAAGGGAAGAGCAGTCGTTGACCAGGCTCCATGTGGGATTGCTGTGGCATGTTCAGTGAGAAGCTGTGTGGCTGAAGTGAAGTGACTTAGGGAAAAAGTGGTAGGAAATAAGGTCATAGCGGTAGTGGAGGTAAAATCATTACCACCTGGAGGGCTACTGGGAGGACTTTGGTTTTCATTCTGAGTCTGATGCAAAGCCATTGGAGGATTTTGAACAGAGGAGAAACACAGTATAAATAATTCGGATGAAATGACGATAACAGCAGTAAGGGGTGTCAATTGACTGCAATCTGTACATATTTGGCAGCTAGAAGTGGTAGGATTTACTGAGAGATCAGATGTGTAGTAGATGATGACTGTGGGTTATGAACGTTCCAATAGCTCTGAAGACTGCACAGTGGTCTCTTCCTGTATTTGATGACATTGAATTCAGAGTTCCGTTAGGGCCCCACTGAAAACAGCTGCTACCATCTTTGCAACAGTTTTCTCATGAGTGTACAGACACTTGTCTGGTTTCTCAGTCAATCAGATTTATGCTAATCCCTTTCTTGCTGAAATTCTTTACAAATGTAAAGAATTGAGTTTCTTTCTGTTCCACTCATAACTTTCTTATTTTCCATATAGTTATATATTTTTCCCTCTTGCTTTAAACTAAATTTTCTGCAATTCCAATAAGAATTACAGGGAGAGGAGATAAACACATATGCTCAGTAAACCATATTTCCTTTATTTAAAGAAAAGAAAGAAAAGCAAAGGAAAGGAAAAGAAAGGAAGAAAGGAAAGAGAAAAGAAAAGAAAAGAAAAGAAAAGAAAAGAAAAGAAAAGAAAAGAAAAGAAAAGTTCACTACTGAAAACAAAGGGTAATAAGTCATTGTCTTAAGCATACATTTTAGGACTTTGATTCATCTGCCAGTAGCAGAAGGAGGTTGGCAATAGCAATAGTTTAAATAAAAAGATTGCTTATTTTTCTCTCAGGTAAACAAAATCTAACAGTCTCCTAAGCTGGTATCATTAACCCATAAACAGCAGATTCCAGGCTCCTTTTCTGCTTTGTCAGTTTGGGTAAGGGACATTCATTGTAATGGTCATCTCACTGTCTAAAATGGATGCTGGGACTCCATACATAAAGCTTACATTCCAGGCACAAGACACAAGTAAAGGGAACAGGCACTGAGGGGTCTATGCCAGCTTACTGTCCCTCTTTTAAGAGCCACACAAATTAAATTACTGTTATTTTTATTAACTAATAATGGGATAATAGACATTAGTGAGGAACTATCTCTGCCAGCATCAGTCTACAGGCTCTACTCTTCATTCATGCATTGGCAGCAAATTCCTGCTACATATTTTTGCAAAGGAGCATTTTAAATATATATTTTTGAGCTCTGAAAGTGAATTAAAGTATCAGCTCCATCCACAAAGTGAAAAAAAAATGGAATTATCTATTAAGATCTCCTGAAGCTTCTCACAAAAATGTAATTGCCTGGAAATCAGACAAAATTGGCAAAGAAAATATATCATGCTGATTAGGAATAAGAGCTCTGGCACCAGATGCTTGAATTTGAATCTAACCTGTACTACAGTTCAGTGAGATGATGGTCAAGTTATTTAACCTCAATGTATTTCAGTTTCCTCGTGTATCGAGTGGATGTTGTACTGATACTATCTACCTCATAAGGACTACAAAATAAATTATGTAAAGCACGCAGAATGGTTCCTGGAACTCACAATCACTTAAGTGTCACATCATTTTTATAATTATTTAAATATATCTCTTTGCTTCTGATTCTTCATACATTTGGAGGAAAATTGAAGAGTTCTTTTGAAATGCATGCAGCCATAGCTGATGTGAAGCTGAACTTGAAAACATGTTTACTTCTCCTCAAGGAAATGAAATAATTATTCAAACCCTACGTACAAACACCACACAAAAAATGAAAAATAAAACATTCTTATCTATGAACAGCAAACAACTCTGATGGTAAAAGCATGACATTTCTTATATAATTAGAGTTCAGAAGAACCCACCATGAAAGGTTTCATTTTAAAGTTGCCCTTTTCCCTTCAGTAAAATTATTTAACATTTTTGCTCATAGCTATGCAGTGAAGAAAGCATTTGTTTGTTTAGATAAAATATCCTTCATCTTCTATCAGAAGAAAAATGGATACACTTGGAAATAGGTGAAGACATATGCTTTCCCCAGCAAGTTATTCATATGCATATATATAATTGGTAGTGTCTTGTTTGTTATATATTTTTCCCTTTTCTTATTTCTGTTATGTTTTCATCTCCACGTTTTCACTCTGCTTTCCTTAGTTTTTACTCTTTCTCTCTCTCTTGTTCTCTCTCTCTGTAATTATTAGGATTTTAAAATTTTATTTGAGTTTCTTGACAGATGCACTATTGACATTTTGGGTCAGATAACTCTTGGCTCTGTGGGTTGTCCTGTTTATTTTAGGGTATCCAACAGCATCCCTGGTATGCATTCACTAGATTCCAGAAGCATTCCTTTTCCCCAAACTGGGACAAATAAAAAGTGATTCCAGAAATTATCATATATCCCCTTTGGGGCAAAACTGATCCCCAGTTGAGAACCATTAATTTACATAAATTTCCATTTGTCTTCTTATATATTTTCTGATTTACTTGGCTTTTGTCCTTCTTTAATTTGTGTTCTTTTCTGAACTTCAGTTCTAAGAGCTTTCCACACAAGGAATGTGATGTCCCAGGAAGAACATGAAGTTGGCCCTCAGGAGATCTAGATTTAGGTTTCTATATCTATTTTTGGCAGTGTGACCTAGGACAAGCTGCACATCCAGTTTACTCTTGAATTTTCCCAACCACAAAATGGAGAAGGTTGGACTAGATGATGTCGTAGAACTAAAAAAATTAGAATGTTTAGGGGATGTCTAAATGTACGTGAATGATTTATAAGGAAAGAATTCAATATCATAATATTCACTTTTTCTCTTATCTCTTTAATTTTACCATTTTTTTCATTTCCTTTCTTTCTAGTTTAATACTTTATTTATGGTTTTCTCATGCATTTTTTTTTCTTAAAAAAGAATGCCTTCAACAATCACTCTTTGTAGAGCTCTCCTTTCTCCTTATTTTCAAGTTTATTATCCAAATACACAGTTTTCCAAATAAACTTACAAACCAGAAAAGTGAGCACCACTCAGAAAGGTTAAGTTATTTTCTATAGCTTAGGGAGGAAATAATTGGTCATGTTGAGCTAAATTTTGAATGAAAATGTAGGATCATCCTTTTGGTACATTATTTTGCATTTTAAATAAGAGAAGATATAGTTATTGTTTTCGAAAACTCTTCAAACTTAAAAGGAATTCTACAAAACTATTGTACGAAGTTAAAAAATAACAGCAAAATATTCAAAATTATCTATGACTTTTTTTTAAATATGTGCTATGCTTAATAGTAACTTCACCCAAAATATATATTGTGAACAAAATTATTAACTAATGATAGCAGTGCATTTATACAATTAATATATAGAATCATACTAATATTGGCAAGTGAGGCCTACATTAGTTCGTTTTTTTTTTTTTTTTTTTTTTTTGCTAAGAGTGCCTAATAAGCATTTTAAAGACATAGGTCTAAAGTGTTTGTTAGAAAGATGATAAGGAATGAAGCACAACAGGTAAATGGAGTCCAAGCATAGAATAGTAATCAATGTTGAGCCACTAAAGTCTTTTTGTTTGTTTTTTGGTTTTGTTTTTTTGTTCTATGGGTTTTTGTTTTGTTTTGAACAAGAACATGACATGCTTGGAGAAAGATACGTTTGTCCACGGAAAGTCTGGTTAATAAGTCCATTTATCTTGGTTGCAAAGGTATCAAATACTTTCGCTTTATATTATGGTGTTTGTTGTGTATGCTTGTCATGATTACTACTCAATGTGCCCTTTTTAAAAAAATTTTTTAAACATTTATTTACTTTTGAGAGACAGAGAGAAGCAGAGCATGAGCAGGGGAGGGAGACAGAGAGAGAGAGAGACAGAGACAGAGAGAGAGAGAGAGAGAGAGAGAGAGAGAGAGAGAGAGAGATACAGAATCTGAAACAGGCTCCAGGCTCTGAGCTGGTTATCACAGAGCCGGACATGGGGCTCGAACTCACGAACTACGAGACCACTGAAATTGGACGCTCAACCAACAAGCCACCCAGGCACCCCTCAACGTGCCCTTGAAATCTTTCTCTTTGTATTCCCCTCCATACTTTAGGAAACAGAAGATATAAAGTGTTTTCCAGATGAGCAAATGGCCAAAATGATACCCAAATTCTGGGGATTCTAAATGAAATCAACTTCATGCTGAGATACTGTAGGAATCAGTCTGGCAAAATTTGGTACCAACCCATTTTTTTAATTTTTTTTTTTTAATATTTAGTTACTTTTGAGAGAGAGAGAGAGAGACGGAGCATGAGCCAGAGAGGGGCAGAGAGAGATGGAGACACAGAATCCAAGGCAGGCTCCAAGCTCTGAGCTGTCAGCATGGAGCCTGATGCTTTTATCTTTTATCTTATCCAAAAAATGACGATAATAATAACAATAATAATTGCTTAATCATGGAGTGTCATTCATCTAATGCCATCACATATGTAAAACAAATAGAATGGTATCTATTAGAAACAATAAGGAAAAGAAAAACTAACTGCTTAATCATAAAGGTATCTTACTGATTCAATGCTAGTACATATGTAAAACAACTAGAATAGTTGTCTATCAAAATGCATACTCAATTTATGCTATTTCCCTATGGACCTCTAGAAACTACCTATCAATCTCTGAGAGTTAACCTAACTTATAATTTTTTTTTTATAAATTGTCTTTATTCAGGTATAAGAGAAACACATAAAATAAGAGTAAAGTGTAATTTATTTTCCAAAAAGATTCACTGGATGATGAGAAAGAATATTAAACCTGATTTCACTATCACTCAAATTCTAGAATAGTGATTAAAATTCCAGGGAAATATTCTAAACTATAATCCCTGCTTTGCAGCAAAGAGGAGGTATCCATAGGAAAAGTAGGATTCACAACCATTCAAAATGTCAAATTCCTTTAGGGCACCAAAAAACCTGACAGCTTATAATAGTGGCTCCAAACTACAGGCTATAAAATCACTTAGTTTCTAATGCATATATAGAAAAGAAAACCAACATATGGTATATAAATGATAAAAGAACTTCACAGTTTGGATAGGAAAATGTTCAACCCTTTGGATAAGCTGCTATTTCATTTACTTGAGTTTAAAATTATGCAGAATCTCAGAAGTGAGACAAATGTATCTATATTAAAATGGGGTAATTTGGCAAATGTACTGTGCTCCTAAGTTATTTTCTCCTGAAATATATGTACATCCATTTGTCTGTCCTAGGCATAACAGGTAAGGTAGATTCTATGTTTAAACAAACAGGAAGGAGGAGAAGAGAGGAGGAGGAGGAGAAGGAGGAGGAGGAGGAGAAGGAGGAGGAGGATGGAGAGGTGAGGGGGAAGATCCAGATTGTATGATTTTCATAATTTAGTTTCCTTGCTTTCTTACTTCAGCCAAGATACAGGTCTGTATAAATATGTCCCTTTTTAATTTTCTTTTTTCTTAGGTACCACTATTCTGTTAGCATAGTTTCTAATTTATAGAGAAACCAGTTGGCTCTGACTTACAATGTTACATAAGGAGTTTGGGAGAGTTTTACACTTTGTTATTTGACAAAAGATGTGCTAAGATTTCTCTACAAGTAATTATCTTTTTGCTCATTTGTGCTTTTAGTCTATCAATTTAACAAGAGTTGTTGATGACAGGAATCTCACTGTGTTAAGATTAGGTAGAAATCTGAGAGCATAAAGAGATTTTGATACAAAGGTCAAAGAAAAAAATAAAGCCATTCATTTTTAAAATGCTAAATAAAATACGTAGTAAGAAACTTGTATACCTGCAAAGAAAGCAAAGAGGCTTATTATACCACTATTTTTTTTTTTGAAATTAGTGCATTATAACATTTGTCTTGGAGCACTGTTTTTCGGCTTTCTTTTTATAAAGTGAAATAAAGCAATGTAGGTTATATAAATAAGAAAATAAATTATTCTGATTATAAACACTGGAGTTTTTTTGATTGAGGTAAAAAATATCTGATCAATTCTGTATGGTAATTTTAGCTGATAAGCTTTCAGAGACAATGCTGAATTTATTTCCTTGAAATGTAGCTTAGAGTTTGGTATGAAACGATTGGGCCATTCTGGATAGCATTTCATGCTAACCTGTTTGATTTAAGTTTAATTTTGAAAAGAAATCAAGTTCTAATCAGAAAGAAAAAAAATTATAAAAGAGGTGGTTAAATAGAAGGTGTTTTTCAACTTTACTTTCAGATGATTATTTTAACTGTATTTTAACTATATTTTAAATAGTGATATAGTCTGAAATATAAGAAATTTGCTTTTCAGAATAAAATATTTCAGTTGACTGACTTAAATTTGAAAGTAGGAAAAGATGCTATTACTAAAATTTAGATTCTAAATATGTTTAAATTCCATCTAATTATATTTGGTAAATATTTAAAGATTGAGTAATTTATTTAAATACCAATTTATTCACAAATATTTATTGAGCAAATACTGTGTTCCAGATACTGTGCTCGGCAGAGAACAAAACAGATATACCACATGCCCTCATGGATTTATGAGACACTAACAAATAAATACACAATTGGGGGGGTTATAATAAGAGCCTTAAATATAAATGCAGAGGGATATGAGGCATAGGGAGTGATGGGTGATGCCATCGTTGTCCCATCTGGATGATCTAGTAAAGGTGATTACATGATATTAAGGTGATCCTCAAGGAGAAACCTAATGAATGTGAGGTAATGAGCCATATGGATATTTGGGGTAGAGCACCATAGGTAGAAAGAATAGCAAGGGCAAAGGCCATATATGATGTATCTGAAGAACACTAAGGAATCCAGTTCTACTGAAACTCTTTGAGGGAGAATTTTGTGGGAGAAGATGTTGCAAAGATATCTAGGAGCCATATATATGAGACTGTAAGAGTAAGAGTTTTGGCTTTTACTCTGAGATGTGAGAATGCTTTAGAACATTTGGGCAGTCATGTAACCGGATCTGACTTCATAAGAAAGTCATGTCTTTAAGTGCAGGGTAGAGAGTATCTGACAGGGAGTCTGCAACAGAAGAAAGGAGGCCAATTGAGAAGGCTTTGCAAAAATGCAGCTGGGGAACAATGTTTGCATAATCTAGGGTGATAGCAAAAGTGCTGAAAAGTGGTGAGGCATCTGACTGGATTTATTGGGAAGAGATTACAGAATTTGCTGATGTTGGGAGGAGGTTTGAGGGAAAAAATGCATTTAGCAATGAATCCACGGTTTGTTTGTTTGTTTGTTTGTTTGTTTGTTTGTTTCCTGAGCAACAGGAAGAACAGAATTGCCAATCACCGAGGTGGGAAAGATTGGAGAAGGAGCAGAGAAAAATGAAGTAGCAATCAGCAGTTAAGTTTTGGCCATTTTAAGTTAGAGATGCCCAGCAGACATAGAAATGGAGAAATGAGTACATATTTGAATAACTCACAGGAGAAATCTCAGATAGAGCTGGTATCTAAAGACATGATATTTGAATCTCAAATCACCCTACGTACCATGATCTTGTCTTAATTTAACATTTTAATATTTTGTATATCATGGATTTTTTGGATTAATCTTGATTTCTGTTAAATGTAGCATTAAAATATTATTCATCTTGTTGATGAAGGTTTTAGTTACCTCTTTAAACTTTGTGCTTGAGTGTCTCATCAGCTACATCCTAGTCTCAGTCCTTCTTACTGATGCTCTTTGCTTTAGACTTCTACAAACCCCTGTGCAATTCTTCCTTGTTCCTTGAAGACTTTAGCACCCAATCTGTCACTCTCCCCAACATTAATCCTGCCATAAGTCTTAGAGATTTCAGCTCATAATGATTTATTTCAGCTCATAAGTACTTTATTCAATACCCTGGCATCTCAATGCCTTGATCTCTCCTCCAAGGATTTTGTCTTCTACCCTGCTCCAGCTGCACTTCCATTATCACATCCTAGTATGATATATGATTTGTCTCTAGCTCATTCTCTAGACTTTGTCATTTTTGATCAATGCAATCCTTCCAGAATCTCAGTTTTAAGCATTGCTCTTATCTGTGATCTCTATATTTTTAAAACCCTCTCTCTAGTACATTAACTCCTATGATTCTTTAACTCAATCAGTACTTAAAATACGTTCATTCTATCATCTTTGCACCATCCCATACCACTCTCATATACCTATGTCCTCTTTATCCAGCATAAATTCCTCAAATTTGTTGCCATGTCTGTGTGAAGGGATCTTCATGTCTTTCTCACTGTCTTCAGTCAGGTCTTTGCAGATGTAATCTGTTCCATGAATCCTTTCCTTGCCACCCCAAGTCATTTCCAATAAATCCTCCCTCTTATCCCCACAGGAAGGGTGCACTGACAATTAGCACTCTGATCTAAGATAAAATATGGGGGCGCCTGGGTGGCTCAGTCAGTTAAGTGTCGGGCTTCAGCTCAGGTCAGGATCTCACAACTTGTGAGGTCGAGCCCTGCGTTGGGCTCTGTGCTGACAGCTCAGATCTTGGAGCCTGCTTCGGATTCAGTGTCTCCCTCTCTCTCTGCCCTTCCCCCACTCATGCTCTGTCTCTCTCTCTCTCTCTCTCTCTCTTTCCCTTTCTCAAAAATAAACATTATAAAATAAAAATAATAAAATAAAATAAGAAAATTATGGAATAACAATTTTAACCCATTTGTCTAACTTCTCATAATTTTTCAGTGATAATTATGGAACTGGAACACTGCATAAACTAATTGTCCATTGTCTTACTTAATATACTCAATTGACTTTTATTTATCCTGTAGAATCAAATCCAAACTCTTTACTATTGTATATATAAAATTCTTTAAAAGATATGACCATAAATCAAAGCTTTGATCCATTGTTAGTTTTCCCTGACCCCTGACTAAAGCTATATCTATATTAACTTTTTTAAATAAAATGTCCTCACAGGTGCTACATTTTCTGCTATTTTTGACTCCTCAGAACCTAAAAGATCCCCTGGCATATTGTAGACAACAAAAAATTATTTGGTGAAATTAACGTATGAATGGATTTACTTATTAATCTCTACCAGTTATGTAGTAGTCCTACGCATTATTTAGGACCAAATTAAATATACTTATTTTATGAATCTCTTTTCTCACAGTATTACAAAAAAGCTCTATGTTACCAAAGAATGTTGTGTTAGCTGCAGTGACAATATAGGAAATTAGGAGAAAGTACTACGCTGGCTAAAGGGATGTTTATCACATAACCGCACAGAGAGTTTTGTTTGTTTTGTTTTTTATGTAGGCTTTACGCCCAGCATGGAGCCGAATGTGGGGCTTGAACTCACAACCATGAGATCAAAACCTGAGCTGAGATCAAGAGCCTGGATGCTTTACCGACTGACTTAGCCACTCAGGCGCCCCACACAGAGAATTTTTAAGTGCCTGTAAGTGTGGGGTTTGGAATCATTTAGACTTTGCAAATACCAGATTGTTAACTTAAAATAATGATCTTGAACAAATGTCCAAATTGTCTTTCATCTGTGAAATGGGCATTATGGTCTATGATCAAAAGTATTCTTTCAAAGAGAAAAAGAGGTATGTATTAAATCCATATATACTGCAATGAATAGGGAAGTGAGGTGGTACATCTGTTGATCTTTCCAGTCTTAGTGTCTACTAGAACACAAAACTCAGAATACATTTTTTAAATAATTTATTGAATTGCATCGATGTTTGTACTTGCAGAATCATGTGGATAGCATATCAATATCTTCAGGCTCATCTTCAAAGAAGTATAATGTGTAGCAAAATAGCATGGGAAATGGTTCAAATGCAGGGATAGCAAAATGATTGCAGCTGTGGTCGCTCTAATAGTGATGGTTGTGTGGGCCTCTGTATTGAGAAGGCACTGTGGCCACTTCTGACTTACTTGTGGAAGAATGTCATGTTAGAAAACTGGTGTCTACTGGAACAGCAGAGTGCCATCTTTGGTTAGAGTGGCAATACTTCCAACTGGATTTCCTCTAAACTCAAAAGTTTTAGCATGAAAATACACAATCTAGGATTCCAAAATATGTGTATAGAATAGCAAACAAATGAATTGGAAAGAATGAGAAATAAAGGTATAAAGAGCAGATGAACCAACAAAGCATTAAAATTCACTCTAAAAATATGAAAACAATTGCTGATAATTTTTAACATCTAATACTGTGACATGTACAAAAGCAGTATTTCACATTTAATTATTCTCAGATCTAAAGAGACATGAAACAATTCAGGCCAATCGCCATAAAACATGACTACTACATTCAAATTGTTAAGACTGAAGATTGTAGGCAATAATACTAGAGTTTTACAAATCTCAAAGAGGATATGTAGTTAAGTCAACCCTGTATCAATGTCAAAAGTCAAAAAGTTCTCCAAGATGCCTATAGGGTTATTTTCTCAAACATTCAATGTGTTTGGTGGAAGAAATTACAATGTCTCCAATGGACAGCTATGTATTATCAAACACACATACAGGTCAAGTGCTCCTAAACTTTTCTTCTGAATACAATGGAACAGTGGGAATGAATATTAATATAATATAAATGACAATATTTGAGGATAGATTTTCAAATTTTATATTTTTAATGTTGGGATACAGTCACAGGACTGAGGTATAATTTACAAAATATATTCATATCTTATATGCTTGGTGCACTGAGACAGATTCTAGTCTCAGGTTGACAGTTTGCATGATCTTTCATAAGTCTTATGTCTGAAAGGACGCAAGAGAGGATTTAAAGGGTTACATTAATAGGTTGGTAAAAATACTACTCATTCGGAAATTGTATTAAGTAGATAATTTTGCTTATTCAGAGAATTTTATATTCAAGCTAAATAAACCATTTACTTCTGAGTACTGATCAATGTATATATTTTTAATGTCTTCCTATATTTTTCTTCTAGAATTAGTCTAAACCTCACTGAATAATTCATTAATTCTGGGCAGTACAGTTGTTCAGAAACTTCCATCAAAATGAAAATGGATATACTCCCTCTTGATTCCACCAGAAAATTACAACTTTTTTCCTCCATAAATATTTACCAATCCCAGTAGATCTGAGACAACCCACTTTGTAAAGTAAAAATGGAAAATCCTGTAAGGATTTACTTTTTTAGGGAAAATTTTTTCTATGTGTTATTATTACACTTTATAATATTGTGATAAACACTACCATTATTACATATAAATTATCATAAATTGAGTTTATCATACGCAGTTGCCAAAAGTACATCATTATACTTAATATTGGAAAGTAACCTGTGGTGAGTAGGTGCTATTATTACTAAAATTCTAGAGATGAAAGTCATACAGCTGGTGGGTTGCAAACTTGGGTTAAATCTAGTTTTGTCTGACTTCAAAGCCAAAAGTCTTAGCCATTATATCTTTTTTTTTTTTTTTAATTTTTGTTAATGTGTATTCATTTTTGAAGGAGAAAGAGACACAGCGTGGATTAGGGGGAGGCACAGGGTGAGAGGGAGACACAGAATCTGAAGCAGGCTCCAGGCTCTGAGCTGTCAGCACAGAGTCCGACACGGGGCTCAAACTCATGGACTGTGAGATCATGACCTGAGCCAAAGTCAGATGCTTAACCAACTGAGCCACCCAGGCGTCCCAGCAATCTTTTTTTTTTTTTTTAAGATTTTATTTTGAAGTAATTTTAGATATACAGAATTGTTGCAAACAGTAGAGTGCTCCCATATATGCTTCACCCAGCTGCTTCTAATGTTCACATTTTACATAACCATGATACAATTATCGAAGCTAAGAAATTAATATTTATATTTTCTATATTTTTGTATAATACTAACAGTTAAATCAGTGGTAAGTAAATTTTTTCTGGAAATGGCTACTTGGTCATTGTTTTAGGCTTGTGGGCCATATGTTTTTTTCCCCAAGTAATAAACTCTGTCCTTAAAGCTTGAAAGCAGCCTTTACATAAATAAATGGTTGTTGCTGTATTCTTTATTTTTTCAACATAAGCCTGTTCTTTAATCCCCATCTCCCATTTCACCCATCTCCCTAACCACCTCCCCTTTGGTAACCATCAGTTTGTTCTTTATAGTTAAGAGTCTGTTTCACATGGTTTGTCTCTCTCTTTCTCTCTCTCTTTCTTTCTTTGTTCATTTGTTTTGTGTCTTAAATTCCACATATGAGTGAAATCATATGCTATTTGTCTTTCTCTGACTTATTTTGCTTAGCATTATAGTATCTAGCTCTATCCATGTTGTTGCAAATGGGTGTAGCCAAATTCTAATAAAATTTTTACAACAAGCAGCTGGACTCATCTGGCCCATGGGCTATAGTTTGCAGAGACATGAATTATAGATTTTATTCGGATTTCCCCAGTTGTCCACCAATGTCTGGGTTTTTTTTGTTTGTTTGTTTTTCTGTTTTGTTTTGTTTTTTTTGTTCTAGGATTTAATTCAGGATGCCATGTTGCCTTTTGTGGACCAGGTGTCCTTAGTTTCTTCCCATCTGTAACATTTTTTCACTCACCTTTTCATCTATAACTTTAATACTTCTGAAGAATAATGGCCAGGGATTTTGAAAACTGTCCCTCAAATTGGTTTGTTTGATGGTTTCTCCTGATTACAGTGAAGTTATGGATTTGGGGGAAGAATATCACAAAGATGATTTGCCATTCTCCTTGTAGCATATTATAACATGTTTTAAAGAAAATTTAAGCCATTGGTTTTTAGAATTTATTAAATTTTGGCATTACTGATTTCCCTTTAAGCTGTAGCATTATGTAGACTATTAAAAATTCTGTGGATTTTGATACAAGTATTACTATTTATAGTTTATTGGCAATGCTACTGAGTCCTTAGTCTGGGAACATAGTGAAGTATTAGAGTTGTATACAACCATTGTCATTTGATATTCTGCATTTGCCATTTATCAGAACTTAATAGTAGCCACCAAAAATGTACTATAGAAGAATAACAGGTCTTAGTAAGCTTAGTTTAACTGCAAGTCAATTGGTTTAAATAGGTTAGAAAAAGAATAAGGTATTTAAACCAAAAGGTATTTAAAGGTATTTAAACTTATGATTTACCAAAAGCATTTATTTATTTATTTATTTATTTATTTATTTACTTACTTATTTATTTTTTACTTTTTGAGAGAGAAAGAGAGTGCGTGCATGCACGTGAAAGAAAGGGAAGGGCAAAGGGAGAGGAAGAGAGAGAATCTTAAGCAGGCCCTACATGCGGCTGAATCTCATGAGTGAGTGATCACGACCTGAGCCGAAATCCAGAGTCCCATGTTTAACTGAGTGAGCCACCCAGGTGCCCCCCAAAAACATTTCTAATTAGGCTGAATTAATTTCATATCTCCAGTGAGTCAACCCGAAATTTATTTTTTTCATCTAGCAAAATTATCTCTATCTTAATTAAACACATTAAAGTAGGAACTTACATTCTTAGTAAGTCCTAAGACTGACTTTAAAAATATATTTCCTCAAAAATACTTCGTTTAACAATATTAAGCTAATTTTTTCATGCTAGGTACTTCTTGAATGACAAGACATTCAAAAAATGTCCCTTATATGGACTTTGTAATAGAAGTATTTTTGATTTTTTACACAATCTTTTGAAATTATCACCATGGTAGTCTATAAAGGTAAAATAACATGTTACTTCAAGTCAGTCACAAATTTATTTGCTTCCTACACACATACAACTTTTAAACATTTTAGTTTCAAACCTATTATAACTTGCACTTAAAATTTTCTCATCTGAAAATAATAAATATTTGTTGTCTCATACTTTATTTTTTAAATGTTTATTTATTTGAAAGAGAGAGAGAGAGACAGAGCATGATCAGGGGAGAGGCAGAGAGAGGGAGACACAGAATCTGAAGCAGGTTCCAGCCTCTCAGCTGGAGCCCAACGTGGGGCTTGAACCCATAAACATGAGATCATGGGCTGAGCCGAAGTCGATGCTCAACTGACCCAGCCACCCAGGCACCCAGTCTTCTCATACTTATAATTAGGTACAGTAATTTTGCATTAATGTCATCAGAAGTATAATAATCTAAAATTTTCACTGATTATTTCAGATACATGCTGGCATGATTAATTTGCTGACCATATTTTTGTTGACTGATATATATTTGTTTTTTATGGACAAAGTTACTTGAAGCTCAATAAGTCCAAAATTAATCATTGTTCTCCACCACATATCTGTGTGGTCTCTTGTATTCCCTAAGCAAATGGGGTGATTATCTGCTCATTCTCCTAAATTAAGAGTTTTCTGAATAGATTGCTATTTCCTTTAACACATAGCCATTTTTCTTTCCAAATCCAGTCAATTCTGCATCAGATACTTCTCATAAAAATGATCTCAACTCCCACTCCTCATGGCCAACTCTCAGTTCTGTACATCATCTTCTCCTGGACCTTAAGCAATCATTCTGACAAGATCCTCTTCTACCTATATACCCCATTCTCCACAGTGTTAGCATACTTACTTTTCTAAGTAATATAACTGATCACGTCACCCTGCACATTAAAAAATTATTGTATTCTTTACCTAAGATGAAAGATAAAGCTTAAACTTCTAGGCATGGCATAAAAACATTTCCATGATGTGCTTGAAACCTCACTCTCTAGAATCAGAACCTATCACTACCCACACTCACCTCCTCAACTTGTGCCAGGATAAGTTTTAATTTCTTATGATACGCTTCTTGCTTTTGCAGGATAGTCCTCTCCTATATCTACAAGATTCTTTAGATATATTGTTTTGTTATACATTTCCTAAAATTATGCTGAACATGGTTTCAAGCATTTAATGCATTTGTATATATTTTATTTTTATTTATACATTTTAATTTTATATACTTTAATATATATTAAGCATCTAGTCCATATGTTAAATTTATACATGATAGTACTTTTAATAATGTAAAGGTATAATATGTGTGACTGACTTTAAGAAACAGAAACTTATATTGCCTCTATCATACGTGCCTCAGAAAATGGACTGAGAAGACGATTTTTCTTTATAGCTGTTCAATATGCCAAATATGGAAAGATTCTAAAAGCTTTAAAACTTAACCTAAAATCAATCTATTCTTTACTTTCTGTAAAAAAATCCTGTGGCAATGTTCAATTTCTTCCCTAGTGGTCTGGTCTGTTCATGTTTTCTATATTTTATATATAATATTGCTTTACAGATTTTTCAAGGAAATCATTCAATTTAATTAAAACTCTAAATTACTCTTATGTAACACCATAGACTTTTCTAATACATGTTGAAAGTTATTGCCTTATATATATTTTTATTGTTTTTGAACTGATTTGAATATATACTACATTAGTTTTGTATTAGTTTTCTATTTTTGTGCATCAGAATGTCACAAACTTTTCAGCATGAAACCACACCTATTTATTAACTCATTTTCTGTAGGTCAGAAGTCTAGCACAGTACAATGTGGTTCTCTGCTAAAAGTATCACAAGGCTGATATCAAGACATAGGATGGACTGAGTTTTCTGAAGAGTCTGGGGGAAAATCTACTTCTAAGCTTACTCTTGTTGTTGCAAAATTTTAGTTCCTTGAAACTATTTGACTGAATTCCCTTTGCCCTTGATGGTTGCAACCCAGGGGGCACTTTCAGTTTCTAGAAGCCACTTAGAACCTTGTCACATGAACTTCTTCATCTTCAAGCCAACAATGGCACATTGCATCCTTCCCATGCTTTGAATCTATGACTTCCTCCTCTGTGACCTGTCAGAAAAAGCTTACTGCTTTTAAAGGGCTCAAGTGATTAGGTCAGACCCACCTGGACAATCTTCCTATAGGTCAACTATTCCATCTATTATAACCTAATTATAGGAATAAAATCCATCATATTCTTTGTTCTCTGGATGAAGCATAGGGCATGTACAAAAACAGGGGTGGAAAATCTTGTAAGCCATATTAGAATTTTGCCTACCATTGTATTCAGAATTTATCTAAAATAAACATTCTCTTTCTTTTCTTTCTTTCTTTCTTTCTTTCTTTCTTTCTTTCTTTCTTTCTTTCTTTCTTTCTTTTCTCCAATAGATTTTCCAAGTTTTTATTTCAATTCCAGTTAGTTAAAGGCACTCAACGTCACTCCTCATCAGGGAAATACAAATCAAAACCTCACTGAGATATCACCTCATGCCAGTCAGAGTGGTGAAAATGAGCAAATCAGGAGACTATAGATGCTGGAGAGGATGTGAAGAAACAGGAACCTCTTGCACTGTTGGTGGGAATGCAAACTGCTGCAGCCACTCTGGAAAACAGTGTAGAGGTTCCTCAAAAAATTAAAAATAGATCTACCTTATGACCAAGCAATAGCACTGCTAGGAATTTACCCAAGGGATACAGGAGTGCTGATGCATAGGGGCACTTGTACCCCCAATGTTTATAGCAGCACTCTCAACAATAGCCAAATTATGGAAAGAGCCTAAATGTCCATCAACTGATGACTGGATAAGAAATAGTGGTTTATATACACAATGAAATACTACTTGGCCATGAGAAAGAATGAAACATGGCCTTTTGTAGCAACATGGATGGAACTGGAGAGTGTTATGCTAAGTGAAATAAGTCATACACAGAAAGACAGATACCATATGTTTTCACTCTTAGGTGGATCCTGAGAAATTTAACAGAAGACCATGGAGGAGGGGAAGGGGAAAAAAAAGTTAGAGAGGGAGGGAGCCAAACCATAAGAGACTCTTAAAAACTGAGAATAAACTGAGGGTTGATGGGGGGTGGGAGGGAGGGGAGGGTGGGTGATGGGCATTGAGGAGGGCACCTGTTGAGATGAGCACTGGGTGTTGTATGGAAACCAATTTGACAATAAATTTCATATTAAAAAAAAGTAAAAAAAAATAAAAAATTAAAAGACAATAATATTGTAACTGACAAAAAAATAAATAAATAAATTCCAGTTAGTTAACATACAGAGTAATAGTAAATTCAGATGGAGAATTTAGTGATTTATCACTTACATATATCACCCAGTGCTCATCACAAGTGGCCTCCTTAATACTCATCACTCATTTCTTATATATTTAGTAAATGGAGTTCCAAGGCATCCACATAACCAAGTTGGATACTCTAGATCAGCCCAGTCCTTAAACTACACCTACTCCTACATACAAGCAAGTTTTAGCAGATAAGTGAAATGAAATTCTTTTTCACCAACATCTCTAGGGAATAATCCTGGATTTGTATCTCTACTGACAGAGTCTTAGTTCTGACTCTATAATCTCTGGTCAGACTGCATCTACCTCTCCTACTTATGCCACTGGTTTCTCCTTATTTTAAACCATTTTTCAGTCTGAAATTAAATCCAGCTTGCTAAAAACCAAATCTGATCATTTTGTCTCTGTAATTAAAAATATGTTTTAGTTCTCTTCTTTCTTTTAGTAAATTTCAAATGTCTTGACATATCAATATATATCTGCAAGGGCAGCAGGCAGCATGAAAGAACTGTCTGTATTATAGTGTGCATTTAATAAACATTTGTTTACTGAATTATAGAAAAAAGTTAATTTAAAAAATCACTGCCTTTTATTTCCTCAGCTTCAACTTTTGCCACTTACCTCACTCTGTGTTCCAAAGACACTAAACATCTCACCTTTTACAGAATACTCAACCATTTCACGCATTTTTGTCTTGACACATGCTCTTAGCTATTCCTGTAAAATCTTTTTTCACATTCTCTGTTTCCTCATTTTACAAGATCCATGCCAAATGTTTCTTCCAGTGTGAACTCGTCTATAATAATCCCAAAAATTTTAGTTACCTTTTTTTCTGTCATGTTAATGACCTTGTGAAGTTATGAGTGGTGTAATCCCATTAGGAACGAAGTCCTGTAATGTGACAATCTGCTTGGCACTTGGTAAGATTACAATACATTTTTGAGGAATACGGTGGGCTGAAATACTACCTTTCCTACAGCAAATTAGGAAAAAATACATGTCATAAGATAAATGCAATATTGATTTATAACAAAGTTAATTTGGACCCACAGAACAATTAAAAAATAGATGATATCTACATAAAAGAATACATTGAAATTGCAGGCCAGAATATGCATAGAAGCAAACTGCTGCAGATGAGTGGGATCAGAACTAATAGTGATTCACTCCAAGGAGGAGTGAGAACTGGAAGTGGGAGAGGAGCAGGGAGAACACCTGGGCTTCTCAGCAGTGGATGTGTTTTAACTCCCACCCCAATGTCAGTTATTAGTAGTAGTGGAATCAACTTTCAGGCAAGAATAGTGAAGTTGAGATATATTAGGAACTGACCAACATCAAGAGGCACAAATTCTAGGGAAAAAAAAAACACACTTTATCAAATTCTAATGAAAAGAGTTCATTTCTTATGAGAGTGTCAAATTTATTAATATGGATTATCATTTACAGTCCCCAATTTTCTTATTTAAATGAAATTACATTCTTTGAAAACCACCCATCTCTCAGAATTTTTCTTCCTTCTGTTTGTTTCAGATATTAGAATTATAGAAAACAGTTTTTAAATCAGCAAAACAAACAAACTACATCTATGGGACAAAAGAATTAGATGCTACACAATCTGACTTCCCAAAAGATATACATGTTCTCATGCCTGAAAACTGTGGACATCACCTTATATGGGGGAAAAAAAAGACTTTGCATATATTATTAAAGATTTTGTGATGGGATTATCCTGGATTTTCTGGGTGGGCCCTAAATGCAATCACATGTACCCTTATGAGATACAGAGGGAGACGTAATTCACCAGAGAAAATGTTATGAAGGTGGGGCAGAGAGAGATTTGAATATGCTGTCCTTGATGACTGGAGTGATGTGGAATCTAAGGAAAACTGGCAGCCACCAGAATTTGAAAGAGGTTAGGCTGGATTCTCCCCTAGACACTTTAGACAGACTGTGTCCCTACTAACACCTTTGTTCCACTCTAATGATAATGATTTGTGGCCTTTGGAACTATGAAGGAATTAATTTATATTGTTTGGAGATACCAAATCTGTGATCATTTGTTACAGCACATTTAGGAAACTAATACATACAGAATGATGAAATGGAAAAATTATGTAAATCAGGAGAAAAAAACTTAATACGTTTGAAAGTATATTCATAGGATTAGTAGTAATACTAAAGAAATTTTTAATTTTATATACAAGCTAGCCTAAACACAACTAAGACAGTCCAATTATGAATATTTTATTTTCCACTTTAACCAATTATCAAATAATTAGAAAAACTAAGTGATGGAGAGTGAAGGGACAGACAGGCTAAGGTAGAAATTTTTGAAAGATAAAAATAGGTAATTCAAAATTACAATGAAAAATAAAACCATATTAAGTAAATTATAAAACCTTAATGTAAAATTACATCCAGTATTTATGAACATATTTCCCTTCTAAAGGCATCATCCAAAAGTATTAATATAAGTGAAATATATTATTACTCAAAATTTACTTACATAAATCTGGACAAAACATTACAATCTCCACACAGCAGCTCAAGAAACTGTTTTAAAAACAAATCAGGACACTCCCATGCTTCAAGTCTTTAAATGGCACTTGACATAAACTAAATGTCCTTTCTATGACCGACAAAGCCTTCAATAGGACACATCTTGCTTGCCCATTCAATCTCCTCTCCCTTACTTGTGTCTTTTACTTCCCCAGCACCCCGTGTTCCAACACTGTTAGCTTCCACTTTGTGCTGTACACACCAAGGTCTTTTTGGTCCTAATGCTTTTGTGTGTCTTATTCCCTCTATCTGGCAAGCATTCCTCCTGATCCTTTCATGGTTGTTTACTTATAGAATTCAGATTAGGGAAGTGAGTTCTTCTCTAACTATCCAATCTATCACATTGGAGTCCAGTTTATATCTTCTTTAATTTTTGTTATATCACCATCTAAAATTATTTTCATTTATTTACTAGTTCATTTTTCTGCTTAAATGAGAATTTTTGGCTTATTGAAAGTTGCATGATACTTAGAATTGATTCTGACATGTGGTAAGCATTCAAGTATTGTTTAAATAAATGAGTATCTCTAGACAGCATAGCACACTCTCTCCTCTAGCTTCTTAATTATTCCTGCATACTGTATTTAGATCATCTTGATCATGCATTGGGAAGGGAAGCTAGTCCTTCTTTCTCAATACAATACCTTTTGTTTTTCTTTTAAGGTACCATAAAATATCATTAATGTTCATTTTCCAAACCCAGTTTCTTACCAATCCAACTCAAATTATTTTAATTGAGAATGTAAACACAAATTCTTAATATCAATTTATTCAAATTCATTTCTCTTTTCACTAAGAGTATCTTATTTGCTTGGGCAAGATAAGTTATTGAAAAAAAAATAAATTCAAAATGGAAATATTTTAAAGACATGTTTGCAAGAAATTCAAGACTTTTTTCTCCAAGACTTCCCCTGGAGAGGAGACTTTCTATTCTTCCATGCAGTGACTTCTTCAACTATTTCTTCAGTGCCAACTATATGTCGGTTCCCATTCTAGGATCTTAAGATATAAATGTCATAAAACAAAGTCCCTGCCCTCATAGAGCTTACATTCTAGTGGGTGAAGACAGCCAATTACCAAATAAACAAGTTAAGTATGTGTTACATAAAATGGGTATGAGTGGAATAGAGAAGGAAAAGAACTAAGTGACAAGGGAAATAGTAAGTTCGATAACTCTGAATATGCTACTTAATATTAAATGTTGAAAGAAATACTCATCCTCATAGTGGGCAGAGTCCTGGAGGAACTAAGGATGTAATCCATGCATATATGTGAATAAAGAATACTGTCAGCAGAGAAAATAGTGTAAAATCCCTGAGGGAGGTGAGACAATGTCTGGTATGTTCAAGAAATAGCAAGAAGGTAGAGCAATGGTAATAAAGGAGAAGTTGTAGCAGATGAAGTCAGAAGGTTCAAAAGTAGAGGAGGCTGGTTATGAAGGACATTCTATACCATTCTAAGGACTTAAACTTTAAATCTGAATAAAATGGTAAACTAAGGGAGGGTTTCAATAGATCAGTAACATGATCTGATATATAAAATGAGTCAACTTGTCTATCATGTTGAGAATATATTTCCCCTCATTCCAATTAAGAAAAAATTTAAATATTCAATTTTCTTAAATTTCAGCCAAGCATAGTTTCAAGTAGATAGACAAATATTTGACGGCTGAAGGGGAGATTTTTTTTCTTGATAAAAAAGATAAATTATGGTACCTAATTCCTAAGTTGAAACATATATTCAAGAGTTTTTGATTTGCTAAAAGAAGCAGTTTCATATGCTTAACCTAGTAATTATTAAATAATGCTAAAAAATAAAAAAAGGAAAGATGATTTTAGGTATATATCTTTTGCTGATTTAATTTGTTACCCAAGTGGCCTGCCAATTATTCTTCTTCACCATGGTTAACCTCCAAATTCATCTATTTGTGCCTGTGTAACTATGTTGAGTTATATACTTGACTCTTTGTTTTGTTTTTTTCTGAACTTAATTGATTGTTCTTACTTTGCTTACTCGTTGGACCTGTAATGGTTAAGCTTCTAGGTTTTGGTGAGAAACATAATAATTTAAGTTTGGAATGCAATTTACAACTGGTAAGACTTAACACAAAGATAATATTTTCCCCATAAAAAAAGATGAAATAAACAGAAATCACTTTATGAAAATTTCTAAGTTCTGTTTAGTTTACCTTGAACTTTTAGATATCTGACTTCATAAGCACTTGTGAAATATGGAAAATATACCTTCCTCTCATATTTCAATGGTTAAAAGAAAAATGATTAATGTTTAAACTAAGTTTCAATTATTGGGTAAAGACTGCTAAAATAATTTAGGGAATATCAACATGATCATGCAACTGGAACTTTTAAAAGAAAATGGCACATGAGGACATTTTTCATAAACATTCAAATATGTTCTTTCTCTTTAATCAATTTTTATTTTATCATGATTAAAATCTATTGTGGAATGAATAACGAAGAACAGTGACACATTAGCATAAAATAAGGAGTATGGACAGAATTATAGAAGAGAATTGTAGCCTACCTTCAACTTAGTGAGAGAATGTCCTCCAAAATTATATGTTCCCTCAAAAGAGCTTGGTTAAAGGTGGTTTATGCTCTTAAATTACCAGCCGTACTTGAAAGAGTAATTTACAGAGGGGAATTTTACTCTCACTGAATTAAAATTGCATAGCATGAAGTGAGGTTGCTGCACACAAGAAGGAACAAAGAGATTCCACAATATTAACTATGGGTTACCAATATATAATCCTAAAATATAGTATTCTGGGTCATGCATGTCAACAAAGTGACTATTAATGGCAAAATGCCACTGGGATTTTTTATTGCTTCTAATCTAAGCTTTATTTTTATTTTTTTAAATAAAATTAATTAAGTTCCCTGACAAGATGTTTCACGAGGCGTGCACCCAAACTAATTAAGCCTGTTTTCTTAGGGATTTATGACTTACGGTTGATTGACTTTGTAACTGAATTACATACTAATCTTCTAGCTTTATAACCCCTGATATTTTTGGCTTTACAATATTCCTTTTACCAGATCATATCTGTAGGAATGTGTTCACAGAAACTATTGTTACTTCAGAGTACAGATTTAAAATAACCTCATTGTTGCAACAATGCTCAACATTATAGCAAAAGAAATGCTTCATGTGTAAGAGAAGCCCTATTAGGCAATGCTACAATACATCCTGGCCACAACCATCATCAGACTTTCAGCCATTCAAAGGCAGGTCATATAGGTGCATATAATCAAGTCACAGAGGAATAATTGCAGTGAAATGAATGTGTAAGTAGTAATACAAACCATCCTGGACCTGATATCATGGTTTTAAAGTAGTTGCAATAATTGGGAGGGCCAAAATACCTAGCATTTCCAGCTATTGAAAATATAAATGTTTTATACAATATCATCTTGAACCTTTATATGAAGAAGCTATAGAAAGCTGTTACCCAAAGCCAAGAATTTACTAATAAAATTGCCCTGATTTAAAAAGCTTAAGATCAGGTATTTCCTTTCTATTTAAATCATAAAAGTATACTAAATCTAAAATTATCTGAAATATTATGTTTTAAATTTTGCTCCTCATATTAGTTCATTCCAGTAGTTGTCTGATTATTAAAATTTGAATGTGTCCTGTCCTATGGAATGTCAACACTTTTTTACTTGGCTATTATCAACTCTATAGACATTAGGTAGATTGTAGTTACATAGTTCTTGTATGTATACCATTTATTTTAGTTTACCTCATTAATTAAGTTCTTAATTAAAACCTAACTCTGAAAAAAAAGATAAATAAATAAATAAATAAATAAATAAATAAATTTTAAAAATTAAAAAAAAAAGGGGGGGGGCACCTGGGTGGCTCGGTCGGTTAAGCGTCTGACTTCAGCCCAGGTCATGATCTCACAGTTTGTGAGTTCGAGCCCTGCGTCGGGCTCCGTGCTGATGGCTCAGAGCCTGGAGCCTGTTTCGGATTCTGTGTCTCCCTCTCTCTCTCTGCCCCTCCCCCAGCTCATGCTCACACTCTGTCTCTGTCAAAAATAAAGAAACTTAAAAAAAAAAAAAAAAACCTAACTCTGTTGTTTGGGCTGCTCTCTCTTTGTTTTCAGCACTAAAGAAAGAGTCTTCCCATTTTTATTTCCACATTTCACTATCAACTCCTGCTCCCAGGCCCCATCTAAAATATTACTCTCATTCCTACCTCAGTGAGAGAAAAATAAGGCCTTTTCTATCTATCTGCACACATTAGGTCCAAAGAAAAATTATAAAACCCTGACTTGGCAATTAATCTTCTGGATTCAGCTTAAAGATCTGTAGCTACATAGTGCTTTTGAGGCTTTTGTGAGACAGAGGGAAAAAAATACTTTAGCTGTCTAGAAAGCATATACCTCTTCAATCTTTCTAGTCTTCTTTCAAATAAACAAGACACAAACTCAGACCACAAAAAAAAAAAAAAAAAATTGCAAAAAGTGAAATTGCTTTCACTCTTACTGTTAAGTTAAAGATTTGATAGTCATCTGTATACCAGTTAAGAAACCCAGTTGGGGAGTGTATGAGCTTACTTCCAGTTAAGGGTAAAGGACTCAAGACTCCTACTATTTTAATGTTTAAATCAATGAAGAAGAGTGTGTCTATCAAGAAGCTTAACCTTGCCACCACCAACATTCATCAGCATAAACATTTACTCATGAAACAAAAGGCCACATGAACACACACACACACACACACACACACACACACATTCTGATAATCAGAATTATCAACTATGTCACTAAATATTTGTTTTTTTAATTGTGGTAAAATATACATAGGATTTATCATATTAAGAATTTTTCAGAGTAACCATTTGCTTTGATAGGCTTTTGTTTGAAAGGTTCTAAACCATGACTTCAAAAAAGTCCCTTTTCCTGCCTTGAGACATATTTGCCATCTCAAAGTAACAGATGAGATCTAACAAGGAATGCAATATACTTAGACAAGGAAGCTGCTCGGATTTGGGCTTCTTGTTTATACTTCATTATTCATTCAGGCTGAGAGCCTACATGACATACTTCTGTTCTTCAACCAATTGTATTCCATAAGTCTATAACTCTACATGCATTTATAATAAGCAGTCAATTCAGACCAGATATATCCTGACAAAAACATTCTTAAATAATGACTTGATTATCTCTATGCCAGTAAATGGCAGTGCAGTGTTGGCAAGGAGTCTAGTCAAAGTAAAAATTCCCTATCATATCCCTGAGGAGTGGAGAGCAAGTTACAGAATTATTGCCAACTCTTCTCTTCCCATCATATCACATGGAAGCACACATTGGCATCAGATAACCAAGTTAAACCCAACTCCACTACTTATTAGTTGTATGACTTTGGGCACACTGCATAATTTCTGAAAGCCTCAGTGCCTAATTTGTGAAGTGAGATTAATATTTAGCTCATAAAGCTATTGACGGTTAAATGAGCTAATCTCAGACGGCTTGGAAGATGGTGGACTAAGAGTACCCTAAATTTGCCTGGTACCACAAATACAACTAGATAACATTCACATCAGTGTAAACAAACCAGAAAATGGCCTAAAAACTGGCAGAATAAACACCATTAATAACGACAGAGAAGAGGCCAGATTGAAGGTAGGAAAGGTGAGGATGTGGTCTGGGGCAAAACAGACCATGCTGTTCATGCCTGGAGGGAGCCAGTGGTGTAGAGAAGGGCAGAAAACAGATTTTTCACACCAGGGAGTGCATGAATGGAGAGGATGAATGCCAGTAGTATTTGTCTTTGAAGGAAAGAGGGGCCAAATTTCATTAGTCCTTAAAACCAGCAGAAATTAAAGCTTAGAATTTTAAAAATTGGTAGGCTCTGCTCTGGGAAAGTCCAGAGGGCATCAGGAAGTAGAATCTCCACTTTTAAAGAGACAGTATGACCAAAAGCCAGAGAAGACACAGTGTAGAACCAGCAGTTGGGAAAACACTGGGAGCAGACAGGAGGGAGGAGAGTAATAGTCTCATCTGAGAACATGGCATGGAGAAACAGGGGTCATGATGTGATCCTGCCAGTTAAATGAGCTGGCAGGCATCAGCTCCTTCCCTGTCTCCCAACAACTCCCCCCTCCCCCCGCACCGCCCCCCCCCCCCACCATAGCATAAACAACTGTCCTATGTGGGAACCAGATCAGCACTGACACTTGCTACCTAACTTGCCTGCACCAATCCCCATACCCTGCACTTCAGTAATTAGGCCCTTCCCTGTCTTGCTCACTTCAGTCCCAGCACTGCGGGCCCCTCCTCCAGAAGACTGGCACATGGGGCGTCTGGGTGGCTCAGTTGGCTGAGTGTCTGACTTTGGCTCAGGTCATGATTTCACTGTTCACAAGTTCAAGCCCCGCATCTGGCTCTGTGCCGACAACTCAGAGCCTGGAGCCTGCTTCAGATTCTGTGTCTCCCTCTCTCTCTGCCTTTCCCCCATTGTGTTCTGTCTCTCTCTCTCAAAAACAAATAAACGTTAAAAAAAAAGATTTTTTTACATCACATCATCACATCTCCCAACCCATGGGTTGTGTGGGACCTCAGTTCTGGTGACAGCAATGGCAGATTTCATTTCACAAGCAGATCACTGCACATCTTGATAAAATGCTTCCACCCTTGCTGGGGACCAAACACTCCTCACAATAGGCAAAGAAAGACTCTGCAGACAACTGGACTGATGGAAAAAGACACCAAGACTCAACAGGAAAGCACATGCAACACACACAGGAGACACTCTCTGAAGCTCTATGTCCTAGGACAGGACCTCTTCTTCATAATGTTATTATTATTAGGAGCAAGAGAAGTATCTGATTTTCCTAACACACAGAAATAGACACAGAAAGTCAGTTGCATGCTCAGGGGTTGGAAGAACAAATATTGTTAAATTGTCTATACTACCCAAAGCAATCTACAAACTTAATACAATCCCTATCAAAATACCAATAGCATTTCTCACAGAACCAGAACAAACAATCCTAAAATTTATATGAAGCCACAAAAACCTCAGATAGCCAAAGCAATCTTGAAAAAGAAAAACAAAACTGGAGATATCACAATTCCAAATTTCAAGTTATATTTACAAAGTGGTAGTAATAAAACAGTATGGTACCGGCATAAAAATAGGCACATGGGTCAATAGAATAGAACAGAAAACTCAGAAAGAAACCCACAATTATATGGTCAATTTTTGACAAAGGCGGGATGAACATACAATGGGAAAAAGACAGTCTCTTCGATAAATTTGTTGGGAAAACTTGACAATCACATGCAAAAGTGAAACTGGACCACTTTCTTCACCATACACAAAATAAACTCAGACTGGATTAAAACTTAAATGGGAGACCTCAAACAATAAAAACCCTTGAAGAGTGCACAGGCACTTATCTCTATTACATTGGCCATAGCAACATTTTTCTAGATATATCTCCTGAGGCAATGGAAATAAAACCAAAAATAAACTATAGTATTACATTAAAACAAAAAGTTTCTGCACAGCAAAGGAAAGAAATCAATAAAACTAAAAGGCAACTTGTCGAATGGGAGGAGATATTTGCAAATGACATATCTGATAAAGAGTTAGTGTCCAAAGTATATAAAGAACTGATACAACTCAATACCCCAAAACAAATAATCCAATTAAAAAATGAGAAGACATGAAGAGATATTTCTCAAAAAAAGACATGCAGGAAAAAAGACACATGAAAAGATGCTCAACATCACTCATCATCAGGGAAATGCAAATCAAACCACAATGAAATATCACCTCACACTTGTTACAATGGATAAAATAAAAACTAGAAGAAGCAACAAATGTTGGCAAGGATATGGAGAAAAAGGAACTCTTGTACACTGTTGGTGGGAATGCAAACTGGAGCAGCCACTGTGAAAAACAGTATGACGTTTCCTCAGATTTTAAAAAGAGAACTACCCTACAATCCAGGAATCTCACTACTGGATATTTACTCAAAAAATGCAAAAGCACACATAAACACACACACAAATACAAAACCACTAATTCAAAGGGACACACACACCCCAATGTTTATTGTAGTATTATTTACAATAGCCAAACTATGAAAGCAGTCCATCCACAGATGAATAGTTAGATAAAAGAGATGTCTCATATATAATTTATATGAGACAGAACAAAAAAAATACATAAAAAATAACATAGAGCTAGAGAGTATAAAGCTGAGGGAAATCAGTCAGTCAGTCAGTCAGTCAGTCAGAGAAAGACAAATACCATACCATCTTATATGTGGAATTTAAGAAACAAAACAGGGGTGCCTGGGTGGCTCAGTTGGTTAAGTGTCTGACTCTCGATTTTGGCTCAGGTCATGATCTCATGGTTCTTGAGATCGAGTCCTATGTTGGGCTCTGCGTTGACAGCACAGAGCCTTCTTGAGATTCTCTCTTTCCCTCACAAAATAAAGAAACAGTTTTTAAAAAGAAATAAAATAAATGAGCAAGGAAAAAGAGAGAGAGAGAGAGAGAGAGAGAGAGAGAGAGAGAGAGAGAGAGAGAGAAGCCAAGGACCAGACTCTTAACTAGAGAGAACAAATGGTTCTCTGATAGTTACCAGAGGGGAGATGGGTGGGGGGGGGGAAATATGGGATAGGGATTAAAGGGTACACTTATAATGATAGAATAAATAAAAATAAAATAAAATACAAACGGCTTAAAAATAATTGAGCTAATCTTATGAGATCCCTTAATATAGTGCTTTCAATTGAAAGATGAAATGCACAGGCATCAATGTGTAAAGTATAAATTTGGTAAATATTTCATCAGATACACACACACACACACACACACACACACAGGAGCAAAATTTTATAGCCACAACAGAAGGTAAACGCTGCCTGTTTTTCCACAGATGTATCCACATCTGCTAGAATGTTGACTGACACATTGCTAAGTATTCATTAGAATGTTCTTGCCTATATGATAAAGTGGATAAATGAATGAATGAATATATATATATCTTAGGGACTAAGTTATATCCCTTTTTCTTAGTTGTTCTGAAAGAATATCTATATTCAAATTAAAAATCTATCATGCCCGTACTACATACATATATATCAAAAACATTTAAATTTACATAATAATATTTTGCTACTTGTATTTTTTACCCAATATTATGTTCTTTTGAAATCTGTTTTGATACATGACTCCTATGTGTTTTATACAGACAATATTCCATTATATGAAAAAGCTGAATTTTGTACGCTCTTCTGGAGACAGATAGTGAGTGAGATTATATCTAAAGTTTCTCTATTATAAGAAATACTATACTGAACATCCTCATGCATATATCTTTGTGCATATGTGAAAATGATTCTCTAAGGAATATACTATAAAACTGAAACTGTTGGATAATAAAGGATCTTTGTTCTCAGTTTTACTAGGTAATGCTGAAATGGTTTTCTAAGTTGTTATTCAAGTTTCTTTCCCCAAGTAATATGTGTGACTTTTCTCATATCACTACATAGTTACCACTACTTTGCAAGACTTTTTAATTTTTTTGGCAACTTGACAGTTGTATACTGGTTTGTTATGATTTCAAATCTACCTGTTGATGACTTAACTAACATTGTTTTGAATCTAAGGGTGAGTTTGTTTATATTGTCGGGATGTCGTTATCAACATCTGTTGTCAATAGGCACTCGGTAGCTTAACTGTTGACAGTGCACTACCGGGGACTTATTGAGAAGAGCATACAGAGTGGCTATTATGTAAGGGACATTTAAACTTTAAATAACAAGAGTTTGTGAGGGCTTACCAAGAGTGTCTGGTCTGGGCAAGGCTACTCTTGGTGACCTAATAACAGCTCTCTAAAGATCTTGAAAGACTTGCCCTTGTCACGGCCAGGCTATTTGTGGTCAGCCGTGGTGTTAAATCACGAAGCAGTCTCAGGAAAAGAAGGGGCATCCATTTCTGCCTTGGCGAAGCTACTCCTTATGGGCAGTGGTATAAACCGTGTACTGGTCCCTCCAGTAATAACTTTTAGAGCAGCCTACCTTGCCTGTCAACACTGGTATCATTACCCTCTCGCTGTGTGCCCCAGCATAGAGGGACTCAACAGAACAGCTGATGCCCGACTTTTAGTTGTAAGCACTAATCCTACCAAGAACCAACTGATAGAAAGGTACACCTCAGCTAAATTTGGACTTTATTTCTTTCATCTCTCCTTTTCCTGGAACAATAGTCTACTTTATCATTCGTGTGGAGTATGATATTTCTTCATTGGTTTATTAAGAAATATTATCCTGTATGCTATTGGCTTGTAAAATATTGCTATTATAAATTATAATTCCAACAGTAAATCTGTGCTAAATAAATTATTGGCAAAGACAAATCTCAGTCTCTGAGCATAATTTGCCCCAAACAAAAACAATTGGCATAGTTGGCCGCCTGACCCAAACTAATAATAATTAAAATTGGCCATTGCTTCATTTTGAAATACAGATTGGTAAATTATGCTAAACTTATAATTGACCAAAATATATTAAAAACCATTACTGTATTCACAAACTTTAGTCTTAATACACTATTTACCGTTTATAGCATCTTACTGAAACTATAAACAGTCAGTCAATGGATAAAATTGATTGAGCTATTACAGTTTGGAGGTTGACATTGGTCACAATATTTATCTTAATACTGCTTATTGTAATATTACAAATAATTTGGAATACTTTATTAAGCAACTATTAAAACATGCTTTGAACACTGTTGGGAAAGGCAGGAGGACAATAGTGAATATGCTTTGCTCACTAACACAATCAACATTATTCAAGAAGTGATTTAGGATCCCTAAAGACCTAGAAAGAATTTGTCTGGACAAAACTTAAAGTTAAGGGAACTCCAGATGTTGGCCTGATCATCCAACCCAGTGAGTTACATTCTACAGTAAAAAAGCAACTAAGGAAGACATTTTAGCAATCTTATTAGAAGCATTTAGCAACATAGATGCAGACAGATAGAAAGGAAAGGCTATAGTCCAAAAGTTAACCTCCAGAATAGGAAGAAATCCAGATCCTTTTACTCCTAAGGGCACGAATTCACAGCCCAAAGAGAATGATGATCATTATAACCCTTTAATTTTAGTAATTTTAACCTACTCAAAATGGCCCATGAGAATAGACAAAACTATAACATATAATATGAAACCAGTAAGAGTTACTGAATAGAGAGCCTATACTAGACAAGAAATGACAAAAATTAGAATGAAATTCCAACAAATGGATGTGGACACAGAAATCTAATGGCTCTTAGATTTATAGCCCAAACGAGGACCTGATCCTCATAGGAGCAGATTGTGTAATTTGGATACATTGCCACTGACACTAAATTTAATCAACACCTTAGAGTATTTGGAGAAAATTATACTAATATACAAAGATCTTTGGCAGGGTAGCAGCAGTCTAGAGATTAAGATGGCCTATAACTAATATATTATCCCTTACAACATCTGCACGGAAGACAGCAGGGGAAGCTACTAATATAGTAATGAAATTAGGACCATTGACTATGATTTATGATAGAGGACAGACACCCCTCATTGCTACATGCAGAAGCAACAGAAAAAATTAAAAGTTAATCCTAAAGTATGTGTCCCTAAAGGACACAACAGCATATTTACGATATTTGCAGGTGCCAGAAACACAGGAGAACTGTTTGACTGGATCAGAACAGTTGAAGAACTGAGTCAAGATAAAAGCTATAGCTTTAACACTAATATATATAGACAAAATAGCCCTATACCTAATGTAAATAGGCATAATAGAACCAAATCCATGAGGCTTTTTTGGCCTAAGTCACCTAAATCATTTAGACTACCACCTTTCAATTGAAATTATAAAAACAGAAACTCAACTAGAAAACCGGAAACTACTTGCAGTGGCAGAGAAACAGGAAGAACTAACATTTTAGAGGAAATAGACCTACAGAAAATAGACCTTCACCCATTTATGACAACCCATTCAGGAAACTTAGTCCCATTAATAGATGAGCCACTGACAAACAGGAGAGAAAGTCTAATGAACCCCCTATAGGGACTCAGCAGACTCCATCTCCTGACCCAAGCCAGAGACAATTGTCCTTATGTTATAGTGGCCATTTCAATTAAAAAAAAAAAAAAAAAACCTCTTTGTAAATAAAAATATTTTAAATACTATTATGATATTGGACACAGGGTCCCAAGTAACAATGACTCAGGGACAACCCAATAAGATAGGAAAATCAGAAAACAAGAAGGGATTAACTGAAGGATTAGGAAGAAAACTAACCCAAGAACTTGAGTGTCTGGATTTCTAACAATTAGTGATAGACCACCAGTAAAGGCAAAGCTCCTTATAGAACTCAATTTAGAAAACATCCTGGGAATGAAAGTAATAGGACAACATGTGAACAATAAAGACATAAACATCCCAAATAATAATTTAACTATAGTAAAATGGACTGCAATTAAACTACCCAACCCATCTAAAATAATAAGTATACTTCAATAAAAGAACAAATTATTGTGCTTACTACTTCAACATATAATAGCCTTATCTGGACTTTTAAATAGTCAGATGCATCATATAGATTTATAGCAGATTATAGGAATTTAAACAAACATTTTCCTAAAATTGAGGGGGCACTCTCAGATATAGGCATTATAATAAACAGTATCACCACTGGATCTGGAACTTATTATACAGTGATAAATTTATCTGAGATGTTCTTTAACATATCCTACCAATTGATGAGAAAAGCCAGCCCATGACTGCATTCACATAGGAAGGTAGACAATATCAGTTTACTAGGTTACCAAAAGGATACCTTAACAGTCTCCTAATACCTTCAAACTTCTAAGAGAAGATATCCCAGCCCTTTCAGAAAAACACAACACACACACAAACCATCATTTCCCTTATTGATTATATCCTTATTTCTGGTAATAACTTGGAAGAACCTAATAAGGTCAAAGTAGACTTAAATAAATTCCTTACACTCAGAGACTGGACAATGAATCCAGGTAATTAAAGGCCTCAATCTACAGGGGCACCTGCGTGGCTCAGTTGGTTAAGCGTCTAACTTCAGCTCAGGTCATGATCTCGCAGTTCGTGGGTTTGAGTCCTGCATCAGGCTCTGTGCTGACAGCTCAGAGCCTGGAGCCTGCTTTGAATTCTGTGTCTCCCTCCTTCTCTGCATCTCCCCTTCTCATACTCTGTCTCTGTCTCTCTCAAAAATAAATAAATTTTTAAAAAAATAAAGGCATCAAACTACAATCAAATTTCTAGATATAATTTGGTCCTCTGAAGGAAGAAAAATATCACACCTAATCATAAACAGTATAGATCGCATACTAACTCTTACCAAAAAAGAAGTAACTCAGAAACTGATAGGACTGTTTGGATATTAGAAAAAGCACACACCATATATGGGGATAATATTAAGACACATCTATGAAATAACCAGGAAGAGTAGGAATTGAAGTGGACAGAAACTCAAGAGGCAGTTTGAAGAATGATGTCTGAACTTTTAACCCATTGGCATCAGCTAATGAGGATTCTAAATACAAACTAAAGGGCCTACAATTGCAAGGATGTACAACATTGTCACTGTGGACTAAAGTACTGCAGGACCCCAAATTTTATCAGTTGGGTTTTTAACTAGGAAGTTTCCATGGTCTGAGAATAGATACCAACCAATTGAAAGACTCACTTGGGCCCTCTATGAAGCCCTATAAAAAAATACACAGCCAACAATAGATGCTCTATACTAACTGAGGAAATCTCAACAATGCCAATAGTGGATTTGCCAGAGTTTCCAAAGGGTGAGCCTATTTAAGCCCGAGAAGTTGAGCAGTGGGGACCATCCTGATTCACAGAACTAAAAAATACATAGTTTACAGATGGATCAGCCTCCATAACACTATCCAGAATATGCAGTGGGCTGTACCCTTAAGGACTAATGATGATCTAACTTTGACAGAATCAGGCTTGGGAAAACCAGTACAATATGCTCAGCTAATAGCCATAAAATAGGTGATTCAATGATCTATTAAGGAAACCCAGAAAGTCTTTTCCCAAACTCATGGGCAGTAACTAATGAAATAGCTGTCTGGTCAAGAATATGGAGAAAAAAATGACTGGAAAATAGGAAATAAGGATATATGAGGTAAAGATATATGGCAGAAAATAGCACAAGCTTATGTCTCAATATTTATTACACATGTCCCGGCTCACCAAAGATGACCTTTTGGTAACAAAGTATAATAATCAGGTAGGAAAACTCACTAGAAGAGCTAATGAGGCTAGAATTTCTAAACTTACAAAAAACACAATGATTCATGTATAAAAAGAGAGTCTAATCAAAATATGCATAAACCAAAGGAACAATGGGTGATAAAACGGAAAAGGATAGAAATGCTAATTGATAGAATCATAGTTGACCCGTGAATAATGCAGGGGTTAGGGACACCAACCCACTGCACAGTCAAAATTCCATGTATAACTTAAGATTCTCCCAAAACAACCTACCATAAAAGTTAAAACAGAAGGGCCCCTGGGAGGCTCAGTTTGTAAAGGATTTCCAGCTCTTGATTTCAGCTCAGGTCATGAGCTCACAATTGGTGATTTCGAGACATACATAAGGCTCTGTGACAGTGCAGAGCCTGCTTGGGATTCTGTCTCCCTCTCTTTCTGCCCCTCCCCCACTTGCTCTCTATCTCACAAAATAAATAAAAATAAACTTTAAAAAAAAGTTAAAACATAGCCTACTGTTGACTGGATACCTAACTGATAATATAAATAATTGACTGACACATATATAGTATGTTATATGTAATACATACTATATTCTTACAATACAGTAAGCTGGAGAAAAAAGTTATTAAGAAAATCATACAGAATAGATAATACATCTGTGGTACTCTAATTTTAAAAATCCACATATAAGTGGAGCCATGGAATTCAAGCCCATGTTGTTCAAGGGTCAACAGTATTATATAGGCACATCACCAAAAGGGACACTCAGGAATACATGTCCCTAAAACCTGGTTGACAACAGAAACATATATATACCAACTACATATCTATAATATCATATTAAAAATGCAAGAATTACAGAAAATTTGAAGCTTGGAAATCTTAAATCAACACATCAAAATTAAGGCTTATAAGTCCTTCCAAATTATACAAATTGATTACATAAGACCCTTGTTTATATCAGAGAATGAATCATATGCATGCATTATTGTAGACACATGGTGAGGAACAGGATTACCCTACTCTTGTAGAAGTAATGCTAAAAAATTCACTATAAGAATGCTATGGTATCTATCCATCATAGAAGCTGACTAGGGAACCTGCTTCACAGGAAAAATAATAGAATATTGGGCAAAAGACCAGAACATAATGAGAAACTTCCACTTACAATTCAGTTGCTCTTGGATCAATTGAAAGGTACCATGGTTTTATTAGACAAAACTTAGATTGGTTACTAACAATCTAGACATGAAAACTTGGGCTAAAGCAATATGGTAAGTAGCAAAGTCATTAAATCCATAGATATATAAGTAATGGTAAAACAAGCATAGAATCAATACTGAAATAACTCACAAAAGTAAAGATAACCACTAAATAGCACCCCAAACACTAAAGTAAAGGGGAAAGTGCTATTTAAAAAACAAAATGTCACATATAATATCAGTGAAATTATAGCATTTACCACTAATAAAACCTACTGGGTGATCAAAGGAAAAATAAATTACATAATTTTAATAAAATAATATGAAGACTTTATAAAATTTTCAAGCATGAAAAACATGATCTTTTATTGTATCAACATTGGACGCAGGCACTAAAAATACTGGTGTTTACACCACATATGATGGATGGCAAGCCACCTAGTAGCAGATACATTCTTGTATAGCATCATTACCAAATGCTTAATATTCAGCCTAGCATGATATAGTACAATTACGTTCAGGGAAATACTAGAAGTAATGGCCATTATAGCTATAGATTCCCTTGAGTGACAAGAATGACAGAAAGAAATAATTAGAAATTTACAGGGTACTATCTTGATTTTGCAGGTATGAACCCACTATACATCTTGAATCATTACTAAGTGGGTCTTGTGGGATGCTAGACACACTATTTTGCTTATTTCCCACTATTGGATACCTATGCTCATTGCAGATAACACCAACAACAGCAATTTTGTAACCCCTCCAAACTGGAATGCCACCTGCTGGTCAGGATATAACTCCACCATTTGTGCCATCTTCCACTTCTTCTACAGATCATTATTGGGGTCACCTTATTCAACTGAGGACATACAGCATCACCAGTATCACCAGCATCACCAGTATTATCAAGCCCAACATTTCTACCCCACCTTTTGCCATCAGCATCATCTACTCACTGGAAAGCCTTTGATGAATGGAGAAACCTTGTATTGTAGGGAGCTGACGAAGCAGTGGACACCTCCATTTCAATCTCTCCAAAATCGCTGTGGATCCTGCCCCTATTGTATTACACTCCAACTCAGAAGATGAAGATTGGCTTGACCTACTAAATGTCTCTTGGTGTTATAACCCAGCATACATACCAAGTTAACTAGGTAGTTTACCTTATTCTTCACTATACCTTGGCTTACTGAATTAAGCACAGTATTAGGCATATGGCAAAGACTTTGTGAAAATAATCCCAATTTAATTATTGATTTACTTTGTGTGCGAGCATTTTATTGTAAAAGAGCAGATGCTGGTATGCAGAATAGGTACTTGTGTACCCACAACCAAGACCCTTTCCAAATCTTATGGCCACTTATTTACTAGGCCAACTTGCTGCTCTTGCTCATTTAGAATCTGGAGACCAGTTATCTGTCCATTTGGTATCTCCAGACATTGTGTGTTGGTTAAATTGCTCATTATCTTCTTCTTAATGGAGAGAAGCCTACATATTGGCATAAATAGGTCCACTTCACCCTCTGCACACTCAGCATCCAGTTCTAGCATAGCTACATCTCCTAATCCATCTGCAATTAAAAACATCTCACGTTAGCCCTATTAGAACCTAGTAGATCAAAACATTATGCAATATCAAGGCAAACATTTGACTTTAGCCATAGACCAAGCATCACTACAAGAAATTACAAAAATGCCTACATACACACATACTAATAAGGATATATTAGAAAATATATTTAGAGGCACCTAGCTGGCTCAGTTGGCAGAACATGCGACTCTTGATCTTGGAGTCATGAGTGCAAATACCACAGTACCACATTGGGGATAGAGTTTACTTAATTGAAAAAAAAAAAGAAAATATGTTCAAACCATTATGCAGAAAAACATATAATCATCAATTTAATATATTATGGTATAAAATAATTAAGCACAAAGTAAGAAGGAAACTTCATCTAATAATACTAGGAATATAGTTGCTTACGTTGGTGTAAAACAAATGTATGTATAAAGAAAATTATACACAAAATATAGTTGAGTGTTTGTGATTAAAAATAATAAGTAATTATAATCACAGGGTGAACTGATATGTAAGTGGACTTAGGTTTGTAAAGGATGTTATATCCTTAAGATACATATTTAAAAAATGTGATTTGAAATCACAGAGTGGATTGTTGTGTATCAGTTTGTTATGATTTCAAATCCCTTTGTTTAGGACATAAGTTGTTTTGAATCTAAAGGTGATTCTATTTACATTAAAGAAGCTGTATCAGGATTTTTCAAATCAACATTTGTTGTTGTCAATAAGTTGTCAGTAGCTCAACTGTTGATGGGTGCTACTAGCAATTTACCAATAAGAACACTCTTCTAAATGAGTGGTATTAAGAAGAGGGTCTTATCAATAAGAATCTATGGAAGAAACATAATGGACATTTAAACTTTAAATAACAAGAATTCGTGAGGACTTACTGAGAGTGTCTGGTTTGGGAAATGCTATGCTTTGCTGATCTGAATAGCTCTCCAAGGATCTTGAGATGCTCGCTCCTGTGTTGTCCAGGCTACTTTTAACTGGCAATGGTGTTAAACCATGCAGCAGTGTCAGGAAGAGAAGGGGCATCTGTTCCTGTCTTGGTGAGGCTACTTCTATGGGAAGTGGTGCAAATTATGTAATGGCCTCACTGTCCTGAATACAAAGTAAACCTGGAAACTTAGGTTTATTAGTATTATGTTTAAATTAATTAAACCATTCACTAATAAGCTCATCTCAACCACATAGATTATAGAATCAACAGAGACAAAGTTAATTACTCCAGTAAAAATTTACAACGATATGTACATAATTCCAAAGAAGATACATTTAAAACAAATAAAGAATTAGTATTTCAATTTCAGTTTATTCAGATATATTTTTAATTACAGCTGCCTTCAAGAAATGCAAATTATTTATATTTATTCTTATATAGAGTATAGGTCTTTATACTTTCTTGCAAAAAAAAAAAATAACTTCTTAAGTACGAAACACAATAAGCAGCTGGAATCAAAGTAAGCACAAGTATTACCAAAGGTATTGCCAGACACTTAGGAATTGATCTGATACTGCTCTCCCCCTACACTGGAGACTATACTATCAAAATGCTAGGACAACTAATAAACCTAATACCAATTCTTAAAACTATCATTTGGTTATTTGCTTTACTAGGCTCTAGGAAGCTAGAACTAAAGATTCTACTGACTGACAATGTCAAAATTATCCAAAAGTTGAAATAAGGGATGCAAAAGAGACTTAAAGAAATTATGATTCATATGAATCCCTGATGTAAATTCAACTCAATTTCAGTGACATCCTAAACCTGAAAATCACCTAGGCTGCTGGTGAAAAACTGTCTCTAGTACATCTTGGAAATTATATTTTCAAAGTCATCTTAGATAACTCCAATGCAGGTGGTATCAGAGCACATTTTGAGAAACACATTAAATGGTCTACATGCATTAGTTTACAGATACTGATGGCCACATATAAGCATGCCTCTTTGCTATAGAAATTATTTCCTGGTTTCCTAGTATTTAAGTTACTACATTAAAATGACTGGGGAAAATCATAATGATGAGCATGATGGTTTCAGCAAACATTATGTTTATGTTTAATGTATTCTGTATGAATTATACAGTGGCCCATTTTTTTTAATTGGCAATCCAGCTTTAGATGTTCTTTTTAACCATCATACTCAATTAAGCAGAACACCTCAATCCTCAAGTGCTTTGAAACAACAGAAGATAATTTCTTCCATGAAAAAAAAATGACTGTGAGTAAAGTCAGGCAGATGTTTTAACTACTTTAAGTGTTTGTGTGTGTGTGTGCTAGTAGTAATTATCTTTGCTCTAATACTGCTCAAATTACATCAATCGCTACTATTAAGCAGTAAATTTGTATACATGTGCTTACAATGTGTGAAGATCAAATATAGGAATCTCTGTAAATTGTAAGGAAGAAAAAATGCTGTATGACAATCTGGCTCATTATCCTTATTCTGAAGGCATGAGATTTTAGGCAACTAAATAATGGCAGAAAGAAAGAAACGCACTGAGAAAAACGAAGACAAAGACAGAGACAGAGAGGTGGGAGGGCCAGAGAGAAACTATGTAACACAAAAGAAGATTTGTTTAATTTTTTCAATGCTATACTAGCTGAAGCCTTGTTGCACTTAAGCAAAAAGAGAGCTTGTCCTCAGTTATGTCCTCCCCAGTTTCAGACTGAGAGCAAGACTCTACATCCACTAAGGGAATGAGGGAAAGAGAAAAGTTCTTCAGACACCCCATTTGCTGGTCAGATAAAGAAGAATGAAACAAATTTGCATTTAAAATCATGTTTGACTAATAATACATAAATCAACCTCTTTTAATAGATGAAGACTTCAAAAGAAAAATAAAACATAACAAATATAAAGCTGAAAGACAATGAGACATTTGCCAGATTCTGGGAATAAGTTCCACTAAGTGCAACATCCATAAAATTGAAATTAGAATATCAGTTGTCATATTCCTTATACCATGTAAAAGAAACTGAAGATCCTAATAGATGTCTTTCTCCTTTTGAATGTTTTGCCCCTGATCAGAATACTAGGGTCTGTGCCAAAGAAAAAATTGGGCAGCTGTCCCTCAGTTGCACAAATAACGCTTTTCAGATGGCCGACATATGCAGCCTATCCAAGAGTATAGGTTATCCTGCTTTTTTTAAATTTTTTTCTTTTTTTTAAGTTTATTTATGTTTTCAGAGAGAGAGAGAGAGAGAGCGTGTGCACATATGAGGGGGGGAAGGGGCAGAGAGAGAGGGGGACACAGAATCTGAAACAGGCTCCAGGTTCTGGTGTCAGCATAGAGCCCGACGCAGGGCTCAAACTCACAAACTGTGATATCATGACCTGAGCCTAAGTCGGATGCTCAGGCAACTGAGCCACCCAGGTGCCCCTAAGGTTATCCTGCTTTTTATTATGAGACTTTAACCCATGGAAAGCAACATACTAGAAGGCACATGGAACTGATAATATCACATGGCAACATTGGTAGGGTCATTTCAACAAGTAAATACATTTATTGCAAAAAGCCACACCATCTCCACTCCCATCTCCACCCTTCCCCAGAAAAAGATGCCTAAATGAAGACAAGGGACAAAACATGAAAAAGAATATGATATAAAATCTCCCAAACCAGAAAACATGAAGTAACTATTGATAAAATTGAATGAATAAAAATAAAAACAACCAGTGTTATCAAAATTCCAGCGCTGTAACAAAAAATAAATAGAATACTGGTGGGGGGGGGGCATTTACTACATCACTGAAAGGCAAATATCAGTGTCTTCATTGCCTGGAAAGTCATTACAGTGGGAACAAACAAACCAAAAGGATGAACACTACAGAAGTAAAACAATGACTCTGAATCTAAAATTCACAAACAAACAAATAAATGTGGCTGAAAGAACACAATAATGCTATTTCACTAGTGTAAATGAATATCTTCAAGTAAAAACAAAATATCATATTTCACCTAATAAAGTAGTTTTAGGAAGGAATGAAAGAAGGAAGGCAGAAAGGAGGAAAGAAGAAAGGAATGATTTTGTAAGTATAATGCTAAATGTCAGCAAGAATTCTGTGAAATTGATTCTTTCATACACTGCTGTTGAAGGTATACATTTATATAACCTACCTGGGTAACAGTTTAGAAATCTAGAGTTTTGTAAAAATTTATGGCCTTTGACTAAGTAATGCTGCTTCTTGGAATCTCACTAGGAAGTAATATAAAAAATGGAAAAAAACATTTATTTATAAATTTATTTATTAAAGCATTATTTCTAAAAAAAGAAATTTAGAAATGACTTAAATACCTAAGGATAGGAGAGCCATTCAGTAAATTATAATACATTCATATGATATTATGAAGCTTGTTTTTAAATAAAATAATGAAATGCATAGGTTACAGGTTAATGTATAATATGTTATTAACTGCAGGGAAAAAAAACCAAAAAACAAAGGAAACAAAATGAGAATTAAATACATTAAAAGGCTAAGAGTGCTCATCTCCAGATCTCCACTGCTACCACAGAGGTTCTGAACTATGGTTCTATGGTGACAACTAGACATCAGCTTTCCAAGTGATTCTGATGCAGGCAGTCCATACTTTGTAGAACCCTGACCTAAAGAATAAAATCCAACCTTGTGTCATATACAAAGCCCTGTGTGATCTGGTTCCTTCTCACTTCCAGTTTCATCTCATACCCCTTGCCACATACTCTCAACCCATAGAAAATATCATTCTTTAAATAAGTATGGAGAAAGGTGAATACAAGATCAGAATCACTGGGGGTGAGACCTAGGACTCTACATTTTTTAACCTAGTGATTAAGTGCCTAGTGATTCTGATTTGCCACAATGACTTCAATATTCCCCTCAACCTGACTAAAACTTAGATTTTTTCCTCACTGCAGGCCCCCGAACTCCCTTTACTTAGAACATCCACTTTAGAAAACTTACAAATGTAAATTCTTTGTCTGCTCCTCTGAAATATTTGTAAATCTTCTCCAAGATTCTTGCCAATTTTACAACCTAGGAAATATCTTTCTCAAGGACTCAGATACCGTCTCTTTGGAGACAGTCTCTCTCAAAGGAGATAGCACCTCTATTTCCCTGATAACTGAAGAATGGAAGGAGTCTACATTCATAGAGTGACATTTAGCAAACTTGGATGGCCTGATCACAGAGAAAAACATTTGTAAATTCAGGAATAACTCCATATGCTAGACACATCCCCTTTATCAATCTCACCTAGTATTTTTCTACTAGCTCACTCCAAAGATTAAAAGGTGCTCACTTTTGCCTTTTGTATCAGTGGAATTTGAATTCAACCTGTCTACTCTATTGTAATAGTCTGAATAAAGTATTTCTTGCCTGCTTAGCTCTGCCCAGTGCAATTTCACTTTAACAACACTAAAAATGGAGACTTCATGCCCTTCCCTCTGCCTGGAGGGTTTTCTTCTTCATCCATATTGCTTACCTTGATAACTTCACCAATACCTAAAGTCTTAGTTTGTCTTTCAACTCCATAGAAAGTTTTCTCTAACCTTCCCTGATAATTTCCATCCTTCCTCTCCAATTCTGAAATGATGGCACCTCTAATTTATCAGATTATAATAAAAAGAACATGAGTTTTGGAGTCCTAAATGGACATACCTATTTCACTGTATGCCAGCTTTATGATCTTTAGCATTGAACTTAACTTTGCAGAGACTAGGTTCTTTCAGGCTTAACACAGAAATTATAAAACCTTTTTTTCCTCAGGGTATGGTAACTGGATTTAAAATATTTTTAAAGTACTTATAGCATAAAACCATGTTTTGTTTTTGAGTTGATTGTATTTTTTTATTAAGACTTTGTTTTTAGAGCTGTTTTTTGGTTCATAGTAAAACTGAAAGAAAGATAAAGATTAAAATATATCTCCTGTTCCTGCACATGCACAGCCTCCCACATGATCAACATCTGCAAACAGGATGGTATGATTGTTACAGTTGAACCTACACTGACACATCATAATCAACAAAAGTCCATAGTTTATCCTGGGGTTCATTCTTGGTGCTGTACATTCTATGGGTTTGCACAAATGTATAATGTATCCATCATTATAATATCATGCAAAGTATTACCATTAAATACAGAGTACTATCACTAAAAATTTCTCTATGATCCACCTATTCATGTCTCCTCACCCCAATTCCCTGACAACTACTGTCCTTTTTACCACCTCATGGTTTTGTCTTTGCTAGAACATTATTACATAGTTGGCATCATAGAGTATTCAGCGTTTTTAAGTTGGCTTCTTTCACTTAGTAATATGTATTTTAAATGTGTCCATGTCTTTTTATGGCTATTTGATTGTATTTTTATTTCTTGGGGTATATGCGTATTTCATCTGAGAGGTGGTGCCTGTCATGAGTACCTTTCCCTTTCTTCTGAATACAGTATCTCTAATTCTTTTTTGGAGCTGGCTTCTCTCTTCCCTCTAGGGCTGTAAATGACTTGATCCTGCCTATTTTAATTAATGGTAGCCATGTGACATACCCAAAGAGACAAGAAGCTTGTTTCAGAATGTAAATCAACAACATCAAGAAATTCTTTCTTTGAAAAACAAACAAACCAACAAAAAACACAGGCGAACTACAGAGTATTCTCAGTTATGCAGGTGAAGTTTCTTCTGGCACAAGCTCTGAATCTGCTTGCAGACTAGGAACAACAGTCAGTGGATCTCAGCTGTTCACGGACATATGTTGAGTAGCACTAAGCTTCCCTTAGGTTAAAGATTGGTAAGTGTGTGACCTATGTTGGTCGAAAAGTCCATTATGGTGAATAATGTGGCAGTAGTGGTCCAGAACCATAATTACTATGTACTTCCTGCTCACCCTCACTCACCCATACATCCCTACAAGGCCTGCCATCTTGGAATAACTTGAACATCACGGAAAAGGATAATTTAAAAGTTGGTTCTAGCTTCAAAAATTCACAATTCATTGTATTTATTGGTAAGGAGAATCAACCTCACTAATTTGTCAGAAGAACCTCACAAAGGCAAAGAACTACAACAGGTAAGTATATTTATCAGAAAAAATGTTTCCTCAAATGCATTTTTTCCTTCTCTTAACAATGAGTAGGAAAAATAAAATATGGAAAATATGTTTATTTTCACAGATTAAAAGATGAAATAAAATCCATCCAGATATAAGGAGGAAATGAAAAATATTTTCCCCAAAGTTCCACCTGCTTATTTCCTATAGACATGGCAGTGAATCTACCCTATTCCATCCCAACGTCAAATGTGGCCTTATGAGAGAGCATTTAGTCAGTTTATTGTTCTGACGTTGCCCATTTTCCCCATAAAGCAGATTTTAAGACTCCAAATGACTTTCAGATCACTGATTCTACCACCAGCTGTTGCATTACAACATGGGTTTTGGGCTCTGAAAGGCATTTTTGTGCTCCAATATTTATACTTTGGCACATCTTTTTAACAGGTGCCTTGTGGTAAAGAGAGGCTAAGCATTATGAGGCATTACAGGTGCTAGAGAAAAGATCACTGAAATAAAACTTCTTTCATTAAAATATACTTGCCTCTTGGCACCTACGACTTTTTAGCTATAGTTTGATCAATCTAGGCTCTAATCCTTGGTTGCCATAGCAGTTGGTTTTGAAAGGCTGCCTGGTTTCATTTTCCATACAAATATGTTAGCACTTGAATGAAGAATGAAGGCTATCCTCAAGTTATTTATGCAGAACAGCATTGGATCTACCATTGCTAATCCTAAAGCTAACTGAAAGCTTTTTAAAAAATCCACATGAAAGAATGTATGGGCTATTTGTTCCAAATAAAATAGTTTCAAAGGAATTCAAGACGGAAGTTGAAAATAATAATTTGAGTGAATTAAATATTTTCTATAAGATGAGAAAAAAAATTTGAAAATCACTAGAATGTGTTGGGGCAGAAAATTACTGCATAGATTTTTCCACTCCTCTTATGCAAATATTGGCTTTGTAGAATTTTTTGAACTTTTGAGTTTTCATAGCTCAAGGTCACATTCCATTTAAAAACACATTCCAGAAAGAGCTAAAGGAAGGTTCACAAAGGACACCTGGTTTTTTCAAAGACCTGGATTCTTTTAAAGTGGATTTCTAAATGGAATCACTCTATTCATATATAAGGGGCAGTTATATTTGGTCATAAAAGCTAGATTTTACAGTAGAAAAATGTTTCCATCTCAAAATAATACTTATAACATGTTTTAAAGCACAGTTAAATTAAAAAATACATCCACTTAAAGTTTTCCTTTAAAAAATCTGTATTAAATTCTAATAAAGGTATTTTATTGAGAAAAAAATAACCACTGAATTATTCTCTTGCTTCCAGATTATCAATATTTTTCTTAACTTTACTATAAAGTTTTTGCTAATGGTAAACACAATTTTTGTAACCACCCTTTACCTACCCTACCCTTCCATCCCCTTCTGTGGCCACTCCTTCCCTTATATCCAATACTCAAACATTATCTCAATTTGTTCAAATTGCTTTCTATGCCTGAAATCTTCTAAGTACTATTCCCTCACTTTAATAATTCCATATTATTCTTTAGGTATCATCTAGATGTGCCATTTTTTCTGGGCTGTCTCCCTGAAGACATCCTTTCCCCACTGGACCCTCACCTCATTGCATCCTGTGTAGGTATATTCTGCCCAATACTCCATCCAAGCTTCTGTTTCCTTTTTTGCTGAATATTAATCTGAATCTCTTACTCACCACACACTAACTGTAATTACCTCTTAACTCTCTATTTTCTCATAAGAATCCTTGAATTCCTTGGAGACAAAAGCTAGATCGTATTCAACTTTAAATTCCTAGCACCTGTCTTTGTGACTGAACAAGTATTAATTCATTGTTTCTTGAATAAATGTATAAATGGAAGTGTATACACTGACCTCCAACCCCACCACAGCACAGTTGCCTATACAAGGGACAATAATTTATTCTATTGCCTATGTTCTGCCCATACAAACTGACCTACTATAAGGTGCTCTTGAAAAATAAAGATAATTTGGAAGCTTCTTCTAACACTACAAGATCACCACTGAATGTACAGATGACTTGCACATTTGGGCCCTATGTTTAAAAGAGGAAGTGAATTGTTCTGCATAAAATGAATATTTTCATGTGCATAAAAAGTAAATACTAAGGGCTTGGGGACAAGTGGACAATACAGAGAGAAGATGGGAGTGAATAGAGAAGAGCGAGACCAGGCAGACTGGCATAAATCTGGAGCTGATATGGGTAAAGTTGTCTCCTAATTCCTCTTGATGGATTACCCAAATGTTGTTTATGGATGGTGATATTTGCTTTTAATTCTAAATTGTCAGCACTGCTGTGAAGTGAACCCCTTCATTAATCTGAAATCTTAGGTTAAGACCATCACAAAATCCAAATGTTTTCTGAAGGTTTTTGTTTTATGTTGCTTCTGTATAAATAAGGGAAACAGGGCTGACTTTCAAGTAAGGGCAGAGAAAAGAGACAGGAACAGCCTTAGGAGGTAAGACACAAGGGATTTTCAGCAGCATCAGAACCTTGGAAGCCAAATATGCCATGAAATCATAAGCCCCTGGGAATTTACTAAAACCTGGGGAAGGTCATTGGACAAGGATGTGGCTCAGTATGCTACAATTTATTAGTGTGTATGTGCATGTGTGTTTGTATGTCTGTGGGGTGTGTGCGGGTGTGTGTGTGTGTGTGTGTGCGCAAGTGTATGTGTGAAAGAATACAGCCACTTCAGCTGGCTACTAAGATATATATATAACTTGATGCAACTATTTTCAATCACTAAGTTAACATTAAAAACTATGTATCATTTGCCCTGTCATAGTATATTCTCAAAGATACAAAAATATTAGTAATATTAGTACTGAAATTTACCTACCTATAAAATACTAATTAGAAAAATATGTCAGAGTTGTGTTAAATATTACAAAAATGAAATTTTGGCTTTAAGAAATAATTGGAAAAACCCAAAGAAGACTGAATTTTTCCTTTTTTAAAAGAGAAAAAAACAAATTCACTGTACTATATAAAATTTAAAATAATAAAGAATATTAAGTTGTATTATCATTTTTACAGTAGTCTGTACCAATCATACTGATTATTCCCACATAAGTAAACCACCTTTAAAATACATTAGTGAGGTGTTAGTATATAGTATACCATGTTTTATTTGTAAATAAAATAAATAGCTATGACTTTGGTGGAAAAGTTTTGTTTGTTTTACTACATTTTACTTCACGTTAATATATGAAATAATCATGGTCCATTTTTCATATGGTTCTATAACAGACTGGTAAACTTTTATATTAAAAGAATGAATATTTTAGAATCAGTTTAATAAAGTATAAAATTCAATGGAAAAACAACCCCAGTAGTTCCTCTATAGGACAAAGATCCTTTTCATGGTAAAAGATGGCACAAATGCCTACGACACTACAGACTAACTAGGTTGTACATTGCTTTTCTTGTAACTGTTTCTGTTTGGTGCATTTAATTTGACCGGTTCACAATGTGTCATGATGAATTATGTTATAGTGGTACTCTTGTGAGAACGCATAAATTCTAGGGTGTTTATGCCATTTAACATCAGTGCTAAGCTTAAGAGTTTTCATATTATATTTTAAGGATCTGGATTTTCTCCAGATATCTTGAACTCCTTCATTGTAATAAGAGACCACATTTTATCAAGTAACTTGAGTCATACATAACCATAAGCAATTAAGCAAGTGAGCAGATATATCTATATATCCATATCTATATATCTGTATCTATATCCATATCTATCTATATACAGATATATATTTGAGGTGCCAAGTGTTCACCTACAAATAATTTATACACCAAACCCTTCAGTAATAGCTTATCCCAGCCTTTCACTTTAATCAATGGCACAGTGGGGAAGTTAATAGTCCATTGACATTCTAATCACCATGAGGTCTTGCAGCTATTTTTGATATACATAATTATGTAATTAGTTTTAAGAATCTTTGTATTACTCTCCACAAGAAAAGTGCTTTCATTTATATTCAGGGAAAATAGACTTACAATATTCATCTCTGACATGGCGAAAATTCCTGTTAAAATATACATACACTGAGATATTTCAATTAAGCATTTCATTAATAGAGAATTTAATTTTATTTTCTGTTCCAGTTGCTAGGACTATATAACAAATTACTTTAAACCTAGAAGCATAAAACAACTTTAGAGACAGATTATCTTGGCTGACTGTAAGCCATCTGATTAATATAGTCAAGATTCTTACAGAGTTGGCAAAACTACCTAGCAAAAAATTACCTAGTACACAGTGTGCAAATACATATAGTGCCCACTGCAGGCTGGACACTCTGCTAAAAGCTGCTGGAAGCTTTAGATAGGAATCAACATGGATGCTGGCTTGGGGGCCGTCTGGTAACAGAGATGAGATGATTTGTAATGCTAACTATTACAAGACGAATCTAGTGGAAGACTGGGGAGAGCCAGTGCCATTCGGAGAAGATAGAAGACAGCATCAACCTGGCAGGACCTGATAAGGAGAGCGTGAATAACTCTGATTTATCAAATGTTGTCTCACATGGAAGGGTTTTAAAGTTTCAAAGAAGAAAACTGTTACCACATCCTTTTTATAATTATAATCATATAGGTACTTAAAAGTTCTACAGTGCACTAATAATGAAGGTCATACTTTGCTATTACACGCAAATGCTGGTATTTTTTTTATCATTTGTATATTTTGTTTGAAAAATCTTACTTGCTTGACATTTTGTTTTTAAAAAATACAGAGCTAAGAACATTTTAGAATTTTTCTGAGAAATATGGTTTTATAAAGCTTCATGACTATTTGGGCAGTTTTATTATTTTGACACACTCTAGTATACCAGGAAATATGCCAGGTTGTGCTGGTTTTGTACTTTGTACTTCTTTCTGGTAAGCGAACTGTTATCATTTCTGCCAAACACCTGTGAGCAGTTCAATAAGCTGCATATTATAATTCTGATATATTTATAAAGTATCATAGCCACCTGGCTTTTTAAAACCAAGGTAAGCCAGGATATTATTTTTTATTGAACAAATTGGTAAAACTATTTCAGCATCACTATGGTTTGTCTACTTACACATAAAGTATTAGAAATTTGACTTAATAGCTTAGGTAATTAGATACAAGAAAATTGTGTCAAATGTAAAAGAAAGTTTTATAAACTGTTTTATCTTAGATTTGGACTGTAATTATACTAATTTAGTCTCTAGATTACATCTAACATACCTGCACGACCTTAGATTGGAACAATTGTCTTTAATTTAAATGGAACTTAATATCATGTTTTATTAGGAACTATTTTGTTTTGTTTCAAAGAAATCAGTTTTACTCCAAAAAGCACCAGTAACGGGGAAGATTATTATAAAGATTTAAGTAAGTTAATAAGGACATCACACTTTCATGGAAATGCACTAACAGAGCTGGAGGTCATAGAGAATTGAGCTGGGGGTTAATTTTGGATTCAAGATGTCTCAGTCAGTTCATGCTGTCAAAACAAAATACTGTGGACTGGGTGGCTTAGAAAACAGAAATTTATTTCTCACAGTTCTGGAATCTGAAAGTCCAAGATCAAGGTGTCAGCAAATTCAGTTCCTAGAGAGTCAGCTTCCTGGCTTTTAATAGGCCAGCTTTTTGCTCCATTCTCCCAAAGTAGGAAGACTAAGTTCTGGTCTCATCCTCTTCTTATAGGAACACTAATGCCATCATGCAACCCTGACCTTCATAACTTCATCTAAATGTAAATACCTCCCAAAGGCCCCCCGTCTCCAAATACCACCAAATTAGGAGCTAGGATTTCAACATATTATTTGAGGCAGGGGTGGGGGATGGGTGGGAGGGAGATACAAACGTTCAGGCCATAACATAAGACATCCCTACAGACATTGGGCTAGGCATCCTATGAAGACTGATTATAGAATCTGGCCATTACTATGACTGAACAACATTTCACAATGGCCTTTTTTTTGTATCCCAATACCAAATGCCTCCTACCCAGTAGGTCATCAATGTAGTGGTTTTCCTCTAGTTTTTTAGAAATTTTACTGAGTAATGTATCAGATAACCATCTGTTTATACTGCTTAGAGAAGATATGCAGCTAGTTTTATTCCCTCATCATACTGTAGCCTGCCTCTGAAAGTTTTAAAACTGTATTAGGAACATATTATTTGTGTTTTAGGAATTATTTTTCTTATGTAGAAATGTAAAGCTTGAAAATAATATACACAGATGATTACAAAATAAGGTGGAAATATGGCATTGGGGAAAAAAGAATGTTCATCTCTAATTTCATGGGGAAAAAATAAAACTGAAATAATCTACTTTCATTATGAATCTGTAAGTATGGGCCTATTTGTAAAGGTTAAATGCTGCATGTTAAAAGGTATTTTAACGTTTTTCATCAAAACCCAAAGTAAAAATCTAACATCCATATTCAAGGAATGTATATTCCTTCTCTACTACATTTTACATGCTTGAAAGAAAACTGTTATCACATTACACATCTGAAAGCAAAATTTACATGTGTGAATAGAAACATACATAAAATTCCTTGTGTTTCTCTCACCATTAATCTTTTTCTGAAGGGTCTCAACAATGTTTCTAAACACAGCACACAAATTCCATACAAATATAGAGTACTTTTTAATATACTGAACAGACTTTCTCTTTGCATATTTAGGACACATTCTCCATCAAAAAGGCTCAAAGAAATTTCATTAAATAACATTTATTAATTCTGTCCTCCATAGTTAATGAATGCATATCCATACAAAAAAACCTGTAAAGCATAGAAAAGCAAAAAGAAGAAACAAAAATAACTCCCAATCCCACTGCCACCAAATACAGTTATCTGAAGCTAACCAGTCCCTAAGCAGTATTTTTTTTTTCTTTGAAAACCTGGGACATTTCCTTACTGTAGTACTTCTTTGAATATCAGACATTAGCTTCCAAGATAACTATACTTACAGATTATTTTTTATATGTCACTTTCAGACATAGTTTATTAAAGGAAACTAAACTTAAGTTCCTTCCTAAATCACCTTCCTCTCCAGATTTCCATTTTCCATTAATGTTCAAGTGATTCCATTTCCCTAGGCCCAATGTCAGGATTATGTTTTGTCCAATTCTACCCTTAAAAATTCTTCTGTCCCGACTTTCTTTAACATAGGACTGTAGCCAATCCTGTGTTAAGTACCTGGGAGTGAAAATGAACTATTTCCCAAGAACTTAAAGCCTATAAAATCATCTTCTGAGAGTTAAAAGCAGTAAGACCAATGTAAGGATTAGGAATGCCTAGTCAACAAAAAGCGACTGAAAGGCCTTCTCAACTGCTAGTCAACTAAGAGTTACCCATGACCATGCTCGAAAGTATTAACATACACTATAAAGAAATGAGTTCATCAGGAAGGGATATAGCATGACTGAGGAACAATGGAAAAAGGAAATCACAGAAAAAAACATATTATGAGGAGAAAGTGTTCACACTTTCTCCTGTGTATGTGAATTTCAATTGTCTAACAAGTCTGCCTAAGAATTACCTGATACTAGAGAATGGCACATTGTTTGATTTATTATTTATACTGACTTAGGTGGAAAAAATATCTTTGTCATAATTAAGGAAATGGATAATATTCAATGACTTTTACCTGTCCCATAGAAAAATAACCCCAAGGTTATGGTTTTATTATTCTGTGATACATTAATTAGTTTGTTTCTAACTTAATTTTTTAACTGACTACATTAAATCCAAGTTATTATATCTTCTTTTAAACTACACTTTTAAACTACAACTACCCTGCAACTTCTTTTAAACTACAACCACCCTGCAACTTCTTTTAAACTACAACTACCCTGCAAGTTCCCTCATTAATGATTTAGGGAAACTTTTGTGATAATATCTATATTATGGAAATGCATAAGACTATCAGTAATTGATGTCAGTAAACATATGAATCACCTAACTTATCTTATTCTGACTCTAGTTGTTCTGATTATCATTTGATTTTTCAGTAGCAGGCTTTCTGAGATAAAATGTGCTGGCCAAATAATTCAAGTGTCTGGCCTCCTGAGTTAATGAGTGAGAAAGTTCATTCCTGAGAGAGAAGTACATTTCTGTTGTGGATACAACATCCAGTCTGTAAGAAAACTGAAGTATAGGTTCTAGATCATGACCAACCTGTTAAATTCATGCTAGACAACAAGTCAGCTTCCTCTAGATTAATATGCCTTAGTGAGTGGCTGGCTGTCCTTTACTTCTGTCAAGGAAGAATTATCTCTAACCTGATCTGGGAAAGAATGTTTATTGTGTGTCATAGCATTCACAACCTTCTCCTGGGAAGGAAGAAATCTGTGTTCCAGACAAATGCTTAAGTGAGGTTTTGAGATGTATTTGAGATTAAGAATTTCTGGGGACTTAGTTGCCTACATGCAACTGAATTTCAGCCTAGGCTATATTAGCCTTTAACTATACACACACACACACACACACACACACACATGCACACTAATAGTGAGGATAAGAAATAAATAAAAGGTAAACAAAATAGCAAATACAATAATACGCTTTGGAATTTAAGAAATTCTAAGATAAAAATGAAACAAAGGAAATAAAATAGAGCTGACGCAGCAGGTATATGGGAGTGCTTTCAGTAGGATTTCACAAAGAGCTTTTTAGGAAGGTGATATTTAAGCAGAGACGTGAAAGACTGGATTTCTGAAAAGAAGAATTCCAGGCCCAGGTCAAAGCAAGAGTATGGCCCTTTGGAAGAAATAAGATTGATAGTTTCTAGGCAATTCAGGTTCCACCTACTTTATTATATACTACTTTTGATAAAGAAACTAGGTACTACCACACCAAAAGGTCACAAATCCTTCAGTAAGAAAAGTAAATGTAGGTCTTCAGGAAACTACTGGAAAAGAACGTGGCATCTTTGAAATATATATAAACTGCACTCTTTTAGAAAAACATTTTGAGGGGCACCTGGGTGGCTCCGTCAGTTGGGTGTCCTAGTTTGGCTCAGGTCATTGAAAGAGTGGACCTAGGCCAGCCGACTCCATTTTGTTCTGTGTCCTCCATCTTGAGTGACTATGTCCCCGATATGGCCCCCTTTCTGGGAAAACCACAGAAAGAAATTCCAGCTCAAACCTCAGACCACGCCTCCTCCCCTTGAGTAACTTCCCGCTCACCCGTTCAAACTTCCCATTCAAACCATGCCCAGCAACCTGCGCAATGGGACTCTGACCCTTCCCCAGCCAATCGGCTAAGGACACAATCATTACCCCACCAACCGCCCCTAGATCCCTATAAAACCTTTGTGCTTTTGAAACTCGCTCTCTCTCTCCAGCATCTCACTGCTGCGACGGTGCAGGTAGGGGATTGAGCTCGAGCTAGCTGGAATAAAGGCTCTTTGCTTTTGCATCGGACTCAGCTCCCTAGTGGTCTTTGGGGATCACTAATTCTGGGCATAACAGTCATGATCTTGCAGTCTGTGGGTTTCAGCCCCATGTCATGTTCTGTGCTGACAGCTCAGAATCTGGAGCCTGCTTCAGATTCTGTATCTCCGTCTGTCTGTCCCTCCCCTCCTCATGCTCTCTCTTTCTCTCTCAAAAATAAATAAACATTATTTTAAAAAATTTAAAAAAATTTTTGAAACTTAAGTTTTTTGTCTGGAATATCAGACTTTTTAAAATCTAATCAATTCTTCTACCTTTCCTGTTGCAACATCACAAGACAATTTTCAAACAGGATCCTGAGTGGTATCATTTTATAAAAAGAAAACTTAGATTAGGCGAGTTAAAAGATAGGGATGTGATTTCCCTCTTCACTTCCTTCCTACATGCAGATTTTAATAAAATATAAAATACTATTTTATATTTTAAGTCTATCATCTTATTTTCTGTACCACCTTCCATCATAGTTATGAGAATACATCTCTCTCTAGATCTTAAACTTCCTGAAGTCAGGAGCCATGCTTCATTTACATTAGTATCTGCTACCTATTGCATACTACCTTATAGAGAGTTATTCTCAATACTTACTTGTTGAATAAATGAAATACATGCATATGTTTCTTCCATTAATAAAGATTTTGCAACATTATACTTTCTAAATTTACTTCTTAAAAAAAAAGGACACTTAACTACAGAGAACAAACTAATGGCTGCCAGAGGGGAGATGGGTAGAGGGGATGGAGGAAAGAGATCAAGGTGATTAAGAATACACTTATCTTGATAAACACTGAATAATGTATAGAATTGTTGAGTCACTACCTTTTATACCTGAAACTAATATAACAATGCATGTTAGTTATACTTTAATAAAAATTAATTAATAAAAAGAGACAGATAATTAATAGTAAGTAGTGTTATGAAGGCTGTATTGTTTATTACTGTTTACTCAGAATCTAACAGTTCTGACTTGTAGTAGGCTAACAAGTACATTTTGAATATCGAACTAAAACATCTCAGACTATTCAACCAACTGAATATTGGTCTTCAAAGCAATGAACTCAGGAGTTCATTGTTTTTTCTAATGATTCAACCCTTGCTCGAAAGATTCTTGAAAAAAAAGTTAATTGATTTCTGAACAAGACTACAGGTTTCACGAGAAAAGTCAGTTCCACTTCTTTATAGATACATCTTTATTGACCAGTCAGAACCACAATTCTAAATTCAAAAAAAAAAATTCTATAATAGCAGAATTTCTGCAATATAGTAATAGTTGAGGACGTGTTCAGATTTAATTGGAAATGTTTTCATCTGATGTAAAAAGTCAGATTTTAGAAACAATTAATATACATTAATAAGGAAATCAGCTCCTTTGTAATACATAGATGCTATCAGTAAAAAGAAAAGTCTCAATGGTTGGGTCTAACTACTTGATTGATAATGTAATTGTTTTCAAATATGTATTGTTATCACAGGTTTCTAGTAGTCTTTTTGACCTTTACTAACTCAAGTTTCATTTCCTTTTATCTGAGGAGAATCACACGCTGTCTTCCTTTCCCTGAGAATCTCAAAGTCTTATCTGCTCATCATAGGCTGATGCTTGCGAAAGCCCTCTAGTTTACTCATGTAAAACATTTTAAAAGCCTCTAATCTTAATGAGTTACATTTCTTCCAGAAATGCAGTTCTTAATTATGGCAAAGAGTTAGGTTGTTGTTGTTGTTTGCAATTCTTTATCTGTGGCCTTTATTTCTACCACAAAAACCTAAGCTCTAATAGTTATGTTATCAACAGGTAATATATTCTAAAGTGTATGTAAGATCCCACTGTCTACAATATCTCAAGGGTCATTATCAAGCCTCAATCATCAAATTACCTACAACAACCAAGAATGCCCACAAATGCTGGCTTTTCCCTCCACCAGACATTTTTAGTCAGATAACAAATCAGGGTGAGTTTAGTCAAGGGACTCATTTTCCTCCGGCAGTGATTGCATTAGCTGTCACAACTAGAGTTTAAAGTCATGTACTTTGGGTCACATTTTCCTTGATCCAGTTCTGTTCCTGCCGCTGGCAATATCAGCAGCTGTGGTTATTATAACTACCCCCAGGTGACAGAACTTAGCATTTCATTTTGGGGGGTGTCAGGGAAAGGCAGTGAAAAGGGATGGAAGCTTAGTATCTGTATAATGTTTATGACATCCCCAAGTACCATATAGCTAAAAAAACAAACACCATTTAATCATGTCTGCCTGAGATACAGCAGAGGGCACCATATACGGGTCATCACTCAGGCAATAGTGCATTAACAATTCCTTTTTCTCCTCCAGTAATTTGAGTCACATCGAAAAAAAAAAAAGGTTGCAGTTATTTCAAATCTTTTTCCAACCTCAATCCTGATGAATGCTGTATTGGTGTTCTTTTCATGATTCTCTTTGTTTCTTACTCCTTTCCACACTGAGGAGAAATCAATGCTTAAAAACAATATTTTAAAGATTTACATTTATTCTATATACAAAACAAATATCATCAAAAAATCTGACATATCGCCAAAGAAGAAAAATGCTGCTTGCTAAGAAAACTTATTTCTTTTCTTAGTTAGTGGGCATCCCACTGAAAGCTCATATACATGTGCTATATCAGTCTCTAAATAATATAAATGAAAAGTTTTACAGTTTAAAGTCAATCAAGTGGTCACAGGTGAAAAATGCTTCATCCTTGAAACACAAACATATCAGTCATTATATTCTGTGTACTCAGTTTTAACCATGCTTTACTGAAGATAAGGGCTCAATTGTGAAGGTTTGTTTTTGGTTTTCTTATTATTATAGTTGGATCCTTCCCTCTTTGCATAATATCCAACAAAGTCTTTTCCTACAGAGTGTTTTCAGAAAAAAGTTGACCTCCTTTAAAAGAGTTAAATGACTCGGATGCCTGGACGGCTCAGGCAGTTAAGTGTCTGACTATTTTGACCCAGGTCATGATCTCATGGTTAGGGAAATTGGGCCCATGTTTTGGGAGATTGAGCCCGGAGTCTGTGCTGTTAGTGCAGAATCCTTGGGATTCTTTCTCTCTCTCCCTCTCTCTCTGACCCTCTCCAGTTCATGTTCTCTCTCTCTCAAAAATAAGTAAATAAATAAATATTAAAAAAATAAAATAAAAGCATAAGTGACTGAAATATCCTGTTGGATCTGTCAAGAAGAGAAGTTTTTGTGGGGCAGGTAAACAAAAAGCACATGGGCAGAAGTATACCACAACCCTTAAAGCCTAAAAGCACATTAAAACCTTTAACTTAGTTCATAATTCTAAACCAGTTTAATGGAGAGGGTCTTGATTTGCAATGACAGAAATGATCTTAGATAATGTTTGCGTTTATTTGTGTGGAATCTACCACCTACCTCTAAAGCTCTTCAGATGTGCCATGCCCCTTTTCCATTTACGTGTTTGTGCACACATTCACAATTTGACACTCTGTAAATAAGCCAATAAATATCCCCAAGCTCTGTCTGCTACACTGTAGATGGCTTCGTGAAAGTAAGAACTTGACATCTTAGTCACAGGTGAAATTGAAAACAAGAGGCAAGAGGTGAAATCATTATGTCTAGCTTCCACCTTCTGATATTCTTCTTGACTTTCTGCTGAGTACCCACAAGGTCAGTGATCAGCGGGGCTGAAGCTGTCTTGCCACCACTCTTTTGATACATAGGGATGCAACAGGAACTCTAGTGAGGTTGGGGGAATCCCTCCTGCCACTAAATTCTTCAAGGGCTTTGTACAAATAAAGAATCCAAAAATATACCACTTTCCTCAGCATGTTTTAATTCTGCAGTATATTTCTCTCTATCCAGCCAGAATTAGAGTTGCCATAAATGCTATAATGCTTTCTTATAGGAACGTTGTGCCCTTTTAATGACCAGATCATACTCAAAAGGTAAGTTGTCTTTACCTTGTGAGTATAAGCAACACTGGCATCTAGTATTGACTAAAGGGTTAAAATCTACTAGGTACTCAAGTGTTGTTCCATCTTAGAAAAGAATTATGTTGAAATGATTTGGGGGAGGCTGAGAAGATGGTGGAGTAGGAGGACGATAAGCTCATCTCTTCCCACAGATACTAGATAACACTCATGCCAGTGTACATAACCCAGAAAACAACTTGAAGACTGGCAGAACAGTCCACAACAAAAGGTAGAGAAGAGTCTGCGATGAAGACAGTAGGAAGGGCAGAGACAAGCTGAGGAGCAAAATAGACCACCACCATCCATGGTGGGGAGGGAGGCACAGGCAGGGAGAGGGAAGAGAAATAGAATACCACACCAAGGAGCTGCCACACGGAAGGTGAATCCCCATAACATTTTTTTCTGAAAGCAAGAGGGGACAAATTTTGTGAGTTCTTACAACCAGCAAGATTTAAAGCCAGAAATTTTAAAAATCAGCAGACTTGGTTCTGAGAGAGCCCAGAGGGTAATAGGAAGCTCAGCTCCCAACCTTAAAGAAACAGCATGACAAACAGCCCAGGGAATTACAACATAGAAGGAGCAGTCTGAAAACCATGTGGTACAAATGGGAGAGCAAGTAGTTTACTCATTTCAGAGTATTTCCTGGAGGGACAGGGATTTCTGAAGGACTTCTCCAGAAGCAAAGGAGCTAGCACTTGCCATCTCCTTCCCCAATCCCCTAGAATGAACATAGGACCATCTTTGGAAACCAGGAAGTGCCCACACTCTATACCTAACTTTCTTACATCATGCCCTGCCTCACTGCAGAGATCCCCCAACAAAATCAACCCAAGCAGCTCCACACCAAGATATACAGTAATTAAAATGGTAAAAAGTAGTGATAAGAAGGGAATTTTAAAAGAAGCAAGAAATAAGAAGATACATACAAGGGAAATCCTATAAAACTATATCAATAGATTTTCAACAGAAACTTTTCAGGCAAAAAGAAAGTGGCATGATATATTCAAAGTGCTGAAAAAAAATCTGTAGCCAAGAATACTCTATCCAGAAAGGCTGCTATATTCAGAAGAAGAAGAGATAAAGAGTTTCCCAGACAAAAAAATCTAAAGGAGTTCATGACCACTAACCCAGCCCTATAAGAAATGTTAAAGATGACTCTAGATGGAAGGAGAGGCCTATAATAACAGCAAGAAAAGTAGGAAGCACAAAAACAGTAAAAATAAGTATATCTATAAAAATCAGTCAAAGGACTCTAAAAAGATGGAAAGTATAGCACCATGAACCTATAATGTGGGGTGGGGCAGTAAAAATTGGGTTCATACTTAAGCAACCATCAACTTAATATAGACTTCCATATGCAAAATGTGTTAAATATGAACCTAATGGTAAGCACAAATGAAAAACCAGTAATAGATAGATATGCAAAGAATAAAGAGAAAGGAATCCAAGTTTATCACTAAGGAAAGCCAGCAAACTGTGAAAGAAGAGAGAAAGAGAAAAAAGGACCAGAAAAGATCTAGAAAAATAACTGCAAAACAAGAAATAAAATGGCTACACACACACACACATACACACACACACACACACACACACACACACACACACATATATATATATATTGCATATCAATAATCACTCTGAATGTAAATGAATGAAATGCTCCAATCAAAAGACACAGGGTGATAGGGTGGATAAAAAACAGGACCCATCTATATTCTGGGTATAAGACACTCATTTCCAACCAAAAGGCACTTCCAGATTGAGGGTGAGGGGATGGAGAAATATTTACCATGCAAGTGGATGTCTTAGGAAAGCAATACTTACATCAGACAAAACAGACTTTAAAACAAAGACAAAGGACAATATATGATAATAAAGAAGACAGACCAACAAGGGGATATAACATTGCAAATATTTATGCACCCAACATGAAAGCCACCCAAATACATAAAACAACTAATAACAAACATAAAGGAACTAATCAATGTGATATAATAAGAGTAGAGGACTTTAATATCCCACTTACACCAATGGAGAGAACTTCCAAATAGAAAATCAACAAGAAAACAATGGTTTTGAATGACACACTGGATCAGATTGATTTAACAGACATATTCAGAACCTTCCATCCTAAAACAGCAGAATACACATTCTTTACAAGTGTACGTGGAACATTCTCCAAATAGATCACATTATAGGCCACAAAACAAATCTGAACAAATTAAAAAAGATCAAAGGTCCTATCATGCATCTTTTCTGACCACAACTCTATAAACCTAGAAATCAACCAGAAAAAAATCTGGGGGAAAGAAAAAAGAAAAATCTGGAAAGAGCAAGATATATGGAGGTTAAATACATACTACTAAACAATGAATGAGTTTATCAAGACATCAAAGAAGAAATAAAAATTACATGGAGAGAAATGACAACGAAAAAACAATGGTTCAAAATTTAGGGGATACAGCAAAAGCAGCAGATCTAAGAAGGAAGTTTATAGTAATACAAGCCTACCTCAAGAATCAAGAAAAATACCAAGTAAACAACAAATGAAGACTAAGCCCATAAGAATAGAAGAGCAGACAAAAACAACAGTAGAGAGTAAAAAAAAAGACCTTATCTTCTTAAATAAAAAACAAAAAGAAGAAAAATATAAGAATGATTTGGGAAAAAATAACAATGTTCATAATAGGCAAAGATTTATAATGGCAGTCCTAAAGAAGAAAGCCAAATATGAGAACAAAACAAATACTACAAATTATTCAAGAAATTTCCCTGAAATAAAACAAACTACATATTGAAGGAATGTTCAACATAACCAAGAATATCAACCTGGAATAATAAAAAAATGAATCACATTTTATAAAATCACTCAAATTTAACAACAAAAATTCCTTTGGAGATCTAGAGAAAAAGGACAAATGACTTATAAGGAAAAGAGTAGTTTTCAGACTTCATAAAAGCATTGCAATGTGCCATAAAATAAATACAGTAATATATTTAAGATACCCAAGGGGAAAAATGCGAGTCAAAGATTTTTGTATCCAGAAACACTGACTTTTAAGTACAAAGAATAGAGCTAAACATTTATCACAAAAATTTATGGATTATTATTTTTATAGACTTTTCCTGAAGAATCTACTACAGAACAAACTGCAGACAATCAATATGACTGGATAGATGTTGATGTAAAGGCTGGTAATAAGCACAGAATATATAATTACTCATTGAATTAAGAAAAAAATGAAAGTCAACTATGAAGAATGTGGAGAATGTGGAAGGACTATGCAAAAATTGTTAACTGATTCCTGTGTGATGTGGGATAAAGTAAATGAATGATCATTAGATTTTTTTAATTGTTTCATTTCCTGTGTACAAGTGAATGAGTATTCTCTGAGTGCAACGAAAGAGATACCAATGTAATACAGAGGAAGTTGAGGTTAAATCCTATAATCCTGAATTTATTTGGTAGTACCATAAATTTACTTAGATTGTCCTTTATTACCATAAACACGTAAACACACACACACACACACACACACACACACACACACACACACACACACACAGAGCCATTGGTCCATTGGCAAGGCCTAGATGAAATTACCAATTCAATAGCGACAATTACTTTAATCTCCAGATTTTAAATGCCATTCCCCACCGAAAGAAATCAGGGTCCTTTAGAGAAATGTCCACTTCCAGGAATTGAGTGGTAAATGTGTAGGATTATCATAAATATCTTGTCATATACCTTGATAGCAAGGAAGCTATCAAAGATTGGTAGGGTCATGTCAAAAAACATCAGGGGTAACATAAAAAGGTACCAAAGAGTCAAAGATGGAAAACTTTGAGCATCAGTAAGAAAAATTATTGCAATGATTTGAAATTCATCAAAAGTTTTCAAATTAATGAGTTTTTATTTTGGAGAATAGTAAGGGAAATCATTCATTATCTTGACAATTAGGAATAAAGAGAAAGAACAAAGTATACATGTCCTACCTTTTCTATATAGACTGTATCACTGAAAATCAAGTAATTGTGTTTTTTTAGAGTTTCTTTATTTATTTTAGAGAAAGAGGAAGAACGTGCACACCCAGGGTAGGGCCAGAGAGAAAAGTAGAGAGAAAGAATCCCAAGCAGGCTCCCACTGTCAGTGTGGAGCTGGGCACAGGGCTCAAACTCTCAAACCCATGACATCATGATGTGAGCTGAAATCAAGACTCAGATACTTGACCTATTGAGCCACCCAGGTACCCCCAAATAATTGGATTGAAGGAAGTATCACTTTCTAGAAGTATTTCTAGTTGATATATTTTTTGAATCATAGAAGTAGAATACCATCACTATGAAACCCCAATCAGTTCATGAGTCTAAGCATTGAACATCTACAGCTACAACTGTCATAAGATACAGATAAGCAGACATAATATGTCTCCTGATGAAAGAACACACCATTACCTTTAGTCTTGCCAGGGGATGGAACCTGAGAATGATGGAACCCATCTATCTACAAAAAAAAAAAAAAAATGGACAGAAGTATAGCTTGAATTGCATAGTTAGTATATAATCAGCAACATTTAGACTGGGGGAAATCTACAGGTTAAATAGTTCAGGTTCTTTAGGATACATCTTGAACTGTACCGTTATTATGAAATCAGCACCATAGAGATGATAGACCAAGAAAGGAATAAAGGGCAAGCCCATAGACCAATACAATTACAAATTTAAAGGGTGTGGGGACAAGACAATATCATAGCGTCTATTGTAAAGTAATAAAAATTAGTACCTTAGGAAGTGATAATATAGCCTTGTCAGTGGGTACCTCCGTGGCCTAGCATCATGCTTGACACATGATAAGTAAGCCCTGAAAATGTATTTTATTTGTTTGTTTGTGGGAGAATGTGTGTATGTGTGTACTGTTTTATTTTTGGTGATGTTTGGTGGCTGTTTTTCCCTGAAAAACAGTATGTTGATCATACTGGCAAAAAAAAAAAATGCAGAAGAAAATATCTGCATTCTTGTTTTAGTATGAAGAAGCATTCACTGTTACTAGATGTAGTACTAAATTTTTCCCTGGGGAATTGCCATGTTATATTAAGACACTAAGGCACTCAAATCATGGTGAGAAACTGGATTCTTATCGGTCATGAAGACACAAAGCTATAATACAGTGCAGGTGCAAAGCTATGCCATGGTAAGAAACATTATATAATAAAAATGTAGAGGTCCTGCTCATAGTGAATTATCATTACAAAAATCCCCAAAGACCCTTTCAGTGATGTTGGCCCATCTATCCTCTGCTTGAGACCTTAGGAAAGAGGAAATTTATTGAGACTTTAGAAAACAGATAATTTATTGCTTAGAATATAGAAAAACAGCTCTTAGAACTCTGTTTCAGTGAAATATCTGTTTCTCTTCAATCAACTTCCATCCTTTTCTGTCAAACTAATGACATTTCAGAGATATCTTAAAAATTCTTATAATGACTTTGGGATGTAGCCCTGGGCCCTAAATCATTAAATAGTCCTGTCAACTTCCACTATATAACTATCTCTAATCCCTGCTGAAATTTTTCTGATACCTGGAAAGTTTTAGAACAACTATTCTTTTGGGGGGACTACAAATGAAATATGTCTGCCTTCATCCCCAGAACCTCACAAGCCAGGGATTTCCAGTATCATGTCAAACTCACTGGCAAATTGTTTAGAAAACAAAAACAAAAACAAACAAATAACAAAATTCAAGCAAATTTCCCTAAACAGCAGACACTATTCAACTTATTATCTACCATATTTTGAAACTTCCTAAAAGTCACCCTGTAAGCACAGATGCACATAATAATGTTAGCTGTAATAATATTAGGAAAAAGATATAATTAACATTTATCAAATATATAATTTTACTTCAATAAATATATATAAAATGCCATTAGTATATTTATTTCTTACCCATAAAATATTAATATTCCTGAGTTAAATATAACTCCTCAAAAAAGTGTTTCAGTTCTTTGACAGTCTGGTAAAGTTTAAGGATCTACATCAAATCAGAATAATTTAAATGCATTAAATAAAATATACAAAATTGTTAAAAAGTGATTATATTGAAATGCTATTTAAAATAGTTTATTGTAATATAGTAAAATAATGTATGCACTTCATTATTGTATCTTGTGGTGGGTCTAATAACTACCATAATTTTGAAGAAGTAATATTTCAAGATTATCTGTAACAATTGCAATGAGATATCAAAATGTTTGAATGATATTGCTAATATTACTGTGGATTTTTGTTAAAATTCCTGATTGGAGAAAAGCTCAATTTCAATTAGAGTTCAGTGAAAACAAAGATTTAATTTTTTTGCAGCCAGTTGGATTCTATCCATGAATTCTTATGGGACATACAGCACTCAGATTAAAAACCTACGAAATAAACCAATTAGTGAGGCCTCTATATCTTTAAGAATAAAGTTCCCTTAAATAGATTCTTAGTCTGTTTATTTATCATATTTATAATATTTGGTATGAGTAACATTAAAAGTGTTAAATATTTTAGGTATGCTCAATTACTTAAGTAGCAAATGCAATTAAGAATATTAATAATTAACATGTATGCACAATGATCTTACTATTTCTTCTACATATAACAAGACAACCATTACTTTTACAGTGTAATTCTAACATGTATAACAAAGAAAAGAAAAATTCAACTGAACTGGCATTATATTTAAGGACTTAAGAAAGCAATTTTCTTTTTAAAAAGTTCAATTATTTTTTCTAATCTCTCTCTTGTTTGAATATACTTTCTCTCTAACCAATTTAGGTTTTATTACATTTCTAAATGTGTGTGTGTGTGTGTGTGTGTGTGTGTGTATCATCATCATATACATATGATATATATATGATATATATATGTTTTTCTCCCCAAAGCTGAAATTAGCCCTTTGGGCCTAACAAGTCAGGAAGGATCATAGAACTTTCTACAATCACATTACTAATCAATTTAAAATCCTTTGTTGCTCATCTCCTCCAACAGCCTAAAAAAGAGCAGAATATGATCTTCAGAGACAACCAAAGGACCAGAGGGTACAGAAGGAAATAGTTCTGTGATATTTTCTCTAATATTGCATTATTTATTACTGTAAGGGTTTCTATAGTAAGACTGAAAATATATTTAAATTACCTATTGATCGCTTGGTACCAGAAGACATAAAATCATGTGATGGATCTTTGAAGTACTAACCTAATGGCCTCAAATGAGTTACTTAACCTTCCTAGCATGCAATTCTCTCCACTGCCACATGGCAATAGAAATCACCTTACAACTGTATTGTGAGGATCAACACTATTGATAACTGTCTATACTGTAAACTACCGTATTAGTCTCGATTATTTTTGTCATTAACTATAGTAATTAATTTATTCAACAAGTATGTACTCAATGCTCTCTGTGTGGCAAGCACATCTTTAGATTCTGAATGTACAAAGTGAACAAGATACCTCAAAGAGATTTCACTAGGTTGAGGGTTGTAAGAAAGAGCTGATATTAACTGGATGACAAAATCATTAGCTGTATCCATACAGCCATGAACAGAAAAATGATGGTATGGCAGAAAAGAATAATATACATTTTAAAATAAAACCTGCTAGATTTGAATTTATAAGAAAATATTTACCATGAATCTAAAAACTTACTACTAATTTGATATATACAGAGAGGAACATCAGGACAATATATTTAACTCAATTCAATTTTAAAAAATTTTCTGTGAAAGTGATACCCCCAGACACTCTTTTGTGAGGCACTATTAGATAAATTACAAAATATTAGGAGCAAAAAAATAACATAATAAAGAATAACATAAATTTGAAAACATAAGCAATGAATATATGGAGGTATGAGATAAAGAGAAGGAAGTCTAAATGCCCATGCAATTTGAGAATGCAAAAAATAAAGGTCAATTTTATTAAAGACTTTGAAAACACATTAAATTATAAAAAACATTACAAAAATCTAAATCACCAGGACCCAGAGTTAATAATGGTTAATATTTTGCTATATTTGCTATAAATATTTATGCTTAATATGGATCTCAGGTATGATTCATGGCACACTACCTCTAACATTCTGTGCAAAACCTCTCTCTTATTTTACTTCATTTCGTCATTCCTATCTCCATTCTCATACCCAAGTTCCTAATAGGCATCAATATAATGGATGATTAATTGTATAAGTATGCCAGAAATATATATTTGATATATACTTTGCTATAAATATAGTTTCTTACTTTTAATGCATAAGTCTAAGAACTATCCTCTTTGCAGTTTACAAATCTAAATCATAATAATTCTTGTTATAATGTAATCAAACCTATGTATACTCGACAATTTGTTCATTGTATTAGATTGTTTTACAACAATGCTGTTGAATAAACAGCTCTGAATTTTCATTGGTTTAAAATACATTTATTTCCTACCCATGGATCTACAGGACATTTATGTCTCTGTTGAACTCAATTAAAGTACATGGTGCAGGGAAGTATAGTCTCTCCCCCCAGAGGGTCATGCCAAGGCTCAATTTTCTTATTTCTTCCATTAATACAGTGCACCACATTGATAGTTTCTTACTTTGAACCATTTTTCTAGTTCCAGAAATATGTATGTGTGTGTGTGTGTGTGTATATATATATATATATATACACACACACACACACATACATATATATATACACATATATGTATACATATATATATGTATGTATGTATGTATGTATATACACATATATGTATACATATGTATGTATGTATATATATATACACATATATGTATACATATATATGTATGTATGTATATATGTGTGTGTGTGTGTGTGTGTGTGTGTGTGTGTGTGTGTGTGTGTTTTAAGAGAGAAAGAGAAAGTGCCTACAAGTGGGGTAGGGGCAGTGGGACAGGAAGAGAATCTTAAGCAGGCTCTACACCCAGTGCAGAGCCCATCCTGGGGATCGATCCCACAACTCTGGGATCATGACCTGAGCTGAAATCCAGAGTCAGACACTTAACTGACTGAGCCACCCAGGTGCCCCTGTCTGTGTGTTTAAATACACAGTTTGACTGCCAATTTTCTCACAAGCAATTAGTCAGCAAATTATTGTATTATAACTATATTATAATACTAACTTCATGCACTGCCTTGGTATCAGTAATATAGATGCATAAAAAGTGTTAGCTAGACATCTCTTTCATAATCTTTTTTTGGAAGGGAATAGAAAGATAGAAGATAGATATGTAGGTAAAACCTTATGTGAATAACATCTAGAAAGGGGACAAGTACATATGTCATTAAAATCAATATCTTTATTTAAATCTCATTGGTTCATTTGAATATTCTAATTATCATTCAGTTTTGATTATATATTTCTAGAATTCATCCATTTCATTGAAATTTTCAAATATATTGCCTCAGAAGTTTGGAAAATCTATTTTACCTATAGAAATGGAAATAATGAAATAAACACATATAAAGTATATAGTTTGTTCCTATGTTGATGTAGCATAACGTGTTTCTAATTATAAACGTCTTCTCAAATTATCTTTATTGATGCCTGTTTCTAGGCCCACGATGAGAGAGTCTCTGTTGTGTTTTTTTAATGAGTTGTGAGTCAGTTGTAGGTTCTAAAAATAATTTCAATGTTCACATCATTTAAAAAGTAGAAAATAAAATGATGGATATAAGAATATAACACATACTGTCAGTCATGTTTCATAAAGCATATGTCAATTTAACACTTATGTGCATGTGTTACTGGATCCCTGTGTAAAATGTAATGCTTACTGTGGGCTGTAGTCTAAGAAAATGAAAAACAGCTCTGCAGAATATTTTTCTCTAAGTAGAGTTCCTGTATTCTCAAGATGGACGCTTTACAGTAGCTCTTCTTTCTTTTAACTAACGTCTGTCTCAACACAGGTGAGCTGCATTTCTACAGGTAGTTGACGTTTCCATCACAGTCTGCCTTCTCTTTTTTCTGTTCGTAGAGTATTGCTCTTTAGGGTCTAAAGAAGAAAATATGTGTCTTTGTGTTTTGTTTTGAACCTGGCTTCTGAATTTTATCTTTCTAGCCTAACAGGTTGCTAAAAGAGCAGCGTGGTTTCTTAACTCTTTGGCTGCCTCTACCTAGAATCAGGAAATGCCTTCACAGAAGAAATACATGAGTCAACATTGTGGTTTTATGTTTTCTTTGTCCAGAGATTCTTTACTGCTAATTTTCTCATGCCTTCAAGGAGTTTTTACATTTATTGCTGTTTTAACATTTCTCCAGCTTTTCCAGTTGTACTCAATGATGAGGTTGTTCTGAATTATTTGACATTACTAGAAAAGTCCATTAAATTTCTTAACAGCATATTTAGTTCAAATGAAGAAAGTGTAAAAATATGTCTATCTTCCCTCTCATTAAAGAAAATAGTATATTTTATAACCCTGCTCATCTCACAACTTCCTTATTATTATCTATTACTTTACTTCCAGCTTATTTCAAATACACATATCCAAAGTGATAGACATGTTTTTCTCATTATTCTATTTCTGGGACTATTATTTTTGACTCATTGCTTACTTTTTTTATCACTGTTATCGACCAATATTTTGTTCATTGTTGCTTTCTTAATGTAGCTTCTTTTCACTGGATTAATACTGAGGATATAGAATATCCTTTTATAATTTTTCAGGGAAAATTTTATAAGTAGAAACATTTCAGCCTTTGTATTCCTGGAAATATATTTATTTTGTCCTTATTTTGTTCTTACTTTTAAATGATAGCTTGGCTGGTTTGGAATTCTAGGTTCATTATTATTTTCTTTTTGCACTAGATCTTCTAGTCTCTTTTCTGGTTTGTTAGTATTCTGTCTATCTGACTGCTATTTATTTAAAATTTGTGTTTTTTTATCCAGTGTGTTTCAGGAATTATTATCACTGTATAATATTTGATATTCTACAGTTTTGATGAGCTATAGAACCCAATTTTTTACAAGTGAATTTAAAATAATTATCTAACTCATCAGTCAGCTGGACTAATCTGAGGTTTTATATCTTTTTTTAAACACATTATCAAGGTATAATTTACATAACATAGAATTTACCCATTTAAAATGGTTTTTAGTATATTGATAAAGTTATACAATTGTCATCACAATCTAATTTTAGCACATTTTCATCAATCCACAAAAGAAATTCCATATCCATCAAAGCACTCTCCCTATCCCCATACAAATCTTCCCTTCCAAGATAAGCATTAATTTAATTTTGGTCTCTATAGACTGGCCTAATATAGACATTTCATATAAATGGAATCATACACTGTTTGAACATTTGTGACTGGCTTCTTTTACCTAATACTTTCAAAGTCCATCCATGTTGTACCTTGCAATCATAATATTCTTTTTATTTTTTTGCTTAATAATATTCCATTGGATAGGATATTATATTTTATTTATATATTCATTAGTTGACGGACATTTGGATAATTTTCACTTTTTGTGTACTATAAGTAAACGGTCATAAAATTATAAAATTTGGATCTAAGTATTAATGTAGTATTGTTTTCATGTGTTTTAAATATACACTTAGGGGTAGAATTGTTGAGTCATATGGTAATGCTTTCCAAACGGCTGATAAATTGCTTTCCAAAGTGGCTACCAAATTTTACATTCCCACCAGCAAAGTATGAGAGTTCCATATTCTCCACATACTTGCCAACATTTCCATCCCCTGTTTTTATTAAAATGATTCTGGTGGGTGTGAGAGGTATAGTGGTTTTGAATTACATTTCCTAAATAACTAATAGTGAGTATCCTTTATGTGCTTATTAGTCATTTGTATATATTCATTGGAGAAATGTCTGCGCAAATACTTTCCCATTTTCATTTTTTGGGGGGTTATGTGTCTTTTTAATGTTGAGTTGTGAGAATTTTTTATATATTCTGTATATAAACTCCTTATCAGAAATGTATCTTAATCTTAATCCAGGCCACTATAACAAATTACCATAGACCAAGTGGTTTACAGAACAAAAGTTTATTTCTCAAAGTTCTAGAGTCTGGAAAGTCTAAGATCAAGGTGCTGATATATGTAGTTTATGGTCAGACTGCTTCCTGGTTTGCAGATGGCTATCTTCTTGTTTCCTCACATGGTTCAGAACAGAGAAAGGAAGCAAGCTCTTTTGTGTCTCTACTTATAAGTGCACTAATTCCATTCATGAGGCTTCCATTCTCATGATTTAATTACCTTCCAAAGGTCCCACCTCTTATTATTGTCACATTAGAGGTTTGGATTCAACATATGATTTGGGGGTGGGAAGAGGCATATTTAGTCCATAGAAATAAGGTTTGGAATTATCTTCTCCAATTATGTGGGATGACTTTTCACTTTCTTGATAGTGTCCTTTGAAACACAAATATTTTAATTTTTGTGATATCTCATTTATTTTTCTTTAGTTGCTATGCTTTTAGTGTCATATATAAGAATTCTTTCCATAACTGAAGTTCAGAAAGATTTATCCTGTTTTCTTCTGAGAGTGTTGTAGTTTTACCTCTTACATTCAGATCTTTAATCCATTTTGAGTTAATTTTTCTTTATGAATTGAAGAAAAAGTTTACTTTCATACTTTTGTACTTCGAAATCCACTTGAACATCACTATTTATTAAAAAGAATATGCTTTCCCCATCTAATTGCCTCGGCACTCTTGTCAAATATCAATTAACCATAGATGTTGGTTATTTTAGACTCTTGATTCTGTTCCATTGATCTGTATGTCTATCCTAATGCTAATATCACAGTCTTAATTTAACTGATATTTTTATGTCGATCTATCATCTCATTCAACCTTACAAAAATTACTTATTAGTCCTTTTTTTTACATTTTTCTTTCCTAATTATTACATTACATATAACATTACAATATTCTTTCCTAATTAATCCTAGTTAGGACTTCCAATAAAACATTAAATGGAGGTGGTGAAAGCAGACATTCTTGTCTTGTTCCTGATGTTAGGGAAAATTTTCAGTCTTTCAGCACTATGTATGTTACCTATAGGATTTTTGTAGATACTCTTTATTAGGTTGAAGAAATTCCTTTTATTCCTAAACTATTGAGCTTTACTACGAGTGGTAAATTTTGTACCAAGTTTCTGTGTCTGTTGAGATGATTATTTTCTCTTCAACTTTTAGTCTTTAATAGACTAAAATACTATGATATATCACCTAAATTGACTTTGGGATGTTAAACTAACTTTGCATTCATCTGAGATAAATGTTATTGGTCATGGTGTATATCTCTTGATATGTGATGTGAGATTGCTAGTATTTTATAGACTTTTGCATCTACATTCAAATGTCTGGTTTTAGTTTCAATGTAATACTGATATTATTTTAGAAAATGTTTCCTTTTCTCTTTTTGGAAGAGTTTATGAAGGTTTGGCATAAATTAATTTTCAGACATTTGATAGAATTCACCAATGAAAGCATCTGGGAACATATTTTTCTTTGTAGAAAGTTTTAATATTAAAATGAAACCTCTTTGCTTATTAAAGGTTTATTCAGATTTTCTTGTCTTTCTTAACTCATTAGCATCAGGAATTTGTGTCTTTGTCAGAATTGGACCATTTCATGTAAATTATTTAATTTTGGCATAATACTCACTTATTTCCTTTTGATTTGTATAAGATTAATAATATACGTCTTTCTTCATTCCAGACTTTAATAGTTTGAGTCTTTTATTTTTTTTTTGGTCAGTCCAGCAAAAGTTGTACCTCTGTTTTTGTTTGTTTGGTTGTTTCTGGTTGCTCTGAGTTAGTTTGCTGTACTATTTCAAATTCCTTAAGGTGGAGGATTAAGTTAATTATTTGAAGCTATTCTTTTTTTTTTTTTAATTATTTTTTACAATTTTTAAATTTTTTTTTTAACGTTTATTTATTTTTGAGACAGGGAGAGACAGCTCATGAACAGGGGAGGGTCAGAGAGAGGGAGACACAGAATCTGAAACAGGCTCCAGGCTCTGAGCTGTCAGCACAGAGCCTGACGTGGGGCTTGAACTCACAGACTGTGAGATCATGACCTGAGCCGAAGTCGGACGCTTAACCAACTGAGCCACCCAGGCGCCCCATGAAACTATTCTTTTTAAAAAATATAGGCATTTCCAAATATAAATTTCCCTCTAAACACAGGTCTAGCTGCATTCCATATGCTTTTACTTTCAATGTGTTTTCACTTTCATTCATCTCAATGTATTTTTTTTAAGTTTATTTTATTTATTTTGAGAAAGAGAGAGAGAGAGCATGAGCCAGGAACAGCATAACTGACTAAGTCACCCAGGTGTCCATCTCCATGTATTTTTTAATTTTCTTTGTGATTTCTTCTTTTACTCATTGGAATGTGTTGTTTAATTTTTACACATTTATGAATTTCACAAATTTTCTGTTATTAGTTTCTAATTTCATTTTATTGAAGTTAGAGAAAATATTTTAATGATTTCAATTCTTTTAAAATTATCAAGAATTTTATTATGTCAGGGCACCTGGGTGGCTCAGTCAGTTAAGCATCAGCTCTTGATCTCAGCATAGGTCATGATCTCATGAACCGTGTGTTCGAACCCTGTATCAGGCTCTGCACTACCAGCGCAGCGCCTACTTGGGATTCTGTCTCTCCCTCTCTGTACCCCTTCCTGGCTTGCACTCTCTCTCTCATAATAAATAAATAAACTTAAAAAAATAATTTTATTATGTCACATCATATGATTTATCTAGTAGAATGTTCCATGTTCACTGGGGAAGAATGTGTGTTCTGCTGTTGTAGCATACAGTGTTCTGGAGATGTTTGTTAGATCTACTAGACTCGTACTGTTTTTCAAGTCTAGTATTTCCTTTTAATCCTCTGTCTAATTATACCCACTACTGAAAATGGAATCTACACCTATTATTTTAGATTTCTCTTATATCTGCCCTTAAATTTCTCCCTTAAGTTCTGTCAAGGTTGTCTTCACATATTTTGGAGGCTCTGCTATTAAGCATATACATGTTTAAAATTTGTATGTCTTCTACTAATGGATTGAATCTCATTATAAAATTGCTCTCTTATACTCTAGTAACTTATTTTAAAAATTTTTATTTATTTTGAGAAAGAGAGCTGAGAGAAAGGGAGAGAGAGAATTCCAAGCAGGTCCCGCACTGTCAGCACAGTCTGATGTGGGGCTCAATCTAATGAACTATGAGATCATGACCTGAGCTGAAATCGAGAGTCAGATGCCCAACCAACTGAGCCACACAGGTGCCCCATTAACTTTTTGTTTTTAATTTTAAAGTCTATTTGTGTAGAGTTTTTTTTAAGACTTTTATTTTCAAAGCAGTTTTTGTTCAAAGCAAAATTGAGAGAAAGATACAGAGTTTTCCCATATACCCCCTATCACTACACGTGAATAACCTTCTGCTTTATCAACATCTGCCACCAGAGTGGTACATTTGTTACAACTGATGACACATCATAATCACCTGAAGTCCATGCTTTACCTTAGGGTTCACTCCTAATTTTGTGCAATCTATGGGTTTGGACAAAAGTATAATGACAATGTATCTAAAATTATAGTATCATACAGAGTATTTTCATTGCCCTAAAAATCCTTTGTGCTCCACCTATTCAATCCCACAAACTCCCAATGACTGGCAACTATTTTAACATCTCCATAGTTTTGCCTTTTACAGAATGATATATAGTTGGTATCACAGAGTATGTATCCTCTTCAGGTTGTCTTCTTTCACTTAGTAATATGCATATAAGTTTCCTCTATGTCTTTTCATAACCTGATAGTTTTCTTTTGTTTTGTTTTAAGATAATGATATTCTATTGTTTGGATGTACCATATTTATTTACCATTCACCTACTAAAGGACATTTTAATTGCTTCCAAGTTTGGTGATTTGGAATAAAGCTGTCATCAACATTTATGTGAAGGTTTTTGTGTGGACATATGTTTTCAACTTATTTGGATAAATAACAAGCACAGCAATAGCTAGATCTTATACTGAGTATAAATGAGATTCGTGTTTTTCCACTCCTCATCAGCATTTGATGTTGTCAGTGTCCTGGATTTTGGCTGTTCCAATAGTTGTGTAGTCATATCTCATTTTAATTTGCATTTTCCTGATGACATACAATGTGAAGCATCTTTTCATATGCTTATTTCCCATTTGTATGTCTTCTTTGGTAAATTGTCTGTTCACATCTTGGGCCCACTTTTAAATCAGGTGGTTTGTGTTCTTATTATTGAATATTAAGAGTTCTTTTTATAGCTTTAGGTAACAATCCTTTGTCAGATGTGTCTTTTGCAAATATTTTCTCCATGTATGTGGCTTATCTTCTCATTCTACTGACATTATCCTTTTCAGAGTAGAAGTTTTTAATTTTAATAATGTCTAGCTTATCAATTATTTCTTTCATGGATGGTGTCTTTGGTGTTGCAACTAAAAATTCATCACCATACTTAAGTTCATCTAGGTTTTCTGCTATGTTACCTTCTAAGAGCTTCAGAATTTTGCATGTTAACATTTAGGGCTATAATCCACTGAGTTAATTTTTGTAAAGGGTGTAAGGTTGGTGTCTAGATTTTTTTTCCTTCTGATGTCTACTTGTTACAGCACCATTTATTGAAAGACTATCTTTGCTTCATTGTGCTGCCTTTGATTATTCGTCAAAAATCAGGTGACTATATTTATGTGGGTCTATTTCTAGCCTATTTCATTCCACTGATCTTTTTGTCTATTCTTTCACCACTGTCACACTGTCCTGGTTACTGTGGCTTCATAGTAAGTCCTGACATAAGGTAGTGGCAGCTGTCCAACTTTATTCTTCTCCTTCAATATTATGTTGTCTATTTTAGGTCTTTTGACTCTCCATGTAAACTTTACAGTCAGTTTCTTAATATCCACAAAATAACCTCTAGAAATTTGATTGATATTGCACTGAATCAATAGATCAAGTTAGGAGGAACTGACATCTTGATAACATTGAGTATTCCTATCTATAAAAATGGAATATCTCTCCACGTTTTGTTCTTTTTTTTTTGATTCATTTATCAGAGTTTTGGGGTTTCTCTCATAAACATGTTGTACATATTTTGTTAGATTTATACCTAAGTATTTCATTTGGGGTAGTGCTAATGGAAATAGTATTGTATTTTTAATTTCAAATCTCACCTGTTCACTGATGATACATAGGACAGCAATGGACTTCCGTACATAAATCTTATATCCCACAACCATGCTATATCATTTATTAGTTCCAGGAGTTTTGTTGTTGTTGTTTCACATTTTCTACAAAGACTATAATGTCATCTGTGAACAAAGACAGTTTTATGTCTTCCTCCCCAATCTGTATCCATTTTTTTTCCCTTTTCTTGTTTAATTGTATTAGCTAGATCATGTAGTACAATATGGAAAACAAGGGGTGAAAAGACATCCTTGTCTTGTACTGATCTTAGTGGGAAAGTTCCTAATGTTTCTTATCATTAAGTCAGAAGTTAGCTGTAGGGCTTTTGTACATAGTCTTTATCAACCTGAGGAAGCTCTGTACTCCTAGATAATTGAGAGTGTCTATCATAAGTTGTTATTGGAGATTTTCAGATGTTTTTTCTACATCTATTGATATGATCATGTAATTTTTCTATTTTAGTCTGTTGATGTGATGGACAATGTTAACTGATTTCATATATGGAACTGACCTTAGGTATCTTGTATCTTGTATATAGAATGAAGACATCTTAAGTCCAATCCTTCTTTTTTTAATTGGCTGGCTATAATTAAGAATTTAAAAAGATAAAATTTTTCTACTTTAAAACGTTAAAACTCATCAATATTGACTATTGATATGAGCTTTAAGCAACTGCACTAACACATGAGATATTTTTTTTTAATATTTATTTATTTTTGAGACAGAGAGAGACAGAGCATGAACGGGGGAGGGTCAGAGAGAGAGGGAGACACAGAATCTGAAACAGGCTCCAGGCTCTGAGCAGTCAGCACAGAGCCTGACGTGGGGCTCGAACTCACGGTCCGTGAGATCATGACCTGAGCCGAAGTCGGACGCTTAACCGATTGAGCCACCCAGGCACCCCAACACATGGGATATTTAATTGTTATCATTTTTATAGGAAGAGAATTCATAAAATGATTTCCATTACAGGTAAGGAGCCATTGTTCATACAGCTGTACTTAAATAACACTTTGACAAAGAATAATACAATAAGTCATATTCAGTATATTGAAATTCTGTATTCAAATTGACTTGCCATTAAGTTTCCAGCCTATATAACCTGCTTTCATCTGCTTTTTCCCCAAAGGCATGCATCAGATGTCAGCAGATAGAAACAAGATATACTCCTTTTGTAGTGACATTCTAAGACCTCAAGAACTCTTGACAGAATTAATGTGCCCAAGTTTCAAGAAACTCTCATCTACTTAATTTGTAAAATATGACTGAGTTTTACCTTTGTTTAAAACTCAATAATAGAGATATATATGCATACTGTGACCAAAATATATCTTATCAATCCAGGGAGAATTTGGTTCAACTCTTCTCAAATATCAAGGAAGAATCTGCTTTGAGCAGATAAAAATATACATGAAAGTGTTCACTGTGTGGACTTGGGCAAGCGATTTAACTTCTCTGGACACAGATATCATTATATCTTCATTGTAGTGAGGGAATAAAAGTGCATAATCAATGCTTTCAAATAAAATAATGTAAGTAGAGATGTTCTGTAAATTTTTTAAGTCAACAATGCAAAATGTTTTATATCAATAGATGTAGATTAGATGGTGACTATCAATGGACTGTAACTGTTGACCTCATTTAGCTAAGGCTTCTAAAGTGCAGTCAGATCTTATTTCATATTTGTTACAGGGACTAAAATTTACATAAACAAGTAGAATATTCACTGTTCCTTTCTTTTTATTTCCTTATTGGTTGGTTGTCTTGACATTTCAAGACAGAGACAATGGAAGCAAAACAATTGTATTTTCACATAGAATCAATGAGGCAGAAGTTAGGTTTAAAATAGGTACAGGCTCGTAATCTCTGATGCATCCTCTTCCAACTTCCACTAATATACACATAAAAGGCAGAAAATTTTGAAAATTCCCAATGCAGAAAACTGTGACTGACAGTCAGCCAATTGCCAGATGTGGGAAAGATTTCCTCTAGGTAAAAGCCTGAGAGAACTGAACTGAAATATAACAGATAGCTTTCCTGTGATAGGCTACACTTGTCTGATTTCCTGAAAGTTAGGTAAGGAGTGATTAATTTTCTTCTCCACTGTCTGTCACTCTTATTAAAAACAAACAAACCAACAAACTAAAAATCAAGGTCTGTAGAATGTTGGGAAGGTATCTCTTTTTGTTACGAGTACTCTTTTTTAGATATACAAAAGGCTAATCCTCAATTCCCTTTTCAGTGCAACCCTTTCTGCATCCAAAGGAACAAGGCAACTCCCAGAAAGCTTAGCAAAGCTGGAGCACCAGTGATTAAAAGTAAATCATTTCAATCTGGGAAAAAAAACTCCTACCAGTTCCCAGCAAAATTATCTAGGAAACGTGATTCCCCAGTAGGGTTATCTGTGAGAACCCAAGAAATACAGATTTCTTTTCTCTATTTGCAAAGATTCGATTTCAGTCAATCTGAAGAGGTGCCTAAAGACCTATATTTTACCTCATCTTCCAAGTGATTAGAGGAATAGCCCTGTGTGGGACTCAATGATTTAAGGCTCATGACTGATATGTCCAGTATACCATTCCTTGGTTATTATGGACCCTAAAATCACAACATCACTTTCTATAATATTTTTCACCTATCACAAATCCGTTTCTTCCTGATAAAAATTAGGTCCGATGGAGCAATTCTGAATGTTTTGTTCACGTCATCATTGAAATATTCTGCAGGGAAAATAGGAAACAATTTTAGCCCAACTTTCACCTTCAACTTTGTTCTTTTATAGCTATCATACATTGCTACCTCCCTTTATTCTATAAAAACATTTTTTTAAATAAGATACATCTTCCAATTGTATATTCCAATTATGTATCACACTTCAGAAAATATCAGTGACACATATGAGATTTTCTTTACATTCCTGTGATAAAATTTCCTGTTGACTTTGTTTATTATTCATACTCTCCATTTGATTAGAGCCACATCTGTGGCTTTTCCAAGATCCTTTTGATATGCTTGCTTGGAGAGGAGAATTTCAAAGATGGGTATTCCTTTGAATAAGAACAGAAGTGGGTGAATTCTGGAATTTAATATTTAACAAAAAATGTAATGGCAATTATTATAAGACAACCTGTCATAAGAAGACTGTGCTTTTTTGCTTTTATCAACGAAAAGGATCTTTGCTATAAAATCAAATTAACCTTGTGATAGAATTTTAAGTGATTTGATTTTTCATATTACATTAGAACTTTCATTCTATCATTGTAGAAACGTGAAGAAATTGACATAATAATAACAGGCTTACCAGGCACAATTTAATTAATGAAATAATTTTCACTAATATCAAGAAGCTACTGTCATGGTCCCAGAGAGACCAAATAGTGTGGCTGAATGTCACTCAGCAATATGCTGATTGTAAGATGTAAGCACTTCAAAATCATAAATGAACAGTTTTAAATTTAATATTTTATTAAGTATTACATTTTATAAAAATCAAGTACAATTTTTAACACATGTCAGGACTTAGCTTTTTGTCATAAAGCAACTTCACAATCGATACACTTATTTTCAATTCCAGCAAAATGATTGAAAGAAATATTACTGAATTATAATTCTTCCTGGTTACATTGAGAGTACGGTTCCAAAGAAATGCAATTGATTACTTTTAATAAGTACACAAATACTTGGGTGTTTGTATGAGTTTTTTCCTTTTGAAGTATTCATTTAAGGAGGCTACTTATTTATTCTGACAGAGATATTATTACTCAAAATATTTAGGTAACTTCTTGGGAATTGCTCTCTGTACTTCTAGCACATGTATTTAAACATCCATAATGGTAAAAAAAAAATCATCTGTTCCTTGAGAGCTGATTCAATTTTGAAAACATCTCAGAATCATCTGGAGGCAAGCATTAGGAATAAATTTGATGATCAGGCTGAACATTACAGTCTGGGTCAGGAATAAATCTAAAGTAATGAAAACTAATTTAGTGACATAGCTTATAACCTGCTTTTATAGCAACTACCCCTCCAAAAAAATTATAAGATAATTTTGGGAATGGCAGCATTTTTTAGTACATTTACCGATTCCCAAAGATAAACTCTCATTGGATATGGAAGTTTGAGTATAATATTTAAAATCAATGTTATTACTGTGGAGAAATTCATCTCTTCTGATATAATGCATAGCATGTGGAAAGAAAAAAAATGTTAATAGGATTAATGAAAGGACACATTCATTAATCAAAGAATATCTATCGTAAGAAAATAATTTAAAAACACAGTGCTCTTAAAGGCACTTCCTAGGGGTGCCTGGGTGGCTCAGGCGGTTGAGCGTCCGACTTCTGCTCAGGTCATGATCTCACAGTCTGTGAGTTTGAGCCCCGCATCGGGCTCTGTGCTGATGGCTCAGAGCCTGGAGCCTGTTTCTGATTCTGTGTCTCCCTCTCTCTCTGTCCCTTCCCTGCTCATGCTCTGTCTCTCTCTGTCTCAAAAATAAAAACATTAAGAAAAAAAAATAAAAAAAAAAAAAGGCACTTCCTAAAATAATCCATATTACCTATACTTCATTTAATCACTGCATAGTGAGGGGGTTTAAGCCCCATATCAAGCACCCCAGACCTGGAGACATACACTGGAAAGATAAGCCATGTAATGTTTGTCTTTGAAAACTAGAGATGCTTAACTCTGGGTGAGCTGGAGGACTTATAGGAAACCAAGACTCTGCTTTGAAAGGCTTCTGCACAAACCCACTCACTCTGAGAACCAGCACAGAAGCAGCAGCTTGTAAAGTGCCTGGTCCATATGTAAAGGAGATTTATTGACTAATTTTAGGGTGTGTGCTGGTGGGGAAGGGACCTGTGGATAATTTCTTGGGGAATTGAAGCACTGGAGGGCACTTTTTCTTTTTCTTTCTTATTTTCTTACTCTCCTACTTAGCTGGCTGGGCACTGGAGTACTATTTCTGACACTCTCCAATCTACCTTTGCTAGCACTATTTGCCTTGCTACATATGAGCAAAAAAGGTAAAGGGGATTCAGAGGTGCAGACTTCCAGTTATAAAATAAATAAGTCACAAATATGTAATGTACAACATAGGGAATACAGTCAATAATATTATAATAACTTGATATGGTGACAGATGAAAACTAGACTTATTGTGGTGATCATTTTACAATGTATATAAATTTCAAATCACTACTCTGTACACTTGAAACTAATATTATATGTCAACTATACTTCAATAAAATTTAAAACAAATAAATAGAAATACAGAGGTAGTTTCCTGAGTTGTTAATTTTAGCCACTCTAACAGGTGTGAGGTGGTATGTCAATGTGGTTTTGATTTGTATTTCCCTGATGATGAGTGATGTTGAATATCTTTTCATGTGTCTATTTGCCATCTGGATATCTTCTTTGGAAAAGTGTCCATTCATGTTTTCTACCCATTTCTTCACTGGATTATTTGTTTTCTGGGTGTTGAGTTTAGTAAGTTCTTTATAGATTTTGGATACTAACCCTTTATCTGACATGTCATTTGCAAATATATTCTCCCATTCTATCAGTTGCCTTTTACTTTTGTGGGTTGTTTCCTTTGCTGTGCAGAAGCTTTTTATTTTGATGAGGACCAAAAAGTTCATCTTCGCTTTTATTTCCCTTGTCTTTGGCGACATGTCATGTAAGAAGTTGCTAAGGCTGAGGTCAAAGAGGTTGCTGCCTGTTTTCTCCTGTAGGATTTTGATGTTTTCCTGTCTCACACTTAGGTCTTTCATCCATTTTGAATTTCTTTTTATGTATGGTGTAAGAAAGTGGTCCAGGTTCATTCTTCTGCATGTTGTTGTCCAGTTCTCCCAGCACTAGTTGCTAAAGAGAATGTTTTTTTCCATTGGATACTCTTTCCTACTTCATCAAAATTAGTTGGCTATATATTTCTGAGCTCTCTATTCTATTCCATTGGTCTATGTGTCTGTTTTTGTGCCAATACTATACTGTCTTGCTGATTACAGCTTTGTCATACAGGCAAAGTCCTGGATTGTGATGCCTCCAGCTTTGGTTTCCTTTTTCAACATTACTTTGGCTATTTGGGATCTTTTGTGGTTCCACACAAATTTTAGGATTGTTTGTTCTAGCTCTGCAAAGAATGCTGGTGCTATTTTTATTGGGATTGCACTGAATGTATAGATTGCTTTGGGTAGTATTGACATTTTAACAATATTTATTCTTCCAATCCATGAGCATGGAATGCTTTTCGATTTCTTTGTGTCTTCTTCAATTTCTTTCATAAACTCTCTATACTTTTCAGCATACAAATCTTTTACCTCTTTGGTTAGGCTTATTCCTAGTTATTTTATGGTTCTTGGTGCTATTGTAAATGGGATCGATTCCTTGATATCTCTTTCTATTGCTTCATTATTAGTGTATAGAAATGCAACCAATTTCTGTACATTGATTTTATATCCCACAACTTTGCTGAATTCATGTATCAGTTCTAGCAGTTTTTTTATGGAGTCTTTCAGGTTTACCATGTAGAGTATAATGTCATCTGTGAAAAGTGAAAGTTTGACTTCTTCTTTGCCAACTTGGATGTCTTTTATTTCATTTTGTTGTCTGATATTTGAGGGTAGGACTTCCAACACTATATTACACAACAGTCCATGTCATGTTCCTGACCTTGGAAAAAAGCTCTCAGTTTTTCCCCATTGAGAATGATACTAGCTGTGGGCCTATCTTACATGGCTTTTATGATGTTAAGGTATGTTCCTTCTATCCCAACTTTGTTGAGGGTTTTTATTAAGAAAGATGTTGTGTTTTGTCAAATGCTTCTTCTGCATCTATTTACAGGATTCTTATCCTTTCTTTTATTAATCTGATGTATCACATTGATTTATTTGCGAATATTGAACCAGCCCTACAGCCCAGGAATTAATCCCACTTGATCATAGTTAATAATTCTTTTAATATATGAATATGTGAATTCTTTTAAAATATGAATTCGATTTGCTAGCATCTTGTTGAGAAGTTTTGCACCAATGTTCATCAGGGATATTGGCCTATAATATTCCTTTTTAGTGGGGTGTTTATCTGGCTTTGGAATCAACGTAATTCTGGCTTCATAGAATGTGCCTGGAAGCTTTTCTTCCATTTCTATTTTTTGGAATAGCTTGAAAAGAATAGGTATGAACTCTGCTTTAAATGTCTGGGAGAATTACCCTGGGAATTCATCTGGCCCAGGACTCTTGTTTGTTGGGAGATTTTTAATAAAAAAATCTTTTATCAATTGAGGATTGATAAATCCTCAATTTCTTCAAAGATGTGGAGAATGGGGAACCCTCTTGCACTGTTGGTGGGAGTGTAGACTGGTGCAGCCACTCTGGAAAACAGTATGGAGGTTCCTCAAAAAATTAAAAAGAGAATTACCCTATAATCCAGCAATAGTATTACTAGGAATTATCCAAAATATACAAGAGTACTTATTTGTAGGGGCACATGTACCCCAATGTTTATAGCAGCACTATCAACAATAGCCAAATTATGGGAAGAGCCCAAATGTCCATCAACTGATGAATGGATATAGAAGATGTGGTATATGTGTGTGTGTGTGTGTGTAAAAGAGTGTGCACACACACACACACATACACACATTATGGAATACTACTTAGCAATGAAAAAGAATGAAATCTTGCCATTTGCAACAACATGGATGGAACTGGAGGGTATTATGCTAAGTGAAATAAGCCATTCAGAGAAAGACAGATATCATATGATTTCACTCATATGTAGAATTTGTAAAACTTAACAGAAGACCATAGGGGAAAGGAAGGAAAAATAAGTTCCAAACAGAGAGGGAGACAAACCATAAAAGACTCTTAAATATAGAGAATGGAGGGATGATGGGTTGGGGGAGTGGGGAAAATGGGTGATGGGCATTGTGGAGGGCACTTGGGATGAGCACTAGGTGTTGTATGTAAATGAAGAATCATGGGAATCTACTCCTGAAGCTAAGAATGTGTATTAGCTAACTTGACAATACATTTAAGAAAAGAATGAAAGAAAGAAATACAGAAGTAGTTTAACAAACTGTTTATATGTGCCCTGTGAGTATATGTCCTTTTAAAGCCTGCATTGCTGCCGTTAACTTATTAGATTCTCTAGCTACATAAGGAAAATCAGTTTAAAGTTGTTTAATCACAGCTTTAATAATTAAATATTTTAAAGAATTCCTGGCCTCCACCCACCTGAGTAATCTACCCTCTCTTTAAGGCAGGAGCATTTTGAGCTGCTTGCCTTTTTCTGTCTTTTGAATGTGAATTTCCCTCTTCACACTAATTTATATGTATCTTTCAAGTCTTAACACTAATAATACTTCCTTTGTGAAATTATAACAAAATCACTCAAACAGACTTAGTATCCCCTCTTTAAAACTACATAATTCCGTGTCATACCTCTCTCACTGCATTCAATACTAACATTTACAGGTGTGTCTGCTCTGTACTCCTAGATTCCTTCAAACTGAGTCCTTCGCTTTCCAACTTTGTACTCCAACCAATACCATAGTGTCTGGCACATAGTGTGTTTTATAACTAACTGTACAATAAATAAAACAGACTTTCTCCAACAACTCACATTAATAGTCTCTAACCTGAAATACTTAAGAACCTTTCATTTTGTTCTTCAACTTAACATCATTACATTCTGAAAAAGGCAAATTGAATAATCTACCCCCAGGAAAATCCTTCTAGACACGCACTTTTGAATATAATCTGTCTTGATATTATTATTACAAACAAAATTCTTAAAATAATTCACAGTTCTTAAAATATTATATTGCCAGGTAACTAGCTTCTTAATGAGGACAATTTCATTATTTCTTGATTCATTCAACAAATATTGATTGAAAACATAAATATGTAGAAATGTGTTTAGCCTTTAAGAAGAGGTTTTTTAATCTCTTGTATCTCAAAGTAATTTCTTTGTCTATTTTATATTCTATTACACTTTAAGTTTAAACACATAAGGGAAAAAAGTAAATATATAACCATATTTAATTCCATAGACTTACCTCAAAGCAATTTGAACAGGGACATGAAAACAATCTTCCTGGCTTTTAGTTGTATAAAAACAATGATTTTTTTTTCTCTCTCCTGTAATACTTAGGTCTGTGTTCTTTTACTTTCCATGTTTTTTATTTGTTTGTATGTTTGTTTAACAATGTAGGGCTGCATTAGTTTATTAAAGGAGAGGTCAAAACCTTCTACTTCATTAAATCAGGTCTTTTTAGTTCTTAAATGACAGTTAATGCTTGAGGGAACTTTCTGTCCACCATTTGCTATTGCTCACAGCAATATTTTCAAAATATTTTCTTTCAAAAATGCCCCATTTCTGGACCTATATCACATGCCCCAAATTTTTAAAGGACTAGACATTACTTTCTTCCTATATTGACTCTCACAATACTTTAATTACTAAAATACTTTAAGACACTAAATATATTATATATTATATATATAAATATATATATTCAATATATATATTGAATATGAATATGAATATATATTATATATGTAAATATATATATTCAATATATATAAATATATATATTCAATATATATATTGAAATTTATAAAAGATGCTAACTAAAAAGAAGTGATTCTTCACGTGAAAAACTTTTAAGGAGAAATTTTATTTGAATAGTAATGTGTAATGTGATTAATTTTTTTCCATATTGAATTCAACAAAAATACCTAGTAAATTGAATTACCTGGAAATAAATACAAACATCCTACTGTAAAATAGATCAGTTTTCATGCATTCACAATAGTCAACCCAGAAAAAGGAAGACAAGGAAAAAAAAAATAAAGCCAAATCTGGCATCTAGGAGAAGAAAGGGGAGAGAAAGAAGAGGTGATAATACAGTAGTAAAGCAGAGAGGATAAACACAAAGACCCACGATGTGAAGAAGGTCTAGCAAGCAACAGCTACTTCATCAAATGGAAAGAAATACAAGCACTAAAGAGGTCGGCAATAGAACTGTTCTAGATTCTATTTAAGTAATTCTTCTTCTGTTATTTTAAACCTACTTTTAAATTTTTTCTTATTGTTTATTTATTCGTCAGAGAGAGAGGCAGAGCATGAGCTGGGGAGGGGCACGGCGAGAGAGGGACACAGTATCCAAGGCAGGCTCTAGGCTCTGAGCTGTTGGATGCTTAACCCACTGAGCCACCGAGGCACCCCTCAGTAATTCCAAGATGTTGCTATTGTGCATGTAGGAGAGACCAAAAAAGGAAAATGAGTCAATAGAGGAGCTCAGTTTCAATATTTTGTGAAGCTTTACCAGGCGTTTGGAAACTAAAACTTACCAAGCCCTCATGAAGCTTATCTTAGTTGGCAGAGAAAAACAATAAACTTATTAGTTTATTAGTTAAGTACTGTAAGAAAGACAATTGGGTTAAGGAAGATGAGGAGTGGGTGGGTAGTCAAGAAGGTAAGCTGCGGTGTTAAGTAGGCTAGTTAGGTAAGCCTCACAGTGAAGGTGAGATTTTAGAAAAACATGGTAAGAGTGAGTTAACCAAGAGGGTGCCATAAGGAAGAGCATTCTAGGTGCAGGGAACAGAAGAGCAAAAGTGTGAATGTATGGGGAGTGTTCCATAAATAAGGAGAAGTTCTAATAGCTAGAACAGAGTTAGTCAGAGGAAAAAATGTGGAACAGGTCCAGGTGGCAAGGGCAGGATAAAGGTATATAATGTGGGTCCTTGAAGACTATAATAGGGATTTTGGCTTTAATTAGTATGACAGGGCTTCTACAGGGTTTTGAGCAGAGGAAGGACATGAGAAAAGACTGGTAGAGGGCATGAAGGGGGTAAGGAGGTAAAGCCAGTGGGGCCTTTTGGGAAACTAAGTGCTGTCATCCCAGTGAGAATTAATGGAGGTACATAGCAGGGTAGAAGCAGTGGAGGTGTTGAAAAGTGGTCCGATTCTGGATATATGAGCAATGCCTTTGTACCCCAAAATGTTCTTTCTCATTCTTCTAAATTATTAAAACCATAATGTGTTGCCAAACAACAGTAGCTAAAACATAATAAAAATCTGAGATAAAGTAATAATTATGTAAGGATGCAGAATACTTTGTGATGACCAAATAACTAATACAGGTGTTGACAAAAGGAAAAAATGTGTTTTATCAGTATTTTCACTGTTTAGCACTAGAAGGATTTGAGGGGTCATTTCTTTTGTTGAAACTCCTTTTTAAATGTCTCTACACGATTCTGAAACCTTATAAATTATATTTGGAATGGATTCAATATTTGCCCCACACACCATTTTGTTAAACTGTTAATTTAAAATGTTCTGTTATAATATTTGTTAATATATTTTATTAAAATGTTAAACATTGAACTGGGTTTGGGGGAATATAGTTATATTTTTTCCTATGTAAAATTCATGTGAAAAATGTGGGGCTTTTTTTGAGAGAGATACACATTCCACAAAGTTTGACTTAAAAAGCCACAGGTGATTGTTTTACCGAATATGTTAAGGACATGTTCTGCAGGCTATACCTACATTTTGAAGACCTAGTCAATATTGTTTCATGATGGGTTGGGGATGAAGTGTGAGAGAAAGCCAAGAGTTAGGGAAGACTCTAAGATATGTGGGTTAAGCAAACAGGAATGATGGAGTTGCCATCACATGAGATGGGGAAGGTTATGGGGGGAGGCATTGTGGTTTGGGGGGAGGCATTGTGAGGATGCACATCAAGATCTCACCTGGAACACACTGAGTTACATATATTTACTAATATCTAATATAATATAGATGCCAAGTACATAGATATTCTAGTCTGGAAGAAAGGCAAAAGTTTGGGACTAGAGATGTATATTTAAAAGTCTAGTGGACATTTCAGGTTTTTAATGATGAGAGTGTCAAAAGAATGAAAGAAGAGAGAAGACAACTAAGCACAATAACAATAAGATGGAGAAGAGGAGGAAACATCAAAGGAGACAGTGCCAGGCAGAATAACATCTCCCCTAAAATGTCTACATCTTAACCTCAAGAATCTCTGAAACTGTTATGCCACAATACTAAGAAGAATTAAGGTTGCTAACCAGCTGACCTTAAAACAGGGAGATTATAATCAGTTAGCAGAGGTATTCCTAAAAGTAGAAGTGAGGGACAGAAAAAGAGACCATGTCAAAGTGATGCAATTTGGGAAAGATCTGACCACCCGTTGCCGGCTTTGAAGATGGGAGCCAAGGAACATGGACTACCTCTAAAAATGAGATATTAACAGTACTTACTTACATTTTGATGTTTTTCAATTTGAGGTACACATTGGATTCACTTTAGAAACCTTAAAAATATCTCATGCTGTCATCCCCTCACCTTATCCTCAAATTCTTGTTTTCCTTATTTAATAAGAATCACCTCATCACGTATCTAGGGTTGTGCATCTAGGGTTGAGACCTCTGCCCTACAGGGTTATCATGAGAATTATCTGAGCTAGTCCATTAAAGTGCTTAGAACACCCTTGCCAAGTGGTCAATGAATACTGATCTACTTTAATGATCATCATTTTACACTGGAATAAATTAAGCTTCAGGAGATACAGAAACTTGCCTAAGATTATAGCTGATAAGTAGCAACATCAGGTCTAATTTCAAACATGGGTTCATTGCAGTAATTGAATCTGACTACAATAACAAAAGAAAGACAAGTAAAAAACCTTATTTCACATAAAATGTTTTATCAATAGTAGTCCATTTTGGGATTATTAAACAGCTGAAATGTTATTCTGTACTGATTTTATTCCAACATGTTTTTTGTTTCCTTATGTTATTTTTAATAGTTCATTATTAATGTGTTAAAATAATGGAAGATGGTTGCTCTACAGTACATTTACAAATAATTTAGTTTCCACTGAAAGAAAATTATGGTACAAATGAAACCACTCAGGGGTGCCTGTGTGGCTCAGTCAGTTAAGCATCCAACTTCGACTCAGGTCATGATCTCATGGCTCATGAGTTCAGGCCCCACATCCAGCTCTGTGCTAACAACTCAGAGCTTTGAGCCTGCTTTGGATTCTGTGTCTCCCACTCTCTGGCCCTCCCCCACTTACTTTCTCTCTCTCTCTCTCTCAAAAATAAATAAACATTAAACAAAAAAAAAAAAGAGAAAGAAATGAAACCACTCAAATACCAACACTGCCATTTACTGTTTGGTTCACCTAGGCCCTTCATAATGAACATCAAAATAATAATAGCTAAGATTCATTGAGTTCTTACAGGACACTTTATATGTATTAAGTAATTTAATCTTCTCAACAGTTCCATGAGTTAGATCATTTACTGCTCTATTTTTTTCAGATGAGAAACTCTCGGAACAAGTTGCTTTATCTATAAAATAGAGAGAATAATATAATAACACAGAAAAACTACAAATAGAAAGATAATGAGCGTTTTCTAATTAGACCTAACAGAATCAACAGTGTCGAGATTTGGGGAGGAACAAAAGTTGCAAGAAAGATGCTTAAAATGATACCACGAGCGATGAAGCAGGAAAACTCATTTAATCTGAATGTGTGGAAGAAAAAAAACTGTCAATAAAAGGAATACTTTCCAGGGAATAAATTTTTTTCACTCTCTACTCATTGTTTGTGTCTACAGATTCAGAGAAGATTTGTCCTTAAAATGGAGAGCAACCTAAGACAGCACCTAGTAGGAGGTGTGGCTTATGGTTTTTGAGAAGGCAGGAATTAGGGGCACGGGCATCTGAACTAAAGGGCAAGGGGAGAAACATGGCAGCCATGCAGGGAAGGAAAGATGGCAGTTGATGCAGACAGGAGCCTCAATGGAAATTCATGGTCACCCTCAAAATGTTAAGCAACTTTTTTCTAGACCTGAGACTTGAAAATACCACTCTTCTCTCCCAAATGATAGGTCTAGCATGGATTGGGAGAGTCTGAAACATGCCACTGAGTTCCTAGAAGATTTGCAAAGGTGCCACCAAAATATAAAAACAAGTGCCCCCAAGGACAAAGGGAAGGGCAATGATATCCACTGACATGAAATTATGAATTATTTCATTATTCTTACCACTTGATGGGTGTTATTTTTGATAAGTGTAACCCCCAATTATATATTTTTTTCATAAGAGTACTTGTATGTTATTCCAAATGAGAAATGCTAGAAACAGGAATATGCCATCTGACATTATGCCATGAGCTAATCACACAGGATACATTCACATAAAATAGTACTGAGATGAATGTTAAATAACATCTATATTAAAGAGTTTTTATTAGGATTAGAGATAAGGCAGATAAAATCTAACAGTTGTCTACATGTTTTTAGCACCTAATGGGTATAGTTGTATGATAAAGCAAAAGTATCAGTTCAAGCACAACAGAATTTGTAGTTACAAAAGTTTGCCTTCCAACTATAGTAAAACTTAAAAATCAAATTCCTTGATAAATAAACACTAAATAACAAAAAATTCTCTCTCAGAAGGACTCACATCTGGAAATAAGTTGAACAAGAAATTCTATCCCAAAATATTAAGGGAGTACCTGTCTATAGGGCAGGCATCTTCTACCGCTAGGCACAATTTTAATGGCAGGGCTGGGGGGTCTCCGATCCATCTCATGTGTTTCTTATTGTCTTTTCCTTGAAGGGCTTACCTAAAAATACTGACCAGTTATAAGTCTGTTTGTCCTCTACCAGAGTAAATCTAGATTCAAAGTATCACAATCCTTACTTATTATAAATCTTTCCTCATTTGCCAAGTGAAAACTTATTGAAATATATATTCTCTTGCATGTATGTGAACATTCCTCCAAAGTTTGTATAAAAAACACCTGAAAATTTAAATTTTTCTTCTCAAAAAATAAAATTAAAAAAAAAATTTCAAGTCTATTTTAGATGCCAAATTCAGTATCAATGCAGCTCACATGTAAATTGTGAATAAAGTATAAAGATTCATTCTCTACATATTTACAAAACCATATCACCTCTTCCCCTCTCTTATATGCCCAGTGTTTCCAATCACAGCAGTAAGTGTGATTGCTCATGCAAAAATTTGCACCTGTGACCATTTACAAAAATCATACATTGGTATGCACTAAAAATCAGAATATTCATGAGTTGTGCATGATAGTTTTTCAAAACCAATGCAAACGGAGAGGCTGTAGAAAAAGCCCATTATTTGCATGTAATATTCTGTCAAAGAAACACACAATTTGGCCTTTCCTTACCCATTGTAGGTACCATTTTCAGGATGTGATACTTTTGTCAAAGATAAGATGAGAAAATAAAAGCTATGACTACCAAGTCTATATTCGCACTGTCTTTTCTCATTAGTATTCTGAAGGGTTTTTTTTTTCTGCTTGAAAAATTGCTGTCACTTTTCACATTTTAACACCCAGCCATCAACTTTTTCATAAATGCAATCACACCAGGAACTTCTTCATCTGCATGTGTCAAAAGGAAGATGTAAAATATGTATATTTCATGACATAATAACATTCTACAAATTTCATAATGGAATTCTGCTACCATTGGAGATATCCAATAGCTGGTTGTTCATATGTGCAAGTCTGCAACTTTGTGACCTATTTTTGGCACTTTTTTTTTGTCAAGTTATCTCTTTTTCTATGACGTCTATCTATCCAGAAGCTACCTTAGAAGATATCTCTACTTCTTTACTTGTGCTATAGAAATAAATTTTGGTCAGAACTTTAATTTCTTTGACTGAATATTAGGAGATAAAAGTGAGTGCAAAATGGTTTAAAGTAAAACCTATCTAGCCTAAAATAAAATCCCCATTTAAGCAAACAAGTACTTTATTTTTTTTAATGTTTGATTTATTTATTTTGAAAGAGAGAGCGAGCACATGGGAGTGGGGGAGGGACAGAGAGAGAGACACACACAGACAGACAGACAGAGAGAATCCCAAGAAGTTTCCATACAGTCAGTGCAGAGCCCAACATGGAGCTCGATCTCATGAACCATGACATCATGACCTGAGCTGAAATCACGAGTCAGATGCTTCACTGACCGAGCCACCCAGGCACCCCTAAGTGCTTTATTTTTACATGAAGAATATGGCCTCTGAAAATCTGCTGCTGAATCCAGAATTGGATAATCAGGATTAACATGTACATTTGTGTAAAGTATGCACTTCCTAAACACAAAGGGGCTAGGTATACCTGGTATATAAACCCGATGCCCTTTCTCTGAGCTAAGATATCAGAGGATTATTGAGTGTTGAAATTACGCATGCCAAGGTCACTGCCCAAACCTTGAAACATAAGAAATGGTCTTATCAGTTTCCTATTGCTACTGTCGTGATTTACCACAAAATTCATGTCTTAAAACAACATTGATTTATTCTCTTATAATTCTAGAGGTCTGAATTCTAAAATCAGTTTCACCAGGCTAAATAAAGGCTTTACCAGAGCTGGTTCTTTCTGAAGGTTCTGAGAGTAGAATCCTCTTCCTTGTTTTTTCTTGTTTTTTGAACTACATGTTTTACATTCACTGGCTCATGGTGCCTTCCCCCATCTACATAGTCAGTAACATAGCATCTTCAAATCTCTGTTTCCATCATCCTATGGCCTTCAGTCTCTAGGATCTCCTGCCTCTCATAAGGCCCCCTGTGACTACAATCAACCCAGCCAGATAATCAGGGATACCCCCCCCCATTTCAAGATTTTTTTTAACGTTTATTTATTTTTGAGACAGAGAGAGACAGAGCATGAACAGGGGAGGGTCAGAGAGAGAGGGAGACACAGAATCTGAAACAGGCTGCAGGCTCTGAGCGGTCAGCACAGACCCCGACGCGGGGCTCGAACTCACGGGCCATGAGATCATGACCTGAGCCGAAGTCGGACGCTTAGCCGACCAAGCTAAGAGGCGCCTCTCAAGATTTTTAATCACTTCTGCAAAGTTCCTTTTGTCCTCTGAGGTAACACAGTCACATGTTCCAGGATGAAGACACCTTGAAGAGCCACTTTGCAGCCCGTGTCAGTAGTCAATAGATGATAGAATTTCCTATTTTCTTCAGTAGTAGTATATAAATGCAGCATAGGGTAGTAGTGGAAGGATCAGTGGATGAGTGGTTGTGGTAGTAGCAACAGCAGAAGTAGTAGCGGTAGTAAACAAGTTATGGCTAATAACCATGTGTAAGTTGTGTTTTAAAAGATGCTTGCCTCTCTACAGATCTTTCTAGCCAGCCTACAATTGGACATAAAATGTCTAAGCTTAATTTTAGTCCTTTGATTTTAGCACTTCTTAGACAGCTAGCATATTAATCTATCAAGTTCCTACATGATTTAATAAAGAGATCATATAAAAAGTGATAAATGCTTCCTCTTTAAATCAGAAGCCCAGTAAATTCTTGAAGTGATGCACAAAATGAGTGCATTTTTATCGGAAATAGGAAGAGATAAAAATGGAAAGGTAAGGATTATAATATGTTATCTTAAGAGTTAGGATATATAAGGACAATGAGGAAGATGAGAAGGAAAAAAGTGGGAAGAGGAATATATTCATTGAGTTCTTATAATGTAGTAGGCACTGATTTTTGGCACTTTATTTACATTTACTCTATTTATAATCATAGCTTTATGAAGTGGATACTATTATTGTTCCTGTTTTACAGAGACAAAAATGGAAACAATGAGCTGGGTTATACTGGATTTGTATATAAATCAGGTATATATTTCAGGTACCTTGGCTCCAGGGTCCAGATTCTTAACCATTAATCCACAATAGGGAGCAGTGGGTTGCCAAGGGGCAGCATGCCTCTCTAAACTCCACCTCCCAAAAGGAAGTTATTCCTGCTTGGGTTAGTAAGAGGGGGACGTAAGAGACTTAATTTGCCAATGTTGGCACCTCATTTGTCTGTTTTTAAGTTTGAGAATTTCATCGAGTCTTTCATCTGAGATGGGAAGGGAGTGAGAAGAGGAAGGTGTACAAAAACTGAGATATACTAGTGAAAATTGGATTGTGTATTGAGTTAAAATAACTCTTTTCCTCATCTGAAAATTAACACTTGTTCATAGAAGTTTTTAAAAATGCAGAATCGTACAAAATAAAAATCATGGTAATCTGATGATGCCTTTTCTTTTTAAAAAAATTTTTATAGAATTACAATGTTTGGTATCCTGAACATTTTCTAAAGAAATAAGTTATAATTTATGGTATTTAAATAGGAATTAGTCTGAAGGTAGGCAACCAGCAGTATTTTGGAAGTTGTGTGGATCAAAATACTTTGAGAATATGAAAGCTATTTAAAATAGAAATTTTAAATATAATTTCAGAAAGTTTCATTTGCAATCCATCTCACATCTATATGCAGCTAAGAATCACTGATCTAGATAATTACAGTAATCTCCATCAGACTCTGCTATGGCAATCTGGTACACTGCCAACACTGAGCGACATTATTTTGACAATGAAACACCAGAAGGTCTTATTTTAATGGACAGTTTTTCAATGTTCCCAAATATATTTTTTCAGAAGAACACAGTTTTTGTTAAATATGGATTTTTATATGCTCATCTCTATAAGAAAATCACAGGAAATGAAGTGCAATGTTAAGAAAGTATTAGTTCCAACTTAAGGTTTGCATTTGGTTATTTCATCAATTTGTTTCAAACATGGTGTTTCTTATTTCACTGTATTACGTTTTCACTGTGAAAATAAGCAAAATGTAGAAACTGCCAAGAAGGGAAAAAATATAAATATTTCACAAATTAGTAATAAACTTTATTATAAATTATTTTAATTTCTTTTTATATCTAAATGAAATTATATACAAAAAATAATAAATAGAGGGAAGCCACTGTTTTGAACATTTCACATGTTTCATTCATTTTATTCTTCCAACATATCAAGAGGTTGGTATTCTTATCAGTTTCACTGAATAGAATAAGTTATAAATAATGTCCTTAGGATCATACAACTAGTAAGCACTGGAAGTAGGAATGAAAACTTTTTAGTTCAAGATTCTCTCTCTCTCTCAAACTCACCGAGCCACCTTGCTTTGTAAAGGAGGAAAATGCAAAGGAAAGTAAAATGCCATAGAAATCACAGTGGGCCTTTCAAAAAGTAGTGGATAGGGAAGCACCTCAAGTGCCCTTTGATAGATGAATGAATAAAGATGCGGTATGCACACACGCACAAGCACACACACCACCACCCGAAGTAATTAGAATACATGTATTGAAGGAACAAATGAAATTATTTATAGGCATTTAACTGATTTAATCCTCACATAAAATCCATAAGATTATTTTTATTTTTATCCCTACCTTATAGATGAGGCAAATGAGCATTAAGAGAAGTCACTAGACTTACTCTGGTCTTTCAGAGAGTAAGAGTTCTAGCAAGGATTTGAATCCAGCTGATAGCTACTGAAGTCTTAGTTAGCAATAAGCTAAAAATTATGTATATCTAATGCTTAAGAAACAAATCCAGAATACTAATAAACAAAATTAGGAATTTGACTGTGGTAATGTCTATCACAATGATTGCTAGTTTTCATCTATGAATCCATAATAAAACAAAATTTGGTTCTAGGACACTAAAATTAAATTTCTCCAAAAGAAAAGATATTTCAACATTTTAAAGTTTGGTTAATATGATCCTTTTAAAAATTATTGAAATAATGGAATCAAGAAAATAGAAGAATATTGGCTGTCACCGCTAGAAATTCTCACTATGAACCTGACATTACTGTATTTAGCTTAAGGAGTTTTATAAAGGTCATTCTTGACTGCAGAACAGTTTAATAAATTATAAGATTCTGAGATTCCTTAAAGTACAGAGAGTCTTCAAATTGTTTTATTCACTGACTCAAAGCCATAATTTACTTTTGGCATTGACTATAAGGATTTTAGTTTTTTGTTTCTTTTTTTAAACATATGCATAATATTTGGAGTAACACATATCTGTAAGCAAGAGCATGTTTTTTGTAATATTTAGAAAAATAATTTGTTTTTTAATTATAAGTAAAGGATTTTTAAATATGGGCTACCCGTGTCATATCTTGATTTATTTGTGATTGCAAATCAAAATGTATGTAGGCCTACCTATCATTACAGCCTAAAGACCTTTTTTTTGGTAGTTTAATTTATGTTGCAAATGTTATACTGTATTTGCATTCAATATTCTTCATCAAAAGCTCTTTAAATATTTAGCAAAGCTTAAAGGCAATTTTCATTTGTATTAACTCTTTGGCTATTTATTTATAAAAATACAATGGAATTGATAAATTATAAATGGAACTCCTGGCTTCATTATGGGGGTGGGGGAGTTCCTCTGTCTTTAACAATACAATTTAAGCTTTCTGAGGGCTTTGAAAATGTGTTTGTTTACTATATCAGCCTTTTGGATTTGGAGAGGATTTTTAGTTTCCAACGAGGGACAAATACAAATATTTGCACTGATTTTACTTATCCGGTTAGGCATTGATAATGCTAAGGATGTCTGGCATAAAGACACGAGGGATATTAAACATCGAAGTGTTAGTGTGTACTTTTATTTCTGCAGTAACTTCAACTTAACTCATAACAATCCTTAGGCAGATTCCCTCAGGTCCTTGTAGGTAATTGTTTTGTTTTTATTTTTTTCAATATTTATTTACTTTGAGAAAGAGAGAGAGAGAGTGCGAAAGAAGGAGAGGGGCAGAGGGAGAGGGAGAAAGAGCATACCCAGCAGGCTCCGCGCATGGTTAGTGCACAGAGCTGGATGCAGGGCTGGAACTCAGGAAACCGTGAAATCATGACCTGAGCTGAAACCAAGAGTCCGAATCTTAACCAACTGAGCCATCAGGCACCCAACAATTTCAGTATTTTCAGTGTGTCCTTTTGTGTGTTCCCAGAATCTAAAATGTACTAAAAACAGTCAACTGGCAAAGTCAAGTTCAAGGTTCCTGAGGTATGCACAAGGAGGAATGAGCTGCAGTGCCAGCAGCAGAAGAGACAGACGGATCTCAAACATCCAGCCTCCTTCATATAGGAGCTAACACAACCCAAAACTGCACCGTGATTGAAGTAAATAAAGATCACAACTCTAAGACTTGAAAAAGATAAATTTTAAGCTTTTCATTGCCTCATTGAGTTAAAGAGAATCTTTTTTTTTTAATTATTCTAGAGCCATTATTTGAGTCTTTAAAAACAAGAAAGGAAACACTTCCCTTTGTAGGTTAATTGGAGAGACTGCAGGGATCAGAAAGATGAAGCTAGAATGAAATCAATTTTAGAGATCAACAAAGTTCTACTCCATGCTTCTCACTTCGAAACCCTCCAAAGTACGTATTGCTAATTTAGGTGCCTCAAAAACCTCACCCAGTTCAGTTCCGAAATACCCAGAATTCCATTTCTTTTTTTTTCAAATTTATTTATTTTTGAGAGACAGAGAGAGACAGAGCATGAGCAGGGGAGGGGCAGAGGAAGAGGGAGGCACAGAATCAGAAGCAGGCTCCAGTCTCCAAGCTGTCAGCACAGAGCCCTATGCAGGGCTCGAACCCACCCACTGTGAGATCATGACCTGAGCCAAAGTAGGATGCCCAACTGACTGAGCTACCCAGGCGCCCCCAGAATTCCAGTTCTAAACAGTGTATCACATAACTTTTTTTCTCTCTGCTCAGAGATTTGTACTTTGCAGTAATGCTCACTCTCGATAATCTACACTTTTATACATGTATTATTTTTCCAATTGGAGTTAAGTCATGCTATGATAACAAGAACCTTAAAAGCAGTGAAATAAAAAGAAACATTAACTTACTAAAAGGGATTTGAAGGAAAAAATAAGGAATTATTCAGAGTCTTCTGAGGCTGTTTTTATAAAAAGGACAAAAGAGAATCTATGAAATGCAAAATATCAGAAATTTGTTCAAAAAGCCAAAAATATTCAGAGATGAATTGTTCAAAGAAAACCTTGAAGGTGACATGCCACCAAGTCATTTAGCCAGCACCTTTCCTGTGTTTGTTCCAAAATTTCAGGGACAACATTTAGAAACAGCACGTCACAGTCCCAGATAAGAAACTCCCTTCTCACCTGCTATGATTCACACTGCAAAACCATTTCAAACAAGTCCTATTAAATAGCTGATCTCTTTCCTCAACAAGGACTAGATGATCAGAAAAACCTTAATTATTTCATTCCCTGATTCTCTCCATCCTGTTTTTAGATATCTCTCCCATTTCAATTCATGCTGGGGAAGGCATCACCTACAGGGAAGAAGGGTATGCAAACCTTTGGGCAGCTTGACAGCTTGTCAGAAATCTAGCTTGTGTTGCAAGACAGAATGAGAACAACAAAGTTTATCTGACATTCTCCATCCCAGCAGCTAAAGGAAGATGTAACTTTTCCTATTGGGATTGATATTTCCCAGAGGAGAGAAACCTTTCTCACTTACTGCATCTAAAATGCTTCATTAGAGACCATGCACAGTGCATTACTGCAAAATGAAAAATCAGTTTTAAAGGAAATTTTTGATAGGTTCCAGTTTTACTCCACTAAGTAAACTAGACTCCCCCTAGCTCTGGGAGTTTGCTTTTGTGCAAGCTGCCCTTAACTGATAGAAATCTGAAGTCAGAGCTTTTATCAATTGTTTTCCTATGCCCCCCTTCCCTCTCTCCATAGCCCCAATACTTTAAATGCCTGCATGGCAAACATAATTAATCGACTGCTATACAAAGAGAAAGGATCATTTATAGGTAAAGGTTGGAACATCTTATTTTCTGGAAAACCATTGAAAATATCTTCATATAATAAAATCAGTCATTTATATAATGGTGACAAATAGGAAGGTAGAGAGAGACCATAGCCTACCTATATTTGGAGTGATCAACTTGAAATTGAAACACAATTCATATTGTATAAACTGTGGCTATTTATACAAAATTATGAAAATTAGAGTAAAACTGCAGAGCTAGAAAGAAATTATGTTTAGCTAAGGAACAAACAGAATGAAAGTAAGTAAAAATTATGAATATAAATGGAGAAAATGAGGTTGATATTATATCATGTTTTATTATTTGTGCATAGCAGATGCAGTATTACTAATACATTGGTCACAGTGTGGAGAGCTAATTAAAGGCTTGCTATTTATTCTATCCAGAAGATTGATTTTATTCTCTTATTTATCTAAACTGGACACTAACCTTATAAGCAGAAAAACAAGATTTAAAGTCTAACCACTGAACATTTTTCATGAAAACAGAAATAGTTACCATATCATTTCTTTTCTACCCAACTGTGATCCCTCCTTTCCCTAAATGAGTGGTATTCCATAATTTTTTGGCAGGGGGAGGTTGCTATAGACCATACTGGGATCTGTGTTTTTATTTTTTTTTCCTTCACATAGACACCCTAAAAATAGGAAAACATGCCCTTATGTTTCTAATTCCTACGAATATGGATGAAAAATCTGGGGGTATAAACTTTAAGGATATGTTTTGACAACTCTCCTGTTTATTGAATATGTGTACTTGAGAATCTCTTTCCAGAGGAGATCCCAAATTGCACAGATGCCCACCCACATGGTATTCTCTGAATGTCTCTGAAAATGACAAATGCATTTTACTAAATGAAAGTCAATTGTCTCACCCGTAAAGGTGAAAAGGAGACAATTAGTACAAGAGACTTACTGAATATGACTTAGTTAATGATTGGGAAGCTCTCTAAAACACATTAAAGAGAAGGAAAAGACTTCTTCAGAATATCTGTGGTGTGTTTTGCTACCCTCTTAATTGATTTTTCACTTCAAAAAGGAAATGTGTAAAAAAGACAAAAGCAAAGAGCTACACCTCCAACATTATGCATCATTAGCTGAGCACTGCTCCATTTTAATGTTCCTATAATTGATTTTGCAGCCCCAGACAAGTACAGAGAGCACTGATTGTGGGTACAAGGTGGCTGTGACTCCGTGAAAAAATGCAGGCACACTATGAATACCTTGGTTTAGAAAAAAGCATTTCCTGGGTACTTCATTTCAGCTGGTAGTGCAAATAAACCCACTGATGTCAGTGGGCCCTGTGCTTCTCTACTTATCAGGGGTAAATCCATGGTTAAGAAGTCAAAATGTGTAATGTCCTTAAATACTTTGGAAACTTCAGGAAAGGGAGAGGCAACATCTTGATCTTGAAGAAGCTTGATCTTCTTCTCAATGTTGGTGCTATTTTTTATAAGATGTTAATTTAACACCATACAATCTCCATTTCCCACACATTCGTTTCCCTAAAGTTTACATTGATTTGTGTATATTTAATTGCACGTGTTGATACAACTTTTTTAGAGAGAAAGAAAACACAACAAAAACCTTTCATATTTGAGGTTTGTCCTGAGATATATGCTATAATAAATGTTAGCATAACCATAGCATTTATTAGTTAGAAATTTTATGACTACTCCTCGAATAAAAATTGTGTTCATATTACTTACATACAAAAATCCTATTTTTGCTCAGACAATGGTAGACAGTACAGATATTGCTTTCAAAGGACGTTCAATATGAGTTTAAATAGAACTTAACAGCAACTACCATATTCCAGGTCTGTTGTTTAAAAGGAGTGTGGGGCATGTGCTTTTGTATTCCACCCTTGTGTTTCTCACATGGATTTTTCTTGACCGTTATTTTTGACAACTTGCCTTTTCTTTCTGTGTTTGCCTAGTCAGACTAACAGTTTTTGTAAACTGATGATTTCAGCTCCCTTATTATTCCACATTACACTGCTGCACAATGCCAGTCAAGCATTATGACTTTTTTCACTCCAGCTGTGTTCAACCACAAGTAGATATGAAGCAATTGACCTTGTTGTTCATTGACTTGTATGATGCTTTCCTACCTACTGTTTTGTGCCACTCATTTCACTTCACGCATCTTCTAAAGTCATGACCTTTGTAGTAGATATTACTCTCTAAGCTAGTTTTAGAAAAGAAAAGCATTAAATACAATATGGCCAGCATTATGAAAATATCAAAGATAAGCAGAGTTTTCTTGTCAAGATCAGGGAGACTAAGACTCCCTGTTTTCTTAAAGGAAAACAAAGCAATAACTTCATGCCATTTGGGAAAAACTACTTTATGTGGTAATTTTTAATATTTTCAAAAGTATTGATTTATTTATTTCCTTACTTATTTGTTTATTGCAAACACAGGTAATGCTTTCTGCTTTAGTGATTCTTTTATTGGATAGTCAGGTGGTAGTAGCTGGGTGAATTTCAAACATTTAAAAAAATTAAGAACAGAACATATAAGTAGATAAAATCTACCATTGGATTCTATCATAATCCACAAACTTGGAAGCGGGTATTTTACCTTCAAACTAATACACCCTTTATAGCACTAGAAAAAATACCTGAAATCATAGCATTTATAAGAGAAGTAAAAGTCTTATTAGTAAATGAGTTGATATTTGCAGGATGTCACTGAGAAAATAATAATTAATCTATAAAAATATAGATATAATCTTCACTAATGATACATTTTTCTACTTACTGAGGAGCAGATTTTTCATGATTTTTCATGAAAGTGACTACTTTCAGAGCATAGTTTTACTATCCATTGCATTTCATGACTATGTTATAGTAATAGTTCATATAGAAATTTACATAGCATTAACAGCAGAAATAAGAAATTCAGTATCATTAAATATTATTAAAATACTAATTATATCAGTCAATATTCATTCAGGAAGAGCTAAAACTATTATGGGGAAAAGGGAAGTTATTGCTGAAGAAGTTAAGTTCTGGAAGATAGGAGATGGAGAAACAAGGTCATTCATCATCACAGCCTGAACACGGACTTGAGTCGGCCACTCAGAACTTGCAGGAAAATTCCTAAGATCATACTCTTCTGGCTGCTGAAGCAGACCCATAAAGAAGGGTCATGGAGAAGTCTTTGGAACCTGTTATTTTTATGCAAAGTGTATTCTAGTGCTAGAAGCCACTATTGTTGACTAGATTAGTAGTGGGGAAGATGATCTGAAAGCTGGAGCCTGTCAACACCCTTCCAAGACCAATGGCTTCTGCTATACTTGTATCCTCCAATCTCATGCAAATCCCTCTCTTGGTCAACCCTACCTTGACACCAATAAGAAAGAGGGATTATGGAAAATATTTTTCCTAGCCTCAGACAGAAGTAGAAATGCATGTTGATGAAACACAATCCACCACAGTCCACCATCCTCTTGTAATATCCATCTACACATTTTTTAATCATCTTTAACTCTAAAACAATAGCAAAATCACAGCTCCACTAAAGTAGTGCAATTATTCCTCATAAAACCAAAAAATACAGTAGCCCTCTTATTAAAAGGAAGTACAAAGCATCCTGTATGTCTTTTGTTCCTCTTTGAGTATTTCTAGTTCCTCCTCAAGCAGAACCTACACCTCTCATAAGGATTTTTCTCATTCTTTTCTTTTGATAGACAACTTGAATGTTAGAATCTCTCTATGTGGACTCATACTCTCCTCTTTGTACATTTTGAGATTCAGGATTAACCGTTAGTATTTTATTAGATGAGAGGATGATGCAAGAAAAGAAAAAAAAAGATTTTAAAATCTCTCTGAACCTCTTTACAAGTTCAAGTCTGTGTACTGATTAAAGGTCCTTAGTTCTATTGTGTGTTAATTCAAGTTTTGTTTTTGTTTTTTACCAGACTTAGAATGCTTCTGTTTATACAGTTGAAATAAGGACAAATAGATACCAAATACAAATCAAATCAAATAATATATAGAGAATAGTAGGCTGCTCATCTATTTCATTAGTAGAGACATCAGAATCAATCAGTCAAAGCCAAAGATTCCTAAAGGTCAAACCATCCTGATTAATTCTGTTGGTCCTGCTGCCCATATGGTAACCATGCCTACAGTTTCACAGCAGGTTAACTGTTGCCACTTGGCTCCCACCACTGCAGGATCCCATCATCCTAACTGAACTGAGAGTGTCCTTTTTTTTTAATAAAGGAAAACTGCCACATGCAGCGCCTCATTTGGATGTGTCTGGAGTCTTAGAGGCTTGACTACTCTGGATTCTTCTATAAATGGTCCTTGAGAGCCTGTTTGGAGGTTCTAGCAGGGGAGCACAGCTACTTATTACCCTTGACCAATGAATGGCCCTCCTCTATCAGAGAAGGTCATCCTCTTTGATGCAGTGTGCAGGTTCAGGAGGGACACGCACGGAGCCATGAGGAAGGGGACACCCGCCTAGCCAGCCAAATCAGCCAAATCAACCCTGGTGATCAATGGGATGACAGATGTTGCAGCCAGATCACTGTTACATCCAGAAGAATGCCCATTTTAAAGGTAACTTCTGGGGCGCCTGGGTGGCTCAGTCGGTTAAGCGTCCGACTTCGGCTCAGGTCATGATCTCGTGGTCCGCGAGTTCGAGCCCCGCATCGGGCTCTGTGCTGATAGCTCAGAGCCCGGAGCCTGTTTCAGATTCTGTGTCTCCCTCTCTCTCTGACCCTCCCCCGTTCACGCTGTGTCTCTCTCTGTCTCAAAAATAAATAAACGTTAAAATAAAGGTAACTTCTCCCACTGTCATTGCTGACCTACTTGTAAAAGTTACCACAGAGCCCTTCCAGGATGCTTATACTACCCTTACCAATGCATTTGTCAAAACCTTTGTGCCCTCCTAGAGAGCATGAAGAAGAGAGATGAAAAAGCAGAGTCAGTCATACAGAGTAAATGCATCCCAGCATCCATCTCCCTGAATGTCAGTATGTCTTTCTCTGCCAAATATCAAGGAAATTCTGACTGAATTTAGCATTGACCACATTTGTGTCCAGATTCCAGTCAACCAAACATGGAAACTGTTGGATCTACTCCAATTTTCTCAAGTTAATTAACTGAATATAGAATTCCTATCATATCAATCTATCAACAGATTGATATGTGTCTCATATCAATGAATTCAATCTTCTCCAACATCATACCCTTCTACGCCAATCCAGCACCTTTATAATATGTTCTCATATTCCTCTTCAACTATAAAAGTCTTGCAATTATCTTAGTACAAATGGTCCTAATGACATTGTGTATCCAACCTCCTGAAGCCTAGCGGACTTTGAGTCTGCTCATAGGTCTAGAAGCCAGAGAGGAGCTAGAAGACTGTCTTGAGGAAATGTGGCATTTTCTACTCTATTAGTTACCTAAATTTTATTTAGAAATTTTATTTATAAAAAATAAATAAAATTAAAAAACAATAACCACAAATTTGGTGGATTAAAATGACAGAAATGTATTTCTCAGAATTCTGGAGGCCACAAGTCCAATCTCTGTTTCCTTGGCCAAAATCAAGGTGTCCTGCTCCCTCTGAAGGTTCTCTAAGAGAATCCATTCCTTGCTTCTTCCATATTCTGGTGAGTGTCAGAATTCCTTGGCCTGTCGCCACACCACCCCAATATCTGCCTCTGTCTTCACATCACTTTCTCCTCTTCTTTCTGTGGTGTCTCAATGTACTTCTCTTATAAGGACACTTGTGATGTGACAGCACTTAGAGTACACCAGATAATCCTGGTTTATCTCCTTATCTCAATATCCTTAACTTAATCACATGTATAAAGACCATCCTCCCTCCCCCCAAATAAGGTAACATGTATAGGTACAAAAGATTAGGACCTGATATCAAGAGGTACTTTTTTTTAGCCAACTACCAAATAATTATTTATTTACTTTAAAAGTGGTCATTACAGGTAATTTAGACAAGAATTGTCTAACTTCTCCTGCAAGGGTGCACTAATAGGGGTGATTTTTCCAAATTTGGAGTGCCAAACTATTATTATCTGCTTTATATTCCCATCTCATATTCTGAACATTACTGTTTCCTGATCAAAACCCTAAATTTTACATGAGACCCTGAAAGACTATAACTTTAATTTACATTGTAATTTTGCCACCCACAAAACAGATTTAGGTTTGGTTTCCATAAATATTAAACCCGTAATTACAGGAGATAAGGATTTCTTTCAGGAAAAACAAAAATTTGCTAGTTACTTACTTTGGCCTTTAGCTGGGAATGGAAAGCACTGAGGTTTTCATTTTTCTTCTTATAAGTTTTCTAATGCACTTCTAGGAAACCAAGCCCAGAGTCCTTCCACTTTTTATCTCCATATAATTTTCAAAAGCAGCAGCTATGTGGTCATCCAAAGCCATCCAGATAACTAACGTGATAACTTAAGTAACTCTTTTGCGACAGACTCCCAGTGTTCCACTTACTACTTGCAAAGGAACTATTCATATCTTTAAATCTAATTAGATCAAAGAACCAATTCCAGAATCAAAGCCTTAAGGTTCTACCCCTTAGAACTGACACCTAAAATCTCTATCAGTTAGGGCTTAGCTAGGAAACCAGAGCCACAAAAAATTCTATGCAAACAAGTAGTTTGCTATAGGAATTACCATATACACACATATAAGAGTAGCTGAGAAAGTTAACTTCTGGAAAAGAAAAATGTTAAAGGACCAGAAGAGTCATTAAAGTACCAGTCTGTGTGGACAGGTCGGAGCTTACAGAAAAATCCCAGATATAATGTATATCTGGCTGCCAAAGTGGTAGTACTAAGGAGATGGGGGAGAGAAGAAGCCATACAGAGATCTTTGGAAGATTTTTCTCTACAAAGTGCAATTAAGCCCTTGGTAATTAGCTTAAGACTTCTGTTAGTTGCCAAGGCCAATAGTCAGAGCACAAGTTAGAAGCTAGAGCCTGCTGATGCCATGTCTGATGACTATAACTTTCTGAGAGCAATGGCTTCCATTTTAATTCCACTTTTCAAATCATGCGCAAGCTATATTCTTGGCTCTCTGTGACCTAGAAGTATGCATGGAAAGGGATTCTGAGAAATAGAACTCCTAGTCATATACAAAAACGGTAATATGAACTTCACAAAACAGACTACAGAATACTAACTGGTGCTTAAATTACAAAACAAACAAATCCCCTAACAATGGAGCCTTTTCCATTATAAAGAGGAGGATAGATGATAAATAATATACAATTAGTTAATTATTAATAAAATTTGTTCATCTGTTTTCTATCCCTTTACTTCAATGCTCCAAAGAATATATACAAAACAAAGTCATCATTGAATTCTCTTTCCCAATTTGAAGATAAAACACACAGACAAAAGGGGTAGCAGAAAAACTGAGAATATATATGAGGTACAACAAAATGAAATGAGATTGGGGAGATCTGACATGAATGTCAGTCATCTTTAAATTGGAACCCTAAATCTTTTAAGCCTCAAGCAACTCCCATGATGTTAATGTTTTCTGAGCAATCTCAGATACAAGATACTCTAGTGGACGCTCGTATTTTGGGGCAGAACTATCTGGACTTCTATCTGCTGAAGTGAGCCACAATATAGATATGCCAAACATTTTCATTATTCCCTTAATTATTTAATTATTCTCATGTGAACCTTGCTTGGTCCTCAAATGTATTAAATCTGAGAAAAAAGATACCTCAGTTTCCCATCATTTCTCATGAAACCTTCCAAAAGGGGCAAAAGAGAGCCATCCCAGACACTTCTATTTAAAATCAAAGCTATTCCTAAATACTCAATTTTCCCTACTCACAAGCCTGAGAAGGTATTGCATACAGATTTACCTTGTAATGGCCTAATTGTACCATTTTGCCTTTCTATGATTCTTAATTTATGCCACAACTTGTCTTTTAGTAAGGAAGGAGAAAGGATATGGAATAGGTGGGGGGAAAATCACATGTCAAGGACTGGCTATGTTAGGATATAGTAGTAGCAAGAGTTGGCATTAATTTTATGCTTCCCTGTAAAATATGAGCTGAATATTATCCTTTTGATGATATATATTGGGGAAGAGGAGGCAAGTCTTTTTCCTGGCCTTCATTTTCTAAGGCTGCACATGTAAGAGGCACTTTCCTACTATCTCTCTTTTTTATCTCATCAACTTTCTAACTCTGCACATGTAAGGGGCACTTTCCTACTATCTCTCTTTTTCATCTCATCAACTTTCTTCTTTGATACTATTTACCTTCATTCCTGTCCCAGGATTTTTCTTATGCAACAAATGAGCTTAGCAACTGGGAAGTGTTAGGTATTAGAAAGTAATGCAGAAGTCAATGGTTTTCTCTGATTTTTTTTTTTTTCAATTTCTTAAGTGCTAAGAAATCTATAGTAGCCATATTGAGTTTGTGATCTTAAGCACCCTCCATGATCCTGAAAATGCACTGCTGGTAAAAGTTAAATCAAAGGATGGAAAGCAGGGTTTTATGAGCAACAAAAATGTTGCGATGCTTTGAACATCAATCCTTTCTTCCTTCTCTCTTATAGACCATGATGAAAGCAACATCTTTGAAATCTTGAGGCATTAGTCCCTGTGCCCTCTGTAATTTTTCCCGCTTTCTTCACCATGCCTGAGGCCTTGATCTCTGCCATCTGCTTATTCTCATACTGTGGTGCTCCACCTTTCATTTGTTCCTGGGTCATCTTCTTTTCAGGTGTGCAGCCTCTCCATCTTACCTCTGAACTAAAACATCTTTTGAAAAGCCATGAATTACCAAGGTTTTCAGAAAGGAAAAGTGAAGGGAAGTTCACTTAAAATAAACCACAGTATTTTTCAGATAAAGTTTAACAGAAGTCTTTTGGATTTTTTTAGCCTACCTTTTAATACTTTATACAACTACAGAGAGTTCTCGTTTCTCTTTCCTCTTTTTCTAACTTGATCGTTGACATGGTCAAATACTAACAGCTGTGATTATACAGGGCAGTGAAACCAAATAGCTAAGATAACAATGTTAATGTTAAATAGTTTAAGAATAATAGTAGTTAATAGCATTGAAAATGTCTTAACAGTCTTTTCCATACCTGATTAAAGTAGGCAAGTGTTTTATGTAGCAAACACAGCAAGTATACTCTATGACCCATTATTTCCATTCTAAAGATTAGAAAATAATCTGCTTATAGACTTCTACAGATAGTAACTGACATAGCATTCTTACAACCAGTCTAGACCTCTATTGGCTGTCAAAAAATGTATATTTAACTGAGATGTATTAAATTTAGGCATGTTTCCCAAAACCATCACTTTTTTCTTACAGGATGAAGACACATAAGCTCTCAACCAAGCACCTGTAAATTCATTGATTTATGCAAAAGTATTAATTAAGAAATTAGTGCTAATAGCTACTTTGGTGATAGGAATATAATTGTGACTAAAACAATAAATAAGGGAGCAAAGATAATAAGTATCATAAACCAAGACAATGCATGAGAATATGGTAGCTACTTTCATCTGGTGACTGATCAGTGAAGACTCTCATAGAAGATATTTAGACTGAGGCCTGGAAGACCAGAAAAAGTCATCAATGAAAGGAAATGGGGCAAGTATTTTAGACAGGGTAACTGTAAGCAAGAAGGCCATGAAGTAAGTGACACAACTTGGTATGTTCTAGGGACTCTGAAAGATCGAGTGTGGCCTTGGCTCAGTGGATCAGAAAAGAATTGTTCAGTGAATTGGGAAGGGTGGTCAGGGATCCTGCAGGTCTCCATGGTCCATCACAGTGAGCAACATGGGGGCCATCAATGACCTTTGTTCAACAGTAATTTTAATGACATGGCAGGAAACATAAGCTAGAAAGATTTGTTCAAATGTAAATTAGAAGTAAAGAAGTAGAGATGGCATCTGTATGTAGACAACTCTTTCTTTCAGGAAGTTTTGCTATAAAGAGCCCTAAATGGGGAAAATAAACAAACAAAAAAAGAAGCCAGTGCAGATATGCATTGATGATCAAGGTTCTGTTGAATCATGTAATTGAACAATACAATATAAAATATATTAGGTTAATTTATGTATAGTAGAGTAGAATACACCTTAAGAAATTATTTTTTACATTCAGTTTTCAAGAATTCATATGTGGTTCATGAATTAAAAACAAATAAATACTTTAAATAATCTATTGGCTTGCTACTAAAAGTAAAAATATATAAAACTGAATAAATATATGGTATACATATTTTTTAGACTTTCATATCATATTAATTGCTCATGGAGATAAATGCTAAATGAGAAATAAATAAATTTGATCTCAGGTTTGACATAAATCTACTGCATTGAGCAAGTTGCTATAAAATTCAATCCTGTAATCCTATGTATCCATAAAGTATTAGAATAAAGTTAAAATTTTTTGTATACTCTAAAATCTATGATTTTATCAAGCCATACAATAACAAATACATACTTGTTTTTGTCTTCATGTTTGATTGCAAGTAATAGAGATCCATCAAGTTAACTATATTTGAACAAATGGAAAGATGAGCTTGAGTGGGAAAGCTCAACATCATAAAATATTAATTTTAAGTCAATTAATAAGCTGTGCACAATTTAGTAAACATAGTAACTATTTTTGTTATATTTCTTTGTAACTAGATAAACTGATTATAGAGTGTAAATAGAAAAATAATCAGGTAAGAATGGTCAGTTAATATCTGAAAATGAATAACCATATAGAGAAACTTACTGTTAAAATAAATTAAATAGCTTCACTATTGAAATGCAGAATTCTTCAATATTTACATAAATACATAAATATGTACATAAATACAGCCATCAGTGCAACAGAAAAGAGTGTAAATATCATGGATTAAAAGATGCACCATGTGCAGTTATGTTAGGGCAAATGGGTAGCAATTTAAGAAAATAAAAAAGTTAATCTGCACTTCACTCCTTAATCAAGATAAATTACAAAGGAATTAGAGAAGTGGAAAATTGTAGTATTGCATAGACCATATATTTTCCTACAAATTTGCTACCCTGTCCAACCTCATGAGATTCTGCTCTGCTTTTTACCTCTTTCTCTCTGTCATGCCTGCAGTTTCTATATCCAGAATCTCTCTGACCTTCTCCAAAGCAGGTCAGAGTTCTCACCTGGTTGCACCCCTCTCCACTATAATTCAGTATTCAGCAACTCTCCCAATCTGTTTTTGGTCATTCAGGCATAGAGTAAGTTAATTTAGCTTTACACACACACACACACACACACACACACACACACACACACACACACAAACTTTCTATTTACTTATACCTCTTTCTTCCTTTACGATCACTTTCATGGGAGCTCAAAAGTAAGATGCAAAAAAACATATGTGTTTACTTTATAAAATTAAGTTAGATAAAACAAAATGTTAAGAGAGAAACGTGTTTGAGTCAAATCATCTGTTTGCAGTACAACGTAGGACACCATTTACAAATTGACTTTCCTTAAGTAAGAGAACCACTAATGGCCAAATAATCTATGGTCAAGAAAAAACAGTCATAGAGAGTGGAGAGTGGAGCCAACATTATGACAGTGTAATCATAAAATGATTATAAAATGAACTGGAAAGCAAAATAACAAGAAAAATAAAAGATACGAGACCATTTATAACTTAGTGACTTTTCACCATTTAATCAACTGCAGATTTGGCAAAATGACAGCCCAATCTACCCAATTTAAATTTCTGGTCTGATATATATAAAAAACAAATACAAACAAACAAAAACACTTAAACTGGTCACTTGAGCAATGTCTAAGCTATACTACCTCTGTATCTTTGTAAGGGACATAGAGTCTCAATCCATTAATGCCATTTATGCACTGTGTTTCAGCTTATTTCATTGTGTTTTCACTTATGTCATCCTGTAAAAACTCTCATTTTAGAAACATGTTTCCCTCTATACTCTGGTATTCTTATTAATAATATTTTAAGTTCCTTTTCTACTTAGATTTAGATTTGGGATCTTGTACAGCCATCCTATATGCCTATCTCACATTCAGGTGATAACAAACACTCAAATACTTAGCTTTAAACAAACTTTGTTGTCCTCACTTCTCCATTTCCCTCAGCATAGTTAGGCCCAGACTCTTCTGGGATTAACAATGTAGGTAGGAGTTCCTCAAACAGGAATGGTTATCTCCTGAATTACATAGTCCTGTTCTAATTAAAGGAATTTGAAAATGCTTCCCTACAAGTATCCAATGGCTAACTTGAGGGGGTGGGCATTTCAGGGATTTTGATTTTTAAACTGAGTTGTTATTCTTTTGCATAAATGAAATAAAAATGTGACAAAAGCTATACCAAGCTAAAATGATCCAATACAATACTTTGCTGACCTAAATGATAAAGGGTCGTTCACAGATTTAGTTTATTCAGTAGAAATTACTTTTAAGGCAGAGTGCTCTCAATTAACAACTGCATGGGAACCTCTTTTATTTCCAATGCAATGTTTTTATTTTGAATGCAATGGACCCAAGCCCATAAAGCAAAACAACCAGAAGAATTTTTATAGATAATAAATAATTTAAATCAGATTTTATTAAACCAAGCAAGGATATATTATAGAATTGGATATAAACCCACATGAATATTTTAGGAAAAAACATGAGACTGTAAAGAAATTTCACATTTATGGTCAGCCTCTTGGGGATCTACTTACAAATACCCAGGGTTATTCATATTCTCCTCTTCCCTACTAGCTGGGAAAGCTTTAAAAGCACTAGTCTAACATAACTGAACTATTTTAAAAGTTGTGGAGTTTTTTTTTTTTAATTAAGTATTCAAAGAATTCAGATTCATACAGCGTTAAGTACCAAAAATGAAAAAAAGGTTGTCTAAAATGCCCAATAATTTTTAAGGACAAGGACACAGGAACACATATATTTAGAAGCAGAATTGTTAGAGTCATGTTATTAGTTGGTTTTACATAGAATGCCTGGAACAGTTCTATAAACATCAATATGTGTGATTTTTTTAAGTTTATTTATTTATTTTGAGAGAGAAAGAGAGAACATGAGCAGGGGAGGGGCACAGAGAAACAGAGATAGAGAATTCCACGTAGGCTCCACACTGTCAGCACAGACCCCAATGTAGGGCTTGAACTCACGAACCGCAAGATCATGATCTGAGCTGAAACCAAGATAGATGCTTAACTATAACTGACTGAGCCACCCAGGGACCCCTATAAACACCAATATTTGTAAAAATCAAAACTGAAATTGGAGAAGGAGGTTCCAATTAATGTTTTTCATTTTTATGAGGTAAAGATGACAATATTTCATGAAGTTGATGAACACTACTTCAACTGATGGTACCTATAATAAAGTAACACAGGCTTTAGAGTCAGAGAATTATAACTATGATCCTATCATATTGTACCAGTGTGAAACTGCACAAGTTATTTAACTTCTCTGAGTATTGGGGAATTCGTGTGTAAACACAGATAATAATACCATAATTAATAGTGGAAATACTCCTAAAGTGATCCCATATGCTGTTACAAGTTTTTGTTTTGTTTTTGTTTTTGCTTTCCTTTTCATAGTCAAGAGAGGAAGGTCTGCAAAGCTCCACAGCCTATTTAGCTTGCATACCTTTGAATGCCCAATGATCCTTAATGCTCCATGATAAAATGGTACATCTTTCACCTGAATTATGATAAAAACAAACAAAAACACGTAGGTCTTCTTGAACTATTGTAAATATTAACTTCAGGTACTGTCTATATTCAACCAATTTGCCAATTTAATATTCCCAGCTGTCGATTCTGTGACGTTGCTCTCCCTACACACAGTTTTGCCCTCCTCCATGATGCCATTCAGACCACTAACATTTGGTTCCATCGAGAATTACACTGTTTTCTTAGGGAGGGAAAAGGATTGAGAAAGAAAGAACAAGTACAGGATAGCAAAATGAATGCATGTACAATGCTGGGCTTAAGAGATAAGCGTGGGTATGGTGATGCCTATGCTGTACATGTGTACTATACTTCAGAGATAAGCGGTGCTGTGTTGTTAGTATTCGGGGTTTAAAAGATAAGTCATGAAAGGGTTTGAACTAGAGGTAGGAAATCTGTGCACAGACTAGCTGAACTTTTGTTAAATGGACTATGTAAACGGAAACAACTTAAATGGATATTGAATTCATAGTTTGGCTATTCAAGAGAGGCAACATATACTGTCGTATCATGGACTAACAATATGGGACTATGTAGACATTATAAGGTTCTCAAATAAACACATTCATTGGCCTTTTGGCCAATGGATTTTTCTTGTATATTGAACTTTACCTGGAAACTTGGATCACTTATTAAAGGGGCATGAGATGTGACACTTCCTAAAATGCAAATCTTATGACAGCAGTAACCTGTTTGTAAACCTTTCAGTGTCTACATGAACCTTTCACAACAAATTCAGACTTCTTGTGATGACACATCATGATGTTCAGGGCCACTGCAAATCCCTCTGGTCTAATTTATTACACACACATGTGCTCACACACACACATTCTCCGCTAGTCACATCAATATATATATGCAGTCCTTTCAACAGGATAACCTTTTAGAACTATAGCTTTCCCAGATTCACCCTGGCACCTTCTTGTGCTGTTTCCCACCATTTCAATATTTAGACTCAGCCTAAATATTTTTCCACTTTCTTCAGCTTGGGCAGAATGAATACTTAGCGCTACAATACTATTCTATACAAACCTCTACCCAGTGCATCAAAGACATTCTACTGTAATTGTAGGTGCATGTTTCTACCTCTCCCAGTGGCAAGTACCTTCAAGATAGGGACTACAGTTTGTTTATAATGTTTGGTACACGGAATATAAAATATACAAATACATTTTATAGAAGAAGTGATGAATTAATTAATGGGACTTATTTCTTGATATTTTATGTAGAAATGTATATTTCTCTTCTGATTTTTGGATATAGTTATTTTTAAACATTTAGAAAATGTATTAAATACAAGGCATAAGTTAAAATCATCTATCATCAGGGCACCTGGGTGGCTTAGACGGTTGAGCACCTGACTCTTGATTTTGGCTCAGGTCATGATCCCAGGGTTGTGGGACTGCACTCTGCATCAGGCTCCACACTGAGTGTGGAGTCTGCTTGGGGATTCTCTTTTCTCTTCCTCTGCCCCTCTCCCCCATTCGGGCACTCTCTCTCTCTCTCTCTCTCTCTCCCTCTCTAATTAAAAAAAAATCCATTATCCTACTATACAGAAAATAAATAATTCTTAACATTTTGCTTTATTTCCTGAATTCATTCAAATATCCACATGTGTTTAAAATTTTAAATAAAAACAAAACATTCTAGAATTGCAGTCTATCATTTATCTTCCAAAGGGAAGCAGTGGCTGTTTTTAACAAGCTGACTACAATTATCTAAATTCTAGGATGGTGGCAGGTTTTTAAACAAAAGAACAACTTTTTGTTTGGAATAAACTTTAATGAGCTCTTTAGTTATTCTAAGGAGAGACTAGACTAGATTGGAGAGACTGAGACAAATTGGAGTTCATTTGCTCAGTGAAACAGGTAAAAGAGACTCCCCTTCTCACACTATAATAGAATTGCTGATTTTCAGCTGGTTACATGGCGGCCTAAAATGAAAACATTTCCATTCTCTCATGTAATGTGACTACAGAAAGACAGTAAAATGTAAGGTAAAGCTTCCTGCAACCATCCCTGACAGCTGGTGTATATTCCTTGTCTCTTCTCCTTCATTCAGACCTTTAGTTTCCTTCTTAAAATGCAGTGTGATAGCTGGAACTCTACTTATATGTAAGCAATTCTTTACTGACCTTTCTTGAACATGAATCCAATACACATCTGACTGTTTTGTAGGGACATCTCTGATGTCCTTGGAAACTGAATACATGTTTAATAAATCTGATGGACAGTGTCTAATTGCACTCGAGAATGGTTGTAGCAACATACAGTTACACAGACAATAGATGAATGTTTCAATTCAAAATATTATAAATTTTACTGGACATTCTCATGTTGGAATTTTTGCTAATTTTTAAATAAAGTCATCTCATTTATATTTTAATATGTTTTTCTTGTATTTACTGATTAAGTTAAATTTTATTCATAATTATGACTTCTATAATTTTTCATCCTTAGTCATTTCTTTATACAACTTTTTCCTGTATTAGTTAATCATATTTTCCTAATAATTGAAGGAATTGTGTATTTAAAAATTTAATTCTCTTTGTCATCAAAGAGGAATATACTTTTTTTTCTAGTTTGAAATTTGTCTTTGTCATTGATACATTTCAAGATAGAAAATTTTAAATTATGTTTAAAAATATGCCTCTATGAGAAACATTGTTAATAGAAAGGAGAATTTGAGTTATTTATTGTTTAAAAAGTTACATCTATACATGTCTACACATAATAGAGAGCAGAGGATAAGGTCCAACATAGGCCTTAACTTTAGCTTTGAGTGAAATCTTCCAACCCATGTTAAAACACTTTGCCTGCATCCATATAGCTTAATATAATCAAGAAATATTTCAGCAGTTGGCATTAACAAGACCTTGCTACTCAAGGAAGTTTTAGATTAGGCACATAAATTTGTGACTGACTTTATTGTTTATTTCAGGAACTTAAAAAAGTTATTCTCTATACAACACACTTCTCAAATAACTCTCTTTCAAGAAAACAGATTTCTCTTTAGGGTAAATAACCTTCTTCTTAGGGTCATAAATCACTCAACTGAGCAAGTTGCTGGCTTATGAAAATACTTTATTCATCAAATCCTCACCTCACTATGTCCACCAATCCTAAGCAATTCTGACACGAACATCACCCAACACTAACCAAATTTCTACATCAGTTAAATTAGACCTACTTACCAAACCCCAAAACCTTATGAATATATGGTCTTGGCAATCCAAACCCTCACACACACCTCAGAAGCACTCCCCAAAATATACAAAGGTTGCAAGGTTAAGTCTCCCTTACTGCAGGATGGGATAAGCTTGGCTTAAGGTGAATGAGAGGTCATTGACAGTTAATCTGGTGGCATTTTCGGAGAATTGAAAGTAGATCATATGGACTCTTCAGGAGGTTAACCCTTTATGTGTGGCTCCTCCTCCCTATTTGACTCCCCTCTCCTCATGCCTTTCTTTAACATGTCCCTTCATGTCAGCCAGAGGACATTTTCAATTCTAGTCATGAGGAAATACACACTTCCCTTAAGGAGACTCTCTAGTTTTACTTCTTTTACCTTTTTCTTTTACTTTTTAGTATTTTTTTAACATATTCATTTTGGAGAGAGAGAGAGAGAGAGAGATCGTGTGACGGTGAGAGCAGAGAGAGAGAGAGGGAGACACAGAATCCAAAGCAGGCTCCAGGCTCTGACCTGTCAGCATACAGCTGACATGGGACCTGAACCCACAAACTGCAAGATTATGACCTGAGCCAAAGTCAAATGCTTAACCGACTGAGCCAGCCGGGCACCCCTATTTTGCCTTTTACATCTTTGACTCTAACACAGGCTTTCAGTCACGTAATAACTTTAAAACCCATTCTTTTTGTTTGTTTGTTTATTGAGAGAGAGAGAGAGAGAGAGAAAGAGAGAGAGAGCATGAAAAGGGCTTGGGCAGAGAAAGGGAGAGAAAGAATCCCAAGCAGTCTCTACACTTAGTACAGAAATCAGCACGGGGCTTTAACTCAGGAACCATGAGATCATGACCTGAACCGAAATCAAGATTTGGACACTTAACAGACTGAGCCACCCAGGCGCCCAGCACCCTTTCTTAAAGAAGTGGACTGCAGGTGAAATGGTGAAGGAGTCATGCAGAGGGTGGGAGACCCACCCACAGCTGGCCAAGACGAGCTCTTAATAAAATTACATTGCCAGTTAGCTACCATTTTAAAAGGGAAATGTTTTCTTCCTCTGTCTTGGTTCACATGATCAAATCTCCCCTTTTTAATCCTAGCAAATAAGTTTAAGGAAAGAATGAAAACTACATCCCAATCTATGTGTCATTTTTCAGGAGATCTCATAGACGTTACATCTCTGAGCAATTGGGTAAGCAATGAGGGAAGCGCAAATCACTTCCTTCATATTCCACCAACTGGAATTTGTCTGTCATGCAGTAATGTGTGTGTCAGAATCAATCATCAATTCAATTTCATTTCAGTGTCACAGCAAAGAAAATCATCTGGATTTTAGCAACAGGTAGATTGCCAATTTGGTTTGTCAGAAGCATTATGAGTTTTGAAATGAACATATTCCATAAGCACATACAGATCTTTCTAAAGTTTTTTCAATGTTATTAACATATAATTGTAATGTTCTAGAAGTTTCACTTATGCCAACTCAACTGACTACTTTCATCTTTTCCACCAAGAATGTAGTTCTTATTTTATCTTGTCCTATCATTCAGGTATCAAAGTAACATATTTGTGTTATGCACATATATATTTTTTTGTATGTAGATGTCTTTTTTCACACAGTATTCATTGCATTTTCCAGACGGAAACTTACTTATCCTTTAGTCTTTTATACCTAAAGGTTTTCAAATATTTTACCTATTAAAATATAAATCCTAATGAAAATATATCAAAGGTTCATAATATTTACATAAGAATAAATAGCTTATTTTTTCAATAAATTGTTTATACATATATATTCAAGCACTCTATTCTTGCCCTTCATCAGAAAACACTAAATTTTACATTAAGATATCCTTTTGCAGCTGCTATATTTAATATATAGCTGTTGTAACTTTTTAAAAAAATTATTTATTTTGAGAGAGTGTGTGTGTAAGCAGAGGAGGGGCAGAGAGAGAGAGAGAGAGAATCCCAAGCAGTCAGCTCAGAGGACTACATGGGGTTTGATCCAATGAACCATGAGATCATGACCTGAACCGAAATCAAGAGTTGGACAATTAACTGATAGAGCCTCCCAAGCGCCCCATGGTTGTTGTCACTTTTTTAAAAAGGAGAGAAAGCAAAGTTTTCTATAGGGGTTATAAATCCTAGTTATAAATCCTAGTCAAAATTTCATAAATCTTGAGGTTTATCACATAATATTTTATTTTATGTAAGTCTAAAAAAGTTTCTCATTTTTCCCTTTCTTCTTATCAAAATTTAATTTTTGGATGTAGTTTAAAACCTCTGTTTAGATTGTACTCAACAAATATTTGTTGAAAACCTACCATGTGCAAGACGCTCTGTATGAAATATAAATTACAATTAAAATTGCTTTTGATTCGAGGAGCTATGTTGTTACATATGAAAAAGAACTGTTAGCCAAGAAAGCACTGATAGATACAATGCTGTAGAAGATGACTACAGTAATTTAGAAATCTCAAATTTATGGTGAAGCTTAAGAAATTAGGTTTGGATTTTGTCCGTCCAGGATATACTGGTTCTCGATGAGCCAAGTTGGAAGGATAGGGCTTATAGTTGATGGACTATAGAAGGAAAAATTAAGTTCTAGAGTGACTTCTGAGAATGGACATGGGTATTCCCATGTTTTCTTCCCAAAACATTGTTACTCTTGTTTTTAACTTGAAATGCATTTCATATACAGATACCTGTTGGTGAGATTGCCCTTTACACATTAAGTGGCTTACCAAACACCCAGGGAACACTGCCAGGCAGAGCAAGAGAAGTAAGGATACATAATTGAGCAAAGCTGGAACTCAGGACATTTGTAAAGAAATTGTAAAAAATAAGTCTGGAGAATGATTAGGCTATATTATGGAGAGCCTTACATGAGTCTTAGGGTTGTCTCACATTAAACAGATACCTCAATTGACAAGATAATTGTTGGAATAATAATGCACTGCAATTGACTTTATTACCAGATATGTTTCTGTTCAAAAGGTTAGAGAGCTTCCACTGTAAGCCATTTTCCTCCTCCTGTGATCATATTCTCCAGCTCAAAGAGCTCACTTGGAAAAATGAGATTCCTTGGCACAAAAAGAGTTGCCATATATATATATCTATCACTCTTTTACAAAGAAGATACTTCTTTCAGCTGTTAGCTATCCAGAATTCCTTCTCTCTAACTGTATTTTTTTAAAAAATCACTGTGATTAGTCTCTGGTTATAATTGCATGTTCTGCTCAGGCATCTCAGCCATCTACATGACAGCTTTCCTTCAGAGTCATAGGCAATCACCCATTGCCTCTCTCTATTGTTTGTTTCTGTTAACCAGTTGTGGCCTTATTATCCGTAGACCATAGATCTATGCAAATATTCTCCAGACATAACTTTGAATGCTAAGATGACAAGGTAACAGGAGCTGCATAGGCATTCCCTGTCTGAAACTTCTAGGAAAGACTACTGTGCCTGACCTGGTGCCCCTTAGTAGGTAATGGGAAGGAACTGACATTTTTCAAGCAGGAGAATGATATCAGAACTGAACATTGATGAAAGCAACTTGGCAGCAATGTCAAAGTTATATCAGAAGGAAAATATAAATTATTTAAATAGACCAAGTGTAGAGTAATGAAAGCCAGCAGGAGGCATCCAAAGGAAAAGCCTAGATTTAAAAGAGTTACAATGTACAAGACACCAAACTAATGGGATGGGGAGACGTGGTAAGGGAGGAAGAAATAACTAAGTTTCAAGTTTTGGTGGTGGAGAAATATTGAGCTTATAGACAGGGGAATTCAAAAGAAAGAAGAGTTTTGAGGTGGAAATAGTCAAAATTGGGTTTGTGCCCAATAAAAAGTATACATAAATATGTCCAGAAGACAGAGGAAAATTGGATCCAATTTATGGGGGAAAAAATGAGAATCAGAGATTTTGAGATATAGATTTGGTTCACGTGCACAAGATGAAAATTCCCCATTGCAAAAGATATAGTGAATCTGTTATCAGATAAAATTAGTTTATATCTGGGAAAGAAACAGCAGATGGTTATTGTCAATCTTTAAAATATGTCATATTAACCTTCAAATAAACCTCCTGTATTCCTCATGGTAATTGTGTAATAAGAAACAACAAAAATATATAAATGGGACTAATAAGTTTAATTTTGGGGCGTTCTATCTTTAGTTACTCATAATTTAGAATGCGTTAGATAGCAAAGTCAAATAAATTACCCTCAGGTTTCAAGTATTGATACCCATTAGGCTTATTTACCATTTAGCTATTCAGCAAATCATTTCATAGCTCTGAGTCCGAGTTTGTTGAATCAAAGTGGGTAGATTAATGAGGAAAATTTCTACAGGAATTTTTTTTTTATTTTAAATCAAGCACACATAAAGAATTGCATTAATATATATTCTATCATTTTGAACTAAAAGTTCAATGTTTACAGGCCTCAGGCAAATGCTCAATGCCTTCCAAAAGTATTAGGCACACAGTCAAGAAGAAAATTCACTCTCCATTGGAGCCTACTAAATCAGCACCTGTCATATTAAATCCCTCATCTATTTCCACTGTTTAGAAAATGCAGGGACTAATCTTAATGTAATAGTTAAATATAAAAACTACATATTACATGTCAAGCTGGAATTGTGGTAAGTGAAACAAATCAGTGAATAGTTACCAGCCATGCTATATTTATTTTTATAATTTAGACTTTTTTAATTTTAAAAATGAAAATTTAGAATGAATGTATGTTATAATTGGAAGGAAGGGTCCTAATATATTATTTATGCCAAAATATGTGTCATAGAACTCTTGTTAACCATGGATAAAGCTTGGGTAATTCCACCAGTGTTTATTCAAACTTTATTTTTAAAACCTATAGTAACATATTATATGCATGCTGCAATATCATACACTGAATACCAACACATTATTTGTCATTAGTTTTGAGTTATGCTTTGAGTTGTACTTTGGAGGTAATTCAACTTGGAGACAAACTTAAGATAAAAACTCCCCTACTGTGCTTTTGTAATTGAAGAGTATGAAAAAATTGCAAGTTCAGTTTTAAAAATATATTACCACATAGCAGCAGTAGCAGGCTGAATATGGGCCCCTCTCTGAATAACAGAAATTAGTAAATTTAAGTTGTCTAACAGTTTAAAGGAAATACACAAGCATAAATTCAACATAGGATATTTTTAAAAAAAAGAACTAAATGATAAAACTAACATAAACTGATAACTTATTTTTAACTTGCACATTTAATATTTTTACATTCAGCATAACTGACCTATTATTGTCCTAGATTGACTTTATAAGTACAAAAGATATATACTTATATATATAATTTAAATATATAAATTCTGCTTTTAATTTTGAACATATGTTCCACCTGCCTTCTATAGGTATTTATCTTAGTTCAGGATGCTATAACAAAGAATCATAGATTGGGTGGCTTATACACAGCACAAATTTACTTCTCATAGCTCTGAAGTCTAGAAGTCTGAGAGTAGGGTGTCAGCATGGTTATGTTCCAGCGAAGAACCTGTTCCAAAATGCAGACTGCTGACCTCTTATACATATCTTCACGTGGAGGGCAGAGAGCAAACTAGCTCTCTGGCCTCTCTTCTGAGGAAACTAATCTCATTCATGGGGGCTCCATCCTAATAATCTAATTATATTCCAAAGTCCCCACCTCCAAATACCCTCACACTGGGGATTAGGATTCAACATATGAATTTTGGGGAGATATTTGGGGAAATATTCAATCCATAACAGTGTTTGATTAGTAGTAATCAATGATGATATTTTACTTATCTCTATTGTCATTCTTATCATTGATTACCTATGTCCTCTTTACTATTGAAAATAGAGTCATTAATGTCTATAAATCTAATCATATAAGATAAAAATTTTTTTAAAACCCAAAACCAATTCAAAAAACTCATCCTTAAGATTGTCCTTCTAGAAACATTCTTGGAAATAAAATCTGTATCAGGGTTCACCAAGGAAACAAAAAAAACAAAAAAACAAAAAACAAAACAAAACAAAAATATATATATATAATGTGTATGTATATGGCGTATGTATGTGTGTATATGGGTTGTGCATGTGTGTGCAAACATATGTGTGTATATATATGCATACGCATATACATACATACATACACACAAAGAGAGAGAGATTTATTTCATGAAATTGGTTTATGCAATTGTGGAGTCTGGGTAGGTAAGCTGAATTCCACAGGACAGGATGCATCCTGGAAATACCCAGGCAGGAGCAGATGCTATAGTCCGTAGGGGAAACTTATTCTTCTTCAGGAAAACCTCAGTTTGTTCTTAAAATTTTTCAGCTGGTTGTATGAAGTCTATCCAGATTATTACGGATAATATCCTTTACCTAAAGTCAACTGATTGTAAATGTTAATCACATCTACAAAATGCCCACACAGCAAATTTAGGTTAGTGTTTGGCAGATTAATTGTGGACTATGGCCTAGCCAAGTTAATATATAAAACCTACCATCATAGCAGTAAAAAAGGGAAAAAAATAATTAGGAATTGGTGGCACAAATAGATAACAAATAACGAGATAGTACAATGAAATTTCACCTAGTAATAATTGTATTCAAAGTAAAAAGTCTAAACACACTAATTAGAAGACAGATATTGTCACACTGGATATAAAAAAAGACCAAACTATAAATTGTCTATAAGGGACAGCCTTTAATGAAAAGTCAGATAAAAGTTAAAAGTGAAAAGAAGTAAAATATGTATCATGAGAATTCAAATAATAAGAAAGCTGGAGAGCTGGTATTAAGATAAAATAGGCTTCAGGGAGAGAATATTACCTGATATAATATTTCATCATGATAAAAGTAAACATTCTTCAAGAAAACACACCAATCAAAAAGAGTATGCAAATAATAAGAGAAGTTAAAAATAAAACTGAAATGAGAAAAATACATATTCATAATTACAGTTAATTATTACAAAATGCCTCTTGCAAAACTTATAAAGCAGATAGACAATAAATAAGCTTACAAAACTTGACAGAAGACCATGGGGGAGGGGAGGGGGAAAAAAAAGAGAGGGAGGGAGGCAAACCATAAAAGACTCTTAAATAAAAGTGAGAATAAACTGAGGGTGGATGGAGGGGGGCGGTGGGAGGGAGGGGAAAGTGGGTGATGGGCATTGAGGAGGGCACCTGTTGGGATGAGCACTGGGTGTTGTATGGAAACCAATATGACATTAAATTTCATATTTAAAAAAATAAGCTTACAGAATACTTGAACAACGTACTAAACACAAACATGATCTCATTGATAGTTATAGAATAGTACACCAGAAAGATACAAAAATATACATTTTCTTTTTGCATAAATAACACAGTGCCCAATACATTTTTGTACAGATTGTACAAAATTTTCTACATTTTGATAGAACTAGTAGAAGAATATGTTTTCAGGCTACAACATAATTAAATTAAACTACTAAGAAAGTCTCTAAAATAGTATATTAAACAGCATATTTTTAAATATCTCATGTATCAAAAGGATGCAGCTAAACAGTTTTAAGAAGAAGATTGATAAAACCTACAGAGTTGTTGAGTCAGTATGTTGTACACCTGTAACTAATGTTAACATTGTGTATCAAGTATACTACAATAAAAAATATATATAGTTTCATGAACCAACTAAAAAGAAATGTTCAAATTCAGTGGACTGGGTTTTCACTTTATGAAACTTGAAAAAAAGAGAAATGTAGTCAAAATAAATATAAGACAATTTTTTTACTTAGCACATAAATCAGTGAAAGAGTAAATAAACCATATAAAAAAGTCAACAGAGCCAAGAGTCCTTTCTTGAAATATTTCAATAAAAATTGATAAACTTCTAGCTAGATTGACCAAGAGAAAACAGAACTCACCAATACTTGGAATCAAAGGGGACATTTCTATACCTCCTACAGACCTTAAAAATAATCTAAGATTATATTTTGAACAATCTTATGGCAATAAATTCAATAAATGACATAAAATGTAAAAATACCATAAATGTAAAATACCCTAAAAAATTAGAAATTTCTAACACTGTCACAAGAAGAAATAAAAAGTCTAAAAGTATTATATTAATTAAATAAGTTATATTTGCAATTTAAAATAGCCCTACAAAAAAACCCTCCATGACCAGATGTTTTTACTGGAGAAGACTGTCAAATATTTAGGGGAGCATAGTACAAAGCCTATAGCAACTTGTTCAGAAAATATACACAGGAAGGATAATTCCCAGTTCATTTTGTAAGACCAGAAATACTCTGATAACAAAACCAAAAACATTTAAAAGAAAGAAAAAGAAAAGGAAGAAATACCATAGACAAAAATTCCTTACAAACATAAATGCAGAAAATCTTTAAAAATATTTCAAACTGAATCTACAAAATATATAGAATATATAAAACATAATTTCCAGGAGGTTTTTAACAACTAAAGGTAGTTTCATCATGCAAACACCAATAAATATTTTATCACAATATTAACAAAATAAGAAAAAAACCAGGTATCATCTCAACAGACGAAGAAATCACATTTGAAAAAAATTCAACACCCATTGACAGCAGAAAATTCCAGCATGTGTCTAAGAATAGAACAGAATGTCTTCACCTATAAAAAAGTATACCCTGAGATAGCATCGTACTCAATGGTAAAAAACTAAAATCTTTTCCCCTAAAATCAGGGGGAAAACTTTTCCCCTAAGATCAGGATATCCACTCTCACCATTTTTAATTGACCTAGTACTGGAAGCCCAGTCAGAGAAAATAAGCAAGAAAAAGAAACAAAAGGCATTCATTCAAACCAGAAAGGAAGAACTAAAACTGCTACTATTTATAGATGACATGATATATGCAGAAAGCTCTAAAAATCCACCAAAAAAAAGGCAGGGCGGGGGTGGGGGATAGAACTAATCAAATCCAGTAAAGCTGCAGGATACAAAATCACCCAAAGCAATCTACAGATCCAATGAATCCCTATCAAAACGCCAATAGTATTTTTTCACAGAAATAGAACAACCAACCTTAAAATTTGTATGGAAACCACAAAAGACTCCCAACAGCCAAGGTGATCTTGAAAAAGGACAAAGCTGGATATATCATACTTCCTGATTTCAAACTATGTTACAAAACTATAGGAATAAAAACAGTAGAGTATTGGAATAAAAACAGACATATAGATCAATGGAACAGAATAGAGTCCACAAACAATTCCATGCATATATGGTCAATTAATTTATGACAAGGAGCCAAGAATATTCAATGGGAAAAGGAGAGCTTCTTAAATAAATGGCATTGGGACAAACAACTAAGAACTCAGACACAAAAGTGCATAGACTATGTCCTTACATAGAGTATGTAAGTATATTTGAATTCTTAGAAAAAAATGAATTTATCATGACAGAATTCACATCAGTGACTGAGTGGGGGAAAGGATTGAGGAGCAGGAGGCATGAGGGAAATTTTTGGGGTGATGGAAATGCTTGATTGTGGTCATGGGTACACAAATTATATGTCAAGACTCATAACATTCTATACTTAAAATGGGTGCATTATTCCCCCGATAAAGAGAATTTTATAGATCTTGTCATACCTTAGAATTGAAAAGCATATACAAAAAGATGAGTATAATGTCTCTTTACTGTAAAAACAAAACATGATGTAGGCATTGGAATAAGCATAAAAAAATCTGGAAGAATACATAAGAAACTCTTAATTGTGTTTTCATTTTCAAGAGAGGATACCATCTTTCATATTAAAGCTTTCTACGATGAACTTTTAAATGATGCACATGTGTTTTTTTAATGATATTATCTGGATAGGGTATAATGGGCTGTTTTTCTTTAAGCTTATATTTTCCCATATTTCAAAGTTAAAAAAATATTATTAAAATATAAATCACAGGTGAATCACAGAATTACTTCAACAGAACAAATATTTATTTCTAAATAGTCAAAAATTTTTGTAGCAGGAAATTTCAAACTAATTTACAAGACTCTACTGCCAATTCCTAAGTACATATAAGACACTTGGAATGAATTTAAATCACTAGAAAATTTAATAAATTAGAAAAATCAATTAGTTTCTAATACTTTGAACCACATATCTAATTGTCTGAGATAGTTATCTTGCAACCTATGTTATGTTTCACTCACTGTAATCTAAACAGCTCTTCCAGCTACACAATTCTCATTTCCCTTTACTGTTTTGTATGGCTTTGCTTTAAAAATGGTTTTGGTGTTTTGCATTTAGCTTCTTCAAAGATTCACTTCATGGAGTTAATTTCTAACAAGATGGTTCCCTAAAGGAAAGGAGCACCTGACTATTACATAGGAGCCCTAGAACTCTCATAACTAATTGTGAGACCTTGGCCACATCATTTACTATTTGTGAATATTGTTCTGTAAATCTGAACACCTACCCTGTACCAAGCACTGTGCTCACCTTAAAAATAAATTACCTACTAATACTAAAATGCTACAATTTCAGAAAATTTTTCCAACATTTTTTTTTTAATTTTTTTTTTAACGTTTATTTATTTTTGAGACAGAGAGAGACAGAGCATGAACAGGGGAGGGGCAGAGAGAGGGAGACACAGAATCTGAAACAGGCTCCAGGCTCTGAGCTGTCAGCACAGAGCCCGACGCGGGGCTCGAACTCACGGACCACGAGATGGTGACCTGGGCCGAAGTCGGCCGCTTTAACCGACTGAGCCACCCAGGCGCCCCCAACATTTTTTAATTGAAAATAGAATTAAGCCATAAATAACTCCGATTTTTTAATCGGAAGTATCCAATAAGAGGTGGGTTTTCCAGTCTCTTTTCCTAGCATAGAAATACTCTTACTTCTTAATTAATACATAATTTTAATAATTATTTATTTTTTTATAATTAATTAATTAATTATATTAATTACATAATTAATTTTTATAACTTTGCAATTTAATGCCCATTTCCTTCATATTAACAGACAACTAGAAATAACAGGAATAGTATCCTAAACCTGGATTCAAGATCAACTACTTTTTTGGTGGGTCTACCAGCCATTTTGCTGTGTTCCAGACATTTACAATAGAAGTGCATAGAACTTGCTCTTTTCCTCATTGAGATCCTGGGAGGATTGTACAGATCCTATGCATAAGCCACTTTGCTTCATTCTGAAGAAAAGGGCTTTATATAGAGAGAGCATTGTTATTATTTTCCTTATAGTACAAAACATGTTGCATGATAAATTCTGCTTCCCAAAGGAACCAGCCATCCCCATTTTCTATTCAAAGTGTGAATGAATTACAGTTGGGCAGGAGCACAGGATAGTTCTATCAATAAATACTGTTTTGAAATTCTGCCCTTAGTGATCATATAATTATAATTTTGTTGCATTTTCCCATTTTAAGGCTTATACTATCGAATTTCATACAAACTATCACTCTTTTGCTAGTATGCAAATACAAGCAATATAATACATTGAAATTATATTTGGAAAATATAATTTTCCATCTTCTATAGTTTCTACTTCTCTTATTTCTACTCTTATCTGTATTGTTTCTTTCCTTATACTTTTTGGGGTTAAATTTACTATATTTTGAGCTTCTTAAGGTGCAGGCTCAGAAGCCTAGATCACTGATCTCAAACTTCCCTTCCAATAGAAGTATCTAAAGCACAAATTTTCCTCAATATATTGCTTTTGCTGCAATGCACACATTTTAATAAGTTGTGTTTTTATTTTCATTTGGTTTCAAATATTTTTTTAATTTCCCTTATAATTTCCTCTTTGACCCCATGAATTTAGAACTAGTATTGTATAAAGTTTCCAAATATTTTGGGTTTTCCAAAGGTATTTTTTATTTATTTCTAACTTAATTTTGTGTTTTCAGAGACATGTTCTAAAGTGATTTTTGTTCTTTTAAATTTATTGAGACTTTTATAGCCAAGCATATTGTCTATCTTGATTGATGTCCCATATACAAATGAAAGTAATATGTTACTGGATATAGTGCTGTATAAATGTTAATTAGGTTAAATTGGTTGATAGTGTCATTCAAGTATTCTACCCACTTCCTGATTTTCTGTCGACCTGTTATATTATTGACAGAGGAAAATTAAAATTACCAACATTAATTGTGGATTTACCTACTGAGATTTCAGGACTGTCTGTGTTTGTCTCATGTGTTTAAAGTTTTTATGTGTTATGAATAGGCATTTAGGCTTATTATGTTTCTTAATTTACTCTTTTATCATTGGAAAATGTCACCTTTATCTTTAGTAATATTTCTTGTACTAAAGTCAACTTTGTCTGATACTAATATAGGCACATCAGCTTTCTTACTATTAGACTTTTCACAGTATATTATTTTTAATCCTTTAGTTTGAAATGATCTATGATTATAATTAAAATGTGTTTCTTATAGAGACTATATAGTTGGAAATCACTTTGTTTTATCCATTCTGAGGGCCGCCATCTTATAATTGGCATGTTTAGTTCACTTACATTTAATATAATTATTGATATAATCAGATTTAAGTTTATCTTTGCAACCAGCTATTTATCTCATAGTTTATTTGTTTTGTTTTCCTTCCAACATTTGGAATAATTGAGTATTTCGGTATTAATTTATATCTTGTCTTTGGCTTTTGTTCAATTATCTTTTGTGAGGTGTTCTATTGGGCAAACTATGCATCTTTAACTCATCACAGTCTCTATAATCTCATTTTTTTACTATTATTCTCATAAATTTTACCTCTCCCTATATTACAAACTCCATATACTTTTCTATCATTTGCTTTAAATAGGTAATAACCTTTCAGAGTAATTTTTAAAAATAAAAATACAATCAAGTCTATTATATTTACCTACATGTTTACTACTTGTATAGATCCCCTTCTGTATAACTCTGTCTGATTTAGTTCTACTTCTTTGTCATGACCAGAGTTTTCTATGGAGTTTCCTGAGTTCTCAAATTGATCTCTCCATTCTGACTTACCAGACTCAAAGGTCTCTCAGCCCTGTTCCTGGTAATTATTTAGTGTGAAGATTCCTCATGATGCCTCTTTCTTTGCATAGCCCTATGGAATCTAACACTTCCTATGCACAGTTTAATACTCAAAGACTTAAAGGAGATCCTTATGCAGGTTTTTGCAGTTCTTTTCCCACATATTTGAAATGAAAACTGAAACCGAACTCTACTCCTTCCAAAAAGAAAAAAAAAATATTTTAGATTGATTAAATCTAATTAACCTCCATCTAGTATATCCATTACTTCTCTTTGTCATTTCTTCTATCTAATTTTAATAACATAACAAAAAGAAGCAGACATATGAGTGAGGAAGATATGGCAATAATCCAGATGATAAAGAGCACTGTTTTACAGTAGGGTAGCAGTAGAGGGGATTAGAAGTGGTTTGATTTGGAGTGTTATTTTGAAGGCATTGCAGAATGGATTTGTGGATGGATTAGGTGTGGATTGTTATAGAAGAGGAGTCAAGGGTGATTCTAAGCTTTCTGGCCTGATTAACTGGTAGATGTTCACTATCATTTACGGATGAAAAGCATCATGGGAGGAATAAGTTTGGAATGCAGAAACCATGAGTTTGATTTTGGAAAATTTAAGCTTAACAAGTCAATTAAATATCTAAATGGAAATACATCAAATTAGAATAAAAATTATACAATTGGGGAGAAAGTTGGTACTGGAAATAAAAATGTGAGCTCTGTCAATATGTATACAGTATTTAAGGACATGAAGCAGGATGAGATCATCATCATCAGGATGAGTTTATATAAATAGGTCAAAAGGTGGTCTGAGGGCTGGAATCCCAACCCAAATTAGTATTTAAGAAATGGAGAGACAAGAGGAACTAGCAAAGGAGACTGATAATGGGTATCCAATTATCTAAGAAGAAAAGTGAGAGAATTATGTCCTGCAAGAAATCTGAGGAAAGAATTTCAAAAGAAAGATGGATCAAATGGGTCAAATACCACCAACAGCCTGACTGCTTTGAGTTGACATGGTCATTGGATTTGGTGGTTTAGAGTTTTTACACAACAATGAAAAGTTGTGTTTCAGTATAATAAACTGACAAAAGTCCAACTGAAATGGATTCAGGAGGAAACACAAATAGAAAATGTAAAGCCAGCTAATAATGACAATTCTTCCGAGGAGTTTTGCTATAAAAAGGAGCATGGAAATACAGTGGAGGCTACTGGAGACAGTAGAAACAGTGTCCTGAAATAATAAGTGGCAAGGAATGGGATTCAAAGAACAGGTGGAGGGAATGAGTTTAAGCAACACTTTAATCACTTAATAGAAATACACATACATCAAGTGGACGAATTTGATGCAGAAGTTTGTGTAAGTTTTCTTATACTAAGTATTATTTTTGCAATGTTAGGAAGAAAGAGGAGATCAATTTAAAGTTTATTACTGGTTTCCAGGAGTATCAGGTGAAGGAGGGCAACTCTGACTAAGCATATGACCTGCAAAGGAACAAAGCATGAAATATCACCACCTACTAGATTCTGAAAACATATGCTTATGAATCAAAGACAACGTTGACCTTTGGAAGAAATTCTTAAATTCTCTTACTTTCTGAAATGATTTTAAAGTAATTTTAAAACAAAAATGTAAAAAATTGAAATGGAAATGTCTTTTTAGATATTCTTAAGAGTGACAACTTTTACATTTTATGGCAAATGTAATTAATGAAACCTAAGGTCCTTTCAAAATAATTAATAATCAGAATAGAGTCATCATGTGGTAGAATGCTTTGCCTGATTCAAGAACTTTATAAAATTTAAAGATAGGTGAGAAGGTCTTTATTCCTGAATAAGTTGACAGAGAATAAAACAAGAGACTGAGAAATTCTCCAATACTTCCTCGTACAATTTCTGAAGGTGAATTTAAGAACTAAGGTAAAAGGGAAGAGAACACAGATGTTGTCCTGTCAGTAATGAAATTGAAATAAATGAGGTCCAAGGAGAGCTAGATGAAATAAAGTTGGTCTCCTGATTCCTCTTTGTTAGGGTAAGAGGGTTAACATGAAGATTCAGGTCAAGATGGAAGATGATGAACAATCATAATTAGATATGTATTTGAAATATTTTCCTTACTCACCTTCTGTTTAAAGAGAATAATTATTCATAATATATTCAAAAAGTGGATTTTGCTGTTTATAATTCCTTCAGGAATTGAACAGTGATGACAGCACAGCCCACAAATCTGCCAATTCTCTATTTGCTAGTTTCTCTGGGATTTTGCCATCAGTTTATTCATTCATTCATTCATTCATTCATTCAACATAAAAGTCACATCCCCAAAGGCTTTTTTCATCATATATATCCATAAGACATTCAGCATTTGTATTTGGGAAATAATTGTCTTATCTGTGTGGTGAGTTACACAAAGGTAAATGAAATTAAACACAGAGAGTACATTCTTGTGAAAGCATATGTTCAGGGACTGGGAAATTAACAAGCTCCCTGAAGTGAACAAAGCCTCCAGGAAAACATGGAATGGGAGTGTCCCATACCACAACCAGTGGAGCAGGGAATTACAGCATTTTGCCTGGAAATCATTTGTAAAGAATATTTTACAAATAGCCATTTTCCATACATCAGACATACTTAAAGCTAAAAATTGTCTTTCCCATGCCTATCCTGGAGAACACAAAAATAATTATCTACATGTGAAAGAACAAAATTTGAACTATCCAGATAACTCAAGCTAGTAATACATTTGCAGAAACAACTTTATCTGGACAAATGCTTCAATTCTCCACTTCTTTCGCACGATTGGAAAGAAGATTTTTAAAACTGCATTGCAAAGCAGTGTGAAATAAGTGATCAGAGCAACACCAGCAACAACCTAATTCTTGGTCTCCCACAGCAGTTCCCCATACTCATCTCATACATTTTTCTAATCTTATAAGCCATCCAGAAATAGACATTTTCCCCTACTTTAAAAAAATATTCTTTGCACCCTTCTACAAAGATTTTCTTAAAAAAAAAAAAACTTAATAGCCATTGTTGAAAAATCCAGTCCGTTCATAATAAACTTTGTCTCTACTCACTCATCAGATTTCATTTTTCCCACCATTCATTACTGGGAAAAAAAGAATTTTATTTTTCTAACAATCACAATCTTTATGGGGTTTAGCCCCAATATGTATCTTCTTTTTTTTTCTCCCCAGAGTTATTTTAATTCCTGTTATAATTCGGGATATATATAATTAGATCTGTTATCTTGTCCAAGGATTATCTAAAACTTTCCCTTAATCTGTTACAGTATATATTCATATTTATATGCTATCTACGATTCTTTGCTTTATTTAAAAATTAAAATATTGGTAGAATATTGTCTGGTAATAAGATAACAATTGCTTCTAAGAAGTGTAAATATTTCCCAGCAGAATCTCTGACATCTCAATGATACTGATATTTACTAACATAGAATCTTCTTGTTTAAAATTGACTTTGTATTTTCATTCCATTGACCGACTAGCATTATTTCCATGTAATTCTCCTAAATATGTACCCTGCAGGACTTACTCTGGCTAGGATCCAGGCTTTTGATTTTCCCAGATCAAACAAAAAGCTGTATCTATCAAAAGCCAGGAAGACCAAAGGGAAAAGAGAGACAACACAAAAGAAATCCCGAAAGGTACAGTGAATTCTATAAATCTGTGGCTTAGGGCCAAAACCAAACAATTTGATTTTTGGTTGACAATTATGTTGGAGGGGAAATTTCTGGAGTCAGAGCAATGGGATGACTAGGTCCATAAATTGAGGAAAGTGAATAGATGTCCCAAATTTGTCTGAGATACAAACAGAAATAGCATATTTTCTCTGCACATTTTCAATTCCTAGTAACTTCCACAATATGGACCACACCAATCAAAATACACTCCCTCGAATAATTCATTCTTAAAAGAGAAACTTACTTATTAGAAGAGTAGATATTAAAACATTTCTATATCTTGCATCACTTTCCTTACCTCCTCATAAAAGAGTAAGCTATCTCCTATTGATGGGGCCCCATAGGCTTATTAGTCCCATAATGCAGATAATGGTAGCAGTCAATGCAAAAGAAAAAAAGCTATTCTGAAATCAACCTAGATGCCTGATCATCACTGAGTTCTCAAAGTTAATATCTGAGAAAGACCCCTGAATCAGAAGATATTAGCTCTGATGGTATTGAAAAAATTATTCTGACACTTGGTAAAATTGTTAGGAAGACTTTATTCAGGAAAGTTGCAAATGATGTCAAGACTATCATAACAGGGGAGAGAGATCTGGCACAACTCTAAATACAGCAAAGACAGTTGAGAATTTGCAACCAAAGAACAGAGTGAGGGAGTCAGTAGATGGGAAAATATTGAGAAGAGACATCAACAGGGGATTCTTGCTAAAGTGAAAATGGGATTCTTGCTGAAGGCAGGTCAAACACTGACACATCAAAGGTTGAAGATGAGGAACTTGACCAGATACTGAGAGCCATCAGATATCAAGGGTGGGGAAATTCTCTCTAAACTAACTTAGCAGAATTCTTGCTAAAACTGGGCAATGCAGGTCTGGCAAGAAGGCCAAGGTTGACAAGAGAGCTTAAATGTGTTTTGTTAGGAGAGAGTCTTTGTTAGTAGTATGATTTAGAAACTCAAACTGTCAGTGGCTTAAACAAATATAGATTCATTTCTCTCTAACCACAGCATAGAGCTAAAATAATGTTCCAGGACTTTTGGAAAACAAGCTCATTCTAAATTGTTGCTTGAAAATCATGTCCTTAAGACGTGGCTTACAACTCATGGTCCAAAATGACCACTAAAACAAAAATTACTTGCTCCTCCTTCTACATAGAGCATGCAAAAGCTGTGTGGCTCTTCTCTGCCCCATGTATGGCTGGCTTGGATGGCTCTACTATTACTGGATTATTCAATATGGTCCCACATATTCATTGGGTAGTGGGGGGCAGTGTGTGTATGTGCTACTTTTTGACTGGGGAAGTTTTGTTCTTCTTCAGGGTTTTCTTTACTTTTTTGTGATTTCTCATTCTCTTTTACTCTACATAGCCTCCCTGGCAGGAGGAGATCCTGAACTTCTCTACACAAAGGCCAGTTTCCAAAAAATAAAAATGGAAACTATACACTCTGTAAATATAAGGGCTAAAAGTCATACCATGTCACATCTATTGCGTTATTTTTGTTAATGAAATCAAGGCCAGTCCAGTTCAGTAGGAGAGAAAATGTATTCCCCTGCTAGATGGGAAGAATATTGTGCATATACATAAATAAAAGAAATTATTGGCAGTCATCTTTGCTAACTTTAAAGATAGTTAATCTTCAGGGCTTTATATTCATCTAATAAACTCTACTGTATTTTGCTACTTTTGCCTAAAAGTAGAGTTGGGGATTGTTATCATGTCCTCTTATAGATTCTGAACCTCTCCATACCCTTTATGTTTGCCTAATACAGTATAATTGAATTGTCTTTGTTCCTCCCAATATGGATTTATCTATCAAAGACTTTCAAAACATGTGTATATGATTAAATAATGTTTTAATATCAAATTCCAGAATATTAAATCTTATTAATATCAGGCAACATAACAAAACATGAAAGAAATTCAATAAATAGTAAGCTATATGCAAATGGAGAGTGCTTCCCAATATTATTTGTATCCTATTACAAAGTTTAGGATTATATACTCCTTAAGAGAAATATATCAGAATACCAAATTATCCAAACTGATGAGAATTTCAAGCCCATTGCCAAGAGGAAACATTTCCCCACAATTATGTTCTGTTTAAAGTATATGTACAGCACTATGCCAAATCCTGGGATTGCTTTCAGGAAAGGACATTGATAACGGCAAGGTGGTCACTGAAGCAATCTTAAAAGTATGTACTATGAGAAAGATAGACATTTAAATTTGTATAGCAGAAAGGTAAAGAGAAATAACAGCTATATTCTAATTTGTAGGTTTGTGTGGATATTGTGTAATATTTTGTGAATATTGTGAAAATATTGTGTAATATTTTGTATTATTTCAGAAAGTTAATCAAAGCAGTGATAAAAATTTCAAAGAGGGCCATATTTCAAATTGAGGAACAAGTTTTGGGCCAATAAAACCACAAAACAGGTTGTACTTCAGTCACAGAAAGTATATACTTTATTCAATACGTGGCACAGAGTAGATACTTATTTTATTTTTTACGAAATAGTGAATAGTCATCAAAAAGGGGAAGGTTGGAAAATAATTCTTCAAAGAACAATAGGAGGGAATAAGAATAATCTATGAAGCCATTTTTAACACTGTAAACTTAAAGAAGGCAGACTCTCTTTTTATCTTATCTGAAAAAGGTTTATCAGGGCAAGAAATAGAACAGTCATGTAATAAAACTGCCAAATATTCTGCCTGCCTGAACCACTGATGAAATTATAGCACAGCTCCAGTGCAATAACCATGAAAAGGCACACTGGAGTAGTAATGACATTTTATTTTACTGTCTATCATTTTAGTCTTTCTCATGATCTCTTACTTAGATATTTTTACAATAACGTGTATGTCTTTTTACATCTTTATTCCATTTTCATGCTTATTAAGGCTTATGTGCTGCAGGCCAATGATCATATCTACTTAATTTTCTCTGTATTAAGCTCAAGAAGGCACCAAATAAATGTTAATGCAAGATTACTTTCAACATGATTTATCTCCATTTGGTTATTTATTTGATTTTTTTTTTCATAATGTCATACACTAAAACCAGTATCTCAAGCCTAGGTAACTTAATATAAGAGGCTTACATTATGAATGTTTAAACACATACACATTCACATATATACAAAAACATTCACATACACACAATACATATTTTCAAGTGATTTCACATAAGAAATTAATCCTATCTTTCCTCAGTCTCTAATATTGCAGATATTAATTTAATAGTGAAATTATCCATAAATATCTCAGGAAAAAATTGAAATGGGTTCCTCAAAGCTCATGGAACTTTTATTCTGAAATGATTTTTAAAACTACAGAGGTCTGCAATAAAGTAAATAACAGGCATTTAAGAAGCACCAACTCCATCTTTCACATGCACATTTCAACTTTCATCAGTGGGAAGTGATCTTCAGGAAGGGATAACTGAGAACTTTTACTTTTATGGGCAAGTGTTATAATTCCAGTCCACCATACAGTTAGGCATGGATAACACTATTCCCCATGTCCATGAAAATAATTCCAGTTATCAATCTTTACTCATTCTGATGCTTATTACTAATATTTCAAACTGAATGTTTTTTGAGTTAAAGTAGAAGTTTCTCTCTTCTCTCCTGAGAAAGAATAGCATTTGCAAATATACTTGACAGATCACTGGCAAGGCACAACTTCTAATATTATCTTTATAGAAGTGATATTTGTTTTAACCACCAATAATGTATCATCCTTGTCAATAAATTCCCATTAAAATAATATAATTTTCTTACAGTTGCAATTTTCAATGTAGAATCAAGAGTTTTATTGACACATTTATTTCCTCTATTAAAACTTGCATCTTGACTTGCATGAATCAAATAGTCATTTATAGACCAGAGGAAGCAAAAATAGGACACTGGATAATCTGTAAGAAACACATTGAAAATAAATCAAGGCATTTAAACCTCATTTAAAGTATAAATTTGGACACTCATGGTAATAAGAAAAATAAAGGCATTATCAAGTAATTTTACTACAGTGGTTAAGGGGATAGCCTTTGACATCACATAAAATAGCTCTGCTTCTTGAAAATTATATATCCATGAGCAAGTTCATTTCTCTGAGCCTTAGTCACTTCAAATGTCAACATGAAAGATAATACTAAACTCTTAAGTAATTATATGCATTAAGCAAGATAATGTACATAAATTGCTAAACATAGAGTAGGGAAAACAGTAAGCTCTCAATATATGGCAACTATCATCACTGTTAGTTTTACAGTATTCTTAGATCAATTGACTAAAATAATCCAGAGTTATGAAAACAAAATTAATTGAAAGATTGCTAATTTAGGCTAGTTCACCTGAGATAATCAGTTTTTGCTTGAGTTATCTAACTACAGCATCTATATTTTACCTTATAGTTACAGCTAATTTAATTGTTTCAAAGATAGTTCCCTGGCCCCATACATAGATCAAAGGTCAATTCATAGATCAAAGGTCAATTACAAGGTCATGGTGAGCAACTACCTACAGATTTAAGCCTGAATCTGAGATTTGGCCCTCATTTCTACAAAAAAGTACATTTTTTTTTCCTTTCCCTACCAACAGAGAAATATTGTAGTATCCTAAAGAGCCAAAAGGGGAAAAAATGTCCTTTTGTTCTTTTACTTCTAAAAACCTTAATTTCAGATTTAAAGAAAGACTGAGTGAAAAATAAATGAACAAAAAACAAACAAAAATGAAACCACTAGCTAAAATGGCATTACGGGATACTGAGTACAAGTATATTTTACACAGAATATTTAATAATATGATACATAAATCATCACACTAAAACCCAAATTGTAAGCTGACTCAGGGGAAGTTACAAAGGTTAAAACTTAGACAAGTAATAAATGAGGAAACCATCTTCATTACCTTGAGGGTAAATGTTGTATCAGGGCAAAGGTTTTCTACAAAACTGATTTATTAGTGCTTTCAAACAAAAATGTACTAAAAATCTTGTTCATAAAGTTATCCTGCTGTTAATTCATGCTGCTTCTATTTGCATGAATGCTGTGTGTGTATGTTTAACTCCTGGCCACAGATCTGCTATCAAAATAAGACACATTCTTTTTCCTAAGTAATAGAAAATCATGAGAATTTTATACACAGAAGTGCCCAATTTTAACTCTGCTAGAGAATGTCACTCAATACTTATATTTTAGATTCTACAAAGACTGAGATAGGGAGCCGTGTTTCACGTCAAAATGAGAAGAACCACCATCTATCCTTGTCACCCAACCTCAAAATTTGAAAACTGTCTTTGACTTACTTGCTACCCAAACCGCATTTAGTTACTTGTCCAGTCTTGTCTATTTTACTTGCAATACATCTCTTATATTGATCCCCTCTTTTCTAGTCTCCCTGAAAAAATAAAAGTGCAAATAACATGCCCTCTTATCCATTATTGATGTGGTCTCCTAACTAGTTTTCCTAACACCCAGCCTCTGCTTCTCCAGTGCATTCTTCCTAAAAATACAAGATTATTTTGCCTAAAATAGCTCACTGATCACACTACTTACCTAATCCAAAGTCTTTAAGGGTTCCCTGTGAGGAGAAATAACTTAGGCCACCATATTTTAAGTTCAGAAGAAATACAAATATATAAGCCTCACATCATCTAATTCAGACAACAATTTGTTCAGGAAACTACAAATGCTAAAATATTTATTGATACTTAAGGGTGTGAGCTGAAAGTATAGGGAGGTGACAATTAACCTATTATGACATTGAACTAGAGCTAATTAACTCAACCTACATCACACTTTGGAAATTCTTTTGATATTGGAAATGTAGGTAAGGGTAGAGTCATAAAAAGGAGTTTAAAAGTAAAATGAACTAATTTGAATAGATTAATATTAAGTTAAAATGCAGAACCTTGATTTGTCAACACAGCTCTTAATGCCACCTCTCAAGTCCAAACCATCTAAATGCTCTCTCTCTAATGTTTTTCAGTTTGTACCATACCATCTTTGACCTTTATTCTTAGATGTAAACTTTAAGAGAAACAGAATCTCAAAGCATCCATCCCCCTTACTTAAAAAACAAAGTAGAACAGGTTCCTATGTGTTAATTTTTTACTGGTTTTGCCTTCATATTTTTCCTGTTTCACTCTTCATTGAAATATCTACTATCATTAGAGTGGTTATTTGAAATATTGCCATACAGAATTAAAAGAAAATAGGAGAAAATGGAGGAATAGAAGAACAAGAGACTGCTGTTATGCACATCTGTGGGCCAATGTTTAGAAAAAAATACTCAAGTAATTTGAATAAACTGGAAATACAACAGAAATATGTTACACAATCTAGTCCAGTGGTGGAATATATTGTAGTAAGCCTCCTTTGGATTGTTCTAATGGAACTATCAGCAAAGATGCTTTTCCCTTTTCTAGATTATAAATTATAAAGACATGTAACCTCGAGCTACCTGCAATCATCTCCCTGGGGGCATGGAGCTATCCTTCTTAATTTGGGGAGGATAACACTGAGCAGAGAAACTGAGGCAAGAAATGAAGAGAAAACCCTCAAAATATTATTTTAGCTCTTTCAGCTGGTTCATTAAATGGACCAGTTGACTCCACTGACTTTTCAGTGTAATAAGCAAAAATTTCTTTCACCTTTATTTTTTTTTTCATTTAAGCTAGTTTGAATTATTTATCTGACTCAACCACATTAGTTTATTGTAATGGGTTTATGTATGTATTGAGTAAATCAAGAAGATATAACAAGTTATTTTGAATTCATTTTTATTGTTGGACTATGTTCCATAATTCATGTTGGAACTGAGACTGGGCCTTATAGAATAAGTTCAAAAAAGGATGTGGTCCTTTTTTGTAAACACTTTTTGCACAACACTTTTACTTAGCAAGAGTTGTGTGCGAATCCTGATTCTCATTTATTTGTTACACAGTGTTATTGAATTCTTTAAGCATTATTTTCTTTATGTGTAAAATAAGTATTCTAATAATAGTATTTACCCCATTGTATTTTGTGAAAATGAAATGAGAATAATGAATGAAAATATCCCTGAAACCAATGTACAATGAACATTAACTATTTCAATATTGTCATTATTTTCAATTCAATTTAAATGTCCTACTGATAAGCATTATGGGTAAATAAACCCATAATAATATCAATAACAAGAGCTATATTATAAAGAGTAAGCAAATTTTCAACACTGATCTAGAGATTAAATACAGTTGACCCTTTAAAAACACAGGTTTGAACTGTGTGGGTCCACTAATATGCGATTTTTTTAAAAAATATAGTGCAGTATTTTCTCTTCCTTATGATTTTCTTAATAACACTGTATTTTCTTCAGCCTATTTTATTGTAAGGGTACAGTGTATAATACATATAACATACAAAATATGTGTTAATCAACTGTTATGTTAGCGGTAAGCCTTCCAGGCAATAGTAGGCAAATAGTAGTTAAGTTTAGGGGAAGTTGAAAGTTATACATGGGTGTTCAACTATGTGAGGGTTCAACACCTCTAACCCTCATGTTCAAGGGCCAACTGTAATTAGAAATGTTAAAGGACATTTTTAAGAAAAATAATGACTTATGCAAATATAAAATGTAAACATAACAAATTTATCATATTAATTAATAAGGGAGCCAGGAAGATGTAAAAAAATAATAATTAAAGAAGAATTCAAGGAACAGGCACAAATGAAACCAGGAAAACTGAAATGACTTTACTGAATGGTGCAATATTATTCAACATATACAAAATATCACCACCAGACAAAATTCAACTGCATTTCTACATATAATAATCATTTCCAGTACTATCAGTTTCTACAATTTATAAAGGTATAAAATATCTCAAGGAGAATTAAAGGTCAGATCCATATATAATAAGATAACCCCAGAGGAATCCACTAGACAATGGCCAACATTTTATTGAAAAGACACCCAATGATCTTTTTGCCCATTTGAAAGTCTGTCACAACTTTTTTCTAACAAAATATTTAAAGAGATTTTACCTTATGAGCACCTAAGGAGTTACTGTTATGATAGCCCTAACCATCTTTGAACTTTGTGCTTCTAGTTTTATTATTCTGAAGTTCTCTCTATTTTTGAAACATTAAGAAAAGCAATGTTGACTCTGTTCTTCATAATGGTCTCAGAAAATGTAAAAGTCTCCCTCTCTCACCAATAGTTATTTGCCTTTCTGAGGACTACTAGACTTGGTAATACTATTAGCATTGGTAATTTCTCAATATATGTTTTCCTTTGGAGCATTTCTTCTCACATCTACACCACAACAATAAGTACAAATTGTTTAGTATGACAAGTCCTCCTCAACAGGTCTAAAGCTGTATTTTCAAGTTGATTTACCACTGCTCTTCTCCCCCCCCCTTTTTTTTTTTTTAATGTTTATGAGAGAGAGAGAGAGAGAGAGAATATGAGTGGGGGAAGGACAGAGCAAGAGAGGGAGACGCAGACTCTGAAACAGTTTCCAGTATCTGAGCTGTCAGCACAAAACCTGATGCAGGGCTCGAACTCATAGGCATGAGATCATGACCTGAGCCAAAGTTGGATGCTTAACCAACTGAGCCACCCAGGCACCCCTGCACTTCTTCCATCCTTATGCTCCTACTAAATTTATACAATCTCTGTTCACAGCAAAAATTCTGATCTCATAACTCTCTGTATTTGTTCATGATATTTCTTTATTTACAATGTTCTTTTCTTCACATCTGTGTGCCTAAGAGATTTGGTCTCTGGAGTCTCACTTTAAAATTCTGTTCCTGCCACTTGTTTTAAGGTTAGTAATCTAACCTCTCTGTAACTGAATTTACTTATTTATAAATGAGATTAATAATAATCTTTCTTCAGAAAGTTGTCCTTAAAATTAAATTAGATAAATCCCTGGCACCTGTTAAACTCTTATTAATTGTTATCAGTCATCATCATCATCATCATCATCATCATCATCATCATCACCAATCTCTAAGACCCTACCACATTTACCAAAACTTTTGCCTTAACTCTCTAAATGGAAAAAATAAAAGGCTTTTGTCTAAGAACCCCCATTGTTCTTAGAAAGTATCTCATCTAAAAACATGAGTAAGGGGTATAAATCTACAGGTCTTCCAGTGAAGCCACTCTCCACTCTCGTCACTCTAGTAGAATGTTATGCGTATAACTATCAGTTCCTTCAGTAAATATGTTTTCCTTTCCCTGGATTTTCTATTAGTTCAAACCATGATGGGGTACCTGGGTGGGTCAGTAGGTTAAGCATCAGACTTTGGCTCAGGTCATGATCTCACAGTACGTGAGTTCAAGCCCCCTGTCAGGCTCTGTGCTGACAGCCCAGAGCCTGGAGCTGGGTTTGGATTCTGTGTCTCCTTCTCTATCTGCCCCTCCCCTGTCCACACTTTGTCTCTCTCTTTCTCAAAAATAAACAAACATTAAAAAAGTTAAAATATAAAAAAAAATTCATGATAGCCATAATCATGGACTGCTCTTTGGGCTTACAGTCTCATGATTGCCCTTCCTTAAATTTGTCATCCTGGGATTTTTTATTCCTATTGTTTATTTTTGTCTTAATTAATATTGCTCCTTGTGATGTGGTTAGTATTAGTCCCATCATTATGGCAAAAAATAAACTGAAAGAAACAAGTAAAATCTAAGATCTTTAGTCCTCAACTAGATGTCTACCCTTGTCACAGATTCTTGAGGAATGTACACAAAGGGATTATTCCATACAAGAGCCTCAAATCTCAGGGTGGTGTCCTAGTGAACTACAGTGCATCATATGAAGCTAAGGTACTCCTTTTGGTTGGAGTGGTGGCAGAAATTTGTCATCATCAAGAAATGCCATCCTTTGGTATTCCTTTGTCTACAATTGAAAAGATTTTCATAAACTCCATATTAAAAACCTCTGTCCTAAGCCCTCACCTGATCATGGCCATCTAAATGACATCACTCAGATGGCAAAGAAAAAGGGAAGACTTACAGATGGCCAAACTTAAAGGAGATAGAGCTAGGCATTTCCAGGGTGGAGTTAACCTTCTTATAGGCAGCAACTTGGATGCATGTTTCCATAGTAGCCACAGGACAGAACCAATAAGCAATCTGAACAGATTGTAAATTTCCAAAATATCAAATCTAAAAGCTCATGCCAGGAAGATTTAACAGCATCAGTTGTTTGGAATCAATAATTCATTTATTTGATAAAAATATATTAAAGGCAGAATTACCATGTTAATATTTGTATAATATAGTGAACAAGGTAGACATGATAAAATATGCCCTCACCAGGTATATGATTCAGAAAGGCAGTTAGACAGTACAATTAGAATTTACTCCCACAAGATGACAAGGGTTTTGATAAGGAGAAGCCCAATGTACTAAAGGTCAAAAAGAGGATCAAATAGTAGAGGCAACTAGCCAAGTCAAGGAAGGTTTTTCATAGAAAATGTCATCTAGGTTGAAACTTAGTGATAGTACAAAGTACATTAGGATGAGTGCTAAGGAAACAAAATGAAACAGGGAGGGGCGTCTGGGTGGCTTAGCTAGATAAGCCTCAGACTTCTGCTCAAGTCATGATCTCATGGTTCATGAGTTTGAGCCCTGCATCGGGCTCTGTGCTGACAGGTCAGAGCCTGGAGCCTTCTTCATATTCTGTCTCTCCCTCTCTCTCTGCCCCTCCCCTGCTCGCTCTCTCTCTCTCTCTCTCTCTCTCTCTCTCTCTCTCTCAAAAATAAATAAACATTGAAAAAATTAAAAAAAAGAAAGGAAAAAAAGAAACAGGGAAATGAGGGCATCAAGTGCCAGATGTAGAGCATGAAGGGAATGCTTAGCCACAAAATTAGACAACTTTGAACTAAATATGACAGCCCAACAAGCAGGCTAAAATTTGGAACCACTTTAAACTGAAGTTCTTTAAATATATTTTAAATATTTATTTATAGGAGAGTTTGAACGTCATGTGGGAGAAGGAAAAAGAATAAAAGAGTTTGCCTCACACCATTGTTCAAAGACATTTGGTACTAGCCTGAAGCTTTCATATCTCCCTTTTGTTTCATGTAAGCAAAAGCCCAGTGGTCACTGGAATCATATTTGCCAGAAGGCAATTAATATAAGATTCAAGTTCACTGTTCAGAATTGTCCCTTACAGGAGTATTCATAAATACAATTTCTTCATCCAATTACATTACCATCCATATCTTAGCACCTTATTATTGTTAAATGGTCCTAATGTTAAATGTCTGACTCTTGCCTTCATCTCGCTCTAAGTGAAAGTGGTAAGTCATGTCTAGTTGTAATTCTGAGAAATCACAAGGAGAACAACAGATCTACAGGTAAAAGCTTGACAGAAAGATGAATACAGGTCAAAAATTCATCAGCTACATAATCTGGTCAAGGGCTATTGCTGTAAATATAATTCCTAACAAAATTATTGTTATATCTAAATTGTGTTAAATATCCCTTTTCTTTCCTACTATTTCTTTCTACACAAAATTCTAGAAAATGCTCATGTATATCTTATCTTTCACATACATATGCCCTTGTTTATTTACTGCCAATGTATTTGTTTGCTGCTATATAAAAAGAGTCATAATGATGGCTTCCAGCTTCTTTGTTTTATGTACATCTTCAATTAGAGCTGGCTGAAGGCACCTCTCACATTCTCCTATCCATTTTTTTCCAAGAAGAGCTTGATAGATTTTAGTACTCTTGCTATCAAATTTACCAAAATGGCTATTTCTTTTTTATGTCCGCCTTTGTTTTCACAGCAATTTCTTAGCCTCTTTTGTAAATTTGCCAAAATCTTAATTGCATTTACAAAAGCAAGCAAATTAAATGCATAAAGGAGTATACCAAATATAGAGATTTGAGGAAAAAGAAAAATAAAATTGAATAGAGAGAGAAGTATTTAAGGCTCATTTTATTTTTATGAGGTTTCCAATTATTACCTTATTATATACCTTATCATACTTGAAATGTTTGCAAAAGAATTTTAACAATGATATCACATTCTTAAAATTAATACTTTTAAAATATTCCTCTATCTAGGTGACTTAAATCTCAGTACCTGAGTGTTCATGCCAGAGTATTTAACAAGGTTTTGCTTATTTAGTTGTGAACAGTCTGAAAATAAGTTCCTAAAAAATAAAAAATAATAAATAAAAAAATTAAAAATGTTGAATATTAAGTAAATCATTTTTTCTCTTTTTTCCTTTTTTTCTTTTTCTTTGCAATTCATATCTGCTTCATAATAAGTTTTACGATATTCTCTTTGATGTGTAAAGAGAGGACATTTATTAAGGAATAGCAAAACCGAATATTATGCTAAAAAGTCACTAAAAATCATCTTCTTTGCCTTAGGTGATAAAACAATGTTGAATCAGAGTAGAGACAGGTCTTACAAGATTCATGACAGTAGAATGACTAGTTTATAACATAATGCCTAACCAAAAGCAGCAGAGAAATGAAAAAATCAAGCCTCCACTCTCCATGCCAACAAGATATATTTACTTACACAAGAATAAGCATTCTCAAAAGCTACTTCAAAACTTAACATTCTATGAGAACTAATATAACTTAGCCATAAAGTTGCATTCCAACTTTTGCCATCATGTAACCTGAGGAACAACTATCTTTCCAAGAGTGCAGCCCAACAAAAATTTAATATGTTTAATTACTGTAAGTCATGCTGTATCAGTTTTCACAGTTCAGGCAAAATAAATCTATCCTGAAGGTTATGCAATGATTAATAGTTAGTCACCTCTTATTTCATATTTATAAGGATGAACCCTTAAAATTCTCCCTATTTTTAATAATCTGTTGTTTAAATTAATCCTGTGATTGAAAGCTCTTAAACTACCCAATTAATGAATCAATTAGGACTCCACTGTACCAATTAGGATTCAATGTGTTGGAACTGACATAAGAATCAACCCAAATTAGATTAACAGAAACAGTTCAAAGTTTCATACGCAGTTTTATCCAAGACTCAACTTATGTGTGGTAGCCAGCTGCAAAGTTGATTCCTAATGATTCTAGCTTCCTAGTACTCATGCCCTCCCACAATGAATCAAAGTTTATTGGTACCACTAATAGAATAATATAAAAACAACCATGTGAAAGTTTTAAGGCAGCATCTAAAAGACACAACATCTTCCACATGGGCCTCATGGATCACTCACCCTGGGGGAAGCCTGTCACCATGTAGTGAGGAAGTTCCAGCAGTCTTGTGGAGAAGATCATCTGGTAGTAAAGTAAGACCTTTTGACAACAGCCAGCACCAATTCCCCAACTATGTGTGCAATCCTCATTGAAGGTAAATCCTCTAGTCTCCATCAAGCCTTTGGATGACTGCAACACTGGCCAACGCGTTAACTGCAAGTGCAATGCCATGAGAGATCCCCCTTGCCAAAACATCTCAGCCACACTGCTCATTAATTTCTCCACAAAAACTGTGAGAGATAATGAACAACTATTGTTTGAAGACATTCAGTCTTCAAGTAATATGTTATTTAACCATGGATAGCTAGTAAACTCTACCACCAATTACAAGTTTTTATACATTTTTGGCTCTGTGTATCCATGTGAGCTCTCCAATGTCAGGCCTCCAGTAGTCTCAGGATATCTGTTAGCAATTTAAAAAAAGTGGTAGGATATGAACTTAGGAAGGGGGTAAGGGGCCAGATCATGAAGATCATTGTAAAGATTTTGGCTTTTGGCTATTGGTGAGATATGAAGTCATTGAAGGGATTTGAGAAGAATATTTATTTTCTCTGGCTTATATTTTAAAGTTTTAAACTTAGATTCTGTGGAGATAAGTCTATTGCAAACATCCAGGATAGAGAGGGTGTACAGGTGAGAGTGACAGAGATGGTGAAAGCTCGTGATAGCTGTGGCAAGTTATTAAGCTCTGAAAATGTGACGTGTTCTCTACGTGTAAACTTGAGACAGGGCTACCTTCCTCACAGTGTATTATACAGCATTATATGGAAGAAGAATGGGACACACCCAATAAGTACTCACTCTTCCATCTCAAATAGTCACAAACCATGAATGGAAAAACATATGTAGACAACAGGGAAAGCAGAACTCTGAGGCAGTAGATCATGGGATGAGGAGGATTTGAGAAATGTTCAGGATATCTTGTGGATTTAAACACACTCATTAAAATTAGGAAAATAACAGAGCATTGCCAAGATTCGTGAAAATGAAATTTTTCAGTTTTATAAATTTCTCCATGAGGCAATCATGAAATAAAAGAAAATTAAGTTGCTGTCCCTTTAAACTCATCAAAACAATGTCTTATCAGTAAGTTTTAATGACAGCTGCTGTATTATTGGGGGTTAGGTTGTTGATTTTTGCTAGTATAAGTCAGGACAAAAGCACAATTTGGAAGTCAGTACAAAAGTAAAGAACCAAACAAAATTCCCCAAAGGATTAAAGGTAGAGCCACAGGGATCTCCTAGTTTAAAAGAGTCTTGTTACTATAAACAGGATCAAAACTGGGTCTCTAGGTGCCTAATGTCTCCAGTTTTGTGAAAAAAAAAAAAAAGTATTATAAAAAATAAAATAGAACAGAGCTTAATATTGAAATAATTATATTGTTTTCCAGTATATTCATTGCCAGTAGTTCTACATTATTAAATGTTAAGGTGTTTGAGAAAGTGAAAAAAAAAAAATAAAGAATAGAATAATTTTTTTTTTAATATTCTTGATGAGGGCCAATACATTTCTTATTATCTGATCTGTTTACAGTGCTTTTTATGGACATGGTGTGTTGTGGGCAAAGTTAATTTCAAAACTTTCTAGCCTTCCCTATCCCTCTAAACATAAAAATCAAACCCAGGCAGAAATATATGCCAAATAATACAAAACACAATTGAAAATATATTTATACAAGAAAAACAAACAAGGACAACACTTGAAAAAATATGCAAAATCACTTTCAAATACTTTTTAAAAGCTGAGTAAAGAATATGAAGTACAAACAATATAATCCTAAATCTGAGAAAGAAATTAGCATAGATAATTGTGGACAATTATTTACTTTATACAGTTCATCAGTGTTTAGTTTTGTGTGTTGTTCATCTACTGTTTACAAATATGACCCATCCTCACCTTCTATAGGGTTGTTGTATTATCTATAATGATTTTTTTGGTTTGTTTAAAAGTGTGTTTCTGGGGCGCCTGGGTGGCTTGGTCGGTTAAAAGTCCGACTTCTGCTCAGGTCATGATCTCACGGTCCATGGGTTCAAGCCCCGCGTCGGGCTCTGTGCTGACAGCTCAGAGCCTGCAGCCTGTTTCAGATTCTGTGTCTCCCTCTCTCTGTGACCCTCCCCCGTTCACGCTCTCTCTCTGTCTCAAAAATAAATAAACATTAAAAAAATTAAAAAAAAATAAAAAGTGTGTTTCTATGGCTAAATATTATAGCATCTGCACTCCTATAATAAGAAACAATCACTGTCATGAAGAATCTAACAGTATAGGTAAGGGAAAATGCCTGGCTCTCTGTGTAATGACCTCACATGACATATTAAATAAGGAGGATGGGGCCAAAAGAGATTCTACCTGAGTATCTATCCCTTTGAATAGGCAGAAAAATTGTCCAAGTGTCATATAAGCTATAAAGTGCCAGATACTAATATTGGCATCCTACACATGTCATAAAACCTGATCATACAGCAAGTAATGTTCACCTTCTTTATTAAATTCAGTTGAAATGATTTCTGCTCCTTAATACTCAGAGACTTGCTTGAAATATCCCTTAGGTTAAGACAACATTTCAATCACGGAAAATTAAATACGTTATCTTATGTGGTATGTTGGTAAAAGTGAGTGAATGAAATACTTTCAGGATTTACTAAAATATACTTTATATATAAATTATATCACTAATGAAATCTTTATGTTATGTCACTTTGTGTCTGCAAATAAAATAGCTTTCTGTCTACAAAATGTAGTTGTTACTTTTCTGACCATCCTGAGTTAAATAATTTCTGTTCTTAAAAAATGTTTTTACTCTGTCAATGCAAACATATGATGACAAAATAGAGTATTTTTCCAATTCATCTAGTGTGTTTAATGTTTATTTATTTTTGAGTAAGAGACAGAGTGTGAACAGGGGAGGAGCAGAGAGAGAGGGAGACACAGAATCCAAAGCAGGCTCCAGGTCTCTGAGCTGTTACTACAGAGCCTGACGCCGGGCTCGAACCCACAAAATGCAAGATCATGACCTGAGTCGAAGTTGGATGTTTAACCGACAGCCACCCAGGTGCCCTCATCTAATGTGTTTAATTTGCTGGGGAGTGTAGGAAAAAACTAGATTCTTAGCTCTGCCTAAGCCAGTGACCGGCTAACAGTAGCCGTGGCAAAATCTCTTTTCTTCTTTGTGCCATCAATTCCACATATAAAATGAGCTGGTTATTGCCTAGAGATAAACTGTCAATACATGTGGTTCTTGACCATCTGAGTGTGCTAATCCAAATTGATATGTGCTATAAAGGTAAACTGCGCACAAGACTTCAAAAACTTAATACAAATATGAAGGTAAAATACATCAGCAATAATTTATATTGATTACCTTTCGAAATGATAATATCTTTACATGTTGGGATAAATAAAATATAAATTAAAAATCATTTTCTGGAGCCCCAGGGTGGCTCGGTCGGTTAAGCACCCCACTTTGGGTCAGGTCATGATTTCGCGGTTTGTGAGTTCCAGTCCCACATCAGGCTCTGTGCTGACAGCTCAGAGCCTGGGGCCTGCTCCAGATTCTGCATCTCCCTCTCTCTCTGCCCCTCCCCTGCTTGTGTTCTCTTTCTCTCAAAAATAAACATTTTAAAAATTTATTTTCATCTGTTTTGTTTTACTCTTTTAATGTGACTACTAGAAAATTTCAAATTAAACATATGGATCACTTTTGTTACTCTCATTATCCTTCTATTAGACAACATTGCCCGAGAGGTTTTTCCCAACACTTTCCCAGGCATGACAACCTTTCAGTGTTTTATAAGTTCAAAAAAAAAAAAAAAACAACTTTTTTTTTTTTTTAAATCTGACTACCAAGGAACGATTTTTTTTTTTCTCTTCTAGCTTACTGGACTGGGATTAATTTGAAGACACTATGAAAGAAAATCTATTCGCAGATCCATTCTCTTATTTTTTTCTGCCTGTGTCATTTAGCATCAAAAAACTGAGATGGCATCAGTAGCAATGGATTAATCAGTTTACATACTCCTCTTAAAGGATTAGGGCTGGTCATTACTACTTGACTCTACCAGCTTATCTACAGATGATCCCTATTTCTAAATACTAATATGTTTCCACCAATGTGTATTCCATTTAGTTCTGTTAATATATTGACAAAGGTAATTTCAACTCTAGAAACCCTCCAAGAATCTCTCTGTACTTCCTTTCTATCTCCCACCTGCCAATGTCCCACAACCCATTTGGGCAACATCCTTCTCCACACCCAGCCCTTAATAGAAATGGCAGAGTTCTACTGTTTGTCATCACTGAGGTCTCCTTCAAACCCAAATGACCCTGACCTTTCCATCACATCTGCATCCTTCAGGCATGTACATCCATTTCTCAAGGGTTGAGTACCCCATAGAGCACCAAACTCTACCTTCAGCAATGAATCCTAAGCAAATGTCTATAAAAGGTTACTTGCTTTCTAATTCTAAAATCCTAGAATTGGAACTTCAATGTTTATCTCAAAAAGAAAGAACTCCAGTAATGGATGTTTTCTATTTTATATTTACTTGGTTACTTTTACGAGAATTCATTAGCATAAATGAGATTCATTTCTTTTGTTTTCATTATTTTTAAATCACATTTTTTGACCTAAATGTTGAGCATATGGCATGTAATTTCATAGAGGAAATTGGCTTGGTTTCTCTAATTCTCATTTTACCATTTACTTCCTTGAGTTGTCATATTGGCAGTTCCTGACAAAAAAAAGAAACACATCACTGTGTTGTAACTAACCCACTCTGGGTTCACGAAACGTTCAAAAATCAAGGCACAAGGATTTATAAAAATGCTGACTTCTTCAATGGTGAAGTGTTCTCTTTCATGTTTTACTATAAAGAGATGTGGAATTTTATCAAAATATCTTATAAGACTAAAATGAGAAGTGTACTAAAATCTCCTCCATAAAAGGAGGTATAAAAGGCAAACAAAATGAAAATGTTTAACAAGTTCATTCAATTTCCCATTCCCTTTTAATAAAGAATAAACCATTGATAGAAAAATGAGTAAGACTGCAACAAATAGCCTGTCAGTTCACATATATTACATCAATGAAAAAAGTCTCAAAAAGTATAAAAAGCAGAAAGGACTTGGCAAAACCTCAGTGGATTTACTTTAAGAACATCAGACAGCAACTAAGGAGGTTCAAGTCATTTGAAGAAATGGAAAATGAAAGGGGTTTTTAGCCACAGAGAGTCAAAATAAAAAATGACATATATTTAATAGCATGCAAATATTTAAAAATGATAAAAGGGACAACTGATATAATTAACATTATAAAACACTGAGTAAGCTATCTTTTGTTTTGCATTTTTTGAAAAGGCTAAAGGAATAGATAACTAAAGTATTAGTGTCATGTGCACTAGGACACTTCTAAATAAATAAATCTTTATGATGAAAATGACTATGAGCATAATCTTATAGCTAATATTTATAAAGTTTGTATGACTTATAAAGTTTGTAAACAAGAAATCTTAGACATAGGAAAATTAAATGCCTTGTCCAAAGCCACCTAATAAGTGACAAAATCAGTATTTTTTTTATCTTTTATTTTTCCTTTTTCAATTTTATTTAAATTCTAGTTTGTATATAGAATAATATTAGTTTCAGGAGTAGAATTTAGTGATTCATCACTTGCAGTGCTCATCAAAAGTGCCCTCCATGGGGTGCCTGGGTGGCGCAGTCGGTTAAGCGTCCGACTTCAGCCAGGTCACGATCTCGCGGTCCGTGAGTTCGAGCCCCGCGTCAGGCTCTGGGCTGATGGCTCGGAGCCTGGAGCCTGTTTCCGATTCTGTGTCTCCCTCTCTCTCTGCCCCTCCCCCGTTCATGCTCTGTCTCTCTCTGTCCCAAAAATAAATAAAAAACGTTGAAAAAAAAAATTTAAAAAAAAAAAAGTGCCCTCCTAATTCTCATCTAAGCCCATCACCTGCCCACCTCCCCTCCATCAACCCTCATTTTGTTCTCTATAGTTAAGAGTGTCTTATGGTTTGTCTCTCTCTCTCTTCATTTCCCCCTTCATTCCCCTATATTCATCTGTTTTGATTCTTAAATTCCTTACATGAGTGAAATCACATGGTATTTGTCTTTTTCTGACTTATTTCGCTTAGCATAATACTCTTTAGTTCCATCCATGTTGTTGCAAATAGCAAGATATCATTCTTTTTGATGGCTGAGTAATATTCCATTATATATATACCACATCTTCTTTATCCATTTATCAGCTGATTGATATTTGGGTTCTTTCCATAGTTTGGCTATTGTTGATAATGCTGCTATAAACATCAGGGTGCATGTGTCCCTTCAAATCATTTTGTATCCTTTGGGTAAATATCTAGTAGTGCAATTGCTGGTTCATAAGGTAGTTCTATTTTTAATTTTTTGAGGAACCTGTATACTGTTTTCAACAGTGGCCGCACCAGTTTTCATTCCCACCAACAAAGTAAGAGGGTTCCCTTTTCTCCACATCCTTGCCAACACAGTTTCCTGAATTGTTCATGGTAGCCATTCTGACAGGTGGGAGGTATCTCAACATGGTTTTGATTTGTATTTCCCTGATGATGAGTGATATTGAGCATCTTTTCATGTGTCATTAGCCATCTGTATGTCTTCTTTGGAAAAATGTCTATTCATGTCTTATGCCCACTTCTTAACTAGATTATTTATTTTTGGGGGTTTTGAGTTTGAGAAGAATCAGTATTTAAACTTATAAAGTCAGGCTCCAGAGCTCAAGATCTTTAATGCTATGTTGTACTGATGAATTAGATTCATACTATTTCCACATCTCATGCCCATGATAACTTAAAACATACTTTAAAAAAAAGATAATCGGGGCGCCTGGGTGGTTCGGTCGGTTAAGCGTCCGACTTCGGCTCAGGTCATGATCTCACAGTCCGTGAATTCGAGCCCCACGTCGGGCTCTGTGCTGACAGCTCAGAGCCTGGAGCCTGTTTCAGATTCTGTGTCTCCCTCTCTCTCTGCCCTTTCCCTGTTCATGCTGTCTCTCTCTGTCTCAAAAATAAACGTTAAAAAAAAATTAAAAAAAAAAAAAAGATAATCAAGAAAAAATCTCAAAAAAAGAAAAAAATCTCTAGAGTATTAGACTCATAATATTTTATAGGAAGCTACATTTGTAGAAACTATTTGCTATAACAACAGATTTTACATATTAGCACACTTGCCCAGAGAAGTTAATTATTTAAAGCAAAGGTAATTTTTACTTGAGAAGTTTTGGCCAACTTTCAGAGGAGACTGTCTCACACTTAAGAAAAAAAGTTAAACTTTAAAACTCAATAAAATATTAACTGAAAGGCTCAGACAATCAAATAGATGACAAATTATTTTTTATTTATTTGCTTTTTTCTCAGAGTATAACTTTGCTGCACATATTGGATTAATCATAATTATTGGCTCCTTGTTAGTTGATTTTATTGGTTTATTGAAGTGGGAAGCTAATTGAATAATGGCCCCTCAGATTTCCCTCCCTGTGGTGTACAAGTTTTGAATAATCTGCCAGACTGTGAATGGCATGGATTTTTACTCCTGTGATTAGGTGACGTGATATAGCACAGCTGACCTTGAGATAGGGAGATTATCTAGGTGGGCCTGAACTAATTACATGAACCCTTTAAAAATCAAATTTTCCACCTGGCTGCAGAAGAGGAAATTAGAGACTCCAAGCCTGAGAAGCATTCAGCATATCTCTGATAGCTTTCTGAGTCAAGGAATGTAGGCAGCCTCTAGTAACTAAGAGGACCCTCAATCAAAAGCTAGCAAGGAAAGGACGACATAAGTCCTATAGACACACATCAAGAAAGATTTGGGAAGCAGGGTTTTTTGTTTTTTGTTTTTTGTTTTCCCTCCCTAGAGCCTGCACATGGGAACTCAACCTAGATGGCACATGATTTTGGCCTCCTGACACTCTGACAAGAGTAGCCACACTGGGACAAAACTTCTAATTTAAATGAACTGTGAGCTAACAAACAGTTGTTTTTTATATATAAGCCACTAAATTTGTTGTAACTTATTACACAGCAAGAAAAAAACTAATAGAATTGGCTGATTTATTTTCCGTATAAAATGAGTATCTGAGAACCCACTACCCGAGCAAAGAACTAAAAATAAATAATCCCACCTGCAGGTTTCTTTCCTCTCTTATACTCTGCCTCTTCTCCAATAGTCCAGATTTTTTATTTCTTACCTATTTTTTTAATCATATATACATGTATATCAAAATATTACTTAGAATAAACTGTTTAGTCTGGGTTTAACTGTTTAGTCTGGGCTTATTTTAAACTTTATAAAATGGATGTCATTATGGTTGAAATCTTTCAAGACTTATTTGCACTGAAAATTGCATTGCTAAAATTCATTCATATGGATTCATTCATATAATGGTAACTTATCATTCCATTTCATCACTATATTATAATGTATTTACCCATATTCTTGAGAATGGACATTTGAGGTTTGTTTTCCCAATTTATGCTATTAAAAGACTACATTTCTTAGACATGCTTATGTATCTCTCCAGGTGCACATATGTAAAAGCTGATTTTGGATATACTTAGGAAATGAGTTGCCAGTTTGTAGGAAATATGAATGATCAACTTATAAGACATTGACAAACTTTTCATAGATATTTGTACAAATTTACACCCTCATTAGCAATGGATAAGGAAATGCTGGTTCTCCATTTTCCCAAACAATATTGTCAGACTTGTTATTTTCTGCCAATAGAATGTCATCACTATGTTGCCTGTTTTGCATTTCCATGAACAATAATGAAGTTTGAGTCTTTTATGATTTGAGGCCAAATAGGTTTTCTTTTCTCAAAATGCTTTTTTCATGTGATTTGCCCACTTTTTTTAAGATTATTTTTTCTATTGATTTTTAAATTTATTTTTTATTAATGTTTATTTGTTTTTGAGAGTCAGAGAGACAAAGTGTGAGAGGGGAGGAAGAGAGAGAGAGAGGGAGTCACAGAATCTGAAATAGTCTCCAGACTCTGAGCTGTTAGAACAGATCCTGAGTGGGGCTTGAACCCATGAACTGCGAGATCATGACCTGAGCCATATTTGGGCACTTAATCCACTGAGCCACCCAGATGTCCCTAATTTTTAAATTTCTTACACACCTCAATAATAATCTGCCATTAGTTAAAAGTTGCAAACACGTTGTCACAATTTGTCACTTTATGCTGTCTTTTCAAAGCATCTTTTTGTCTACAGAAATTCTTATTTTTAAAATATTCAAATGCGTCAATCTTATAGACATTTTTCCTAACTTTCATCTTCAGAATGTTTCCTGACTCAAGATCAGAAAGATATTTATCTTTTGGTTTCTTTTAAAATTTCAGTTTTGCTTTTGTTCTTTTAAGGCTTTAATCCCTCTGGGTCAGGACAGAAGTGACGTGGGGATCTGGATACCTGCTCCTGCATCTTATTTGTGGCAGGTGGCCCTGGTAACGCTGTATCCTGGATGTACCACTTTCATTTTACAGTGATTTCTGCTGGGCCTGCCTGATCATTTGACGTGGTAATTTCTGACAGAATCCAGATTAGCAGTTCTGGTTTCATGGTTACTTTGTGCCCCAAGGTCAAACACCCATCCCTTCCAAGGCCCAGTAACATACCAGGAGCTTATGTATGAAAAGGTATGTAATTTTCCATTGTAGATACCCTAGAAACTTAGGGTCTCCTCTGTGACTCTCTCATGTTTCATATGGCTTGCCATAAGCTCCAAAAAGATCTTTTCCCACCATTATACCCCGAATGCCACAGATTTACTGTTATAAGGACCAAGCAAGAAAACTGCTTGTAATGCAGTCTGGACTGCTGTGGAGCCCTTTCTATTCTATGTCTACGCTCTGAGCTGAAAGCCTTTCATGGCATCCCATATATGGGTTGGATCATTATTCCCAGATGTCCAACATGCTGCTTCTAGACTCTTAAGAGAGTTACCAGCCTTTGTTCTTCTTTTTCAGTAGTAGGGAATATAAGACATGAGACGATCCCATCATACCTTGGACTATTAGGCAACCAACCTCCAGTGATTAGATCCTTGATGCCAGACAGATAACCAGTATGTTATATAGTTTACAAATCTCATCTTAACATCTCTTTTCTTGGACCATTTGTGGGACCAAAATTTGCAGGTTGGGCATACTTAGGAGTAAACTCTGAGATGGTGATTATGAGGGCTATAAGAGTGTTAGGATTATCATCTGTGGAAGGGAAGGGAATGAAGCAGCAATGGGTTAAAGGAGAAGTTAGGGTTCTGTGCAGCATTAACAAAGGCCTCAAGCACCTTCTGGGGAGACCTGAAGCTGGGATGCTCCTCTAGAAGGTCCCTAGCTCACATGAGGGGACATGACTTTATATCCATAAGCTAATCAGTGAGTGGATTCAGAATGCCCTATAAAGGGTACATGACCCTTTATGGTTGAAGCATCTCTTTTCTACTGAGCCAATTCTGAAATGGGCTGCCTGCTAGTGGTCATCTCATGGCAGCACCTTACGCAAGTTCTTTAGTCCTAAAGGGGAATCTAGGTGGCATATCTTAGGGTTCATCTCAAAAATAAGAATGTCAACAAAGATGTTACAGGATAATTTTGGAAACTTGGAATAACTGGAAACTCCTACAAAATACAATTTGTCAAAATATAACCAGAGGAAATAGAAAGTATGTGTGGCCCCCTACTAAGAATTTTAGTCATAGTTGAAAATCTTTGCACAAAGAAAATGCCAAGCCTAAGGTTTTATATGCAAATTTGACCAATTTTTAAGAAACTCATGAATCCAACTTTTGAAATTTATTCCAGAGATCAGAGAGAAAAATAATATGCCCAATTCATTCCATGGGCCAGAATAATGACACAAAACTTGGCAAAGGCTTTATAAAAAAAGGATAATTATAGAGTCACCTTACTCATGTATATACATGCAAATATCCTAAACAGAATGGTAGCATGCTGGAGCTGATAAACAAAATAACATCCCATGACCACATTGAGTTTACCTCAGTATTCAACAGTGCACTAATATTAGACAATTTTCACATGTCATCCACCATATTAGATTCATATACAATAATTTTTATACCAATAGATGAGATTCCTTTTTATTTTCCACTCAACACAAAATTTGTAAAATTAGAAATTACAGCATTTCTTCAGCCTTCTGCCAGCGAGGCCCTTGTCCTTGAACTATTTCCTGCTTCTAAGTAGCAGGGATTCTCCATTATTAGAGGAGAACAGCAAATGAATATAAGCTGATTTCTCCCAGCAGGGGGCCTTTTTTTTTGGGGGGGGGGGTATAAATCTTTTTTTCCAGTTTTACTGAGATATAATGGACATAAAATTTTGTATTAGTTTAAGGCATAAAACATAATGATTTGATATACAGACAGTCCCCAATTTAGGATGGCTCGATTTAGTTTTTCAAGTTTCTGATGGTGTGAAGGCAATACACATTCAGTGAAACCATCCTTTGAATTTTGAATTTTGATCTTTGCCCAGGCTACCAATATGCAGTACAGTACTTTCTGGTGATGCTGGGCAGGGGTAGGGAGTCACAGCTCCCAGTTAGCCACATGATCACAAGGATAAACAGCCCATACACTTAATACAACCATTCTGTACCCATACAGCCATTCTGTTTTTCACTTTAAGTACAGGATTTAATAAATTACATGATATATTCAGTACTTTATTATAATATAGGCTTTGTAGTAGATGGTTTTGCCAAACTGTAGACTAATGTAAGTGTTCTGAGCATGTTTAAGGTAGGCCAGTCTAGGCTCTGATGTTCAGCAGGTTAGGTATATTAAATGCATTTTCAACTTACAATATCTTCAATTTAAAATGCATTTATTAGAGTGCAGCCCTATCATAAATTGAAGAAGATCTGTATGTATATACTGCAAAAAGATCACCCCAGTAAGTTTAGTTAACAACCATCACCTAATATAGTTATAATTTTTTATTCATGTGAAGAGAATTTTTAACAACTACTCTCTTAGCAACTTTTAAATATACAGTAAGTATTGTTAACTATAGTCACCATGCTCTATATTACATCCCCAGAAGTTATTTTTCTTTTTAATTCAAAATGATGAATTATGAGGATTTCCAATTATGACTTTTCCTTTCTTAATGAGATTCCTGGAAGACAGGCTTTCTCCAATCTCTGACAATAATAATTCAAAGTAATAAGCATTTATATCAAGCAAGAAGTTTCATGACATAGTCAAATGCAAAAACTGAAAAAAAATTCTTTAATTGAATTCCTTTGTTGTATATTGGTATAAATTATTTTCTGGAAATGGAATGTTTGGACATTGCTTTGCCATGTTCCTCTGATGAGAATTAATCAAGCCCATATGTTACCACATAGAAGAAACTATGTCCCATTGTAAAAGGCAAAATAATCTACCTAATAAGATAACATTGGCCAATGGTCTCTAACCTAATAATTGTAGCAGTTGAGATAAGATAGAAAATATCTTCCATTATTCCACTGTAACATGTATTTATAATTAATTTTAAGTTCTGTTCACACAAAGCATAAATATACCTACAAATACTCTGTCCAAACTGCAGAAATCTCTGCATTTGTTTATTTCATGATCCTAGATCTAAAGCCAATTTTCTTTTTTGATTCATAAGCTCCATATTTTTCCAACATCACTTTTTTGGGTTTTTTGTTCTGATTCCATCATTGACTTTTTGGGTCAATGGGCTAACTCTGCCATGCTGAAGGACTAACCAGGTTTGATTTAGAATATACCATTTATTAAATTATCACCTTATTGTTTATAAAACAAATTTACTTCATGGAATCTCTGAATCTGTTTTTGTAATGCATAATAAATTATGAAAAAGTCTTTTTATTGGTAAATTAATTTATTCAAGAGGCTTGTTGAACAAATGAACTTACCAGGCCAACATCCTTTATGTAAAGGATGACAGAGTAAACACTTTAGGCTTTGTGGGTTATATGGTCAGTATGAAAACTATGCAATTCTGTCATTGTAATGCAAAAGCAGTCATAGGTAATATGAAATCAAACGCTTATGGCTGTGTTCCAATAAAGCTTTACAAAAAATGTCAGTAAGTCAAAATTGGCCCACAAGTACTAGTTTGCCCAATCCCTATCCCAGACAAAAGTTCTTAATTAGTTGCTTTATTTTTGTTCCATTCTCCTATTTTTATATATCATGAAGTTAAGCGAACAAGAGAGCTAGGAAAGAAATGAAGGACAGTATACATTTGCCTGTATCATGTAACACAATCATAATTGTTCACATTTTGTAACTTTCTGACAGAGATGCCGTTAGTACAGGAAGTCACTAAAAAACAAAAACAAACAAAAAAAAACCCACTTATGCCAACAGTCATTTATCACCAGGGCGCCTAGATGCCTCAGTTGGTTAAGCGTCCAACTTTGGTTCAGGTCACGATCTCGTGGTTTATGAGTCTGAACCCCACGTTGGGCTCTGTGCAGACAGCTTAGAGGCTGGAGCCTGCTTTGGTTTCCGGATTTGGTGTCTCCCCTTCTCTGCCCCTCCCCTGCTCACACTGTCACTATCTCTCTCTCAGAAAAAAAATAAACATTTGAAAAAAATAGTCATTTATCACCATGGCAGTAGTTATGTTTTTTTTTTTTTTTAGGTTCAGAAAATAGTAGTTTTTAACTGGCAGTTAGATAAACATCTAATGAAATGGACTTTATGAGAAACTGCCAAATTGTTTTTCAAAATGACTGTCATTTGGGATTCTCAGCATGGGTTGATCTTCATACATTCCAGGAGTTGGCATACGTATGTATATGTCAGAATTTGTTAAAAAGAAGGGTCTGTGATTTTGATATTTAAGCCCTTCTCAGCAAGGCCGTGAAACTAAACCTATTTGGTACTATAGTTACAAAAATGCTATTCGTACCAAATTGCAAAAACTGACTTTAATTCTTTATCCCTTTCTGTAACCACTCTTTTTTGCAAAGCAACTTTGCTACTATTTCTCCATCTCTTAAATCTGGGCTGGCATTATGACTTGTTTCGATCAATAAAATATAGAAGATATAACAGGCCAGTTTTAAATGTGTCCCTCAAAACATTTTGCATACTTTCCCTCTTGCTATTGGAAATCTGTAACAATCATGTGAACAAGCTTAGCAAGATATGTGAGTACATGAATGACTTTCAAATCATGCTCGCTGAGGCCCTTTTAAATCAGCCAGCCTCCAGCCAATCTGGCAGCTGACCACAGATGCATGAATGAGCCTAGTCAAAGCCAAAAGAACTACATAGCTTAGCCCAGACAAAACTGCCAAACCATAGACTTATGATCACATAAGTGGGTATTCTTTTAAGCCACTGAGTTTTAAGGTGGTTCATTATGCAGCAATAGCCAACTGATAGACTGTTTCATCCTTAATCTGTTTATAATCCAAAATAGAGTGTATGTTGCCATGATTAAACAAAATTAATGTTCTTACTGGCTGTTCTGTGACTGTTCAAATCTGCAACATAAAAGCATTCTCTTTAGGAATAAAATGGTACTGGGACACCTGGGTGTCTCAGTCAGTTAAGTGCCTGACTCTTGGTGTTAGCTCAGGTCATGATCTCAGTTTGTGGGTACAAGACTTACATCGGGCTCTGCACTGTCAGCACAGAGTCTGTTTGGGATTCTCTCTCTCTCTCAAAATAAACATTAAAAAAATAAAAAACAAAAAGATAAAAATAAAATGGTACTTCATAAAAACATGCAGATTGGATCCTATAAATAAGTTATGTTCTTAGTTTTGTCAATAATAAGCTTAAGTTGGGGCGCCTGGGTGGCTCAGTCGGTTAAGCATCCGACTTCGGCTCAGGTCATGATCTCACAGTCTGTGAGTTTGAGCCCCGCGTTGGGCTCTGTGCTGACAGCTCAGAGCCTGGAGCCTGCTTCACATTCTGTGTCTCCCTCTCTCTCTGCCCCTCTCCTGCTCATGCTCTGTCTCTGTCTCAAAAATAAATAAACATTAAAAAAATTAAAAAAAATAATAATAAGCTTAAGTGACTTTAAGAAATCACTTAACTTTTATTTGCCTCAGAATCTTCATATGTAATATGAAAATATTGGAGAAGTCATATTTTTAATTTTTAAAATTTTTTTTAATGTTTATATATTTCCTCAGAGACAGAGAAACAGAGTACCAGCAAGGAAGGGACAGAGAGAGGGAGAAACAGAACCTGAAGCAAGCTCCAGGCTCTGAGCTGTCAGCACAGACCCAATGCGGGGCTTGAACTCACGAACCATGAGATCACGACTTGAGCCGAAGTCAGATGCCTAACCAACTGAGCCACCTAGGCGCCCCTGGAGAAGTCATTTTAAGGAAGGAAATGCGTATGTATGTATAGGTATATATATGAATACACATTATATTCATGTATATATTATATACATATACAAACGTGTGTATGTGTTTTCACGTGTGGATGTATTTACTTCTGCATTATATATATTTTTAAAAAGACCTTGGAAAAAGAGCTCTAAATGGAGCTGAGTCAGAAAATACGTTAGTGTCCTCAAGATACGTAAAGTATGTAGTTCATTTTTCTGAACCATCTTGGAAAGCCTAAATACATGTGAGTCTATAATTAGTAGATAAAGAAATAATGACATTAAACATTTTTAACAAATATTCTGATACAGTGAAAGCCACCCACAGTACTGAATGAATGAATCATCATAGAACTTTTGATATAGCAGGAACTTGAAAAATCATATCCAACTCTCAGAATTTCTTGATTTAACTCAGTTCTTTTCAACAAAAAATTATTAAAAGTCTCCACTGTGAAGAATATTATGCACATAGTATGACAATTATATTTTGGAAAGATCAAGTAACTTATACAAAGTCAATCAATTAGTAATTGAGAATAGATAACAAGTTTCCTGAGTTCCATTTCAGTACCTTTTCTACCACATGAGGTAACTACTCCAAATAATGACAAACATCTAACTATCTTTGACAGGTTATAATTATGTATTAGTTATATAGTAAACAAAAAAATGAATTTTAATATATTTTAAGAGAACCAGCTATTTAATGCAATCTTATTTTGAAAAGATTTTTTAGAGGAAATGAGATAAAGAAAGTTCCCCCAATTTAACCAAAAGATCAAAGTACTCAAACTCCTACATCTGGTTGGATTTCTTGGGTTTTATCTATGTAGAATCTAAATTGTCCTGCCAGTCACAGTTAAGAATTGAGTTATAAGTTACTGAAATCAATTCATGCCTCACCCACTTTGCTCCCTATCTCAAAAAGAATCCCTTCATCACTGTAATAGTGGGAAGCTTTTCTCTTTTCTGATACCTGCTCTCTTCATGCTACAAAACTCAGTCTTCTTGTGGCACCATGTCTCTTAAAATTAACTATTCTCTCTGAGTCATATAGTCTCCTTTTTCCTCTTTTGTTTCTCAAGCATACTATACTATTTGTTCAGACTCTCTTTTAATTTGAGATTATATTCCTTTGTAAGGGAAGAGGAAGATGTTCCAATTGTCTTCATTTTTTGAAATAATGGTGACAAAGAGATGACCATTGCTTTTTAATGTTTCTGCTTGACAAAAGAAAAACAAAAACTCACAAAAAAAACACAAATAACAACAAAACTCTGTTAGTTAAGACTAAGAGAACATGCCTTGGAACTATCTTCCTCACTGGTTCAGAAGATTCACAGGTCTGGGAATCAAACAATAAAGTTTCTGACTGACAAATGCTCCAGGTTGATAAAGCAGATATATTTTGAAATTTTCAAGCATGCTTTACCAGTTGTTGATTTTTGTTCCCACAATTAATACAATTAATTGATCTGTATATAAAATACCAAAGGAATGTTTTAGTCAACTCAAATTAGTCTAAATAAAGAAAAAAACGTAGTCAACTTAATTGTTGACAGTTATTGATAAATATTAGTATTTCTAAACTATTTTATAGTTTCTTTAAAACTTTCACAAATGTTACGTCCCTTGAAAAGGTTAGGCAGTATATCTATACCATTTTACATGATGAACCTGGGGTTAACAGAGATTAAATGATATACTAAGACACTAATAATTGAAGGATCCAAAGGATCTAATGAGGAAGTTAGACATAAATATATTGACTTTAATTCTAGAGCTGTTTCTGTGGCCTCTGGCTGCCTCATGTCAAGAGGTTCAAATGGAATATTTTATTGGCCCCAAATCATATGATTAGGTGAAGAATGGCGCTCACATATATGATTATATAGTAAAGACAGATTTCATAAATGTGGGAAAATTGGGCATTTGATCACTTAAAATGTACACAGGGCAGCAGCATCTCTTTCTGAGAGATAGTCAAACTCAGTTCACTGATTAACATACTTTAAATTAACATACTTTACTTATATATGTAAATTAATATACATAAATTGTAATATATAGCAAATTGAAAATCACTTTCCAGTTTATCTGCCACTCTAAATTTGTTATCCTAGGGTAGAATGGGCTTTAATTCACAGCATTTTTTTTCAATTAGTTGCTTCCTTTTCGTACTAGAAAAAGTGTTCTTTAATATCACAGATGTATCTCTACCATCTTTTTACCAATTATTACACCCTTTTCCTAAGGGATTCCTTTGAACTGTGAGCATTCTTGGGAGAATTCTATGCCCAGAAGCCTTATACACTATAGTTTCAAATTAGGTATCATATTGATTTTGATTGATTTTAAAAGAGTTCTTTCTAAAATGTACAAGTCACTATTTTCATCTGAAAGGATTCAAGAAACATACTGGTTTTAGATTTAGCTACAAAAGGTTATAGATTTTAAAGAGATATAAATCTTTGCAACACAAAATCTAGAGTCCTATTTTCCTTTATATATTTGCATCCATTTCTTAAACTTCTTTAAATATTTGGTAAGAATGATACTTGTATTTAAAACATTAGGGTGCAATGCTCCAGGAGGGATCTCTTCCACACACCATTGTATAGCTACATAGATTTTATTCCTTCATCTTATGGAGGAAAAATCCATTTCATCAGAGAGCTCAATAAATCAATAATTAAAACTTAACTAGGACGTTAGTTACAAAAGGTTGCTTGCTGCATGGTGTGTGTGTGTGTGTGTGTGTGTGTGTGTGTGTGTGTGTGTGTGTATTTCTGAAAAGACTTTAATTAATAAACACTGCCTTATTTCATTTGGAGTATTTTGTTCCTAAATGCGATTTCCTCATGTCTGAAAAGAAATTCACAATGAATAATGTGATTTCACCCTAGCTTACCAAATAAGGAAGGAAACAGACTTGGATCAATGCAAATCAAAAGACATTTTGAAGCTTGCATGCTTATACTCATCCAATCACTATTTACTCATTCAACAAATATTAATTAGAAAGTAATTACTTTCCAGCAATAGGATAGGTCTTTAGGGTACGTTGATGAACGAAGAAAAAGTCAGTTTTTTTTTCTTCACAGAGCTTACATGATTAACAATGAAAACAGTTAAGTATATGAACAGTTATAATGAAGAAAACATTACAGAAAGAGTAGATTCAGGAAGCTATATAACAAGATAAGAGAGGAAGATGCATTAGAAGAAGTAAAAAAAAAAGCCTCCTAAATGAGGAAAATGACTAAGAAGTGAGATTTGGGTACCAAAGAGTAAAAAGGGCCAACAATTATATAAAATGAAGAGGTTGAAATATGATATTTAGGAAATCACAATTTCAGTACCATAGCACAGGGCAGGTCATTGGACAGAAGTTATAGTAGTATGTATGCTCTGATTAAAGAGAAGGAATTAAAGAGAAATCACAATTTCAGTACCATAGCACAGGGCAGGTCATTGGACAGAAGTTATAGTAGTATGTATGCTCTGATTAAAGAGAAGGAATTTGAGAGTAGTGTCAAGAGTAGTGGATGATGAAAATTAACAGATAAGATTGACTAGGTTATATGGCAGCTAGACCCCAAAGTTCAATGTCTTAACCCAACTAAAGTTTATTTTTTCTTTACACAAAGTTGGCTGAGGATCTGGGTATTTCAGGGCAACTGGACTCCTTAAGGTGCTGAGAAATTCAGGTTGTGTCCATATTAAAGCACTCCATCTCAACTAATGCATCCACTCTTTCTGTGGTGGGGAAATACAGCCCAGAAAAAGCACAGACAAGCTCTTAAATGCACAGACTTCCTTCTGCTCTTGGTCCATTCACTAGAGCCAGCCATGTGGCCAGTTATCAAGAATGCTGGGAAATAAGTTTCCATACGCCCAGGAAATGTAAACAAACATATAGTGGTGAGCACAACTAATAGTTCTTCATGTGGCACATAAATCTTTTTCAAGTCTGTATATAGTAGCATAGTTTAGACAAGTTCGTAGTTTGAAAATCAGTGAATAAGTATTTATACTAATTTATCCAAAATGCAGGTGCTATGGAAGAAAGAAAATCCTTAAATCAGAAGTCTGGTGATTCTGGGTCTACTCTAGGAACATAAATTTATTCATTATGTAATCTTTAGTAAATTAATTTATTTGGATCACAATTTTATTATTCAGAACATAATTGCTAACAATTGTTAAAATGTTTTGAGTGTTTTCCCTGTGTCAGACATTCTTCTAAATGTTTTGTGTATATATCTCATTTAATCCTTACACCAATCCTGGAGGCTCTATAAAGTACCTTCATTTTATAGTTGAGGACACAGAAGTAATTCATTTGAAGTCATGGAGCTAGAAGAACAAGGGTTAGAATCCAGCCAGTCCAACACCAAAGCTCATGTTTCTAATCCTAGCATCAACCCTTTTTTCCTATTACTGTAATTCTTGCCCTCTCTATTCCATGCTCAACTGTAATATCAAATGATTATAAAAAATACTTCATAAATTGCAAAGCTCTATGCAAAAAACAGATGGCTTATAAAAATCAGCAAATACTCCTTTCTACGTTCCTTGGCAGTCATTTCTCTGAGTCAGATAAAAAAACAGTTGCAAGGTATGATATTTCTTGCCAGAATTATAACAATGTGTATTTTTCCCATTATAGGGATAGATTACTTTCACCATAATCCTTTTAAATACAAATTGATGAATCAAAATATGAAACTGACAGAAAATTAAAAACATATTTTGTTATTTGAGCTCCATATTTTTAAATCTGCTCTACAATACATGAAAATGTTTATTTTTTTAAAATCTGTAACATTAAGCTTGCAAACTAATGATATGATAATGAGTGTTTCACCTATAATTCCATAATTTTTCTTGTTTGAAAATGAATCAATTCTTTTCTGAGCACATATTTTTCTTACAATATCTTGCTACAGACATCCAATAATAGCCAACACAGGCTATGACATTCTAGTTCTTTACAATTTCTCCTCAGTCTTTAGGTTCCTTAGGCACAGGCTGCCTTCAAAGTTCCCACAGACAGTAGCTTCCCCATAGCATCACTCAACAGCATTGACTTCCACCCTGCTTTAGTTCTTTTGCTTTATTGACAATTACCCTACCACTAAGCCATGGCTACGTATTTTATATTTGTTATGGCAGCACCCTATTACTAATTTCTTATATGTGAGTATAATATTTGCTATAATAAATATATATGGCATGTTAATGGCTTGATATAACTACATTTCTTGTGAATAATCTAGTACAAGTGTTCCAAGTTGGAGGAGGTTCTGACATGGACTCAGGATGACACAGACAATGTCACATTTAATACTTGAATGAAGGTTATGCTGCACATTGACATCTGGCCAACAGAAGAAAGAAGAAAGTCTTTGGAAAAGATACATACTTCTTGTTAATTACCTTGGCCTAAGAGTGCCACATACCATTTTTTGGTAGCATTCCCTTAGAATTAGACACAGGTCCTTAAATGCAAAGAATTGGGAAAATAATCGTTTTCTAGACAACACCAAACAACACTATATGATAGAAGGAGAAGAAAAAATATTATCTTTAGGCAATCAGCAATTTCTGATACACATCATATATTTAGCTCTTAGTGGTTCTCAGCTGTGTTTCGATTGGCTATTGCTATGTTGCTTTTATTTAGCCTAGCATCCACTTATACTTGCATCTTTGCTTCCCTGGGTTAGCTTCCTGTAACTCAGTAATGATTCCTTTACTTGTCATCGTGTTTGAGTCACTTGGAAAACTTTAATGAATACCAATATCTGAGTCTAATCAGAGTCTTGGGTAAGGGCCTAGGGACAGTATTTAGTAAAATCTTCCTGAAGGTTAAATTGGCTTCCAGATTGATGAACTATGCCTAATATGTTGTGGAAAATCAAAACGTTTGTATTTATTACCTCCTATGTGGAATTGGTGCCTTTAGCTCCTTTGTAGGCTTACATTTACTTTGCTGCTAAGTTTCCTGAAACTCCCTTGGCCTCTTTATTGGCACCAGCAGAAAAGTAGGTGTGGGATCCACTAAAAAGAATTACAACTCTTGTGGTATTATTACAGGTATACAGGTTTAATGTGTCAGATCTTAGAGTTGGTCTGGAACACTGCAAGTTATTTTATAAAACTTAATGGTTCTTTTGATGGCAAGACACAATGGAATGACACTCAGATAGATGAAAGGTCAAACTCTTTATTACTTACAGATCCAAACAAGAGAAGGCTGCAAGTAAAGTCAAATACGAGGTTGTAACTGGGGACAGGGTAACAGCAAGCTGGAGCTGTATGGGGGCAGTTTATATATGGCATTCAGGGTTGGGTTAGCTACGTTTCTAAGGCTCTCTGTGGACTGGCTAATTTGAATAATTTTTCAGACTCCAGGGTCTAGGGGCTGTCCCTAGTTGTGTCAAATCTGGTCCTAGAAGCAATTAGGGCAGGTGCATAGTGGCCCCAGTGTGTGATAGCCCCATAAAGGAAATGGTTGGTGTGTAGATTTAATCAGCTGAAAAAAAAAAAAAAAAAGAACTGACTGGCCTCTAGTCAGGACCTCAAAACTGGGTCAAGACAGCATTTCAAAAAAGTCCATATTACAAATTGACCCACTGACGTATTGACATAAATTTGAACTCAATTATTTTGAGTATTTGAGTGGCCTGAATAATAGAAGAGGCTTCCAGAGAAGAGGATATTAGATGCCCTGTAAGTACAGGAAACATTATGAGAGGGGGAAAAAAGGAGAAAAACAAATAGAAATATAAGGAGCCTTTTACACAGCAGCCCATAACCAAGTTCCCTATTTATGTGGCATTAGTCAAGAAAGCAGATGTGAAATTTCTAGGGTCTCTAACAATATCTTGGTATAGGTGTAAAGTGTATAAAGGTATCAGCTATGTTTTTCTTGACAATAATATATTTTTGTATTCCTTGGATCAAGTTTGCAGGTCCAGCAGTTACACAGTGGGAGGACATGAAGTGATAATTCAGTAATGGATACGTAAAGGTTACTGGTATTTGTTTGTAAGCAAGGGTAAGGAGTAATTGTGATAATCATAGAGACATGGGTGGGAGAACCATTGTGGAAAGTTGGAAGAGTGGAATATGAGAAGGTTCTCAATAGTGAGAAACCCTCTTCCCAGAGGTTTGAGAGGTGGATCAATACGAGGCAGTTGCTTCTGACAATAAAAGTAATATGCTCCATTATTTTTTTAGAGTGTCAAAGATAGCAGCACCCACTTCAAAACCCTCAATTAGGCATGAGAGTGTAGGGTATATGTTTTGACAGAGAATAAGGAATATACCAGATCATGGGCAAAGAAAACAGTGAGCTCAAGAAATGTAATAGAATCCTTAATATTGAAGGAAGAAAAATAATAAATGTTCCATGTCCAATTTGTCAGTCCTTAGGAGAGGCAGCCCATGAGTGTTGCCGGGCAGTGGTCCAATTGTCTGGGGTAAAGTCGACTCTGGTGCAGGGGGCAGTTATTTCCAACAGTGATGACTTGAGCTGGGCAATGTTACCTGAGGCAATGTTACCTCTAGCAGTGAGTTCCAAGGTCAGGCTGATATCATCTGAGATATGGAACTGGGATAGTCTTCCCAAGTGGATATCCACTCAGGTTGATGGGGGTCATGTTTTTGTGGCTATAGTGGTGAAATAACAAATCTGAGGTACATTTGAAATTTGAAAGCAACATTGGGCCTGAGAGCTTGATTTACAAATATCTTTTAATTTAAGAGGTTTCGTGGTTTCATAGCTAGCAAAGGTGATGCGTAAATGCCATAATCTGTGACACTGCCATCTGAGAGACTCTAATCGTTAGAATAAAGCACTGGAACTTGACCAGTACAATTAAAACTCCCATTAAGGGTAGCTGAATCTAAAAGCTCTCAACAATCCAAGGTTTTGCCCAGGTAAGAGACAATAGGCATTATTGTTTTTAGGAGTCACATGGCCTAATTTGTTAATAGGGTATCAGGTTGTTTGTTAAGTAAATTATCTGTGGCTAAGATTGCGTCTCTAGCATTAGCTTATAGTCAGGCCCTCCAGTTTAACTAATTACTACCAGTCCTTTATCTCAGTCATCAGTTCAGTTGGTAACAGGCAAGCCAGCAAGGTCTTTGTGCTGCAGGGCTTGTATTTAGCCACTCAATGACATGCAGACCTCAGTATCTGCCATGCATGTTTGAAACAATGACTTAATTGGGAGGGTCTGGACCTCCAGATCACAAACCAATGAAAACACTCAGACCAAGAGTAACAAGACCAACTAGCCAACAGAATGTTGCAGAGCTGCATTGATAGTCTTTTGTTGTCTGATGTTGATTTTCCTCACCAAAGAGGAGTTGTCTAAGTTCATCATTATGAGATATGGTATTGATTTCATTATTATCTACAAATGTGATTTTAATTTACTGAGTAGTTTTCTGTTTAGCTACTTGGCACTCCATACTGTCTTTGGAAATGGCCCTAGGGCACTAATTTAGTTTCTTATAGAATACTGGAGGGAAAGCCTGAATTAATTAACTACCCCTTATAACTTATATACTAAAGTTTTCATGGGTGTTAGAAGTTAAGGATTCTCCACTAAAATAGTTAATGTGTCCCAATGTATGTTAAAACTTGACCTTCAAGGATTCAAACTTAAAATACAGAAGATCTAATTAATGAATAGCTCTCTCAACTACTTTTACATTTGATAGCTCAATTTTGCCTTGTCTTAAACCTGGAAAGAATAAATGGTGTCTCACAGTGGGTTAGTACAACTTCCATGTTGTGGTCCTATTCATTAAGACCTCCATACTCAATATCGTATCAGTGAATTTACTAATTCCATCAAACCAGCAATCAATAAATATCTTGCTATTACATATTTGACTCAAATGTTCTATTCAGTGCTTATTTCCACTTTTAGAAAGTGGAAATCCCTCTGGGAAGACTGAAGGAAAGATTAACTATAAAATTTTGTCAGTGTATCAGGGTGCTTTCTCAGGAGAACACAGCTTTCCTCTCATTCATATGGTTCTGAGTCTATAAATTTGGTCGTGGCTGGAAATTGACTGAAGAGCTATGACTCTGTTTTTATGATCCATGTTAGACTTATGTTCACTTCACCTAGAACTTTTGTGTTTATACAAATTAAGAATTCAGTAGATTTCCTATCTATTTCACTTCCAGGAACACCATGATCAACTAGCCAATACCACAGATCTATGCAAGTCAGTCTATTCTGGTTGCTCTTTTGACTTTGTCAGAACACTGTCCATTACAGTCACCAAGCTCATCCTGCCTTTGCTGGTTGAGTGTGGCCACTTGGCCCTGTCATCCTAGAAACCAATTATTCCCATTGTATGGAAGTTTCCCGATTCAGTGATTACAGTTCCCACTGCAAGTTCTGGACTATAGAAAAGATCAATCACCAGGCTCTTCACAGATGCTAGGGCTCTTCTCTCCTCATAAGTTTAATTATTATAGTCTTGGTTAAAAGTATGTCTTCTGACACTGCCAACATGGGTATGTGTGTCTTAAATGACAAATCTACTCTAACATTCCAATGTATTTAAGCTTTGAACTTCTTTACCTGCATTAAACCAAGCCAGGTCCAACATTTCCAACTCACTCACTGTGAGCCACCTTTTGGTCCAATTCTCAGCTAATTCAACCAAACTGTTAGAATTCTTTCTAACTACTAGCTATAATAGTAAATGCAGAATCTGTTTAGTGAGCTCATATCAATAAATTTAACCTGATCCAACTTTATAATCCATCTACCATTATCATACATCCTTAGAATCCATTCCTACATGTGGAATGCCACAGACTAAATGACTGTCCTCTTCTCCAAGTTAATATTTTGAGTTCTAACCCCCAGTGTGATACTACCTAAATATAGGGCCTTTCAGAAGAAATTAGGGTTAGATTAGGTCAAAAGGTTGTGCCCTCTGTGATGGTATTAGTGGCCTTCTAAGGAAGAAAGAAATGTCTCTTTCTGTCTTTGTCTCTCTCTACATGTGAACACATTGAGAAAAGGCCATATGAAGACATAGCAAGAAGATGGCCATCTGCAAAGTAGGAAGAAAAGTTTCACCAGAATCTGACATCAAGCGGGCATCTTGATCTCAAACTTCTAACCTCTAGCACTGTGAGAAAATAAATTTCAGTTTTTAAGCCACCTGGTCTATGGTATTTTTGTTATGTCAGCCCTAGATCAGATATATAAATACAGTTAGTATAAATATATATATATTTTTTGGCTCTGTCAGATGAGCTGATGTAAAAGAAACAACTCAGGAGCAATGAGCATACCTAGTATCAGAACTGGGTTTCTAATACCATCCCCAGTAACAGTAACCAGGGATCCTTGGAGAAGTGGCTAAATCAAGGCCTAGGGAAGGAACTAACAAAAAATGAGTCTGGAGTAACTTATACCAGAAAATAAGGAAACAATCAAAAACAAAAAATTACATACAAGAAAACCCCAAAAAGTAAGGAAGTACTCAAAAACAAATAAATGTGGTAGTCTAGAACCCCCAAATAAAGGCATTAGGTAAAACTAAGAAAAAAAATAACTCTAAGTAAACTATAGACCTTAGTTAATAATGACCTATCATATTGTTTATTTATAAAAATGTATCATATTAATATAAAATGTTAATAAAACTTAGCATGCAGTATATTGGTCACTCTATACTATATTCTTAATATTTCCATAAATCTAAAATGGTTCTTTCAAGAAGTGTATTTAAAAAAATGCATTTTCGGAGGCTTCTGGGAAGACGGCGGGGTAGGAGGACACTGGGCTCACCGCATCCTGCAGATCACTTAGATTCCACCTACACCTGCCTAAATAACCCAGAAAACTGCCAGAAGACTAGCAGAATGGAGTCTCCGGAGCCAAGAGTAGACGAGAGGCCCACAGAAGAGGGTAGGAAGGGCGGAAAGGCAGTGCACGCTACACAGACTGGCAGGAGGGAACCAGGGCAGAGGGGCAGCCCGCCGGCAAAGCAGAGCCCCCCAAGTCTGGCTGGCAAAAGCGGAGGGGCCGGACGGAGTGTGTTCAGACAGCAAGCAGGACTTAACATCTGGAAGGTTGTAAGTTAACAGATCTGCTCGGAGACGTGGAGGGCTGGAGGACAATGGGAGGGAGAGTTGTTGAGCCCCAGACGACAGAGCTCAGCTTGGCGGGGAACAAAGGTGCTCGCCAGTGCCATCTCCTTCACCCATCCCCCAGCCAAAATCCCAAAATGAACCAGTTCCAGTCAGGGAACTTGCTTGCACCACACAAACACCCAATGCTGTGCTTCTGCGGATCCATCCCTCCAGTGGGTCTGAATCACTTCCGGTGCTGCAGGGCCCCTCCCGAAGCAGATCTCCAAAGGAAAAGTGAGGTGAGCCTGCCCCTCCTGCCCCTGTGCACCTTACTGATCCACCCCAGCTAATATGCCAGATCCCCAACACCACAAGCCTGGCAGTGTGCAAGTAGTCCGGACGGGCCACGCCACCCCACAGTGAATCCCACCCCTAGGAGAGGGGAAGAGAAGGTGCACAACAGTCTGACTGTAGACACAGAGGTGGGCTGGGGGCAGACATCAGGTCTGACTGCGGCCCCACCCACCAACGCAAGTTATTCAAGACAGCACAGGGGAAGTGCCCTGCAGTTCCACACCACTCCAGGGACTATCCAAAATGACGAAACGGAAGAATTCCCCTCAAAAAAACCTCCAGGAAATAACAACAGCTAACGAACTGATCAAAAACGATTTAAACAATATAACAGAAAGTAAATTTAGAATAACAGTCATAAAATTAATCTCCGGGCTTGAAAACAGTATAAAGGACAGCAGAGAATCTATTGCTACAGAGAGCAAGGGACTAAGGAATAGCCAGGAGGAGCTAAAAAATACTATTAATGAGCTGCAAAATAAAATGGAGATGACCACAGCTCGGATTGAAGAGGCAGAGGAGAGAATAGGTGAACTAGAAGATAAAATTATGGAAAAAGAAGAAGCTGAGAAAAAGAGAGATAAAAAAATCCAGGAGTATGAGGGGAAAATTAGAGAACTAAGTGATGCACTAAAGAGAAATAATCTACACATAATTGGTATTCCACAGGAGGAAGAGAGAGGGAAAGGTGCTGAAGGTATACTGGAAGAAATAATAGCTGAGAACTTCCCGGATCTGGGGAAGGAAAAAGGCATGGAAATCCAAGAGGCACAGAGAACTCCCTTCAGACGTAACTTGAATCAATCTTCTGCACGACATATCATAGTGAAACTGGCAAAATACAAGGATAAAGAGAAAATTCTGAAAGCAGCTAGGGATAAACGTGCTCTAACATATAAAGGGAGACCAATAAGACTCGTGACGGATCTCTCTACTGAAACTTGGCAGGCCAGAAAGGAATGGCAGGAAATCTTCAATGTGATGAACAGAAAACTATGCAGCCAAGAATCCTCTATCCAGCAAATCTGTCATTTATAATAGAAGGAGAGATAAAGGTCTTCCCAAACAAACAAAAACTGAAGGAATTCATCACCACTAAACCAGCCCTACAAGAGATCCTAAGGGGGATCCTGTGAGACAAAGTAGCAGAGACATCGCTACAAGCATGAAACCTACAGACATCACAATGACTCTAAACCCGTATCTTTCTATAATAACACTGAATGTAAATGTACTAAATGTGCCAACCAAAAGACATAGGCTATCAGAATGGATAAAAAAACAAGACCCATCTATTTGCTGTCTACAAGAGACTCATTTTAGACCTGAGGACACCTTCAGTTTGAAAGTAAGGGGATGGAGAACTGTCATGCTACTTGAAGTAAAAAGAAAGCTGAAGTAGCCATACTTATATCAGACAAACTAGACTTTAAATTAAGGCTGTAACAAGAGACAAAGAAGGGCATTATATAATAATTACAGGGTCTATCCATGAAGAAGAACTAACAATTATAAATGTCTATGTGCCGAATACGGGAGCCCCCAAATATATAAAACAATTATTCACAAACATAAGCAACCTTATTAACAAGAATGTGGTAATTGCAGGGGACTTTAATACCCCACTCACAACAATGGACAGATCATCTAGACACATGGTCAATAAAGAAACAAGGGCCCTGAATGATACATTGGATCAGATGGACTTGACAGATATATTTAGAACTCTGCATCCCAAAGCAACAGAATATACTTTCTTCTCGGGTGCACATGGAACATTCTCCAAGATAGATCACATACTAGGTCACAAAACAGCCCTTCATAAGAATACAAGAATTGAGATCATACCATGCATACTTTCAGACCACAATGCTATGAAGCTTGAAATCCACCACAGGAAAAAGTCTGGAAAAACCTCCAAAAGCGTGGAGGTTAAAGATCACCCTACTAAAGAATGAATGGGTCAACCAGACAATTAGAGAAGAAATTAAGAAATATATGGAAACAAACGAAAATGAAAATACAACAATCCAAACGCTTTGGGGTGCAGCGAAGGCAGTCCTGAGAGGAAAATACATTGCAATCCAGGCTTATCTCAAGAAACAAGAAAAATCCCAAATACAAAATCTAACAGCACACCTAAAGGAAATAGAAGCAGAGCAGCAAAGACAACCTAAACCCAGAAGAAGAAGAGAAATAATAAAGATCAGAGCAGAAATAAACAATATAGAATCTAAAAAAAAACTGTAGAGCAGATCAATGAAACCAAGAGTTGGTTTTTTGAAAAAATAAACACAATTGAGAAACCTCTAGCCAGGCTTCTCAAAAAGAAAAGGGAGATGACCCAAATAGATAAAATCATGAATGAAAATGGAATTATTACAACCAATCCCTCAGAAATACAAGCAATTATCAGGGAATACTATGAAAAATTATATGTCAACAAAGTAGACAACTTGGAAGAAATGGACAAATTCCTAAACATCCACACGCTTCCAAAACTCAATCAGGAGGAAATAGAAAGCTTGAACAGACCCATAACCAGCAAAGAAATTGAATCAGTCATCAAAAATCTCCCAACAAATAAGAGTCCAGGACCAGATGGCTTCCCAGGGGAGTTCTACCAGACGTTTAAAGCAGAGATAATACCTATCCTTCTCACGCTGTTCCAAAAAATAGAAAGGGAAGGAAAACTTCCAAACTCATTCTATGAAGTCAGTATTACTTTAACTCCTAAACCAGACAGAGACCCAGTAAAAAAAGAGAACCACAGGCCAATACCCCTGATGAATATGGATGCAAAAATTCTCAATAAGATACTAGAAAATCGAATTCAACAGCTTATAAAAAGAATTATTCACCATGATCAAGTAGGATTCATTCCTGGGATGCAGGGCTGGTTCAACATTCGCAAATCAATCAATGTGATACATCACATTAATAAAAGAAAAGAAAAGAAAAGAACCATATGATCCTGTCAATCGATGCAGAAAAAGCATTTGACAAAATTCAGCATCCTTCCTTAATAAAAACCCTTGAGAAAGTCGGGATAAAAAGAACATACTTAAACATCACAAAAGCCATTTATGAAAAGCCCACAGCTAATATCACCCTCAATGGGGAAAAACTGAGAGCTTTCCCCCTGAGATCAGGAACACGACAGGGATGTCCACTCTCACCGCTGTTGTTTAACATAGTGTTGGAAGTGTTCAACAATCAAACAACAAAAGGAAATCAAAGGCATCAAATTGGCAAAGATGAAGTCAAGCTTTCACTTTTTGCAGATGACATGATAAAATACATGGAGAACCCGATAGACTCCACCAAAAGTCTGCTAGAACTGATACATGAATTTAGCAAAGTTGCAGGATACAAAATCAATGTACAGAAATCAGTTACATTCTTATAAACTAATAATGAAGCAACAGAAAGATAAATAAAGAAACTGATCCCATTCACAATTGCACCAAGAAGCATAAAATACCTAGGAATTTATCTAACCAAAGATGTAAAATATCTGTATGCTGAAAACTATAGAAAGCTTATGAAGGAAATTGAAGAAGATATAAAGAAATGGAAAAACATTCCATGCTCATGGGTTGCAAGAATAAATATTGTTAAAATGTCAATACTACCCAAAGCTATCTACACATTCAATGCAATCCCAATCAAAATTGCACCAGCATTCTTCTCGAAGCTAGAACATGCAATCCTAAAATTCATATGGAACCACAAAAGGCCCCGAATAGCCAAAGTAATTTTGAAAAAGACCAAAGCAGGAGGCATCACAATCCCAGACTTTAGCCTCTACTACAAAACTGTAATCATCAAGACAGCATGGTATTGGCACAAAAACAGACACATAGACCAACGGAATAGAATAGAAACCCCAGAACTAGACCCACAAAAGTATGGCCAACTAATCTTTGACAAAGCAGGAAAGAACATCCAACGGAAAAAAGACAGTCTCTTTAACAAATGGTGCTGGGAGAACTGGAGAGCAACATGCAGAAGAATGAAAGTAGACCACTTTCTTACACCATTCACAAAAATAAATTCAAAATGGATAAAGGACCTGAATGTGAGATAGGAAACCATCAAAACCCTACAGGAGAAGGCAGGAAAGGACTTCTCTGACCTCAGCCGCCGCAATTTCTTACTTGACACATCCCCAAAGGCAAGGGAATTAAAAGAAAAAATGAACTATTGGGACCTCATGAAGATAAAAAGTTTCTGCACAGCAAACAAAACAATCAACAAAACTAAAAGGCAACCAACGGAATGGGAAAAGATATTTGCAAATGACATATCAGACAAGGGGCTAGCATCCAAAATCCGTAAAGAGCTCACCAAACTCCACACCCAACAAACAAATAATCCAGTGAAGAAATGGGCAGAAAACATGAATAGACACTTCTCTAAAGAAGACATCCAGATGGCCATCAGGCCCATGAAAACATGCTCAACAACGCTCCTCATCAGGGAAATACAAATCAAAACCACACTCAGATATCACCTCACGCCAGTCAGAGTGGCCAAAACAAACAAATCAGGAGACTATAGATGCTGGAGAGGATGTGGAGAAACGGGAACCCTCTTGCACTGTTGGTGGGAATGCAAATTGGTGCAGCCACTCTGGAAAACAGTGTGGAGGTTCCTCAAAAAATTAAAAATAGACCTACCCTATGACCCAGCAGTAGCACTGCTAGGAATTTACCCATTCCTGTATGCTAGGGATACAGGAGTACTGATGCATAGGGGCACTTGTACCCCAATGTTTATAGCAGCACTCTCAACAATAGCCAAATTGTGGAAAAAGCCTAAATGTCCATCAACTGGTGAATGGATAAAGAAATTGTGGTTTATATACACAATGGAGTACTACATGGCAATGAGAAAGAATGAAATCTGGCCCTTTGTAGCAACGTGGATGGAACTGGAGAGTGTGATGCTAAGTGAAATAAGCCATACAGAGAAAGCCAGATACCATATGTTTTCATTCTTATGTGGATCCTGAGAAATTTAACAGAAACCCATAGCGGAGGGGAATGAAAAAAAAATGAGGTTAGAGTGGGAGAGAGCCAAAGCATAAGAGACTCTTAAAAACTGAGAACAAACTGAAGGTTGATGGGGGGGTGGGACGGAGGGAAGGGTAGTTGATGGGCATTGAAGAGAGCATCTTTTGGGATGAGCACTTGGTGTTGTATGGAAACCAATTTGACAATAAATTTCATATATTAAAAAAAATGTTAAGGGATAGAAAATAATGATAAGAATAAAAATTTTTATTTCAAAAAAAAAGAACTTATCAAACTCAACACCCAAAAAACAAATAATCCAGTGAAGAAATTGGCAAAACAAATGAATAGACACTTCTCCAAAGAAGACATCCAAATGGCTAACCAACACATGAAAAAAATCTCAACATCACTCATCATCAGGGAAATACAAATCAAAACCACAATGAGATACCAACTCACACTTGTCAGAGGGCTAACATTAACAACTCAGGCAACAACAGATGTTGGCAAGGATGGGGAGAGAGAGGATCTCTATTTCACTGCTAGTGGGAATGCAAACTGGTGCAGCCACTCTGGAAAACAGTATGGAGGTTCCTCAAAAAATAAAAAACAGAACTACCTTATGACCCAGCAATTGCACTACTAGGTATTTATCCACGGGATACAGATGTAGTGTTTCGAAGGGGCACATGCACCCCAATGTTTAGAGCAGCACTATCAACAATAGCCAAAGTATGGAAAGAGCCCAAATGTCCATTGATGGATGAATGGATAAAGAAGATGTGGTATGTGTGTATGTATATAATATATATATATATATACACACACACACACACACACACACACACACACACACACACACACAATGCAGTATTACTTGGCAATCAAAAAGAATGAAATCTTCCCATTTGAAATTATGTGGATGGAACTGGAAGGTATTATGCTAAGTGAAATGAGTCAATCAGAGAAAGACAAAAATCATATGCCTTCACTCATATGAGGACTTTAATAGAGAAAACAGATGAACCTAAGGGAAGGGAAACAAAACTAATATAAAAACAGGGAGGGGGACAAAACATAAGAGACTCTTAAATATGGAGAACAAACAGAGGGTTACTGGAGGGGTTGTGGGAGGGGCTAAATGGGTAAGGGGCACTAAGTAATCTACTCCTGAAATCATTGTTGCATTATATGCTTACTAATTTGGATGTAATTTTTTTTTTAATTTTTTTTTTAACGTTTATTTATTTTTGAGACAGAGAAAGACAGAGCATGAACAGGGGAGGGGCAGAGAGAGAGGGAGACACAGCATCTGAAACGGGCTCCAGGCTCTGAGCTGTCAGCACAGAGCCCGACACGGGGCTCGAACTCACGGACTGCGAGATCATGACCTGAGCCGAAGTCGGACACTTAACCGACTGAGCCACCCAGGCGCCCCTGGATGTAAATTTTTTAAAAAAATACAAAATAAAATTAAAAATAGAAAAATAAAAAAAATTTTTAAACAAAAAAAATTTAAAAATGCATTTTCAGTCAAGTGTTTTCTTGGCATGTATTTTGGGTTTTTTGTTTGTTGCTTGTTTGTTTTGGGAGAATAAGGTTCTATTCATCATATTCTATTTTCTTTGATATTTTCACCAATAACAAAGGTTCTCAATGTGTGGCCCTTGAGCCAGCAGCAGTAGTATCAACTCAGAACTTACTAAAATTACAAATTCTTGGAGCCCACTCCAGATCTACTGATTCACAAAGTCCGATGTTGCAACAATTTGTGTTTTAACAAGTGATTGTAACATATGCTAAAATTTGATAACTATTATGCTATAATATTAGATACATACTCTTATGGATAAAAATAATCTTAAGAAGTAATATAAGGGGCACCTGTGTGCCCCTGGTTGGTTAAGCATCCAACGTTTGATTTCAGTTCATGTCATGATCTCTTGGTTCCTGGGTTTGAGCCCTACATCGGACTCTATGATGACAGCGTGGAGCCTGTTTGGGATCCTCCCTCTCACTCTTTCTCTCCCCTTTCCCCACTCTCTCTCTCCCTCTCTCTCTCTCAAAATAAAAAATAAACTTAAAAAAAATAATATAATTGCATAGGGATTCAAAAATTTTAGGATTAAATACTCAAAGATAAAACAAATATTCATTAAAAGACCAATAATAATATTTTAATTATTCACAAATCTGATAAGCAAGTATTCCATACCATAAAACATTGGGAGAGTTTTCATAATAAATTTCTGTGACTCTCATTTATAAATCAGAAAAAAATAGATCAGGAAAATTAACTTAGTCAAAGTCACAGGACTTTAGTTAAGATCACAGATCTTTGATTCAGAAAGAGTCATAAAACCTATAATATATAGCCTTTCCACTATCTATACTCCTTGCTTTACATTAAACAAACAAATAAATAACACAGTCAATAATTGATGGCTCAATTACTTCTTTGAACTGTGATTTTAGCATTAACATCACTGAGTCTTAATTTCCTCATCTTTGAAATAAGGCTGATAAGATTTGTTTATCCCACATATTTCTTATGAATATTAAGTTAATGCATAGAGAAGGGTTTTAAACATCAAATAGGACACAAATGAAGCTGTTATATATCTGACTCCTTTACTAGTTCTTATTATTACCAGATTAATGGGCCTCTGTTGTCCAGATTACATTTCTCAGTTTCTTCATTATTGTGGAGAGTCACAAAATATAAACAAAGGTTAAAAATAGGGGAAATGGAAGAACATATTAGATGCATTTCTTACTTCATTTTAGATAGCAGGAAGTTCTGATCAGGTCTATAATTGACATTACACAGGTCCACAGCTTGCATGATCGAAAAATCTTAAATTAAATACTAAATTAAGCTGCTTCTGTGTAATCTGAAGGGAAAAAAAGGAAGACATATTGATGTAGTACATAGATTCTAAATACTTTAAAGTCAATTTAGATCTAGATGTAATACTTTTCTTGTAGTATTAAAGACAACATAATTGTTAGTAATGCAGAAACTGAGTACAGGCATAAGTAATGAAGTAATTACAAGCCAATCACCTTAATTAATACAAAGCACAGAACACTCAATAGCAAAGATTAGGATTGATCCGATGCAAATTTGTTTGGATGACTTAAGTGAAATTTATAGTCAAGAGCCAGTAAGTAATACAAGCCGGTATTTTGGCCTCATGATTGTAAATTTTAGCATGTAAATCATACTGAGACTCTAATACGTTTGATGTAGTTGTTCAATAGAAAAGCTTTAGAGAGATTATCTTAGCTTTTTAAATCATTCACTTTTAAGCAAGGGAAAAAATGATTTTGTTTAACTTGTAATTTAACAAAGATAGGTTATAGTTTGCTTCAAAAGATACAACACCATCACAATATTGCAGAAATTATCTATGAGCACCACTGTAAGACATATTTTATAGGTTTGCAGTCATGGTTTTATCAGGGGGGCAGGAGCATTAGGGTGTAATATACAATAAGTGATTTATTTTAAAGATTAAGTGTTGCCCAGTTTGTGGGTGCTGATTGAGAACTCTACAGAAGGTTGTTTCTTTCCAGTTTGAGAGTGGTCCTAAAGTTACTATAGGGAAGCAAAGCCAGGAGAAAGGAAGAAAAGCTGACATGGGAAAGCCAGAAAAATCTGGCACCCTCAAGAAAAACCGAAACCTATCAGGGCAAACAGGTCCTACAACTATGTAGATCTGAGTGAGTGACATACAGGAGAAGCTGGTGCCTTCACCTTAGAACTGGTTCCTTACTGGCCCAGGACTCACAGAAGATAAAGGAGCTGAGGATCTGGTGGCTGTTCCACAACAAGGTAAACCAGCATATCAGCACAGCCAGGTGAGCTTTGGTGATGCCTGGAGTTCAACGCTGACATTTAGAGCACAATGGCTGTTGCTTTGCCTCTGTCTTCCAAATTGTGTGCAACTTCTCTTGTGGTTAACCCTAACTCAGAACTATGCAGAGAAGGAAATTCTGGGAAATATAGTTCCAGCCTAACTACTCGACAATATACCCCCCCCCCCCATAATGGAGTGCCTGAGGCTAAAATAGGCTAAAATAGGCTAAAAGCAGTGGAACAGCCTCCACTTGGAATCAGATAGATGGACCAGTATGGGAACCTCAACACCAACATTTTCTGGTAATGTGACTTCTTTGAAAAAGCCACTTAAACCTTCCTGAGACTATTTCTTTGTCTCTTCTCAAAGTATAACATGAAGCATTTTAGTAGCCCTACTGTGAATATTAAGTGAGATCATAGAAATAAGCCATCAAGTGCAGTTTCTTGCTCATAGTAGGTCCTCAATAAATAGAAGCTATTATTCAGATTATTGATACATACCCTCCCTCGCTGTGTCTTGAAACATGGGACACATGAATTCTACCCAGAACTCTAGCTTCAACTTGTAGCTATGCATGATTTGGCATTCACCCAAAGATTTAATTGAGCTATAAAAACAAAGTTATCTGGGACCAGTTCTATAAAATCAATCAGGAATTGACCACATGTCCCCTTTATATTAAAGAGAAAGCTATCACAGAAATAAACTATTTATTTTACAGTTAAAATTAAGGCCACAAAGGGTTAATTAATTCCAAAAGAAAAATGAATTTTATAAAATCATCATCCTTAATCATGCTTAAGAATTACAATCAGACAAAAATATTTATTATCCTCTGGGATGATTGATGGTGGGTAAGTCATTAATTATCCCAAATTTTCTTTTTGTAAAACATAATGGGATAAAATATTTGTGGATTTCTGTTTATGCCATTACCATTAACCTTTGCCTTCAGGGCATTCTCTTCCCAACTTTGAGTAAAATAGTAAAAACATTACTGAATATCCATATGCAGTCTTGCCTTTTAGGATTGTTACTTTAACACTTGACTTTTCCTCAGGGACCCCCTGTGCTTTGGGGCTTCAAAAAGTACCTCTGTTGTATGATTCATTCATTCCAGAGAATAAAGTTTGATATGTTTCTATTATAGCAGGTGCTAGAACTGTACTAGGTATTTAACTTAATTTCATTTAATTCTAAAAGAAAATTTATATATATATATAATTAATATAATATATATATTATATATGACATGTGGCATTTATTATACAGTAATTATATGTTATATAGATTTTAGACACTATATTATTTATTAATATTGTCCTATTGATATATTGTTATATATTGTAATATAAAATTATTATAATATATTTTATAGAGATATATTTCTTGAAATATATATATTATCTTTTATTAAATTGAAGCTCAGAGTTCAACAACTTTCCCTGAGTTTCACACTCATAATTCCCTGGTTCATTATGCTGTCTATGATCAAGTCTACAATTTTGGCCATGATCTGTAATTGCATCAGCAATTTCACAGGCATGAAAACCAAAGAAATAAAGGACAAAATTATACAATCAGAAACTCTGTAGCACAACTGTGAAGATTATAGAAATGAGAGTGCTGGACCATGTCTGCTGAATGTTCTTTACATAATGCAGCACAGTACTTTGCATATTTTGTGTTTAATAAGAACAATTTAATGACAATAACCTCAAGAGACAAACAAAAAAGATTGTTTCCAAAAAAATCCTATCTCACAAGTAGAAAGAGACAACTTTTCACAGATCCTAATACCTAAAGGAAGGGGGAAGGGAAGTCCAATATGATAAATTACTTTGAACTAGATATGAAAAAGCCCAGAAATTATTTGGTGGCTGACTATTTATCTAGCTTTGTTAATATAATTGGCTGATTTTTCCAATTTAAGAACCCCATGTCTTTGTAAACAGTATTAAGTTCCTTTGAATTTTTATGTCCTCTCTTAATTTGCCTTTCCAGAACCATCCCATGGGCATTATCGAAATCGATACACTGGTATTGCATAATATAATTTTAAAACACTGTATAAAAAGTCTTTTTAAATACTAAAATTCTGATTTTAAATTGCATTAATTTTAAATTACATTAATTCACACTACAATCAGCTTCTCCAATATAGCATTCCACAAAATCACAGTAGTTATAAAGAACTATGGGGTTAAGCAGCAAGTTTTGTTGAGTAAAAATACATTTAAAGATGAGAATATTACCTTTCTCATTTGGACAAGATAGAGAGTATATATTGTCATTGGACTATTGGGTAAGATATTTCTTTAAATTTTCTTTATTTTGAAATAACCTTCTGACTACCTTGGGGATATTAGCCCAAATTAAATTGCCAACCCATATCTCATTATGGAAAAAAAACCACAAAGTTTTTCATTATCTATTTAAAAGGTAGAGGCTTATAGATAGAATTTTTTCCTGTGACTTTAAACAGGGCATACTTTTTGATATTCATCAAAATCAAATATCTGTTAAATTCTTATCAATTGATAAAAATCAAATGCAGATTACTGTTTATGCTAGGCACTAAGGAGGTCAGATTTCTGTTCAGAAAATGATGTTTTTGATGAATGTTGAAAAACTGTACAGAATGGTGGTGAAATATTCAAAAGTACTTGCAGTTCATGAGAATATTTAACCAGGGGTTTAGGAAGTCTGTCCAGTGGATATTTACTAAAATTGAGCACTTCTAAATATGTTGTCATCATTGTGATGTGTTCAATTACTTGTTATGTAGCAGAGTAAAAATGGGAGTATTATAAGAGCACAGACTAAAACATATACAAGAATACATAGCCAATTAACTTCTTAAATCCTTATCACAGCTCAAGAAATATAAAAGAGCTAAGCATTAAAGTTGTTCTAATTTTAAACTTGCATGATTCTATAAAAATTGATGGTTTTGTAAATATGAATTTATTGAAAAATTATGTATTGAGCCCTTATGCAATGCTGGAAACTGTAGCTATATACATGCAAGTTAAATAATATTTATAACTCTGTGGTAAGCAGAAAAATGGCCTCCCAAGAAGGTCCACATTCTAATCTCCAGAAATTATGAATATATTATGTTACATTACAAAAGAAAATTGAGGTGACAGATGTAATTAAAGTTGCTAATCAGCTTATTCTAAAATAGGGACGTTTTCCTGAATTATCAAGATGGGCCAAATGTAACCACAAGAATCCTTAAATCTGGAAGACAGAGGTGGAAGAGTCAGTGTCAGAGTAATAAGTGAGAAAGACTGGCCAGCCATTGTTGGCTTTGACTATAAAAGACACCCATTGAGTCACAGATAAAAGCAGCCTCTACAAACTGGATAAGGCAAGGAAACAAATTGTCTCCTGCAGACTTGAGAAAGGAATACAGTCCCATCAACACCTTAACTTCAGCCCACTGTGGCCCATTTCAAACTTATGACCTCCAGAACTGTAAGAATAAATTTAAGTGTTATTTTAAGACACTAAATTTGAAGTCATTTATTATAGCAGCAATAGAAAACTAATGCAGACTATATTTCATAAATATGGCATAATAAGGGTAATCAGAGCTTATAATGGGATTACAAAGAAGAATGCTTAATTCAGATCATGGTAGGGGTGAAAGAGGTCAAGAAAAGGTTTCCGTAAGGAATGATATACACTGTTGCTGAGTTTTAAGGAATGGGTAGGATTTGGTGAGAAACAAGCACAGGCGAAAGTTTTCTGAACAGAAAGACCACCATATGCAAAAGGTCATAGAGGCAAGAAAACATGGACTGCTTGTAAATATGGCTAAATCACTAAGGAACTACACAGGGACCAATACATGGTTTGCCTGTACCTTAAACTGAGATGGGTGCATTTTATCTAGCAGGCAGATGAAACCAGGATAGAGAGAAGAGGATGAGTTCAGAAAATTGGTAAAAGGTATAATGAATAATTGCTTTTAATTTAAAATTTCTGATCAACTTTCTAAATCTTTTGCAGTAGCGATAATAAACCAGCTCTGAAAAAACAAAAAACAAAAAATGTCGACATGTAGCAATTGCCTTTTTTGTCATTTAAATGCCCCTACCAAGGCCAATTTCAAGTCACATTAAACACAAGGTGGTGAAGATATGCACGATGGCTCTCACAAGCCAATAAGAGCCAGTTCCTGTACATCACTTTTTTTCCCACAGTTAATACTAAACACAGAAAGAGAACCAAAAAAAAAAAAAAAAAAAAAAAAAAAAGCCCTTATAATTCTTTAATATGCTAATATTGTTCCTTTGTCTTCCTACCCTTTAAATGGGATTAGGGATTCCAGGTCTATGAAAGTGTTTCATCTCAGAGCTGAGCTTTTATCTATTCAACCAGACACAACATCACAAGAGAAGATGGAAACTGAACTATGGGTCTTGTCTATTGAATCAGGAAGCTTTATGTTGTCATCTAAGACACAAAAGAGACTACTTGTATTGTAGCCTCTCTGCTTTTACAATGTTTCATTCTTCTAATTGCAGAGTATTTTTTTTACCATGTATCTGTCTCCAATAGATATCTCATCTAAATAATTTAAGCTGACACCTTTCATTGATATCATTTTAGGCAGTTTTCAGAGGAAATACAATACCTTTATTCTTTCAAATATTTTTCAATCACTCAGTATTTTCCCACACAGTGGGACTTCCAGTGATTGAAGGTTTTACTGTGAACCCCCTCTAAATATATTTGTTCTAAACATAAATAATGTTTAAAAGCTCATGTATGCCTAATCTCATAGTACATGAAGCTTGGGCTCATTTTTCAAGTAAATAATATTGGAACAATAACACTGGAAACACATTCCATGCTCATGGATCAGAAGAAAAATATTGTTAAAATATCTATACTACCCAAAACAATCTACACATTTAATGCAATGTCTATCAAAATATCAATAGCATTTTTCACAGAACTAGAGCAAAAAATCCTAAAGTTTATATAGAACCACAAAATGCCTAGAATGGCCAAAGCAATCTTGAAAAAGAAAAATAAAACTGAAGGTATCACAATTCAAGATTTCAAGTTATGTTACAAAGTGATGGTATTAAAACAGTATGGTACTAGCATAAAAACAGACACATAGGATCAGTAGAACAGAATGGAAAACCCAGAAATAAACCCAAAATTATATGGTCAATTATTTTTCAGCAAAGGAGGAATGAATATACAATAGGAAAAAGACACTCTCTTCAACAAATGGTATTGGGAAAACTGAACAGCTACATGCAAAACAATGAAACTGGACCACTTTCATTTACCATATGCAAAAATAAACTCAAAATGGAGTGCAGACCTAAGTGTGAGACCTGAAACCATAAAAATCCTGGAAGAGAACACAGGCAGTTATCTTTGTGACATCAGGCTTAGCAACATTTTTCTAAATAGGTCTGCTGAGGCAAGGGAAATAAAAGCAAAATAGACTATTGGAATTACATCAAAATAAAAAGTTTCTGCATAGTGAAGGAAACAAAATTAACAAAACTAAAAGGCAACTTACTGAAGGGAGAAGATATTTGCCAATGGCATATCCGTTAAAGAATTAGTATCCAAAATACATAAAGAACTGATATAACTCAATACCCAAAAAGCAAATAATCCAATTTAAAAATGAGCAGAAGACAGTATCAGACATTTCTCCAATGTCCAGATGGTCAACAGACACATGAAAAGATGCTCAACATCACTCATCCTCAGGGAAATGCATATCAAAACTACAATGAGATATCATTTCACACCTGTTAGAATGGCTAAAATCAAAAACACAGTAAACCAAAGATGTTGATGAGAATGTGAAGAAAAAGGAACACTCTGGCACTGTTGGTGGGAATGCACATTGGTACAGCCACTGTGGAAAACAGTATGGAAAATTACAAATAGAACCCTTTGTACTGTACAAAGTACCCTTTGATACAGTATTTGCAATACTGGGTATTTATCAAAAAAATACAAAAATATTAATTTAAAGGCATATATGCACCTCTATGTTTATTGCAGCATTATTTACAATAGCCAAACTATGGAGGCATCTCAAGTGTCCATCATGTATATATACATATTACACACACACACACACACACACATATACATGTATATGTAAGTATATACATTCATAATAAAAAAAGAATTAAATCTTGCCATTTAAAACAACATGGATGGACTCAGAGAGTATAATGCTAAGCAAAATAAGTCAATCAGTTTAGACAAATACTGTATGATTGCACTCATAAGTGGAATTTAAGAAACAAAACAAATGAGCAAAGGAAAGAGAGAAAAAGAGAGAGAGCAAGAAACAGAATCATAACAATAGAGAACACACTGACGGTTACCAGAGGGGAGATAGATGGGGGAATGGGAGAAATAGGAGATGGGGATTAAAGAGTACACTTATCATGATGAAAAACATAAATAAATAAAATGAAAAAAAACCCATGTTGTTTATTCTTAATTTATTCTAGAGGAGAATTTTTTTAAATACAGTAAGCAATAAAATACCTCATATTGACAGAGATAACAAATCTTGGAGTGAAGAGGTCAATAAGGAAATATAAAATTAATTACTTCATTCAGTGAACATTAAGCATTTACTACTTAACAGAGATTATAGAAATGTTGTAACTCCAAAATGGAAAAAACACAATAATCCCCATCTTCAAGGGATTCACAACCTAGAAAAGGAGAAACATATTCTAAATATATCATTGGCCAAGATTTTTCCTTCAACTCATAAATTGTTCAATTTGTACTTTGCAGAAGAAATTAGAATCATAGAAAGCATAGATAAAACTTCAGTTAAATGTAGGAACTCAAAATTTGTGACAAGTTTACACAGTTTTTAAAAATCCTATTTTGTTGTCATATTCTTTGTTTCTTCCATCTCCTTTGCAGTGTTGGTGGCTGACTGCATTACAATGACAGCATGTATGTCTTCTATGGGAGAAAATAAAAAAGTTTTACCCCACATTAGCAAATATCTTACCATTGATTTAGAAATAAGACATATCCAAATGATATTTTTATGGTGTGGGAGTTTTTTTTAATTACCAAAAATATACACAGAGACCCCAAATATACACAGAGACCCCTCATGTCAGTCTTCCATTCTGACCATTAAGGACGTAGTGAGGAAAGTTATTCCAAGGAGCATGAGAAAATGAAAATATTATCTTTTGTTAGCTTTTTACCAACATTTATTTAGCACCTACTCTATGTGTGTTCTGTCTTGTGTTAAGTGCTTGGGGAAGGAGATCAAGAACATAATAAGTAATTAATACTTGCTGGGTAAATAAATGAAATTATACCTGCTCTTAAGAAGGGTAGAGTCCCACAGGACATATAGGATATGCACAAAAGTAACAGGAATATGAACCCTCATAAAAATTAAGTTTAAAAAAGGTACCAAAGATGGGGCACCTGGGTGGCTCACTTGGTTGAAGCATCCAACTTTGGCACAGGTCATGACCTCACGATCTGTGGGTTTGAGCTCCATCTGTGCTGACAGCTCAGAGCCTGGAGCCTGCTTCAAATTCTGTGTAACCCTGTCTCTCTGCCCCTCCGTCCCTGCTCCCACTCTCTGTCTCTTAAATACCTATAAACATTAAAAAAAATTTAAAAAGGTACCAAAGAAAACCATGACCATCAAAAGATAAAATTAATTTTCCTTGGGAGGAGTTACAGAAGACTTCACAAGAGTAGCATTTCAGCATGTTCTTGGGTAGAACCAAATTCACACTAGATCCTCAAATTTGAAAATGAACTCAAATAGTAAAGAATTTCCTTAAACTCCACTAGATAATAAAACTTTTTAAAAAATTCTGTCACCTCACTTAGTAGCTGGAATAAAAATAATAAATTTCCTTTCATTAATTAGAAGTAATAGCTCATAAATAAGCCTTAGAAGGACTCTGATCTTGAGGTAAGGTCTGGAAGTAAGACTAAAACAAGGTCATCAGTCCAGAAAAAGATTGATTTAAAGTTGCTGTGATTCTGAATGTCATATTTTCACTAAGTACTCAAATTATACTGACTCAGAGCTCGCAGTCTTGATTTCCAGAATTTTAGTTCCACCACTACTTCCTCTACCAGCAAATGTTCCCCATAATTACATAACCTCAAAATCTCTCCTATTCTGGTCTGGGTCCTATTATATTGCTTCCATAACCTATCACCACTGTGGGGCACAAGTCTCCCACAATGGTGATCACAGGTTCAACTACCTCCTGACCATGTTAGCTTCTCTCCTTTACAAACCCTTCCCCAATCCTGCAACACAGTCTTGGGAGCAATCTGTTCCCAGGAGGACTGAAATTACAAATAGCCATTTTATTAAGGGAAAAGCAGATTCTCCCTTCAAAGAGATTAATCTTCCTTTATGGTTCCACATGGACAGCTGAAGTGTACAGAGTTTAATAGCCCAATACCAAAGCATTTTTTCCTATTCAGTCTAAATCTAGGGAATTGATAGTATAGTTTATGTTAAGATGACAGAGTGCCTTGGAACTCCTCCTCAATTCCTCCTTTCATTCAAAGTTAGAGAGAGGGGTGGAACTAGATTTTCCCTCATCTTTGCAGTTTCTATCCCCAAACCACTGTGAGCAATATAGTAAAAATAATGCATCTTACCTTCTCAAGAGCAAATGGAACTAATGAAGTCATGTAATACTTTAAACCCACACTTTTAAAATAAATATTTTTAGGAGGAATGATCTTTAAAGGTGAAACTAATAAGACTATAACCAGCTCATGTCTCTATAAACACACAAAGTAGCTTCACTGATTCAACATTTCCAGCTTCAAATATTGGTTTTGATTAAGGATATTTAATTTTCACTTATATAACTTAAAGGATCACAAACATTGTGTGTTCTTTGTGCATTTGTCTTATTGCAGGAGGTATAATTTTGTTTGTTTCCTAAAACAAATAATCACCCTAAAGATATATTCAAACCTCAAATTTTTGAAATTACCTTCTATTTTAAAAGACAGGTTTTTGGTTTTTTTTTTCTTATGATTGAGACTCTCTTAAAAATTATAGGGTCCAGATTAAATTACAACTCCCAACTGAGTACTGAAAGCAAGCTGCTGAAATGAATCCTAGAGTCAGGCTGTCTGTCTAAGCAAAGATTAGAACAGGACAGTGGATATTCAGAAGCATCAAGTAGGAGAAGGGACAAAAATGTGTGGGCAGGAACCCAATCATTTGGAGATTTGATGTGTCATGACAGCAACTAAGCTGCTAAAGAACTGGAAAATATAAATGGAACTAGTGATGCCAGAGTAAAACAAGGTAGGCCCTTAATCAGAAGACACTGATAGATAGAACAGAATCCTGGGAATAAGCAACTCAGCTATCATGGCCAGAGCAGAATTAACCACAAATCTAGTATGATGCTTTGTTGTCCCAGTTTTGACTGGTTTCATATCCATCCATACATGAAGCTTAAGCCACAGACACAGACTGTACAGTGGGGTAAGAATCTAGGGAGATCAAGAAACTAAGATGTTTTTTCATGTTAATATTCTGATTTAGAAGTCAAAGCTCTCTACCTATTTTCAAGAGCTTCAACAACATAGTCCAAGTACAAATTTTCTTATATATTAGGTTTAATAAGTGCTATTAAAATGCAACTTCTAAATCACATCCTTAAATTAAAAGAGGCTCTTATTAGATTTAGAATTCTTATTTAAGGTCATGACATTAGTTTCTATACCTCTGTGCTCTAGGAGTACTATAAATGCAATTTTCATGGATAAATCAAGCTGTGTAACTCAGGCAGAATGTTTCACTATAGCCCAAGGTAGAAATGTGAGTGCTTTCATAGCAGTCAAACTAATTATCTTTTATTTTTATTCTTCCCATCAAAAGGGCACATTCATACCTTTAAAAAGAACTTATTAAAATAGACTTCTTACATTTACATATTTCAATAATACTGTACATACTGTGAAAAAGCCAACAACACTACTGTAGTTCCTGTTAAAATTATTAACTTATTTTAAAAGTGAAACTGTCAAAAATATTTCATTTAGGGTGAAAGCTTTGACCCTGTTGCCTCTTAGTAGGCAACTTTATTTTGTGGCAGCTAACATTTGTGCTTCAGTCAGTCACCGAGTACTTACTGTCCACCCTCAGGTCACATTCATCCATATAATGGGGCAGCAAAGAGAGCGTGGATAAATGGAATTTAAGACAACCTTCAAACTTCACTAAATCAAGAGCTTCGAATACTTTCCTAACCAAATATTGGACAGGTTTGACTATTCGAATTTCTCTTCTTCTTCTAGAAGATTCTAAAGAAAGGTGGCCCACACGGAAAATAGCATGTAGCACAGGGTAAAAATATATTATCATCTGGGAAATTAGCCTATTTGAATAAGACAACATTTATATTGAGTAAAGGAAAATAAAATAATAAGATATGTACTTACTGTTAAAACATATTAGTTCACATAACAGGCCAGATCAGAGACAAGGAAATGTTCTCCTTACAAAAACTGCTTCCAGGATTGTCTATTACCAAACTATCTAAATTTAACTAAGGAAAGAATGAGTCAATCACAGGAACAGGGCAGTAGGCACCTGGTTAGGATTAGAAGTTTAGAAAAAGAAGTCACTGTGGAAACATTGTGTTTGCCCTTTTAAACATGATCTAGAGAACATTAGACAACAGACTTTAAATATTCTGCCCCAATAGCAGGCCAATACCTCTGTGAAGCTAGCTAAGCTGAATGTTATTAAACATGTACATCACTTACGATGTTTTTCTTTTTCTTTCTTTCTTTCTTTCTTTCTTTCTTTCTTTCTTTCTTTCTTTCTTTCTTTCTTTTTTGCTGATTGTGTTGTCTAGTAAATGTTTGTGATATTTGTGGTAGCCATACATGTTTTGACTAATCCTTTATTTTTTATTCTTATAATTGTTTATATTTTTATGTTCCTATAAAGTTGGAATTTCCAATATTATGAGTTAGGGCTTTCAAAGGTAAAAGTTAAAATTCAGACTTGCAGACTTCTCATTTCAACACTGATTTGTAAAGAACTCAGAAGTCATCACTATGTTCCTTACAAAAGGACAAAGCTAAACAAACTGCAAATCAATAACCCTTCTTTTATTATTAGAGAATAAGTGTTACAGGGTAAAACATCACCCCAAAATCTGGGGACAGAGGCAAAGTCAGTGAGACACAGTCAAGATCAGTTAACCTGAAACTGAAGCTTCTACAGCCAGAAACTATTAAGAAAGCTTAAAAAACAATTTGCTGAATTATATGAGAAACTGAACATAGACCAAAGTGAAAATGAAAATCCCCTGGATATGAAACTTAGAGGTCTCACATTCGTGGGATTTACATCCAGAAAGTCCGCTTTTTAATGTGAAGATCCAAGAAAGATCTCATTCTAGATGTGGCTTTGTGAAATATGCCCAGAGTTTTCTCCATAGCAAAGGACTACCATCCAGGGAAAAGACATTACGAGACTCTTCATAGCTTGAAGAAGGGCATTCTTCCCACCCTGGACACACATATTTAGAGGGGAAAAAAAAAGACCCAAAAAATACTTGTGAAAATCACAGTTTAGGACACAGGACAATTAAAAGGCTGAGATCAAAATTTTTTTAATTAAAGAATGCTTCCTCATCTCTGTATCTTACCACACACAAAGAGAGCTCTGCTATGATAGCTAGTTTTATAAATAACCAAAAAATATTATAAACTATATAGTTCTCTCATTCATGGTTAATTTAAAAGTTAATGGTTTGTTTGGGGCACCTCGGTGGTTCAGTTGGTTAAGTGTCTGACTCTTAATTTTGGCTCAGGTCATGATCTCATGATCGTGAGATTAGCTCCACACTGGGCTCTGGGCTGACAGCACAGAACCTGCTTGCAATTTTCTCTTTCCCTCTCTCTCTGCTCCTCCAGTGTGCATACATGTGTGTGCACTCTCTCAATCTCTCTCAAAATAAATAAATAAAAATAAAAAAAAAACATAACAGTCTCTTTAAAGTCATAATACTATCAAAGCATTGGGTGATTATAGCACAGAGATAAATGAACTCAATGACAGCAACACACTAGGAATACTCTGTTATAGGGTACCTACATATATGTGAAGCATATAGTGTTATTTGAAGGTAAACTCAAATTAGTTACAAAAGAATATGATAAACTCTAAGGCAACCACTAAAAAAACTGTTAATGAAGTATAATTAATATGTTAAAAAAGAGGAAATGGAAAGGAAATGAAAATATATAAAACATTCAATTAAGATCAGAGAAAGCTAAAGATGAGGAAAGAGAAAAAAAGAAAAACAAAAACAAATGTAATGAATACAAAAGTTACAAAAATGTAAATTTTAATCCAACCATGTCAATAATCACTTTAACTGTGAAGGGTCTGTATGTAGTAATTTGAGGATAGAGAAAGATATACCATGTTAATATTAATACAAGAAAGCTAGAGTAACTATACTTCAGAAAAACAAACTTCAAAACAAGGAAAGTTTTCAGTGATAAAGCATTACAGAATGCCTAATATTTATGCATCTAACAAAGTGTTAAAATATATGAGGCAAATCTGATAAAACTGAAAGAAGAGAGACAAATTCACTATACATAAATATACTTGTAAACTTCAAAACGGTTTTTCAGCAATTGATATATGAATCAGGCTAAAATTCACTAAGGGTATAGTTGATCTGAATGGCACCATTAATCAAATTTATCTAATTGACATTATTTACAGAAAACTCCACCCAATAATACCAAAGTACACATTTTTCTCAAGCTCATATCAAACATCCTCCGGGAAGGATTACATTTGGGAACACAGAGCATACTTCAAAAAATTTAAAAACATAGAAACCAGACAAAGTATGTTTAATTAATTGAATACGAAATTAAGCTAGGAATGAGTAATAGAAAGACACTTGAAAATCCATAAATATTTGGAAATTAAACAAATTAATACATGGTCATAAAAGAAGTTTCAGGGGAAATGAAAATATTTTGAACTAAATGAAAATAACAATATAACTAATCAACATTTGTGAGATGCAATGAAAGTATGCAAACAGAAATTTCTAGCATTAAATGCATATCTTAGAAAAGAACAGAGTGCTAAAATCAGTAACAACCTTAGCTTCTACTGTAGGAGACTGGAGATAAGAAAACAGTTTAAGCCTCAAACAAATAGAAGAATATACATAATAAATATTGAGGAGATATTGTGGGAGATAAGCTTAGGAATCCCCTGGGCTTACACCAATGGGTTAACAAGACATAAAGAAATACAAAGTCATAAAATGCTCACACCTGAGTTCGGGTAAAACAGATTGGCACTCCAAGAATACGGGGGTGCAAAGACACCCCAAGAATAGGGAGGTGCAAAGGTGCCAAGAATAGGAAGGTGCAAAGGCACCCCAAAATAGAGAGGGGGTACAGAGGCCCCAAAATAGAGAGGGAGAGGCAAAGGCCTGAAATAGAAATGGTGCAAAGGTGCCCAATACATAGGAATAGCAAGATTAGATGTTCAGGATGGAAGCACCCCAAATTTAGTACTATAGCAGAAAAGCTGCTTTCACAGGAGAATAGGGCCAGGTTAGGTAAATTGGTGAATTGGACTATGGACCTACTGTGCTGCAGGCAGAGCAGCCCAGAGATGGTTAACAAAAGAAAAGGTGTCTTGTCAACCCTGAGGTTATTTCCCCTATCTGTCTCATCCCCTAGGCTAGCAAAGATAACAGGCAGGGTGTCTTCTGTCTGCTGTTGACAACCATCTACCCATCTTCCCGGCGCCCGGATTTTGTTTTATATTGACCCAAACCTCAAACACTGTATATCTTCAAACCCCCCTTTCCCTCATGTCCCCAAGTTAATGTTCACAGTTTGTCTCTTTGTACACGCCCATCATGTTTTTAAGCCTTCTGATCTTAATAAATACAAGGCAAGGACCCTTATTCGGGGCTCTTGTCTTTTTCCTGGACATTAGCCATCTCTCGCTTTAATCCTGTGTCCGCTCTTTTGCTGGCCAAAAGAGAACTGTAGACTTAGAGTCTACAACAAGAAAGTAATGAAATTAAGACAGGAATATAATAGAAAAACATGATATCAAAAGTTGGTTCTTTGAAAAGATCAATAAATCTCATGAACATCTAGTTAAGCTACCCAAGAGAAAAAGAGAGAAGATGCAAATTATCAATATTAAAAATAAAAGAGAGGTCATCACTACTGATTGCATAGACATTAAAAAAGTAGCAAAGGGAGTTGCCTGGGTGGCTCAGTCAGTTAAGCTTCTTGATTTTGGCTCAGGTCATGATCTCGTGGTAGTGAGATCGAGCCCTGTGCTGGGCTCCATGCTGGATGGACATGGAGCATACTTGGGATTCCCTCTCTCTCCCTACCTCTCTGCCCTTCCCCAGCTCATGCCCTCCTTCTCTCAAAATAAATAGGTAAACATTTTTTTTTTTAAGTAGCAAAGAGGAATGCTACATATGTGATAATTTAGATAAAATGGACCAATGCCTTGTAAGACAAAAGCTATGAAAACACACACAAGGCAGAATAGGTCATCTGAATCAGCCTACATTTAGTAAAGAAATTGAATTAGTAGTTTAAAATTTTCAAATAACATGGGTCACCTGGGTGGTCACTCAGTTAAGTGTCTGACTCTTGATTTCAGCTCAGGTCATGATCCCAGGGTCTGCTTAAGATTTTATCTCTCTTTCCCTCTGCCCTTCTCCCAATCTCTCTTTAAAATACAATACAATACAATAAAAAAAAAATAAAATAAAATAAAATAATAAAATAAAATAAAATAAAATAAAATAAAATAAAATAAAATAAAATAAAATAAAAACTTTTGTTTTCAAATAAAGTAAATACAGGACCAGATAAATTCTATCAAACATTTAAAAAAAGAAATGACACCAATAATTTACAATTTCTTCCAGGGAATTCTCAGCTTCCTTAGCAGATAGGTTACAGGCGTGTGTCCTTGCCTCTGCAAACAAAACACATAGGAAACTATGTTTGGAGAAAATAGAGAAAGTCATGCCCAGTGAAAGATTTCATGGAGAACAGTGGCAGATGTCCTTGTGGAGATGTCCAACAATTGCCTAATTCTTGGACTCAGGCACAAAAAGATTGTGCCTGCCAACAGGCTATTAGAATGATTTCAGTAATGTTCCTGACTGTATAGCCTCCATGGATTCTGTGACCTATCATATTTTTCATTAAATTTCATTTCTGATTAAACTAGCTAAAGTGAGTTCTGTGGTTTGCAACTAGACCACTGTGAGAGATTCTGCTTACCCACAAACCTCTTAACTGATACTTGGCCTCATACATGGACTCTGTTTAAAGGGAGAAAATATGCTTGTCTTGTCAGCAAGCATTAAACAATTCATGCAACAGTGGTAAGTTAATAGCCATTGCCATCTGGATAAAGGTCCCCCTACAACAATCCCCACAACAGTGTGGCATAGTTATAGAGGGGCCTGTCTGGTTTAGCAAAAACAAACAAACAAAAAACCCACATGAGTTTGTAATCAGATAGACCTGGAGTTCAATCCTTGCTCTGCCTTTTTAAGTTGTTTTATATTAGGAGAATTACAAAGACTCTCTAAACTTCTATTCACCTGTAAACGCACATAACAAAACCTACTGCCTCTGGAAGACACTATCATTTGCCTACTCATCAGTCATTTCTCCTTATCCTTGGTTACCACAACTCTAATTTTATTCAGGTACCATGTAGCTATGTCCTACCCCAGATGACATGTCTTGATTGAAGGTAATCCTTTCCCCACTTGCCAGTTAGTAATTGGTTTATTGTTTGATATGTGATATGACCCAGTTTTGTTCAAAGGAACTTCACAGGAAAGATACTGGAGATTTCTGAAAACTATTTCACTCCCTGATAAAGGCAGGATAAGAGAGTGAGAAAGTGATAAGGAAACCCAGATCAAGAGTGAAAAGCCATCTTTCTTACTGGCTTTGAGGACTATTGTGTGAAGATGTGATTCCTGGAATTACAACAATCACCTCACCACTATGTATGATGGGAAGACCAGAAGAATGGCAAGCCCACAGTGATGCCTAGAGAACTAAGCATCATTAATTCACTACACTATTCTTAGAAACACCTCTCTCCAGACCTGCTGTTCCAGAGGCGGAGGGAAAAAATCAGTGCTTAACGTGAAATCCAATTTCAGTTGGTTTCTTTACATCTAAAATAATTCTTGCTAAAATGTTATTTCATAGTATTTTTTTATAAGGGTGAACAAGATACTGCTTTTTAAACAAAACAGAGACAAACCACCCCTGTACTCTAAACCCCTCCCATGGCTTCCATCTCACTCAGAGTGAAAGACAAATATACCTACTATGTTCATGATTGTTCGCCACTCCCTGTATCTCACCATTAAATCTGACCTAATTTCCTACTGCTTTTCTCCTTGCTCCTTCTGCCCAAGCCCTTCTGGTTTCCATGCTGTGCCTCCCTCACCCAGGAAAACTTCTTCCTAAGCATCTTTGCTTCAACTGTTCTCACTGCATAGACTGATCTTCCTCCAGACATACTCTTGCCTAATTCCCATCCATTCCTCTTTATGCAGACCTCACCTTCCCAGAGATGCCTTCCTGGTCACCTTGTCAGTACAATTCTACTGTTCTATAATTTTCTTTTTTCCCCATAGCATTTTTTACCTTTCTCATAGTATTTTCTTTTATGATTATTATATACCATCTAAATATGTGCTAAAGTGGAGCTACAGGAGGGCAGGAGTCTTTCTTTTGTTCAGTGATGGACCTCAAGAATCCAAAGCTGTGCCTGGCATAAAGTAGGTGCTTAATAAAAATGTTAAATTAATGATGAATACATGAATATTTTCAAAATTCCCAGCACATGCTAGCTAGTCAACAAATCTTCACTTAATCACTGTGCACTCCTTGCTTGTCCTTGCCTTCCTTGTGGTCCAAGCATGTAGTGGGATCCACCTTACTGTTTTCTATGGTCTTAGTCTTCTTCCTCCCTTAAATTTTCTTTCTCCTCATGTTCTTTTCTTTCTACAGTCCCATTGTACTTTCTACGGTCATATCTCCTGATTTTCCTCTTTGCATGCACGAAGAGCATTATTCTTAGTCATTCATCAAATATTTACCGTGTGCCTACTCTGTGCCAGGTATTTTGCTAGGTTTTAGATTTTGAAAGAACAATAACAGAAAATAAGCTCACAGGTACTCTGGTATGTATTTTGTCATTCAATTATGTGCTTCAAATAGTGTACTTGTGCTCTTACATGACAATGAATAAAGGTTTTTGTACAACATGCTCAGGTCAGGATGAAACATGTGTGATGGTCACTGGTCAAGAAAACAAGTAGATTAAGCATGCTCAACAATGAACTGCAGACGGAAAGGTCAGGCGAATTGTACCATGAATTACTGTACAAACAGAAGTTCTGCGCTATGCCACTAAGAAGATAGGACAAGGGGTCTTTTCAGAACATAAGGGAATAAAAGAGGGTACAGATTATAAATTTGTGGAAAACAGAAGATTTTGATTGAGGATATAATATCTTTTAAATGAGCATATGCTTCCAGAGAAGTTATAAAATGTGATATATATTTTCTATACTTGAAATTGTTGAATCATCAAAAACATTTAAAAACTACTCTTAAAATTATTCTATTTGATTCTCTCTCTCTCTTTTTTTTTTTTTTTGGTAAAGGTTTTTTACAGTGTTTTTTAATGCAGAAATTTCCAATTCTCAATAGCTGTCATAATGCCAAGTGAAGAAGTTATTCATCCATGAAAGCTTCCTTTGTTAAAATACAGATCGCATTATTTATACAATCTGAATGTTTAATGAATGCATACAAATTCAAATGTCAATGTAGATAAACTAAAATTACATTTCTATCAAGGAAGAAAGCCTTTCTAACAAAGGACAAGACTTTTGTTTTAAGGTGAAAAAGTTAAAGGCTGAATCCTAAATTGTTTTTTAAAAAGTAAGTGACTGAGAGGTATATGAAGGTTTCCTGAAAGGTTATCTTAAATACAAATGTGAAAATGTATCTTTAAACAGTGAATGGTGTAGACATTTCATTTTGTAGTTTAGAGAACAAATTAAAATAATACATCTTTATCCCATATCATGAAAAAACATGGCAGAATCATTCTATAAGGATGATAAATGCAATTTAAGAATTGTGTATGTGTCAAGACTGAAGCAGGATGAGCCTTAATGACTCAGGCTCTTATCAATAACATTTGCCATTCATAGAAGACTTGCCATTCACAAAAGAATTTGAGCATAACAAAAGATTCTGTGAAATTATATTTCAACTATGCATGAAACTTTTCTCAAACAAAATCTTATATCCAGGCTTGTTATTTCAGGTATTTACTCCTCTGGAGGTCACATGAAGAGCTATGACAAAAGGAAATGATCAGTTTTTCTCAATTGTTTCTTATTGTAGCTGCATAAGGAAGGACTTTTTATGGAACCATTTTCAACGGATTTCTCAGACAACAAGGAAGACACATGGAAGGGGAACATTTAGTTTGTCCTCAAAGATGTTTCTCAGCAAGTTTACTCTTTCTGTAGACAAACCAAATTGGTAAAAAAAAAAAAAAAAAACAATGTGATTTCTCCTTTACTGAGAAACTATCTGGTGAAACATTTTTCTCCTTTAGGCCTCTTCTGTTACTTTCTAACTAAAATTCCCACCACTAAGGTATTTTCAGTAAAATAGTCAACAAAGACTTTGGCAGTAAACCAAACTTTATTAGGTATAAAGGGGTGGGAGAGAGGAAAAGCTTCAGGGAAAAGGAGTCAGAAACTCTCCTCTACCATTTTGCTCATATGCAAACAATCTGCCCAGGGTTGTTTGAAAGAATCCTTAATCATCATTGAGCATATAAATCCAGAGGCTATGCATTCTGGAGAAAGAAGCTACTTAGTTGTCCAGGTGAGAAGCTAGCTGCTCATGCAAATCAATGCATAAGATTTGTAACATCTGTACTTGTAAATTTCAATTTGCATCCACTAGGATTCTTTCAGATGCAAGAGACAGCAACTTAAATTAAAATGGCATAAAAAGTAAAAGGTAATTCATTGGCTCATATAATCAAAAACTGTAAAGACAGTTCTGGGCCTGGTAACTTCAGTGACCTTACAAGATACAGTCCATGTGCAACACTTCACGATTCTTTGTTTCCTATTGGTTTCATTCAGAATAGTAACCCCACAGGTCACCACAACAGACAGTCATGATCTCTCACCTAATTCCAAGGCCTGCTCCAGTTTATAAACTCAGAGTCTCTCCAATGAGGAAGGTAGAAGCTCCTTGAGAATATTATATAATATAAAACTTAATTCTCATTCTCTCCAAAGGAACCTGCAGGTACTTTCCAGAAAAGACTGTACATTGGAGGAGGGGGTGTGCAGCATTACTAGAAACTGGCTCAAAATGATTTAATCCCTGAGTACCAAAATTCCGCTTTGGTCCTCCAAGACTTCTCCCTGTTAAACAGTAAATAAGTAATATTGCATTCCTTAAGGACAAAAGAGATTTCAGACACATCAAAGATTTGAGAGATGAAAGTATTTAATTCTCTAGTCTCAACTGTGCAGAAGGGTGATAGATCTTGGACTATGAGGATGGATTACTATAAACTTAAAAATTCTAATAGACATATAGAATAGACTATCCAATAATGTTAAATACATTTTTTTCAAGCCCACATGGAACAATCACAAAGACAAAATACATTATGAGCCATGAAAAAATATTACCAAATTTAAAAGAATAGGAACGATACAAAGTACAGTGTCTCAGACCACAATGGAACTAAACTAGGTATCAATAACAGAAGATGGCTGGGCAATTTCAAATATTTGGAGACTAAAAACACACTCAAAGGGTGGCTCGGTCAGTTAAGCGTCCGACTTTGGCTCGGGTCATGATCTTGCGGTTCATGAGTTCGAGCCCCACGTTGGGCTCTGTGCTGACAGCTTGGAGCCTGGAGCCTGCTTTGGATTCTGTATCTCCCTCTCTCTGCTCTTTCCCTTCTAGCGTTGTCTCTCTCTCTCTGTCACTCAAAAATAAATAAACATTAAAAAATTTTTAAAAACGCACTCAAAGTTACATATGGGTCAATGAAAAAGTCTTAGGATAATTTGGAGGAAAAAAAAACCTTTTGAACTAAATGAAAACATAATTTATCAAAATGTGGACCACATTGAAAGCAGTTATTAGAAATATATTTATAGGGGCGCCTGGGTGGCGCAGTCGGTTGAGCGTCCGACTTCAGCCAGGTCACGATCTCGCGGTCTGTGAGTTCGAGCCCCGCGTCGGGCTCTGGGCTGATGGCTCGGAGCCTGGAGCCTGTTTCTGATTCTGTGTCTCCCTCTCTCTCTGCCCCTCCCCCGTTCATGCTCTGTCTCTCTCTGTCCCTAAAATAAATAAAAAACGTTGAAAAAAAAAAATTTAAAAAAAAAAAAAAAAGAAATATATTTATAGTTTTAAATGTATGTATTAAAAGGAAGAAATATTTAAACTCATTATTCTGAGTTTCTACCTTAGGATACATGAAAAAGAAGATCAACCAAGCCTTAAATAAGCAGAAAGAAAGAAATAATAAAAATGGAGCAGAAACTTCAGAAATCAAAAACCAGATTTCAATATTAAAAAAGTAGCAATATCAATGTTGATTCTTTAAAAAGATCCATAAAGTTGATAAATTTCAAGCCAAACTAATCTTGAAAAAAAAAGACACAAAGTATCAATATTGGAAATGAAAGAGGGATCATCCTTACTGATCATGTAAACATTTTTTAAAAAGTGAATACTACATTGGGGCGCCTGGGTGGCGCAGTCGGTTAAGCGTCCGACTTCAGCCAGGTCACGATCTCGCGGCCCGTGAGTTCGAGCCCCGCGTCAGGCTCTGGGCTGATGGCTCGGAGCCTGGAGCCTGTTTCCGATTCTGTGTCTCCCTCTCTCTCTCTGCCCCTCCCCCGTTCATGCTCTGTCTCTCTCTGTCCCAAAAATAAAAAAAAAAAAAAAAGTGAATACTACATAAAACTCTATTTCCATAAATTTGATCGTTGAGGTCAAATGGATCAATTATTTGAAAGGATCAATTATTTTAAAGACACAAAACTATAAAAATTCATATAAGGAAAAATATATAATCTGAATAGTCATATATCTATTTTAAAAATTAATTAATAATCTTCCAAAAGAGAAAGTGTGGACCTAAATTGGTGTCATTCATGCATTCTACCAAACATTTTAGGAAGAAATGACACAAGGTCTCTAGAATCTCTTCCAGAAAATCAAAGTAGAGGGCATACTTCCTAACTCATTCATTGAGCACATTATTTCTCTAATAATGAAACCAGAGAAAACATTACAAGAAAGGAAAGTTAGAGACCAGTAATTCTCATGAAAAGAGATGCTAAAGTCCTTGACAAAATATTAATAAATTGAATTCAATAATGTATAAATAATTATGAACCATAACCAAATGGGATCTATTCCAAGCAGGAAAGGCTATTTCAGCATTCAAAAATAATTAATCTATCATATTAGCAGACTAAGAAATAAATCATATTGAACAAATCATTTGAGAAAGAAAAAAGCATTTGAGAAAATACAATACCCATTTATGAAAAACTGTCACCCAACTAGAAAGAGGGAAACTTCCTGAACTTGATAAAGAACACATACAGAAAAGTTACAGTTGACATCATACTTTATAGTGAGAAACTGGGCACTTTTCCACTAATATTAGAAACAAAGCAAATATGACTTCTCTCAGTACTTATATTCAACATTATCCTAGTCACTGTAATAAGAAAAATAAATAAACATTACACAGACTGGGAAAGAAGAAATAAAACTGTCTTTGTTGGCAGATAACATAACTGTCTGGAGAGAAAATTCCAAAACTCTCCAATTCCTGGTACTAATACAAGTATAGAGAAGTTAGAAGAAACAAGATCAATCTAGAAAAAATAGTTTAATATATACTGGTAACAAACTATGGGAATTTGAAATTTAAATATATATATATGTAATATATATATTTAATATATAAATATATATATATTTAAAACTTAAATACCATCAAAAATAAAATACTTAGGTGTAAAGCTAACAAAATATCTACAGAATGTCCATGCTGAAAACTATAAAACTCTGATGAAAGGGATCAAAGATCTAAATAAACAGAGATATAATCTGTGTTCCCAGATATTGTTACAATATCAATTCTTGCCAACATGATCTATAGATTGACTGAAACTCTAAATCCCAGCAAGCTATTTTATAGGTAATAAACTGATTCCAAATTTTATAGGGAAAGGCTAAAGACTTAGAAAAGCTAACATAATCCTGCACAAGGTTCGCAGTTAGGACAGTTTAGTATTCACAAAAGAATACACCTACAAATCCATGGAATAGAATAGAGACCCAGAAATAGACCCATACAAATACAGTCAACTGATCTCTGACAAAAAACAAAGGTGAGTCAAAGGAGAGAGTATAGATTTTGCAACAAATGGTGCTAAAACTATTACACATTATGTACACAAAACAAAACAAAACAAAACAAAAAACTAATCTAGGTACAGACCTCATACATTATATATAAATTACCTCAAAAAATATCAAGGACATAAATGTAAAATGCAAATGTATAAAACTTTGATGAGAAAATGCACATGACCTTTGATCCAGTAATGAGTTTTTAGATAAAACATCAAAACCAAGACTAATGCAAAAAACTGGTAAGTTGGGTTTAATTAAAAATTTCTGTGAAAAACCTTAAGAGAATGAAAAGACAAGCCACAGGTTGGGAAAAAATATTTGCAAAATACATATCTGATAAGCACTTGTGTCCAAAATAAGCAAGAACTCTTAAAAGTCAACAATAATACAAATGATCCTATTTTAAAATGGACAAAATATCTCAGATGAAAAAACTTCAAAGATGCACAGATATTAATTATCTGAAAAGATGCTTAACGTCATTTGTAATGAGTTAATTACAAATACTAAACTATAATGAGATACCAATGCACAACTATTAGTATAGTTAAAATACAAAATAAAACAAAACAAAAACCTGACAATACCAAATGTCAGCGAGGTTGTGAAGCAAAAGGAACTCTCATGAAAAATGATGCAACCACTTTGAAAGATAGTTTTCATTTTCTTACAAAGTCAAACATAACCTTACCATGAGATTCAGTAATTACAATTGCACTGCTAGTCACTGACCAAACTGATTTGAAAACTTACACGCACAAAAAAAATCTTCCGTTGTGTAAATTTTATGAGTTTTATTCATAATTTCCAAACACTTGAAGCAGTGAGATTGTCCTTCAGTAGGTGAATAAATAAACTATGGTAAATCCATACAATGAAATATTATTTAGCAATAAAAAGAAATTAGCTAGAAAGCCACCTAACAACTTAAATGAATTTTAAATACACATTGATAAATTGAAGAAGCCAGTCTCAAAGGCTACCTACTTCATGATTCTGATTAAATGATGTTCTGAAAAGGGTCAAACTATAGCTACAGTACAAAAAATTTCCAGGGGTTCCCAGGGAAGTGAGGAAGGTTATAACTGTGAAGCATGGAGACACTTTCAATGTGGTTAAAGTATTCTGTATAATACTGTAGTTGAGGAAATTTAACATTATGTATTAATCAAAGCATATAGAACACACACAAAAATTTTAAAACATAATTTATAAGGTTAGAGAATCCAAGATTGCAATGCAGAATGTGACAAAACAATCTAACCACATTACAAATGCATGAAACAATCTCCACGAAGGGAATGGCGGAGGAGGAAAAGGAGTTAGTACAACTAATAGCAAAAGAAACTGCACATAAGTACTGAACTATACTCAATAAAAGTGTTTCCCATGATGACACAGGTTAATAATTCATATACTGCTATGCATATATACTGGAACTGAATAATGAAGCAAATGGATGGCAAATGGTAGGAGCTAGGTTTCTCACTGTTGGACTAAGAGTTTACAGATAAACAAGAGGAAAAAGGTAGAATGATCTATGTGGTAAGGGATTAGTGTTGGAGGCATCAGTGTGAAGTCATGTTTGTCTTAATACAGAGACAGATGGTTACCTATAGAAATATTAATAGAGATAATTATGTATAAGCATTAGTATGCACACATATATTTCTGTGCACTTTCAGCTGAAATGCGTGGAAGCAACGAAAACCAGTGGCAATGAGCATACTTAGCACCCAGATCTTGGTTTCTAATATTCTTCAATAAAAGGGATTAGCGCTCCTTGGACAGCCAGCTGAATCTAGGACTAGGAGTAATAAATATACAAAGTGGGCCTGGAGCAACTAGTAGTGTCAGGAAGATAGGAGCCAACCGAAAGAGCCCCGATGGCCAAAGCTTAACAATCCGAGCCAACAAATTAAATAAAGTAGTATTCAATTACAACCAAAAGTATAAAATACTATGCATGGTTCAATACTAATAGAATGGATTGATTTAATCAATAGGTAAGTGGGGAAGAAGAGACAAATCTCTAGTACAGAAGAATTCCAAATAATTTTTGTACATATTCTAGAAGATACAAAATATGTACAAGAAGGGACGGTATAAATCCCTACTCTTTAAGTATGTGCTGCCCAGTCACATCTTCCCAAAGAGTATAATATGGGCAGGGAGGGAAGTAACCTTAGAATAGAGAAACTTGTCAAACACTACTTCAGCTAAGTAGTCAAGATTAACATCAACAGTGATAAGTCATCTGAATAATAGGTACCATTAATATGATGATAATAGAATTTTTAACTTTGTGGTCTGCCTTCTAATAACACATAAATCCCAAGATAACCATAAGAAAAACATTAGATAAACTCAAATTGAAGGATATTCTATAGAATACCCAACCACTACTCATGTAAGCTATCAGGGTCATTAAAAAAATGAAAGACAAGCAAAGAAAGAGAAAAGCAAAGAAAGAGCAAAGAAAGAGGGATGGAGGAAGGGAGGAGGGTACGAATGACAAATGACAGAGAGAGAGAGAGAGGAAGAAAGAAAAGAAAGAATCAAGGAAACTATAAGAAACTATAACAGTCAAGAAGAGGCTATGGAGACATGACAACTAAATGCAGTATGGTATCTTGGATAGGAAAATGAACAGCAAGAGGACATTAGGTTAAAAGTAAGGAAATCTAAATAAGATATGAACTTAATTAGGAGTGCCTGTGTGACTAAGTCAGTTAAGTATCTGACTCTTGATCTCAGCACAGATCTTGATCTCAGGATCATGAGTTCAAGCCCCGCACTAGGCTCCATGCTGGGTGTCAAACCTACTTAAAAAAAAAAAAAAAAGAAATGAAGATATGAACTCAATTAATAATGTATTAAGATTTGTTCATTAATTGTAACAAGTGTAACACACTAAAGCAAAATGTTAATAATCAGGAAAACAAAACTGGGTAAGTAATATATAGTACAACTCTCTTTACTCTCTTCACAGTATTTTTCTAAATAATGTGCTAAAAAATGAAGTTCACTGAGAAATAATTTTTTTAAAAAGCAGTACACTAAAATTCTCTTCCATAAGAAGCTGAATCTTACATAACATAAAAGAAAATCGTCGTAGCTTTTATGAATTGGTCATAGAAGAGGGAATTCTCACTGTGGTCATATCAAAGGCTTCTTGACAATAAAATAAACTTTAATAAAATATGGAAAAAAAACTAAACCTTTTCTGCAGAGAGCGCCTATATTGGTGTATTAATGAAACAAAGAAAACCACATCTGAGCCTTAACTCCTTAATATCTTTTAGCATCTTTTCTCCTGTCATATTATTTATGATTGTCCTCATCAAGTACCTTTTAAAATTACATAACATTCTAATTCATTATCAATTACTTTAGCCAATAATCAAAAAAGTTATGTGTTAGATTCTTCAGGAATGATTTGGCTCACATTTGCTAACAATCTATTTTAGTGGACAGACACTGGGAAAAAAACTTTTGGTTCAAAAACTCAGGAGCTTCCTGGATGAAATCTAAAAACTCCCCTTGCACGTGGGGAGGGGGGGGGCAAAGAGAGACCAAAGCAAGAGGCAGACCACTACAAATTGGTAAATGGAAGTTTTAATAAGCAAGGGAATTTACATATGAGGCTTCTTTTGGGCGGGCAGCCACAAGATGGACAAATAGATCTCTGCATCTACCTGACAGAATCTTAAATGTTTATATAGAGCCCTTAACAGATTTCAGTCACATAGACAGCAAAGATGGTCTCAACAATACATTATTATCTTAAGGTTGTGTTCTTGAAATAGCTAGGGAATAATGGCTTATTCCAACGATAAGGGAGGGAGTGAGGAGCCTCCAACTGCCCAGCTCCAGCTCACTGGTCAACCTGTGGTCATGTCCTCTCAATGACCTTCTCCAACAAATACTGCTGCAATAGCATATCCAAACTTCCCAAAGTTAACAGAGGACTATACAAAGAGAAGGAGCTTTAGTCAGGAGAAAGCTTATGGTCCTACTGCACAGAGAAATGTGAACAAATAGCATATTACCCCCCCCCCCCCGGCCGCCCAACGTTCGCTAAAATTTGCTAAAGCAGTGGCAACAAAAAAAAAAAAAAAAAAAAAAAAAGAGGGACATGATGAGACCTGGAAGAAGTATAGGTATTTTCTTTCTTTCTTTTTTTTTATTTTTTTTAATGTTTATTTTTGAGAGGGTGGGGGGAGGGGCAGAGAGAGGGAGACACAGAATCCAAAGCAGGCTCCAGGCTCTGAGTTGTCAGCACAAAGCCTGATGCAGGGTTCTAACTCACAGACGGTGAGATCGTGACCCGAGCCTAAGTCTGATGCTCAGCCAACTGAGCCACCCAGGTACCCTGAGGTGTTTTCTGAAGAAACAAAAGAAGTTATGTAATATATGTGTGGTGGGTACATAGTATATAATTATTGTGCATTAAAAAGAAAAACCTATGCCATATCCTAAAGGGAAATACTTTGAAACCAATCTAAGTACATTCTACCAAACTAATATTATCCATAGTTCATCACTAATAATTAAGAGTTAAAGTGAATTAATACTAATTAGCCAAGATAGGAGATTCTATTTTCATGTATTAAAATGTTTAAGTTCAAAATTTATTTAGCCTACAGAAAATCCTTTTAGACATTTTAATATTAATGACTCATCAGTTAATTTCTCCTACAACATATGCAAAAGGTCCATAAGAGAGTTGATACAAGTTAAAACACTGGAATAAAATCCAGGGTTTTTACTGCTGTTGTTATTTGCTGTTGGACAACTACCTTTTGTTATAAGAGTAAACTGAAAGAATTCAGAGAAGTTACATTAAATCCAAGTGACGTTTATGAAAAAGAAAAAGCTTTACTATGCCAGTGTTACATAAAATTTCAGAGTTTCAAATGAAAGAAACCCAGAGATGGGTTTGATGAATCTTTTTGTTCAAATTCAGGCCTAATCATGTGTCTCATAAAGGAAGACTTATCAGCAAGATGTTCAAAAGAAAGTATTGACTTGTTCACATAAAGCTTTAAATCTCTTACCAGGAAATCTGAAAAGACTAAACAAGGATTTTGTCTTTTGATGAGATGAAGGAATAAGAACAACCTTAGGAAACGGAATACTTTCATTATGGATTACTGAAAAAACTTCTTCTAAGTAAAGATCCTTGTTCATCTTCTTCAAGTGAAGCATATCTATAGCTACAATGTGTTATTTTATCTGAAGGCCACAAGAAAAAATATTACCAAAACCATGTGAGATGTATTTTCCATGTATTTTAAAGAAAACTAAACTCCCCCCCACCTCCATACACAATTTGTGAGCACCACCATGACTTATTTCCAAAAGAAATGGTTGCTTAGTCAGGGAAGCTGTTGAATTTTTCTTTCACTTCTTTTTCTAACATTGTTTCACTTCCAAGTCTTATATTCATTGGAAACTTAGTGTTAATTCCTAGTAATTGGGCCTGCACATAAAAATATTTTTGCAAATATTTATTTAACTTTATCTGAGGAAGAAATCTCTACTGGGTAAATCACAAGTTATATTCAGAATAAGGCAATGACAGGGGACTTGAGGGGCACTAGTATAGGGTTCTTTTTCAGTGTGAAATCCCCATTCTTCATTCTTTGCTCATGGAAACAGTTTCTAGAAGGCTGCTGTTAAAGGCTGCTACTTCACTAGCAGTTTTTCTATAACTATTTATTCAGTGCTTTCTTTGGAGTACTTCATTGTGATCACTAAAGTATGTTCTCCATTAAGAACTAAGAAATTCAGATTATAGGTTTCTGTTTCAGCAATTTAGGGTTAGCAACACCATGAGGATTCCAAGCAGTTCAAAAAGTACAAAAGGGAACCAAAGAGTTAAAAGCTAGTTCTTTTCAGTTCCTGGACCCAATTCCAATGTGAGTGTTACCACACCAACAAACAATTCTCAGGTATCAGCAGGCTGTTTAAGAATTCAACTCAATTTTGACACTATCTACCTGGAGGTAGCATCAGATTCCACTTGTTAGTGGTTCAGTCTTCCAAGACTACCCCCTACCTGACTCCCATTTCAGATGTGAGTCCCAAGCCCAGATTGTTACTTGTACTTCTGACCAACTGAACAAAGCAGAGGCTTCCAAGGCACACACTTCCTTAGGTCCAATTAATTTGCTAGAGTCTCCCACAGAACTCAGGAAACCTGTTTATTCATTAGATTACCAGTTAATTATAAAAATACATAATGCAGGAATAACCAGTTGAAAGAGATGCTTAGAGCAAGGTGTGGGGAAGGAGTGCAGTTTTTCTGCTCATTTTGCGTGTGTCATTCTTCCTAAATCTCCATGTATTCACCAACCCAGAAGCTGTCTGAACACTGTCCTTTGGGGTTTTATAGAGGATTAATTACAGAGGCATGGCTAATTAAATCACTGACCATTGGCAATAGAATTCATACCCCTCTCCCCTCCTTGGAGGTGGTGGTGGAGTGGTGAGAAGTGGAAGTTCCAACCCTCTACTCCTGTGCTTGGTTGTCCTGGCAACCAGCCCACAGCCCTAAATTACCAAAGTACTTCCCAAAACTCAATACATTAACATAATGAAAGACAGCACTATTGCATTTTTGCATTTATCACAGGAAATTCCAAGGGTTTTAGGAGCTGTGAGCCAGAAACCATAAACAAAAACCAAAAACAATTAACACTTGAACAACAACTTATATGTGGATTTTCTACAGTACTGTAAATATATTTTCTCTTCCTTATGATTTTCTTAATAACATTTCTGTAGCTTACTTTATTGTAAGAATACAGTATATGATACATAAACATAAAACATACAAAATATGTGTACTTAACTGTTTATGTTATGGGTAGGGCTTTCAGTCAACAGTAGTCTATTAGGGAAGTTTTGGGGGGAGTCAAAGTTATATGTGGATTTTCAACTGTTTGGCAGACCCATACATATGCTAAGACCCATATTGTTCAAGCATCAAATGTACATATGTGAACTATATTTTGGTCATCTGAATGACCAAATACCCATTTGTTATAAATCATGAAGGGGTTCAGAAAAAGTCTCCCCAAAATGTGCCACTTTGGCATGAGAACTATTTTGAAATAAAAGCAATAGAGACTGTAAGAGAAACTTTTGCCCCCCTCTTTACTACCTAGAAGAATCTAAATTGGAGGTCTTACCCAGAAGACATTACCACAGATAAAGTTCATCTGAATGACACTCTGTATGGCAGGACAAACATCTGATTACCAAACGTCTGCTCTTTCTTAGTACCCTGTGAATTGCTCTCCCACCATTCTTTAGTTCAGGATAACGTATATACCACATTTTACCTTTCTGTCTTTAAACTCTTCATTTAAACTCTTCATGTGATTCCTGTACATAAAAAAATAAAGTTGATTTTCTCCTGTTAATTTGTCTCAAGATGGTTTAATTCTTAGATCAGCCAGAAGAATCTTGGAAAAGGAGAGGAAAATTTTCCCCACCACAACAATCACAATATCATAGAGGTACTAGATAAAAAGAAAGCATCTAAATTCTGAGAAGCCTCTGGGACTCAGCCAACTGCAGAATTTCAAAATTTTCCAAGTTTCTAGTTAAACTGTTTTCTAATGCTGAAGAAACCATTTTCTTATGGATTACCAAGTTGAATGAAAACTTGAAGCAAAACAAATGCCAAATGAAGTCAAGTACATACAATAAATAAAATGACCTTGTCTATCTGTCCTGACATCACACAGTAAATAATAAAGAAATAGTCACTGAATTTGGAGGGTGGGTGGAACATATCAAATGCACTTTTGGATCTTCAAAGATCACCTCAAAGAATGATCATTGCCATTCAGAGAGCCCCAAACTGACATATATTCAGATGCTCATGTGACTACTAAATGCATACTAAGATGCTATGGTTGAAGAATGAATTGGAATCACCAAAATAGTCTATATAAAAGCTGAATTTATTACACCATTAATCAGGAAAGAGCTTATCATGCCAGAATGACTTCAGAAGATTTGTCAGCGTGTTCTGGATACACGCTCTGAGCACACACTCAGTTCCCCATAAAGTGTGAAAAAACATTTTTAATTTTTTTCCCTCTTTCTTCTATGGATATAGAAAAAACAAACACACCAACTCTAAAACAAAGAAGGAGTTTCAAAATACAGTTGTAGATTGAAATTTAGTTTCACAATTCCGTTCCACAATTAATTTTTAACTTAAGATATGGCACAGCTGATGTTAAATAACAGTGATTATTTAACATCTCAAATTTTGATCTAATTTAAAATTCACAGAAACCCAATGATACTGAGCTACTATGTAATTTTACCAATGAAGAGACCAAGTGTTATAGAACTTAGGACATTCCCATCATCATTTCACTAAAAATTTATTTGCTGCATCCCTGGAAATGGAGAAGAGTACAGGTTTGTGTGACAATAAAACTCATCCTTTTTCTTCCACAGCATACTAATAAAGCAATTATTTTCCTCTCATGCTTTCTGTTAGAACTTAGAAGTGTTTTTCTTCCCTTGGTGAGAGACACTTGAGGGGAAAAAAGACATATTAAAAAATTATTTATTTTATTCTCAAAAGTAGTTTAAAGTGTTGTTTTTGCTTTCATTACTCAGCTACTAGCTCCCATTTGAACATTTGACTATTGTTTTCATAGCTACCCTCTGACAGGTTTGCCAGGCTATGAATACTTTTGCTCACCTAAGCATTGCAGAATTGCAATTGCTCATAAATTCAGAAAGACTTTTTTAGTAGTTTTGGTAACACTGTCTTACTAACTTTTTACGTTATCTTAATATGATATGCTTTTGGATATCATAGAATTGCTTTCCCTGAATATTTAAATTGCTTACTCTAACGTTTTGGCTCAGGCAAGGGCTGATCATTTTTAAAGTAATAAATATTGTTTACGAGAATTGTAAAAAAATAGAAATCATCCTCCATTTCTATTTACCTCTGAAACTTGAGTATTTGAGTATACATATTTTGTTATTATTTTTGCCAAACATTATTCCAAGCTTCAAGTAGTTGCAGCAAATATCTAGCCATCATTCTACATTGTCATGTCTCTTTCCTACAATGGGCTCTTCTCAAATTCCCAAAGCAAGCAGACTATAAGATTCCTGCAGAAATCTCTCCAGTTAACATTTCCTTAGCAAAATGCCTCTTGGGTATTCTATAGCTATGTTTTAAAAATGTACATGTTGGATATGGTATGACAGTGCAGCTATAGCCGGAAATGAGAATGAACTTTATTATATTCATAGGTTCCAAAGACAGGGTCACCACATACCACATGGGATGATAGGGCAAATCACTAGGGTGGTCAGGAGCCAGAACACAGGGGTGAGGGGGAAAGCATAGGCCACAGTCTTCACTGGGGTTTCCATGGGAAAGGTAAGACAAAACACACAGTTTAGGATTTTGAAGAATTCTGGCAGGCTTTACTCTATAGGAGCAGTCTAGCTGCCTGGTACATACCTGGCCCTGGGATAATTTAGAGCAGAAGTTTTGGCTTGGTGCAAGAGAATTAAATAAGGAAGTACTTGGGGGTACAAACTCAAGACTGGTTGGTTTATATATGAAAAGCATGCTTAGAAGCAAATAATTGTTTTTGTTGGGACTTACCTAGCCCTCAGAGGGACAATCTCTCTACAGCCATAAAGGTTTTTAAAAATGTCAAAGCATTATAATATGGAAATACAAAAAAAATTAATATATATACATTTACAATGCAAGTCAAGTTTCATAGAAGGTATGTATCTCTGAACATGACATCTTCAGCCAATGTCTATTGGGGTAAAAATTGTAAATTTACATCCCCAAAGCTCAACACGATATTTTTTATTAAATTTTTTTTAAATCTTGATTTACATTTCAAATAGAAGTATTAGACTGTCAGTCAGAAGAAAAGATTTTGAAAAAGTGCCAATGAAGGAGATAAGCATTATGTATGTCATGCACAAAATACCTTTAATTATAAACTGTATTGTTGGCGGTCAGAACATCAAATTTTAAGCTTTTTTACATTCTAATATGATAATTCATTACTTATAAGCATTTCTCTAAATTTTAGTTACATTTTGGAAAATGTGCTGAGGTAAGGGTTTTCATGAATTCCATTTTTTTTTTTTTCACTTAAAAATAATGAGAACTAGGCTCTTGGTTAGTGTATCCATGCAGGACATCTGATTTTAAGGAAGAGATTACAGGCATTCAGGGGAGATAACTATATTTGTTGAAAACTAGTTTAGATCCCAAGAGTATCAATGCCTGAATCAAAGTCCAATGTGGGACTGCAGTGTGGGGCAGTTACTTTCACTAAGGACTACCAGTTCTAAGATCATAAATGATACTATTGCCATTGTTACTTAAACTTGAAGTTCTTCTAATTTATTCTTCATATGCAGTTTGTTTGTTCATTCTTCATTCACCTTAATTCTAGAAGAATTTCTTGATTTTCCTCTGAGTTTGGGGTTTGAGGCTACAGATTGTTCTCATCTATGACTCTGATAATAGGCATATGATTCATATGTATGCAGTAAGACTAATTCATTACCTTAAGCATTGTGATTGGTCACTGATAAACAGGTGACCCAAGTAAGAGCAATTAGAACCTTAGATAGCACTTTGCTTGAATCATTGGAAAAGAGCTGGCTGTACTTATTGACTGCTTTAAAAAAGAAAAAAAACTAATGTTTACTTATTGTTGAGAGAGAGAGAGAGAGACAGAATGTGAGTGGGGCAGGGGCGAGGGAGACACAGAATCCGAAGCAGGCTCCAGGCTCTCAATTGTCAGCACAGAGCCTGCAGCAGGGCTCTAACTCATGGACCATGAGATCATAACCTGACCTAAGTCAGATGCTTAACAGACTGAGCCACCCAGTTAACCCATTTTTCTTTTGATTGTTAAGGTAGTAAGCTATAAGCCCAGTCCTTTTAGAGTTCATCTTGCCACCATATGGAAGAGCTTTCATTAAAACAGAGATAGAGCAGATTGAATTCTAATGACATTATCTGAGTCTATGTATCCAGGCATGTCTGAAGCCCAGACATCTTTATAAGTAAAGTTTAAAATATTCATCTGCTGTTAATCACACCTGCAATAAGAATACTGGCTCTTTCAGAATGTCTTTTGGGTTAAGTCAAAATGTATTTCAATTCTTCCTTTCCCATCAGATACTTGTTACAGAATAAAGTATTTTTAAACATCAGACACTAAAATATAATCATGGAGAATGCCATTTTATAGGATTTAATGAACACAAAAAATGAAAAGAAAAAACAGTGATATCATAAATCACCTTCTCTTTGAACTCCTATTTGTTATCCTAAGGGGGAAATGCTTCAAGGGTGTACAGCATAGTGAATAACAGTAAGGTTCTGAAGCAAGATACCTGGAATTTAAATGCCAGCTCTACCAATTACTATTTATGTAGCCTTAGGAAAGTTACTCTGTGCCTCAGTTTTCTCATTTATAAAATTGGGGCAAATCTTGTGGGGTTATTATAAAATCAAATGAGATGATATGTAACGTACTTAAAATAGTGCCAGACATATCATGAGTACTCAATAAATGCCAGTGCCAGGGTATTCATTTTCATTATAAATATATATGATTATTGTTTATTCAATTATTGTATGTACTACAATGGTGATGTGCAGAGATACAAAGAGTGTGTCCTCCTAAATCTCTCCTAATTGGAATAATTTCTCTTGCATAGTTATCTCCCTTCCAAATCTTCTGTCCATCAAAGCAGGCAACTTCTGATGGGTCCATTAATCTCAAGCCTTTGATAATTATTGGATACTACCACGTTCAAAGTTCTGCCTAAAAACTGGATATGCAACAGCAAATGGATAACAATTCAAATGTAATTGCTCTTCTTATGGAATGCACATTCTATTAATAGTACAAAAAATCAAAATCATCCTTATAAATAACTTGGAAAAGTCTTACACCGAAGAAACACAAAATTCTGACCTCAGTATGTGAGAACATATTTTGGGGTATCTGTTCTAGGTCTGGAGAGCCAAAAAGGCTTTCTTTAATAAGTAATTTTTCAGCTGAATCCTTCACAAGAGGAAGAAAAGAAACAACACACTGATCTACGAAGTACCTTGTGGAAATGACTAGATTTGGGGAGAATGGTGACAGGCTGGAATAGTGAGAGGCCTATTCTGAAGCACAGACAACAAATGAAAGCAGGGCAAAAGAGGAGATGGGTAACGCAGGAAAAAACAGTCATGCAGGAACTTTAGAGCATAAAAATGGGGTTTAGATTTTGTCATTTTTTAATATATTAAAAGAAACTGGAATCAACTGAAGAGTCATTTTTTTTTCAAATTAGAAACAGCCTAACTCAGGCAGATTGTAGCTAAAAGGGATAAAACAGTAGGAAAAATGGAAGTGGAGAAAACAGAATCAAATACATTTCAGCAGTTTTGGTAAAATAAAAGTGAAGAGAAGTAAATGGATATGAGGCATATTTAGAAAGAGAAACAGAAGTCAATGGATTAAGGATGTATCTAGAAGTTAGAAGCTACTAGCTTTGACAATTGGTGTGTTATGGAAACAGGCAGAGGAGGAAAAAAAAAGAGAATGTTTCAAGGATACTTACAGGCATCTGAATTTTTACAACTAGCTGAGTAGTGTTGCCATTCACTGGGATAGGAATTAAAAAAGGAAGAACTTCCCATTCTGTGATGAAGGGTGGTAAATAATGGCAATGGAAGGCTGATTCTGCAATGATCAGAAACAAAACAAAATTCCATTTCAGGACACCACAAAAAATTTTGAAAATAAATTACTTAAACTTTCAAAAAGTTAAGGAGGAATAGCAAATTCAAGACAAAGAAACTAGAAGAGAAAAAATAATCATATAAGAACAGAAATCAATGAAATCAAATGTATATGTACAATAGAAAAACTCAACAGATCCAAAAATAAGTTCTTTGAAATGAATAAGGAAATTGGTGGGCTTGACTCCCGGCAAAACTGATCAAAATAATAAGAAAGAAAGTATAGATTATCAAATTCAGGAATAAAAATGTAACATCACTTAGCCTTTTAATCATAAAAAAGATAAAATATTTTGAACATGTAACAATAAATTTTCTTTCGATAAAAATGAGAAATGCAAAATATTATCTCTGACACAGAATTAAATAGGTGCTATCATTAGCCCTAGATCTGTTAAAGAAATGAATACATAAATAGAATTTTTCCCAAAAAGGAAACTCTAGGACCAGTTGGCTTCACTGGTGAATTCTTTCAAATCTTTCAGGAAGAAATAAAAATTTATTATACAAAATGTTTCAGAAAATAGAGAAAATTTTTCAATTCATTTTATAAGATTAGCATAATAATGATTCCAAATAGTACTAGCACATTACAATAAAGGAAAATTAAAGACCAATATCTTTCAGAAACCTAACTGCAAAAATCATAAACAAAATACACTTTTTAAAGAATCCAATTTTTAAAAAAAGATAACAGAATATGATCATGTCACATTGTTTTAAGAATACTAGGTTACTCTGAATTATGAAATTTAATCACTGTAGAATTACAACATTAAGAAGTAGAAAGAAGACTGAGAATTAACAACCAGAGACATAGAAACAATATACAAGAGAGTATGATGTCATTGACCTCAAGGACAGAGAGTGTTTGAAGAAGGAGAGCACGATCTTAATCATATTTCTCCCCTTCCACACTGCCACAAATCAAGTTTAGGCCTATGTAAGTCATCTACTATGGTATAACAAACCACCACAAAAATCTCTGTGCTATACAAAAGAAAGTATTTCTTTTGGCCATTCATCAGAGAGTCATTTGGAGTTCAGCTAATTTAGGCTGGGTTCAACAGGGCAGCTATAAACTAAAGGTCAGATTTGGTTCAGCTTCACATATCTCTCATTCTCCCTGCGAATGTTTTCCTCACGTCCACAGCAGAGATGCAAAAACACAAATAAATACGTGATGTCTCTTAAAAACTTAGTCTTGGAAATGGCACATAATCACTTCTGCCCACTTTCTATTAGCCAAAAAAGAGCACATGACCAGTCCCAGAATCCAGAAATGAGGTGCATTTCCACTGGAAGGTACTGCAAGGTCAAATAGCAAATAGCAGTTCTGAAGATAGAGAGTGGTGATGGTTGCACAACAATATGAATGTACTTAATGTCACTGAACCATATACCTCAAAATGGTCAAAATGTTCAATTTTTAAAAAAAAATTTTGGGGGAGTGCCTGGGTGGCTCACTCGGCTGCACGTCCAACTTCATCTGAGGTCATGATCTCGCGGCCTGTGAGTTCAAGCCCCGCGTTGAGCTCTGTGCTGACAGCTCAGAGCCTGGAGCCTGCTTCAGATTCTGTGTCTCCCTCTCTCTCTGCCCCTCCCCTGCTCATGTTCTGTCTCTCTGTCAAAAATGACAGAGAGACAGAGCGACAGAGCACAAGTGAGGGAGGGGTAGAGAGAGAGGGAGACACAGAATCTGAAGCAGGCTCCAGGTTCTGAGCTGTCAGCACAGAGACTGATGCAGGGCTCAAACTCCCAAACCATGAGATCATGACCTGAGCAGATGTCAGACGCTTAACTGACTGAGCCACCCAGGTGCCCCAAAATGTTCAATTTTATGTGTGTTATATTCCACACACAAAAATTATCAATTTTGGCAATAGTGCAAAACCGTTTTTAACTATTTAAACTTATGACAAAACATTTTTTCAGATGTCAACCTCAGTGTGTGGACAGGTAGCTAGTTTTTCAAAATTCCTTTTGAGGAGGGAGTATCTAAGCACAAAAGAGAATAAGCCAGTGGATTAGACCATGGAGAACCTTGAGCCCAAGTCCTGAAAGTCCTGAGTCAGTTGATTAGATCACAGAGAACCTTGAGCCCAAGTCCTGGATCCAAATCCATTTGGAAACTGGAAAGCAAGCCACATATTCCAACATCTTCCAAGTCATCACACACCTTTTATTATTCAGAATCCATCTATGTCATCATGGTCCCTCTTTGCATTACCATAAGACCTCTAGGGTCATCACAGTGCCTCCCCGAGTCTTCTTACACCATCATAAGTACCTCCTTCATCATCAAGGTGCTTCTAGCTTCAACACTGCAACTCTGAATGGGAGTGCTCCATCTTTCCAGACTCCCCTGAGAATCTGATAAGAAGCTTGGGCTTGCTTCCCCAGAAAAGCATACAGCATTTGGCATTAAATTCAGAGTGGCTGCACAGGCTGAGACTAAGAACAGGCACATTAAAACAGCTTGAAATAGTCCTAAGAACAGTCCAGGAGGTGGAAGGAACCAAAAGAAGTTTGAGCAACCACCTATGCCCTGTACACACAGGTTCAGCATGGTCACCCAAGCCCACAGGCCCACCTTATGACAGGGCCGAGTGTTGACTTTTTTGGCCCTAGGCATATTTCCTTTTCAAGGCTCCTTCTTCCATATAAAAGTTATAGTTCATAACTGTATTGGTATAAAGATGATTATATACTACTATCTACTAAAACATTTTCTTCAATCTAAAAAATAAAATACTAAAAGGCAGGGATATTGTAAAGGCAAGAAATTGGGCCAATAACTCAATTTACCAAAAGTCTCCATTATCTGGGCGCCCATGTTAGTGTCTTCTAAAGCAAGACCACATACAGAGCCTTTTAATTATACTGCCCTATTAAAAATCCACAAAGTGCCTCCAATATTCACAGACAAATTTTGAGAAACTCATTATGCAGCAGTCACCATACAATGTGCTACACTAGTCTACCATTATGAACATGGTTAATTGGATCAGTGATGGACCCCATCACAAAAAGAGCATACAGAAGAAGTTTAGAGATCTAAGAGGCAGAGAGCTCTAAGTGAAGTACTTTACACTGGATAATGAATAAAGAATCTTTGTTATTTTTGACAGCTAGAATTTGAGATGAAAGAGGGCCTGGGTGGACCATGAGACTTCTTCCTAGATCTTCACACCTACTCTCAGCAAAAAGTAACTTTTAGCGCGGTGGGAGCAGCAGTGAATGATACTTCAATTCTCCACGTGGTCTGTGTTGTTAATGAGAATCCTTCCCATCCTTAGATGTCTCTCTTAACTTACCTCCTTGTTTCTAGTATCATACTTTTCCTACCTACCTTCTAAGTTTTCAACTGATTAATTTATTTTATTTTATTTTATTTATTTATTTTTTTTTTTATTTATTTTTGGGACAGAGAGAGACAGAGCATGAACGGGGGAGGGGCAGAGAGAGAGGGAGACACAGAATCGGAAACAGGCTCCAGGCTCCGAGCCATCAGCCCAGAGCCTGACGCGGGGCTCGAACCCACGGACCGCGAGATCGTGACCTGGCTGAAGTCGGACGCTTAACCGACTGCGCCACCCAGGCGCCCCTGATTAATTTATTTTAAATCAAACATTTCATCACTCACAGGACAAAATGTATGCTGTAAGTAGTTTCAGAATATTTAAACACGAGGAACCTCTATAATGAACCTTAAAAATTTGCCTGAAATATGTGAAGAACATGATGTGATTCTATGAAGCATCTGTGCTTTCTAAACTTGAAAATCAAGACAAGATTCTGTCAAGTTCAAGAATCTATTATAGATTTCAGTATCAAATGGATACTTAAGCAGTGACAATCTTAAAGCTAATCAAATCTTCCTGTTTTATTTGTATATGTATAGCAAATCATATGGAAGAATTTGCTCCAAACCTAAAAGTTATTACACCCAGAGGTGAGACAGGTTTAGGAAAGTATTCCATTTTTCCCATATTAGCCAATTGCATCTTTTTAAAAAGTCATGCATTACTTTTTTTATGATAAAATAAAGCCTCTCTTTACTGATCCATATGTTCTGTATTCTGCCTGATTCACAAGGAGTAACTGGGAAAAACATTATCCCAAAGCCTGCCCTTACAGTGAACTTATCTTGAAAGTGAGAAAGCAAAGGAAAACAAGACAACAAAGGAGAACAGTGTGACTAAGTTTGGGAAATATAAAAATATTTTAAAAGATCATTTATCATTATTATTCTTGAAGTGTTTTCTCTGATGAAGTTAAAAGTTAACTTCCCCACTGAACAAGATCACATAGTCAAGTAATACATCATTTTAAAAGGTCATGAGGTAATTCTACTTCAATCTGAGCCCACAATGTATTCATCTTTAGCATATATTAAAAAATAAACTTTAAGAATTTAAATTTAAAATGTATCAGAGAAGATAAATTTGTACTAGGACAATCAAAAGCACAATATTAAAGTACTGACAGAGCATTAAAGGAAAGAAAAATTGTTCTGTGATGATAAAGTTACCCTACCTATCAGAAAGTCAACCCTTTTCCAGTATAATTAAATGATGTTCCTTTCAGAAGTATCTGCTATACTAAGCTGGCATAAAAACTATTATATAGCAACATATATGTGCCGAAACTTCAGTTAAAAATGTACTAACCCTTATAAGGTTGACATTCTCTTAAGGTTTCATAGGACTTTATGAATAATTCATTGGCTTTGTATTCACACATTTTCATTATTCATATAAACTTATTTAATTATTTATTTATTTTACCTATTACTTTGATAATGATATTAATAGGCCTATTTAGAGAAAAATCGTTATGAAAATTTGAAATGGGTCAATGGATTCACACTTTTAATGGTGTCATTTAAATTTCCAAGACATGTTCCAATCTTTGCCATGAAATAGACAGCAGCCCTGTCTGCCACATTGCAAGTCAAAGCAGTTATCAGCTGCACTGTCTTAACTCTGTTCTATTTGCAAGAGGTACTAAATGGAATGTTTTTCTAACTCAAGTATCCTTTATATAATTTCCAAGTTTTCCCCCAAAAGTAATCCAAACCTGCTTTGTTTAGTCCAAACTCATTATCAGGCATTCCAGACTCTTCATAATCAGGCATAAGACTTTCTTTCCAGGCACAATTCATATCACTCCCACTTATGAATCTTTTATTTCATCCCTATCAGATTTCTTGCCACTAAACAAAATGTGAAAAATGCCATGTTTCCAACGTTTTCCTTCTTACTGAAATTGCCTCTCAAGTCATTGGTTGTCAAAATTACCTCTTAGCTCTCGGGTTTGATATTCAAGTATTCCATTTGGGAGGAGACTTCCCAAAATAATATCTATCATAATTGCCTGCTTAGGGTTTCCCCTGTGAGACCACTAGCTGTGAGGTTATCATGTATGGTAGTGAAGTTTGTACACTGCACAAAAGTACCCAGGGGAGAGAATCACAACATAAATTCAACCAGTACTCCACTTGCACAGCCTGTATCCTATCGTAGGAATGCATCTTCTAGGAGGAAAAAAAAGTGAGGTAGAGGGAGGATACTTTTTTTTTTATATCCACCCATAAATTTTCTGAGCTATCCAGTGATAGGACTACCTTTGCCTAAGAGGAGAGCTTGTTCTAATTTATACATCTTAGGAGAAATGGGGTTCCTTCTAATTCACACAAAACTGTTATATTGGTCAGCTGCATATCTTGCTGGCTATTACACCTCTTAGTTACTGCATATACATTTTTCTTGGATAAATTATTAGCTGAGAACAAATTAGGTACTTATTGATCTTTGAATAAGTAGTTACCTAGTAACTACCCTAGAATTTGGCACATACAAGACATTCAATAAAGTGCTAAATAGTCAATGAATTATCCCTTTGGAGGACAAAATTGGGGAGCAAAATGATTCAAATTTAAGATCCAGGGATGAAATCCCGCCACCAGCATTTTTAGCATACTTATTTGGTTGTGATTTGAAGTTACTTAACACTTTTTTTTTTCAAAGCATCGTATCAATTCATTGTAATAGTTAGGATGCCTTTAAATTCAGAAAATATCTACTCCAAAATAAAATTGATTTGTTTTAATTCTGTCTACATAATTCATTGGGATAAAATTTCCTTATTAGTTTCTTCACAGGGAGGACAAATGCCTCATTAATTTTAAACATATCAATCTGAGAATGCTATACACACATCACATAGAGTAATGACTGACATTAAAGCAACACAATACACCGCATACCAAAATCAAACTACCCATTATTCACTCAGAACAAATACACACCTTTATTTGTACTTTATAAGCTTCATGAGGAGAAATCCAAGTAGATATTTAAACCATAAGGGGGCTAGAGGATAGCATAGGATGGAAAGACTACCATTCCATCATTAGCAATAATTTCCTATGAAAATGCATATTATATATGTAAAGGTCTCCCATGTGAAAATACTCTTTTACATTTAGAAATCACTTCACAAAGACACATCTTTTTTTATCCAATTCTCAGTTTGAGTCAAGAGCATCAACTATGATAGTAATGAAAAAATGTTATTTAGTTCAGTTTCATATACTACTCTTTTACCCAATTATTTAAAAAATATGCATTACTCAATTAGATCAATAAAATTAACACTTTTATTTGTCAAATAAATTTAAAAGTTTGAGAACTTCCTGAGGGAAGAGAGGGGTTATGGGAAAGGCTTCTGGGATACTGACAAAGTTCTATTTCCTAGCCTCTCTGAACCATTATAAACTTCTCTTGATGGTATATTTTCTCTACAAGTGCTTTTACAAACGTGTTCCTTTCCTCAAAATCTTGCCATGGCTTACCTATCTCACTCAGAATAAAATCTGAAGCTCTTACCATGGACTACAAGGCCTTAAACACCTCGCAGGCTCCTGCTGCAGAGCCACTTGCTCCCTGTGTCTTCTACTTTGAAAGCTCTGCTTCCAGTTGTCCTAACACTCCCCCTTCACTTCATTCAGATGTCTGTATAAACACCTGCTTCTCAGAGATGCCTCCCCATCACTGCTCTCTTCTTACCCTTTTATTTTCTTTATGCCACTTATCAGAATCTGAGAATGTTATGTTAACTTGTGTGTCAGATGATTCCTTCTACCAGAATATAAGCCCGAAGAGCAGAGACTGTATTTATTCACGGTTTATTTGTATTGCCATCGTTTATAACAATGCATACCATAAGGAGCTCAACAAAATTGTATTAAGTAAATGAAATAATATCACTGTTAATCATGTATATCTAGTCTACCTGAAGTTGCACAGAGGAATTTAGCATCATTAAAGATATTATAGTGTGGCTAAAGAGACAGATAATCGACAAAAATCAGAATATTTTGGCCCATCAAATCATATGTGAATCCAGCTGAATCTGTTGACCATAGTAATACATGTACTATAATTTAAGGATTTTTTTTCCTCTTTAGTATGTTACAAATACTTTTTAAATGTGAATGTATGTAGAGTGTTTTCATGTATCTCAAAATGGACATTTTTTGTATTTTTTTGTCCTTGTTCTTAATTTTTGACATATGTCAGATAATGAAATAACTGTGTAACATAACTGTTAGGAGAATACTTTCTTCAGATAAAAGAAGTCATTTATATAAGAGTGCATACTGTTCAGAATCGGGATAGTATGACATTTTTGAAGATCTATCCTTGTCAACTGCCTTGTGCCACCAAATAGAAGAGCAAAGTTAAAATTCAATTTGTACACCACGGATGGATTATACATTACCTGCAACTTTATAACTATTTTCCCACCATTGTGTATTTTCCCACCATTGGCTCCTGTGATTATATCTATGAGAAGAATATTTTAATCATGACTGCAATTTCCTATTCATTTAAATACAAGGATCTTGAGCATCAAGGGAAATGTTTAGGATAGTAACCCGAATTCATGGGGGAATTTCCATGTATAAGCCAATCCATAGTGAATATATTAAATTTTGTGGATTACAGCTTTACTTATAAGGAAAAAAAATTAAAGCAACTAATGATGCTAAGATATATCTCACTTCTCTACTTTCCCAAACAAAACCTACAGAAGTCACTATGTTTATTACACCTGGCTCAGGTGCAAAATAAGCTGTTTTTCCAAAATTATTGTAGGTTTTTTTATTTGAAGAAGGAAATGTATTTTTTGGCTTACATCTATTTATTCATAAAGCCAAATTATTAGGCATCTTTTATGTGATGATACTGCGTTGGGTACAACAGAGATTATTGAGACATAATTGATCACAAAGATGAGTAAAAATCAGTCCCTAACTCTAGAGAGTTTACAGTCCAGTGAGGAAGACAGGCGTATAAAGATAAGTATCCCAAACATAAGTGCAGCAATAGTGGAATGCACAATACATTACAGGACCTTCAAGATCTTGGGGGCTTTAGAAAGGGCTTTCCAGGAATGCTTGAGATCTCTTGAAAAATGAGTAGGAGTTACACAAATGAATGAGCAGTGGGGAAGGTGGTGTGACAGTACATTTCACAGAGTACTGCAGTGAGTCCCCGGGGTGAGGAACAAAGAAGCTAGAGAGGAGACAGGGCTCACATCAGGAAGTTTCCCATAAGGCTACAAGGGCTCAGACATTCAGCAGGTGATTGACATAATCAAGGTGCAGGCATGTGGCACATGGACATGAAGAGACATTGAATTGATAGCAGCAGACCAGTTGGGAGATGTAATTGTTCAAGAGAGAGAAAATATGGGTCTGAGCAGGTTGAAGCAGTAAAGATAAAGAAGGGGACATATATATGAAAACATTTAAGAAAATCAATCAGGAGGACTTTTTGGTTTATTGGAATGAGAAGATGGGTGAGAGGGAAAAGAATAGATGATTCATGTGTTAGCGACATACTGGGGATGAGAAGATGGGGGAGAAGGAAAGGAAGAGATAACTCACATGTTATTGAAATATTAGGGGTACAAGAGAAATTTAATGGAAATACAACTATAGAATTGTCAATAATTAAAGTGAGTTGTTCAAAATATTTGCCACTTTTTCCCTCTGGGTGAATTATCTTTCACCAGTTATTAACATCAACTTTTGTCCCATGACTTGCTTTGGCCAGTGAAATGGGAACCGAGGTGAGATAGCCTATTCCCAAGAAGAAATTTGTAAGAGTAATTGCAAGGTTCTGTTATGTTCTATTTTTCCTCAAACATGAAGTCAACAACGTCTCATATCAAGGCTATTCATTTAATTTGGGTCCAGGATGAAGACAAACTTTGGAGCACAGCCTCAGAGCAGAGCCACCCTGACCTGGAACGCACATGTAGCATGAGACAGAAATAAACCTTTGTTGTCATAAGCCACTGCCATTTCTCAGAGATTTATTTCCACAACATATCTGAGCCTCATTAATTCAACAGCTATCCTAAATATTAGTCTAAGAATAAGAACAACTCATTGAGGAGTAAATGGAGTGAGCTTGATAGAAGTTTAGAGCACATAAGTGTTGATATCAGGAGCAGAATTGTAAATTATCATGAGGCAGGTACAGAGGATAGTGGCTAAGGTTAAACTCAAGTGACTTCAGGAAAAATATTTGCCCTGAAGTCAAGAAGTGAGCTTAAGGGCCAAAAGGAAAGTGTCCTTACTTTCTGTGATAGGCAATGGAATTTAAAAAGTAGTAGCAAAGTGGCCTAGATGAAGGCAAGGACCTATCTTCTGAGAAATGCTGATCTATCTTAACAGAAGTACCTACAACTTGAATGCAAGCAGAATACAGTGCCCAGGATGGATGTCAATTAATGGTAAAATTATACTTAATTTCACTTCACGTGACTAGCATCTGTAAATAATACACACAGTTTATATCCTGACTTGTCCTTGCAATACAGCAAAAGGTAGCCTGGGTATTTTGTTAACTGCTAGATGGCATATGCTGCTTGTAGTAAACAGAACAGAAGGTTTCCACAGAGAATGAATGGATGGATGTAAAATCCAAAAATAAGCCTTTCCAGGAGAATTCCCATTTCTTTCTGCTATATTCTTCAGTGTAGTCGCAGTAAACAGTTACCCAAAATAGAATACAGACATACTTTTATATTTGAGAATTCAGAAAATATGTGTTATATATCCTTTTGCTCAGGAGGCTACCTGAAGATGGTGACTCAGAAACAAATAGAAACTGCGATGAAAAAGGAGGAAGAGGTGGCCAAGAGAATTAGGCCAAGAGGACATGGCATGATATGATATCTGATAAAACACTGCACTCTACTCCTCTCTAGCTAGTGGGCTCTGGCTGAGTAACTACACTTCGAATCAGCCACTGTCACGTGGTAGCAGAAAATGGTAATATTTTGAGGAAAGATCACTTATGAATTGCTGCAATCTCTGCGTTATTTTCTTAGTCACTAGCTGTGTATGTGTTAATTGGCATGACAAGAAACATGAGTTGTAGCTGAACAGACTACATAAAGTATTCTTGAGTGTGTGGTGTTTGCATAATGGCATCACATTGTAAAATAAGTACGCTTGCTTTTTCTCCCTCAGCAATATGTTCTTGAGATTTATCCACAGTCCTAGATCTAATTCATTACTTTCAACCGCTGAATAGTATCCAATTGTACGAGTGGTTCTGAGAGTTTTTCTTTTAAGATGTGTTTTCCATGTACTGTGATTATAAATACAGTCCAAATGATTTCTATAATTTGTGCTTTCCAATTATTATACTTTTCTTACTTCTTTTTTCTCCTTCCTTGAAATTTCATGTTTACTCTCTAACAGTTTAAAATTATGTATGTAATTCCTATTCTTTCATGTTAGCTCTAAGCTTTATAATAAATTTCTCTTCACATAGTTTGCAAATACCTACAATTAATCATATCTCTGCCTCCTACCTGAACAAGACAAGGACCTTACTACAATTTAACTGTTCCACGAACCCCTTGAAAGCAGCAAATTCCACTTAATCTTTAACTACAGTTTTCTATCCTGATCTCAATTTGTTCAAGTATTACTGCCTTTATCTCACAGTAAATATTGAGGCTTGACTTTATTTTATTACTTTATTTGTATGTTCTTTCTCCATGCATTTTACCACCTCCCCCCACCCTTTTCTTTTCTTGGTTCATTTCCTTCCTCCTGTAGTAAATCTTTTAGCAGTTTTTCAGAGATGGTCTGTTAAGAAATAAACTCTTTTAGTCTTTTCATATCTTTATCTTACTGTCACTCCTGAGTGATGGTTTAATTGGGGATTAAATTCTAGGTTGACAGTCATTTTCCTTCAGCTCTTTGTTTTCATGCATGTATTTTTGTTCATAAGACTTCTGTCAACTTAATCGCCCTTCCTTTATAAGTAATTGCAATTGTAATATTCTCTTGTGCAACATTTTCTCATTATCACTGATGTTGTACACTTAAGTTTTTTTTTCTTTTAGTGTGCATCTTTTTTATTTATCCTGCTCAGCTCTCAGTGAACATTTCAATCTGAAGAGTTACAGGTTTGTTTCTAGAAACAGTAAAATATTCCTTTAACAATTTAATTTTTATTCTAAACAACACCTTCTAAAAATGCCTATTAAATATATATTGAAGTTTATCAGTCTTCTTTTTAACTAGTTTCATATTTTGTACTTTTTATCTCTATGTTATTTCCATATATCCATGTGTGATTTGCTTTGTTGTAGTTTAAAATATAACATTTCTCTTCAACTGAGAAGAGTTTACCATTCATCTCTTCTGTTGACCTTCTTCCCCTCATCAAATAGTGTATTTTTCATTTCCAAGGCTTGTATAATTCACTCTTTCACACATTACCAGTCTTTGTTTTGTAATTTCTTGTTTTTGTGAGAGGAAAATGTTATCTCTTTAAGAGTTATGTATATATTTATTTTAATGTCCTTTTCTTATAGTTTGACTATTTCTTTTCCTGCAGGCTTTAATTATCATGTTTAGTTTCTCTGCAGATCTTCACACAATGGTGGTTATTCTGGTGTGCTTCATTTTTGTCACTTTACCGTGCAAGTCTTTCCTGCCTTGTGCTTCAAATTTGCCTGGATTTCTCTCTCCATGTTCACTGGTAATTGATATATTTGGTGGAATATATTCTGTGCAAGCATAGGCCAAGTTTCCAGTTCTGGATGTTTTTCTCTCTTTCTTCCCCAAATTCCTGAGTGTAAGGCAAACCTCCAGCTCTATTTCTTGTTTCTGACCAAGCTTTAGGGTCCTTTCAATTCTTGAGTTAAACTTTTACTTCCTATGAGCCATATAGCTACTTAGTATTTGAAACTATAGATTTTCTCTGTTCTTCTGCCCTATGGAGATGTTTCTCTTATTTTTACACATATTTGTATATACTTGTGTATGCATGAACGTGGGTATGTACAGTTTTCTATGATTCAGAACACAGAGAAGATTAAGTTTCTGTTCACTCTGCTATACTAAACAAAATTTATATTTATTGATTTTTTAGCATAAAATTTATCAACTCCATCCCACCACTCCCTACCAATCCCACTATTTTTTTAATTCATTTTTTTCAATATATGAAATTTATTGTCAAATTTGTTTCCATACAACACCCAGTGCTCATCCCAAAATGTGCCCTCCTCAATACCCATCACCCACCCTCCCCTCCCTCCCACCCCCCATCAACCCTCAGTTTGTTCTCAGTTTTTAAGAGTCTCTTATGTTTTGGCTCTCTCCCACTCTAACTTCTTTTTTTTCCTTCCCCTCCCCCATGGGTTTCTGTTAAGTTCCTCAGGATCCACATAAGAGTGAAAACATACGGTATCTGTCTTTCTCTGTATGGCTTATTTCACTTAGCATCACACTCTCCAGTTCCATCCACGTTGCTACGAAGGGCCAGATTTCATTCCTTCTCATTGCCATGTAGTACTCCATTGTGTATATAAACCACAATTTCTTTATCCATTCATCAGTTGATAGACATTTAGGCTCTTTCCATAATTTGGCTATTTCCCACTGTTTTTATTTTCCCCATAGCACTTATCACCACTGGACATGGAACTATTTGGCATACTGGATTTTTTTTTACTATGTGCATATTTTATTTTGATAAAAGTAAAGCAATGTGATATATAAGCAAGGTGAAGAGGGAGAAATAGCAGCAGAAGAAAAGTAAGATGGAAAAATAAGGGGAAAATCAGTTTGGAGTAGGGTTTAGTTTTGTTTTTCTGATTTTTTTTATATTCCATTTAAGAACTTAAAAAAATGTATTTGCAACATTCAGGGTTATGTAGCCTAATTATGATGAAGAAAACATTCAAGCAATCACAGAAGTAAGTACTGTTTGCTTTTACAAGAAGAAAAGAAAATGCATGGAAGTGGGATGATTAAACACTTACAAAGCAATTGAGAACACCATGGTAGCTTGTACCTCAGTAGGCCAATGACAAAACAATATTGATTCTTTCCTAATGGAATGCAAGGAACAGTTCCTTGCTCTGGACTAAGTAGATTCATTCCTAACAGAAATCAAAGATCACTTTTAGTGCATGACATTATTTGGATGGGGGTACTGTTTTCTATTTTCCTTAAGCCTCATGATGACCATCAAGGTGCAAAGAGAGAGGCAGAGGGAGTTTGCTAGGACAGGCTTTGGAGACATAGAGAAATAACATGCTTGAAAAGCCTGCTCCTCTAATTCCTATAAATCACCTTAGAGAAGAGAGTGTTGTGGTGGCAACAGACACTAGAAAATCAATACTCCAGTCTATTGATATATCATGATCAATCTTCTGGAAAGGTCTGTTCTGGAACATTCTGACTGTATTCTTCCTCATTGATCTAAATATTGAGGTGGTAGGCATTCACTGTAATTGTTCTTAAAATTTATTTCATTATTGAGAGTTTTAGTGGAATCGTGAATATTTAATGATCCTAGAGGGGAAAAAAAAAGACTTTAAAATATACCTCAAAATTGCCAATGAAAATGCTTAGGTGGCAAACAACACCATTTCCAAGGTGAAAAGTTTTACTGAATAAATGCAGAGACAGCTGTTTTCAGAAAATCACATTTTCCCCAGTCCCGAGTGAGACATGTTCTTACACATCACAACATTAATAGTCACATTGTGTTACTTGATTTAGTGCAACATAATGCAGTGTGACTAATGCAACCCGATGGTACAGATTCATGTAAGAGAAAAATCCATCACCTAGGAAATGTGAAACAAAGATGTACCCTTCTGAAAACAAAGGTTAATAAATCAAAGTTTTCTGAAGAAAGAAAAGTCATGCAAAAGAGAGTTTTATTCCAAAACACATTTCAATCCACCATTGCAGTGATCCCTGGGTACATTAGGGAAGGGAATAGGAATCAAACATGAAAAGCCCTTAAGCTGTTTGAACACAGCAGTACTTAGTGCTTCCACAATATTTTCCTCTGTAGTACCGATTGCAATTGGTTCTGAAGCAATAGCCTCTGTCAATTTTCTCATGCATTGCCCAGGTGACTGCTACACAGGCCCAGTTGACAACCTAGTGTCCTTTCTCCTTCACCATATCTAAAACTGTACTTGGGTTACTGAGGAGACAATGGAACATTACTTTGTAAAGTCCACTTTTCATATACTATCAAGGAGAAAGAAATAAGTGAGGAAAAAGTGAGTTACTACAGGTGTGTGGCTGGTTTTGGTTGTGTTTACTCATCTGTGCTCTTTTCTTGTTGGGATCTTTATCTAATAATAAATATACTGGACAGATAACAGGAGACAAAGGTTGGACCTATCAGTCAATATTTTGAAATAGGAAAAATTTTTATTTTTACATCTCAAAGAGTTTTATTAAGAAATTTAAGGTAGGGAGAGCTCTTTGGGGTATTTAGACTAACCTACCAGCATTAAAGTCATTATATTCAAAGAAAATAAGATCATTTGAATATTAGTCTATCCTTCATCTTGACCTCATAACATTGCAAGTTAATTTAGAGGATATTTTGGGGTGCCTGGGTAGCTCGGTCAATTGAGCGTTCAACTCTGGATTTCAGCTCAGGTCATGGTCTCACAGTTGCTGAGTTTAAGCCCTGCACTGGGCTCTGCACTGACATCATGGAGCCTGCTTGAGATCCTCTGTCCCCCCCTCTTTGCCTCTCTTGTGAGCACGTGCTCTCTCTCTCTCAAAAATACATAATAAACATTTAAAGGATATTTTAAAGTTTAACTGCTAACATACTTGTTTGAAGGTCTTTTTACTCCATTTTTTAAAGCTCTACAGCCAATGTGGAGCTTGAACTCACAATTCAAGAGTCACATGCCCATGCTGTACTGACTGAGCCAGCCAGGTGCCCTGTCTTGTTACTTCCTTGATTAGACTGGATGCTCCTTGAGCCTTGTTTTCACCATTACTGAGAACCACTTTTTCTGGTTACTTTATATATATTACGCTATTTCATATGGCAACACTAAAAAGTATGGGCTGTTATTACTACTTTCCAGATTCTTGCATCGTCTCTTCCACATGAAATCTGAGCACGGTCAAGTGAGCCTCATTGGCAAGTGTGATGTAAAAGAAGCTTGGTTAAACCCTTGCAGAGTGGGCCTTATTCTCTTAGAAACCAGTGTCCATGGGGCACCTGGGCTCACTAGTGAATGATGAGAGGCAAGAGACTCTGGAGGGTAAGAAGCCATCTTGGACATTGCAGCCTTGGCCAAACTCCCAGCTAAATTCAGTCATCCAAGTGACCAGAGATGCACCACGTAGAGCCACCCAGATGAGCTCCAACAACTCATAAAATCAAAAGAAAAAAATTGTAACTATTTTATGCTACTAAGTTTAGAAATTGTTTGTTACACAACAATGGATGACTGATATATTGTCCTTCAGGGCTCTCACATCTTTTGAATAAGAGTGTATGTGTTATATATATGTGTGTGTGATGACCACAAAATTAGCTTTGTCTTCACCAAGGAATCCATACCAAATTCCATCCATATAAGAAGACTTTCAGATCTTATAACTTCCTTAGATGTCTTACCTGGCAGTGTATCATTAAATAGATTGCAGGTGCAAGTGGTCCATTTAATGAAATCATCCTATTAGAGGGAATATTAATGGTAATAATATCTCCCACTTATTGAATGTTTATTGAGTAGCTTATTTCTACTATGTTCCACACACTGTGGAAATTAATTTCCTTCAGCAACATCCTAAGATACATCCTATTATTTTTCCTATTTTATAACTATGAAAATTGGGGCACATATTTTGTGAATTTGCACAAAATTAGTTACATTTGGCAATAACAAGTTCAAACCTACATACATCTGCATCTAACATTTGTATTCTTATCCACCATATTCTCTATAGAACCTTCTCAAGTCTTACTCTGAGGATAAACAGTGAAGGGACCTAATAATATACACATAGATAAAGTTAGTTGTCCTCTGAGAGTTAAACTATAATGTCAGCATATCACACATGATATAAAAAGTAAGCAAAGTCACTTTAAGAGACAAAATAAACCTCAATCTTGAGCAAAATGTGGCTTTAAGATAACTTATTTCATTAAATATACTTCAAGACAGAATGTGAGCAGTTTGAAGAAGAAATAGAACTTGAAAAACAAATGTCAACTATCAACCAGAAACTATCCTGGGGGAGAGCATCCTCCAATTGATGTAGAAGGTATTTTTCCATGAAAAGATTGATTCATAAGATAAATAGCATCCAATATTTAGCTTCTCCATACACCTAATTTTATTTGTTCTTCAGATACATTTCTGGTTATAATTTAACTTGTCCTGCCACATAAATCTGTTAAGATTGTGTTTCAGTTTTTATACTTCAGTCCAATCAAGTCTCAGGCACATGGAATGTCTAAGCTCTGGCTGACTCCACCAAGGTGACACTGCCCTGAGCTCTCTTGGTATTCAGCCAGTTTGCCATAGAAATGTGACTTCTTTAAGTGTATTACAAAATGCTAGCCTTGTCATTGCTTGTCTCATCTACCCAAACTTGAGGAAGTGTCTGGTCATTACCCACCTTGATTAATTGGAGAACTCCAAAACCCAGCCCCTAACCCTTCTAAACAAAGTAAGGATCCACAACTGACCTACAGATACTATGGTATCATGGAAATGGGAAGTCGACAGGCTTTGAAGTCTGCCTCTGGTTTCAAATTTGGCTCTGCACAGAGTAGCAGTGACTTTCACCAAATTACTTACCTTTACTCTAGTTTTCAAGTCTACAAAATAGAAATAATAAAATAATGCCCTCCTCTCAGAATTATATATATTGAGTTAATACATGTAAAACACTCAGAATAGTACATAGCACTGGGGCACCTGGGTGGCTTAGTCGGCCATCCAACTCTTGATTATGGCCTAGGTCAGAATCCCAGGATCGTGCAATTGAGCCCCGTGTGGGGCTCCACACTGAACATAGAGTGTGCTTGGGATTCTCTCTTTCTCTTCTTCTGGCCCTTTCTCCCTCACTCGCTTGCTCCCCCACCGCTAAAAAATTAAAAAGAGAGAGAGAGAGGAAAAACAGTACATCGCATGTAGCAAGCACTCAAGAAATGTTAGTAGTGATTATGGTGAGGATGATAATGAATATGATGGCATCTGGTTCAAAAATGGCAAAAAAGGTGACCTAGACTGTTCAAAATTATCTATTTTGTGATGTGCAAGAAAGACATAGAGGGAATTTACCAGTCTCTGTTCTGAACTAGGTCATGTCAAGTGTACTGGTTCATGAGTAGAATGAGCCAGCACAAGAAAAAGGATGAAAGTAAAAAAACAAAACAAAACAAAAAACATACAGATAGAGACAAGCAAAGATGAGAGAAGCCATGAAACTCCTAAGATATGGAGAAAGTATCCTTTGTTCTTGATTTTTTCAGTTTTCTGGTTCTCTCTCTTGACATGATATTTATTTTGCTTCTTGTTATTAGATGAGCATGGAATTGCCAGTTGTATCCTAACAATACACAATGTAAGAATACACAATGCCCTTCTCTCCACCATGTCCATAAGCCACTTAATTGGCCTTCTGATTCTTATATCTATAAATTTGTACTTTTGTTTAAAATTGTATAGCTTAATTCTTTTGAACTACTATAGTCTTTTCTTCCTTGTTCTGCTTTAGCATATCTGCCTTCTGTCATTCATTTGAAATCGCCACATCAATAATGTGAACAGCATAACTGGGAATTAAAAATGACCTGAAATCAAGAGAAATTAGATTGAATTGAATACAGGAAATACATTCACTTCCCAGACACAGAAAGGATGTTCATGGACCCTATGCTAAGAAAGATATTAACCCTCTCATTCTCCCTACCACCACTACCACCTCACCAGGGCATAAACCAGGAATATTCAATTACTTGGGGTGACCATTTCTGACATATGCATCCACCATCCCATACTCAGCTTTCTGTTTATCTGTCTTTCGGTTGGTCCCCCTCTGCTGTCTGCCTTGTTTTCTCTCTTTTGCTCTTTTCCCTTGTGTCTGAACTATCACTTTTAAAGTACTGAATTTTAAGTTCCCTCCTTAAATCTCTGAGGAATCTATATATAGTTTCTGAAAAACATTAAACTGTATATCAAACGGCTCAGATTCTAATGGTTAAAAACTCATCGATGGGAGCATATTGATAGTAGGTTGCTGCTTTAATTAAAGAGTGCCATGGAATGGCATTTTAAATAGCAATGTCATTTTCTAAGTTGACAGGGTTCCATTCTAAGAAGAAATACTTAAGTTGATACTGAAGTTGAACAGTTTATTTTCCAGTAATATAGGACATTTCAGTTTTAATTTTAATCTGCTAACAAAATATTCAATTTCCAGATATCTCAAAAAGTAAATCCTAGGTGTCTTATAACTAGAGGTAATTGGGATAAATTTCTAGAGAAAGCTGGCAGAATAGCTAAAAACTAGATTTTTTCCAAAAACAGTGTTTTTATTTCTTGTGACAGGTACATCATATCCTTTTTCTGATCTCCCTTGCCTATTAGAAGGGAGCCTCAGGCCACTGGATCTTAGCCCTAGAAAGAATTGTTTAGAGATTTACCTAGTGTCATATAAGTTGGTCTGGTGAAGCCCAACCCCTACGCTGGCCTTTAGTAGCTTATTTGGAGCATTTTTCAACTGTAACAGGAGAAAGTTAGCATATCTGACTACAGATTGCTTCTACTTCCTTTTCTGCTGGAACCTATAGCTTAGATACTTAACTATGCCTGTAGGCATGTTAATATTTATGAAAACTACCCCTACTCAAAGCCCATATTCCACTGAAGAGGTAAAAAAGTATGTACAGAAAAAACATTTCCTACGTATAAGATATACAGGAACATCATGACCAGATTCCTGTATGCAAAGATCAACTACCAAGGACAGAAAAGTTTCGTGACCTTCTGCAGATCCTTGTGGGTGCCTGAATGTCTACAGATGTCACTCATCTCTTGACTCAACCCCCTCCCACTTTCCCCTTTTTCCTAACATAAAAGATGTCCAAATTTCATAAGGTGTTCAGATGGTTCTTTAGTCCACCATCTCAGTTTTCTGGCTTTCCAAATAGAGTTGCTTTCCTTACCCCAACATCTTGGCTCTTGAGTTATTGACCTGTAGTGCACTGTTATATAACCATATTATGTGTTCTTTGAAAATCAATTCCAATATTTTATATCACTCCTACAAAGTTTTTGACAGAAGCTCTTAGTATATAGAAGTTTAATTATGATTTTTCCAAGACCATTAAGCTATTTTTAAGGCAATGAAAATTTCTCTCCTTTTCATTTTTAAGTTTGACGTTCTAGAACAATAAATCCAGGAAAATTGTTTTTTTAAAGAAACTTTTTGAGGTTGGGTTAAAATAGAGATGAGTTTTGGTTTTTTTTAATTGTGAAACAATTCATATATGAATACAAATGTAGATAATAATGTAACAAATGTATATTTATTAAACACCCAGTTTTACAAAATTTCACCATGTGCACCTCACCTTATTTTTAAGATATAAAACATAAACAGAGTTGAATGACCTGTGTATTACTTTCTGATCCTCTCTTTTACCAAAAGAGGCCACTATCTTATTTCTGGTATTTATCGTTCTCATAAATGTTTTGCCTACGTAATGCTTGTATATCCATAGACAATATATATTATTTTGTGGTAATACATATATTATAAATAGCAGTTTATTGAACTGTTTTTCCAACTTATGCTTTTCCCTCTGTTGATAACTGCACCTCTAGTTTATGTGTTTGAATGGCTGCAGAGTTTCCCATTTTACAAATATATTTTTGTATATTCTGATTGTTTCCAATTTTTCTTACAAATAATTTCAATGAACATTCTTATCATCCCTCCCTTTGCATTATGTGTGAGTATCTCTGTAGTATATACGTAGTAGAAGAACATGTAGGTCACTGGTGCTTTCTCTCCAAAATGACTATACTTATACCCATTTTAGACTCTATTTATACCCATCAGATTGTATAAGAAGTCTAATTTCCCTACATACTCAACAACACATGCTACTTTTAGGTTTGTAATTATTTGCCCAATAGGTGAAAAATGATATTTTGTTGCCCTTTGATTTGAATTTCTCTGGTTACAAGACAAGGGGAAGTATTGTATTGGTTTCCTATTGGTATTGTAACCAATCACCACCAACTTAGTGTCTTAAAACAATATAAATTTGCTCTGTCGGCCAGAAATCTAAAATTGGCAGGGTTGTATTCCTTCTAGACATTTTAAGAAACAAACTGCTGCCTTGCCTTTTTCAGCTTCTCAAATTGGCCTGGATTCCTTGCAGCCTCTTCCTCACATGCCTCCAACCTCTTACATTTGTCACCACATCTACTCTCTGACACTCCTACCTCCCTCTTATAAAGAGACATGTGATTACATTGGACCCACCCAGACAATCCAAAAATAATTTTCCTATTTCATGATCTTTAATTTGTTCACATATAAAATGTCCCTTTTACCATTTAAGATAACACAGTCACAGATTCCAGGGATTAGGATGTGGACATCTTTGGGGAGGCCATTATGTAGCCTACCACAAATAGATATTAACAATTTGGAATTCCTTCTAAGGAAATACATATTTATACCAATTTTCCTGTCCTTTAACTTGGTTGATTATTTAATAATTTGTAGTTTTTTTTTCTTTTAGGCAAGATTTTATGACTATTGGGTTCATCAGGTATAGGCAGTGAAAATGTATTCTAGTCTATGGTTTGTCTTTTCAGTTTTTATTTTGTACAGGGTTTTTACTTTTAACATAATCAAAATTTAGCCATATTTTCCTTTAGAGCCTGTTCTTTTGTGTCTTACTTTAAATATTGTTTTTATCCTCCTTGGTCCTTTGCTTTTCCCTATGAAATCAGGTGTCAACTTCCCTGGCTTCCTGAAAAGTCCCATTGGAAGTTTTAAATTTATAAATGATACATTTAAAAATAATTTTGGGAAGTGTCAACACTACTTAGCTATTGTAGCTTAATTCATAAATATCATAAGCCTGGTATGTGAGTGTACACACACACACACACACACACACATACACACACACATCTTTTGTTTTCTTTTTATCTCTCCAATGTTTTGCACTTTTCTCCAGAATGGTTTTATACCTCTGTAATTAAATATATTTGGTAATTTGTAGTTTTTGTTCCTATAGAAACTGGTATATTTTTTCCTTTCACTTACATTTTCTAATAATTATCATTGGTGCTTAGAAGACTCTCAATAATTTGTCTTTAGATGCTCTTGTAATTTCTATATAGATAATCATGTCTTCAAATAAAGATGTTCTCTTCTTTCCAATTTTTATACTTCTTTCATCTTGACTTCAGCTAGGGCTTCCTAGCTTAAACTAGAAACACAACCTCATCATCTTCCTGACTTAATGAAACTTCTAAAGTTTCACCACTAAGTGTGATGTCTATTGTTTTGATTGGTACTATTAATCAGGACAAAGAAGTTCACTTTTTCCAATTCCAAGTTTGCTAAACGTTTTACCTTGAGTGTTAAACTTCATGGAGTGTTTTTTCTGCATTTCTTGAGATGTTCATTTGCTGTTCTTGTTTAATCTATCAATATAACAGCTTTGCATACAATCATCCCTAAATTCTGAAGATAAACTCTACTTGGTTAAAGGATATTTTCTTTGAAAACTGCTGAGTTGAATTTGCCAATATTTTATATAGAAGTCATAAGAAAATTTAGAATAGCTTTCTTTTTTTGGTCTGAACTTACCTTGTTTTATATAAAGATTTTATTTGCATACATTCTGTTTTAAAAAATATTTTTTATCAGAATTAAAATTATTAAATTAAAATTTTATGATTTTTTTATGATCAAAATGTGTTATGTATGCATGTTACCAGAATGGAAGAAAAACTTCTGTGAAACAATCGTCTATCTATGCATGGATGGATGGATGGATGGATGGATAGAAAGATAAGTGCATGCACGGATGGAGGGATGGATGGGAGAATGGATAGAAAGAGAAAGGGAGGGAAGGAAGGAGGAAAAATTGAAAAGAAGGACTTTGGGCTTTTGATTAATTATTGAGTTATTTAGTGCTTATTGACATTTATTTGTCTCCTTGAATCAATTTTGATAACATTTTTTCTACAAAATTATCACTTTTCTAGGTTTTCAACTATGTTTACATGCTATTGTTCATTGTATTCTAATTATTTACCTCTACCATATCTGTATTTATATTTCCTTTGTTCTTCATGTTTTTATACTTTAATCAGTCTTATTAAGGATTTGCTAATTTTTTACCTTAGGTTTTCTTTTTATAGACTGATTTTCATAGAACAGCTTTTCTTCTTGTTGTTCACCTTGGTGCTGCTTTGTGTCCTCTTTTGTCAACAATTGTTTTGTCAGTAACCAATATCTTTATTCTTACCTTGAGTGTGCTTTGTTTAGGTGTACTCTTTCATTTTCCCTCAGCTTCTTCACTAACTTATTTCACTTAGCTTTATACTCTTTAGATCTATCCATATTGTCACAAATGGCAAGATTTCATTCTTCTTTATGGCTGAGTAATATTATATATATATATATATAATATATATTATATATTACATATATATAATATATATATAATGTATTATATATATATTATATATATATTATATAATGTATTATATATATTATATGTGTGTGTGTGTGCACACACACATACTCACACACACACACACCTTTATCCATTAATCTATTGATGGGCACTTGGTTTACTTCCAAATCTTGGCTACTGTAAATATCTTTTTGAATTAGTGTTGTTTTTGGGGGATAAATACTGAGTTGTGGAATTATTGGATCATATGGTATGTATGGAACCACAACAGACCCTGAATAGCCAAAGCAATCTTGAAAAAGTACAAAACTGGAGTTACCACAATCTCAGATTTCAAGATACACTACAAAGCTGTAGTAATCAAAACAGTATGGTACTGGCACCAAAACAGACATATAGATCAATGAAACAGAATAGAGACCCCAGAAATAAACCCACAATTATATGGTCAATTAATGTATGACAAAGAAGGCAGGGATATACAATGGGAAAAAGACAGTCACTTCAAAAATACTGGACAACTGGGAAAACTGGACAACTACATGCAAAAGAATGAAACTGGACCACTTTCTTACACCATACACAAAAATAAACTAAAAATGTATTAAAGACTTAAATGTGAGACCCAAAACCATAAAATTCCTAGAAGAAAACACTGGCAGTAATCTCTTTGACATCAGCTGTAGAAACATTTTTCTAGGTATGTCCCATTTGGCAAGGGAAACAAAAGCAAAATTAAACTATTGGGACTACACCAAAATAAAAAGTTTTTCACAGTGAAGGAAACCACCAACAAACAACCCACCAAATGGGAGAATATTTTTGTAAATTACATATCCAATAGTTAATATGTAACATATATAAAGAACTTATACAATACCAAAAAAACACAAATAATCCAATTAAAAATGGGCAGAAGACATGAAGACATTTTTCCAAAACAGACATACAAATGGCCAACAGACACATGAAAAGATGTTTAACATTACTCATCATCAGGAAAATGCAAATGAAAACCACAATGAGACATAACCTCACACCTATCAGAATGGTTACAATCAAAAACATAAGACAAACAAGTGTTGGCAGGGATGTGGAGAAAAAGGAACTCTGGTACACTTTTGCTGGGAATGCAAACTGGTACGGCCACTGTGGAAAAACAGTATGGAAATTCCTCAAAAAATTATACTAAACATATTTTAAGATGAATGCTCAGCCTGTGAGCCTCTGACACATAAAACTTATCTGGGACCCCGGAGCTAGTTAGTTGGTTTAGCCTCATTACCACAGCCTCAGCTATTTGTACTTTTGGCAGACATCTGACAGAAACCAAGCAAATTCGGTTCTTTTCCTCATAATTTGGATTAGGGCCCCCAAAATTGGTCATCCCCTGTGATACCCTTGAATTATAAACTTAACATCTATGGTGAGGTCTCATTTCCCCTTTGTACAGACAAACAGAGGAAATGAGTCCAGAGATGCACAAAGAATTAAAACTGGGAAACAATGGAGCCCTAGAGAGACATGGAGAGAAAAACTGCCTTGGTTACTCTCAGACTTCCAGTTTCTTGTCTCAGTTATCAAGCCAACAAATTATTTATTTTGCCTTTAAGTTCTTTAAGATAAAGTTTTTAAAGATATTATGAAATATTCTTGTATTTCACTTAATCAGAGTGTATTTCTGTTATTATGAATCTAAGAAGTCATGCCTAGATAAAATGCTTATTTATCTAATGTTTCATTAAAAAATGTATTGATATTAGTGATTTCTTAATGGTGCTATAATTCCTTGTGTTTGTGATATACTTAGATAATTCTAGACAAATTCACCAAAGTGCCATATGAAGACAGATCACTGAATAAATATCTCTAATCTCAAGGAAGTAACATTTTAATGAGAGATTAAGAAAATATACCTATGAAGGAAAACAAAATATTTACAAAATATTTCTCTTTAAGTATCACTATTACTTTTGCTCACATTTTCCTAAAAAATTACTTTACAAAAATTAGAGATTTTAACCAACTTCATACATTATTTGTGATCTCTTTTTTATTTTATTTCATTTATTTTATTTTATTTATTAATGTTTATTTTTGAGAGAGAAAGAGAAAGAGTGAGCGTGTGGGATGGGCAGAGAGAGGGAGACACAGAATCCAAAGCAGGCTCCAGACACCAAGCTATAAGCACAGAGCCTCATGTGAGGCTTGAACTCACGAACCATAAGATCATGCCCTGAGCCCAACTCAGACGCTTAACTGACTGAGCCACCCATGATCTCTTTTTTGACCAAGTAGACAAGAAAGTGGTACGATAAAATTTTATTAATTCAAACTAATATCTCCTATACTCTGAATGCCAGCCATACTTTTCTGAAAGGGTGTTTATTAATATGTGCTCTCTTATTTAATACTAAAAATAATACCAAGAGTAAGTGACTTCATAGGTGAAGAGTTTGCAACCCAGTGAGGTTAAGTGAATTGCTCAATTTCACACAGCTTTCAGTCATGGAGTTAGGCATAGGAGTTGTCTTCTGTATCCAAATAGAGCTATCTTTAGTTTTTTTGTTTATTTGTTTGTTTGTTTGTTTTACTGTCAATCAGTTTATGCAGAGTTTGTAAGTGGTTTAATCTACAAAATCTTCCTGCTCCTTTACATTTTAACAGTCATATTCTCCCCATGGGGCCAATTATGAAAAGAAAAAAGAAAACATTAGAATGACAATATATATCCAAGTTATTTTTCAAGTTTATGACTTATACCTACACTGTTCATTGCCTATTGCATCAAGGCTTACCTAAAAATTTTTTAAATATTTACTTGTTTCAGCTAAACTTATTATAAATTAACCAAAAAGTGATATATGGAGAAAACATTGAGCTTCCAGAAAGGGAGAAGTATAAAATGATCTCTTGATAACTAACAAGTAGAAAAAAGTAAAGTTAAGGTTGTACTCAGAACTTTATGAATATTCAGAGTGAACAGAAAGCAAAACAAATCTTGTTCTCTGGATTTAAATCATACTGTTAGCATAGCATCATCATACCTTTTTTTCCTCGGGGTGAGTTCTGTAATTCAGTATATTGCTTCTACCTTATTTGAGGATACTTTTTGTAAACTCAAAATTTAAAACAATAAACCTTAGATTTATCTTTGATGTGAGAGTCCTAAAGTATTTGGATTCATAAATAACAAATTAATCACCTTTTCTATTTTCAATAAGAAATCCCTTTTGAAATAGATCTATACTCCATAAACATTCATGAAAATAAAAAATTACAGACAGGAACCAAGATGGCAGAGTAGCATGGAGGTTCTATGCTTCTTTCATCCCTGAAATGCAACCAGATCAGTACCAAACCATTTTGGTACTAGAACCACCTAGAAAATTGATCTGAGGATAAACACAACAATTTGCATAACTTGAGCCACAGAATTTGGCAGATACGCAGCACAGAGAGATGAACTGGGGGAGAGAGAAGCTGTGGAAGGTAGGGAGCTGTATTTGTGGAGAGAGGACAGAGAAACGGGGGAGAGTTCAGGAAAAGCACTCTCCCCAAAAGTAGCTGGGGAGAAAAAGAAAGAATGGAATCACCTACATGTGACTGAACAAGAAAGGGAGAAAGGAGAAAGAGAGGGTTTCAATCCTATTAGGACTCTATAAACAGGGGAGAGCAGTCAGAAATTCTGCAGCTCAATACCTGGCAGTGCTCTGGTGGAAAGACCAAATCCCCAGGAGGAGACAGCGAGATCTGAGGGGTCTGCAGACCACAAGGGGAGAAGCAGTTCCCTTGCTAGGAGGGCATTTGGTGGTGGTCATACAGCCCCCCCTAGGCAAAGGTCCTAGTAGAGAACAGCACATTTGCTGGCACTGGAATAAAGACACCAGGGTATGGTGAAACCTGGCACTGGTTGTGATTTACCATAGTCCCTGAACCTCTGCTGCTGCACAACCGCATGAAATTTTTCTGGGGCAAGCTGGCACCCAGCCACAATCTCTGAGCATTGTAGTGATGAGATCGCACAAACGTTCCACAGGGGCAAGCCGGCACTTGGCCATTGCTCAGCAAGACCCTCCCCCAGAGGGTTGGAGCAGGTCCACGCCATAGGGCCTTCAGAAGTGAGGGGTTTGGAAACACAGCCCCATTTGAGATAAAATTCAGGAGGGAGGTGCTGCCTGGAAGGCTGACAGCTTGCACATGGACATTGTAGAAGCAGGGAGTGGATGGAAACTGGAGACAAAAGAGGGGTGCTTGAATACTGGTTGTTGAGAGTGCAGTGTTCCCGTGCCAGAGACTGGGAACCTGGGTGAAGACATTTTCACCTCTCCTATGTGCACGCACACCCACACCACACTTATACACCCCATAAGCTAAACATCATCACCTAGGGGAGAACAGAGCCGTTACACCAAGCCCCATCCTACTGCACCAACCAAGCCCTAGAAAACAAGTCTCTTCACCTGCTTAGTGTACAGACTATAAAGTGCTTCATAGTTTGACTTCTAGGGGAAACTGGATGTAATTTCATTTGGATTTCATTCTGTTTGATGGTCCATCTATTGTTGTTGTTTTCTTTGGCTTTTCTTAATCTTGGGTACAGAAAGAGAAAAAATTATTTTTATTTTCCATTTTTATAAATTTTTAAAAATTTTTTTTACTATATTTTTTACTTTTTTGTAAACTTTTCTATTCGATTTTATTTTCTTCATTTCATTTTATTCTACTTTATTGTATACATTTGTTTTAAATTTTAAAGATTTTCTTACTTTTTTTCCTTTCCTTTTCTTTCTCTTTTCCATCAAGCTTCTTTCAACAACCAGACCAAAACACACCTAGGACCTAGCTTCCTTTACTTGACTTTTTGTGTTGTTTTTAACTTTTTAATTTTAATTTTTTATTTTATTAATTCTTTTTCTTCCTCTCAAATGACAAAATGAAGGAATTCACCCCAAAAGAAAGAACAGGAATAAATAACAGCCAGGGACTTAATAAACTCAGATGTAAGCAAGATGTGTCAACTAGAATTTAGAATCACGATAATAAGAATACTAGGTGGGGTTAAAAAAAAACAAAGAATCACTTTCTGTAGAGATAAAAGAAGTAAAATCTAGTCCAGACAAAATTAAAAATGTTATAACGGATATGTAATCTCAAATGGATGCCATGGCAGCCAGGATGGATGACGCAGAGCAGCAAATCAGTGACACAGAAGACATAATTATGGAAAATAATGAAGGAGAAAAAAAGAGGGAAACAAAGGCTTTAAAGAGCCTGATATAAGAATTAGAGAACCCAGTGACTCATTAAAAAAGAAGAACATTCGAATCTTAGGAGTCCCAGAAGATAAAGAGAGAAAAAGGGGTAGAAGGTTTATGCAAGCAAATCACAGTGGAAAACTTTCCTACTCTGGGGAAAAACAGAAATCAAAATCCAAGGAGCACAGGGAACTCCCTATAGATTCAACAAAAACTAACCATCAACAAGGCATATCATAGTCAAATTCATAAAATACATGGACAAGGAAAGAATTATGAAAGAAGGGGGAAAACGTCCTTAACCTGTAAGGAAAGACAGATCAGGTTCACAGCCGAGCTATTCACAGAAACTTGGAAGACCAGAAAGGAGTGGCAGGATATAGTCAACGTGATGAATCGGAAAAGTCTGCAGCCAAGAATTCTTTATCCAGCAAGGCTGTTATTCAAAACAGAAGAAAAGATAAGGAGTTTACCAGATACACAAAAACTAAAGGAGTTTATGAACACTAAACCAGTCCTGCAATAAGTTTTAAGTGGGACTTTCTGAGGGGAGAAAAGACAAAACAAAACAAAAAAGACCAAAAGCAAAAAGACCTGAAAGGACCAGAGAACATTCACACAGGCAAACCTTCAGCAGCTCAATACCTCACAGTTATCAATATACTGATTATCAATTTCTTCCATAAAAACTGTCATAACAATTTCTTCTAATCAATGGATCCTTTTTGTTTGAAATACTATTTCCTTGTAATTGTCAAGCACTTGGCTTGTAATCTGTCACTGGCAATCAATCAAGCACAAATATCTCTTTACTTTTGTTGTTTCAATTAGCAACTTTTCTTTTCTCTGCATTCTCAAGCAGTTGATGGTAAATTTTAATAAAATAAGAAATGCTAATTCAGATCACATTAGTGTATCTATGATAACCTAATTGTTAGTTCTTAATTTCTCTCTCTACTACTGCTGACAGACCCTGAAGCCTCTATATCCCCAAAGCATTCTCAAACTCATTGGATAGTTCACAAACTGATATATCATGAGTCCCCATTTCACAGAACCTGAGAACAAATGCCACTTAATCATTATCCTCTCTCTCTGTGGTGATACCATTTAATTTATGTTTCCTTTGGGCATCATTTTGTGGATCAGAGTGTCAACAGGAGTTACAGATTCACCCTGTACAGAAAACCCAAATAAATTGCTTTTTTTTTTTTTTTTTGGATGTTCCTTGTGTTGTCATTGACATTTTCAAAGATTCAACTTATATGGGAGACTAGATTTAACTCTAGGGAAGCTTAAAATTGCAAATATAATCCTACTACAATCAAATTTAACTGGTTGTTGGGTCTGTGTTATTAAATAACCTCTGCAACAGTCCTCATATCTTTTTCACTTTCCACAGACCTTCTTTTAAAATCACCATTTGCTTTTTATATTCTTGTATTTATTTTTAATTAGTTCTTGTATTACCTTTCTGCTTTCAGTTTAGAGTCCATTTTCAAACCTTTTTAAAGATGTTTTTTAATGCTTATTCATTTTTGAGAGAGAAAGACAAAGACAGAGAGACAGAACATAAGTGGGGAAGGTCAGAGAAGGAAATTCAGAAACCAAAGCAGGCTCCTGCTCAGAGCTGTCATCATAGAGCCCAATGTGGTGCTTGAAACCACAAACCATGAGATCTTGACCTGAGCCGAAGTTGGACACATAACCAGCTGAGCCACCCAGGCACCCCTTCAATCCGTTTATAAAACTGTCATGAATCATTTCAACTTCTGAACATCTCCAATAACACTGGACCAAATATAATTGGACCAAAAAAAAATATTGAGAGTTTTTTTCTCTATACCTAGGTAACAACATGAATTACAATACAGAATATAAACTTTCTTATTTAAAATGTATACATACATTACTAAAACGTTAGGATTTATAACTTTGTGTAGAATTATATTAGTATTATATCTAATAAGGAAGATTGTAGAACTTACTTAGAAAAGTTGATAAAGTTTAACATTAATTTTCAACTTTGTATCATTTTCAATTTAAAACTATTTTGAAATCTGGCATTAAGAAAATATAAATTATGGGAGGAGCCTAGATGGCAGAACAGCATGGAAGTTTTTTGTGTGTCTCACGTCCATGAAATACAGCCAGACCAACACAAAACTATCCTACACACCTAGAAAACTGATTGGAAGATTAACACAACAATCTGCACAACCTGAACCACAGAATTCAGCAGGTACATGGCGTGGAGAGGTGAATTTGGGGAGTGAGAAGCTGTGGAAGTTAGGGAACTGCTTTTGCGGGCAGAGAGAAGACAGAGACTAGAGAGGGGGGAGAATACAGGAAAAGCACCCCTCCCCAAGAGCAGCTGGAGAGAAAGTGGAAAATTGGAAACAGCCACAGGGACTAAACTAAAAAGGGAGAGGGAGAAAGGTGAAAGAAAGGAGAGGGTTTAAATTCCATTAAGACTGTAAACAAGGGGAGCGCAAAGGCTGCAACTCCGTAGCTCGATACCTGGTGGTGCTCTGGTGGGAAGGGCGAATCCACAGGAACAGAGTGGGGGCCAGGACGTTCTCGGGCCACATGGGGAAAAGCGGTTCCACTGCTGGAAGGACATTTTGTGGAGACTGTTGAAGCCACCCGGTCGCAGCAGACCCCAGAAGGCAGCCACATTCACTGGTGCTGGGGCAAGGTCCTTAAGGGTGACGCCTGGTGCCAGATGTGTGTTGTGATTTTCCATAATCCCTGAAATGCTGCTGCTACACTGTTTGGAGAACTTTTTCTGGGGCGGGCTGGCTCCTGGCCACAGCCTCAGTGCACCAGGAGCAGCAGGGTCCAGCAAGCGTTCCTGGGTACAGCCGACATTTGGCCATTGCTCATTGGGCCATTGCTCAGTGAGAACCTTCCGCAGAGGGGCAGAACACATCAAAGCTGCAGTCCTTCAGAAGTAAGAGGCCAAGAAAAACAGCCGCATCTGAGACAAAACTCGGGAGAGAAGTGCTGCCTGGGGCTTGTTCACAGAGAGTGAAGGAGCAGGTAGTGGATGAGAGCTGAGGATGGAGGACCGGTGCGCCATTGCTGATCCAGGAGAACAGACTGGGTAGCTGGGTGGCACCATTTTCACCAATCCCGCACATGTGCTTACGCCCTAAGAGCACTGCAACAATCCACCCCAGTAGGCTAGCAGCACCATCTAGTGGAGAGTGGAGCTGTTACACTGAGCCCCGCCCAACTGGGCCAACTTCGCCTTTCAAGAACACAAGTCTCACCGCTGGCTTAGTTTATGGACTATAATGCACTACATAGACTGACTTCTAGGGGAAAACGAAGCAATTTCAGTCCTACTTCAATCTGTTAGCAGGTTCATCTATTCCATTTTCTTTTTTTTTCTTTGTCTCTTTTACACTTCTTTTCTTTTTCCTGAATACACAAAGAAAAAAATTCATTTTTATTTTCAATTTTTATTAAAAATATTTTTAATATTTTTACTATATTTTTTGCTTTTGTGTTAATTTTTCCAAATTCTATTTTACTTCCATCATTTTATTTTAGTCTACTTCAGTGTATTCACCTTTTCAGTGAAATTTTCAATTTCCTATTTTCTTATTTTTTTTTCTCTTTTACATTTCTTTTCTTTTCCTTGAATGCAGAAAGAGAAAAACTTCATCTTTACTTTCAATTTCTAGTAAAATATTTTTATTTAATTTTTTACTATATTTTTTGCTTTTATGTAAATTTTTAAAAATTCTATTTTACCTCCATCATTTTATTTTAGTCTACTACAGTGTATTCACTTTGTCAAATTTTCAAACGATTTTTTTCTTTTTTTTTAAATTTTTTTAATGTTTATTTATTTCTGAGACAGAGAGAAATCATGAGTGGGGCAGGGGCAGAGAGAGGGGAACACAGAATCCAAAGCAGGCTCCAGGCTCTTGGCTGTCAGCACAGAGTCGGACGTGGGGCTTGAACTCACAGACCATGACATCATGACCTGAGCCAAAGTTGGACGCTCAACCGACTGAGCCACCCAGGAGCCCAGTTTTTTTTCTTTTTTTTATCTTTTTTCTCTTTTTCATTTTTTTTCTTTTTTCTTAAATACAGAAAAAAATCATATTTATTTTTAATTTTTATTGAAAATATTTTCTTTAATTTTTTTCTACTATATTAATTACTTTTGTGTCTATTTCTTCAAATTCTATTTTACCTCCATCATCTCATTTTAGTCTACCTCAGTGTATTCATTTTTTCAAATTCTCAAACGATTTCCTTTTTTTTCCTTCCCCACCCCCTTTTTTTTCTCTAATCTGTCAAACCACTTTCAACACCCAGATAAAACACACCTAGGATCTAGCATCATTTATTTGATTTTTTATGTGTCTGTGTGTTTTTCATTATTTAATTTTAATATTTTTTTAAATTTAATTTTTTTAATTTTAATTTTTCTACCTCAATAATTCCTTTTCTCCCTTCAAAAATGACAAAATGAAGAAATTCACCCCAAAAGAAAGAGCACAAAGAAACAACATCCAGGGATTTAACCAACACAGATACAAGCAGGATGTCTGAACCAGAATTTAGAATCACGATAATAAGAATACTAGCTGGAGTTGAAAATAGATTAGAATCCCTTTCTGCAGAGACAAAAGAAGTAAAAACTAGTCAGAATGAAATTAAAAATGCTGTAACTGAGCTGCAATTATGGATGGATGCTGCAGCAGCAAGGATAGATGAGGCAGAACAGAGAAACAGCGATATAGAGGACAAACTTATAGAGAATAATGAAGCAGAAGAAAAGAGGGAGATGAGGCAAAAGAGCACGATTTAAGAATTAGAGAAATCAGTGACTCATTAAAAAGGAACAACATCAAAATCATAGGGGTCCCAGAAGAGAAAGAGAGAGAAAAAGAGGTAGAAGGGTTATGTGAGCAAATCATAGCAGAAAACTTTCCTAACCTGGGGAAAGACACAGACATCAAAATCCAGTAAGCACAGAGGGCCCCATTAGATTAAACAAAAACCAACCATGAACAAGGCATATCATAGTCAAATTCACAAAATATGCAGGCAAGGAGAGAATCATGAAAGCAGCAAGGAAAAAAAGTCCCTAACCTACAAGGGAAGAGAGATCAGGTTTGTAGCAGACCTATTCACACACTGGGCAGGCCTGAAAGCAGTGGCAGGATATATCCAATGTGCTGAATCAGAAAAATATGCAGCCAAGAATTCTTTATCCAGCAAGGCTGTCATTCAAAATAGAAGAGAAAAAAAGTTCCCCCAGACAAACAAAAATTAAAGGAGTTTGTGACCACTAAACAAGCCCCGCAAGAAATTTTTAGGGGACTCTCTGAGGGAAGAAAAGATGAAAATAATAAATAAATAAATAAATACATACATACATACATACATACCAAAAGCAACAAAGACTAGAAAGGACCAGAGAACACCACAAGAAACTCCAACTCTACAAGCAACATAATGGCAAAAAATTCATATCTTCCAGTGCTCACTCTAAACATCAGTGGAGTAAATGCTCCAATCAAAAGACACAGGGTAACAGAATGGATAAGAAAACAAGATCCATCTATATGCTGTTTACAAGAGACCCACTTTGGACCTAAAGATACCTTCAGATTGAAAATAAGGGGATGGAGAACCATCTATCATGCTAATGGTCAACAAAAGAAAGCCAGAGTAGCCAACTTACATCAGACAATCTAGACTTTAAAATAAAGACTGTATCAAGAGATGCTGAAGGGTGTTATATCATAATCAAGGGATCTATCCACCAAGAAGACCTAACAATTGTAAACATTTTTGTGCCAAATGTGGCAGCACCCAAATATATACATCAATTAATCACAAACATAAAGAAACTCATCGATAGTAATACCATAATAGTAGGAGCCTTCAACACCCCACTCACAGCAATGGACAGATCATCTACCAACAAATCAACAAAGAAACAATGGCTTTGAATGACACACTGGACCAGATGGACTTAACAGATATAGTCAGACCATTTCATACTAAAGCAGCAGAATATACATTCTTCTCCAGTGCACATGGAACGTTCTCCAGAATAGACCACATACTGGGACACAAATCAGCCCTCAGCAAGTACAAAAAGACTGAGATCATACCGTGCTCTTTTCAGACCACAACTCTATGAAGCTCGAAATCAACCACAAGAAAAAATTTGGAAAGGTAACAAATACTTGGAGACTAAAGAACATCCTACTAAAGAATGAATAGGCTAATGAAAAAGATAAAGAGGAAATTAAAAAGTATATGGAAGCCAATGAAAATGATAACACTTCAACCCAAAACCTCTGGGATGCAGCAAAGGCGGTCATAAGAGGAAAGTATATAGCAATCCATGCCTTCCTAAAGAAGGAAGAAAGATCTCAGATACACAACCTAACCTTATGCCTTAAGGACTTGGAAAAAGAATAGCAAATAAAACCCCAAACCAGCAGAAGATAGGAAATAATAAAGATGAGAGCAGAAATTAATGCTATCGAAACCAAAAAAACAGAACAAATCAATGAAAGCAGAAGCTGGTTCTTTGAAAGAATTAACAAAATTGATAAACCACTAGTCAGTTTGATCAAAAAAAAAAAAAAAAAGGAAAGGACCCAAATAAATAAAATCAAGAATGAAAGAGGAGAGATTACAACCAACACAACAGAAATAAAAACAATAGGGGCGCCTGGGTGGCGCAGTCGGCTAAGCATCCGACTTCAGCCAGGTCACGATCTCGCAGTCTGTGAGTTCAAGCCCCGCGTCAGGCTCTGGGCTGATGGCTCGGAGCCTGGAGCCTGTTTCCGATTCTGTGTCTCCCTCTCTCTCTGCCCCTCCCCTGTTCATGCTCTGTCTCTCTCTGTCCCAAAAATAAATAAAAAATGTTGAAAAAAAATTAAAAAAAAAAAAGAAATAAAAACAATAATAAGAGAATATTATGAGCAATTATATGCCAATAAAATGGGTAATCTGGAAGAGATGGACAAATTCCTAGAAACATATACACTACCAAAACTGAAACAGAAAGAAATAGAAAATTTGAACAGACCCATAACCAGTAAGGAAATCAAATTAGTAATCAAAAGTCTGCCAAAAAACAAGAGTCCGGGGCCAGATGGCTTTCCAGGGGAATTCTACCAAACATTTAAGGAAGAGTTAATACCTATTCTCTTGAAACTGTTCCAAAAAAAAAAAAAAAATAGAAATGGAAGGAAAACTTCCAAACTCTTTCTATGAAGCCAGCATTACCTTGATTCCAAAACCAGATACAGACCACACTAAAAAGGAGTACTATAGACCAATTTCCCTGATGAACATGGATGCAAAAATCCTCAACAGGATATAAGTCAACTGGATCCAACAATAGATGAAAAAAATTATTCACCACGACCAAGCAGGATTTATACCTGGGATGCAGGGCTGGTTCAATATCTGCAAAACAATTAACGTGATTCATCACATCAATAAAAGAAAGGACAAGAACCATATGATCCTCTCAATAGATGCAGAGAAAGCATTTGACAACATACAGCATCCTTTCTTGATAAAAACCCTCAAGAAAGTAGGGATAGAAGGATCATACCTCGAGATCATAAAAGCCATATATATGAACAAACCAACGCTAATATCATCCCAATGGGGAAAAACTGAGAGCTTTCCCCCTAAGGTCAGGAACAAGACAGGGATATCTGTTCTCACCACTGTTATTCAACATAGTATTGGAAGTCTTAGCCTCTGCAATCAGACAACACAAAGAAATAAAAGGCATACAAATTGGCCAGGAGAAGGTTAAACTTTCACTCTTCATAGATGACATGATCCTCTATATGGAAAACCCAAAAGATTCCACCAAAAAACTGCTAGAATTGATTCACAAATTCAGCAAAGTTGCAGGATATAAAATCAATGCACAGAAATCGGTTGCATTCCTATACACCATTAATGAAGTGACAGAAAAAGAAATCAAGGAATTGATCCCATTTACAGTTGCACAAAAACCATAAAATACCTAGGAATAAATCTAACCAAAGAGGTAAAAAATCTATACACTGAAAACTACAGAAAGCTTATGAAAGAAATTGAAGAAGACACAAAAAAAATGAGAAAAGATTCCATGTTCCTGGATAGGAAGAACAAATATTGTTAAAATGTCAACACTACCCAAAACAATCTACATATGCAATGCAATCCCTATCAAAGTAACAACAACATTCTTCACAGAGCTAGAACAAATTATCCTAAAATTTGTATGGAACCAGGAAAGACCCCAAATAGCCAAAGCAATCTTGACAAACAAAACCAAAGCAGGAGGCATCACAATCCCAGACTTCAAGCTATACTACAAAGCTGTAATCATCAAGACAGTATGGTACTGGCACAAGAGCAGACACTCAGATCAATGGAACAGAATAGAAAACCCAGAAATGGACCGACAAACGTATGGCCAACTAACCTTTGACAAAGCAGGAAAGAATATCCAATGGAATAAAGACAGTCTCTTCAGCAAGTGGTGCTGGGAAAACTGGACAGCGACATGCAGAAGAATGAACCTGGACCACTTTCTTACACCATACACAAAAATAAACTCAAAATGGATGAAAGACCTAAATGTAAGACAGGAAGCCATCAAAATCCTCAAGGAGAAAGCAGGCAAAAACCTCATTGATCTTGGCTGCAGCAACTTCTTAGTCAACAAGGGAAGGGAGGCAAGGGAAACAAAAGCAAAAATGAACTACTGGGACCTCATCAAAATAAAAAGCTTCTGCACACCAAAGGAAACAATCAGCAAAACTAAAAGGCAACTGACAGAATGGGAGAAGACATTTGCAAATTACATATCAGATAAAGGGTTACTATTCAAAAACTGTAAAGAACTTATCAAACTCAACACCCAAAAAACAAATAATCCAGGGATAAAATGGGCAAAAGACATGAATAGACACTTCTCCAAAGAAGACATCCAGATGGCCAACTGACACATGAAAAAATGCTCAATATCACTCATCATCAGGGAAGTACAAGTCAAAACCACAATGAGAAACCACCTTACACCTGTCAGAATGGCTTACATTAACAACTCAGGAAACAACAGATGTTGGCGAGGATGCGGAGAAAGAGGATCTCTTTTGCATTGTTGGTGGGAATGCAAGCTGGTGCAACCACTCTGGAAAACAGTATGGAGGTTCCCCAAAAAACTAAAAATAGAACTACCCTATGACTCAGCAGTTGCACTACTAGGCATTTATCCAAGGGATACAGGTATGCTGTTTCTAAGGGACACATGCACCCCCGTGTTTATAGCAGCACTATCAACATTTGGAAAGAGCCCAAATGTCCATTGATGGATGAATGGATAAAGAATATGTGGTATGTATATGTGTATGTACATACATACAATGGAGTATTACTCGGCAATAAGAAAGAATGAAATCTTGCCATTTGCAACTACATGGATGGAACTGGAGGGTATTATGCTAAGTGAAATTAGTCAGAGAAAGACAAAAATCATATTACTTCAACAGAAGAGACTCATAAATATGGAGAACAAACTGAGGGTTACGGGAGGGGTTGTGGGAGGGGGGATGGGCTAAATGGGTAAGGGACACTAAGGAATCTACTCCTGAAATCATTTTTGCACTATATGCTAACTAATCTGGATGTCAATTTTAAACAATAAAAAAGAAAATATAAGTTATGGATGAATGGATAAAGAAAATGTGAAACTCACACACACACACACAATGGAATGTTACTTGCCATAAAAAAGAATGAAATCTTGGCATTTGTGACAATATGGATGGATCTTGAGGGCAATATGCTGAGTGAAACAAATTGGACAGAGAAAGAAAAATACCGTATAATTTCATTTATACGTAATATCTAAAACAAAACAAAAAAAAAAGAACAAGTTCATAGATATAGAGAACAGAGTAGTGATTGCCAGAGGTGGGGTGGGGGGTGAAATGGGTGAAGGGCATCAAAAGATAGAAACTTCCAGTTATAAAATGAATAAGTCATGGGAATGTAATGTGACTACAGTTAATAATATGTATTGCATGTTTAAAAGTTGCTAAGAGACTAGATCTTAAAAGTTTTTATCACAAGAAAAAAAAACTTGTAACTATGTATGGGGACAGATGTTAACCAAACATATTGTGGTGATTATTTCTCAATATATACAAATATGGAATTGTTAAACTATACACCTGAAATTAATATAATGTTATATGTCCATTGTATCTCCATAAAAAATAAAGCATAAATTTTTAAAAATCATAGGATCCTTAAAGCCAGTCACAGGCAGTAACCAAAGGCAAAGAGATATGCCAAGAAATTCATAAGACAAAAAGTAATGTAAAAATATTCATCCAGAATGTACTAATGGAGTAATACAGGTAAAGAAAAACAGGAACCAAGTAAATTTCCTAGAAATCTGAAAGCTTAGGAAGAATGGGACAGGAGAAAGAGGTCAACCTGCAGAGGAGGTATATATTTGACAAAAATCTATGCAATAAACTTATAAAGGAACACACTCATTTTACTTTATATAAATCCCCAAAAAAACAAAACACATGGTTTCCAGGATTACAAAAATTTGGGAATATTAAAACAGCAATAAATGATAGCATGTTGCAAGGCAGAAAACACTGAAATAAAAATAGGTCAATAAGTAAGTGAAATGGTGTTCAACATCATGAGCATCAAACAGAATTACCACAGAACCTAGCAATTCTAGCCTTTGATATGTACCCAAGAAAAATTAAAACATGTGCATGCAAAAATCTGTACGTGAATGTTCATAGTGGCATATCCATAATAGTTAAAAAGTAGAAATAATCCAAATGCCCATCAATTGTTGATAAAATAAAATGTTGTCTATCCATACCATGGAATATTATTTGTCAATGAAAAGAAACAAAGTATTGATTCATGCCACAACACAGATGAATCATGAAAACGTTACATTAAGTGAAGAAATCAAGTTACAAAAGACCACACATTCCATGATTCCATTTACACATAATGTCCAGCATAGGCAAAATAAAGAGACAGAAAGTGGATTTAGGTGTTGCTAAGGGATGGAGATGGTTGTGGTAAATAGGAGGTGACTGCAAAAGGGTTTGTACCAAAGGATTTCTTTGGGGAGGGATGAAAATGTTCTAAAATGGATTGTTCATGGTCATACAACTCTGTGAATATACTAAAAATCACTAAATTGTGCACTTTTTAAATGGGTATATTGCATGGTAGGTGAACCATATCTCACTAAAGCTGTTGCAAAATATGATTAAGAATAATAAATAAGAATTGACTGCATCACAAAAAAAAAAGAGGTCACGATTATGCTCTCTTTGTCTAGTATACTTTCCAAAAAGCAAAGCATTATTTTTCATAATTTCATACTTCTGTTCAAGTGAATTATAATTATTCTTTGTTGTGAAATAATTCTGACCCCTTTTGTATAGCCAATATTTAAAAAAAAACAATACCTTAATCTCTTTAAGTTGATTGAAAAGGAAAAAAATCCACTAATTTCAACTAGAATATTAATATAAATAATTCCTAAATATAACCTTGTCCCAAGAAATATAGAATACATTATTAATCATGGTGTCCCTCTAGCAATAAAGAAATGGGACGAAAGAAAAATGTTTGATGAGGATATCACATATATTTTGGTAAGTTCTGGTACAGCCATTTGTATTTGCTCTCTAGGCTCTTTACTGAAGAGAATGCAAGGGCCTCTGGGTATAATAAAGAGACTGAACTAATATAAAATTCTGTCTGAAACCCTTGAGTCATTTGGAACCAATATATGTTGTCATTATCCCATTCTAGTCTATCCTCATTCCTGTCCACCCTCAATTACTATAAGTAAATGATACAGTGTTAGGAAAACTAGCCATAGCAATTTCTGTAGCATAAAGTACTTAATGTCGCTCCCCATAAACTCTATCCCTGAAATGTGTAACTCAGCTTCCTTTAGTCTATCTTTCAACTGACTGTAATGTAGCAGTTGACATAGCTACTCTGTATTAAAATGCATGGTGGAGCAGGGCTCTTCTTTTACCAATGGTTTGCATTATTCAAGGGTTGGAGGTTTGGAAGTAATTTGCATTCTTTAGAGAATACTCAATAAGAATATATATTTCTAAACTGATTGTAATGCATCTATGGGGAATAACTGCTTGAAACTTAACACACACACGCATATACCCTCACCCACACAAACATACATACATAAAGTTAAAAAGAAGTAAAGGTCTTAAAAGATGGAAATAGCCCTCAGAGCAAATGAGGCTGTTATTCCCCAGGTTGGAGCACTGAAAGAAGCACTGAAGGTTTAGGCCTTAAAAGGCTAATGGCACCAGCAAATATTTTAGAGTCTGACAGTTATCAGGTACTATTCTAGACTCTTGAGGATTAATGTCTACAAAAGAGAAAATTCCTCCTCTCAGAGGACTTTCATTCTAGTGGATGGAAATGACATTCAACAAATAAATACATAATACAGAATCTGCTAGGGATATGAAGAAGAAATAAAGCAAGGCAAGAGTAGAGAGAGCAATGGAACATGTTTGAGTGCTAATGCAGACAGGGTGGACAGGAAAGGCTACTGCAGTAAAGGGCTATCAAAACAGAAATCTGATGAAAATGAGATTGTAAGCAATGCAACTTTAAGGAGGAGAAACATTCTAGGCAGCAAAGAGTGCAGTCTCTGAGGCATATAAGCAAGACTGGACTTCTCAAAGTATAGCAAGAACAGCAGTGTGGACAGAATGGAATTCACAAGGGAGAGAACAGTTGAAGGTGAAATTAGTGAGGTTATAATGATAAAGATTACAAAGCCATGATTAGGGTATTAGAGTTTGTTCTAAGTAAGATGAGAGAAGTCTTTGGAGAGATATTCAAGGAGATGTGATTCAAAGGGAACTATATTTTTAAAAGGTTACACTGACTAGTTCACAAAGAGTAGATTATAGGACAACAGGAGTGGAAAAAAGAAGACCAGATAGATGAAGATCTGGGCAAAATATGAGGCTGACGTGGGTTGGCATTTAGAGGTAGAACTGGCAAGAAAGGCCAGGCTTAGTATATAAAGGCTGATCTTATATGATGTGCTGATGAATTGGAGGTCGATCAGGTCAGGTAAATAAAAAGTAACATGTTTTCTTTCATGGGCACTTGAGTAAAGGGTGGTATTGTTTATTGAAATAGGAAAATAAAGGAAACGTAGACCCAAAGAGCAGAGTTAATCAACAGTTCTGATTAATAGATATCGTAGTAACAATGTTGAGTAGGCAATTGGGTATATATTTGAGGTTCATGGGAGATGGCATAGGTGAAGACATAGTTTTAGAAGGCATCCATTTGGAGTTGACACATTTGTTAGGATACGGTCTAAGCTGCTATAACAACAAAATCCAAAAATATAGTGATTTAAATAAGATGGAAATATACTTCTCTGTCATATAAACGTCTAGCAGCAAGACACTACTCACCTTACTCTTGGAATTAGTTGTACTTCTAACTAGGTGACTTGGTTTGAGTCACCAATCCTAGGCCAAGCTATTGCTTTTTTTTTTTTTCAAGCTATTGCTATTTTAAAGAAGTAAAGTCTTTTCCTGAGTTGACCCATAGAATATCTCTTTGTCCTCAAACCGAATTCACATTTATAGTCAATCCCATCACCTAATTTAGTATTCCACTGCCACAGTCCTCAGGTATCCAGATTATGTGTCAGTGTGGTGCCAAGCACTTGCTGGATTCTGACCACACAACAATAAACAGAAGAGATCTGGTCCCTGCTCTTAGAACAAAATCTACAGAATAGACAGAAGAAACAAGTAGTAACATATAAAGTGATGAGGGTATACAGGGGAAGTAGAGTGTTCAGAAAAAGTATCCAGAAGGAAAATGCTATTCAGCTCAACTCCCAGGTTTTAACTTGTGGAAACCTATGACTAGATTACAAAATCCTTTGTTTTCTAACTTGAGACACTCCTATACATATCATATCTGGCATTTTCAACAAGAGCTAGTTCCCATCATTGAATACCACCCCACCTGACTCAAGTGAGTTCCTTGCTTCCTCTCAGAACAGACAAAAATTTACCACATTGTTTTGGAGCCTTGAGTATTTGAGAAGGCAAGGGGTTATATTGTAAGGGGTCAACAAATTATTTGTATACCACTACAAAGTATTTGTATACCAAGGGTACCTGTATACCCTTTCTTTATACGGATAATTGACCTCAACCAAATAGAGGTGTCTTTTCCACAGGCCACACTGATTGGTTCGAACCTCTGTAGTATTGCTTACTAAGTATTTTGAATATCACCCCCAACTTACATGTAGTACTTACAAATCTATAAGAATGTAATTATAATTATCAGATGCAAAATCACATAAAAGCATTAATAAATTCACAATAGCTATTTTATAGCATGTGGTTGTTCAATCAAAGGATGTTTAAAAGGGCAAATATTGATTCTGCAGTTTACATCCTTGCTTTCTACACTCTAGTGTTCCCGTGGCAGCTAAAGTGAGTATTGTAAAACTAAATCTAGATCATTCATTCTGTTCAGAAAATCTAATGGCTTCTCATCTCACTCAATGGCCTACAAGATCCTGCATGATCTGCTCTCACACCTGCATTCCTCATCACCTTCCATCCTTCCTTGTTCTCATGATCCCAATTATAGTAGATATGGTGCTATTCCTCAAGCCAAGTAAGTTACAATCTCAGGGTCTTTGGCATAATTCTACCCTAGGTTCTCTGCAGTCACTGTTCTCTCTCCCTGGAATGATTTAGCTATCTTTCTTCCTTATGTTCTTCTCATCATCTTCCCAGATATGTGAGTGGACACTGGAGTGGCACTCAGATCCCTTTTACAGGCTGGTACATCCATCCTCAGCTGCTACTAATGTTGACTGGATGAGAACTCACAGCTACCCTTCCTTTATACAGATAATTGACCTCAACCAAATAGAGGTGCCTCTTCTGCAGGCCACGCCTTACCACTTCTGCCTTAGGTCAACTGACACAAGCTACAAAAGGCCAAATCCTAACTCACAGTGGGACGACTTCTGCAGTGCAATTTACACCCCAGAGCTTCCTGTGGTTTACCTGAAAGTTTCCAGCTGAGACCACATTCTTGCTGAGCTTTTTGCCCAGCCTATCCCTTCTGAGAACACCACCCTGTCCCTCAAATAAACCTTTTGAAAAAAGTTCTACAGGTACCTAAGACAGATGTCTTCCCTAATCAGCATACAACTAGGCACTTGCTATCTCCCTTATCTTGCTTTACTTTTTTACATAGCACCTATAGCCAGATTGAATAATATATTTTTGTAATTCCTTTTGTTGTCGATCATTAACTTTTTCTTCCAGTGGCATGTAAACTCCATGAGGACAGGGGCTTTTTTTATTCACTACTATATTACCAAGCCTACAAAACTATCTCGTTCATTACAGTTAATAAATATGCATTGTTAAATGTATGGATACATGGAATAGAACAGTGAGTTTATTTTATTTTATTTTTTAAGTTCATTTGTTTATTTTTGAGAGAGAGAGAGAGAGAGAGAGAGAGAGAGACAGCATGAACAGGAGAGAGGCAGAGAGAGTGGGAAACAGGGAATCTCAAGCAGGCTCTGCACTGTCAGCACAGAGCCCAACATGGGGCTGATCCCGTGAACCCAGGAGATCATGACCTGGGCTGAAATCCAGAGTTGGACGCTTAACCAACTGACTCACCCATGTGCCCTGAATTTATTTTATTATTTTTAAAAGGACGTCCTATTCTTAAAAACATTGGGAAACAACAGTCTGGATTAGTTTTATCTGCAATAAAGAAAGATTTTGTTAGGGACTGTGTGTTCTATGTCCCTTCAAACTAGGTCAACACTGGAATACTGATCATTGATATAATATGTTCTTATGAGCTAAGAGTTAGCTCATTAACATACTCTTCCCAAGGCTTGAAATCTTTAAACTCAAAGTTTTTAACCTTGTTATATTCTGACAGTAATTCAAATTCCCCTCCAAATTTCTTAATTAGCCTTTGTTTCTTAAATAAGAATTTATTTTTCTGTTAATCAATATTTTGAACTGAGATCTTCAAAGCCCATATTGAAAATGAAAATGTATATATTTAACAATAAAAATCATTAAATAAGGAAAAATACATTGTAACTATACAACAGCCAATGTAAGTAAACCTCACTCATATTCAGTCAGAGACAGTCCCTAGAATTCTAGAGGAGTTTCTTTAAAATTGATTTTAAAATAAGGTAATAGCTGTTTTACTACACAGACCCTATTGGCTGTAAAGCCAGCAAAGGACTACAGCTTACATCTGAGCTCCTTCATTAAGGAAACACTGCAGCTGGATATGACATATCAAAAATATTCAAATATCAAACTATGGAGATTCTGGCTGACTTTCTGCCCCTTCAGTTCATAAGCTTTCTAATAGAACTCAACCTTGATGAGTGTTTGCAGAAAATTGTCTGCATTGTCAACTATATTCCACAAAAATGACTTGAATAATTTGACTTTTACAGATTTTAATAGTCAGAAAGGATCTGAGATTGCATTCTAACTCCACAGAAGTCTTTTCCTTAAGCAATAAATAAAGTTTGATTTAATTTTTTCATAAAGAGGTTTCTGTGGTCATGAAAGCCTGCTGTCTATGCCATTCAAAATGAAGAAATATTCCAGGGGGAGAATCTCAAACATAGTCCAATAAAGCCCTTGTAAAGATCTTTCATTCTAATTTGGGAGTACATAATGAATACACTTCTTTGCAACTAGCATTTAATACCAGTGCTTTTATGGTTTATGATGTAACATTTGTTTCTTTTTATTCAACAGAAAAGGTCAATGTGACTAATAATTACAACTACGACTCTGAGAGAAGAAGACTGTAATTAGACTATTTTTCAACAAATAATAAAGTGTCAGAAAAAGAAAGTGAATCCTTAGTGTCAGCAAAACTACTTTACATATATACAGGAAAAGTGATTCTTTCACACAGATGCATACTTCGGGTGACCTTCCAATAATCTAACTCAAATAATAAATATGCATTAAAAACACTATCAAGATATTCAAACTAAAGCAATGGTTCTCATCCAAGGGTGATTTTGCCTACAAGGTGATTATTGGGCAATTTTGAAAACATTTTTGATTGCTACAACTGGAGGAGTACCATTGACATCTAGAGGGTAAAGGCCAGAGATGCTGCTAATAAACATCTTATGATTCACAGAAGAGCATTCCACAACAAAAAACTCTCCAGACCCACACACCATGTTGATTTTGAGAAACTCTGAGCTATGTCATAACACTTTCTGATTCTGATATTAATAATTTTTAAAGTATCCACAGTTATTATAGTTCTATAGTGAGGTGGTTGTATACTAACATTTGAGAGACATTTTTTTAAATGTTTGTTTGTTTTGAGAGAGAGAGAGCAAGCAGGGGAAGGCAGAGAGAGGGGGAGAGAGAAAATCCTAGGTAGGCTACACACTACCAGGGCAGAGACCTACACGGGGACACAGGGCTCGATCCCACAAACTGTGAGACCATGACCTGAGCCATAATCAAGAATCAGTGACTCAACCAACTGGGCCACCTAGATGCCCCTTCAGTGACATTTTGCCGCTGTTGTAGATTAAAAGAAAAGAATTAAAAAGAAAAAAGAAAAAAAAAAGAATGAGGGGTGTTAGACTTCTTAGAACCCAGAACTCTGAGACAATACTGGGATTCCAGATACTTAAATGTCATGTCATTGTCCTTTAAGGCTGTATAAATTTGTTAAGATTGCCATAAGAAAAGTGCCACAGGGTGGATGGCTTCAACAGCTGAAATTTATTTTTTCACAGTTCTGGAGGCTAAAACTCCAGGAGGTTTGTTTCTTCTAAGGCTTTTCTCCTTTGTGTGTAGATGGCAGTCTTCTCCCTAAGTCTTCACATGATTTTCCCTCCGTGTGCCTGTTATCTAATCTCTTCCTCTAGTAAAAAACACTAGTCATACTGGATTAGAGTCCACACCAATGACTTTCTTCAAATTTAACTATTTTAAGCCCTCATCTCCAAAAACAGTCACATTCTGAGGCACTGAGGGTTAGAATCTAAACATATAAATGCTGAGTGGGACACAACTCAGCCATTAACAGGGGCATTGGCCTGTTTTTGGTCCAGAAGTCCTCCAGAGAGAGCACATCTAGTAGTCATTGGGCAAGCTTTCCAGCCTTTCTACTGCACTAGAGAGCAGGAAGGCATACACAAGTGAAAAGTAAGCCTTATCTGAATCAATCCATAATTTTTGTGAAATGACTGAATTTGCCTCAAATTTTTGCCAGAAATAGTTACAGGAACTCAAAAGAAACAAAAACCGTAACTTTGAATCACAGAACTAATTTGCATATATAAAACATTTCCTAAAGCAAACCAGAAATAGAAGAATGAGTTTTATGCAAGAATTATGTTGGCCATGTTGCCCAGAACGCCACAAGCAGAGACCAGCACAATATATATTTGTTTACTGATACTATCAATGGAGAATATCCTTTAAAACTATATATACTCTATGGTAGCGTGCTTATAAGTTGCCTCCTACCCAGTCTCCAGACTTCTCTCTTACTACTTGTTGTCATGCATTTTATGATTCAGCAACAACAAATTATCAGTAGTCACACGCTCAGTTTATACTGTTTTCCTTCTCCATACAATGCCCTATTCTCTCCTTCCCTTCCCACATACCCAACTAACCCTTCCTACTTCAAAACTGCACAAAAATAACTTAGAACATTTCTTTTTAACAGAAGGTAATATTTTTAAACAGACTAATTTAAACTTGATAGGTCGTACTGAAAACAAAATATATATATATGCATGTATAGGTGTGTATATGTATATACGTACATATGCATATGTATAAAGCCACATATTCAAAAATATATGTATATGTGTATATGCATATTCATTTATCTATTCACAAATATTTATTATCTATTTTGTGTTAGGCCCCTTGTTAGGTGCTAGATATGTGATAACACAAGATATGCAATATTCTTGCCATCAAATAAAACATATTATTAGAATATATTATAGAATATGTGTAGTAAACAGTAGCTAGCTCTCTTTCTTGAAAAGACAAATGGAGGCATAAAGCCAGTAAATAAAGCAACAAGCAAAGCACTGACTTTTTAAAAAAATAGCATGTAAACTTGTTTTCTTCAAATAATTCTATTTAAATAATTTTTTTTTGGAGGGGATCATAAAATCAAGGTAATCATTTTAAACTCACTGGCATTCAAAACAAGTTTTCTTGGAATTTTGTGATTAATGAAGCAAATATTTTATAAGTTTCTTAACAATGATGCATAATGCATGTATTTAATTTAATCATTAAATAGTATGGATTACTGACAACTATTCAGAGTGGGCAATTAAAGTTCCCATTCTGAAACTAAAACATGGCAAAGGAAAAAGCACTATATGAGCAGAGATTGTGAATTTGTCCAGACACTCATGCCTCTCCCAACCCCAGCTGAGGGTGTGACTCTACAGAAGGTAGCTAAGCAATTTGAATCCTAGATCCTTTATCTATAACACGACAAAGTTGACTTAAGTGATTAGCATTTCCACTGAATTCCAAAATATTTCTATATTTTGATGAAAAAACAAATATTTTAAAATCTGTTTTTACCAAGTTTTTAAACTTGTTCTCTATATCAGAATTAGATACATAACCAAACCTCATATTTTAGAGGTCGGTAATGAGCATATGACTTCGGGTTAATTGCTGTTATAAGGTAGCATAGGGTAAGATCTTTGAAAGTTTTGTCAGTAAAATAAATTAATAATTTATGAAGTAAATTATAAATATACATATAAATCTTTACTAAGATTATATATGCTAAGGTCATAGCAACCTCTGAAAATGTTGTGTGACCAATTAAACAGTTAAAGTTTCATAATTTTTTTTTAACGTTTATTTATTTTTGAGACATAGAGAGAGACAGAGCATGCACGGGGGAGGGTCAGAGAGAGAGGGAGACACAGAATCCGAAACAGGCTCCAGGCTCTGAGCTGTCAGCACAGAGCCCAACGCAGGGCTCGAACTCACGGAGTGTGAGATCATGACCGGAGCCGAAGTCGGACACTTAACCAACTGAGCCACCCAGGCGCCCCTCATAATGTTTTGTCTGTCAGATAGATTGACATAAATGGATTAAAACATGGGAGAAATCTTCAGTAGTTTAATCTTCCTCTGTTTTTCTTTGTTTAACTGTATCTCAAACTATGCACTATTTATATAGACTAGAAATAATTGAGGGGTAATAACTGATTAGCTTTCCTCAGCAGGACTTTGACCAACACATTAAATAAACTTGTTTAAATAAAGCAAATCCATAAAAGCAATAGAATAACCAAAGGAAAGATTGTAAAAGGTGGTAAAAACTAATGGCACTTGAATTATTATAGAACAAGAATAAACAAGGGAGTATGTGAAGAAAATAATTGAGGAAAATAGGTGTACTTTAAAATTACTTTGCATACAACTAATAGCCAACATTCTGGTTACTATCTTTAAATATGCAGAAAATAAAAGATGTATCTGCATCATATTTTACATTTTAGTCATGAAATTAAAAATGAGTGTCATATTTTAGATCTTGACTGTATATCCAGAGGAGTGGAAACAATATGATAAAAAAAAAAATCATTGGCCCAAAAAGCAAAACCATCTGGTAAAGTCATGAATGACTGAGTTGAACAGCAGGGGAGCCTACTGATAATCATTTTTGCAGTCAATTGAGAATTTTGTAGAGAATATATTAAAGAGTAGTAGTGCAGTGACCCAAATAAATTGCTTAAGAAAAAAAGTCAAAATCAGTTAACAAATATTTTATTCCTAACAAAATTGAATGCTTTTAAGAATTAGTAGGGAAAAATGCGTTTGTTTATTGCTTTGATGGAGCCATTTCCTCCAAATTTTAACAATTCTCCACTGAATTGTGCTTTTGATGAAATTCCAAGAGAATAGGAAAATTTCCTATGTCCTACTTTTAGTAAGCAAGAGATATTTGTTACTAATGCTTCAATTCTGAAACACAGAAGGATAAAACCAATCCCTAGCAATGAATACTGTGAAACTTTCTTTATAAATTAGTATTTTACACTGCTAACTGTCCTCAAGAAACCATTCTTCATCTCTCTCTTTTTTCTTAAGCAATAGAATGCTGTTATTTACAGCTTATGTGGAGTCGGGACACCCAGCTACAGACTTGATTTCCCATCCTTCACAGCAGGTATGTGAGGTCACAGTGTTATGTCTGGGTCAAAGAGGACGCAAGCACAAATAATATGTATAACTTCAGAGTAACTGCCTTGAAGATAAAGTCATTTGTTCTGAACTTCCTCTTTTCTCTTGCCTCCAATCCATGTAGAGTAGAACAATATCCTAGGTGATGACTGAACATCTAACTATGTCATTATCCTATGAGAAAACTATACCCACGAATGATTTTCTGTAGTAGACCTATTCCAGCTTTGACCTCTCTCTTCTGAGAGAATATGAGAAAATTACTTTCAATCTTATTTAAAATAACTATAGTTTTGGTTCATTTGTTATAAAAATTTATCTTGTACCTCATCTCATATAAATTTGGTAAGAAATGTGAGAAACTACAATAATAAAAACTCAAAATATTTGTTATTGATTTAGCAATTAGGTGAATGGTGGTGAGGAAACAGGGCTAGTGACCCATTTTATTCCAAGGAAAACTAACAGGAAACAATGCAACCTGCTATGCATTGAATGTGTCCTCCTCAAAATTCATATGTTGAAGCCCTAATTCCCAGTGTGATGGCATTTGGAGGTGGGGTCTTTGGGAGATAATTAAGTCATGAGGATACAGCCCTCCTGAATTAGAATAATGCCCTTTAAGTGGAGATATGAGAAAAATGGTCTATCTTCACCATGTGAAGATACAAGAAGACAGCCATCTGTAAACCAAAAAGAGAGCTCTCATCAGAATCTGATCATGCTAGCACCCCAGTCACAGATTTCCAGCCTCCAGAGCTATTAGAAATAAGTATCTTTTGTTTAAGCCACTATGATATCTTACTACCACGGCCCAAACTAAGATACAACCTGTGAGAAAACAGAAAGGAGGCAATGAATTGCTGAGTCTGTTGCTCTAGAAAAATGGATTGGAAGACTATTTCTAGTGGAAGCAAAGAAAGTATCAAATAGTTTCTGGGAGACCTGGCATGATGAATGCCTTCACCACAGATGTTAGACTCTTTTTATTCAATTTCAAAAGGGGCACTATATGTACATCTGTCTCAAAAAATGATATTTTATAATTATAAGACTCTTAAAATCATCTGTCAGACAAATCTAGATGCCAAATAAGTTAAAACCTTCTGTATTCAAACCACTACTCAAAAATAATTTATACACGTGGGAAATCAAAGTTAATGATTTAGAAAGTATTTCTGAATGTACCATTATATGCCCAAGATGGTACAAAGTCTTGAGGCCATAGAAAGGATAGGATATTGTACCTACAATCAAGGATATTTCACCCTTGTTGAAAATACAAAATTAATCAACTTTAAACAATTAGAGAAACATCTGCTATTAAAAATCAATGCTTCTGGTTATAATCTGATTAAAATTATTAGTGGTAATATGTGATTTTCTGATGAATAATAAATGACTAAGACATAGTTCTCATGAAAAGAAATTATAATGTAGGATAGGGATGGGGAATTAGTGGTGGGATAGGGAAAAGAAAAATACAAACATAGTCTTACACACAAATACACAAATAAATAACATAGAGCAGATGTCAAAAAAGAATAAAATGTTATGTCAGGTCCATAGATAGATTGGGAAATTATAGGCACTAAGACCGGTCTTTGAAGAATGGCTAGGGATAGAAAACATTTACTCATCCATTCATTCAACATGTTTTTTGAACAGCTTTTATTATATACATGTTATGTTCCAAGTATTAGGCTCCTGTTCATGGCCACAGAATGTTCACTGACCAACAGATTAGTTCTGCAGTGCAGTTGCTCTGGCCAGATGCTGAGAAGACTCGGGTAAATCACAAGGTATAGCCCTGCTCTCAAGGAGCTCATAGCCTAGAGGGAACTAAGTGAAGGAGAGGGAGAAAACTGCTGATAAAGATGAGGCAAAATGATGATCAGAGTCAAAAAAAGGATTGAATCAGGTGAGGAAGGAAGCAGTATAACCACATTCTGACAAATTAGGTGAAATACAGAAACAGAATAGCATTCAACAAGTAATTACTCTTATCAAAGACTGGTAATAATATACTATAAATAAAAATACAAATAATGTTGGAGAAACCCTTATCTAAGAAGTGGAATTAGAAATTACATTTTTTTTTATTGAGCAAGTACTTCTGGTCCCACACTCAACATCCATAGGTCAACCAAGTTTTGCTTTTTTTTTGTTTGTTTTTTGTTTTTTTCCTAAAAATGCTAATAATCGCATTTAGGAGAATTCCATTGACTAAAAGAATTTTCCATCTTATTATGTTGTGAATGATCTCATTTTATTTACTTATTTATTTATTTTGTTTAACAGGGCCTATGTATTATGATCAAGCAGTGGAGACTTTCCTTCACATACACAACTTGAAAGCCCTACTTGCACTGTAGCTGGAGTAAAGCAGACAATCGAGAGGGTCGCCAATTTCCTCCAGGTCTTTGATTCTTGTCTATTTCCTCACCTCATGAACCCTGACTACTGACCAAACATAAACCTTGCAGAAACAGTCCTCAGAAAGCACTATTCTGACAATTATCAAGATAAGATTACACTAACAATCCTGAGAAGTTGGCACAAAAATGAGTTCAACCTTCAACTTCAAGTTTTGCAGAATTTAAATACAAAAACTGTTAACCCAAGCCAAACCATAAGGAGACATGTGTCTCTCTCCTCTCCTCTCTCCCAATAAGACACCAATCTTGTTTCAACCCAGGAAGTTAACCTGGTCTTTAGATGCTCCCAATGTACATCAGCTAAGTAAAGCCTGTATCTTTTCTTTGCATCACTTATATTTGGATAGCACAGAAATGTATTGATAAAGTTCACCCACAAAACAACATTTAACATGTGATCAGTGGCTAACAGAGAAAGATGATCTGCTTTGCCCTCTTTCTATAACAGCAGATGTCTGGCCATGTAAACAAGTCACTCATTTGAAATATCTGAAGATGAGGACAGTTATACCAGTTAAGTCAAACTTCTTAATGTCTGAAGGTATGGCCTACCTTCTTAATGCTTGTATATGCTCAAGATCCATCCTCATCTCAGAAACAAGAAACTCATGGCAAATGCCAGTTGCACCTTAATTGTTTTAGTGTCTTCTCATAAACCCTAGCACCACAGCCAGATCCCACTCCAGAGTCACAAGAAGGATCTTCAGAACTTTATTTTCATTATTTTTTTTCTTTTGAGAGACAGAGACAGAGGGTGCAAGTGGGCAAGGGGCAGAGAGAGAGAGAGAGAATCCCAGGGGGGGCAGAGACAGAGAGGGGGGGAGCAGAAAGAGGTGGAGAGAGAGAGAAGTGGGGCTCGCCCCAAGGGGGGCTCATGTTTACCCAAAGCAGGGCCCGAGCTCACCCAATCTGGGACTTGACCTCATGAGCTGTGAGATCATAACCTGAGCCAAAGTCAGATGCTTAACAACTGAGCCACCTAGGCACCCAATTTTCATTATTTTTCCATTCTGTTGAAAATTATTTCTACTTTTCCCTGTGAACCTTTCTCCTTTAAGTGCAGAGGATAATGTCTCATTTCTTTTGGATCTCTAAGTTCACTCCTCATCACAAGGTGCACCTTATATCATTATCACATTGTGTATTCAATTTAACAAATATTTCCAAACATTTATCGCAGGCATTATAGAAGATGAGCACTGTGAGATTTAGAGGGGATTTAACACACACAATGAATTTAAGGAGCAGAAAATGGAGACAGAAATGATGACATCTTGGGCAAAGGGAATAGCACTAGCTAAAGCACCAGGACTTAAAAGCCAGCAGTGCCTTACTGAAAAAGTACTCCACTTCGGCCATTTCCCTGAATATTTATAAAGATAAAAGGAAAATGAAACAATAAAGGTCATATTTTTTCCCAAGAGTCCTGAGAAGTTTGCATGTAGTTTAATAAATAATGACAAATGAATGTTTTTGAGAAGTGGTTAGTAGGTAAGATCAGTGTCTTCATTTTAGAAGATTAATATAAGTCATGCACAGAAAGAATTGGAAAAGAGTCATGAGAAAAAGAGACCAATTAGGAAGCTCTTGAAATACAGAAAAAAGAGAAACCAAAGGATTGTCAGAGATGTAAGCCCTGCAAAAGTTGACAACTTAGATCCTGAAAAAGAAACAGAAACAGAAAATGGTTTTGGATTTTGGCCTGAATGACAGACAGAGTATTAGTCTTATTGGCAGAGATAAAGAAGACAAGAGGGAAAGCCAATCATGATAAAATCATGAGCTCTTTTTCAGGTATGTGTAAGTACTCAGAATTTAGGTCTATATCGAAAAAAATTACTTCTGTATTGTTTTCTGTAATCTGGTCTTTCTCCATAGCCTTATCCATTTCTGATCAGTGACTGGGGGGAAGATAACTAAATGTGCAGTCTAATTCAGAGATTCATTTGAATACAGTGTCTCTTAGATACAATATGCTCCAAAGATTGACCTTTACTTCTGGGGGGGGCGGGGGTGGAGTGTGGGTTTTTACTTGTGTGACATGGGAGAAGAAACATAAAATCCGCACTTTCTCCTCTAGCAGTTTCAGCAATGCCCTTTGTCCTCCTGGATTCTGGTTGTTCTGCTCTCTTTTGATGCTGAAGTCTATGGCTAATACATTTTAGAGGTCATGATTTTGGCACAAACACTGCTTCTTGTGGTTTTCATACCTGCCTTTAACCTTCAACCTTGCTGTAGAAACCTCAGGTCTGCCTGAAACTTTTATCGGGCCCTGATTAGAATCATTCTGTTTATAGTCCTCACTTGGTCCCAACAATAGTGACCCTCTTCTGGCAAGATCCATATGAGAACCAAGGGTGCCTTAGAAAAGCTAATCGTCAGAAGGATTTTTAATCTTAATAGGTTACACTGGCCAGTTCACTTTGAAACGGTTGTACACCAATTTCTTACAAGACCCTCTACAAGTATCCTCCTCTTGAAGTTTCAAATGGGAAATGGGTCTCCCTCTGACTTTGCTAATATTATCTCTATTCTAATGTACTTTCTAAAGCCTAGAAAAAGGAAAATGTAGACCCACAAGTAGCGGCTTTATTTTCCTCTCTTTCTTCTTTCCAAAATCCACTAGGCCAAGACTCCATAGAGGGCAAAGTTATGCTCTAGATGTTACAAGAAAGCTCTGAAATGACTACTCCAAGATGAGTTGTTTATTTGCAAATATGGGGAATGTAAAAATAATGGAACCCTTCTCTCTAGAATAGCTACTAGTTTGATTTATCATTATGAGAGGAAACTGCCAACACTAACTTCAATGCCAAGAAACCTTCTTTAAAACATACTTCTTTATTCTTTTCTCTTTTTTTATTTTTTGGGCACTTTTCCTTTGCATTCCTTCTGTAACAAATCCCAATCTCTCCCAGGCATATTATTGCCTTAGGCAAACTAAGACAATGGTCTTGTACTCTGAAAGGCAAAATAAAAAAGTACATCAATAATTTTCAAAATATTGCCCCACTGCACATGTTCAGTTTAAACCACCTGCAGAACATTTAGGAAAGTAAATCCCCCTTAGTAATCCAGACAGATTTGTTTCCCCATTTTAACTTAGAGTGTAAGCAATGTTCTAGTTTTCATTTGGCCTCTTACTGTGATTAATCATCACTAATGGAGTTTGGCTGTAAACCAGGAGAAGTTTTTATACCTTTAAGCCCATTTAGTTTAAAGAATATACTTGGTTTCTTGGAAAATATGACAAAAACTTGATATATCCAATCATAATTTTTAAGTACCAAAAGTCCCATTACTCAACCTTATTTAATAATGGTAACTATCTTGTCATGCCAGCACTATAAATACTAGTGGAGAACATAGACAAACAGGTAATCAAACCTGGAAAAGTCAAAAGAGGAACCACAGGAGATAAATAAAAACAGTCACAGTCAAGAGTCAGATCTCACAGATACCAAGGTCAAGGCAAACACAGACCTAGAACCAGATACAAGAGTCAGAGCCAAAAGCAGCAGGAGAGAGGACAGACTGTTCATTAAGCCAGCTGGGACATGGGCAGGTTGGCCAAGAGACGAAAACAGCAAAAGGCCACCAGGCATCAGGGTAAATTAGTTTTGGGAAGCCATGGGGATGAGATAAGGATTTGGGATTGATATTCTAGTCTTTTTGTTCTCTTGGAACTGGTGTGGATAGCTGACAGGCAATGATCATTGTTCTTGTGGCTGAGGCTACTGCTCACATTTGCCTCACAGTAATCTCTCTGGAGACTCTGACATCTAACTGGGTAAGTCAGACTGGACTTGAGAAAATAAAATTTGAGATCCATATAATAGAGGGTCCAGAGTGTCTTCAGGTACAGATAACTGTTGGAATGGTAGTACCTTAAGCTGAGGGGTTTATGGAGATGGAATCAGAGTTCAGCAGAGCATGAAGGGAAGGTTAAGTAATTGCCTGGAACACTGAATTGAACCTATGCTGCCTGTGGATCTGAAGATTGAGGATACAGGAGTGAATCAAATAAGATGTAAAGTGGCAAACTGGGTTGTGTTCAAGCTGAAGCAGTAAAAATCAGGAATCCGAACACACTGACAAGAAACCTCTAGATGGCCTCAGTATCAGAAGATTTATATTATTAAGCAGGTTATTTTTCATTTAGAAAAATTAAAAATATATTTTAAAAATGGTGAAAGCCCAATTTCTACTTTATATAAGGACAGGACAGGTTTTATTTGTATCTAAACAACAGTAACTCATTAAACTCTTTCAGTGATGGTCGATGTCAATTCAAATGTCATCACTGAGCTCTTGAAATTCAAGTTAGCAGGAACTGAGCTCTTAATAGAGATCTTTAAGTGTTCTAAAAGTATTTTAACATTTATATAAATGCCACTTTTTTCTGAGTTACTGTCAAGGATATGAAGTCAGATCCCTTCCTCTACATACTTGTTACCTTTTCTTTTCTTAAGCCATCATTTCATATAGAGTATTTAATGATCTCCTTCATTCATCCAACACCTATTGATAAGCATTCAGCTCTGTGCTGCAGAAGCTGTAAAGACATATGACATATAGTCTGTGATTTCAGCATTTGCAATAAATATAATTGGAGATTGGGAAAGATTATATGTTAATGTTGCTGAATTCCATTTCTTCTAGAAAAGTAGACAGGTGTCAGGATTAGCAGCAGGTTTTAACAAAAAAACAAATCACACAGCCTCCATAGTAGCAATTAAAATTCCAAAGGGTCAAAACTGTGTACGTTGACAGGAAAAGGTTAGACTAAATACACAGAAGTGTAAACCTTCTATTTGCAGTTCAAAATGAGGTCTTTCAAATTGCTGAAGTATCATCAGCATGAGGTCCTTTATATGATGTGAAGAGATAGAGGACTTCATTTATTTCATTTATCTTTTATAAAAGCATTCATAAAGCACAATTATAATTTTTATGTTTGGTTGTTTATGTAATGCCTGATTTTCCCATTTGACTGTGGGTTTCATAAGATAGATACCACATCTGTGTAATTCATCATTGCATACTCAGTTCCAGAAAATATCATAGACATGGAAGATAGCCAGTAAAATATTTATTGAATGCAGAGAATTTGAGTAAAATTTTGGGACCGTAAATATTAGACAAAGTAGGCTCAAGTGAGCTCTCCAAATCCACAGTAGCTGGAATTATGTTAAGGGCAATGCAACTCTTGCTGAGTTCAAGGTCATCTTTATTTTGAGAAATATCAAGAGACCAGATTGGTTTCAAGTCCTCTAGGAGACTTTGATCCTTTTCAGGTCACCCATGACAGTAAGCACACAGGCATTTTCTGAGGGACCTTTGAGATAAAGAACACTTTTGAGAGCAGAGGGTCACCCTTGAGATTCTGCCTTGTTACACAGTAAGAAAGTCATTTAACCAGACAGCTTTGTAGAGGGTACCCAGTCCAGACTATCCTATGCTGAGTGAGGTTTCTTTCTTCCATAGATCAGCATATTCGGGTCAATGAACTGCCCTTCAAACTCTGAAGCATTTTCTAGTCCAATCTTGTTGGGGAGTAATGCATTCTTTCCATTTTATATTCCTTTTTTCCATTGTCTTTTAGCACTAAGTTTTTATGTACCCTTCTAGAAAGAGCTTCAGACATCCCAGCAGGGGGTTGTATTACACATAAAATCATTGCTTAATTGACATCAGTTTTGGACCCCTGCCATTTGTTTATAACTTCTCGTTTTTGCCCTTCAAATGAACTGTATATAAATAGACTCAAAATAAACTCATTATGGAGTTGGAAGTTGAACATATGTCTGAAATGTCACAGCATTCTTTGCAACCAATGTAAGAGTATCTATGGATTACAATTTTTATTTTCAATAATAAAAGCTTTTCCTTTGAAGCTAAGTTCTGGCATTTAAAGCACAGCTCAACAAATTTTTGTTTGATACAGAAACAGCATTTTTAAAAGTCTTATTTCCTGCCAATGTGGTACCACTGGGAATTTTATAATAGTTAAATGACACAAATATATGTCATAACTCTCTTAGCACAAATAGGTTTTTTAAGAGTTCAGCACCAATCTTTAGCTTTATTTGCCCATATTGCAGTGTCAATGGTAACATAAATCAAACATTTTCTAAATATATATGAGTAGATAGTTCTCAGTATAAATGGATTCCACAAATAATTATGAATGGAATTGCCTTTTCTAGGAAAGGAGAAACTTAAATGTCTAACATTAAAAAAAAAAAAAACAACCTTTGAGTTAAGACAGTTTATGCTTCAATTTCAGAATACTGGTTAATTTGTGATCCATATACTTATATTCAAAGATGCTTTGGAAGTTGAAGAATTTAGATTACTCGGATTTGTTGCTTTGATAACAAATACCACCAAAATCCCAGTGGCATAATAAAACATAAAGTTTCTTTCTCACTTAAAGTCTGCTATCCAGGCAACCTTGATGTTGTGGCATTTCCTTCACAACTTCCGGTTTCAGACTTCACCAGAATAGGTGAGCATGGAAACCACAATACCAGTTCCTAAGTAGTTAAGCCTCACAGTAATTCCTATCAGTCCCATTCACAGGCTATTGAGAAGGACCAGTTATATAGTCCCACCATGCAAAGGGGCCATGAAGTGTTCTCCATAACTTCAAAAAGGTAAGGAGAACTGGTGACATTGATGAACACTAATAATGTCTAACTCAAAACTCCATTGAAGCAAGACAGATTTAACTTAAAGCTACCCTTCTCTGTACAGGGTTGAATAATGTTCCCCAAAGTTCATGTCCACCAGGAACCTCAGAGTGAGACCTCATTGTGAAAAGGATTTTTGAAGATGTAATTAGTCAAGATGAGTTTATACTGGATTGAGATGGGTCCCAAATTCAATGACTGATATCCTTATAAGAAGGTCTTTTGGAGACACAGAAAGGCATGTAGGCAGAACACCATGTGAAAACAGGCAGAAACTGGAAGTGACGGTTGAAGGGATACATTCAGATTTCAAGGAATAAAATGGATTGCCAGCAAACAACAGAAATAGACATGCAACAGATTCTTCCCCAGAGCTTCTAGAATGGACCAGTCTTGCCAACATTTTGATTCCAGACTTCTGGCCTCTAGACCCATGACAGAATAAATTTCTGTATTTTAGGCCAACTTAATAAGTTGTTATGCCAGCCCTAGGAACTAATAAGCCACCCCCAAAACAAGGTGGCAGGAAGAGAATTTAATCACTTCTTCTTTGTTCCTGATCTTCGGACACATGCCAGAGACACTGTCACACCAACTCCTCTCCAAGACTTGCCTTTATTTTAACCACTCATTATTTTGTCTTCAGAAAACAGTCATAAAACATGTTATACTGTATCACTAAAACTCAAGAAGACATAATTTAATGACTGACAAAAGGATCAGCCTGCTCCCCTTATGCTAATATTCTATTAACATATTTTCTCTGGAACTCTGGAAATTCATGAAGAATTTGATGTCTTCTGGAAAGCTAAGGACAATTGAAATAGTACTAATGATCTGTACAGTTTCTTGTATTTTTGCTGTTTCAGTAGCAATGAAGACGTTAGGCATATTGAGTTGGGGGCTAGAATTACAGTTAAACACTTAAAAGAATGTTAGAATTTCTGTTCCAAGGTCACCACTTAGCAATTTCACAAATGGCTAAATCAGGTGCCAAAAGTAGTTTGTAATAAAAACCAGGTCAATGGGAAAATAGAAGTGAAGTACTTAAATTATTTTTCCTTTTAAAGATGTTAAACACCCTGTAAGATACCATCTCACTTCTTATGAAGGATACTTTATTCTCTACTAAAGTTGTAATCTTCCAGTAATAGATAAAATCATGCCATTTCCAAAGTGTTTTCAGGATATTTTGATTTTCTAGGAACACTTTTCCCCTTAATGTTTGCAATGAAACGGAAAGGAACCACAAAACACTGCAATTTCTATTACATCAATTTATTGACATTAATATTTAGTTTCACTTTGTAAGTGCAACCACCTTTGAAGCATGCTTATTGTTCTTTGCTGCATCTTATTTCAAACTCATTTCTAACAATGTTAGCATCTGAGCTTTTGTGGCATATCTAGTTGGTGGAAGAAAAGTCACTGAAATGGTCTATTGCAATACTGAAATTATACCAGGCATTATCTCTGTAGTACTGCCATGACAGTCATTTACATAGTAACTCGGAGGGTCTAATTCACTTCAATAATGTCCTATGATGGCCAAGAGCTGATGTATGAGCTCTGTATTGGGAATTACAATCAAATATATCATTTTAATGTACCCATATGGATACATATGTAATTCTGAAATCCATAATAACTAGTATCATATTATGAAACCTAGAATTTCCATGGTTATATTCCCATCAAGCCCACATGGTTTCCCTAATAGTGTAGTTTCTTTTAACATTGTAATACCCAGACTGGAATAGATTGAAATTATTCTTCGCCATGATTGTTATTAAGTGAAACGACAGCATTAAAATGAGTAGCCCTGAGAAAGAGAGATCAGCTTTCTGATCTCTCTGTGTAATACAGTGTTTACTTGTTTTGAACTGTGGAGACCAGAGTCGGTCCCAATTTTCTTTATATAAATCACATAACTAGGCGATACATATTTTCTCCAATTTACACAACAATCAGCTGTTCTTCCATTTTTTCCAATATTTCACTCAAGTGAATGCTGGGTATTTTTTTTAATCATTCAGTAGAATCTAAATTTTACATAACTCCTGTATAAATATTTACCAGGAAGAGTTTTCTTAAAAAAAAAAAGATTTTCTTTCTACATTATGTCCAAAATTTACCCTTATATTTGGTTTACACTGTGAGCTTTTATCTCTGATTGTTATGTAATGGGTTTGAATATTGTCTGTTTGATCATATCTCTGCCTCATATTCCCACTATGAAAGAAAAATCCTTAAGGTCAAGAATGACTAACAAGATAGAGTCTATGCCTCAGCCTTGTAAGACTTTTTTTTTTCTTAATCTCATGATCCTAATGACAGTGACTGGAGTGATAATGGTAAAAATATCTGGCTCCTTGTTTGTTGATTTTACAAGATTATAATATGACAAAAGTAAATGTAATTATGTTTGAGTGACCTCTGTACACCCTTACTGAAGAAGGCACATACAGTACCTGACCTCCTAAATCTTACAGTCTAGGGAAAATTACAACAAAACAAAACAAATATATTCATTTGGAGATAAATATCTCCATTCTTTGCAGATAGATCAATAACCTGTCCTACCTGTGCTGCTTGTACATTAACCAAAGATAGTCTTTAATAAAATGTTTATTTCTTCCCATTCCTTATCTAATCATTCACTTTGTTTTTAATTTTTTTTGTGTTTATTTATCTTTTAGAGAAAGACAGAATGCAAACAGGAGAGGGGCAGAGAGAGAGGGAGACACAGAATCCCAAGCAGGCTGCACACTCTGAGCTGTCAGCACAGAGCCCGACTTAGGGCTCGAACTCACAAAGGTGTGAGATCATGACCTGAGCCGATGTCGGATGCCCAACCAACTGAGTCACCCATGTGCCCCCAATCATTCACTTTAAATTTATCTCCATACTGTTTTATCATACCAATTAAGTGCTCTTTGGGATTAAGTAATATCTAACAGTAAAACAAAATTAATATATACTATATAATTTAATTTCTAGTGTACCTATACTACTTTTATTCACCCTATGGCACTCTTAGGCAAATAATAGACCATCTACTGTTTAAATTATATTTCAACTTCCAAATGTAGTTAAGAGGAAATCAAGAATAAGAGTTCATTTTCCTCAGGGCTCTGAGCACAACCAACAATGTTAGCATGAGTCAATGTTAAATACAATGTGATAATATTAGCATTTACTACTTCATGCTATGTGGCTAGCCTATGTACTCAATCTATTACACTGCCATTTTTGATGCAAAACACTTTTGCACAGCCTTTTAAATGCATTAAAATTCAAATTCAAATCATCAAATATTATGTTTCATAGTGTTTGCCTACTCTTAATCTGCAGCATGACAACTAAAACCCATAAAATAGTGATGTAAAATCTATAATTAAAAGAGTTATTTCCCTCTGAGATTTGACTAATATTATGACAATCTGCTTTCTTGTTACCATACATTTTAAATGGAGTAAGTGATATGTCTTGTGCCAGTATTAAAACTGTCTTTTGAATTCTTTCCAAAAATAGTTATTCTGGCTCAGCCTCAAAGACAAAAACATTTAGTATATTTATTAAAAGTGATGTTAATATTCATATTAGTTGAGACTCTTTCAGACAGCTGATGCCATTCTGATATGTCCTTGTTAGAAGTTTTTGGTAAAACAATACATCATCTGAGAGACTGGGAAATTTCATGGAATATCAGACTTTAAAAAAATATTTTTGAAGATAATAAATCTAATTTTAGTGTTGGATGAGAAGTGGAAAAGAAACTAGAAATATTTTTACCACTGAAATCCAGACATACATGTATTTTTTTCTTTATAGTAAGAAATTTAAAAGTAGAAAAGTAAAGATTGCTAAATACATTTAAAAGTTGTCAAAAATCAATTTTATTATGTGATCATTAAATTCAATTATTGCTTCTTTTTATTCTAAGGATTAACATTTTTAAGTATATATGAGTTTTAATTACTGAAATTATTGCCCTAAATATTCTCTTTTAAGAGAACAGTAGATTTCATTTCCATTTGGATGGATAAAAAGCACAGAGAGAATTACTGTGTCAACAAGGAGGCACAGAAGAAAAAGCTTTCAGTATGTTAGGACTGTTGCAGACACCTTGGCCAAATCATTTCCCTTTCTATGAGGACACAGAAAATGAGAAATTGATGCAGTTGCTCCCACCATTATCCAGCTATTGGAGTCAGAGCCTGGGAATGCAAACCCAGAAATCATAAGCATACATACCAACAACAGCCTGCTCCTAGAATATCAGCAATTAAAAACCCTAAGAGTTCATACTTACTAATCTTTCTTTTAGGGAATTGTCACACTTACTAGCTAATGGAAATTTGAAAGAAAACATCACTTTTAATAGGCACACATATAAATCACAACTAGAGCACAGATGTCAAAGGTCTGCTATGAAATGAGTTGCCATATTGAATCTTGTCTTATGAACACAACTGAAACATTTTTGGATGAAATTAGAGCATGTCTCTTAAGGTTGTCCAGGACACTAATCATGCAACTTATATTTATCTTTCCTTTCTAAATTTTACTGTCTTCATTTCAAAGATGATGCAAGTTTGATCCACAGTGAGTGAATAGAATTTTTAGAATAAGTATGTCCTCCAGTATTTAACAAAAGATCACTAATCTACTTCCAAAAAGGGCTAGAGCATATTGACATCTCTGAAACAGAGATTCTGGTCTTATCTATGTATAGTACTTAACTAAGTTAAAACAAACAAATAAAAAGAAATTAAAAAAAAAAACAAACAAACAAATGAGATTCTTGACCAACAAAAAACAAATTATTGGAATATTTTCCTGAAGACAGAGCTATACTGAGAATAAGGAACTCAGCTATTAACTAAATTTCTGACATGAGTAGAAAAGGGCATCGTGATATATCCACACATTTAAATTATAATTATAAAATACCTGTCCTTCAGGACACCTTCAGCATGTCCTTCTGTCTGAACCATTTATTTTTTAAGATCTGACTAGCACAACTCACAAAAGCACAAGATTACCACTCACAAACATAAACATAGCTGTGTATGCCTCTCCAGATTTTCCCCTCCCGCTTCTCCTATTCTGTCTCATTTTCATTATCTCTGGTTTTTCAATAAGGTTCACTCAAATATTCAAAGCAAGAGCACTCATCTTTTGACAATACAATTTGACCAAGAACTATGTTCAACTTCAGATTCCTTTCAAAGATGATCCTGCATCTCTTCTTGTTACCATACACCACAACTACACACAATGTCCACCCAACAATTCTGTGCAACTTCCTGAAATCCTCCTCACTGACAGTATACAACAGAATACTATTTCTGTGGATCAAGCTGACCCCAGAGTTTCATCTCTCCTGGAGCAAAGACTGACAGTGTAGCACTAGTCCATTTCTTGGAGCTGGTACACATCCCATGAAGTGTAAACAAGAAGCTTCTATTCTGTCTTTCTGCATTCTGTCTAGAAATTTTGCTCAAGAGATACAAAGCATGAAATAATGGACAAAGAGTAGCATCTAGGCAGTTATCCTAAAATTCCTCTTGCGAGAAATAACATGTTCAAGAAACATTAGATTGTTATTTTTGAAAGGAAAATGGACAATTGCCACAAATGGGAAAACGCAAGTATAAGCAAATGCTAGTTGGATGTGTTTTATACTGAATTATCAACTATTCAAGTGTTTTGCAGGTGTGACCTTTAAAAATTGAAGGATAGTGTTATATCAGTCATTAACGTAATTTAAGCACCTAGGTTGTTTTACATTTGTGGTTCATTTAGTCCAATATCTCAATATGTTCACATATCGTTACAGCACTACAATAACTAATACATAATGATAACTACCCATTACTAAAAAAGCTTTAAAAATTTTATTTACACTATTTTCACGTGAAAATTAAAAGGTAACGCAACAAATTATCCTTCCAGCTTATATAGAATAGTATAATTAATTATCTAGATAAACTCATTCCTATAGGTTCTGAATAGCTAAAGTAGTATTTTAATATCAGTTTCCAAATATTTGAAAACACAAAAGACTAGATCACGTAAGGCAAGACTTACAAAGGGGAGAGAAAAGCATCAATTCTAGTAGTGTATATGCCACACTGAAAGTGTGTGAACTTGGATAAATCATCTAAATTCCCTAGGCATCAAATTTCTTAATTTTAAAAATGAAATAACACTTTGAGTTTAGTTTCACAGGATTGTGTGGACCCAGTATAAACAAGGCTATGAAGATGTTTATAAAACATTAAAGAATAATATCATTATCAGTCTTTAATGACTTCTATTTTGTTTCCAATCTTTATCTCATTTTTTTATTCGAATGGGCAATTCCATCCTTCATCTTTATTCTATATGTTTCATACCTTGAGCCCTTACTATTGCACAAGTCAGTAATTATTTTTTTCTCATTTTTCTGTTGAGACTCTCCAGCAATGAATATCTAATAATTCTCTTCCTGACAGAGAATAAACCAAAAACATGCAAATTATTGCTATTCTTTGCTCTTCTTCATCATCTGACTTAGGCAATGACCAGCATACTCTAAAAAATATCTCCTAAAAATTGCATTTTCAAAGACTCTTTAAGTAACTCACATATGAAAAGAACATCAAAAGCACCTAGAGTCTTGAAGACTTCCTTTCACACTTCCCTTGGTTACATTGTTTCAGTGAAATTATTAACCTCCAAATCATTTAAATGGTAGAACTCAAAGAACAGCCAGTGGAAGGGATGTAAATTGGTTTATAGCACAAAATTAATTCTTGGTTGCACTGACAGAACTCTCCTAAACTTCAAATTACCAAATATAAATTCAGTGAAGACATATAGGTTTAACATCTTTAGTTTCATATATTTTTTAGTAGAGCCATGAAAATTAAAACTGGTTGCAGCAAGTGGAAATAGATTTTTTACCAGGCCAACAATAAGAAGCTCCCATGAGAATCTCAGAAACAGAATGTCAACAGTATGAAAAATTAAACCACAAAAACTAATTCCAAAGCATATTTGTGGATGCGATCACAAGACAGGACTATGAGCCTGTGGCACTTTTAAATATAAAATTTTGTGGATGAACAGATATGAGTGATTATGAATGAACATCGTTCATCTCTACGAATGAACATCTACATCTCTACTTGCCAACCTATTTGTAAGACAGAAAAATATCTGATAATCTTGATGTGTATGCACTTAATGTGTGTCAGATGGACTATTTAATATAGTGTTATATAATATTGTCAAGCTCATGATAGTTATCAACAGAAAATAATAAAATGGAGTTTCTAATAATGCTAAAGGTACAGTGATACTCAAGACTATGGGATAGCTTGCAGTAAGATTTTCTCCACAATAAGACCTCTTTAAACCTTTCCCCAATAGTATACTAATCAAAACAAAGTTCTTAAAAATAAGTTTTTCCTTAATAAGGCTTATCCCCAATTTAGAATAATAAAGCCTATAATGATGAATAACAAGAACATTAAAATTATCACCCTATCTGTTCATTTTACAAATTAAAAAAAAAAAAAAAAAACAGGGGTTCCTGGGAAACTGAGTCTGTTAAGTGGCCAACTTTGGCTCAGGTCATGATCTTGCGGTTCATGGCCTTGAGCCCCGCATAGGGCTCTGCACTGACAACTCAGAGCTTGGAGCCTGCATCCCCATTCTAAAAGATGAATAAACATTTAAAAAAAAAAAAAAAAAAAAAAAAAAAAAAAAAAAGGGCCCAGACTGATTTAATGACCTTAATGACCCATCAGACACCATGTAGAAAGCCAGATCTAAGAATCCTATCACTTCTCAAGCCCAGTGCTATTTCCATTAAAATTTGCTGCTTCAAATTTTGTTTGTTTTGTGTTTTATTGTTTAAAGTAAAGATATTTGGTTATATTTATGAAAAATTACCCTACAGACAAAGATAGTGTTTCTATTTCTTTATCTGAAAAAAAAAACCCTTATTTTTTAATTGGTAAATTTATTTTCATAAGCATTTTACTCTTTCATTTTATTATTTCTTTCCTTTTCATCTCAGGATTAACTATTATTAAAAGACCACTAAAATATTTTACTTTTCAGAATGTTTTGACCTTTCAATAGCTAATTTCCCTGCCAATGCTATACATTTTCAATATATGTCCATGATTTCAGTAATAAATCACTTTTATTAAGATCAGTGATTTTAACAAGTGAATTAAATATCTTAAGATTATCTTGTTGTCTTCAATATGCAGAAATAGAATACAAACTAAAAGTGACATGTCAGTTTCTAACTCTCTTTAAAGCAGTCATTCTATATTACCAGTTCAAGCCCCTTCTTTTTCTGATATGCATGACAGACGATAATGTGATAGACATATCCCCACAATTATATGCACAGTTATACAAAATTCACAAGAGTGTTTATTTACCCTTCTCTCATCAACTTAAGGAAACATATAAGAATTCAAGCCAGTGACAATGATATTGTTAAACAATCAGCCTTAAATCCTTTTAAATTTACTAAAAGAAAAGCATTAATGCCCATACTTTAAGTATTTTTAGTTACAAAAAAACTTTCAACACACCAAACAATGATTGTGATACCCTAGGATATTCTGGCATTCATATATAGATAATTATTATCTAGAATGATAGTAATTTGAGGGAAGAAAATAGGCAGCACGACAATAAAATCAGATTATTGTTGAATACATAAATATAGTGTCAGGACACAAAATTAATTTTAGCCAGTAGAACATTTCTGCAATGTCTTATAACACAGAATGTGGGGACAAGTACTGGTTAAGAGCAGCATCCAGGCTCAGAGTGTCTGGATTCGAATCCTGGCCCCATCATTCAACAACTGGGCAACTTTGGGGCAAATTATTTAAGTTTCATATGCCTCTGTTTCTTTTCTATAAAACAGGGATAATAATAACATCTGTTACATACAGTTGTCATAAGGATTCAAAGAAATAACACCTGTAAGCATTTACCACAGATTCAGGCACACAGAAAGCACTTATTACAAATGTTAAGTATAACAAGTTGACTGCCCTCTGACTGGGCAGCTCTTTTTTTTTTTTTTTTTTTAATTTTTTTTTAACGTTTATTTATTTTTGAGACAGACAGAGACAGAGCATGAACGGGGGAGGGGCAGAGAGAGAGGGAGACACAGAATGGGAAGCAGGCTCCAGGCTCTGAGCCATCAGCCCAGAGCCCGACGCAGGGCTCGAACTCACGGACCGCGAGATCGTGACCTGAGCTGAAGTCGGACGCTTAACCGACTGAACCACCCAGGCGCCCCTGAGCAGCTCTTTATTTGGAGTTGAGATGGATGATAAGCACTGTGCCAGCAAGTTCTGAGCTTTCAACCTTGACTTCACTTCTCAAAGTAAGAAACATTAAGCCACTAAACAAAACAAAACAAAAAAACTTCAGAAAGAATTAGAAGTTCCTTTGTATTTACTTTTATAAATTTGAAGAAAGTTCATCCACTAAATATAATGATTTGGAAGAAGAGATTTTTCTAAAATTCAATTTAGGTTCATTTTAACAAAAAATAATAACAGTAGCCAACAATAGCTATAATTCAGGATGCACTTGACATAAATTATCTCATTTAATCTTCACAACAACTAAAGGAGATAAGTACTCCTGATAATTACACTTTACAGCTGAGGACAATTTTGGCTGAGAGAGATTACAAAACAGTCTCTAGGCCACAAAGTTGGCAAGTAGCTGGCTTGGGTACAAATTAAATTGGGGCGCCTGGGTGGCGCAGTCGGTTAAGCGTCCGACTTCAGCCAGGTCACGATCTTGCGGTCCGTGAGTTCGAGCCCCGCGTCAGGCTCTGGGCTGATGGCTCGGAGCCTGGAGTCTGTTTCCGATTCTGTGTCTCCCTCTCTCTCTCTGCCCCTCCCCCGTTCATGCTCTGTCTCTCTCTGTCCCAAAAATAAATAAAAAACGTTGGAAAAAAAAAAAATTTAAAAAAAAAAAATTAAATCCATTTGACTTTGTGTAACCTTAAGTTAACTACCTAACTGTTCTGTGCCTCAAATCTTCCCAACATCAAAATATGAGTAATTATAATACCTTCCTCATAGAATTTTCATAAAGAGTGAGTTCGTATATGCAAACTCCCAGGACCAGGTCTGACACTGTATCACAATTATAATTCTGGCTGAATTGAGAGCAACAGTGACCAAGATCTTTACTTCTATTGAAGAAATACCAAAACAGATGTGATCATGTGGGAAGATTTCCATCTCACTTAACTTTATCAGTGGTAACACATCAAGTTGGCAAGATAAAGTCTATACTCGTCATAAGCCAAACACGACAGAGAACTGATTAGTCAGTACATGTAGGACACCACTTTGGGACTCCTCAGGAACTTTGTAGTGACTGAAGGGGGGTGGGGGGGGGGATATGTCCTTTTTCAGTAGACTGGACATCGAACTAAAGACATTTAGGTTTAAGTGTGATGTGGCCTGAGGACATTTGGGTCATAGATATTTTATGACAATTTAATCAGTCCTACTAATGAAGAATCCAACCGTCTACTGCATGTAAGCTTATTGCTAGAATGTGACAGCTATCCAAGATGAAGAATTAAGAAACACAGTCCCAAATAACAGCAGAACATACCGTTGCCAAGAGTATATAGCCCCAAAAGCCAGCAGCATTGCTTAATAGGATTATGTTTAATCTGAAAGAACACCACTAGAGATAACATAAAACATCCAATGTCCTGAAGTGGCAGTGAGATTATTCAACTCCTGGACTGGAGGAGCTTTTAATCAGGGCCCCTGGAATGCTCCAGCAATTTAGTACGTTTAAATTGGTTTCACTTGGATAGATCCAGATTTGTGTTGCAGATGTTATCCCACCCAAATCTCCTGTACAAGTTCATCAAAAAGGGTATCATGCCTAAGCAATCTGGAAATTTAAAAAGAAATAAACTCCAAAGCTTAAATCTGCAAAGAGAAATGTGACAGATAGAAAAGCTTACCAAAGAATAAGCCTGGGCTGGTTTTAGACAAAATAAAAATACCAGGAATGCTAAAGATTATTGGATTTTTTGTTTCATTTTACTAAATGATAACATTTTAACATAAAGATGCTAAGTATATACATTGAGACAAAAGTATAAAATCAATACATTCAAAATTCATAAAGATCCAATAGAGATACATACATAATAAGAAAGGCAAAGAGTATAAAGCAAAAGAGAGAACAGGTGATTTTTAGAGGTCAGAGGTTCTACACAAGCAATCCCTGCCCTTAAACTGTACAACAAAAACAATTCACATCTCTACTCCTAAACTGAAATCGGATTTTAAATGTCTATCACCATGTATAAAGTAACTCATCTCACTTCCAAATGGAGAACACTGAACGGGGCAACAATTAGTTGATTAATTATTCATTAGCATTGCCAATGCTCTTACAAGGTTTGAAATACACTGAGCAATCGCCCATATTTTCTCACTTTCACAAGGGCATTTGCTAAGTGCCTATTAAATGAATGTAACTAATCATAGTCTATGTGTGGAAACTGTGCATAAATGTATCAAAATTCAAATCACCACCCCCCATTCAACCCATAAAATCCAGCAGGTGGTCTGAAGAACATTTAAGAACAACTAATCTACTAAGCAACCTCTATCACCAGCTAAATAACTTGCAGCAAGAACCTTAATTATGTGCAGGTGCAGATGATTGTACCCATAATACAGTTAAATGGCCATAGCCAAGGTATTAAGCATATGTAATTTTGAAGTGGAGGATAGAAAGAATGGAAACTAACCTTTACTGAACCAAGGCTCTGATATAAAATAACTTACTACATATCACAAAGGACTATGGCAGCTGGAGTTTTAACCTAGGTCAGTGTGACACCAAAGTCTACACTTTCTCTACTTCTCCCCTGTCTTTCCATTGTACACAGCCTTTTAAAATCTACTTTGAGAAATGCCTCTTCTTAAATCTTGACTCAATTCTCCCTTCTGGCTTCCCTGTTCAAATTTTCTCACCATCCTAGTTGCCCTCAATACCTGTAACTATACTTTTGAACGTTCAGCCATGGGACTTCCAGATTCTTGATGGTATAATATAAAAATATCTACCCCTTCTCCTCTCAAATATCACCAAAAATCAAAGACCTAGGACAGAAATTGAAATTCCATCATTGAAAAAAAAAAATCTTAGGTGGTATTTGTAACCCCAAATCACAAAGTATGATGATGGAAAAAAATATGAGGAAGAGGTAAAATTACTTGGCATCAAGGAGGAAGAGCAATTTTAAGTTCCTGGAGAGTGTGGGTGTTTTGCTGGGCTTGATTCCCGTTTCAGTGTTTCCTCACCTATAACTTGGGAAAATAATGGTACACTACAAACAGCATTATAATAAGAATTAAAGGAGGGGCGCCTGGGTGGCTCAGTCGGTTGGGCAGCCGACTTCAGCTCAGGTCATGATCTCGCTGTCTGTGAGTTTGAGCCCCGCATTGGGCTCTGTGCTGAGGGCTCGGACCCTGGAACCTACTTCAGATTCTGTCTCCCTCTCTCTCTGCCTCTCCCTCATTCACGGTCTGTCTCTCTCTGCCTTTCAAAAATGAATAAATGTTTTAAAAAATTTTATAATAAGAATTAAAGGAGAAAAGAAATTTGGTATGGGGTGTAGGGATACCTCCAGAAAATCTCACTGGAGTTCACTAGGTAGATCGAGGCAGATGGGAATGCAGGCCTGAGCCTCATGAGAAATGCCAGGGCTACAATGGTGCAGGTTTGGGAGCTAGTGACACATGACTAAGAGCTGAAGCTTTGTGAATGAACTCGGGGGAAGAGCTACAACAGATGGGACAAAAAGCACTCAAGAGATTAAAATTAATTACAGTAACATTTATAGTAACAATAATAATTTTTAAATGAGACCTTAGTGTCACACTGGGCTAGCCACCTCACATTCATTTCTCCTTATTTTTGTCAAAAGCCACATTTGATAGATGCTACTGGTCTGATTTTACTGACGAGAAAATTGGTAATGTCACAGTAACTTTTTATAGTTGTTGATATTATTGTCTTTCTGAGCTATCACTAGAATGCATGATTATGTACTACTTAGGCTGCATGGGCTGTGTTGTATATTGTGCTGCTAGAGATAAAAGGCATTTGAGAGTCAATTGGCCAAGTAAATGCAAGGGATGGATACAGTCCAGCACAGGTGGGCAGTAGCTCAGTAATACCTAGAAAACAAGGGAAGAGAGTATCTTCAGATGAGAAAGATTTGAGCATGTCCAGACTCTTCCTGGTATATAGTGGTGTCCTGCCCTTCACGAATAAGACTTCATGAAATAACTCCACGCACACATATAAGAGATGGACAAAGACTACTAAGACACGACTATGTGGATCAAAGTGGGCTATATAGAGTCTGGGTTGGGGAAATACACCAGAAATGAAACTAGAAAAAGCAATTTTTGGTTTAGAAGAAGTTGGTTCCTCTGTCAAATCAAAACCAAATGAATTTGTTTTAGTGGAATTAGTTCTAAAAATAAATCTACTTATATGGTACAGAATTTGAATCATTCTACCTATTTCTAGGGTACTCAGAGATAAAGAAGAATGTTGTTCAGGATTTTAGGCTACCAGAAGAGATTGTAAATTAGTATGCCTATATCAAAGCCACAGACTTATTCTGTCTCCAGACATGAGCTATATGAAATGCACTGATTACAAGGACAAATTTGGAGGGGTACAGTTTTATCACAAATGAGAGGAAATAATTCAGTCTCAGACACACTGAGAGGCCAGTCAATAAGCCTTAAATGTTTTTCCTTCTCTCCTTTGCTCTTTCTGGTTCCTGTCCTAATGAAATATATACATCCATTTATTTTCTCCACTATTCATCAAGCCTGCTTTCCAAAAAAGGATTAATTATTCACAAATTGCTCTCAAAAGAGCCAGCTGTTTGACCACATACAAAAGATTCCCGGGGGAAAAAAAAAAAAAAGTCATTTTTCTGTGTAGACATAGCCAAATCGCAATAACCATGAATCACCATGTCACTTGAAATGCAGAAGAACCATTGATTCAAACATCTGGTGTAAGTGGGAGCTGTGTGAAAGATGCCTAGCTGTCCACCAAAAATTGGGGCTTCCCATTTCACGGGGTGGCAGAACCTAAGCGTAGACTATATTTTCCACTTTTCCTTTCATAGAAGTGTAGCCACATGATTAGATTTCACCAAAAAAAACATGAGTAGCAATGATTTATGCAATTTCAGGGCAAAGGCTCTCAAGAAAATTGGTAGTGGACTCTCAGAGGCCATTCACCAACCAGAAGCATTTGCATTTGGCATAAGTAAAAAATAATATTTGTGCTAAGCCACAGAAATTCTTGATTTTTTTGTTATTTCAGTAGTTTCATGAATATATCTTCTAAACTTACAATGCTATTTGTTTTTGTTTTCTTTTTAAGAAAAAGATTTTGACTGTTAGGAGCAGAATCTCTAAAAAGTATGTCAGGACAGGAAACTTCTGGATGTTGTAAACATTTTTTTTTTTAGAGTTTATTTATTTATTTGGAAAGAGAGAGAAAGAAAGTGCATGTGCACAGGTGAGCAGGGGAGGCGTAGAGAAATAGGGAGAGAGAGAATCCCACACAGGTTCTGCACTGTCAGTACAGAGCCCAGTGTGGGGCTCGATCTCACAAACTGTGAGATCGTGACCTGAGCTGAAATCAACAGTCAGATGCTTAACCAACTGAGCAACTCAGGTACCTCTGGACATTGTAAACATTTAAATATTCTTGTAGATAAATAAATTACCATTCATTGATTATTTGCCATTGGTAAGCACTATTCTAACCATTTTCCATTTGTTAACTCAATATAGCCTCCCAGTAATCCGATACAGTAACCACTATTATCTCCATTCAAAAATGGGCAAAATGTGACAAATGACACTAAACAATTTGCTCATGATCATCAAAACACTTCCATACCATCAAGCTTTAACACCTCTATATACAAAGTGTGTTTTTCTAAGACTGTCTACGAAATACTCCTTTTTAGTATTGGGCAGCAACAATAAATCTTTACCCAGTGAAGCAAGCATTTACAATATAATGATCAGTTCACCATTAACTTTAGTCAAGTATAGTAAAACCTTGGTTTGCAAGCATAATCCCTTCCGGAAACATGCTTATAATCAAAAGCACTTATATATCAAAGTAAATTTCCCAAAAGAAATAATGGAAACTCAGATGATTTGTTGCACAACCCGAAAATATTCATATAAAAATTATTACGATACTCTAATATAAACACAAAATAATAAAGAAAATACAAAATATAAAGAAAAATAAACAAATTAGCCTACACTTACTTTTGAAAACCTTCTTGGCTGGTGCAAGGGAGATGAAAAAAGAGTGTTATTGTGGGGGACGACTTTCACTATCACTAATAGAATCACTGCTATCTATTGGCTCAATGGAATCTTTTCATTTTCCTGCAACTTTAACAAGAAATCTATCCAATGACACTTTTCCCTTCTTTTGAGGATTCTGCAGAAATGTGACATTGCATTGTCATTAAACAGGTTCATTGCCCACGCTGCTACAGCCTTATTCATGTGGTGCTTTTCTAAAAAATTTTGTACTGTTTCCCACATTTTACACATCTCCCTAATCTCATCTGAAGTGAGGGATTCCTCCACCTTTTTCTCTACCTCCTCTGAGATGAGATGCAGACATAGATTTCTTATAAAATCTTGTAATTTCAGCCATTCACATACCTCATTCATACTTCTCAACAATTTCCTTCTTCCACCGTAATCATCTACTTCTTATTATCTTTCTTTTCAGCGTTTTTCTGCATGGGGCCATTGTATATGCTCACACGGATGTTGACTACAATATTAAATAAACTCTTGTCATATACTGTATTTAATGTAACTGGAAATAAGGCAGCAGAGGAAAGGGTCTGTATCTGCAGGCAGTCTGACCTAGAATGAAACAAAGCATTCCTAAGCGTACTCTTGTATGGAAAAGCAAAGGACTGTCCATAGGCACTTGGAAGTGATGAAAAATAAACACACTAGTGCCAGTTGTGGGCACCTGAAAAATCACTGATTTCTGCCAAACACCGCAGCCTGAAACTGAGCATCCGAGCATGGGAGATGATTACCCACAATCCCACAGTGAGAGACAAAGAGAAGAACCATTGGTTCAGTTGTGATCATATGACATTCGGTGTCACGTACTACTTGTTTTATAAGACATAGCTTATTTATCAAGTTAAAATTTATTAGAAATGTTTGCTTGTCTTGAGGAATACTTGCAGAACAAGTTACTCACAATCCAAGGTTTTACAGTATATGAATTTCTCAAGTGAAAGGTATTTTTTAATAAATTTTAACTTTTTTTAATGTTTTATTTATTTTTGAGAGGCGTGGCAGAGAGAGAGGAAGACAGAGAATCTGAAGCAGGCTCTGCACTGACAGCACAGAGCCTGATATGGAGCTTGAACTCACAAACAATGAGATCATGACCTGAGACAAAGTTGGACACTTAACCTACTGAACTACCTAGGTACCCCTCAAGTGAAAGGTATTCTAAAATGGGAAATATAAATGTTATTCCCTCTCCCTCTTGGGACTTTTATAAACTCTGATATCTGAGAAATATATAGCTTCTGACAGTATTCTGACAGCTTCTGTGTGATCTCCTTTCTTTTAGAAGTTACAGATTAAAGAAAGTTTTACATTTGTAAAATCATTACATAACAATGCATCAACAAAGATCTTTCAAGATAGTAGATCAGCAGCCAAAAAAGCATCTCTGTAACTCAATTTAGGTGTCCACCTTGATGAGCCTCATCTTTCTAAGAGGGAGGTTTCAGAATATACTACAGGAAAATACAACTTTTTATTTGAGTACAAATCAGCATAAAAATATGCATTGTGCCTACGTGTTTGTTTTCTTACTCCTATTTTATTTCCTGGTTTATTATTTTCTTATGTCATGCTATTATTTCAATGAAGTTGTTTATTTTGATAGAAATCTCCTCTGAGTTCCTGAAGAGTCTTAAATCTTTGGCCTGTGCTTTGTATGCCCACAATCTTATTGCATTTTCTGAGTATAAATTATCTCTAAGGCACCAGTTCTTGAACTTTAACATGCATAAAAATTATCTAAGAAGCTTATTAAAATACTCTGGTTCTGTTAATGGACTGTATCCAAGATATTCTGATTTTTATGCCTGTGGTCAGGAATCTTCATTTCAACAAATTAAGTTAATTTTAATGCAGGTGGATTGGATCAAAGTTTGAATAAAGGAATTTTGTATGCTATTCTATGCTAATTTAGTTGCACTAACGACCACAACATAAAAGGTATTGTAAATTCTAATACCTAAAAGCATTCCATAATACTTGTAGGTAATTTTTTTTCCTTCAAATTTGGCAATTTTCATTTTTATGTAAAATAAATAAATAAATTAAATCCCTTAATAATCACTTTGTGCACTCCTGGTCAGGTTGATACAGGAAATGTAATCACTGAAATTGCTGGCTGCCTATATGATAAAATATTGACTTAAGCTTACTACCTATTTATGGATATACCCATCTATTGTTACATTTCCATTATAGGTCATGTGAATAATCAACAGAAATGTATGGGCTTAATTCTACATGGAACAAGACAAATTATAAATAAATATTTCTTCCATTAAACAAGAGAGGTTTAGAGCTGAAATGTATATTAGGGATACTTCAATATAATCAGTTCTGGTAGCACATGAGTTTATATAGAAATACTTTGATAAGGCTCAGAGTAAATTGGAAAGCTATAAATTTAAAATCATTAAGTTGGCATTGGGAGACCTGGACAGACATACAACCTGAATTCAATTAGATCAGTTTAGATAGAGATAGATACATAGATACATAGATGTATCCTATGTGTATACTTTAATAAAAAATTTACTTTTCATATAACCAGATTATTTTTTCATGTTTATAGTCCTCCCCAAAGTTAACTTGCTTCCAAAGAGTTTCATCTAGTGATTCATTTTATCTCTGATTCAATAATTTAGTACCTATTGCTCAGTCTGAGGAATGGCAGAGCAAGCATGACTGAAGGTCAAAGAGATAGGAAGTTTTACGTGATCAGGACTGGAATGCAGCATTTGAGCTCCCAAGGAAAGCTGCAGGCAGATTATTTTTTCAATCTTTTTTCAATCTATGTTCAGAAACAAAAGGCTGATTGCCATATTGAGAAAAGGAAGAATTAAGAGAATAACTACTTTTGTTGTTTCAAGAAATTAGTGAAGCTCAAGTCCCCAACTTACATCTCCCACTAAGAAAAATGAAAGGCTATAGCTCCTGGAACAATGCTCCTTTTCAGAATGGCCACCATTTATTTATTCAAGCAAAAACAAATTCAAAGGGCTTACCAAATATTCCTTCAGCCAAGTATAATATGCTCCCTGAGAGAATTTCTATTATCTACAACTTTTTCTCCATCTCCTTACATTTCCAATAGTACTTCGGCATTCCAATGATACATTAAAGATCTTTATAAATTGATATCTCAGGCAACTTATCCCCAGCCCACCCATTAATATAGCATTAAATGTGTTAGAGCATTATTGAAATATATGGGTTCCAGTTTGTTAGCAAGGCAAGTGAAAAGGTAATGGACCAAGAAAATAGAGAAATATAAACTGCTAGTTGGTGCATTAAGTAAAAAAGGCAAGGTAAGTAAGCTAAGCAAGAGTGAGTGCATGATGCTATACTTTCTCTAATGGCTACACTTAATCTCTTGAGTTCTTGGTTTTTACCTCAACTATGTTGTAAGTTCCGCCTGGTCATGTTATTTGTGTCCTTATCTCTTCTTTCAGATTATAAGGTATTGAAAAAACAAGGATAGCTTCTTGTGTCTCTTTGCACCCTCCTCGGTTTTTAAAAATGTACATGTTGTAGAGAGCAGTGTTGACTGAAATTAATTGAACGTGTAAGATTGAAGGTAGAGAGGAATTTCTGCAGATCTTGAACTGCATGTGTAGATAGCCCACAAACTGTTCAAAACAAAAGGAGAGTGATGAACATGAGTGGCTGATTTTTTGAAATTGAATGTGGTTGTAGAGTTTGAGGAACTCTAAGAACAAGGGATAATGGACCTAATATTAAAGCTTCTTACTGAAATAATGTGCAACATTGGAATAATATGGAAATATGAAATATCTTATGGAAATGTGTTTAATTAATTGAAATAAGGTAAAAGTAAAACACAGATGCTGACAGACAATAGTCATAATAAAAGGAAAGTGACATGATTAGATGGCATGGGTCATAAAGAAAGAGGGATGGATCAGCTCTGGTGTGATATCAATGGTCTGGAAGCAACAGAAGAGAGCATGGAATTTACTGACTTTTGTTATAAAGGTTATAAAACTTTTGTTTTATAAGATATAAAGATTCTTTCATGACAGAACACAACACACTGATACTTGAATAGATGAAATGCAGAACTATTACTTACAGCTCCAAAATAGAAAAGCCTGCCAGTCAGGGCTACACAGGGGGTCACATGCCAGAACAGGGTATAAGCAAGCTGGACTAGTAGGAGGCAGCTTATGTGTGGCTTCTAGTTATGTAGGTTTCTAAGGCTCCTAGTGGACTGGCTAAACTGCATAATTTCAGTTTCCCAGGACAAGAACATAGGGGCTGTCCCCAATTATCGGTACCTGGCCCTGGGACAATTAGGGTGGGTATACAGTAGACCCAGTATGAAAGCTCAATAAAAGAAGTGGTTGGGTGTAAACTTAATTAACTAATCAAGGAGAAGAGGTCAACTTCTATCCAGGACTTCAAAATTAGGTTGAGATAGCTTAACACAAAACACAACTGTATTATGATCTTGACTAGTGAGTTCAGGGCAATGGAGAAGAAGCTTCCTTCCTTTCCAGTATTAAAATTTCATAGTCAGTTACTCTATGAACATAGTTATCTGACCTTCCCTTTAGAATTGTAGAGCTGCAATAATCTCTACAGAGATTTTGCAGATTATTGAGGGATAATCTGAGGAGTATATAATCAAAATCTGTATCATTAAACTCATCCCTTTAAGTTTCAAAGAAATATTTTTAGAAGATAATCAAGTAATGCCATAAAAACCATGATCAAGTATGTGGAATCCCTAAGTCTGGGTCCTCAATGATCAATTATAGGATCAACAGGGCCCCATATTAATTTCAAGCATATTGACTGTGAGTGTGTATATCCTAAGATGTTACATGGAACTCTGAAAAGATGCTCCTCTAATTCTGGTTTACCCTCCCTGAATGACATCTATGACCCTGCCACACAAAAGCATACTCCCCTCCCAACCCTGATACCAGACCTCTGTTAACACTTTTACTGGAGTGATTTATAATAATTTTTATTTCTTTCTAAGAGAAAATAAAATATTAATAATTATATAGATGGTTGCAGTATATCCTAAACATTTGAAGTCGATATTCATAAAAATAATACAAACATCTCTAATACTCCTATTAGGGAAATAACACTAGCCCAAATAACCACCAGTGTAACCTAGTATAGCACATTTTTTGTTCCAATATCCATTTGGTTCTTAAAAATGAAACTAGTTTCAAAGAAAATTGCACAAGACAAATTAAAAAGCAAGGAAGACTTAATTCAAGTTTACAGTTATAGGGTAGAGGGAGTGAATTCAATTCCATGAAACAACAAGAAAAGAGACAATTTTTCATCACTGGGGTAAGCTAATGGAAAGGTACTGGACTGAAGGAATTTGGCTGGTGGAGGGAGAGGTGGCCAGTGGGATCAGTCCATCAGTGTTTACTGACTGGCACTTAAATAAATTAGGCTCCTAGCCTCACACAAAGAATGAGTAATAGGGGTACTACCTTTCTTGATGATTATATTTCAAAGGGATGGCTCCCAGGTCTAAGAGAAAGAAAGATACTCTTGGGCTGTAAAATCAGCTGAAGGCAGAGAGAAGACTTATATCTAAGAGATGGACAAAGAATTGACAATAGCAAGTTATTTTTTTGTTTTTGTCTTTTTATTTAGAGAGTGTGTGTGAGCGGGGGAGAGGGGCAGAAGGAGTGAGAGAATCTTAAGCAGGCTCCATGCTGACCGTGGAACCCCACACAGGGCTTGATGCCAGAACCCTGGAATCATGACCTGAGCCAAAATCAAGAGCTAGACACTCAACTGACTGAGCCACACAGGTGCCCCTACAATAGCAAGTTTTTTAGAGAGAATGCTCTAAGACAAAAATCAGGTGCCTACAATTAGGAAGAAACCTGTCTAAAGTTCAGTCAAGCAAAGAAGGAATATTAAGGCCATTTTGGCCACTTGGAAGATAATTTGTTTATTCTTTCAACTACATTATAAATTTTCATAATTTGCTTTCATAGCTGTATAAACTCATGTCTCTTCATACAATATTCACCAATTTATTCACACATTTATCAGATATCTACCACAAGACACACATTGGACTTACCCAGGGAAATTATAAACTTTAATAAGAAATTTAAAATATTAACAAAACAAAGAGGGAGAAGTAAATAAATTACTCCAGGAGGGTAAGAAACATACAAGTACCAATTAATATATTCTTATAAGTTATATACATATTTAATTTTAATCATATTTCAAATGACTTCATATAATTCACCAAAAAGAAAAGTGAAATTAATCCTTTTACAAAGAATATATTTTTTCCTAAGTTATCTACCTTTTAAATCTACATTTTAAAATCAGATAATGTTTCTTCAGGTTGTATTCATACTATTTTAAAAAAATCTTATGAAATTTATCAGTGTATAGAAAGTCATTTTTCAAGTATTGAGTTTATGAAAGAAAATGTACATTGCTTGACATTTATTTCCTATTTTGTTTTATTCTTAATTTGGACTCTTGTTGCTATTGAAAACCAACCCTAAATATGGGCCTCTTTGCTATTTGACTATAAATCTTTCGTTTTATTCCTGAAAAATGAATCACTTTTGCAATGCATACTTTATCTACTTATCTTATTTTTTCCCCTCCTAGTTCAACTAGGCTAAACCACAGATAAATTTAGTTTTGATTTCTGGTCTATTTGGTCATTCCAGAAATGGAAAGGTCACTTTCATTCTAATTTTAAAAGCTTCCTGCTATTGATGTATAAATACATATGTAAATTATCCATTGTTCATCAGTGAAAGCCAGGTTCCTGAAAGACCAAGCAGAGGAGAGAGGACAGTTACCTATCTTTGGAGCTGAGATTTTTAGAAGAGATTTTTATGGAAAGTTCTTAAAAACCCATTTATTTCCATTAAGTATAACCATAGTTATAAGCAACAAATACATAGAGATGTCAAAATGGGAATGCAAAAAGGCCATTTTTCTGGCTTATTTCACAGCAATCGCATTTCCCTTCACACCTCCCTTATGTTTTTGAAACACTTAAAATTTTTACATTACTTTGTAGAGTTTAAAAAGTGTATAATTCACTTTACAACAACCAAACTGAACCAACTAAACATAAACTAATATTTCATACCACCCATGTATTTATTGAATTTTGCTTCTTGTTATATGGTGTATAAAAAGGCCTTATAAATTATTGAATGCCCAACAAAATAACTGAACTTGACAATTTTCTAAAACTACATATAAAAAATTCAAGTGTTCTGAGAGCTATGCTTTTCATTTGAGTGGTAAAGAGAAAACAATTTTAAGACAGAAAGTAAGTGGAATTTTTCATATATAAAGTCGATATTATTGATTTTTTAAATGATAGTTCTATGATTAGAGTGCCATCTAGTGGGGACATGCATTACACAAGGTGTGTTTGAGCAGTTCGAGTAAGACTGTTCCCTAATTTTCCATCATTTTAGTAACCAAGTGAGCTGCAAGAGTAAAAACTAAGGTACAAGAAGACAGTTGTAGTTCCAATGAGGGAGCTTCAGAACAACATTGAGGGAAAACATCTTTACCCAGAAAGCCAACAGTAAGTATAATTTTACAGTTTGCCTTCTGAGAATTGCAGACTGGCTGCACAGATTCTCAGCACAGATGACTGCATCTACTTCCCTCACACACACTAAGGCATTTGACCAAACTCCAGCATAGCTTCTATCAGCTCAAGGTCATGTCCCTAGAATGACTACCCCAAGCCCCTTAAAATATCTGCCTGAGAAAGTTCAGTGTTGCCAAAAGAATTTACTGTTTCTTCCAGCCAAAACATGACTTCAGTCCCCTGACCTCCTTTTTCTCAGAGCATTTACTTTAGAAAGTATACAGTTGTAAATCCTACCTCTATCTCTTTAAAATATATCTTTTATAACCCAGAAAGGTCTCTCTCAAGGACCTAGGAGTCATCCCTTTGAAATGTAATCAAGAAGACTAGGGCCCCTATGGGAGGTAGGAGTCTAACTTCAATACATGCCACTTAGCAGACACAAGGCCTGAGCACACTGACCAACCGCCCCTACCCTAACATCCCCCACACAGCTCCTGCCCAGGACATTTCCTTTAGCATCCCCCAGCATTTAAACAAGCTTCCTACCTTTTGTTTCAGTGGATTTGAGCTGTTTATACTGAAGTGCCTCTCCCCCACTGCAATAATCTGAATAAAATCTGTCTTGCCATCTTGAACAAAATCCACCTTTGTTTCTCTTTGACACTTCAAAGCTGGCAATCTAGGAAGTGATTCAGAAGGCTGAAGAAGCCCATGGAAATCATCTGTCCCTACTGCTTTCAGCCAGTGATTTGAGCAGCCTAGAAAGCCAAACATTATCACTTATCTGCTGAAACAGTGGCATCTTGACTTCTCTTAAAAGCATTTCCTGATATTGAGTCTCTCTCATCACCAGCTATTGTGTCTTTATTTCTAACTTCCTATGTTTTATTATCTAAATCCTGTTTCTCTTGTTCTTTCCTCAGTGGAACTAGAGAAAGAATTCATGGATCACAGAGTCAGACCTGAAACAACTCATACATAAAGTAGACCACTGTACAGAGGACAAAACTGAAATTTAATTCTTTAAAGCCCATTGCCTAAATTGAAAATGCAAATTAATGCCAAAACAAAATTAGCCTCTAGGTCCTGACTTGAAGCCTAGCGGTCTCTCTACCCTCAAACATGTATCTTCCTGCTTTGAGTATGGTCTTCCGGATAATTGAAACCAAACATCTTAAGATACATGGTTTGTCCTCCATCTTGTCCTCTTCAAACTTTCAACACTATTAGTCTCCCCCTGACACTTTTTTAAATTGCCACCTAATTCTTCCTTACCAGCACGTATAGCACCTAGTATGGCATGAACACATTACACTCACTCAACATCTGTTGAGTGGCTTCACCCATCTTACCTACATTCCTAAACTTTCTCTTTCTTGAGCTGGTTTGAGATATGCTCACCCAGAAGGAAAACAGCCTGTGTATGTTCATGGCTTGCAATGATTATTGCTTCAATAGAAATATATTGAGAGTAAATCATTCTCATTTTTATAGTCCATCAAGCTGGACTTCAGGAAAGTACAGCAGTAAATGTGGCAAGTAATGATTTACTCTACGAAGAAAGTATGAGCTGCATAATCTCTGATGGTTTACACAGGTATGAAGATAAAACCCTCAGTGACAGAAATTGTAAAAATCTGTTTTGTGGTTTCTCCTATGGAATCTAAGTCATGACTACACCTGTATCCTATTCCTCATTGACTTAAAGGACTAGGCATCCCATCCTTACTACTGCTATGTTCAATCTATCAGGCACCAATTTGATTTTCATTATTGTTGTTTCTAGGATCAAATTCCTACTTGTATATAGAAGTATTAATTTGTTCAATTGAGAGGTTTCTAAAAATATTGGTTATGCTCATATATAAAGGTCTTCCAAAAAGGCAAACTACTGTTGTTTTTTCTGATTTTAATGCAACTTACAAACACTGACCTGTAGGATACTTATGTTTGCATCCAGTCGTCCATCTAATGCTAACTCAAACACACATGAGATGGCAGGTAAACACCCTGGCATCAACCAGGAACAACAACAAACAATAAATCACTATGCTTCCAAGAGATGTGTGAGAGAAAGCCTGTGAAGTTCTGAGTTTTCACTGGATATGATGACATAGGATAAAAGATAGGGGTCCAGCCAATGAAATCCTTATTTATAACTAACAGCATATTCTATTATGATCGCCTTTATTTCTTTCTGACCTAAAAAATGTTTACTGTCCAATTCATAAAATATCCCTTGATATCTGTAAATCATTTTTAAAGTCTAAATATATGTATAATATAAACAAAAAATGTACATGTTCTTGCTCAAATACAAAAACAAAAAATCTAGAAATCAGAAGTACTTCTCTTTAACAATCAATTCCTTATTGGTTTGAATAATAATTACAGATGTAAGGGAAATCTCAATATTGGTGAGTACGCACTGTACATGTAGAAAGCTGTATTTTAATTATCTACCAATCTGTCTCTCCCACTATTGTGCCCCTTGAGGGACTACATCTTACTTATCTTCATAAGCCCATCATTGAATACACTACCTATCACATTAGAGCTCAATAAATGTTTGTCCAAATAAACTGCACCCAAGTGCTTACTGAATTAGTGATTATCATCAGAAAAACTTTGCAATTTTTGTTCCTCTTGGTAATTCAGTAATTGACAGAGGTTGGTATTCAGGTTTTGTAGCTGATATCAACCTTTACATATGCCCTAGGATATAGTCCAAAATATAGCTAAGATCTGTTTAATTTTACACATATTGAATTTAATCTGACATTAATAAGATAGGATAAAAAGCCCTTTTTTATTCCTCTAACATATCCCCCAAGTCCCTACCTTTGAACTTTTCATGATATTCTTTCATGGCCTGTGTACATCTGTTCCCATCTCACTGCCTACTCTTGCCTACAACTATTACCCAACACTCAAGGCCCAACTCAAATCATACCTCACCCATGGAGCATAACATCATGTCCACAGCACTGCAATAAGATAGAACTGCTTATGATTTTCTATTATACTTCCTGCATCTGTAAACTGTTCAACATCATTGTGACGAAAATATTTTAAACACCTAACCCTGTACCTGATAATACATACTCCTGGCACTTTTTGTCTTGGGGTCCATCACATCATAACTAATACATACCTATGTCAGTAAACTAGCATGAATCTCTAGGCATTTTCTCCAGATTCCACTCAATTAACTTTCAATTATTCTGCTCTCCCCCTTATCTACCTAACTTTTATTTTTTAAAAAATTATTTTAAATAAATAAATAAATATATATATATATATATATATATATATATATATATATACATATATATATATATATATATATATATTTAATTTCTGGGAGAGAGAGAAAGAGTGTGAGCAGGGAAGGGGCAAGGAGAGAGGGTGACACAGAATCTGAAGCAGGCTCCAGTCTCTGAGCTGTCAACACAGAGCCCGACACAGGGCTCCAAGTCATGGACCACAAGATCATGGACTGAGCCGAAGTCAGACACTTAACCAACTGAGCCACTCAGGCGTCCCCTTAATTTTTATGTTTATATCTTTGACTCTGGTCTTGATACATGCTTTGCTGTTATCTCTTAGTTTTGGTAGGTTTTCTTGAACTCTACTGTATTCACCTCAGGCTTGTTAACTTGTAGCCTTTCTCAGGTTGAAGTAAAAATCTTCTCCATTTCCAATACATTGTATTACTCCCTCAGCTCCCATCCCAACAGAAAAAGAAGTTAGACAGTAAGCACTGAACTCTGAGCAATTGCTAAAAATGAATCTGAGAACTCTTCCCAGTGAATGACCAGGCTCCTCTGATATATAGGGAAGTTTGATTTCAGGATGGAAGGAGTATCCTAGCCAATGGAATTTCCAGAGAGCTAAGACTTGTGGTAAAAGCATGGGTCCCAGCACTGTAGGAACAGTATGTAAAGACAGGGTAAAGAGGGGTACTACTTTAGATAATCATGAAAGGTTCCACAGAGGAGATGGTATTTAGGCAAGAAGGAAGACAAGAAGGAAGTCAGGCTGCAAACTATGTGATTATCTGGGACATAAACATTCCATAAAAATGGAAGAAAATCTGTAATTTCCTCATGTTGAATCTTTCTTACCATGTTGAAGGAGCAGCAAGTAAACTAGGTGGCTGGAGAAGAATGAGTCAGGATGAAAGGGGTCAGAAATAAGGTCAGAGAAGCCAGCTGATGTAAGACCTTGCAAGTGATAGTAAAGACTTCAAATCTCATACTGATGATGAGAAACTATTAAAATGCTGAAAATGGGAAAGTGACATGATCTGATTAACATTTTAAAAAATAACTCTGGGGGCGCCTGGGTGGCTCAGTTGGTTAAGCGTCCGACTTCAGCTCAGGTCACCATCACGGTCCATGAGTTCAAGCCCCGCGTCGGGCTCTGGGCTGATGGCTCAGAGCCTGGAGCCTGCTTCCGATTCTGTGTCTCCCTCTCTCTCTGCCCCTCCCCCGTTCATGCTCTCTCTCTGTCTCAAAAATAAATAAATGTTAAAAAAAATTAAAAAAAATAAAATAAAAAATAACTCTGACTTAAATACATGTGTAGGGTTCAAAATATTACATATGAAGAAAGTATGCAAGTAGACACACATGGAAGCCTATAAAAAATCAATAATAGAATGCTAAATGTCATACCAAACATACACAAAAACAGGTTCTATTCTTCTATAATTTCTCTAATATTTGCCATTCCAACTTATGACTTAGGAAAATATAAACTACGTGTTGATTGTTATTTTACTTTACAGCTTACCATGGATGTTTAATAAGTAAAATTAATGTTTGTAAATTAAAGAAAAATATTTTTATAAATCTTATTTTGTGGAAAAATTTTCATTTTTTTTTTAAGTAGGCTCCACACTCAGTGTGGAGCCCAATGTGGGGCTTGAACTCACAACCCTGAGATCAAGACCTGAGCTGAGATCAAGAGTCAGACACTTAACCAAATGAACCACACAGGCACCCCACATTTCCATATTTCTTAACCAAGTCTTTTAATTAAATATGTTGAGTATTTTGAAAAAGTAATCTTGAGGATGGGACTCTGAATGTTCTTTCATACTTAAAGTACATAATTAGATGATTAAAATAGATTACTTAGTGCTACACAGGTAAATGAAAAACAACAGAAAATGAGGCAAGTTAAGTATCATTTTTTACAAACATTATATAAATACCTACCTAGAGATAACATAGAATAAGCAAGATTGATAGCAAGATTGTAATACTTCAGTTCAAATCTTTAATTTTCTATAAGCAGTGCCATCTTCATTATTAGATCACAGCAGAGATACTCCACAGGAGTATCAGGACTTGCTGATTTCATCTCTTTCTACTGGCAAAACGGAGAAGAACTCAGCGATTAACATCTCTGACTGCAGGGTCAAATAAACTGGGCTCCGGCTCCACCAAGTGCTAACCATATCACCTTGAATAAGTCATATAAGTGCTGTAATTCTTAATGTTCTTATCCATAAGATGACCATAATATTAGTTCCGCATCCAAAGGGTTGTCCTAAAAGAGATAATTCCTATAAAGCATTTACACCAGCCTTTAAATATAGTTAAGTATCTCTTAAATATTACCTACAATTATTTCTGGGCAACTATTCCTATCAAAACACAATGATAATCTCAATGAGTCTAAATAAAATGCAATTAGAAAGACGGTATTGGGGGTGCCTGGGTGGCTTAGTCGGTTGAGCGTCCGACTTTGGCTCAGGTCATGATCTTGCCAACTTTGAGTTCGAGCCCTGCGTAGGGCTCTGTGCGGACAGCTCAGAGTCTGGAGCCTGCTTCAGATTCTGTGTCTCCCTCTCTCTCTGCCCCTCCCCCACTCATGCTCTGTCTGTCTCTCTCTCTCTCTCTCTGTCAAAAATAAAAAATAAACATTAAAAAAATTTTTAAATAATTTTTTTAAATAAAGAATGTATTGGTTAAAACGTGTATTTTTGTGTGTCAGTCAAAAATTAAATTTTGTCAGGAAATAATATACAAAAGAGACAGTATATACCTGATGATACAATTTTGCCTATAAAATATAAAGCAAATAAAAGAAAAGCACACAAGCTAAGGATCAGTTTTCCTGGTGATGTTATAAGGTAAAGTAGATCTATCAATATCAACCTAAATGTTAAAGCATATGGATTAGGGTCCTTCTATTACTACTTCTCTCAGTCTGAATCCTGTTTATCTTTTAATAGCCAGCTCATGTGTCACACACTAAGGTCTTACCAGCCCATCAGCACTCTGCCATGATAACTCTGTTAACTCTTATGTTTATTACAGCTCACTAAAAACTGAGAGCAAGGCAGAAGAGTTCACAGAAATCCCTCACAAAGCACTCAGCCTTCATTGAGTACACTTCAGCAGCCATCTGAAGGCTAAAACCTGAGCAGATCTGAGAGAAATGCCTGCCAGGCACTCTGAACTTTTAGATGTCCTCCAAAGTTTGGAACTTGTCAATAAGACAGAGAGGGGACTTCCATGCTGCAGAAAGTTTCCTAGGTGGCAATAATCACTTGATTCAGTGACCAGACTCCAAGCTCTGCTGAAGGGAAAATCCTAAATCTGCTCCCAAAATATTTGAACCAAATGGTTAACTAAATGTAACTAAAGTGAAACAAAACCTAAATACAGCTTACCTACATAGTGTATTGATTCATCCACTCCCCAAACTAGAAACCAAAGGAGAGGCATTCCTTTTTCCATAAGTAAATTTTATTCACTTCAGTATCTATTATACTTTTACCCCACAGTGTCAAGCATACAATAAAAATTACAAGATGTAAGAAAATGTTAACCCATTATCAAGAAAAGAAATGTCCAATTAAGGCAGATACAAATCACTTGTTGGGGTTATTAGACAGGGACTTTAAAGAAACTGGTAAGTATATTAAAGGTATATTTAAAAAAAAGACATCCTATTAAATAATTTGTTTACATACTTAATTATCTTGATTGGCTGTATGTCCAAGAGAAGGGTAGGGAAATGTTTTTCTTTTTTTTTTTTTTATGTTTATTTATTTTTGAGAGAGAGAGAGAGAATACAAACAAGGGAGGGGCAAAGACAGAAGGGCAGAGAGAGAATCCCAAGCAGGATCCAAGCTTTCACCTCAGAGCCCAATGCGGGGCTCCATCTCACGAACTATGAGATCATGACCCGAGCCAAAATCAAGAGATTGATGCCTAACCGAATGAGCCACCCAAATATCCCGGGAAATTTTTTTATTTATCTATGCAACCACATTTCATTGCTTTGTTTTTAGTAATATTCAACAGATATTTTATTGAATAAGTGAAATAAATAACTATGACAATGTTTTTCATGCCTTTGGAAAAAATATGCATGCATACTAAATATCCAGGATGATACATACAGTACATCTACCCCAACATGTTACATAAATGAAATGGCAGTCTGAACTTAGTCTCATCACTGTGATAAGGTATTAATCTGCTTCAATCATGGAAAGTCTCCATTTAAGAAATCTTGGAGAAAAATACATCAATAGCACTGGTTTAATTTTTTAGGCTGAAAGTGATACAATAGTTGTAGGCAGTTGGAGGTTACATTACAATACTGACAAACTCATGGATGAAAAGGACACATTAACTGAGAAGAGCTATAGGTCATAATGCTTGCCAGAAGATTAAAGTAATATTTATAGATAAACTCCATTATGGTGATGTGTTTACTTATAACCAAATCCTAGGTCATTAAATGTTCTGAAGTCATATCAAGTGGGTTATATAAATTTAGTCTCAGTTATAACTTTTCCCTTTCAAAGGAGATTTGTGGCCTTATGGACATCCATCCCAATATTCTTGGAATAATTTGTAATACATATCAAATCCCAATAATGATACCCCTTCCTCCCTGAGTCCATGAAAGGAAGTAGGGGATATGACATTAAGGGAGTTGGGTTAGAAAGGGAGAGGAAATACAGAATTGGTCCCTTTCTTCCTCTCCCTCAATAGGACTATAGGAGGATAAGAGAGATGAAAGTAGGATAAAAGTAAATTTCAGGGTTCTAATTTTTTCTACTGCTCATGACTAAGCTGCACAAGGGTGGTATTCCTACCCAATTATTTTTGGGAATGGCCAAAAAACAGTGGGACCACTGTTAGCATATCTGGAGAAACTAAAGGCCTTTAGAAGAAACTAGCGACCAACTCAATTTTAGGTCCATCATGGTATATGACTAGTAGAACTCTGGCATAAAAAGTTATCTGAAAAAGGAGTCTATTCAGTACCCTGGCTCCTTGTGGTCTATAAGGCATGTAAATGATTGAGAGGTTCCCATGTACCCCAGTAAAGGAACAAGAAGATTCTAAGAGGGATCACAGCTTATAGTAAGTGAGGGAAACATAGACAGAAACACAAGTTTTGGCCATAACTGCCACCCACCACTCAAAAAAAGCCAGAGAATACCAGCTACTCACAACAGACATGGGGGATTCAGGAAACAACACCCTTTTTTCCCAACCACTCCAAATGGTACAGGCCCCCTCTGTACCCAGATGTCAACTTGCATAGAAGCAGATTATTGGGGGAGAAAATATGAACAGCCAGACATTTGCCTAAAGGAGATCGAGGCATCCACAGAACACTATTTTAACTAGAAAAAAAAAAACAGTGGCACTGTTAATTGACATGTTTAAAGTTCTCCTTACAATGTAACACCCCGTGGGGTTAAATGGAGAGAGGAAGATTACATCTGTTATAGAAGCAAAAAATTACATTTTCTTCACACATTTGGTCTGGAATATGAGTAAATATTACCTTCTCAGTACAGATAGAAAAATAATCAAAATGTAGGTGGATTGATAGATGATGATAGACAGATACAAATATATCAGATATATAGATATACATGATGAATAAAGATACACAGTGAAACATGGAGTTGAATACAGATATAGATGCAGGAATAGATACAGAAATATTGATATAGACATAGGTATAAAATATCCCACCACAAAAACAATAAAGAATTAGTCTTGCAGAAAATTATTACTTCACAGAAATTGTTCCTGAATATAAAACTGTCTATGTGGCCCCTCCACACATATTCATCTCAAAAATAAAATTTAAAGGAAAGAAAGGAACATTATTGAACATCTTACAACATTCTAGGTTCCTTCCATATACTATCTTGGGTCATATCAAGCAACTATGAGGTGGATATATTATTAGTACTATTTTATCGTTGAGAGCAAATAAATAAATAAATAAATAAATAAATAAATAAATAAATCTGTTTAAATTCCAGGGAGCTTCCAGCAACAGAACCAATGTACAAACCAGGTCTATCTGGGTTTGCTGTGTGAGGTTGACTCCTGAAAGGAAAGACTTGAAGAAAATTAAGTAACTCTGTCTTCATATTTGATGTATAGATTTCCTTAGGTTATCCTGGTACAATCTCAGGTATTAGTCAACTTATTACATATTTATTTCCTAGACAATACTACTGCAAATGCTGGAGGATTTTTAATTCCTATGCTACTTTTTATAGATTTAGAGCAATGATACTATAATTTTTACCCAGTAAGGAAAAAGTTAAACAATATGAACAAAGGAACAAAGCTTTAAGTTGCTTAGCACTGGAATTTGACTATAGTTAGCAGGTAGACAAAAATATTAACATTATGTCAAACACAAAATATTGGATCTTAGATGCTAGATCAATAGTCACAACAGAAAATCTTAGGATTTCAACAGAAGCTCAAACACCATGAAGGAACTAAGGCTAATCATCTACCCTAAAAAGGAGATTGATTTTAAATGATTCTGGAGTAATATAATTCTGAAACTGGCAGATTCTCTTCTGAAAAAAAATATGCAAACACTCCAGATTAATGAAATAAAAGGAGAAACACCAGACATTCTCCATACTGATCGATGAAAAGGATAATGTGTTCACAAGTAGTGCTGCTTTATCTTGTGTTTTCTTCTCAGATTGCTGAAGAAGGGAGAATGTTTAAAATAGATTAAATAACACAAAGTGTTAGTTTTCTTATGAAATGATATAAAAATATTGCCATAACCTCTGCCTGACTCTACACTTAGAGCCAAGGATGAGATGCCTAATGCCACTAAACATTCACAGAGAAACTAGAAGGTATAAAAATGCAATTGAATTAAGAAATAAATAGCAATACTTCTGGAAAAAAATATAACTTTCTCTAAATAACTAGGGACAAGATAAAAAGATCCATACAGAGGCACCTGGGTGGCTCAGTGAGTTGAGCATCTGACTCTTGATTTCGGCTCAGGTCATGATCCCAAGATCCACACTGAGTGTGGAGCCTGTTTAAGACTCTCTCTCTTTCTCGCTCTTGCTCTTGCCCCCTCCTTCCCTCTGTCCCTCTCCCCCACTCACATACTCTATCTCTAAAATTTAAAAAAAAAATCAATTCATTTTTGCTTACTTGAGCAAAAGTCTTCTTATATTCTAAGACCCATCTGTAAGAATTATGTTTTAGTTTCAGTTTTTCTTCTTGGTATTTTCTTTCTTCCTTTTCCTTTTTTTTTTAAACAAAATGTATTTATTAAATGTAAAGAAACTAATACTTTTTTATTTAAAAAACTACCATTGTAATTTCCATTGAGTTGACAAGTACATTTAAAAATCCTGCTTTCCTGGGGCACCCGGGTGGGTCAGTCAGCAGAACATGTGCCTCTTGATCTTGGCGCTGTGAGTTCAAGCCCCATGTTGGTTGTAGAGATTGCTTTAAAAAAAATTCTGCTCTCCTGAATGTCATAGTAGTTTAGAGCAATGCTATTCAAAGTGCCCTCACGGACCACTGCTGGTCTTAGAATTATTACTGATCTGCTATGGAAAAACATGGAAATTGGGAGTAATTGTTTAGAAATTTTTATAGTAACTTTGTGTAATTTTACATCTGTTGAATCTAAAAATAAAACATACAAGCTTGCATCTCATTTCTCTAGTAATTCATTTATACTGTACTTCACAAAATCTTTGAATGGTAATAGTTTGGGAGGAGAAAAACAGGTTCTTTCCTACAGCTAAGATTTAGAAGCACTGGCTTAAGGATTAGTTTTCACAATAAACACAAATTGTTTTGAGAACAGCTCTGCTAAATTCTAATTGTACAACACTGGGCAAGTTACTTCATCTATCTAAGTTTTAATTTACTCATCTGAAAAATGAGAAAATGAGTACCTACTATTTATATGGCTGTTGTGTGGTCCTTGACAAGCAATATCAGGACCACATAGGTACTTGTGAAAAAATACCCAAAAAAAAACCAAAAAAAATCTAAGATTTGTCCCCGGTGTCCTAAATCATAATCTGCAATTTAACAAGATTTCCATGTGATGCATGTGCACAAATACAGTGCTTGACATAAAGAAAATGATCAAGAACTAGTAGTAGCTATTGTTTTTATTCACCATAGTAATATGTAAATATTGTTTGAAAAAAAAAGGTGATATTCAGGACTCATGTAAATACAGAGACCTATATATAAACCAAATAACTTACTTTCCAATATTTTTCAAGTACCTAAAAAGTACAAAGTATAATAAAAATTCTGTGGATATTAGTAACAAGGAATACATACTTCTCATCCTCCAGGATCCCATAAAATATAAGCCAAGGACATCTAATAGAAATAACAAAGTGTTCTGACTTGATGGTATAGCCAAAAAGAAATTTTTTCCAGAAGAAAATGGATAAATTGAGGCAAGGCTACTTTAAGATAGCATTCTTGCACAAAGAGTAAATTTTATCTGAACTGAAGAAAAAAAAAGGCAAAGGGGGAAAATCAGTCTATGCTCAGCCAATAACAGTTGTGTATACTTGGTCTTATATAAATAATAACCTGAATGTTCAAGGGTTGAAGTGTTAACTCCAGCCAAATTCCTAGTCCTTTAAAGCTACCCTGCTGTGACTAGGCAATACAGAGGTCACATACCATTTCAGCTGCAATAGCAAAACGCAGTGGGAAGTAAAGAATGAAATTGCTTGCTACTTATCTCTAGATCCTCTGTCTAGGTTTCCGAGAAACTAAGGTAGCAAATATAGCTTAGTAATGATTTTTCAGAATCAACACATGAAGGTTAAGAAACGAAAGAAAAGGAGCACATTGACATTTGCTATTTTTACATCCCAACAATTTATACGGAGAGTGTGCCTCAGCCTAATAGTACCAGTGATATTCCAGAGGCCACAGGAGATATCTAATAGGACTAGTTTCATATCTAATACACATCTGATTGTTCTCTTCTTTAAAGCCACGTACAAGGATTGCCCAGAGCAAAGAAACTTAAACATTGGTAAGTCACCACTTCACTGATAATACCTTTTTTTTTTTCAATTCCTTAAACCTGACTTTTGTAAAAGCTGAAGTCTTACAAAATGGAAACTTCAGTTAGACACAGAAAAGTATTTTTCTATGGTGCCAAATACCAAGATACTTTTGAGATATGGACAATTACCTAGTGTTCACTCTGTACCACTTATAATACTAGGTACTAAAAAAATGGATGTAAAAGCAATAAGAATTTTCTCTAATTATGATAAATACGGGAGGTACACAAAAAAACACACACACAATTTTTTGTGTGTGGGTGAATCCAGAGACCTGTTTTCCACTCTCAACTTCCAAACACGTTTTATTTTGTCCTGCTTTAACATAGCATGAATATAAACAGTCTGAATATAAACAGTCTTGAAAGTCTGAGCTCCACCAAATGTATCTCTAACTTTAAAGACTCATAGGACACTAACACAATTGATTTGTAAGTAAGTCATTTTATATCTTAAATGTATAGGAACAAGGTATATTCTCTCATAATGTAAATCTATATATTGGGAAAGTGAGAAAATCATTTGAATATATTCTAAGACTGTATGAACCTGACCCTAAATATATTGTCTTTATTATTAGAAACACAAAATAGCACATGGATGCACTTAATTCAATAATTAGTTTCATATGCCATTCTTTTTTTTAAATTTTTTTATGTTTATTTATTTTTGAGAGAGAGACAGAGACAGAGTGTGAGTGGGTGAGGGGTAGAGAGGGAGACACAGAATCTGAAGCAGGCTCATCCAGGCTCACGGCTGTCAGCAGAGAGCCTGATGTGGGGCTTGAACTCATGAACTGCGAAATCATGACCAGAGCCGAAGTTGGATGCTTAACCAACTGAGCCATCCAGGCACCCCTCATATGCCATTCTTATACTTGATAATACAGAGTGTCATTTTAGAAATGATTCCTGAGTTCAAAAATTATATGATTAGTTTCTAAGACTGTATTATTACTTTGTTTTAGCCCCCAAAAAGAAGTTGCGGAAACTTTATTTTAAATGTCATGGTATTGCCTAATTTTCTTTGTAAGAATCTTCCTGAAGTACATCTGAATAATTGTGTTAAATTATTCATCATGAAAGTTAATTTGGCAGTTAATTATAATAAAGGAGAAGGTTCCTGAATGTAATCCAGGAATTTAATGCCTAAAGGATAAACTACACTGACAGAATTTGTCCTTGACTGTGGCCTCTGTTATAAGCTAACCCCAAAATTAACATTTCATACTTTTAAGAGCTAAAAAGAATGATTATGCTTTTTGACAACACAGAGTATGCTGCTTTTTCTCTTGCAGAGGAGCATGAAATAGTGAAAATTGAACATGTTTTGGACTGAATTCCTAATTTCACCTTTCATCAACTATGTGATTGGGGCAAATTGGGTAACTCTTTGAGCTTCATGATTTTTTTTCCAGTTGTGAGATGTTTATTAAAATATGTAATGTTTAGCTTTGTTGTGAGGAATAAAAGAAATGAAAGGCAGTTATATCTGTTTCTGGAATCTAAAAGGCAGTAAGTAATTTTTAACTCCCTTTCTTTCTTCTTTCTTCACATTGGGAGGAGAGGAATATTTGTAATTCCTTCAGGGTCCTCAATAGAATTTTTTAGAATTATATTTTATAACATTTATTGTTTAATTTTTTTTTTCACACGCATTAGCTTTTTAAATACTTCCAACAACCTTGTGATGAGAGCAAAGCAGACAATTATGCCTTACATACAGGTAAAGAGACAGGTTCAGGGAAGTTAAATACATTAACCAACTTCACACAACTAGAAAAATGGCATAACTTAGACATAAACTCATGTCCAACTTCAAGGCCATTCCCTAACCCTTACATCACTTGTTCTCAAACCCAGGCCTACTGGCCCACAGTACTCAGTGGTATAAAAACCTTCTCTAAACTGTAGAAAAATTAAGAAGATTGTATAATCATGGAGTTTTTCAAAGTGAACTACATTCATATTTTTCAAATTCAGTGGTTATTTAAACATTATATATATATTATTTAATATATACTTTATATATATATATAATTTTAAAGCAGTAGTTAGTGTAGATGGTAGATGTTTCTCATGTCTTTTTAGCTAAAATTATACATTATTAAGCCTGCATATCTCCACTTTTTTTAGTTTTATTGCACTATGAAATGTAAAAGTGTAGAAATCATACACTATGGCATGCTACTGTATTATTCCCACACTAATAACAAAATGAGACTGCACTGAAATGACATGAGGTTTCCAAATGAAGCTGGCTCCAGATAATATAATATAATGATGTTAGTAAATTCTATTCCTATCAAATATGGACTAAAAGCTCCAAAAAGAGCATTTTATGCTTTTTAATAGATGGCAATGGTGGTAGTTTCAGCAGAACTGTGAAATCTGGTGATGTCAAATTATTTACAGTAACAAGCTTATGTTGATGGGACAGAGGAGACTCCAGTGACTGTGGTTGACTATTACCAGGTGACATAGTCCCCAGCAGAAGCACACCTAGCAAGGGGCAGCAGTATTCATGATGATTTTCTGTAATGAAGAACCATGGGTCTTCAGAGTAATCAGATCATATTAGGATTAACAGGATGCACTGCTCTGGTTTTCCGAATTCTTTTCTATATATCAATTTATTTTCCGTAGTGTGAAATTTTCCCTCCTCATTCATTCCTGGCCGGGCAAGTATCTGGCTGGGAAAAATGTTTAAATAGTCTGAGATATAGTCACCTGGTACTCATGCTTTCTTATGTACCCTGTCCTCCCTTTTTCCCCAGAAACAAAGCTGGGTTGCTTTGATACAAATCTCCCCAACTACTCTGTGTATACCACTCTCCTTGCACTTCCAGACTACAAAACAATTCTCTCTTCATTGTCTCTACCATCAGTGCCTATGTTTGTGGCATATGATTGGCACTCAGAAAGTGAAATAATGAATTAATGGATTAATTAATTAATGTACAGGTACATTACAGACATACAGGTACATCAGCAACAACTTCAGTGGATTTCCTCTATAGAGATAAAACATAGTGATACAGTCCTTGAGAATCTCTGCAGAGGGCAACCCTAAGACATTTCGAGAGAACCTCAGTGTCACTGAAACACCAACAAGATTTGGGGATCTTTATTCCAAATTTGGTTTATGTTTAAAAAATTCAAGAGATCTTATACTGATATATAATCTCACTGACTATCATTACACAATTTTGCAATAAAAAAAAAGAAGAAGCAAACATCTCATTTGACATACCTTTATCAATAGATCCTTCAGAAGGTTTCCTTGAGCTGTAAAAGACCATTATTATCAGGCTTTTAATAAAATAGCACTAAAGCTTTTAATAAAATGGCACTATCCTACATTCAAAATGTAGGATAAAATGCATTCTATTATTTTTGGTAACTTTAAAAGCAAACCTAGAGATATCAGAGTAGTTGAGAGCTCATATGGATATAGAATCTACTTTCAATGGATTTTTTTCAGAGCGAATTATAAATGGAAAACCTAGAAATAGTTTTGGGTTCTTTTGATATATAGTAGAAATTAAAATGATGCATAAAAATCTAGAATATGGTTTAAATCCAAGGGAGTCAAATCATGAAACATATGCTCTCTTGATTGAATTTAGCAGAAATCCTCCAGACAATAAAATAAGCTGCAATATACCAAAGGGCAAAATTCTATCCTTTGATAACACACAAAAACTTTGTAAGTGTGAAAAAAAAAATTTTTCAGTATCAGTGCAGTTTCAGACACTGCACTTTTTTCATTGAAAAAAACATACTAGAAACATTTTTTCAACTAAGCAATGAGTGTAATATGATTTGTAAAATATATGTTCATGTGAACCATATCTATACTAAGTAAAATATACAAATGCTTTAGTGCCACAGGCCCTTTTAAAATCACAACAACTTAAAGCATTAAAGGGATGCCTGGGTGGCTCAGTCAGCTAGGCATCTGACTCTTGATTTCAGCTCAAGTCATTATCTCATGGTTCATGAGTTCAAGCCCCGTATCGGGCTTCATGCTGACAGTGCAGAGCCTGCTTGGGATTCTCTCTTCATCTCTCTCTCTCCTTCTCTGTTCCTTTCCTGTTCATGTTCTCTCTCTCACAATAAGTAAGCAAACTTTAAAAAAATAAATAAATAGGGGCGCCTGGGTGGCTCAGTTAGTTAAGCATCTGTCTCTTGATTGCGGCTTAGGTCGTGATCTTATGGTTTGTGAGTCTGAGCCCCGCAATGGGCTCTGCACTGACAGCATGGAGCCTGCTTGGATTCTCTCTCCCTCTCTCTCTTTACCCCTCCCCTGCTCATGCTTGCACTTTCTCTCTCTCTCCCTCAAAATAAATAAACATTTAAAAAAATAAATAAGCAAATAAAGCATTAAGAGATTTCAAATATAAACAGATATCTATAAATTATTATAAAATTCATTTAATGTCTTATGCACTCTCATACAATAAGAAAACTCAATATTCAGAAGACTTTCTAAGAAGAAAGAGAAAGAAGTACATAGCTCTGGCTGAAAGGGTACAATGTCATTGGTGTGATGCCAAGGGATGGGCATAGTTAGAGAGTTGCAGAAAACATAATGCTTTAACTGAACCTCAAAGAATTGTTGACAGTTTTCCACATAGGCAATGAAAGAACATTCTAGGCAGAGAGAAAAGCATATTATTTAACACTTTTTTGATCACAAGAGACAAGAAACATAACCCAAATTGGCTTAAGCAAAGAAAAAGAGAGTTAGCTCCTTGACCAGCCAAGGTCCAGACATAAAAACGGAGGCCATTTTAAATAGAAAGCATTTACTTCCAGGAAATTGGTTACTCTGATGGTAGAAGCACAAGGGGATGTTAATAAGCTAACCTAAATATCTTGTGTCCTCAGGCTTTGGGTTGTCTGGTTTGATCTTCAGTCCACACCACTAAAACTTTTTCTTTCCATATCCACAATGAGCAATGAAAAAAAAAAAAAAAAAAAGCTGTGTTTTCTAATCATTTGTGTGTTCACTGGAATAGCACCTTTGATTTCCTTCAAGAATCTTTACTTTGTATTCACAACTTAGCTAATTCACTATTTGGTGCAAGAGGCCTAGTTTTTAGCCTGTCTCAACTTTCAACATGCTTTCCTCACTACGCTTAATCTTCTAGCTTTTGATTTAAAGTGAGAGATATGTGACACTTCTTTCACTTGAAGACATAGAGGCCATGTAGGGTTATTAATTGCCTAATTTCAGTATTGTTGTGTTTTAGGGACTAGGGAGGCCCAAGGAGAGGGAGAGAGATGGAGGAATGGCCAAATGGTGGAGAAATCAGAACACATCACATTTATAGAATAAGTTCACTATCTTATATGGGTATGGTTTGTGGCACCCTACAACAATTAAAATAATAAAATAAAAGATCACTGATCACAGATCCCATAAAAAATGTAATAATAATGAAATGTTTTAAATACTTCAAGAATTACCAAAATGTGGGGCGCCTGGGTGGCTCAGTTGGTTAAGCGTCCAACTTCAGCTCAGGTCATGATCTCACGGTTCGTGAGTTCGAGCCCTGCGTCAGACTCTGTGCTAACAGCTCAGAGCCTGGAGCCTGCTTCAGATTCTGTGTCTCCCTCTCTCTGCTTCTCTCTCTCTCCCTCTCAAAATTAAATAAATATTAAAAAAAATTTTTTTAAAGAATTACCAAAATGTGACACAGAAACATGAAGTGAACAAATACTGTTAGGAAAAAGGCACTAATACACTCACTTAATACCACAAACATTCAATTTATTAAAAAAAAAAAACTGTATGTGTGAAGCACAAAACAAAGATACAAAAAAAAAAACAATAAAAATAAGATATGCCTATATTGCTTTTTTTAAAGCCTTTTGAAATGATACAATTGAAAATAGTTAAAATGGTACATTTTATCACATTTTGTGTTAAGCATATTTTACCATGATACAAAAAATCTATTATAAAAATAAATAAATTAGAGGCTAGAGCTGTAATTGTCTTCAGTTTTTTGGAGCCACACTGTCAGGAGCTGTGACCAGAAGGGAAGTCCCTCTGTTTCTTTCCCTTTGACTGTAGCACCTCCCACTAGGAGAACCCAATGGGAAGTTGGCTATCAAGAGAGTCTGTGAAGTTAGTTGGCCAAGTCCCAGTCCCCTAAATTTAGAAGTATGGATTTGGAGCTAAGAGATATTAAGTGAATCACTGCACAAATCAGGATTGACCCAAGAACTTGAAGGATGTCATCAGGAGCCATCTTTTGACTTTTCTCTCCTCTATGTTGGTTTCATTCTTAGGTAAAAAGTTCATTGTGTCGAAGTCCACATTCCAGGCTCAAGACCACGAGAAAAGAATGCCTCTTTTGCTTTCATTCATGCATGCAGTATTCAGCAATTGGCTTTAGTAAGACCAGACTTATTTGGACGATGTGACATGGCTTTCCAGTCATGTTGCTTTCAGAAAGTTATTATTTGATTGGCCATGCCTGGTCTCAGGTAGAGCCAATTCCATTCAATTCCACCCAAAGCTCATAAATTGATAGTGGTACCCAACAATACACAGGAATGTTTAAGGGCACTGTGAAGGATATAGATGAGAAACTAGCTCCCAAACATGTTCAAATACCATGCAAATAATAATAATTATTATTATTATTATCATTGTCATTATTATTATTAATTGTAACTATAGGAGATAGGAAACAACTGAAAGATTATGAGTAGGTTTCAGATTTGCATTTTAATTTTTTTTTTAATTTTTTTTTTAACGTTTATTTATTGAGACAGAGAGAGACAGAGCATGAACAGGGGAGGAGCAGAGAGAGAGGGAGACACAGAATCTGAAACAGGCTCCAGGCTCTGAGCTGTCAGCACAGAGCCTGACGCGGGGCTTGAACTCACGGGCCGTGAGATCATGACCTGAGCCGAAGTCGGATGCTTAACCGACCGAGCCACCCAGGCGCCCCATGCATTTTAATTTCTTTTAATGTCTATTTTTGAGAGAGAGAGGTACAGAGCATGAACTGAGGAGGGTTAGACAGAGAGGCAGACAAACAGTCTGAAGCAGGCTCCGGGCTCTGTCGGAACTATCAGCACAGAGACTGATGCGAGGCCCAAATTCATGAACCATGAGATCATGACCTGAGCGGAAGTTGGACACTTAACCGACTGAGCCACCCAGGCGTCCCCAGATTTGCATTTTATAATATTCATTGTAATAGTATTGTAGAGGATGCTTTCAAAAAGAGTTAACTAGAATCAGGGCAATCATCTAGGAGACAATTACTCTAACATAATATTAAAATGATGACAGCCCCATCTAAGAGGCACTTGTAAGAATGAGGGAAAAAAAAGAGACAATAAGGGAAATGGTTTTGCCTATTGATTGTGTGAAGCAGAACAAGAGAGGAAAGGGTCAATAACAGGGATTTTAAAACCTAAATGACTTTAATCATTTCTTGGGAAACTTGTTAAAATGCAAGTCCAAATGACCCATCCTCAGATATTTTGTTTCAATTGGTATAAGACAGGAGTTGTGTTTCAAATCTTCACTTTTAATTAGCAGCACAGAGGTTCTAAGGACCACATTTTGGGAATTCAGATCTAGAATGATTCTAAGTTTTCCTGTTTTAGGAACTGACTTTTTGGTAGTTATATAAACCAATATTAAAAAGAGAGAAAAGAAACAAGGTGGGAAAAAGGTGGGGTGACCAATCATTGCTTGTTCATTTGTTTGGTCTGGGACTATACCAGTATTCTCACACTGAAAGTCCTCCATTCTGGGAAATTCCTTAGTCCTGGGAAAAAACAGATGGCTGTTCACCCAAAATTTAGAAGAGAAAAAATGTCTTTAATTAAGCAAGAGAAGTTTTAGGAAAGGCTAACTATAGATGCCTAATAAACATTTAGGTATGAATTTAGAAACCAAGAAAAGAGATATGAGCTGGAAATACACATTTAAAAGTGACTATTACACAGGTAGAAGTTGAAGTGAAGAAATCAGATGACACCACTCAGAAGAGATTGCATATACATTAATTAATGTACAATAATATTAATAATAAAATGGAAGACTATGGAAATTTTAATGACATTTGTATTTAAGAAAATGTAGAAGAAAAGGAGTCTGCAAAGGAAAATATGAAAGCACTTTCAATGAGGAAGTCACTGAGAAGTGACAGGTACGTCGGTAAGAAGCACCTGGAAGAAGGAGTGATCCTGAATATCAAATGCTTCAGAGAGGCGATCATTGAGTTTGGTATTTAGGAGATCACAAATGAGTTTAGTAGGAGCAGTTTTATTTATGTTGAGTTTTATTTACAGTTTAATTTATGTAATGCTATATTAAAACAGTTTGAAGAATTAGTGAGAAGAGAGAAAGTGAGGACAATAAGAATATTCCAAAGACTGCAAACTAGCCCAAACTAGCAAGTGATGAGCTGAATTCAACCCAGGGGAAATTTTAACAGACCTGCAATGTGTTTTGTTTTGATTTGGGCTGGGTTTTATTAGTCAGTAACATGTAGCACTGAAGACATTTTAGATTAGGGGCCCCTGGGTGGCTCAGTTGGTTAAGCTTCTGACTCTTGATTTCAGCTCAGATCATTATCTCGAAGTTTGTGAGTTCAAGCCTCACATTGGGCTCTGGGCTGACAGAGAGGGGCCTGCTTGGATTCTCTCTCCATGTCCCTCCCCTATTCATGTGCTCTCCTCCTCAAAAAAAAAAAAAAAGACATTTTAGATCATATTTCCAGGTCCTTTTGGAAAAATGAGAAACTAGATACCCTCTGGTATCTAGATCTGCATTTTTGCAGGGAAGGAATGAGCCCCAGCAGAAGCTGATGAACACACACCCTGCAACCTTCTTTGGTCTCCCCAAGGCTCCACTTTTCTCATTTCCATCAAAAGCCTAGTCTGTGCAGAGATTTGAGTGTGAGGCCTAGGTATAACATAGAACTCTGAAAGGAAGGAAAAAAGTGTCCATAAAAGATGATAGGGTTCAGTGAAAGTTTTGACTTTATTTTGCTTTTTAAAGATGGGATTAGTTTGAGCCTATCTATATGCTAACTAGAAGCAAGAGGATAATTATTGAAGCAAAGTCAAAATGTGAGAGAAATGTGATGTAGAACAATGATGAGGAAATCAACCTTGGGCGAGCAGAAGGAGTCCCCCAGAGAACTTAGCCATATATGTGATGAAGCTATATATATGTAATGATTTAAGAATATGACATTGAACATAAGTTAACTAAACTCACCTGAGATGAAGAGTCACTAAAGCTTCACTGTAGCCCTATTCAGATCACAAGTTAGGAAGCAAATAAAAGCCCCAACATTCTCAGTTATACCAAGAAACTAGCATTTAGTTTTCTAGGAGGCCCCAAGCATAGCTCATGTTTTTGGGTTTCTGATCAATTACACCCAGAAGTCCTTTGCTGCTATAGTGTGTGCTCACTTTCGCTCTCTCTCTCTCTCTCTGTCACTCACACACACACACACACACACACACACACACGACAAAACTAGAGAAAACATGTTTGTATAACTTCAGAGAGTTTGTAAATCAAGACTGCTACAGCACAAAATAATCCATTTCCCAGCCTGCTAAGGAGTATTTTTTTTACTCATACATATCCTTCTCATGAAGTTAAAATTCATTTTTGTTCTGGTTGATTCATTTTGTTCCGGTGAAACCACAAAGTGTATTACCTGAGTTGCAGTTTCATATAAATTAGTTAGAAAAAATTGTTGACCGTGGTGTGTGGGCTATAATGTGCAAATGCTATAAAGTAAATCTCTTATGGCTTTGCTGTGTCACCCAGCCTCCTCCAAATAAAAGCACATATACTAGATGGTTTGTTACTACTATATGCTTACGATGAAACTTCTCAATAGAACATCAAGATCATCCACAACATGGCCTGATTTATATAAATGCAATAAGTGAAAATTCATAACTATCCACTATGATCTCGTCTATTTGGCAAATCAAACCGTTTTCTGGGCCATCCTGCCCGGTTTGGAGCAGTTGTTCTTTTTCCATGATAATGATGGGCTAAATGTTTCATTTGCCTTAATGTCTTTGTTGGATCCACATTATGGCAATACTGCCTCATTATAGATTCAGTCATTGCCATAATTAGAGTTTCGTAGTCTAAGAGCTTTCCAAAAGAGAATAATATCTAGATGTAAGCATGGCTAAAATACTGTAATTTTTCCAACTTTAGAGAAACTAACCCTTGATATATATTTCCAAATGGAAAATGAAATACATTATGACCACTATGTCAGTATTAAAAATGATTGTATCCAAAATGTCAATTTTCTGCAGACCTATAGCCCCTTAACAGAAAGATTTTACAGTACAGAAGGAAAATATATATGTTGAAGGATGTAACATGAAAGTGAAATGAGAGACTTGAATCAATCACCTACTCATTTTCAAGCAATTCTCTTCAGTTACGCTGAAACCATGCAGGTCAGCCTAATGTAATCTTATCTGACAGTCTGCAAAGGAATGATCTTAAAATTTCTCCATTTCTCTGTGCATAGACCTCTGAAATTTCCCTAAAAAGATTTACTGAAATTTTGGACCCAGCATGCATTTGTTCTTACTCTCTTTCAAACTGATTCACAAAAGAAAATGCTAAACAGTCTTCTTTGACCTGGTAGGCATAGCAGGTCAGAGAGGCTGAGAAGAAATGGTGAGATCAGACAAAGCCCCTTGCTCTTCTATGCACTTTTTAAAAATTTCTCTCAGTTCATTTTAATTTAAACAGAATTTTGTTCCCATGTTCTTTTCTCAACACAATAACACCTCTTTACAAAGACTTTGATTCTTTTCCAAAGATGAGAGAGCAAATGAGAAAGTTATTGAAACCGAGGAAGAGTTATGATCCTCCCTAGCCTAGATATGTTTTATAATTCCCTAGTCAGATATCGTAACTTCTAACCTCAAACACATTATAACTTTCTAGCCTTCTCAAAATTGATGGTATCAGTATATCCATCCATTTCCATCTCATGAGGACTGACTCAAAAATAACCCACTATTATTTATTAGCTTACTTTCTTCCTGTTCAAATCTTTTGTCTCGGTATCAGTTTTCTATTGCTGCTGTAACAAATTACTACAAACTTAGTGGCTAAAACCAACATCAATTTATTACCTTAAAATTCTAGAGGTTTTGAACACTAATGCAGGATCTCCCTAACTAAAATCAAGGTGTTGGGAGAATCCTTCTTAAAGCTCTGGAGAACAATCTCTTTCCTTGTCTTTTCTAGCATCTAAAGACCCATATTCCCTGACTCATGGCCCCTTTTGCACATCTTAAAAGCCAGCAAATCCTTCTCACCTAGACCCCGCTTTCATCATCTTATATCAGTCTCTGACTCTTATGTCTCCCTCTTCCATTTTTTTACCTTTTTTAAGTTTATTTATTTTGAGAGAGAGAGAGCACGCACACAGGAGAGGGGCAGAGAGAATGGGAGAGACAGGGAGAATCCCAAGCAAGGTCCACACTGTCAGCATGGAGCCCGACTTGGGGCTTGAACTCACGAACCTTAAGCTTAAATCAAGAGTCAGATGCTTAACCAACTGAGCCACCCAGATGTCTCTCCCTTTTCCACTTTTTTTTTAAATTTTTTTTAACGTTTATTTATTTTTGAGACAGAGCATGAACGGGGGAGGGTCAGAGAGAGGGAGACACAGAATCTGAAACAGGCTCCAGGCTCTGAGCTGTCAGCACAGAGCCTGACGCGGGGCTCGAACTCACAGACTGCGAGATCATGACCTGAGCCGAAGTCGGCCACTTAACCGACTGAGCCACCCAGGCGTCCTCTCCCTTTTCCATTTTTAAGGATCCTTGTGATTTCATTGGACTTACTAGAAAAATCTATTTTAATAGCAGCTGATTAACAATCTTAATTCCATCTTCAACTTCAATTGCCCTTTGTCATGCAACCTAACATACTCACAGGTTCTGGGAATTCAAATGTATGTGATAATCTTTTGGGGACCATTTATAGTCTCTAAAAATGTTTTGGTATTTCTTCCTGAAAACCCATGTAAAAGCAACCTTTATACATCAGGAAAGATTTAATTTTTTAAGTTTTTCAAGACTTCCCCAGATAGTAGCTTCTTGGCAGCATTCTACTATGAAAAAAAAATTGAGTAGGATTAAAAATGCTTAAATCCAAGTTCTGGCTATGCTATGAATTAGATCAAGATATTTAACATTTGTAAACCTCAATGTCTTCACTTGTAAACAAAGGTAATAAATAGTCCACAATTTGAATAGATCACAGAATATTGGGATAACCAAATGGGTTGGTGACTTAGTCCTTTAAAACTATTAAGTGGGACAAATGACAGGTCAAAGAACAGTAATGTAAACTTCAGAGATACATTGACCTGTGTTAAAATCTTGGCTCTTTCTCATGACCCTGGGCTAATATATATATGTATGTATATATGTGTGTGTGTGTGTGTGTGTGTGTGTATATATATATATATATATATATATATATATATATATATTTTAACTCTCCAAATAAATGCTGCCATCTATAAAATAAAACTAACTGCTCAGGGGCATTAAGAGAATCAAATAAGATAAAACATGTAAAAGTGGTTAGGGCAGGGCTGAAAACACATTCTAAACATTCATTGTTAGTTTTGATAGTAAATAAATGACTGACCAAATTTGAGTTTTCCAAAACTTTAATCTTTTTCTTTTAAAATTTATTTATTCATTTTCAGAGAGAGTGAGTGTGGACAGGGGAAGGGAAGAGACAGGGGTAGAGAGAGAATCCCAACCAGGCTCTGTGCTGTTAGTGCAGAGTCCAACGTGGGGTTCAATCCCACAAACTGTGAGATTATGACCTGAGCTGCAATCAAGAGCCAGATCTTGGGTTTAACTGACTGAGCCACCCATGCACCCCTCCAAAATTTTAATCTTAAAAAAAGTGAGACATATCTTATTTTTCAACTCTGATTAATACAGAGTTAGCACAATTTATTTGTAAAAGATCTTAAAATATTTTGTTCCTTTTTGATTACCAAAAGTACATGGATTTTTTAAAAATCAATTTTTAATAATGCATTAATGCCATCATATTTGATATTAAAATTGTCCCAAGTTTAGCCATGTGAGGTCCATCTAGCCTGCTCCTACTTTAATGTAAACAGAATTTTGTTCCCATGTTATTTTCTCAGCAAAATAGTATTGATTTATAGCTTTTTGGTACATCAAAATATTCTGGGTTCACATTACCATTTTCCTGGTAGGAAACCTAGATTCACCCATTTCTCCATAGAACCTTTGTTTATTTTAATGTGAAATATTGTTTAGAAACCAATACCTGGGTTTGGTTTTCTAGATGTTTCATTGCCAATGACTTGTCTTTGATTCTGGTTCAGTTCCATGGATGGTGATAAGAAAGATACATATATTTATAATTTACAAGGTTTCTCCTTATCTGTGGATTTTACCTATATTTCTCACAATTTTACCCTGTTTCCCAACAACATCAATATATTTACCCATCTGTTTTACCCTTCATGACACAAAATAATTTCAGAACTATTGAACCAATGTCACTAGGAGCAAACCTACCAAATGAAATACAGGTTTTTGTTTTTGTTTTTTTAATTCTTTCTTTACCCACATCTATAACTCATAAAGGATATTCAGAGAACCCCATTCGAAAGTTCCTTGAATAACTCCCTTTCCTATATGGCTATTTTATCGCTTGATACACACTTGGCTTTATTTGTATCTGCCCCTAATTAATTATATAATTTTTCTTTCCCCCTTATTTATTTTACTTCAATTTTTAAAAATGTAAATCATTACAGATTTTGAAGTTAAAATATACAAAATATATAAATACATATTACACATAAAATATGCAAATACATTAAATATATTATATATAAACATATACAAGATAAATTTCCTTTCTATTATGCCTTCTAATGAGTTCTCACATATTCATTATAGTTTCCCTTTTATTCTTTCCTTTCAGAGACTTAAAAAATAATAAGTATATACATATACACAGACACGCATGCACATATCTCCCCTTGTTTTATAAAAAAACATTCTATATTTGTTATTTTGCATGCTGTTTTCTTCTATAAATAATTCTATATATGTTTTCAAAGGCAAATGCTGTTTTACTTGATACATATTCACTACTGTTGTATCTTCTTTGTGAATTTTGGCCTTCAACCCTATTAAGTTCCTTTCTCTGTCACTATTTTATGGCTTTTGACCTGATACCTACTTTTCCAATGTAAGGATTAAAACCTCTACTTTCTCATTGTTTGCATTTGTCTGATGAAATTTTATCAATTTTTTTCATTGCAATTTTTCTCAGTCACTTGTTGCAGGCATCTCTTATGTTTAGTTGGATTTTCATAATGAGCTATTCTGAAAAATCTTTCTTTTAATAAGTGACTTAAGACCATTTACATAACTTCTTAATATGTTATTATATTTACTGTGTATTATGTAATGTTCATATTTTTTTTGTCTCTAGGCAGTAGTCTATTTTGCTCTTCTTTTGTATCTCCTATGATGTATAGAAAGGTTTGTATTTTTATCCTTAGTGGCTGTCTTTATGTGAATGCTTTTTTAAATCGAGGTATCACTGGCATATAACATAGTAATTTCACTTATATAACATAATCCCATATTTTTGTATACAGTGAACTGATCACCATAAGACTAGTTACTATCCATCACCATCCATAATTACAAATTTTGTTCTTGTGATAAGAACCTTTAAGATTTATTCTCTTACCAAATTTCTAAAATAAATTTTTTAAATGTTTTTATTATAACTTTGTTTCCTTACTGAGGCTTCAACTATTTGATTTCTCAAATGTAATTATACCCCTAATACTTATGTGACAAGCAATAAGCTTATTCAATTTTTTATTTCACCCTTTTCCCATTTTTGATTACCTTATCTCTACTTTGTAATTTCATGTTTCTTCCATCCTTGTCCCCATCTTTTATTCATAAAGCTACAATTAAATGTATTTAGTGTTCAATTTTCATTTAATCCCTCATTAAACCTTATAAAATGTTCAATTTTTCCTTAGGCTTTTAATAAATTATTCTGAGATGATTTCTCTTTTGTTTTTATTCTAAGATGATTTTACCTTTTTCTTCTATTTATTTCTAATTGACTCTCATTTCATATCTTCCTGTTTTTTGTCCACTTCTATTTCAAAATTTTGTATTTCTAATGTGAACTGCTTGTCCATACCTGCACACACTTCCTTAGGCTATATAGTTAACATTGAGTGCTATGTTACTGACTCCTTCTGCGTCATTGTTGGTTTCAGGGAAAGATCATGCAGCATCTAAAACAATTTCCACTTACTAGGGACTGAATAGCATCTCCCCAAAACTCATGTGTTGATGTCTAATCTCCAAAGTGGCTGTATTTAGAGATAGGGCTTTCAGGAGGTAATTAAGGTTAAATGAGTTCATAAAAGTAGGGTCCTAATCCAATAGGGCTGGTGGCCTTATAAGAGGAAAAAGAGATATTTCCCCCTTATTTTCCATAAACATGAACCAAGGGAAGGCCATGTGAGCACACACAAGAAGGTGGCCACCTGCAAGCCAGGAAAAGAGCCCCACCCGTCCTTGACCATGCTGGCATACTGACCTCAAATTTCCAGTTTCCAGAACTGTGATAAACAAATTTCTGTCGTTTCGGTCACCAGCCTATGGTATTTATTTTATTATGGCAGCCAGAACCATTTTTATTTTCAATTTTCTTTTTATAGTAGCTTTGTGTGGATGTTGTATGCATTTTTCTGTTTTGTTCAGTTCTGTTCATCTCATATTTTCATATACAAAAGTAATAGGTTTATCTGGGCCAATGTTGAAAGTTTGGGTTGTTTACTAGAATTTTTAGTTCAAGATCATCACCCTCTATTATTATACTGAAGTTTCTTTAATTAACAGTGCCATTTATTTTGGCAGGTACTGAGAGACAGAATGACTAGTATTTTTTCTTATTTTGTAGGTCTTTTTATTTCTGTAGGATCTTCAACTCCCACTGCTTGCTTCCTTCTTTTCTTTCACCAACAAGACCCCAAGGAATGCTTCCATACTCCAAGTCTCCCCACTCTACCCCAGAGCAGATGCGTTTCCAAAACTTCCTCCATTGGTTCTGTATACTTCTATTTCTTTTCCTTTTTTATCCTCCACTAGCCAGAACTATGATCAACAAGGTCCCTGACACATTCTCTGTATTTCTCTACTCAGGGTGTTTACTCTCTTGCTGTGTGTGATTTTAACAGTGTTTTATCACTTTTAGGTCCCTATCTACTTTTCCTACTTTCTGCTCAATCTTTGACTGACTCCTACATGGTTGTGTGCTCTGAGAATAAATCCATTGAATTTGTATGTTTATTTTACTACCTATAGATAATTTGAAATTTCTAATAGTCTTGGAGTTTTAATCATGTCTTAGATATCAACTGTGGGTAACTTTATTTGCTATTCTCTTTGGCATACATTGTTTTGGAGAAATTTGTGTTTTGTTTTTGGTTTTGGTTTTAGAAATTTTAATTTAGGCAACTACCATTACCTATAGGAATTGGAAGTCAATCATCATTCTCGTTCCTATAACTACTTGATATGACAGATGTAATAGCATTAAGGAAAATAAGTGATTCAGAATATTACAGATCTAGTTCTTTCTCAAGAAAATATCTGTAAATATAACATGCCGTATGGTTCCCATCTGGCGTGCATTGGCTCAAAGTTATCTATTACTGATTTCTTGGCCCCTTTCTTCAGCCCTTTAATTCCAAGTGTTTCTTTGGCAATTTCTCCTGAATGTGTCTTTCCATTTTGATCTTAATTTGGTTGGACTAATTTTATTTGTTCTTAAAGTTCTGTCACTCAGTTTACCCATCTTACTACTTGGGAAAGGATACACACCTCTAAACACTTCTCATCCCTCTGTGTTGCTTGGAAGCTTTAAAAAATGACTTGACATTAAATGAGGGCTTTTAAAGTCAAAGTGCTTTTTAAAGGGAAAGGGATGATGGGGCATCTGGTTGGCTCAGTCAATTGAGCATCCAACTTCAGCTCAGGTCATGATCTCATGGTCTGTGAGTTCAAGACCTGCATCAGGCTCTGTGCTGACAGCTCAGAGCCTGGAGCCTGCTTCAGATTCTGCTCTCCCTCTCTCTCTGACCCTCCCCGACTTGTGCTCTCTCTCTGTCTCTCAAGCATGAATAAAAACATTAAAAAATAAAGAGAAGGGGATGATATTTTATCATTAACCTGCTTTATCTTAGAAGAAATATGTTCAGGTGTTAACTGGTTATTTCAAGGTAATACAGCAAGTTTATATGAATTTCTAGATCTTGGATAATAATCCCTTACCTTATAGGTCTTACACATGGATATATCCTTCATCTCAATTACTTTTAAACTTCAAATGAAATGGTGTTCCTCAAAACTCTAAAAACTACCAACTCACAAATACCTTTTAAACATTTTTAATGTCCAAAAAATTTGAGTATATTTTCAACCTTCCCTATTGGTACTCCTCATTGCTACATCTATTCCATTCTCATTTGTCATTTGTACTTACTTTATTCTTGTATCCACTTGTGTCTGTTTTATTTTACTATCTGTTTTTTTCCCCACAATATGTAGACAAGGATTCTCTTCCCAGTTTATCCTAACTCACTGCTATTTTTGTTTGTTTTAACTATCAACTTCAATCAGATATTTGTCATATGCTGGAAAAGCTCCTCAAAGCACATTTATAACTGAGGAAATTTCCTCTTCATTGGCCTCCCTGTTCCTACACACTCACTACACCCATCAGGTGCACTACATCCCTCTTTTTAACCTCACCATAAATTTCTCAAAGTTTCAATATTCAAATGCTCACTTTTTAACAAAGATAGCAAACAGAAAAAAGAAAATGAGTGAGGTTTAGTTGAAAGCCCCTCAACCAATACATTTCTATTTTCTAGTCTCTCTCTTATGCCCTGAGAATATATTCAGGAGCAAGAAAAGAAAATATGACTTCAACTCGTGGGGGTCTGGGATGAATCTTAACACCAGACTAATTTGCTACAAATTAGTCATTTAGACTAACAGTGAGAAAGATGAGCATTCCAAGGTGAGCAAATTAGAGAAGACATTAGAGGCACAATTCTACCTGGCACTTCTGACATTAGGAGACTTGGAAACACTAGGAAATGATTACTTGGGGAAATGTAAAAACATGTTCAGTTGGTATGATTAGGTTATTCCATTTAAGCATGTGGTGCCCTTAAATATTCTGGGAGGGGAATGACGGGAAGCATGAGGAGTTTTCCAGTAGGTATTGGTATGTGGGGACAACTTATTTCTACTTGATTCAGATTCAGAGTAATTGTGACCCTGCATAAAAAAGAAGGTAAATTAACATCCTTCCAGCCTCTAACGGGGAGCTAAAGCATTTAATAGAAGCCCATTTTTTCCCACCATAATGCACAATTGGCAGAGTTGCTAAACAATAAAAATAGTCATTGTAGACTGTCTGCTTCTGTGTTCACCAATAGCACTAAGAATTGGAGATACATTAGTCCAGTTCAGTTTCCATTATTCTGACTTCTCATTAGAGAAAGGATTGATAACTACAGTTTTGCTAATAGCATATAAAGCTTTTTGTGATCTAGATTTAATTTAGCCTAATTCCCAGCACAGCATGAGCTACTGTACAATCCACGGAATAAGACAACCTAATTTTCTCACTTCATGCAGTTAGTGACATAGAGGCTATGCCATGAGCCATTTGCCATTCTCTTGGTGTGTGGATCTTAATTCACTCTCACTTATCACTTATTAAAATCAAAATCTGCCTACTTATAGAGTCAAGAGTGCAAATTAGAAGAAGGAAAGTCTGATAAATGGTTAGCTCAAATATTTTTAAACAATTTGTAAAGTAAGCATAACTCTAGTTTCATGTCTGTTTTTCACTTATAGCAAGTTCTTCTTTAAATACAATCATTTAACTCATCTGAATATACTCCACTACTTCTCATCTGAAACAGTCTTTTCCAAAGGATATTCCAAGGAACACTTGTTCCATAATATGTTAGTGGATACTCTACAAAGTACAATGGAAGCGTAGATTAAAGTAAAATTATATATTCTTCTTTTCCATGGAAATTCTCATGACCTTTAATATGATAATGTGCATTATGAATCTCTCAAAGTACTGGGGAGTAGGCTGTGTTTCTCAATTTGGCAACAATATCCTCTTTTTATCATTGGTCTTCTCAAGGACCACCAATCATGAATTGGGAAATGCTGATCCAGTTAAGACAACTTCATCTTAAAATATGTAAGAATGGGCCATGCCTCTCCCATTCCTGCAACAGACAATAAACTTATAGGTTCAACAAGTAATAAAATAATCCACGTAACATCTAAGCTGACCTCAGATATTTATGCAAAGGGCATATGATAAAGCATTATCTTCTACATATGAACCATGACAAGGGGCGCCTGGGTGGTTCAGCCAGTTAAGGGTCTGACTTCAGCTCAGGTCGTGATATGGTACATGAGTCCAAGCCCCGCGTCAGCACAGAGGGTGGAGTCTGCTTCATGGATTCTTTGTATTCCTCTTTCTCTGTCCCTCCCCCTCTCGTGTTCTCTCTCTCTCTCTCTCTCTCTCTCTCTCTCTCTCAAAAATAAATAAACATTAAAAAAATTACATATGAACCATGATGGGTCTTCTAATTCATGCAAAATGAGTATTTTAAAAAATTAGTGAATATGTGTGATTTATGTGTTAAAGGAACAGAAGGAGAGAGTTTGAGTCAATATTTGGGAATGGTAAAATATCAGCTAATGTTCCAGTTAGGATTCATTTTTTGCATGAACACATTATAATCCAGCATTCTCTAAGAGAAGGCAACATTCTGAGAGACATGGTACTTGGGCACTTGTTCCACTGGGGATGATACAGTAGCAAATGAATTGAAGAACAAGAGAAAGATGCAGAGCATGTGTCAAGACGCAGGACCCTGATGTCAAGACGCTGAACCTACCATAACAGGCTCTAAGAAGACAGGAGCATCTTTCAAACCTTGGTTTCAGGGGGATAGCAAGGAGCAGCCACCACAGAAGAAAATCTGAAACAATCTTCCAACTTCACAGTTTTTCCTGTAAGTAAATAGTCTTACAAAACAGAAGCACATTGCGGGGTGGGAGGGAGGGGAGGGTGGGTGATGGGCATTGAGGAGGGCACCTGTTGGGATGAGCACTGGGTGTTGTATGGAAACCAATTTGACAATAAATTTCATATTAAAAAAAACAGAAGCACAGAGTTTTTATTTCTAGGACTTTCTAAAAGCTAGGGGCACCAACTGCTGCTCACTTTCCATCCCATCTCATCTCTGTGAATATACACATTGTTTATCATAGGCCTAGAAATCTAGAAAGAGGTTTATAAACTATGTTAATGATAGAACATAGCTAATGATCCTCAGATAGCTATACAGTGGCAGGAGATACAGGTTACTGAAAATACCCAGGAATTTTTAAAAAAGCAAAACTATAATAGTAATATTATAATAATCACCATGTTGAAGGTAGCACACATAAAATTCACTACATGACATGAAATGTTGTTCTAAAAAAAATATTAACTAATTTAACTCAAGACAATTATGTGAGGTAAAGATTATCATTATTCCCACTGAAGATAAAGAAAATGAGACCCAGAGAAGCCAAGTATGCATAGTATTTAAACCCAACTGTTCAATTCCAGACTCTTTATTCTTAACAACTACAATTACCCTGAAGTCTTTTCTGAAATTTGAATTTTAATTGCCAGGGGTTAATAAATCTAATAAAAGTAATTAATTCTTAAACTCCTAAATGATTCATTAGTCAGGCATCTTTTGCATACAGTCAGTGCATTACTTCCCAGGTTTTGAAAACCTATTCCAAATCAAAGGCAATGCCCATATGCTGTGTGGCGATATTTGAGGATCTTTCTTTGAAAGTGGAGAAGCATTTTTCTTCTGTCAAGATGAAGCTGAAATGGTGGAAAGACAGGAAGAGGGGAGTTTGATTTGGTTTTTGTTTATCTCAGGAGCTCTCTGACAATCTGCTGAGCTGCTATTTTATTCAGGGAGACTTTGCAGACCGTGTCAAGACAGCATGCAGACAACTCATTTTTTACTTAGGAAATGTGTGCTTAATGGCTTCAGTGTCTGAGGTTTCCTTTGAATCAAATTTTGTAGTGTGCTTGCTTTGGTTTCATTTCATTTGGAATTTGGCAGAAGAGGAGTTGTGAATGAAAACTCCTCTTGTTTATGAACTTCTGTACAGAAGAGACAAATATGAGTTAATTATGACTCCATGTGAAACCAATATCTTGGTGACTGAAATCTTGATGTGCCTTAATGTATTTTATTATGATACTACATATTTTGAGTGTATTTTCCCTACTCTTCTCTACTTATAGAGCTAATAGTTACCATTAATATTACTGTAGTTTAATATTTTTTACAGGTAGTGATGTTAGTTTACCTTATGCCAATGATTTTTTTTAACATTAACACTGAAGGTACATAGTTTACAAAACTAGCATATTTCAGATTCTAAGGTTTTTTTCTTCTATTCTTTTCCACTATAAATTTGTAGCATGCGTTAAGTGAATAACAATTACAGAAAATCTATATTTATCATCTATCTAGTATCTTCTAATTAAATACACATTGATGTCCACACTAATGCAAAATTCTATATGGATTATATTTAGGTATTAATGCCCTAGAGATATAAGTAAGTCCATCTCCTGTTTCTTCATCAAGACCCTCAAATCTGCTTTGAAGTCACTGTATTCAGAACTATAAATCATTTTTCAGAAATATAACAATGGATAAGAAACAGTCCCAGGGACATTTGATATTATTGATCACAGCTTGTCATGATCATTCAATTGTGTGGGTGAAATCCTACTTGTCAGAGGATATTTTCTTATTAAGTTTATATGATTCTCTCACTGCAGGTTCTCAAGTTTTAGATGCCTGATGTGAATCCTTTGATTTCTTTTCAAAGACAGGAAGAATTTTTTGCTCTATGCCAAGCAGCTATCAGCAGAAAATACAATGATTTTAGGAAATGGGTAATTAAGCTCTAGTATTACTTGATAATGTTGCTATAATAAACCAAAGCATTTATTCTATCACTAATTTAGGAACGCTTATTATCCCACTATCCTGAATACATAAAAGATACACAAAGATGATAAAGTATAAAAGTGTTTCATGCTTTATTTGACTTTGATCTGGAATGATAATTAAGTCACATTGCACAATGTTCCATATCAAATTATTGACATCAATAAAAATTCTGTATATTTTTTAGAATATACTTTTGAAATAAAATATTATTAGCATTTTTACTTTTAGCAATAACAGATGAAAAATCTCCCTAAGATTTAGAATTAGAATGTCCTACCAAACTTAGAAAAGCAAAAGGCAAGAAGGGAAATGAAACATATGACAATCTGAGAATTTATGTAGGGGTTACCTGGCCTAGTGAAAACTGATTCTGAAAGATGACAACTGATTTGAATTTAATACTTATATTTGCATTCAATTATTTTTATAATAGGCAAAAACAGCATAAGTAATTCATAGCACAAGTCATTAAGTAATTGTAGTACATCTATATAATGTAGCATTTCTATCATACTCTTCAGGAATATGAAGAAATTCTATTGATATAATGGCAAATTTAAAAATTAATAAACATTGTATGCATTGTACCTCTTTCTTAGTGGTACCAAGGGCTAGATGCAACATCTGTCCTTTATCTTTAATGGGATATTTTGACATGCCCTAAACCACTGGACCTCTAAAAACTTCAATAAGGCTGAAGGTCCCTGGATTCCTATGAGATTTATTTCCCACTTTACTGTCACATATTTGTCTTACCAAGATATATAGAATAGTTGCTACTTCCTGCCTACCAGGTTCAAACAAAATATCATCAATTCAGTGGACCAAAGTAATATATGGTTGAATAGAGAAACAATCAAGGTCCCTGTGCACTAGATTATGACAGAGGGCTAAATAATTGAAATAGTCCTGAGGTAGGACAGTGAAAATATTTAATGTCCTTGACAACTGAAAGTAAACTTCTACCGTCCTTTCCTAACAGGTGTAGAGAAAGTAGCATGAGCCAGATCAATAGTTACATACAAAATGCCAAGGGATATCCAGGATGTCAGTGCTTCCTTCATCTATATATTTCTCAAAATCTTGGAGAATGGAGGTCCACCTGACCTTCCCAAGAGACACATTTAAGAAGTTGGTGAGCATATCTTCTATAAATCCACTGTAGCACTCTGATCTCTCTGGGCCTTCTGATACCTTCTTCTACATTATTCCAAGGAAATTCTGGTATTTTAGGTACACTGCAGTATAGTCCAATTTTGGGTCCAGACATCAGTCAATAAACAAAACAAACTCGTAAAGTCACTCCCAGATACTCAAGCTAACACACTGAATCCAGAATCTCTGCTTAGTGCACTCATATCAACTTATGCCAAATTAAATAGAACATTCCTTCCATTTTCACACATATTCCTCAAGTTTTGTTGATGTAAATTGGCAGAATCTAGCAAGTCTTTTGGTATTTATGGCACCTCCTCATTGTTCACATTTTGTGTCTGACCCCCAGGAGCCTGCCAGAACTTGAGCACCATCATAGGTCTAGAAGCAATGACAGGTGGTAGAGGTAGATATTTAAAAGGATCAACAATCTCCTACAAGACAACTATAACAGGCCATTTTAGTTTTCCAAGGAAAGGAAAAATAAACACTTCAGACTAGGGAGGAATGGCTACTTTTTCTAGAGAAGAAAGCTTAAGAGTCTTTTTGGGTTCAAGGCAACTCATTTCATTGGAATCTGTTATAAATCCTTAACTCAATTTTCAGTGTCCCATTCTTTCCTAACTGATTCCCTTTCTATGGCCACTACCTCTGTGAGTTCATAATCAAGCATGCTGTAGTGAGTCTCACTGCTCTGCATTAGGAGGGTGGTGGAGAGTTGAAGAGATTCTAGACATGGAATAGGCATGAGCAAGGACAAAATGGATCCTGTCCACCCAAGTACATCAATCCCTCCTAATCTCTAACCCACAATGATCTTCAGAGCATAGTTGTTGCTTCACTTCTGCCTCTCAAATATCATGCAACTTCACTTTTAGACAATTCTAATCTGGTAGAACACAAGGAAGGATACTCTAGGAAATACAGTGTCTGATATAACCATGTTAACAGTAGGAAAATCCCACACAGTGGGTTAAGGAGTTTATTATGAGGCAGACACTGTGCTAAACCCTTTACGTGTATTATTTAGTTAATCTTCATAACAATGTTATGAAAGTAGTGCAATATTTATCTTTGTTTTTTACTTGAAAAATATTGAGAATAGAAAAATGATTTTAAAAAACTACACATAAACATAGAAAAGAAATACATAGAAAAGAAAAATATGTCCCCTCCCTCCCTCCAATCTCATCTTCCATCTGTGCACCCCCACCCTACATGTAACTATTGTTAACCTTTTGTTGTATTTTCCTTCTGACTCTTTCCTTGTGGAATAATAAGACTATCTGGAGTAATTCTGATGGCTTGGTAAAGACCCTTGCAATACTTTCTGGGAACCACATAAATTTCCCAAGTTTCTTATAATCTTCAGTGAGGAGATAAGGAAAACATAGACTATGATTGTGATGTAAATCCCAAAGTAGCATAGGGACTGAGTCTAACACAGTTTAATATAAGGAAATAAAGAAATGTGATATTTCTTCCACACCTGAGTTTATAAACTAACATTTAGTCTGGGTACTTTAGCTAGGGTTCTGGAATGAATTCCTTATTAACTCTCTTTCCCTACTAAACCACATTATAGTAAGAATTACTGTAGTCCTTAATTCTATAATAAGCAGGTGCCTCACTGGATTCTTTGCTAACCTCTAAGCTTAGCCTTCTTGGTCTTTACCTCTGCTGTTTAAAAATAGATCAGGAAAGTAAAGCATTTGTTCCATCATAATGCTTGAGGTCAACTATATTACTGTCTCACAATTCTTTCTTCATTCCCTGCTCTTGCCATCATTTTCCTGTGGAGAGAGAATAATTATCCACCCCATTTGGGCTTGCCATATAACCTGCTTTGACCAGCTGAATTTGAGTAAAAGTGATAGTGTACAGTTATAAGCAGGGCAGATCTTGACCTAGAGCCTGAAGCAAAGCTGCATGGCTGACTTTCTAATCCCTGAATGGCGAAAAAAAATTTCTGTGCTGAAAAATCATACCAGTCTGCAGTTGATCAATATACAGTGTTATCACAGCAATAATTAGTCTTTCTAACTATAGGTATGGAAGGACAGAGTGTCCTCTAGTAGTTGGACAGAGAACTCAATACTAGATGTATGTTAATGATAATATTCAAGAGAAAAATCTTATATTAGAGTCCAAATAAAGATTTCTTAAATAAATTAATACTTGACAGGTTATCTTTAATTCTTGGCTAATTCTTGGTAACCGATAAGCTAACTATCAAAGTGTTTAGTTTGTGGCCAAAATCATACTAAAAGTAAATGAAAATGAAAGCAAATATCAAAATGCTCAACTCAAAAAGTTGGAAAGAGGATCATAAAAAAGTGTAAGGAATACAAAAGGAAATAAGAAAGATAAATGCAAATATTACTAAATTAAACATGAGTAACAGAGGGGCACCTGGGTGTCTCAGTCGGTTAAGCATCTGACTCTTGGTTTTGGCTCAGGTCACAATCTCACAGTTTGTGAGATGGAGCCCTGCATTGGGCTCTGTGCTGCCAGTGCAGAGCCTGCTTAGGATTCTCTTTCCCTCTCTCTCTGTCTCTCCCCCACTTGTGTACGTTCTCTCTCTCTCTCTCCTTCTCTCAAAATAAATAAATAAACTTAAAAAAAAAAAAAGCAGAATAGTGAATCTAACAACCAGATTTTTTTTCTGTTAAAAGAGCATTAATAGTCAGATTTCTAATAAGTCTAATCAAGATAAAGGGTAAATATAAAGATATAAAATTAAGAATGATAAAATAAATATAAATTGATGAGAAAGTAAGAAATTATAAATAAGATACATTTTGACATGAGACAGAGTTGAAATATTTAAATTTCAAAACAATAAACAAACATCTTAGCAAGCAAAAGTTTAAAATTATTTTGTTAACATGAAATCAACCTACAGCCTCATAATTAACAGCAGAACACTAGAGAAACGTCCATTAAAACAGGTAGCAAAAGTTTACCCAGTATCATCATTGTAATATAATTCTATTCTGGGACCCTTCCCCAATGAATAATATCAAGAAGAAATTAAAAGTCAATTATTCCTTGAAAATGACTATCCTTCCAGTAAATGCAAGAAATAAAAAATAATCTTCTAGAAACAAAAGGAAAATTGATAAAAGAATCAATAGAGAGCTATACACTAAAGAAGCTTACAAAAATCATTGGGTGTGGGGCACCTGGGTGGCTCAGTCAGTTAAGCATCTGACTCTTGATTTTGGCTCAGCTCATGATCCCAGGGTTCATGAGTTCAAGCCCTGCATCAGGCTCTACACTCGCAGCACAGAGCCTGCTTGGGATTCTTTCTCTCTCCGTCTCTCTCTCTGCCCTTCCCCTGCTAATGCTCCCCCCCACTCTGTCTCAATAAATGAATAAACATTTAAAAAAAAGTCATTGGTGCTGTATAATCCAAGAAAAACCAAGAAGTAGAAATTGTAATTATAAATATATCTATATCTATACCTATATCTATCTTATCTATAATTTGCAATGCTAATAAAAAGTATAAAAATACATAAAAAGTAAATTTAAGAAGAAATATGCTGGACATATATGGAAAAAAAAGCTATAAAATTTCACTAAGCATCTAAAACCAAGACTGGAGTAACTGGAAAACCACACCTTGCATCTAGCTGAGAAGAGAAGACTTTTAAGAGTTTTCTCAAAATATTAAGTAGGTTTAATGCTATTTAATCATATCCCAAAGTGGTTGTTTTTAGAACTGACAAAATGGTTCCAAAGTTTATCAAGAAGTGTGAATGGATTAAAAGATTAAAGAAAACTTATAAAAAGAAAAGGAGGGAAATTTGTTATGAAAAATAATTAAAACTGCAAAAGCTATAAATAGATTATGTAAGAATTGAAAGAAAAATAGGTAAATGGAATGAAATTAAATTTCCAGGAACAGACCTTCATGATGATGTTAGACAACAATGAAAGTAGCATCATAAATCTGTTGGGGGAAAATGACAGAGAGTGTGTGAAGTTTATTCAATATATAATGCTGAGATTATTGGTAAACTTCTTTGAGGGGGAAAATATATACTCACATAACAATATACAATAAGATTAATTCAAATTAATGAAAGAATTAACTGAAAATAAAATAAGAGGAGAAAATGTTTGGTAAAGATCTGACAGATCTCAAAGTAGAGAACTACATTTTTTTATTTTGAAAATTTATAAACACAAAAAGCAGTGAGACTAGCATGACGAATTCCTGTTTCCATGTCCAGCTTTAGCAATTAACTACATTCTGCAACCTTCTGTGACATTGATAAACCAAGAAAAATTCTACATATTTGACTGTGTAAATTTATGTTAAAAGAAAAAAATTAAAATCCAAACAATATATTTTTCATATATCTTTAAAAAATTTATGGAGAATATTTCCTGTGACAATTAAGTAGATAAAAGTAATTATACTCTATACAAAACTCAACAAAAATAAAAAATACAGCATCTTCAATTAAATAAGATAAACCACTCCAAACTCAAAACACAAACTAAGAAAAATGTCTGCTAAACATGAAGCTCTGTGAAGCAATTGAGGGAGGATATAACCTTCCATACTTCAGGGAAGAATATTCAAGAAGAAAATGGTGCAGCTCTGTAAGATCCCAGCATGATTAATTGGGACTGATAAGAGTCATAGCCATGTGCCAGAGACAGGAGGAGTAAACAAGGTCCCTGTGGCGACCTAGTTCCATATTGCAGAACAGCAGAGTACCATTCTAGAAGTCAGTTAAAATGAGAAACAAGAAATAAACATAGTGAGGGGTGCCTGGGTGGCTCAGTTAAGCGTCCCACTTAGGTTCAGGTCATGACCTCATGGTTCGCGAGTTCGAGCCCCGCGTCGGGCTCTGTGCTGACAGCTCAGAGCCTGGAGCGTGCTTCGGATTCTGTGCCTCCCACTCTCTCTGTTCCTCCCCTGCTCATGTTCTGTCTCTGTCTCTGTCTCTCTCTCTCTCTCTCGCTCTCAAAAATAAATAGACATTAAAAAAAATTTTTTTAAGAAAGAAACATAGTGAGAAGGAAAAACCAAAACAATTATTCTTTGTAGTAGATATGACTAAATATTTGGAAAACACAACACAACACACTGAAACATATATTACAATGGGACAAAATATAAATCAGGAGATGGATAACAAAATCAAAATATAAAAGTGAAAGGTTTCAATATATAAACCAAAGTGAATTAGAATATTTAATGGATAAATAGATCTTGTTTCCAATAGGGATAACAAAAGAAGATAAAACATTTAGGAAGAAACTTAACAAGAATTGTGTAGGGTTTATACAAAGAAAACTTTAAAACCCTAATGACTCATACTTAAAAGCCTTAAATAAATAGAAACTCATTACTTGTTTGTGGAAACTAAAATTCTACATTGTAAAGATGTTAATTGTCTCCAAATTAATCTATTAAAGCAGTTATGACTAGAAACAAAATAATTTGAAAGTAAAATTTTAACTTTGATCTGTTAAAACAAATATACAGAACTAGCCAAAAACATCAAGAAAAGAAAATTGAGGGAGGAGCCCTGCAGAATATTAAAATATAAAAAGATTACATAAATTAGCTTGGTATAAATAAAGAATAATGCAGAAGAATCACCTAGAATTCATGTTAAGTCTGAAATTTTCCTGTGGGTCAAACATTAAAAATTCTGATTTTCTAGGTCAGGACTACAGCATGGAAATATGCCATTTTATTATAACAAGAGTCCCAGACGATTGTAACACAAGTACAAATATCCTTTCTTAAATAATCTACCCATTTAAGGAATTCTTTCACCACCAAACATACCATCTGATGCTGTCTGAATACTAAAGGCACAGCCAATGACTTGTATTTAAAACTAAAAACTCAGAACTGTTTATGCCTATTGATGCTAAATAATTACCTAGTTTAATTACATATTATGTAAACCCATGAAATGTGTGTTCAAAAAGAAAAGTATTGCCATGAAAACTAAATGTTTTAGAAAAACATAATAAATGTAAATTGCTAGAAAAAAATCTTTTCAACTCTGTGGATGAGAAAAGGTTATGCCCTATTTCAAAGAAAGATATAAGCATCATTAATGCAAAACCAATGACACAAAATTAATAAAACCATAGTCAAAGAAAAAGCCTAAGATCTCATTCAACAGACTGCAAATAAATGTGCATTCATATCTTTTAAATTAAAATAATTAGGATTCTGTATATTTTTTATGATTGATGTAACCAGTTTTTTGGTTGTTGTTTTTTGGTTTTTTGTTTTGTTTTTAGAGAGAGTGTGAATAGGGGAATGGGGCAGTATGGAGAGAGAAGGAGAATATTAAGCAGCTCCATGCTCAGCACAGAGCCTGTCATCTAGCTAGATCCCGTGACCCTGGGATCATGACCTGAGCTGAAATCAAGAGTGTGACCGATGCTCAACCGAGTCACCCAGGCACTTCTTAAATTATTATCGAGAAAATACTATTTCTAATCATGTTGGCTAAGGCGACATCTTCTCTAATAAAAAAAAAAAAAACACAATTTGAGAAACACTATAATATACAAATAGATGAATCCAATAGAATATTCAGAGATGAACCAGTTAAATAGGAAATCTGAAAAATATGTATTCCAAACAGATAGCGAAAAGACAGATACATCAATACAGGATGCAGAGAAAATTCTACTAGTCTTACAGAAAAATATAGGTGGATCTTTTTCATATTCTCACAAAACAATACACTTATTTAAAAGAAAAAAATATACTAATTACGGTCAGAAACATACAAAAAAGGCACTAACATTCTAACACGTTGTAATAAGAACTCTCTTTTAAGCATGACATTGTATATAAGCCATATAGGTGTTAAAAACCAGACAACAGGCTCCAAACGGGGCAGCTTATGCTAAGTCCCACTCCATCAAACTGAGACCTAACTTAATTACAGTTCTGGCTTTCCCAGAAAAGCAAACTTAAAACCAATCAGGATTCACCTAAATAGTGTTATTTAAATAATCTGCCTCCTAGATGCCTGCCATTCCCCCAAAGGAAAGTAATTGCAATAACCAATCTGGGGGTTTTTTTGCTGTTTTTGTTTATTTGTTTGTTTGTGCCTAACGTAACCTCCTTGTTCCTGCTCCCTTCTGCCTATAAAAGTTTTTCATTTCGCAAAGTTCCTCAGAGCTCCTTCCTACCTGCTATATTGGAAGCTGCCCAATTTTTGCACAAATAAACTTAAAAATTTTAATATGCCTCAGTTTATCATTCAACAGTTCTGTGAGTAACCTTGAGAAGGAACCTAACAAGGCCCGTCAGCTCCCGGGAACATCCAACAACCAACTGTACGTACCTGTTGGGCCCCTGGAGCTCGCCGCTTTCTCGCTGCCTCAAGACAGGGTAGCTAAGTCCTTATGGATCCTTCACAGTTTTGCCTTAGGAGTTTGAGACCTTTTTTTTACCATTTCTTTTTCCAGACTGGGCCCAAAAACTGGCACAAGAAAAATTGAGTCCCCCTTAAAAATCGGACCCAGTGTAAGAGCCAGCCCGGGTCTGACTTAAAAACCGGACAGAACCAGGATCGGACCGGTTCCGGCCCGGAAATCAGAAACCAGAAACCAGGCTAGTTCCGGGGGAAGGACCTAGTCGGATTTAAGCAGGACTGGCGCCAGTGCGATGCCTCAGGTGAATAAAATTTCGTTTAAAGCCTGAACGAGCAGGTTAATCTTACCAAAGATAATCTTGAATTACAGTGGCCACAGTGGAGAACGTTTAACCTAGATAGGTTTATCCATTTACAAGGTGTCCTAGACAAAAAGGGAGCTCAGCCAAGCACTCACCATAAAGGGGACAGGGAAAATTATTTTTCTTACTTTACAGTTTCTCATAACCAGGATAATACCTGCTGGGACATTGCACTCACTCCAGAGCCTGCAGACAGGATCCTGGGAAAACTGGCAGACCCAAGCAAAAGTTAATCAAAGTCAACCCTCCTAGATTTCGAATAGAGGTGCCTGGTTGAGAGAGAAAGGTAAAATTTCACATTGTCACTTTCTTTCCAAATTTAGATTATCAGGTTAAAAACATCTGTAAGAATTAGATCTTTGAACTGTGACTCTTGAATTAGCTTTAGGGTGCTTATTAGCTGTCCGTCCTTTATCTCTCAGGGACAGCTATTGCCTTGTTTGTCTTTTTGTTTCCTGAGAAGTTGGCTTGGCAACCATCAGATTGGGGGCCCCCAAAATATGGGCAGACAGAAATGTGTGTTGCATTCCATTTGGGGGTATAGACTGTTGCTATCTCAGGGATCCTGGCATGGTGCATACAAGTAGAGAATTTTCTAATGCCAATTCATTCATTAGCCCAGAATCAAAGCAAGACCACTTCTTCCTTTTTTTGACCTTCCTGTATCCAGTTGTTTCCTAGAGTTAAGGATTCTCCATTGATGCTCTATTTATTAGTTAGATGACAATATGTGCTCATATATTCTTTAATGCTTACAAAACACTAACCTTGACAGGATTGACTTCAAAAAGCTGAGTTTCAGGTTCACCTACAAGATAACTCAAGGATGATAACAGGGGGCAAAAATCAATTTCCCATTGAAAAGGATGACTTGATGAGAAATCAGAAGGATGTCCAATGATTCAGGGGTAGCCACTACATAACTGAACAGCTTAAGTGAAAGTTGTTCATCCTTATTAAGTATGAAATCAGTAATCAAGACTCACTTGAGTAAAAGTTAAAGTGTGTTTTGAGACAAATTTTAGTATTATTACATTTTTTTATCTTTTCTGCCTTTAATTTTTACAATCATAAAAGATTAACTAGGACACTCTTTTTGGTGATATTTAACTTAGAAATATTAATACTTGACATCTTATAAATATATAGAAGAAATCTAATACATATTTATTAATGGAAAGCTGTATATTTTGTAAATGTGAATTATATCTTTTATGTAATTTATCATGGCTAACATTAACATATGTATCTATGCTTACATGATAGCTTTTAGGAAATTTCAAAATGTGGTAGATAATAAGTTGACCAGTGTCTGCTGTTTAGGGAAAATTGCTTGATTTTTTTTTTTTTTTTTTTTTTTTTTTTTTTTTTGCTTTTAAATAATTGGTGGCTGGGTTTGGCATAATATGGGAAATCCCTGGTTGGTGTTGCTCTGAGGATGAAACAAGCATATATCACTTGTACCCCCCAAAAAGGATGGTAGTTCTAGAACTTTCCAACACTCATTGGGCAAGGACTAGACACAGTTATTTGGTAGAAGTTGACAGAACTATTTAATGAGTTGGAGCCCAGCTGTATATCCCAAAGTCATTAAAAGAATTTCCAAGATCTCTGTGAAGTGTAATTTATTCAATAGAAAAGAAGTCAAGTAAATTAAGGAGAAGTAGAAATTTCAGTAAAACAGAGTTCTCCTAAGAGTAGTTATTCTATCTTCCAAGAAATAAATTGGCCAAATTCTAAGGTTTCGATAAATGTCCCCTTTCCTAAACTCTCAAAGAAGATGAATGGGACAACATCACTGAAAACATCTTTAGGGATTTTACTAATGGTAATTCACTCTGAGCAGGAGCTGTACATTCTTATTATGTAACATTTCTTATCATGGCATAGCTTTGCACCTGCACTGTACTATAGCTCTATCTTCAGATAAACAATAGGAACCCCGTTTCTCTCCATAATATGAATGCCTTGGTGTCTTAATATATATGGAAATTACCTGGAGAAAGATTTAGTGCTACATCTAGCAAGAGTCAATGCTTCTTTTTACTAAAACAAGATATATATTTCTCTCTACATTTTTAACCAATATAACCAACATTTATTCAGGAAAAAAATAACCACCAATCATCGATAATAAAATAATACACACACACATACAAATATGTATACACAAATGCTAACCAACCCCAACGCACACACATACACACAAATAAAACACATTTTCAAGGTGTATTATATGCCAAACATGATATTAGACCCTGGAGGTAAAGAACTGACAAAGGTATACTTCTGCACCAGAAAGTCATAAATTTGGGAAAGTCACAAAGTTTTTAGGGTGTGAGAGGACAAGCCATTCTCACTACACAGAATTGTCAATTAGATGTAACTCCTGCCCTACTCTCTCATTTCATGGAGGGAAGAAGTTGCAACCATAATTAAAACCTTTTTTCTATTAAAAAAAAATCTGCATAACATTAAAATCCAGACCTCAGAAGTTTAATGATACACCAAGGAAAACATAATTTTAGGGATTTAGATAAAGGTCTTTTCTTCCCTACTACCTAGAGTATAGAAGGAAGCTTCTCAAAAGTTTCAAAGAAATCAGTTCTGATAGGGTCCCATGGAGGAGGGAGCAGGATTTGTTGTGTGATTACAGCACAGTATGCAACAACATTACCTAAGAGAAGTGATAGTCACAGACAGCACGAAAGGGCTGCTAGAGTCAGGAAAGGAAACAAGCTGTGGATACCATGTAGTAGACTATGGGATTTATGTCTGAGTAAACATGAGAATCTCCTTACAGTGCCACTGATGGGAAAAAACAACAATGTTATGTGGCTTGGAATACATACAGAGTGATGCTGTGCTGCAAAGTAAAACTGTGTATCTATAATGCATGATAAATAGAGCAGTGCATATCCAAGCCATGTGTAGGCAAATATGGCAAATGTTAAGAATGGTTAACACTGGGTGAGTGGATGTGTACAATTTTAATATTCTTTCTATAATTTCCTGTTTTTCAATTATTCTATGATTGAGAAGAATGCTTTATAATATGTAGTGCTTTATAATGTGAAAAGTTAACAGTGTTAAGATGATTTTCATCTTTACTCTTATTTGGTAGATAAAAGTCATAAAAAGAAATTGGTGCATTATGAAAATCCTCTGGATAGACATCCAAGCACAATAGCTTTAGAAATTCCAAAGTTACTGAATTTTCCTATTTGAATTATCATTTTAGTGTATAAAATGCATTGTTATGTCCAGCATTGGCTTAAAGTTATAGAATAACAGTCCATAAAATATTTTTTCTTGTTGTTGGAGCACATATTTACCTATGTGCTGAACTTATTATTTTTGAAAAAGCAAAAGCTGCTTATTCTTTCAAGAGTAAAATTGTAAAAGTTTCATTTAAAATCATATCATTGTGTAAGATTATATAAATAACTTTTTCTCTAGCTGAATTTTATCTTTTATTTGCCATCCAGATGCAATGGAGAAAAAAATAAAAAAATTCTAGGCTATATAAAAATATTGCTAACATAACATTTATTCTCCACTTAAATAGCAATGCAGGCACACTGCAGAGGAAATATTTCCATATGGCATGCATAAACACTCTGGTTATTGATCCCTTAAGAGTTTCTGTGTGGTAATATGTTTGAAGACTGAGGAAATATTCCTACTGCATTTTCCACGTTATATTTTGTATATTATATTTTTTGTATATTATATATTTTTTTTATTTTTACTTTAAACCAATGAAGGTCTTCATTACATTTTCTGTCATATACTACTCTTAACTGCTGTCAAAATTGTTGATACTATTTACCTTTGAACTCAGAAAACTGATTTTTAAGGAGAACCAAAGATGCGATATATATATATATATATGTATACACACACATATATATACATTGTATATACACACTACATATATGTATGAATGTATGTACTTACACATGTACATGTATATACACACATGAATACATATAGTACATAATGGGATTTTATGCTTGAAAATATGAAAAATAAATTATGGCAGACTGGAAAGTAGGTGGGAAAAGGTGTGACTGAAACCAAAAGGGGTTTGCCCAGGGAGAATTAATGTCAAATTCAGGGAAAACAAGTAAAGTTGGTTTCTTATTCCCCATCTCTGCTCTATTTTTTGATATATCTCTGTTAATATAGTATTTTTCATTGTGTTTCTCAGAATATTAATCCCTGGAAATTCTAGTAAGAAAAAAATGTGTAGTCAAGAAATATAGGAAAAGCTGCCATAGTATATTTCTTTCTGCAAGAATCACAGTGTGTATTCACATATCAACGGCTCTGAGAAGTCCTGTGATAAATAAATCTAGCCAATTTTTCCTAAACTTTATACTGCAATGAAATGTATTTTTAAGGTAATACTCAAGAGTGCCCATAGAAATACATTTTCCAGTCACTATCTTTCATTTTCACATTTACCTTTTAAACATTTAATTCATAAGTGTTTTAATTTCCAATTTTGCATTATTCTGAGTTTTCCTCCCATTCTTTTAAAAAAATTTTTGCATTTTTTCATAGTTCTTATTCTTTCACTTGGTCTAACACCCTTAACTATTTCATTTGTTTATTCATCAATGTTTATTTAAAGCTCTATTTATTCAGTTTCTTTAACATAATTCTCTTTCCCCTTCATCCCACTCTTCCAACTACCTTTTTCAAAACCCTGAGCATTTTTATGGACTCTATTTTTATTACAAATGTTTTCCTCCCAACTTATTCACTTTGCAAATTCCTACTTATCCCCTCTCCACATACATAGACATAAACACATAGGGTGTTATATATTCACTATGTACTGCCTTAGTTCTGGATGTTTTCATTATCACAGCACTTTTATGTGATTGGCTTTGCACTTATCTCTCACACTACAAGCTCTGAGATATAGGAACTATGTCCTTTTTGTTGTTACATCCTAATCTGTCATAGCGCACAGAATATTTACACAGTTTTTAATTGTGTATGGGTAGTGCTGCTAATGTGACTACATTCTTCAAAGACTTTTGGACCTGTTCACACAAAGAATATATCATAAGTGTTTTACTATTTGAATGCAGTTGCTTCATTGTAAAGGTTTTCATTGTTGAATAGGTCCATGTTTCCATCACTGAACAGCAGTTTTTTAATGGAGTCATTGATTCCATAGACACAGGTAACAGCACTTTGTGCTTAGTGCTTAACAAATTTCTTACAAATATTAATCTGAACCAATCAGTTTTTGAGAAGTGACTTGTGCTGATTGACATTGTTAGAACAGTGAAAACATCCAAACCTGTTTTTGTGTAAAGAAAAAGAAGGAAGGAAGGAAGGAACGAAGGAAGGAATGAAGGAAAGGAGAAAGAAGGATATTTTTCTTGCTTATAAATATCAGACACCAAAAAATTCCTAACAGATAAATTTGAAACCATTCAGATTTAAATGAGAAATGTGTGGTTATTAACTATGTTATATTTTTGGCTTATTTAAAATAACAAATATGCTATAAGAACCAAAAATATCTGTTTTCAAAAAGCAGATTACATCTAATTGCAAAACAACACGTGAGAAATTTTAAAACCAGAATAACAATATAATGAAAAAACTTAATGAAATGCATTACTTCATTCCAAGAAAATATTAAATATTTATTATGGCCTGATAGGTTGATTCATTTGGGTAATCAATAATTAATCACTCTGAAAGCTTCAGATCCTTTATAAATATCAAAGACTTTTAATAATTGCTTTACAAATCCTAAGTAGCATAGAATCTACAGACTTCATATATCAAGGGAAATGAATACAAGTTTAAAAGATGACTGCTTTAAAATGAATAAACTAAATCCCAAAAGTTCATATTTTGAAATGTTTGCTGTTATAAAAGAGATCAGTGTGCTGACAGGAAGGTAAAAATAATACCATCTCTGGGCATAGATAGAGCATATGTCTAAGCAAAAATGCCAACAGAACAAACTCACTGCCAATTCTTCTTTTGAAAATATTAAATATGCATCCAACTCACAATAGATCTGGATAGAAGAGTAAAAAAAAGTAACTTATGCAAGTGAAATTCACAGATTATCACTTCAGCCATTTGTATTAACTCTATTCTCCAACTATATAAGAAATATTAGAATTAGCCATGTTGAGTTTCAACTCCTTTACTGCTCATCCTCCAACTGTAATAACCATAATTTTGAGGACTATAATACTAATGATTGATACCAGTTTCACAGTCATTGAGTGTTTGGTGCTCAACACCAAGAACTTCACATATATAATCTCATTTAATTCTCTTGATACCTTATCGGTAGACTTTATTATGGCAGAACCCCACCATAATGTCATAATTGATGTATAAAATTTTCAATTGCATAACATATGAAGTAATATTAGTATAAGTGTAATTAAATGATTAGGTTGAGGCTGCCCAAGATTTCCGATGAGGCAGATCAGGAAGAGGGGGGAAAGGATTGAGATGGAGCGGCCATGCTGGTCCCAATTATAGCTTGGTGTCATCTAGTAACAGCTATCAACTCTGGCTTAATATTTCCATGTGTCTGACAATGATAGTTTGGACTTCTAGGTCATAGGCATCAGTTCCAGGAATCTTTCAGAGCCCATTTGGTAAAACAGATATGGGGCAATTGGGCTAAGAAAGTGCTAGGGACTTGGAGACTCACTCTCCTTCTTGGATGAAGAAATCCAAATGGGCTAGCTTGTCATTAACTCACCTGGCATTTCATTCCAATCCAAATACCATCATGGCTACCTTCCACACGTAGTATGACTAATGGAATCTAGACAGAGAAGAACCCAATTAATTGCATTATCTGAATTTTTATTCTCATCAGATATTGTACTTTTATCAAATCTGGTTTAAGGAATATAAAACTAAAACTTATAGAAGTTAAATAACTTGTCCAAAATCATTCAGCAAGTAAGTAGAAATCAAAAATTAATCCTAGGGCTCTTTCTCTTTTGAAAGTAACAGAAATAAGTCAGCACCAGTTAATAAAAAAGGTGAAAAATAGTTTAAGGATTCAGATATTGACTCATGACACTCAAATTCAGAAGACAATCAGGAATAAGCTGGAAAGAGCTGATAGAATAAAAGGCAACAGAAATACACCTCATTGTTTGCTTCTATGTCAGTTTCACTGTGCTGTTGTTCCAAACTGGCTTTCTTTGCTACCATTTCTGTGACAGAAATAGATCTCACCAGCTTCCAAATATTATTTTTTTTTTATTTAAGAGATAATAACATTAAAATCTTCAAGGGAACATTTATTGCGTATGTCTTGGGTTCCAGATATTTTTCTGGGTGCTGGCCACACAAAAATAAACAAGATATGATTCTTGCTCTTGAGGAAGCTACAGTTCAGAGGAAAATGAATATGAGTAAGCAAACAACATCTACTTAATATGGAAAATGCTAAAAATAAAGTGCTTCCTAAGTGTTTCTTTTCTTTGTTTTAAATTTTTTTTAAGTTTACTTATTTTGAGAGAGAGCAAGCATGTGCGTGCATGAGCAGGGGAGGGGCAGAGAAAGAGGGAGAGAAAGAATCGCAAGCAGGCTCTGCACTGTCAGCACAGAGCTCCCGAAACATGAGATCATGATCTGGATTGAAGAGTCAGACGTTGAACCGACTGAGCCACCCAGGCACCCCTGAGTGTTTCTTTCTTTCACACTTCCCCCTGAGTTACAGCAGCCTCGTAGCTTACAGATCTGATCATGGAATTTCCCTGTTTAAACCTTCCATGAACTTCTCAGACACTAGGAATAAAATTTAAACTCATAACCACAGTCTAAACTTTCTACAAGAAATAGCCCTGGGGCACCTGGGTGGCTTGGTCCATCGAGCATTAGACTCTTTATTTCAGCTCAGGTCGTGATCCCATGGTTGTGAGATCGCGGGCTCTGCTCTGAGTCTGGAGCCTGCTTAAGATTCTCTCTCTCCTTCTGCCCCTCTCCCGTGCTCACACTCTGTCACTCTACAATAAAAATAAAAGAAATTGCCCTGCTTATGTTTCCAATTTCATCGCCTACCATTCTATCCCTTGCTCCTGCCACAAGCCAAGCTCATTCCTACAAGAGAAGACCTTTGCCCTCCCAAATCCCTGTGCAAGGAAGATGCCAATCCTATATCTCGGCTGATTTCTTCCTGTAATTCATCTTGTGTCAAATGTCACCTCCTCAGAGAGGCCTTTCATAACTAAGATATAAAAATCACTCCCTCTTTAGTTACTTTTCATTATCATGCCGTTTTACTTTCTCATGGCACTTATCACTAACGTGTTCCTGTTTAATGTCTGTGACTCCCACAGAGTCAGTTCCATAAGTGTCTGTTTCCCTCACACTAAGTGCCCTAAAGTGTAGAACAGCTCCTGGTATGTGCAGACATTCCATATAATTCTTGATGGTGTTATGCCCAGAATTCGTGATCCCCAAAGACCACTAGGGAGCCGGGTCCGATGCAAAAGCAAAAGAGCCTTTATTCGAGCTAGCTCAAGCTCAATCCCCTACCTGCACCGACGCAGCGGTGAGATACCAGGGAGAGAGCGAGTTTCAAAAGCACAAAGGTTTTATAGGGGTCTAGGGGCAGTTGGTGAGGTAATGGCTGTGGCCTCAGCCGATTGGCTGGGGAAGGGTCGGAGTCCTGTTACGCAGGTCGCTGGGCGTGTTTTGATCAGGAAGTTTGAATGGGTGTGCGGGAGGGTACTCAAGGGGAGGAGGCGAGGTCTGAGGTTTCTGTGATTTTCCCGGAAAAGGGGTCATGTCGGGGACATAGTCACTCAAGGTGGAGAACAAAGAACAAGATTGAGTCGGCCAGCGTAGGCCCGCCCTTTCAATGGAATAAATGAATGAATGTGCAGTATGTGGGACAGGCTTAGCAGACGGATCTTTGGACAAACACAGAGATTCATGTAAAACTTCCTAGAAGAGAAATTCCCTTCAGTCTTAATCTTCACATTCAAATTTTCAGACACTTCCAATACTTCTCATGATATCGTTTCTATAACAGCTTCACAGTCCAGATAGCTATTTGACAAATTGCAGGTTTCAGTCTCTCTCTTAAAATATGACTAAAAACTGAATACAGTAATTCCAAAGGAGTCTTTCTAGCACAGAGAATAGTCAGATATGTATCACTTATGATATGTTTCTTGCATTTCTATTAGTTCAAACTAAGAACAGGGTAACTCTTAAATAGCATAAACCAATAAAACAATGCTGGCTCAAATGTTGGTAATGGTGAATTAAACTTGCATCACTGTACTGGTGCTAAGCCTTATTCCATAGAGTGACAATTTGTATCTATACCAAAATACTGATGTTTCCCTCCATCCCATTAAATTGCATCTTACTTGTTTCAGCCTTGTATTCCAAACAATTGAGGCCATTTTTTCCCTTTTTTTTTTATCAATATTTAATCGCCATACAATTGTATCAATTTTAGATGTACAACATATTGATTTGGTGTGTGTATTTATTACAAAAGAATTACCACAACAAGATTAGCTAACATCCATCCATCACCACACATAGTTACAGATTTTTTTCTTGGGATGAGAACTTAAGATCCAGCTCCTTAGTAACTTTCAAAAATACAATACAGGATTAACTACAGTCAACATGCTGTAGCTTATACCCCAGGACTGATTTATCTCATAACCAGATGTTTGTAACTTTTGACCTCCTTCACTCATTTTGATTGAGGTCATTTTGAATGTTCATTTTATGACCCATCATAATTATTTATCTCACCTAGCTTTTTGAGAGCAGCAAATTTTAAGTAAAGTTTCTCTGTCACCCTCCGAGTTACTGATTAAAACGTGGATGGTGAATCAATATTTCTCTACTGCTAAACCTGCTCCAAATTGATCTTTGATTTGACTGCTTATCTCTATTTTTCTACAATTATAATGGAAGAGATTTTGTCATCTTCCTCTCATATCACCAGTGTCGATATATTAATGAGGTTTTCTCAACTTTTTCAAGGTGGAGGTTTTATAAGAGATAGAAAAGATGAAAACCAAGCAAGTTGAAGCATATTCTTAATGACATATATGATAATAGGTTTTTAACACTTGAAAGTGTATTCCCTGTAATATGTAACTATAAAAAATAAAATTTACCTCCATCCTGACCCGAATAAGTACTGATTTTTATTTTTCAATGTTAAAATTTCAAATTTAGATGGTAATTTTAAGTCATTCACCTATTTTTCTATACAAATAAAGATTTTTTAAAGCTTGAGACAAAAAAAACAGAGGAAATTATTTAAATCAAAAGTGGCTATGTTTTATTAGCAAAGATGAAAATCTGAAATAAATCGATGATTTTCTGGGAAAATTAGCACCACTGACAATGAAAGATAAAAAGCCTAAAAAGAAAATCCTCCCTTACAAAAAAGTAATTTTAAAACTATCAAAGAGATATTCCACCCTCCAAAAAAGGTATCAGTTTCAGATGACTTCACAAGGAAAATTATCATGTAATTCAAGATGGCAAGAAAAGGAAGAGAACTTTCTAATATTTTTTCCCCTGAGCTATATCAGAAATCAGTTTCCTTCATGTATACAAAGAGCAACCATTAGGAATAAATAATGGGAGAAATGCCTGCAATTAAAATACCAGCAAGCATTAAAAAAAAAAAAAAATACAAGCAAACATGATTAAATACTAAAGAATAATTTTAACCAGAAGGTTATGCTACATTAGTAAATGTCCCAAATGTTGGCTTACAAGAACAAATGTTTACTCCTCATCCATATTCCATGTCTGGACAGTTGACTGCTTATATATCCCATATTTTCTTCATTTGGGAACTCAGATTAAAGGATCATTAGCTATGAAAGATATGCTGGCCTCACAAGCAAAAGGAAAAGGCTGATGGTTCCTAAGCTTTCTGTTGATGAGTAGCATAGGTCACAACTGCCCAGATGGTCAAAGCAAGTAACAAGGCCAAACTGCTGCCAATGGGGCGAGGAATTATAATCCTTCACTAGGATGGTAGTGAATAATTGGTACAACAACAACAAAATCTACTACCTGAATTAATTGCAACCCTCATAACAAACCTGATCTAAAAGAAATAGACAGGAGCAGCTGGATGGCTCAGTTGGTTGTGTCAGACTCTTGATTTTGGCTCAACTCACCGTCTCACAGTTCCTGAGTTGAAGCACCGCCTCGGGCTCTGCACAGATAGTACAAAGCCTGATTCTCTCCCTCTCTCTCTGCCCCTCCCTTGCTTGCACTCTCTCTCTCTTTCAAAATAAATAAATAAACATTAAAGAAAAACGTGGGTAAATAAATAAAAAGAAATAGACAGTTGTATCTCATTTATGAATATTGTTGCAAAACAATTGGAAGACTAATGAAAGTTTATTATTTCATAAACAAATGGGATTTGTTTCCTGTATTCAAAGATAATTTAACAGTAGAAAATTATTAATAAAAAATTATCTTATTAATATACCTAGAAAACTGTGTGATCAATTCAATAGATACTGAAAGACCATTTGACAAAAACTTAGCACTCATTTTCACTTTAAAAAAAATTTTTTTTAATATTTATTTATTTTTGAGAGAGACAGAGATGGAGTGCAAGCAGGGGAGGGGGAGAGAGAGAGGACGGGAGACACAGAATCTGAGGCTCCAGGCTCTGTGCTGACAGCTCAGAGCCTGACACAGGGCTTGAACTCAGGAGCTGTGAGATCATGATCTGAACCAAAGTTGGATGCTTTCCAACTGAGCCACCTAGGCACTCCAACTCATTTTTACTTTTTAAAAAGCTTCATTTGGGGGCACCTGGGTGGCTCAGTCGATTAAGCTTCCAACTCTTGATAATGGCTCAGGTCATGATATCATGATTCACAAGAATAAGCCCTGCATTACTCACAAGAATAAGCCCTGTGCTGACAGCATGGAGCCCGCTTGGGATTCTCTCTCTCCCTCTCTGCTCCTCCCCTGCTCACACGCATACACACTCTCACTCTCTCTCTCAAAATAAATAAAATTTAAAAAATTAAAAATCTTCATTAAAATAAGAACTGATAGATACTTCCTTACAATAGTATGCCAGCATTAAAGTGAACAGGGACATACTGGAAATATTTAAACTAAAGAAATTGATACAGTGAATAGGTTCTCTGGTAGCATTTTAATGTAACATTCTACTAAAGGTGTTAGCCAGTGTTGATAACAAAAGGGGAAAAAAAGAAAAAAAAGGAAATTAAAGATTTAAAAAATAAAACGTAGAAAAGATTAAATTATAACTACTTGCAGCTGAAATTGTCATGTACCTGGAAACTGAAAAGAATCCATTATAAAAGTTCTACAAAAAGTAAGAAGATTTAGTTTAATACCTGAGAGTTCAGAAGGCAATTGTCTTTATCATGTAAAAAGAATAAACGTTAGGAAGCAAAGCTATAAAAGAAGCAAAGATTGAAATTGTAATAGCAGCAAAATGACAGAACATCTAGAAATGAACTTAAAAAGAAATACATAAAACCTAAATGAAAAAACTAAAAGGCCATAAAGGTAGATTTAAATGAATAGTAAGATTTTCCATATTTGTAATTAAGAAAACTCAACTTCATAATGATATCAATTCTCCTTGATTTTATAAATTCAGTATGATCCCAGTAAAAACACCAGTACATTTTAATGAAGCTGTACATCTTAAAGTTTCTGTAGAAAAAGCTAAAAAAACCAAAAACCAAGAATATCAAGCTAAAAAAAGAGTAACAAAATTGGAAAAACCCTATTGGATATTAAAATATATTATAAAGCCTCAAAATTTAAAACAGTATTACAGTAGAAACTCCAGAAGTAGTCTCACATCTACACAGGGATTTAAGATATTAATGAATGTCATTGGGCAATTGAGCTGTCATCTTGAAAAAGATAAACTTGAATCTTCCTCACTCTGTACTCCAGAATAAACTCTAAATAGATGAAAGATTTAAGAATAAAAATAAAACTATAAAATATCTAGAGAACAAATGGGCAAAAAGACTAAAACTTGACAAAATCCCATTGTTTGGTTGGGATATGGAGAAATAGCGACTTTCCAATTTGGGGCTTAAAGGTTGTAACAGGGTACCATCAGGGAATAAGAACCTAGATAGCTAGATGGCTGGCTAGATACATAGATAGATGGTTTAATGCAGGGAATTGGTTTACAGGATTATGGGGTATGAGGGCAGGCTGGGCAAGACCAAAATCTGGAGGACTATCCATCAAGAAGGGCAGACTGAAAACTCTCAGGTAGAAGCTGAAGCCGAAGTTCACAGTTGGAATTTCTTCCTCAGGAAGATTTCATTAAGTCCTTCAACTAATTATTTCAGGCCCACCAAAATTACTGAGAGTAATCTCCTTTATTTAAAGTCAAGTGATTATGGACTTTTTCCACATCTACAAAATATCTTCAGAGCAACACCTAGATTGTGTTTGGTTGAATAACTGGGAACTAAAATCCAGCCAAGCTGACACAAGAAACTGTCCATCACAGAGGAAGGAATAATGTTCTCCTAGCAGTTCTCCTAAACTGCTATCAGAATGTCCATGAGACATCAGATTAAGGTTATTTTTAAAAATCAAGAAATTATCTTTTCAATGTCATACCCTTTTGTATGTCCTAACTTTTTTCTTGAGAAAGTATATAGGATAAAAACCTCAAACAACTGAGCAAAACAGGTGATAAAGAAATGTAAATGGTTTCTAATTCAAAACAACAGACTGAATGCATACATTTGCCCTCCTTTCCTCCTGACTGAATTAAAATTACAATAAAGGAATACTTAAAGAAATAACTCCAAGTACCCATTAGGAAATCAGAAACAACTCTAGGGATTTCAAGCATAAAGGGAATTGATACAGAATTGATACAGTTTACAAAATAACTCCAAAGGCTCAAAAGCAAACATCAGGAATAAACAGCTCCTAGTTCTTTAGGTCACCCAGCAGCAAACTGCAGTCAAGAAGTCAGGAAACTCCCACACAAGTTCACAGGGTTGCAATTGCTCCCAACCCCCAAGCCAGTGGCTGGCAGTGGAACATAGAATCCACCTGCTGCAGAAGCACACGCCTGCTAGAGTTCAAAGCAACTGCATTTCGAAGAATGGTTTCTGCTTCTCTTTTCCTTTGTAACTTTTTATGAGTGCATATTATTAAAAGAACAGAAATGACATCAAAAACTTTGAAGCAAAGTACTCTAGAAATGTAGTTCCCAGGCTTTCAGCCCCTTGAGACAGAGTAGAAAGGGTAGGACACAGTGGAAATGAATAACACAACCAGCAAAGAGATTGGGTGAGAGGTCACCAGCAGCTAGAAATTTTGACATGGTTCTAGAAGATGTAAATGAGATGGAAATGTTCCAGTAAATGAAACAAAGTGGAAAAGGCAGCAGTCTACAATATGCAAATAATTGGGCTGCAGTGGATGAGGTAGCACATTCTTGCAGTAATTATGGACAGGCATTAGCCTCAGGGTATACAGGTACAGAAGATAAAAGGTAAAGGTACAGAAATGGAGATTAACTGAAGATGTTTTTATTAATTACTGAATTAGTTGTCCTCATATCGATATTCTCATGCATAGAATCAATCAGAAAGTGTTAAACCCGCCAAGATTAATTTATTCTCTTTAAATAAATTGAAATTTATTGAAATTGAAATAAATTGAGTGTTAACACCCAGTGCATATCTTTTCATTAGGTTATTGTTTGGAAGGCAATCAACTTTTAGTGCATTGGAAAAAAAAATGACTATACCATTTTTTCAGCTCCTCCCATTGAGAAGTAGAATCTCTTTTTCCATCCTTTAAATCTGGACTTCTTGTGACCTTTTTTGACCAATAGAATTTGGCACAGGTAACACTGTACAAGTTCTTGCAATTGTTGTGTTCATCGTTGTGGATCCTCTGTCATCAGGTGAAGAAGCCCACCATGGAACACCACATGAAGAGAAGGGCTTAGACTTCCCACATTTCCAGCCCTACCAGGCAAGTCTCAAAACCTAGGACTCCCCGGGGCGTCTGGGTGGCTCAGTCAGTTAAACGTCTTAATTCAGTTTAGGTTATGATCTCACAACTCGTGAGTTCGAGACCTGCTTCAGGCTCTGTGCTGACAGCTCAGAGCCTGGAGCCTGCTTCAGATTCTGTGTCTCCCTCTCTCTCTGCCCCTCCCCCACTCATGCTCTGTCTCTCTCTCCTTCAAAAATAAATATACATTAAAAAAAAAAAAAAGAACCTGAGACTATCCATCCCAGCTGAATGCCACCTGAGTGAATCTACATGAGTGAGGCCAGTGAAATTAGCAAAAGAGTACAGGGAGTACTATGCCGTGGTGGTGGGTATTAGCCACTGAGTCTGGGTGTTTTGTATACAACAAAGGTTAACTGTAACACAACTCAAACAAGTCTCAGTGTCCTGCACACTTAAAATTAAAGTTTGTCATTAGGCATGTCCTGTCCGCAAACCCATCATTCCTTCCTTCACCTTCTTTATTACTTGCTCAAACACCCCCTACCCAGTGAGGTCTTTTTTTTCCTTTCTTTTCTTTTTAATTTTTGAAATGTTTATTTATTTACTTTTGAGAGAGACAGCACAATGGGGGATGTACAGAGAGAGAGAGGGAGAGATAGAATCCGAAGCAGGCTCCAGGCTCTGAGCTGTCAGCACAGAGACCAATGTGGGGCTGGAAGTCATAAACCGCGAGATCATGACCAGAGCCGAAGTCGGACACTTAACCAACTGAGCCACCCAGGCATCCCCAATGAAGTCATTTCTAACCACTCCATTTTAAATTATAAACCAAATCACCACTATCCTCTCACACTTAGTCTCCTACTTCACTAGAACAGTTTTCTTTCTTTTTTATTTATTTTTTATGTTTATTTAATTTTGAGAGAGAGACAGAGTACGAGCAGGGGTGGGGCAGAGAGAGAAGGAGACACAGAATCTGAAGCAGCCTCCAGGCTCTGAGCTGTCAGCACAGAGCCTGACATGGGGCAGAACTCACAAACCAGGAGATCATGACCTGAGCCAAAGTTAGATGCCACTCAGGCCCCCCACAAGAGACAGAGTTTTCTATTTGTTTCATTTACTGCTGTTTCCTTAGTGCCTTCAACTATACCTGCCACAGAGTGGACACTCAATAAGTATTAATTAAGTAAACTAATGAATGGATTGATGGGTTACAGTAGTAAAAAATCAACTCTAAGAACATTCACCTTCAAGTGAAACAGAAATCCTTACTTTGTACCTAAGAAGATGGAAGGCAATCCTAGCAAACCCTACAAAGATCAACAAGGAATTTTATGAATATTATATAATTTATATTATGAATATAATGTGAATGTTGTATACTGGTTTTTACATTTTTAATTAACCTATATATAAATTATAAAAAACAATTATAAAACAAGATGTAATGTTAGTAACCTCAACAACATTAAAAAAAAAGCTTGCTGATAGAAATTAGAAAATGAAGTGGGGAAGAAATAGGGGTATATAAGCTTATGTGCATAATGGGAAAAGGAAAACAAAAGCATTTTCTAAAGCAGTGGAACAAGAATTGGGGTATTTAGTATAGTTCTAAATTACAGAGGTGACTGTGGGAGAAGTAGAGATAAAGACTATCAAACCAGGAAGGAGAGCAGACACCAGGCTGGAGAAGAGCCAGATATCTGAGTATAGAGTAAATTTCCATATTTTCCAAAGATAAGTTGATAAGTTGCTAGTGTAAGCATGTTGTTTAGATTTTCAAATGTAGCCACCAGAAGAAGCAAAACATAAATGACGAAAAGAGTTTATCTCTGGGGTCTGGGCCTAGAAAACGGGGAGGGTATCTTCTTGTCTGCCCTATAAGCTCCATTGTAAAACTTAATTATTTTTCCATATGTATAAATTCCTTATTTTTTAAAAACAATAATCGTAAATTAAAGAAAGGAAAACGAAGTATAAAACAAAACAATGTAAAATGTTCATCCTTAGGAAAATGACATTCAGTGGAGTAAGATAGTTTTTACAGATCATAAATAAATCTTCATAGCTAAAGTAAAATCAAGGAGAAGCTCATCTACAAGTGACACAAATATGCGATGCACCGGGAAGTTTGGGAAGATAAGAGAGATGGTGCCACACAACATCTCGCTAATCTCTGTGGTGCTCACAGATGTCAAGAGACTAAACAATGCAAGGTGTCCTGTATCAAAGTTAGTGCTCTTGCTGACCTTTTTTACCATGACCTCTCTCTAACTCTGATCTTAGAATTCTTAGGTAACTTTGGTTTGATTTTCTACAAAGAGGAATTCTATCTCCATGATAGAATTATCTGCTGTCTATTCTATCTGCTGTCAGGCAGCAGTCAGATTAATTTACCTCTCACTTTGTGGTATAACATGCTTTTGCGGAATTTTAGAAGAGTAATTTCTTCTACTGGGTCTTATGATGTTCAATTGTCTTAGGAACTTTAGAAGAGTTGATCATATTATCCCTTCCCAAAGTTTTCTTTCTGACTTTGAATTTAAACCTACCTCCTGAAACTCAGCAGAGCTGTAAATTTATTGAGTGGTTCAACAAATATTAAGAATCTTTTTTAAGGGTGCCTGGGTGACTCATTTGGTTAAGTGTCCAACTCTTGATATCAGCACAGGTTGTGATCTCATAGTTGTGGAATCGAGCCCACGTGTCAGGTGCCATACTGAGTGTGGAGCCTGCTTGGGATTCTCTCTCTCCCTCTCTCTCTGCCCCTTCCCACTCGTGCACACTCTCTCTCAAAATAAATAAATAAACATTAAAAAAAGAAAAAAATCTTTTTAAATTACAGAAATTTTATTGAAATGAATAGGAAACAGGAAATGAATAAGAAGGAAAAGTAGGAAAATTATATTATCTCTAGTAAGATGTGTCATTTAAAAATAAGAAAATCAAAAATTGATGTACCACTAAAGACAATGGAGTATCCTGGATTGAACCCTGGAATAAAAAGAAGGAAATGAGTGGAAAACTGGTGAAATCCTAATAAAGTCATATTAGTTAATAGGAATGTACCAGTGTTGACTTCTAAGTCTTAACAAATGTACTATGTTTAATTTTTTTTTTATTTTTTTATTTTTTGAGAGAGAGACAGAGACAGAATGCGAGTGGGTTAGGGGCAGAGAGAAGGAGACATAGAATCCGAAGCAGGCTCCAGGCTCTGAGCTGTCAGTACAGAGCCTGATGCAGGGCTTGAACTCACGAGCTATGAGATCATGACCTGAGCCAAAGTCGGACGTTCAACCGACTGAGCCACCCAGGCGCCCCCAAATGTACTATGTTTATATAAAATGTTAACATCAGGGGAAAGTAGGCAAAGAATCTGCAGAAACTGCCTGTACTATTATCGCCAATACCTGGGATGGAGGGAGCAGGGCGGGAACTAAGTAGTAGTGTGACTTTGTAAGGAAAATGTTTGACACAAGGGCAAAATGATTAATCTGTCACATCCAATAGAAGCAAGGAGCATGAAATGTCTTTACTTGGCCTGGCATTTACATCTGCCCCACTTTCTTAGTCCACTCAGGTTGCTTTGACAGAATACCATAGACTGGGCAGTTTACAAACAACAGAAATTTATTTTAAATACTTTTGGAGGCTGAGAAGTCTAAGATCAAGGCACCTACAGGTTCACTGTCTGGGGAAAGTCAGCTTCCTCACTGATACCCATCTTCCCATTGTTACCACACATGGAGGAAGGGATGAGGGATCTGTCTGGGGCCTCTTTTCACTAGGGCACTAACCCCATTCGTGAAGGCTCCACCTTCATGACCTACCCAATTCTCAAGGGCCTCACCACCAAATACCATCACACTGAGGATTACTTTTCAACACATGGATTTGTGGAGGACACAAACATTCAGTCTATAGCACCTACTTAATGTGTATAATAAAAACCTGGAAAAACAAAAGCTCTTATGTAGAAACATTCATTTACTTTCCCATAGATGGTGAGCTTTTTAAAGCTGCAGGTCTTATTTGCAGCTATATCCTTGGTATTGAGAACATAGGAGACATTCAGTTACTATTTGATAAATAGAAAATAAATAATTTCTCATTGAATATTGCCTTTGTGTCTGTGGCATATGAAAGTTGTAACATATCACAATTACTCAGAGTGAATTGACTAAATGGATTAGATTAGTTCTGATTCATACAGTCATACCATGGAGAGAGAGTTAGCTATGTATTATAATTATATATAATTGTATTATATTTGTTATAGGTTGTCAATAATATCAGTAAAACTATATGCAGAAAAATATTTTTCTACAGCTCTTCAATTGTTGCTTCCTCCATGGAAAGTCAGTAGCAAAAAGTGTCTACGTAGCTTAAAAAAAGAAACAACAAAATCTCCCTGTAAGAGTAAAGAAGTGTTAATAGCTTTTAAATCCAAAATAATTTAACTTTGTACTATAATAAAAATTTATTACTTTAGACTGAATATTTATTAAAATATTTTGAAAAGTCACTGTACATGTTATTACCAAAGATAATATATCTATAATTTGGTCACCTTTGTTAGAAAGCTGACTGGATTCTGGAAAATCACTTCTCCATTAAGGTTAGATACACATACACTTAAAACTACAGTACTTAAATTAATATATCTATTTAGAAAAATAATGAAAATATCTAACTTTGTAACCATTAGAACATTTAACTGTTCAGAAAAATTTTAACAGTGGAATTTATTTCAATGAGACAGGCATTATTAAATGTTTTAATGCAGTCATTCATTTTTGAAAGAGAGACTTTCATCGTATAATTAATTTTCCTGTTACCAAAATGTTAAATTAATAAAATGTTAATATCTTTTTCCTGTAATTAATAATGTAAGTGAAATCCACAAAGCTGGATATCTAATGCATTTGTTTTTGCATGGCTTACTTTCTGATTGCACCAGGAATATTAGTTATATAGGAGTCATTCAAGGAACACACTGTTCACTGGAGAGTGAGGGTGTCTCTATTGTTCTTATTTTCTTTATGTAGAGCAAATCATCTGTTACAGTATTTATGTTCACTCTTTACCTTATCCATTGCTGTCTTCATAAATGATACTACAAACTGAAAGAAAGTGTTGCTACTACCTGGCACTTCCAAAGTTTATAACCAAAACCAATAATTGGCACATAAATGTTTTTGATAAACATCTTCTGAATGTCTCTTTGCATTTCTTCCCTCTGAGTACAATAGCATCCTTTTTTCTAACATAAATTCTACATCTGCTAAAATGCTCTTAGGCCACATTTTAAGTGTTTGATTTTTACAAAACAACTAATTCTGGTGGTCCACATCTACATCTACTAAAAATAGTAATTAAATAATGTCATTCCTAGTCTTTCCTAAATGTACAAATGAAGCTCCACTCATAATCATTGGATGGCATAATTGCATCATTGTATACTATGGTGCAAAAGTTAAAGAACACATCAGGGTACCTCGTGTTTTTAGGAATCTTCAAGTATATAATGTGGAACCTAAAAACATGTATAGATTTCATTGGAGATCAAATGTATGATCTCTATTTAATTCTGAAAATCAAAGCTCTTTCAAATAAGAAAATAAAGTGTGAATATTGAATGCCAAAGAACTTCCAAAGAGTGTTAGGGGGTAATTAATAGAGAAAATTCTAAATATATAGGCTGTGTATTAGTTTCGTAGGTCTACCAAAATAAATTGGGTGGCTTAAAAAACAGAATTTTTTCTCTCACAGTTCTGGGGTATGGGAACCCCAAATCAGTGTGTCATTAGACCTTGTTGCCTCCTAAGGCTTTTGAGAAGAATCCTTCCTTACCTGTTCCTAGTTTCTAGTAGTTGCCAGTAATCCTTAACTGAATCTCTCCAAATTCTGCCTCCATTATGGCCTTCTTCTCCCTGAGTGTATTCTGTGTCTGTTTCTCTTTCACTGTGTTTTTTCTTGTAGGGACATCAATGACTGGATTTAAGGCCACACTATTCCAGTATGATTTTATCATATATATATATATTATATATATATATATAAAATCATATATATATTATCATATATATATATTATATATATATATATATTTTATCATATATATATTTTATCATATATATATTTTTTATCATATATATATTTTATCATATATATATATATTAAATTTTAATTCCAGTATAGTTAACATACATTGTTACAGTGTTATATTAGTTTCAGGTGTACAAGGTGCAATTCAACAATTCTATACATTACTCAGTGTTCATCATGACAAGTGTACCCATAATCCCCTTTATCTATTTCACCCTTTTCTCGACCACCTCCCCTATAGTAACCATCAATTTGTTCTCTAAAGTTAAGAGTATTTCTTGGTTTGTTTCTTATCTCCTTTCTTTATTTTGTTTCTTGAATTCCACATATGAGTGAAATCATATAGTATTTGTCTTCCTCTGATGTATTTTGCTTAGCAGTGATATAACCTCTGGATCCATCCATATTGTTGCAAATGGCAAGATTTCATTCTTTTTTTGTGGCTGAGTAATATTCCATTGTGTATATATATATACACCACATTTTCTTTATCCATTCATCAGTTGATGGACACTTGGGTTGCTTCTGCAAATTGGCTATTAAAAATAATGCTGCAATAAACTTAGGGGTGCATATATCTTTTTGAACTATTTTTTTTTTTTTTGTATTTTAAGTAAACATCTGGTAGTGGAATTACTGGGTCATAGGGTAGTTCTATTTTTAACTTTTTGAGGAATCTCCATACTGTTTTCACAGTGGCTGCACAGTTTGCATTTCCCCCACCAAGGCAAGAGGGTTCCTTTCCCTCCACATCTTTAACAACATTTGTTGTTTCTTGTGTGTTTTATTTTAGACATTCTGACAGGTGTGAGGTGATATCTCACTTAAAGTGATGTTGAACATCTTTGCATATGTCTGTTGGCCATCTATATCTTTTCTTTGCAAAAAATACTTGTTTATGTCTTCTGCCCATTTTTAAATTGGATTATTTGTGTTTGGGGTATTGAGTTGTGTAAGTTCTTCATATATTTTGGATACTAACCCTTTATCAGATATGGTATTTATAAATATCTTTTCCCATTTAGTAGGTTGTCTAAAATGTCCATATTACCCAAAGAAACCTACAGATTTAATCCAATCCCTATCAAAATACCAATGGTATTTTTCACAGAACTAGAAGAAATAATCCTAAAATTTATGTGGAACCACAGAAGACCCTGAATATCCAAAGCAGTCTTAAAAACAAAAAAACAAAAATGGAGGTATAACAATCCCAGATTTCAAGATACACTACAAAGCTGTAGTAAACAAAACAGTATGTTACTGGCATAAAAATAGATACATAGATCAATGGACTAGAATAGGGACCCCAGAAATAAACCCATGTTTAGATAGTCAATTAATCTTTAACAAAGGAGGCAAGAATATGCAATGGGAAAAAGAGTCTTTTCAACAAATGGTGCTGGGAAAACTGAACAGTACATGTAAAAGAATGAAACCACTTTCATGCTACACAAAAATAAACTTAAAACAGATTAAGGACCCAAATGTGAGACATGAAACCATAAAAATCTTGAAAGAGAGAATAGGCAGTAATTTCTCTGACATCGGCCATAACAACATTTTTCTAGATATGTCTCCTGAGGCAAGGGAAACAAAAGCAAAAGTAAACAATTAGAACTACCTCAAAATAAAAAGCTTAACTTGTATCTTAATTTCATCTTTGAGGACTGTATTTCCAAATGAGATCACATTCACAAGTACTGAGAGTAAAACTCAAATGCACCTTTTGGAAGGATACAATTCACCCATTACAGGCACTGACAGAGCAAAGCTTTTTCTTGGGAAAAATGTATAATGAATAGAAAGAGACTTAGCTCTGTCCCAGTCTGTTAGGAGTACTCTTCAGACAAATAACTCAACGTGGGCATCAAAGAAAGAATTGCAAATATTTTTTAGGCCAGGGATCCCCACAGGGCACAACTCTAGCTGTAGCCTTAGAGGCTACAATATGAATGGTGCCCCTGGAGTTGTACCCTGCAGCTTATGCATCAATTTCAAATCCTTTACAGGAAGCAGGAAGGTAAGTTAAAGGAATGAATCAAGCAGATTATAAGGTAATAATGGAAAACGTTGGATAATGGAGAAAACTGAGTGCTCTGTCTAAAGAGTCAGTATTATTCACCTCCATCCTACTATTGCCATGCAGGAATTTAGGTCCGGTGCTACTAGGTGATCCATTCTTTAAAAGAGAAATATAAGGAGGTGGATGGGGAGATGGGTGAAATAGGTAAAGGGAATTAAGGGTACACGTATGGTGATGAGCACTGAGTAATGTGTAGAATTGTTGAATCATTGTATTGTATACCTGAAACTAATGCAACACTGTATAAATCATACTTGAATAAGAAAAACAAAAGTATAGGGGCGCCTGGGTGGCGCAGTCGGTTAAGCATCCGACTTCAGCCAGGTCACGATCTCGCGGTCCGTGAGTTCGAGCCCCGCGTCAGGCTCTGGGCTGACAGCTCGGAGCCTGGAGCCTGTTTCCGATTCTGTGTCTTCCTCTCTCTCTGCCCCTCCCCCGTTCATGCTCTGTCTCTCTCTCTGTCCCAAAAATAAATAAAAAACGTTGAAAAAAAAATTTAAAAAAAAAAAAAAAAAAGAAAAACAAAAGTATAAAATTTGGTTTCAATATAAAATCTCCTGATATTTAAATCATGAAAAGTAAGTTTTAAAATATTTAAATGGTATGAGGGTAAAAAAAAAAAAAAAAAAATCCATCTACAGGACTACTCCAGGTAGTGAGTCACCAATGTGCGATCTGATTTGAGCCCACATGATTCAAGTGCATCTCTCTTACATTATAAGGAGTGGTTTCTTATACTAAGAATTCTGACCTTAAAAGGGAAGAACTGTGAAGACTTTAATCCAAATGATGTCGTAAACAATATACCTTCAACCTACGCATAAGTATACGCTAGTGACTTGATTTTTATTTTACTGTGAAAATGGAAGTAATCAGTAGAGAATCCCTATAGTACTTACAACAAAACTGCCAACATCTGTCCTTATTTCCCTATTTCCTCTCCTTTCCCTCTTCTGTTACAAGGGATGAGCAATTCATGTGCCTCCCTGAGGCCAATTGTTCCACTTGTGTCATCAATCAAATCTCCTTTTTATTACTCAAAGCCATTGCCTCTGCAAGTCAATGATCTCTGTTTCTCTCTCCCCCTCTCTCTCCCTGCACAGCACTGTTCTCACTTTTTCTGTTCTTACCTTAACACACTTCATAAGGATTTTATGCCCAAAACTCACTGAAAATACTAACAGTGAGGATCAGCAAGGAACTCTACTTTGACAATCTTTATCAATTCTCAAGCCTCATCTCATTTAACCTATCAATACATGTGACTCTCTTTAAATACATTTCATCACTCTCTTTTTAAACACATTTTTGTGGGGTGCCAGGGTGGCTCAGTTGGTTAAGCGTCCAACTTCAGCTCAGGTCATGATCTCACAGTTTGTGAGTTTGGGTTCCATGTGGGGCTCTGTGCTCAGAGCCTGGAGCCTGCTTCCAATTCTGTCTCTCCCTCTCTCTCTCTGCCCCTCCCCCTTGTAGTCTGCCTCTCTCTCTCTCTCTCTCTCCCAAATAAACATTAAGAAAAATTTTAAATACATTTTTGCTTGCCTTCTTTTTTTCATTGTTTTTAAATTTTAATTCCAGTGTAGCTAACATACAGTGTTTTATTAGTTTTGAACGTACAATATAGTGATTCAACAATTCTATATATTACTCAGGGCTTATTATGGTAAGTGTAGTCTTTTTTTTAATTTTTTGAGAGAGCGAGAGAGTGCATGAGTGGGCAAGGGGCAGAGACAGAATCCCAAGCAGGCTCTGTGCTGAGCTTGGAGCCTAACATGGGGCTCAATCTCACAACCACAAGATCACAACCTGAGTTGACATCAAGAGTCAGATGCTTAACTGACTGAGCCCCCAGGCACCCCAATAAGTGTACTCTTTAACCCTGATCACCTATTTTTCCCATTCCCTCATCCACCCCCCTCTAGTAACCATCAGTTTATTCTCTATATTTTTTTAATTTAATTTTATTTTTTATTTTTAAAAATTTACATCCAAATTAGTTAGCATATAGTGCAACAATGATTTCAGGAGTAGATTCCTTAGTGCCCCTTACCCATTTAGCCCATCCCCCCTCCCACAACCCCTCCTGTAACCCTCAGTTTGTTCTCCATATTTATGAGTCTCTTCTGTTTTGTCCCCCTCCCTGTTTTTATACTATTTTTGTTTCCCTTCCCTTATGTTCATCTGTTTTGTCTCTTAAAGTCCTCATATGAGTGAAATCATATGATTTTTGTCTTTCTCTGACTAATTTAATTTAGCATAATACCCTCCAGTTCCATCCGTGTAGTTGCAAATGGCAAGATTTCATTCTTTTTGATTGCCGAGTAATACTCCAATATATATATATATATATATATATATATATATATATATATATATATATATATGGATAAAGAAGATGTGGTGTATATACACCACATCTTCTTTATCCATTCATCCATCGTTGGACATTTGGGCTCTTTCCATACTTTAGCTATTGTTGATAGTGCTGCTGTAAACATGGGGGTGCATGTGTCCCCTCGAAGCAGCACACCTGTATCCCGTGGATAAATGCCTAGTACTGCAATTGCTGGATCATAGGGTAGTTCTATTTTTAGTTTTTTGAGGAACCTCCATACTGTTTTCCACAGTGGCTGCACCAGCTTGTATTGCCACCAACAAAGCAAAAGAGATCCTCTTTCTCTGCATCCTCGTCAACATTTGTTGTTGCCTGAGTTGTTAATGTTAGCCATGCTGACAGGTGTAAGGTTGTATCTCATTGTGGTTTTGATTTGTATTTCCCTGATGATGAGTGATGTTGAGCATTTTTTCATGTGTCGGTTGGCCATCTGGATGTCTTCTTTGGAGAAGTGTCTATTCATGTCTTTGGCCCATTTCTTCACTGGATTATTTGTTTTTTGGGTGTTAAGTTTGAGAAGTTCTTTATAGATTTTGGATACTAACCCTTTATCCGATATGTCATTTGCAAATATCTTCTCCCATTCTGTTGGTTGCCTTTTACTTTTCCTGATTGTTTCCTTTGCTGTGCAGAAGCTTTTTCTTTGATGAGGTCCCAGTTTGTTCTCTATAATGAAGAGTTGTTTCTTGGTTTGTCTTCTTTTTCTCTCCCTTGGTTAGTTTGTTTTGTTTCTTAAAATCCACACATGAGGGGAAATAATATGGTATTTGTCTTTCTCTATTTCACCTACCATTGTACCCTCTAGCTCCATCCATGTTGTTGCAAATAGCAAGATTTCATTCTTTTTTATGGCCAAATAATATTCCATGGAATATATATACCCATATATATATATGTATATGTATATACACATACATATATATATATACACACACATATATATTCCATGGAATATATATTATATTATTTTTGTTCCCCTTCCCTTATGTTCATCTGTATACAACATATCTTCTTTATCCACTCATTAATCATTGGACATTTGGGCTGCTTCCATAGTTTGACTGTTGTAAATAATGCTCGAAAAATCATGGTGGTATCTATATTTTTTCAAATTGTGTTTTTGTATTTTTTTTAGTAAATACCCAGTGGTGTGATTACTGTATCATAAGGTAGTTCTATTTTTAACTTTCTGAGGAAACTTTATACTGTTTTCCACAGTGGCTCTACCAGTTTTCATTCCCACCAACAGTGCATGACAGTTCCTTTTTCTCCATATCCTCACCAACATTTGTTGTTTTTTGTCATTTGACTTCTATAATACCACACTCTTGGTTATTTTCTCACCTTTTAGTCTATTTTGACAGTTTCTCCTTTTCATGACACTGAATATTCAGGGACGTGAAAATAAATGTTCCACCATATCCTTGACTTGCCTGCGGCCCGGAAGTCCTATGGTTGAGAAACTTGAACACAGTCCATAAATGAGGTATAGGTAGGTGGACACCTTTCTAATGTACTTCAGATCTTAATGGAAGCTGATTTTGAAGGAGAAGAAAAAAGGGGAGCTTGGAAAAGAAAAAAAAGTACCATAAGAAAAAAGTCTGGCTATCCGGGCAAGACTGGACAACAAGGAATGGAATGCCAACAAAAAGTGATTCTAGGTCCAATATGAGATACTAACCTAGCTATGACCTGATTCAGCATCCTCCCATAACACTCCCTCCACCCCACAACCCCAACAAGGAAGAAGAGAGCTCAAGTGTAAGGGGCGATAAAAGTGTGACTAGAGGCTCAATCGTTCTGCCAATGAGGAAACCCTCTTAATAAATTGAGCAAGCCTCAAGAAGCCAAAGGAGCTTTCTTGCCAAAAGGCCACAGAGGTCAAGGATTTGAAGGAGGCCACCAGAGGAGAAAAGGCAGCAGCTGTCAGTTGAGCAGAAGAAGGGCTTGAGAGGTAGACAATAGATGGAGGAATGACAGAGCAAGATGTACCAGCTTTGATTCTCATGCACAACTTTATCTGAGGACTCCTAAGGGAAGAGCTGGGGAGAACATCATGAGATAGAGCTTAGGTTTCCTGTTGGTCAGCCTTTCTATAAGTCTAAAATTGTCAAAATGTTTTTAAAAATCCAAACAAAATTCCCTTAGTACATTTCATTTGAGTTTTAACCTCTTAATTTTTCAAAGCTTTTATTTAAATTCCAGTTAGCTTACATACAGTGTAATATTAAATTTAGGTATACAATATAGTTATTCAGTACTTCCATACAATGCTCACTGCTCATCACAAGTGCCCTCCTTAATCTCCATCACCTATTTTACCCATCCTCCCACCCACCTCCATTCTGATAACCATCAGTTTGTTTGTAGTTGAGTCTCATGGTTTGCCTCTCTCACTTTTTTTCCCCTTTGTTTCTTAAAATCCACATATGGATGAAATCATATGGCATTTGCCTTTCTTTGACTGACCTATTTTGCTTAGCATTATACTGTCTAGTTCCATCCATGTCATTGCAAATGGCAAGATTTAATTCTTTTTTAATGGCTAATATTCCATATAATATATACGGAATCTTTATCCATTCATCAGTCAGTGAACACCTAGGCTATTTCCAAAATTTGGCTATTGTAGATAATGCAGCAGTAAATATTGGGGTGCATGTATCACTTTGAATTAGTATTTTTGTATTTGGGTAAATACCTAGTAATGCAACTGATAGATCATGGGGTAGTTCTATTTTTAACTTTGTGAGGAACCTCCACACTGTTTGCTACAGTGGCTGCACCAGTTTGCATTCCCACCAACAGGGCAAGAGAGTTCCCCTTTCTCCACATCCTTGCCAACATCTGTTTCTTGTATCATTGATTTTAGCCATTCTGACAGGTGTGAGGTGATATCTCACTGTGGTTCTAATTTGTGTTTCCTAATGATAAGTGATATTGAGTATTTTTTTCATGTGTCCATTGGCCATCTGTATGTCTTCTTTGGAGAAATGTCTGTTATGTCTTCTGCCCATTTTTTAGTTGCATTATTCATTTTGGGGGTGTTGAGTTGTATAAGTTCTTTCTATATTTTAGATATGAACCCTTTCTCAGATATGTAATTTGTAAATATCTTCTCCCATTCCATAGGTTGCCTTTTAGTTTTAGCTTTAGTTGATTGTTTCCTTCACTGTGCAGAAGACTTTCATTTAGAACAATGTAATAAAGAATCTCCTTCCATTTTTTGATGTTCAAACACTGGAAGATTTCAGACCTACTCCTACTTTTCTCCTTGCACTTTATCTAGGCAAGCCATTAAAAATTCCTAGGTCCTCCTTCTTTTGGTGTCAGTGGGAATGTTCAAACCACACAAACTTGGAGCCATGCACAGAAACCCTCTCCACAGCCCTACCCTCTAACCACAATAAAACTTAAATCCATCATCCATCTCTTTGCTCAGGCCATTCCAGATTAGCTTGAGTGCCAGCCCTGTTCCACTCATAAAGTCTCATTAAGTGTGTTATAAATTTTTTCATACTCTCTTTGTACATGTGTGGTGTCCTCAGTCTCCACATGAAATACAATTCTGGATACCCCACGCTCATTTTTTATGAGAAAACACAAACAATGAGTGGGTAATAAAAACCCCTAGAAAAAATAATGTCTAGAAAGAACAGGGAAATTACAAAGAAATTGAAAGAAAATAAAAACCATTTGGCAGGAAGTGGAATATAATGGTCAATCCCTTATCATTTTTCAAGGATATTTTCTTAAGTTGCACATTACTTATTAGTAGTATTCTTACAGGTAAACCTTTAGAAATATTTCTAATAAGCCATTATAAAGATAGAAGACATCCCTCAGAATTCACAGCATATTTTCACTCAGATGCCATCAGTGTTCATGGTATATAATTTAAATATGTAATGAAATGAACTCACTTCAAAGACATTTTATTGCCTTAAGAAGCATTTCTCTCTCCTCTCTAACATGTAATCATTTGCCCTGTGCTATTCAACACAAAACTCTGATTTCTGAGAATGTTCACAGACTCCTTGCACATGATCACAACCCATCCATTGCCAGCTGACAATTGCAGAAATCTTGCTGTCTCTATGGAGAAAAGAGAATGCATGGTTAAAAAAAAAAGCAAATCTGATTAAAGGTTTCTTGCCCAAGAGAAGAGAGAACTCCACTGACAAGTCCTTAGGGATCGTTGATTTTTAGGTAAAACACACACAAAAAAAATAAAAATGAGAAAACAAAACAAACAAACAAACAAACAAAACAAAGGCAAAACACAAAGACAAAGAAATCAAAGAGGTAAAGAAAATTAAAGCCTGAAAACAGATGTTGAACATTGTTTGCATGTAGAAAATACTTGCTTATACTCAGAAAATCAACCTCATGAGACTAAAATATCAGTAATTTTGGATGAATTCTTAGTTCCTCACAGACCCAAAATCCAGCATTGGGATTGCCATGAGCTATGTTCTGAACTTTAGTGACTATTTTAAAGTTTTGACATGGTTTTGAACTTTAATTATTTAAAAGTTAAAATAGATGTCTGAATAAATAGCATGATAAAATTCACTCTAACCTTTGTAACTGAATTCAAATTTGGTAAAATATCAGTCCTATGATACAACAACTTTAAGAGTTCTTTAACAATAGACCATTAGTTAAAAGCATCTTTAATGTTGTGGCAAGATATTATGCTAGGTTTGGAAGACAGAAAGAAAGTAAGAGAAATAATTTATCTTCCCCCAATATTTTTTTATTCTGCACAACTGTAAGATTCTAAGAACCAATGGGCTTGTGTATGGTGGAATTTTACTCCCACTAAAGCATGAAATTTACAATGAAATTCATGTATTCACAATACCATACTTTGGTCATGACTTCGGCCCTCCAGTACCATACATTTAATTAGGGTAATCTATACTAATATGTATGTCTTACACATGTTGCCTTTATTTATAAGAAATTACTTCCTAGATATTCTCTGAGAATAGCAAGGAACAAATACTTTACCAATGATGGGCAAGTGCCTAGCTTACTGTTTTGAAAATAAACAGGAATTCAATAGGAATACATAATGGATAACAGATAGCATGCTAACAAGTGAAAAGTAAGACAGTGAATTGGTTAAATGCAGCACTTTGTTAACACCCTCGAAAGGCCAAGACATTATATGGTACTTTGATAAATACTGCTACTGGAACATCCTCTAAAAAGCTTCCCTCTGGATTTTTTTCATTCTTGAAAAAGAATACATAAAGCCTCCTGAGGATTAGACAAAAAGCTATTTCAGTCATCTCTTTCTTTTCCCTGGCTTAGTAAATCACTCTCCATAGTGTAAGCAAAACCAAATTATAGTTATGGGAATTAGGGAAGGGCATATAGGATTTTACAAAGGACTAAGACTAAGAGACTTTCTGTTTCTGGACAACCTTTGATGGCAGCAAAGCCTTGCTTGACATTTCCATCAGCCAGACATGACAAAGAAGAAGAAATGAAAGGGGGAAATGGGAAATAACTACAAAAAAATATGTGATTCCCAAGTAAAAGTCTTCTTGACTATACAGAAGTATTTCTGTTTTGTTTTAGTTTGTTTTATTTTCCACTTCAGCCACATAAGCACGATTAATAACTTTCTCTAGGATCCTAAAAGAGAAGAATAGCAGATTAAACAGAATGACAGCACAGTCTATGGGATGGGGTTGTACCCAGAAGAGATCAGTTTGTAGCTATTATTGGCCATAAAGCTTGACTGGTAAAATAGACCTTTGTTGGTAGTCTCACCAGAAACTCTCCCTTTTGATCACCTCCCAAATTGTTCAGGGAAGTGAAGTAGAGCCAGGAAAATGGACTCCAACCCTAGTTCCATGCTAAAAAAAAATAAACTCATTGCTTCTTACTGGACAAAGGATTTAGCTCATGGGGAGGCATGTGATCAAACCTCGTATATAAAGGAGTCATTCTCCTCAGCTCTGTTCCATATTTTGGATCCAAATATGTTTCTTGCTTGCAGGACATTAAAAAAAAAAAGGATGTCCATAGTTCTGGTAGCTATTGGCAACCATTTTAAGACTACGGGGGAAACATTATTGATGAAATGTTGACCATAAACAAGGCTGGGCTGAAAGAAACTGGTCCTTGGTGATACCTGAAACTGCTACCTCTGGTCTTTTCAGTTATATGACTCAATAAATTTTTATTGATAAAGTGTATTTGAGGTAGCATTGCTACTGAAGTATATTGCCATTGAAATGTAGTGAGAGACTGGCAATGCAACAATGTTAATCGTTTGTCAAAATATATCTTTTTATTTATGCAGCATTTATTTGTTATATGTATCAAATCCTGTTCTGCTAAATCCAGAAGATGCATCACATGAAAAACAAGTTAAGCATGGTCTTTACCCTCCCAAAATTTAGAACTCAGTTAGTATATAGAAAATAGGCAAGAAGCATGGGAAGTGCCATGAGGAGAGAAACATAGAGTATCATGGAAGCAATTAGAAGTCCCAATATAGTGGGCATTTATATATGTGAATATTCTCACTTTAGTCTCTCTTCCTAAAGCTCCTGGATTTCTTTTCTTTTCTTTTATTTTTTTTAATTTTTTTTAACGTTTTATTTATTTTTGAGACAGGGAGAGACAGAGCATGAACAGGGGAGGGTCAGAGAGAGGGAGACACAGAATCTGAAACAGGCTCCAGGCTCTGAGCTGTCAGCACAGAGCCCGACGCGGGGCTCGAACTCACGGACCGTGAGATCATGACCTGAGCCGAAGTCGGCCGCTTAACCGACTGAGCCACCCAGGCGCCCCCTGGATTTCTTTTAGAAGAATTATCTTTCCATTGAGTATTGTTAGAATGGTAAATGCCTGATTCATACTACAGAAATAAAAATGTTCAGGTTTCTTTCTTTTCACAGCCCAATTAATTCAGGGCATACATGTATTATTTTGCTTACTAATCAGCTGCTCTTTTCCCAGAGCATCTTGAGTATCACAAATAAAGAAGAAATAATTGGAATTCATTGTTCATTCCCACTGAAGCACCCAAAGCAAATGATTCCAGCTACAAGATTGTTGTTCCCTGGCATCCAACATATTTCCCCTACTGATCAGTCCTGAGAACCCCAATAGTCATCCCATAAATTCTGTTGTGCTTGTGTTAACCAAACTTAGTTGCTGTTGCCTGAGATCCAGGAACCCTAACATATACTTTGGGTGTCAAGGAAGACACCTGATGGAAGTGACCATGAGGTTGAGATATTTTTGCTATATGTCCATAAACACGGTTTATTAAAGGACTGGTATGCCTAAGATTAATTTGGAGGGGAATAAAATGTGAAATTGTAACTCAGAGTTTAAACACAAAAAAAGGGGGTAAGAGGAAACTACATAGATTAAAGTAATGCAACATGTACAGGGTTCAAGAAAAGTGAAGGCAACAGGAATAGAAAAATTGTTGTGGCTCAGTCTTGATCAAATAAACCATGAGAAAATGCAAAAGAATCTAAAGAACTCCTGAATTCAACCAAGGAGAAACAGCATATTCCATGACTAACAGGCAAAATCAAATGGTACAGAATAAAAGAGAAGGGTAAACCCTAAGTCACTGGCGCTAGCCATCCATTGTAAAAAACCATTTTTCAGTCCATTTTTGAAGGATCTATGATTTAATTAAGAGCATTCTTATTAGTCAATTGGCGTACTGTATATATATGTTGAATATGCACATGGACATAGCTTAGCTACAGTTAATTTGCATTATATAGACATAGATTAATTTTTAAATAAATCTGAATATAGTAGACTCATAGTTTCTTTGGGGAATCTTCTAAGCAAATATCTTTTTTTTTAATGTTGATTTATTTTTGAGAGAGAGTCAGAGTGTGAGTGGGGAAGGGGCAGAGAGACAGGGAGACATGGAATCTGAAGCAGGTTCCAGGGTCTGAGCTGTCAGCGCAGAGCCCGATGCAGGGCTTGAACCCATGACCACAAGATCATGACCTGAGCCAAAGTCAGACTCTTAACTAACTGAGCCACCCAGGCACCCCTAAGCAAACTTATTTTCTTATACTACAGGAAAAAACACTGTGGTACTGGGGCTAAATGTATCTAAAATTTGGATCCAAATGACAGCTAATCATGGTATGGTGCCAAGGTTGGAATAAGTGTGTTCGATTGACTCCTTCAGGTCACCAGACACCATGACATCTGTAGTACAACTGGCATAAGTTACTAAACAGTAGCTCCTTCATCTTGTTTCTCCAGTCAATTCTATTCAATCAAGTCAAAGCTACCTGGCTTTTATATTGTAGTAAATAGAATCATGGCTGTTCATTTGAGGAGTTAAAATTTCTCTGGCACCGAATTCTAGGAGAAGTTAATGTTAAAAATTCTTATACAAGAGCCATGCACTATGTCTTCAAACATGATTTTGTTATTAAAAAATAACAGGAATGACTTTAAGTCAGGTTCCATTCAAAATTAAATTCAAATTCCAAGCAACCCACATCCAACACTCTCTATGAACTAGAGAGAAATGTGATTTCAACATGGAGTCATGGAACATCGCAGGAAAGCCCTTCCATGACATTATCACAGAGAAGACACTAGGGGAATGTGTGAAGCCCACCTCCACTTTAACACTGAACACAAGCATCAGGACAAATCACAGTGTATTAAAATGCATGTGCTATAGGAAATAAAGCGATCAAACCATGTAATGAAGACTTGGCCTACTGGATATTTATAGGGACCAACATCTATCAAAGAATGGAAGAAAGTGTTTGGGCAGAGGGAGACGTCAACTGTGACAAAGTCTCAGGTTATCAGAATTGACCCCAATTGGGCAGAAGTGCCTGGCTTTATACTAACATTTCAGTCACTGGATGTGGGCTGCCTAAGAAGGACATGACCTCAGCAAGTTGACTCGCTTGAAGTAAGGTGAACTTTCTCCAGTGGAAGAAAACCCGGAAATAGCTCTTGCAGCAGCTGAGACAAACAAGTCCATTCCCAAAGTGGTCTGTGCAATGCTGTCTGTGTCCCCCACACCAGAAATCCCAAATAACAAGATAAATTTTCACCAAGGAGCTTCCCTGAAAAGATAAATTTTCCTTGTGAATCTTATTGGATATCTTGTCCACAAATGGCTAAAATGGCCTCTGATAAAAAGGAAACAGCAGGTCCAAAATATAGTGACTTGTGCTAGATTCCACATCAGCAAACCAAGACTTAATATCTAATTACAGTCATGTCCCACTTTCCTACCTCCAGGAATATAACCATTAACATTCAACCTGGAATTACCTGACCAGCACTACTGAGGAAGTACACCTGATGGAGCTCCTTTCTATTGCTATATGGGGTGCTGCCCAATCCATGAATCATTGAATAAAACCAATGTAATCTTTAAATGTAATAATAATAATAACAACAACAACAACAACAACATGAATGAAACCTTTTTGGTAGACATTTTTATGTCATATTTGAGTGAGAGGTTTTGTTTTATTTTGTTTGGATGGTTTGTATATGTGAACTTTTTATATATGTCCTAGTTTCTCTCTTTCAAATCCCTAACCATTTGCTGAGAATGTAATTTGTGTAAGGCGTTATGTCAGGTGTTAAACGACAGTGGTTCCCCAATGTGAATCACCTACTTGGTGAAGCTAACTGCATCACTATTGTCTTAGAAGCCTTTAGAAATACAGACTTCCAGATCTCTTTGCAGACATTCTGATCCAGACAGTCTAGGGTAGATGGAAAGCATCTGTTATTTTTTAATCTCTCAAAGTGATTTTATTGCAGTCAGTTTTAAGATTAGTGCTATAAGTAATCAAAGATGTAGATGATATGTCTCTCTCCTTTAAGGAGGCCACAATCTAATTATGAAAATATACCACATAGTCTCATAATCAGATTATGGGGAAACTGTAGTAAATGCTATAAGAGAATTGCAACTATGATTCTTCATATCATGGGCTTTTCTTGATTTCCTAAAACAATGCTTTGTAACAGGGGTTCTTAATCTGGGATCCATGAATTCCTGAAAGGTCCATGGATAGAAGAAGTTTTGTAGACTAAGGTGAGGAAAACAATTAATCTTTATTTACATTATGTTCTAACTGAAATATGTAATTTTCTGCAATTATTAATGTAGGCAAAAATTCACAGTAGTATTAGCAATGTCTGAAATCACAACAGAGATCTTAATCTATCATTTACTTTTATCACTACTTCAAAAGTATAGTAATTATTATCATTTAACTTGTTACTGAAAAGCACAAATACATCATATTTTGGTGTTTTACTAACTACATGTACTTTTTCCTAATTATTCCAAGGTGTCAGAAAACAATCATTTCTCTGATAGAAAACCACAGAATATTAGAGATAGAAAAGATGTTACCAATCATGCAAACTATCTTGTTCTTTTTATAATTGAAAAATAATTCTGTATAGTGAACACTGTGGTTAACTTACTAATTCCTCTACCCCGATGAGAAACAAGTAGCAGTGTAGCTTTTACAACTGACCTCAAATCTGATTGTGAAAGGAAATACTATCTCCCCTGTCAGTGATTTTTCTCGAGTGGGCTAGTGCCCACTTCAGTGATGAGGAATACGAAACCTTTGTGAGAAAATTCTGCCTTATTCCTTAACTAAGAGAGATGAGATGCTCTTCTCTCTTCCACCAAAGTGAGTATGGAGAAAAGTTCCCTTGTTTCTCTGGTGTCATGTTTCAATTATGATGGAAGCCATCCTTAAGACAAACCTACATGCAAAAAGAGAAAGAACCAAGAGAAAAGAGAGAAAAAGAACCTGATCTCTGAACAAACTGTGACTGGTGCTGACCCACCTCTACTTTGAATTCCCAGTTATGAGTTAATGTGATATTCCCAGTTATAATTCCATATCGTTTTTAAGCCATTGTGACCTGGTTTAAAATCACTGACGGGGCCACCTGGGTGGCTCAGTCAGTTAAGCATCCTACTCTTGATTTTGGGCTACTCTCATCGTTCGTGGGTTCAAACCCCACGTCAGTCCAAACTGACAGTGTGGACCCTGCTTGGGGTTCTCTCTCTCTTCCTGTCTCTCTGCCCCTCCCCTGCTCATCCTCTCACTCTCTCTCTCAAAAATTAATTAATTAATTAATTAGCTAGCTAATTAATTAAAATAAAAAATAAAGTCACTGACAAGATTGATTAGCCTCATTTCACCTGCATTTTTAAATTTTGTGTTAATGGAGAACTTGCCATGTGCCAGATACTTCCCTAAACTATTTATATTAAATCTTGTCACAAAACCCTATTGTTACCCCTATTTCTACAGCTGAGAGAATCAAGGTGCAGGGCAGTTCAGTCACTTGTCTAGAATGGTCTGCTTAATAATGAATGGGATTAGGATCTGAAACTTTCTGAAGACTTGGAATCTACTTTGTATATTTAGCACCCTGCTGCCCACCCAACATGGTTAGCCCTATAACTGGAATAAAGGAGTATTTTAGTATGTATGAAATGACAGTAATAATATTGATATAAAATTCCTATCACTTACGGAAGATTGGGAATATTTAACTATGTTTCTATTTTACTTATGCATTTAAATCCTCTGAGAAGAGACAATTGAAAGTAAAAAAAAAAAAATCTTGCATTTACTTAAAATGTGATCAATGTTTTTATACAGTTACAACATCTACATTCTCATGGAAATTGCTGTTTTGTGACTCAGGAACACCTAGGTAGAAAGTAAATTAGAAAACTGCATTCTGGGAAGTAAGGGGCTACATTGAGTTATGGTTTAATTTTAGTGTAAATTAGTATCAAGGGAAAAAGAATGAGTCAACATCAAGCAATGGCCACCTCTAAAATTGCAATGTAGTGGGCCCAAGAGGTAGTCAACACAGGTGAGTATATGTAAGGGTTCTGGGAGAAGAGCTGTGGGAAAACATAAAATCAACCACTCAGCCAGTGCAAGTCAGGGGAACTCAGTGATGTAGCAACAGTAGGTAATTAATGTGGCTGATTTAATTGGCTCCACAGGCCAACTAGGTGGGACTCGAGCATGCAACAGTCAATAATACGTAATCATTTCAAACAAGTGTTTCCAAACTTGTTAAATCATAAGAGTTGCAAAGAGTACTGGTTAAATAATAGATTCCTAGGTTATCTTTTATAGAGCTTCACGCAGTCACTATCAGATTGAAAGAAAGCTTTGCATTTTAAACAAATATCCATAATGGTAGGTCTTGAATCTGGCAAACTTAAGAACCGCTGATTTTAGACTAATCAAACCAAAGAAGGAAGACAATGACCGTAACTATAAAGTGAGGGATGTAGTGTAAGCCAGTTGAGTGGGACTTTGTGCAACACTCCTTTCCATTTAGAAAGGTGTGTAACCTTCATTTGTGAGATAATTATGGACTGTGTATTTCACGCTAGTCATTGTGTTGTAAGTGGATGTTTGTGATGAATGCGCTGTGGCTTCTCTCCCCAGAAGTATCTAGTCAATGGAAGAAATATGTAAGTCAATAAGCAATTATAATTTACTTAAAAAATTAATATTAAAGTATATAGTTTTCCAGTAGCAAACAGAAGCTTGTGACTTAAGTTTAGGAAGCATACCTACATTGAGAATTGAAAGGCAAATGTGGAATAAATGGATCATGTGCAAAGGCTGAAGTGCTTCTATGGAGTAAAGTCTTGTGTGAGGTGGGAGGAAAGTAATTGGAAGCAGTCAGGAGAGGTACATAGGAAACAGATGGTGAAGGGACTTCAGAAATGTACAGTCTCTGGAGAGATTTGAGCAAGGGAGTGACATAATCGGATTTGTATTTTGGAAAGAACAGTGACTGCAGAGTAGAGAATAAATTAGAGTAGGACCAAGTTTATAGTCGGTTTAAAAAAAACAAAAGCTGGGGCCGTATTTTAGCCTTTGATGATAATCACCTATTGTATTAATTTTGTTATGCTACATAATCATATCACATATTTAGTGGTTCAAAACCACATACACCTGTTTGTATGGATTAGGAATTTAAATATGGCTTCCCTGGCTCAAGGTTTTATATGGTTGCAATGTGTCAGCCAGGGTCGTGTTCTCATTTGGAGACTAGGGAAGGATCTGCTTCTTTCATGGTTGTTGGCAACCTTTAGTCCCTTGTGGTTTTAGAACTAAAAGCTTTTATTTTTGCTGACTCTTGGCAGAGGTCACCTTCAGCTCCCAGAAGTTCCTTGCCATGTGGAGTTCCCCAACATGGCTTGGGGAGAAGAATCTTAACATCTGTCCACCAGGCCTTAGTTAAGAAAAAGTTATTAGAGATGGAATGAAATGGGTAAGTTCAAGTTCTATTAGATCATCTTAAATAAGATTACATTGTGTACATCAGTGATCATTACAGCTGAGTCACTCATTAACCTGCATCATATTTATTAAACCTAAGAACAAAACCAAGAAATATCTGAACCTTACCCTTTGGAGGGATAATATACTCTATTAGGTGCACGTGCTGGGGTCGTAGACTAACTCACTTCACTGCCATGCAATGGTTATAAATTAAGTGTTTCTCTAAGTGGAGAAATAGACTTGGGAAGAAAATTTCCCACCATGGACAGTGAGTTTGAAGACATTCTTTAATTATCAAGAAAAGATGCCCACAGAATGACACTCTTTTCTAGCAATACTAACAGCAGGCATTAGTCACTGTCTTGGCCCAGGAGCAGATGCTAGAGTCCTGGAATTTCACTTGCAAGTGGTTAAAACCAAGCACATCATTTCAACATGTCACAGTTATTTGACATTTCAGGAAAGGGATTACCAATTAGTTTAACTAATTTAGCCAAAATCTTAGGAAAAATTTCCAAGTTATTTCCACCTTGTAGCCCTGCCATATGTGTCTCCAAATTCTACTTCTCTAATATATGTCCCAAATGTAGAGAGAATCAAAGCCTGTTCAAATCATTCACAGAAATCCCATAATCTCTGGAGTATCCTGGGAAGTTAATAAGACTAAATTAGGAACCTCGTTTATCTTCCGTGCAGCAAGTTCAAATTCTTGAGTGCTGATCTAATGATAGATTGCAAAGTATTCCACAACAGTCATGCAAATCAAGTATCATTTTTAACTGATTTCCCACACCATTGTTAGTCTATAGGAATGCAAATGGTTGTTTCATTAGTATTGGTGCTGCTAGATGATGTTGATTTGAATTTGAAATGCCTTCTTGATCACCAAGATGTTACATCCTTCATGCAAACTAAATTCGCCCCCAGTAAGCTTCGCCCTAGCAGGTAAATTCAAACTAGAGAATGTTGCCCACTGACACACTGGCATTATACAGAGCAGCTGTGGAATAGCCTTGTGCTCACTTCCCTTAATAGAGTTTTATTTTCTCCAGCTTGCTGCTCCTTCAGGCAGGACACATGGGCAAGAAAACAAGTGATGCTTTTCAACTACAAGGGTAAATTAGCCTGTAGAGAAATAACAAACATAGGTACTAAAATAACCATAATAATTCTTAATGTTATTAAGTGTAATACTAAGAGTGATAAATATAGCAATATAGTTATAATTACATAATGCTAGCTAATAATACTAATAATAGCTAATGTTTTGGTGCACGTACAGGCAAGTCAGAGGGCTGAAGTTGTTAACCAGTCTAAGCTTATCCTTATCCCCATTTTAGAAAAGAAATTGAACTCTGGGCCTGCTTATATGTTTTATCCAAAGTATCCAGAGGCAAGATTCACACTCAATTGTATCTTCCTTAAAGTTCTTTGAAGTTCTTAAAGATGTATAGTGTAGCCAAGTTCATTCCAAGGATGTGAAAAAATAAAATAAAGCAACAATAATCTGAATAAACTGGTGGTTGAAATCACAGAGAAGATTTTTTTGAAGAAAAGATATATTTAAGAACTGGTTCCTACTGTCCGTAGTCAAAGTACATTATGCTGTCACAAAAAAATATAGCAGTGATTGTCTAGAAATCATAATTAAAATAATAGTGCAATCCCCTCATTCTTTAATGCTCACAATCAAAATCTAGTGTTCTGTAACTTTAATTGGGTTATTTATTCTATTTTCTTCAGGCACATTATTTCCTTTAAATGTTTGAGATGATGTATTTCAGTGAGTTTAAAATTAAGTCTAGTCTACTGGGTTGATTATACCTGGCTCCTCTTTATTTTCACCCCTAGTATAGCATGCAAGGGTCTCTTCATTATTATCTGTAGCAAACAATGTTCTCCAGTGAAACCATTACCTTCCAGTCTTAATAAACTCTAATGCTATAGCACTCAGCTCATGTTTTTTTTTTTCTAAGTTCATTTGAATTCTGGACACATAATCATGCTATTACAAATACTGCCTGTGGGAAATGAGAAAGCAAAGCCATTTGTGTGCTATACCGACTGACATACCAGATGACAGCCAACTGCATAGCATTTAGCCAGTAAAACAAACAGAAACCATGTTGAGTCTTCCATGCATGAAGAAGAATTGCAAGCATATGCTCACCATGCCTTTCTTAATTGAAGGCGCTAAGCTTATTCTGGGTGTTTTACGTATCATGTTCCACCCAGAGCATTACAGAGTATGAGAGGATCAGGATAAATAGTATGGAGAAATTGTATGATGTTTGGAAGCTAGAGAAAACTTCTTTGTGAAATGATTGCCTCTCTACTCACTTTTTCTCATTTTTTTTTCTGTTTCCTACATATTGAGAACATGCCTAATTGGTCAATAATAATCTGAAACTGAAAGTGAAGTCTCAAACTGAAAGTGAAGTCAGTGTCTAGCACAAAACCTTTCTTCTTTCTCTCTTTTTCACTCCTGGATAGTCTAACTGGTCTGCAGCACAGTTGAGAAATAACTGTGCACTTCTTAATACCCATCACCATTTCAATACAAACAATGAAAACAGAACATAGCTTTATGGGGAAAATGATTATGCCTCTTGTAAAGGTACTGTCTCACCTCCAAACCCACCTTCTCCTACCCTTTGTGATGATACTCTGCAAACCACTTACTGTATACAAACTGCTGCCTGCTAAGCTTTGACAATGACAGGGGCCAGAAGGAGCCTGCTAGGTTGGAGGAGGAGGAAAGGGCTTACTTTTTCCTGTTCTCTGTTGGGCTTCCTGACTGCTCTGTTTCCTGTGAGCAACATATCAGCAAGGAGTCTTCACCTTGGCAGTGGCAGTTCCTTTCCAAAACAGCGAGTGAATCCAGTTTTCAGTTTCCCCGGCACTCAGAGAACCAGCTCCATCGATATCAGCTCCATTGGACTGGCATGCCCTCCTAAGAAATCTGGCTCCTAGCCCATGGGACCTCTCCTCTGAGCTCAGGGACAACAGCAACAATTGGGTAGCAGCCCCTCTTCAGAGAAATGTGGCATGATAGGTTCTGTCTTGCCAACGACCAGGAGAACTATAGCTTAATGACAGATTATCAGACTCTTTCTGTGAACTCTAAAGAACTTCAAGCTTTGTGGAGCATTGTAGTAGAGCAAATGGGAGATATAGGCCATGGCCTCAAAGCTGAAGAATTATTTTTTCCTCTTCACTGAGCATTCTTTGACTCTATTTTTAAAATCTGTTAATATCACTGACTTCACTAATTTTAGCTGCTCTGTTTTCCCTAAGAGCTTATATATCTTTGAAGACCAACATTGTAAGCTTGTAGAGGGAAGGAACCTTCTGTTTTGTATACTCAGTTCATTGTCAGTGCTCAATATGTCCGAAATGACAACAAGGGAATTGCTTGACTTCTGCTATAGTTTCTGATTTGTGAACAGCAGGTTGCTGAAAAGGTTCTACCTATAGTGTATGGAGATAGGATTGTCCCAAAGGAATAGAATGGTAACTTAATAACTACCTTAATTCAGAGTGTCAGCAGGGGAGAAAATGTAAGTAGCCGCAAGAAATGGCAAATTGTAGCTTCTACAGGACAAAGGGGAAAAAGAGCCAAACAAAACAAAAAACCCAAGAAACTCTGGAGTTATATTAAGATTGCTCCAGTAAAGCTTTCCTAAAACAGCTGTATATCTGAGGGCTGCCTTTTGGCATCATTAATATCATAGGCTAGGAATAGATGCCGTGAAACCCTATGAAGCTACCAGACAGTGGAGAGAAACTGAAGAGGTGAATAATACAGTGAAAACACAGAAGTGGTAGGCTTATGAGGCTGTTTATTCTGCAGCAATTTTATCCAGAGCAAGCTGATCGCTTTTCTAATGCCTTAAATCAAACAGCAGGTTATCTACAGCCCCAAGGTAAGAATTATTAAGCTTTAGCCAACTTTCAGACTTGAAACATTGCAGAGGTAGAACTGGAAGACTTCTCAGGGTAGTTTCTTTCCTATTTTTTTCTTTTTTTACCTTCATATCCTAAAAACTGATAGAAATAAAATTCTAATTCTATATCCCTCTGTTCTGGATTTCCTCACCATTCTTCCTATACAAAGAACACTTTCTATATGAATCATGGTTTCAGTCCAAACCCATGTTAAATGTTTTGGAAATGTTTATACTCAAAACACTTCTGTTCCTTTTTTTTTTTAATTAAAGTATAATGTGGAGATTCAAGATCAAGACAAAGAAGAGCTGTGGTCCTCTTTCTCTTTACAGATAATAGATCTTAAGAAGTATTGGCATTGGTTCTAGAGAAGTCTCCAGAGGAAAATATCCTGGACTCTAGTATCATATAGGCAAAATCTCTGTTTTGGAAAGGAACCAAAAGATCATATAGACCAAAAATCAAAAACTTTTCTTCTAAAAGACCATACATTGAATATTTTAGGTTTTGTGGGGGATACAGTCTCTGTCATACTACTCAATCATGCCATTATAGCATGAAAGCAATGCTTACAATGCATAAACAAATGAGCATAGCTCTATTTCAATAAAATTTTATTTACAAATACAGGGAAAGGGCCATATTTGGTCAACAGGTCAAAATTTGCAACCCTTGATACAGACTATCAAGCATAAGATGAAAAAGAAAAACAGGAAATTCCTTTAAGTTGGGAAACAAAAGAGGTCCTGAATATCAGACTTCTATTTGATTATTAATCTCTTCATTTTTAGGTATAATAATCCAGCAGTTAAGGGCAGATATCTTAAGTGTACATCTTCATATACTTTTACATATGTGTATATATATATACATGTGTATATACACATATAGATATGTGTGTGTGTGTATATATATATATATATACATATGTATATACACATATACATATATATATATATATATATATAAATATATATCCCTGTAGATACCACCTAGGTCGTGATATAAAACATTTTCAACACCTCCCAGAAGGCTCTCTTGTCTGCTTTCTGAATCAGTTACTCACAGAAGTAACTTTCATTCTTACTTTATCAATATGAAATAATGCTACCAATTCTTGAATTCCATATAAATGGAGTAGGTCAGTTTATAATTTATTGTTTAATGTTTCTGCTGCTTAACATTATGCATGAGAAATTATATACCATTTTATAAAATTCTTTCTCTAAAATGTAAAAATTCAAACATGTTTGTTACAGCGTTATTTATGTCAATTAAGTAAATATTCGATTATAAAGCAATGGTTACATAAGTATAGTAGATTTTTTTGTGCCCACTGTATAACTCAAATTATATATATAACTCAAATTATATTAGAATTGACTTGAGCTCCCATCTAACAATCAGCTACTTGGGACTCCTTTCCTTTATATCACCACATGCCCCTTAACCATCATCCAAGAGCCATAGGGCTTGTATGGTACGAGAGGGGTGGGCCAGCCTTCTTTTCCCAAGCTGAGAAGAGATCTAATGTCTACCCAATTGCAGCTTGTCCTCCCAACCTCACAGATGCACTGTTCAGAGTAGTTTACCCCAGCCCTGCCAGCACATACCACAGTTAAGTCTCTCCCCTAGGTCTGTCCAAGTCTCTCTTGCTGAGCTCCCTAACCATGATCCTTTAAAGGAGGGCCACTCTGCCAACAACTCCACTCTCCATTTTGGGTGAGGCCCAGTGACCCTCATTTAAGGTCCCAAAGCTTTGTAACACTAAGTTTTTTAGGCATTCACATAGCTGTTTACTTCCTCAGAACAGTGTTTTAGAGAAGAGTCCAAACTCCAAAAGGCAGTGAGTGTAGGTAGTTAAGATCATGAACTCTGGATTCAGATAGCTCAGAGTCAACTTCCAGCCCTTTTACCCAATAGCTGCATAAAATTTGGTAAAATATTTAACTAACCTGTGCCTGTTTTGCCCATGCAAAATGGTGATAATAACACTACATACCTTATAGGGTTGATATAAGGATTAAATTAATTAATGCATGTAAAATGATTGGAATAATGCCTGACACATAGTAAGCTACATTACAGAGTGATAGCAATTAACCCTGAGATGCAAAGCCTTTCTGCTCATCTCTTTTGTATAATAATCTAGGTATTATTATTCTAGGCCCTACAGTAATAAAACTTAATTGCCCAAGTAGGTTTAGTCAAAGGTTCCAAACTGGGCTGATACAGAAATTAAAAAAGCTAAATACAAACTGAGTATATTGTATGATTTTTAAGTGTAAAAAATATATATACATAAGCATAGAAAACATACTGGGGGGAAAAAGAAAATATAGTGGATGGAAATATATCAAGATGCTGACAGTCATCTCACAACCGTGAGATTATAGATGATTTTAATTCCCTCCTTTATATATTTGTATAATCTCCAATGCCATAAGCAGGTGTAACTTTTAATTTTAACAATACAACTGTCTTTGTGTGTAGTTTATTTAAAATAATGTATAAAACTTGTATTTGAGTGCTAGAACTTCATATGGTAGGCATAACCATGAGGCAAGTCAACTAGCATGTCCAAACTTTGGTTTGCTGATAAATAAAAGAGGAATAATATCCCTACTTCCATTGGTTGTAGAAATTAAAGGATAAATCACATAAGGAAATCCTTATTAGATAGCACATAAAGTAACGTACTATTTACAAATGTAAGAAATTTCATTGATTATATTATTAGATTTAAAAAGGCGTATAAGGTAATATTTTCAGAAACTCAAGGTGTTCATTTATACCGAGGCCATTAGGGAAAAAGTGAACAAAAATTCCAGCTAAGAAAGTGATTTAAAAGTTTATTAAACCATTGTTCCTTCACTTCCTTTGCGCATGGTCACAGGAGACAGTTGGCTGGCTAGTCCCTGCTTATAAGAGAGAAAACCCATGTGAACACACCAAGAGTGCTAAGATGATTCTAGTACTACAAAAATTAAAAGTGTAATAGGAGCTTACTTATTAGGGATGAAAAAATGAATAAGATAGGTCATTATCCTAAAATATTTCACAGTATAAAATATATGGAGAAATTACATGCATTTTTATTCTACCTTAATCTATGATCATACATATTTTTAATCTTTGTGGAATGTATCTTGATTATTGTAGCTCTTGTTGCTTTTTGTACATTTTAAAGGTTAACTTTAAATGTTCACACACACACACACACACACACACACACGCACACCTATTGTTTTTCATTGTTAAAACTGGCAGACAGATCAGGAAACCCTCTCTGTTCCTTTCATTCATTGTTGAGTTTTCAGCTCTTATGGACACCAGTTTGTTTAATAAGATGGTGAGTCTGGAAAACTATTCCTAAAAGTGAACCGAATAAAATGAAGTTCTCAATTCCTTCTACTCTAATTTTCTAAACTCTTCACCTTTGAAACACTTTACCTTCTCCTATCTTTGGTCTTCCCCTTGTTCTCCCGAAAGCAATTGTTGAGATTAACACACTAAAATTTGACTGGAAATTTGAAGATGGATTAAAATAATAATTATTCTGTGTATGTTTTACTAGCCATCACACCACTTTTTGTCACAAATACACAGTCATCAGAAGTTGGTGGATCTCAGAAAAGTATAGTCAAAGTGTGGCCAAAGAACTACATTTCACTGACTAGGAAAGTAGCTCAAGTTAGAGGAACTAATTTAGCAGCTAGGTCCTAATGCAGTGGTCCCAACTTGACCATTCACTAGCTATGTAACCTCTGTAGTTTCTACATTATTTCCAAGCCTTATCAATTGCCCTAGTGCAAAGTGGAGAGCTTAATAAACATGGGGCTACTTATCAAGCACAAATTGGTTTATCCGCTTTCTTTCAGCCTTTGGCAGGGGACATAAAATACAAATGATCTATCTATTTCTCTTATAGTAGAGTTAAAAAATCATAAAGAAGGAGTTAAAAGACTGATCTGGGATCCATTTGCCTCCTTCATGGGAGAATGCTATTAGGAAAAAGAAAAGTTGCAGGTAACCACTAGGTTTAAAATTCTTGTCATTTGGACTTCTGGGTAAAAAGACCATTAATATAGACTAGGAAGAAGAGACTTTGTCTCTGAAATATCCTTGTATTTCATAGGTTTCCCTGATGCTGCTGGCTAAGGTTTAGCTACAGTGAGCAAGACCCAGGATCTAGGAGGTATAGCTCCCTGAGGGATGTTCTGTAAGTTATGCAGTTCTCTGGGGTATAAAATAAAGATGTTTCATAATTGTGGCACTCCCCACAGTAATAAAACCTAGCAAACCACACCTAAGACTTCCTCTGTTTTGGGCTAGAGGGCCATATCTGATGTAGCACTTTGCAAACCATGTGTAGTGTGTCAGACCTTTCTTTGCTGCATCTGAGCATTTTGATACTTTCATCTGTAGTATCGTGTGGCAAACACTGATATCTACTAAGAGATCTGATTCTGTGAATTCTTTTCACAATCCAGTCCTATGTGTGGGTAAAGCAGTGTTTCAGAACTACTATATCAACAGCAAAGTTAACAACTCCATCACCGTTTCTTCTGAGAGAACTCTCTGGCCTCACTAACATTTGACATCATTCCATTGTCATGGATATGTCCCTTCTTTTCACCAGCCCCTGTATTAGTTAGCTCAATTACACTGCAATAACAAATAAGTTTCTAAAATGCAATGGTTTGAGGATCAAGAAGAATATTTCTTTTGTAAAAGTCCCAGGCAGACGTTTCCTACTGGGGTCGGGTGGGGGGCTGCTTCATATACCTGTTCAAGGACCTAGACTTTTAGAGCCTCTGCCATCTTCAAGGTCTGTAGCTTCCAGATTCACCCTGGGGCTTGTGACTCTGGACAGCCATAAAGGAGAGCAAACAAGAGGAGGTCCTTGGGGTATTTTCTGTGCCAGGCCTGGAAATACATTTATCACCCCAGTCATTCCCACAGCCTCACCTAACTGCAAAAGGGGCTGTTAAACACAGTCTGACTCTGCTTGGAAAGAAAGAAATGGAGAATGGGTTTTGGACAGCTAAGTTTCTTCCACAGGCCCTCACAGATGGATTGATCTTTTTCTAAACTTATAAGACAAATAGACCACTAAAAGGGGTCAGGCAAAGGGTTTTTTGACAAGTCTTTTATTTTCTATCCAAGATAATATCAAGTCATAATCCCATGCTTTCTTCACTGATTCCTTATCTCTCTGCTGATAAAGTTTCATTTGCTTAAATAGCTGGGAGGTGGGAGATCTCCCCCACCCACCACCATCTTAGACAAAAAAAAAAAGAAATACAGCAATAGTCATCTTCCACAGATATTACCCAGTAGCTGCATCCAAAGAGAGAATGTATTTGTAATCACACAAAGGCCCAACTCTGTCTTTATAAACCAGTTGATTACTCGTGGTAAAAGGTCCAAGAACAACCTCTCTTTTTTATATTCAAGTCAGTGAGAGGCAGTGGCACTGTTTCCATTCCCTATAGAAAAGTCAAAAACTAGAAAGTAGCGGGGCGCTTGAGTGGCTCAGTTGGTTGAGCATCTGACCTCAGCTCAGGTCGTGATTTCACAGTTTGTGGGCTCCAGCCCTGTGTTGGGCTCTGCTGACAGCTCAGACCCTGGGGCTTACTTCAGATTCTGTGTCTCCCTCTCTCTCTTCCCCTCCCCAGTTCATTCTCTCTTTCTCCGTCTGTCTCTCAAAACCAAATAAATAAACTTAAAAAAAAAAAAACAAAACTAGAAAGTAGCAGACACAAATTCCAAAAAGAGGAAGATACAAGAATTTTAAACAACATTACTCATTCCTATTTTCTGTCTTTGCTGTACCATGTAGAAAGTATTTCTTCAGATGGAACAGTCAGAACTTATAGTACCTCACGTTAAGAACACTAGTGACCATTTCTCAATGTTGAGGGTAAAGAAATAGCTGTCACAATACAAAGATCCAAAAGGTTTCTTAGCCCAGAAGTAGGATTTTTCCAAGGGCCCCTTGGGATCCAGAGGGGGTCACATTCCTCAGTTATATGTGATAGACCCATTTAGGACAACCACATTTAGACTCTCTTTAGGACAACCACAAAAATATGATTTATTTGTGTGGTTATTGATTAATGTCTTTCACATCCCCTCAATACAAAGTTTCATAAGAGCAAAGACCCATTTTGGTGTTTGTTTGTTTGTTTGTTTGTTTGGCTTACCATACAATCCCCAGTATCTGGCATGGAGCTTATCATGTAATTGGAGCTCAATAATATTTGGTAAAGGGCAAAAAAAGAGATAATGGTAGGTAATATTTATTGAAACTTTACTATATACCAGACAATACTGAGCAGTCCACATACAGCTGCCCTGTAGATAGACATCTTATTATGTCCCTTACACAGTGACAAGATAGAGGCTGACAGAGGTTGGGTTATTTGCACAAGGTCACACAGCTGGAAAGGTGCAGAGGCACAGAAGTCCAAAAGTTGAACTGGGTCGCAGCAGATTCACATTATATCCATTCTGTTCTTTGTTCTTACTTTTCTTTTAATCTTACTGATTGAACAGCCCCTTTTGTACTGTAATAGCACAGTGTAGAAAGAACTAATGGCCACATTTCATACATAGCTCTCACATTGAGAAAAGTGATTTCAAGCTGTAGGTTCTTTCTTAGCTAACTCTTCTAGGAGTCCAGTCCTGAAGAGTGAGGAAAAAGAGTTCAATATACATGACATTCTCTCTGAAAAACTGAGGTCATTGACACAGTTCGAGAACACTGGTACAAGGAAATTTTTTACAAAAAAAGGAAATCTGAGTTGTGTCCCTAACTATCAGCACTTAAATATAAGAATAGAAGCAAAATTCAGGTACTATTCCAAAATTAGTATAACTTGCAGTTATAAAGGTGGAATATTTGAAACTTGTACTCTTTTCTGTATTTTGTTCACCAGGTTCAGTGTTCATAAAATTATAATCATCCCAGGCCTAACAATACTTACATTATGGCTTATCTGTTCCTGTGTAAATAACACTTTATCAGAGGGCTTCAACATCAACATTATTAACATTTAGGACAAGATAAGTTTGTTGTGAGGGGCTATCATATGCATTGTAGAATGCATTTAGCAACACCCTCTGCCCACTAGATACCAGTAACATTGCTAATAATGACCATCAAAATGTCTGTAGACATTGCCGACTATCCCCTGGGGGATAAAGTTACTTCTGTTTGAGAAAAAGTGCTCTTGGGAAATTTTTACAATTAACTTTTTCACAAACTCAGAAAAGATGAAACTAAACTTTAAGTCTGTGACAATTACCATTCTTCCTCTCGTCTGATGTGAGGTCTATCTGAAGAATACTCAACAATAGCTCTGAAGCTAAGTACCACCTACTTCTTTACAGTTTTATTGGGCTATAATTGATGTATAACACTGTATTAGTTTAAGTTGTACCATATAATGGTTTGATATGTATATATATTGTGAAATGACTGCCACAGTAAGCTAACATCCATCAATTCACATGGGTACAACTTTTTTCTTATAATGGGAACTTCTAAAATCTACTCTTTTAGCAACTTTCAAATATATATTGTATTGTTAATGATAATCACCATGCTGTACGTTACATCCCAGAATGTATTTATCTTTTCACTTTTTTTTGAGTAATCATGGATGAGGTCTTCTCTCTGTGAGGCAAATGTGCTGATAGCCTTTTTCCCAGGACGAGGGATAAATGTGTGTGATAAATTCCAGAAGAGAGTGCTAACCTAAATCTATCACCCCTTTCCTCTTTCAACAAGCCAGGGAGCTCAATAAATATTTATTGAATGACTAGACCAATGAGAAAACTACCCAAAGGGTCTCAAAGGATGTTCAAGGAATATATTTCCATAAGACATTAACATATGTTATTCAGGAAAATAGGGGACTTGGTTTTTAAATCATTTTCATTTCACTCTGGGTAAATCAAAGTAAACAAGTTTCTTTAAAATTTTGTAGAGTCTTTAATGGACTACACTAAAATTTTCTGCTATTAGAGAAAGTCATAATTTGTGGAGTTTCCTAAAATTATTTGACACAAAGTTTTCAATGTAATAATTGTCTAGACCTTTGTTTCACTTTCAGAATACACTTTTAATACTTCTGAATACATCTAAAGTAAAAGAGGAATATTTAAAATCACTTGATTAGAGAAGTGTCTATTCACGTTTCTGCCCATTTCTTCACCGGATGATTTGTTTTTCAGATGTGGAGTTTAGTGAGTTCTTTCTAGATTTTGGATACTAGCCCTTTGTCTGATATGTCATTTGCAAGTATCTTTTCCCATTCCGTTGGTTGCCTTTTAGTTTTGTTGATTGTTTCCTTTGCAGTGCAGAAGCTTTTTATCTTCATGAGGTCCCAATAGTTCATTTTTGCTTTTAATTCCCTTGCCTTTGGGGATGTGTCAAGTAAGAAATTGCTGTGGTTGAGGTCAGAGAGGTGTTTTCCTACTTTCTCCTCTAGGGTTTTGATGGTTTCCTGTCTCACATTCAGGTCCTTTATCCATTTTGAGTTTGTTTTTGTGAATGGTGTGAGAAAGTGGTCTAGTTTCATTCTTCTGCATGTTGCTGTCCAGCTCTCTCCCAGCACCATTTGTTAAAGAGACTGTCTTTTTTCCATTGGATATTCTTTCCTGCTTTGTCAAAGATGAGTTGGCCATACTTTTATGTGTCTAATTCTGGGGTTTCTATTCTATTCCATTGGTCTATGTGTCTGTTTTTGTGCCAATACCATGCTGTCTTGATGATTACAGTTTTGTAGTAGAGGCTAAAGTCTGGGATTGTGAGGCCTCCTGCTTTGGTGTTCTTCAAAATTACTTTGGCTATTTGGTGTCTTTTGTGGTTCCATACAAATTTTAGGATTGCTTCTTCTAGCTTCAAGAAGAATGCTGGTGCAATTTTGATTGGGATTGCATTGAATATGTAGATAGCTTCGGGTAGTAGTGACATTTTGACAATATTTATTCTTCCAATCAGAAGAATAAACTTCCATTTCTTTGTATCTTCTTCAATTTCCTTCATAAGCTTTCTATAGTTTTCAACATACAGATCTTTTACATCTTTGGTCGGGTTTATTCCTAGTTATTTTATGCTTCTTGGTGCAATTGTGAATGGGATCAGTTTCTTTATTTGTCTTTCTGTTGCTTCATTGTTAGTGTATAAGAATGCAACTGACTTCTGTACATTGATTTTGTATCCTGCGACTTTGCTAAATTCATGGATCAGTTCCATCAGACTTTGGGTGGAGTCTATCAGGTTTTCCATGTATAACATCATGTCATCTGCAAAAAGGGAAAGCTTGACTTCATCTTTGCCAATTTTGATGCCTTTGATTTCCTTTTGGCGTCTGATTGCTGATGCTAGAACTTCCAACACTATGTTGAACAATAGCAGTGAGAGTGGACATCCCTATTGTGTTCCTGGTATCAGGGGGAAAGCTCTGAGTTTTCCCCATTGAGCGTGATATAGCTGTGGGCTTTTCATAAATGGCTTTTATGATGTTTAAGTATGTTCCTTCTATCCTGACTTTCTCAAAGGTTTTTATTAAGAAAGGATGCTCAATTTTGTCAAATACTTTTTCTGCATCGATTGACAGGATCATATGGTTCTTATCTTTTCTTTTATTAATGTGATGTATCACATTGATTTGCGAATGTTGAACCAGCCCTGCATCCCGGGAATGAATCCCACTTGATCATGGTGAATAATTCTTTTTATATGCTGTTGAATTCTATTTGCTAGTGTCTTATAGACTTCTCTAAAGAAGACATCCAGATGGCCAACAGGCACATGAAAAGATGCTCAAGGTCGCTCCTCATCAGGGAAATACAAATCAAAACCACACTTAGATACCACCTCACTCCAGTCAGAGTGGCTAAAATGAACAAATCAGGAGACTATAGATGCTGGCGAGGATGTGGAGAAACAGGAACCCTCTTGCACTGTTGGTGGAAATGCAAACTGGTGCAGCCGTTCTGGAAAACAGTGTGGAGGTTCCTCAAATAATTAAAAATAGAACTACCCTATGACCCAGCAATAGCACTGCCAGGAATTTACCCAAGGGATACAGTAGTGCTGATGCATAGGGGCACTTGTACCCCAATGTTTATAGCAGCACTTTCAACAATAGCCACATTATGGAAAGAGCCTAAATGTCCATCAACTGATGAATGGAAAAAGAAGTTGTGGTTTATATACACAATGGAATACTATGTGGCAATGAAAAAGAATGAAATATGGCCTTTTGTAGCAACGTGGATGGAACTGGAGAGTGTTATACTAAGTGAAATAAGTCATACGGAGAAAGACAGATACCATAAGTTTTCACTCCTATGTGGATCCTGAGAAGCTTAACAGAAGACCATGGGGGAGGGATAGAGGGAAAAAAAAGGTTAGAGAGAGAGAGGGAACCGAAACATAAAAGACTGTTAAAAACTGAGAACAAACTGAGGGTTGATAGGGGGTAGGAGGGAGGAAAGGGTTGGTGATTGGTATTGAGGAGGACACCTGTTGGGATGAGCACTGGGTGTTGTATGGAAAACAATTTGACGATAAATTTCAATATTAAAATTTACAATATTAAAATAAAACTACTTGAAATTAGAATTTACAAAGATTAAATATTTTCAGGAGACAACTAAATTATGTAAGCATGTTAAAGGAAATATCCTGTAGTTTACTCCTCTGATAGGAATCTGAACCATTATAACCAAGAATGCGAATCTCATATGAAATATCTCCTATTGTTACCTATCTTGCTACCATTCACATTCTGCTTCCCTATTCCATCATTGTTAACATTAATATAAAATGGCTTCAGGTTTCCAGTTCGGCACGTAAGGAGTTTAGAAATTGCCATTCTATCTTAACAATAAGTAAAGCTGAACAAACTGAAAATATCAACAACCCTTCTTAGAAGTGAAATCACAAGGCAAACCATTGCCCCCCAAATTGGAAAGATAGGCAGAAACAAAGAATCACAACTCACAAGGGCAGAAACCTCCTCAGGAACCAGTGATGGGGGCAGGAAAACCTGAACTGTGATTGATTAATTATTGTTGGAGGCTTAGTTTGGGTAACTCTGAGAGTTAAAAACTCCAGTAGGAGTTTTAACTTCAGAAGCCCTACTAGGTCCCACAGTGAACATTAGATAAAATGTTTCCATCAGGAGGAGAGGAAAAGTTAACTATTTTGAATACACCAGAGAATTCTGTTCTTTCTTTGTTTTTTTAACATTTATTTATTTTTCAGAGAGACAGAGTGCAAGTGGGGAAAAGGCAGAGAGCCAGGGACACACAGAATCTGAAGCAGTCGCCAGGCTACAAGCTGTCAGCACAGAACCCAACAAGGGCCTGGAACCCACAAACCGTGAGATCATAACCTGAGCTGAAGTCTGTCACTTAACCACCTGAGCCACCCAGGTGCCCCATAGAGCATTCTGTTCTTTAAAAAGCCTTTCCTCAGATGAAACATTTTTTTACCACAGCCTAAAAAACCTAGAAAGAGGGAAATAGCCAACTTCAGGCCACACTAGAAATTCTGCCCCACCTAAGGGAGGAAAACTGAGAAGCACTGATGAAATTCACAGTCCAGAGGCACAGGCTCACAAAAACTCCAACATCTAATCATAAGACTATAGAAGGCTTCCTCTTCCCCCACACCTTACCATTACAAAAGGCCTTTTTTCTGCTGTTTCTCTTACATAGTATGTCATGTCCACTTTTCTTTTTTGTTAATGTTTATTTATTTGGGGTGGGGCACAGAGAGGGGGGGAAGAGAATCTGATGCAAGTTCTGTGCTGACACCAGAGAGCCAGATGCAGGGCTCAAACTCACAAACCATGAGATCTTGACCTGAGCTGAAGTCACACGCTTAACCAACTGAGCCACCCAAGTGCCCCATGTCCACTTTTCAACAAAATTTACAAGGCACACCAAAAGGCAAAAAATACAGTTTGAAAAGACTGAACAAACATCAGAACCAGAGTCAGATATGACAGAAATGATCAGACCAGGAATTTTTAAAACTATGATTAATATACTAAGAGGTTTTTTTTTAATTTTTTAATGTTTGTTTATTTTTGAGAGAGAGAGAGAGAGAGAGAGAGCGCGCACAGGGCAGAGGCAGAGAGAGAGGGAGATACAGACTCTGAAGCAGGCTCCAGGTTCTGAGCTATCAACACAGAGCCCGATGTGGGGCTGGAACCCACAAACTGCAAAATCATGACCTGAGCCGAAGTCAAGACACTTAACTCAGTGAGCCAGCTAGGCGCCCCTACTAAGGGTTTTAATGGGGAAAGTAGACAACGTGCAAGAAACAGATAATGTAAGCAGAGAAATGGAAATTCTAAGAAAAAATTAAAAAGAAATGCTAGAAGTCAAATACATCTTAAGAGAAATAAAGAATACTTTGGATGGGCTTACTAATCGATTGGAAATGACTAGGGAAAAAAATCTCTGTGTCACAGGAAAGGATACAAAGATAAATATGATCTCACTTATATGGAATCTTGAAAACAAAACAAAGTGTGTGTGTGTGTGTGTGTGTGTGTGCGCGTGCACACACACACACACACACACACACACACACACAACCAAGCTCATGGATAAAGAGAACAGATTCATGGCAACCTGAGGCAGGAGACAAAGGATGGGTGAAATAAATAAAAGGAGTCAAAGGTATAAATTTCCACTTATAAAGTAAGTCATGAGAATGTAACAGACAGCATAGTAACTTATGCTTAATAATACTGTATTTCATATTTGAAAGTAGCTAGAGTGGATCATGAAAATTCTCATCAAGAGAAAAAACTATAACTATGTATAATGATGCATGTTAACTGCACTTATTGTAATGATCATTTTGCAATACAAATATTGAATGATTTTGTTGTATACCTAAAACTAATATGGTGTTATGTCAGTTATACCTCAGTTTAAAAAAAAAAAAGAATCTGATGCTTGATGATATGACAGTAAAAACTTCTAAAACTGAAAGCTAAAAGAAAAACACTGAAAAAAATAGAATATCCAAGAACTGGATATTTAGTTTTAGACAACTAAAAATGTGTGACACATGGATAATAAAAACACCAAACGATGAAGAAAGAGGAAAATGAACAGAAGCAATATTTGAAGGAATAATGACTGAGAATTTCCCCCAAATTAATGTCAGGCACCAGACCACAGATCAAGGAAGTTCAGAGAATATCAAGCAGAGTAAATGCCAAACAAAAAACAAAATGCAAAACTACAATTATGCATATCATATTCAAATTTGAGAAAATCAAAGATAAAAACATCTTGAAAGAAGTCAGAGGAAAAAAAAATACTCTGCCTATGAAGAAGCAAAAAAAAAAAAAAAAATCTGACTTCTCCTCAGAAACCATACAAAGAAGAGAATGGAGTGGAATATTTAAAGTGTTAAGAGAAGAAAAACACCAATCTAGAATTCTGTATCCTGAGAGATTATCCATCAAAAGTAAAGAAGAAATAAAGACTTTTTCAGATAAACAAAAAAATGAGGAAGTGTGTTGCCAATAGACCTACCTTGAAAGAAATGTTAAAAGTTCTTCAGAGAGAAGGAAAATAAAACAGGACAGAAACTTGGATCTACATAAAAAATGGAAGTGCATAAAAGAATGAACAAGTGAAGGAAAAAATAAAAAGTTTTATTTTTCTTATTTTAATTGATCTAACAGACAACATTTATTCAAAATAATAATGGCAAGAGTGTATTCAATGTACTGATGCCTGTGTGTGTGTTTATGTATGACAGCAATGATACAAGGGACAGGAATGAAGAATTCGGATTATTTTATATTTAAGTTACTCATACTACTCATGAAGTGGTACAGTATCATTTGAAATGAATTTTGATCAGTTGTAAACATATATTGCAAACTCAGCGAAACCACTAACAAAGGTTTTAAAAGAAGAATAATTGATGCTAAAAAAAAGGGAAGAAATTGCCAAAATTGAAGCAACCAAACCACCAAAATTCCTTCCTTTGGTGAATGGAAAAAGAAATGGTGGTACACCCAGACAATGGAATATTATTCAGGACTGAAAAGAAATGAATTATCAATCCATGAAAAGACACAGAGGAACCTTAAATGCACAGTACTAAATGAAAGAAACCAATTTGAAAAGGCCACACACTGTATGATTTCAACGATGTGACATTCTGGAAAAGGCAAAAATATGGGGACAATAACAAAATCAGGAAAACAAAAGATCAGGAGTTTAAGGAGAGGGAGGGATGCATAGGCAGAGCACTGAGGATTTTTAGGTCAGTGAAGCTATTCTGTATGATACAGCAGTAAACATACATGTCCTTATATACTTGTCAAAACCCATATAATATACAGCACCGAGAGGGAACTCTAATGTAAACCATGGACTTTGGGTGATAATGATGTTTCAGTATAGGTTCATCTATTATAACACTGTATATAACATCTATATAACATCTACTGTAACACTGTAGTGTGGGATGTTGATAGCAAAAGAGGCTCTCAGAAGTAGAGCATATATGGGAACTCTATGCTTTCATTTCAATTTTTCTGTGAGACTGAAACTTGCTGGGGGCCGAGCTATCCAACGAGCCTGATGGCAGGGCCCGGGCCGTGGACAGATCGGGACTGAATGGCAGCCCACCGAAAGTGAAGCTTCTTGTACTCCTTCTTTTATGTAATTTGGCCTTAGCGTTGGTTGGGCAGCCCCCCTTCCAATGAAAGTACCTGAGGAATTTTCAGTTGGGGAATTGCCCATGACGGACTCCCCGGGAATGGAACCATCGGGGAAAGAAATAAGAGTCCGCAGGGAAATTATGCAGACCTACATCCAGCCCTTGCCACCCCCTATGAAGACTCCTCTACCTAAAGGAAGGATAGGCCCACATATTTCCCAGCCAAGGAGGGGGACAAATGGGTTTGAAATGCCCACTCTGGCAACAAAGGAAGGTATCTATGGATACAAGTTACTCCAACCCCTAGGCCCACTTGGCCCCCAGGAGGCATTCCAGATGATAACTGGACCTGGTGGGTTAAAGTACAGAATGGTTCATTAGTTCCTAGGTATACATTGTCTCTCTGGGAGCACATAAGGCGTGGGTTCCCAGTGGGTTCCCAGGGCCCTCTTGGCTCCCTCCCGGCACCCCAGACCAAAGCGAATACTTTTGTCCCTTGTACTGCAAATGGGACAAAGGAACAATTTAGAAGTCATGTCCTTGTAAAACATCCCATTTGAGGTGCTGAGCGCTAGATGACCTTGAAAGGGTAGGAGGGAATGTTACAAGAAAATAACTATGTTGTTCCTTTATGGGTGATCACACAAAGGAACATTTTTAGAATTAGGTAATGCAGAGAAACATAGATAACACATGCTACGAGGAACTTGCTAACAAATATAATGCCACGCTTGCTACAGTAAAGTGGCCAGTCTAACACACTGCTGTTGTCTGTGTCCATTTTATTTTTGTTTTATTTTATTTTCACTTTTTTGCTGATGCCGTTCATCCTTCGGGAACCCCTGTACCTGCTGGAGCTGGACTCTGGAGAAACTGCTCTAAAAAACTAACTTTATTCGGGTGCCTGGGTGACTCAGTGGGTTAAGCAGCCGACTTCGGCTCAGGTCATGATCTCGCGGTCCGTGAGTTTGAGCCCCGCGTTGGGCTCTGTGCTGACAGCTCAGAGCCTGGATCCTGTTTCAGATTCTGTGTCTCCCTCTCTCTGACCCTCCTCTGTTCATGCTCTGTCTCTCCCTGTCTCAAAAATAAGCAAAACGTTAAAAAAAAAAAACAAAACTAACTTTGTTAATGACATAATTAATATAAACCATATCTCATCCTTCAAGAGCTAGGATCTCTAACTGCCAAACAAATGCAAACTAATAAACTAATCTGTACCATTGAAAGCATTGTCTGTTGTGTTGAATAGTTGGAAAATCATCAGGGAAAGGACAGCCACTCAATTCTTCACTGAAAAAACCAACCAAACAAACAAAATACTTATGCACATCAGCTCCAGGTGTGGTTGAGAAAAAAGTCTAGCAATGAACGTGACACGGGGAACTAGAAATGAAGCCAGAGTCACAAAGAAAAGAAGTAATGAGAGTGTCCTATACAACCAGGAAAAGGGATATAATGAAGGGTGAGAAGGAAGTGATAGCATGGTAACTTTGAAAACAGCAACTTCATGCAGTCTATTCACTACTTGTTTGATAATGAGGAATTTTTATGTGTATCATTTGACATCTCTAATCCTTTTATCATACATGTAAAATGAAAATAATAATAGACATTCTACTTGCCTGGGTTATGAGCTTTAAAATAGAGAAAACGTGAATTCTTTCAATACAGCATTTACTGAACAGCACTTTATTTGTTCTCCTATCTGTCTAACTGAACTGGAGTGTCTTGAGCGCAGGGACTTCGTGTCCTCTTCTCTCTAATCTTACCTTTAAGTATAGTGTCTGCCATGTAGTGAGCTTAATACATACTCATTGAAGACAAGAAGACAGGAAGAAGGGAGGGAGAGAAGGAGGGAAAAAAAAAAAGGAAGGGGGGAGCCAAGAAGGGAGAAAATAAGGGAAGTAATAAAGGAAGGTGGGAGAGAGGGAAGGAAACAGAAATTAAAGAAAGATGGGAGGAAAGGAGGAAGGCTGGCTTTAATGATCCAGGAAAGAAAAACTGGGACAAAATTCATCAATACCCAAAGTCCTTTGTCTGGAAGAGATAAGAGACTATGGTTGAAAGGAGCAAAGATATATAATTGATCTTACAGATGAATGAAGTGGGGATAAAAGGGGAATTTCAAGGGGTGCAAATAATGATTATATTTGTGGCACTTTGTAAGCATGTGTGCCTAATTGGTCTTAACAATTTTTTAGTCCATTTACCCCATTGCCCTTCATGGTTTCAGGGCAATAAATTATAATGCATTTGTCCTGTACCCCTATAAAATTATATAAACATTTATATCCTTCTCTATTCCACAGAGAAAGCAAGGCAGCTATTTTGGCATAGAATAAGGTCTTTCTATGAGCATATCATATTTTTAAATCCCATTGCAAAGAGACATATCCTGAGTGAATATATTTCTGTCTCTACATAGCAGTTTAACAGAGGGTGAAGCAGTCTGTGGAGAAACAGCTGTTTGGTCTCTTTCTCTGCGTCTATATCTCTTACACACATACCCCTTTTAATAGTTTATCAAAATAAATGAATTTCTCCAATAGATAATCACCCTTCCCCCAAATTTAAATCTAGTATTTTAGCTCCTAACAATTTACTTATCTACTCTCTTTTCTAACAAAAAGGAGTATACTACCTATTTTACACAAGTCTGTGTGTCCTTTTTGCTCATATGAAAATAAATGTTTCTCTTTTTTTCCTTCATCCTTTTTGGAAGACTCTAAAGTTTTATTACTTTGGCTTTAACTCTGCACTGTCTTCCTTTATGCACTATTTCTTTTCTTGTTTTATTTCTTGCATCCTCCTCTAGTCCCTGATGGAAGGAAGATTACCACCCCTGACTCAAGCACGCATGACCTACTGGCCTCAACAGCTACCACTGATTTAAGTAGGGCCTAGCCACAATGTCACCTTTCTTAGGAGGAACATATACCAAAGCTGCAGCCTGGCCCTTGAGAGGAATACCAAATTTGAACTGGGGATATCTGAGCTGCTCTCTTCTCTACCCTAATGCAATTCATCACTGCCAGCATGATTTCAGCAAGGGCATCCAGAAAAAAATATGTCCCAGTGTCCCCTGCTCCCTCTGTTTTCATGCTTATATTTTCAAATACTATAGAAGCCCCCAAGCTACATTACAGTTTTCTGGATCCTTATAAACTGAAATATTCTGTTTTCTTTATATAAAATACCTTTGATGAAAAGGTTATGCATTGTTTATTTTCATTTCTGAAGACATCTACTGCTAGCATCATTGAGTTAGAAATAAAAGTGCCCCAGTGAAATGTCTTACTGTGAATGCTTCCTGGATTCATCTTCTATTTCTGTGATACTGCTGACCTCTGGCGTTCAGAACATTGATATTTTCTTTAACTTCATTTGTAGTAACTATTTTTTCAAGCTTTCTTCTGAGGTTTGGCTCTTCTATTAATGAAATCTGAAAAAATTCCCAATTCAATAATAAATAATTGCCTTTTAATAAGAGAATGGAATCTGAGAATTAAGGTTTCAGGACTTCTTAAAATACGAATTTTTAGAAAAAAGATAGAAACATTTTCAATTGTCATCAGAGACATTCCCTTTGAAGCATCTCGAACTGAACACAGTCCAAAACCAAACTTCCCATTTCTCTTATAGCCTCCAGCCTTCCATTTTCTCATACTAAAATCCTTGGAGTTAGCCTGACTTCTCTGTTTCTCCCCCATTAAAAATCCATGAGAAATCTTGTGGCTTTCACTGCTGAGCACATTAGAATTCAGCTACTTGTCACACATTTGCCACCACCACTTTGTCCCAAACTACATGCTCTCCCACTGGGATTATGGTGATAGCCTTCTAACTGGTGTCCAGGAGGCTATAGATCCCCTCCTATATGGACTTTGTTCTCTTTAGCAGCCACCATGGTCCTTTAGAAATAGAAAGTAGATTGTGGTATTCTTGTGCTCAAAACCCTCAAATGGCTTCCAGGGCTCTCAGAGAAAAGGCTGAGGTCTGGAGATACCGACATATCCCTATCTAACCTGTCTCCATAGCCCCCCTTCCTAACTTCATTTTTATGCATCAGCCCCTGCCTCCCCACACACACACCCACACCATCTAGACACACTGACTTCTTTGGCTATTCCCTTTTTTTTTTCTTTCTAAAGTGTAGCTATTAGAAAATTTTATTAATTAATGAATTTATTTATTTATTTATTTATTTATTTTTGTTTCAGGTTTTAATTTAAATTATTGTTACTTAACATGTAGTGTAATATTGGTTTTAGGAGTAGAATGTAGTGATTCATCACTTACCTATAACACCCAGGGCTCATCACTACAATATCCCTCCTTAATACCCATTGCCGATTTAGCCTATCCCCCCACCCACCTCTTCTCCAGCAACCATCAGTTTGTTCTCTATAGTTAAGTGTCTCTTATGGTTTGACTGTCTCTCTTTTTTCTCTTCCCCTATGTTCATCTATTTTGTTTCTCATATCCCACATATGAGTGAAATCATATGGTATTTGTCTTTCTCTGACTGACTTGTTTCATTTAGTGTAATACTCTTCAGTTCTATCCACATCATTGCAAATGGCAAAATTTCATTCTTTTTGATGGTTGAGTAATATTCCATTATATATCTGTATCAATATTTATATTGATATCAATATCGATATAGATAGATATAGATTCCACATCTTCTTTATCCATTCATCAGCCAATGGACATTTAGGATCTTTCCATAATTTGGCTATAAACATCAGGGTGCATGTGTCCCTTCAATCAGTATTTTTGTATCCTTTGGGTAAATACCTAGTAGTACAATTGCTGGATGGTAGGGTAGTTATATTTTTAACTTTTTGAGGAGCCTCCATACTGTTTTCCAGAGTGGCTGCAGTTTTCATTCCTACCAACAGTGTAAGAGGGTTCCCCTTTCTCCCCATCCTCACCAAAATATGTTGTTTCCTGAGTGGTTAGTTTAGCCATTCTGACAGGTGTGAGGTGATATCTCATTGTAGTTTTGATTTGTATTTCACTGATGATGAGTGATGTTGAGCATCTTTTCATGTGTCTGTTAGCCCTCTGGATGTCTTCTTTGGAAAAATGTCTATTCTTATCTTCAAAGCCATCTCTTTGAAAAGCAACCATCAAGAAAGATAGTGCCCCATCTCCCAGTCTCCCTCTCCCAGGGAGGATAAGAGACTAACTTCCATGTTCTACATTGGAACACCACTTCCTGTCCATGAAGATATGAAAAAGCTTGCTTTCCTTTGGGTAAAGCCAATTAATGGACACCGATTGGATATGATCTCAACAACCCAGCTCTTAAAAATCTCCAGTCCTATGTGGAGTTCAATCTCTCTTCCCCTTTACAATAGTCTTAAATAAAATATTCTTTGCCTACTTAACTTTGTGGGGTACAAGTTTTCTTTAATAACACCAAGCACACTAATAACTTAGGCTCTTGGTATTTATTATTCCCTCTGTCTGGCGTATGTTGATGGTTATATGTCTGCACTACTTGTGTGCTCACTTCCTTCAGACCTTTGTTCAAAATGCTGCCCTGTGAGCTCCCCTACCCTACATAAAATGGTAAATTCTACCCTTCAAATATTCTACACACTTTAATTTGTTTTATCTTTCCCCATAGAATTTATTTTTATATTAACTTATAATTTATTCATTGTCTGTCTGTCTCTCCCCAATACTATAAAAGCTCCATGAAGGCAGGAATTTTTTTCTCTTTTTTCTGGTTTGTTTACTGCTGCTGTATCACTGACATTTTGATAAAGGTATTGAGGAAGTGCTCACGTAAATATTTGTTGCACGAAAAAGCAAAAATGAACTGAGGAATCAATGGCTATCAGTGCCTTTTTGTGTCTTTAGAGGCAAAACCTAAGTTCGAACTTAAATAATTCAGTTATCCAAATCTTGATTAATTCCTAACATAAACAGGCTGAGCACCTTCATTGGTATAGTTTGTGAAATAAATATGTGAATGCATTTCAAATGGAATTTCACCTAGGACACAGACGGATATGAAGTAAAATAAGAAAAGGTGATAATTAAAAATCAGATTCCATTAGAAAAAACACACACTTCGTAGGCTTATCACTTCTCCTTTGCTTTCTCTGAATTTCTGTTTCAACAACTATTGAAGAATCTATAAAATGGAATTTTAGAAGACATAGCATTGAATAAAATATAGTTCCTATTCTAAAAACTTATGTGCCTGGGTAGCTCAGTCAGTTAAGCATCTGACTTCAGCTCAGGTCACGATTTCATAGTTGTGAGTTTGAGCCCTGCCTGAGGCTCTGTGCTGACAGCTCAGAGCCTGGAGCCTGCTTTGGACTCTGTGTCTCCCCCTCTCTCTGCCTTTCCCCCACTTATGCTCTGTCTCTCTCTCTCTCTCAAAAATAAACATTAAAAAATGTGAATAAATAAATATGTTCTAATAGGAAATAAAGCAACTTTGCAATGGAAAATACGAAGAAAGTTAAATAATGATAATTGAACACCTAAAGCAAAGTGGGAATATATTTGAAAAAAAACATTTCTGAACTGCCAATTAACTGGAATATTTGACAGAATATATAACAAGAGTAAAGATCTTTACTGTGCCCCAGCCAGCACTGCACTTATCACCCATCCCTAGGTCCTATAAAATAACACTATACTTCAGAGCAGAGAATAGTGGTCAGCAATCTGTCACCTAATTTGTGAAATGAAAGTCATTCTCCCTTAGCTTAGATCTCTCCAGTATTATTCAAAATAACAATAATAAGAGCTAATACACAGCAATTGCATACCATTTACCAGGTACTATTTAAAATACTTTAGGGACACCTGGGCAGCTCTGTCTGTTAAGCATTCAGGCTTAGGTCATGATCTCCCGTTTTGTGAGTTCAAGCCCCACATGGGGCTCTGTGCTAAAAGCTCGGAGCCTGCTTGGGATTCTCCCTCTCTCTCTGCCCTTCCCCCAGTTGTACTCTCTGTCTGTCTGTCTCTCTCTCTCTCTCAAAAATAAACAATAAAAAAAAAATTTTTTAAATACTTTACTTGGGTCATCTTATTGACTCCTCTCAACTCTAAGGTTGTATTATTAATGTCTTCATTTACATGCCAAGAGTCATATACCAGTAAGTGACAGGATCAGGACAATTACAAAAATCAGGTGAAGACAGTGGATAAATTATCATATAAAAATTGTATAGCTACTAGATAAGAGAATAAATAGTAGTTAGTATACAAAATGCATAATTACCCTGTTTTCCACCAAAGGCCCTAAAATACCTATCTAAAGGGAAATGGATCATTAATATCCATTCACAGCTTGCCAGTGGATTCCCAAGACCCTTAAGAAGATTATTTATGACTCTCTCCTTTTGTAACCTATAATGAACTCATTCAAATCCTGTGGCCAATTTGAAACATTTTGTAGAGACCCTATTGCCAATGGTAGAGCATCTTTTATTTTAAAAAAATAATCCTAACTGCTGGTCTGCAGCTGCAGATTGCAAAACATAAAAATTAAAATATGAATGCTCCAAGACCATTTTGAAACAACAAAGAGGGAAAGTTGCATTAACCTGAATAGAAGGTAAGAACATAGCATCTAGAATCAAAAAGTCTTAGGTTTAAAATGGAACCTGACACTTAGTGGATGTTGACTTGAGCAACTTACTGAACTATTTGGAACTGAGGTTTTCTCATAAAGTAAGAAGGTAAAATTGGTGCATATTTGAAAGAATATTATGAGAATTAAATTCAATAAGACATGTAATTCACTGAGCATATGCCTATCATGGAATGAGTACCCTGTAAGTTACTGTTACTCCTGGCATTATTGCTGCTATTTTTTGCACAATCAACATACAGCACTTCAATAAAATATAATTTTTAGGAGAGATATAAATTATTATTATTTTTGTTAATGTTTATTTATCTTAGAGAGTGCAAGAGGGGGAAGGCAGAGAGAGAAGGGGACAAAGAATCTGAAGCAGGCTCCAGGCTCTGAGGTGTCAGCACAGAGCTGCATGGGGGATTTGAACTCACTGACCACGAGATCATGACCTGAGCCGAAGTAAGATGCTTAACTGACTGAGCCACCCAGGCGCCCCTATAAATTATTATTAACTATAGTATTATAGAATTTATTAGAAGTTAATTTTCAACTTTAGAAAAATATTAAAACTTATTATAATATGCTCTTATTTGGTTTTATTCTTTTTTTGTTTCCTTTTCTGATAGAATGTAATCTCATTGAAGACAGAGATTGAGTCTCCTTCATTTGATTCAACAAATCTTTATTTATTGCCTGCTGTTTGTCAGCCATCATTCTAGGCTCAGAGAAATCAATAATTAACTAAAAAGAAAAATTTCTTACCTTCATAAGCTTATTTTAGGGTAAAAACTGACAATAAACAAATAAGCGTACTGTATATAATATATAAAGGGATGTTCCCAATATCTAAATAGGAACTGGTTCATATAGACACTCAATCTGAATTAAATTCAATTTTATTATTTTAAATAATGTCTTCAGAACATGGAAAATATGTAGAGGGATACTGGAGTGAGCTCTTTCCAGCTAGGAGAGCCCATTGTAAACATTTCTTCCGAATTCTGCGTTCAATGACTTAACTTTTGCAGGTTTAAATTAGTCTATTAGGTGTTTTTATGCTACAAATCCCACCAATGCAACAAATTGCAGATAATTTTCCTGAGAACAAGTTGTTAAACATTTATCAGCAGACCACCTGAACAAGGGTGACCAAGTGTGAAATCTGAACTTTATGTACTTCTGAAAATAAGGAACCCTTAGTATATCACATTAATATGTTAATGTATTTCAGATAATAAAATTTACAAATTAGGTAACAATGTTACTCTGAAGATGATTCAAAAAATATATGCTATATATAAATAGAATTATTTTTTCCCAAAAATAGGACCCATGGAAGAAGCAGGTCATGGATAACCCATAAAATCAACAAACTAACAAATGCTTCCTATTTAATTTTAAATATATCTTTCTGATAAATAATTTGTGTTTTGAATAAGAATTTACTTAGTGTGATGTTAAACATTTTATGTACTTAAAAATATAATAACCTGCTATTTATAAAGGGAATAGAGAAGTTCTGGGTGTCAGAAATCAGCATATTTGAAATTATTTTCCTGTGTAAAAATCATTTAGTAAACTTTATGAAGATCTGTGATGTCCTAGCCCAGGGCTAGAAATTTCCCAGGACCACATGCCTGGGGAGCATAAATTATTAAATCATAATTTTAAAAAGAAAAATGAAAGCACTTTAAATTCTTCTACAATCTGTGACTTATTTTTTTTTAATTTTTTAAACATTTATTTATTTTTGGGAGGTAGAGAGAGACAGCATGAACCAGGGAGGGGCAGAGAGAGGGAGACACAGAATCCGAAGCAGGCTCTAGGCTCCAAGCTGTCACTACAGAGCCCAATGCGGGGCCAGAACTCACAGACCGTGAGATCATTACCTGAGCTGAAGTCAGACACTCAACTGACTGAGCCACCCAGGCACCCCAAATCTGTGATTTATTTTTTAAATTTTAGTGGTATAACTTATAAAATGTATCTTGTTTTTATGTTTTAGATATATATTCCTATTAAATATTTGATATAGATTTGTTTCTGAATCAAACATTTAAAAAAGGAAAACATTTGTGTATCCTTAGCCACCAGGAGATCTCATAGAAGAGGAATAAGTGAGTCTGAGAATTATCAATCTGTTCTCAAAAACAACTTCAAACTGTATTTCTAGCCTATGCCCCAGCTGAAACATCCAGACCTTATTATATTTAGCTCAATAGTAATAAGCAGTTACCATTTATGAAAAAACACCCCTATCCCAGGAAAAACTCTTGGCACTTCATATATTATCTCTAATGTGCATAACAATCTGTCAGGAAACCCTAATATTACAAATGAGGAAATTTGTATGCAGAGATTAAGTATTTTCTCTTAGGTCAAACAACTAGCAAATGATAAACCCAGGAGCCTAAAAAATGCCCTTTTGGCTCCAAACCTTATGTGAGTTTATTGAACTTATTGGTAATTACCTACTTTTCCTGCTTAATCACTCTTAATTTGTTCTATGGCAGTCTTTTCTCCTGGGGGTTGGAGGTGGAGAGAAAATAAACATCAATTTGGCAATGGGGCAATTATCTCCATAAACACTACCATCCAAAACCAACTCAAACAGATTGAATTGGAACCAAAAGTTCTCCCAGCTTTACTGTGGATGATCTGTTTTGATTAGCTTACAAATGGTACAAATTGTCCTTTTGAGTTTATGCCAGGAGCAAAGTAGAAGTTGTGGCTTTTTTTATTTTTTATTTTTTATTTATTTTATATTTATTTATTTATTTATTTTTCTGGCCAAGCAGTTTATACTCCAATTTGTGACAAAATAGTTTTAAGTAAAGAGAAACTCTCTAGCTAGGACTTTCACTTCCAGGTCAAATGACAGCCTCTAGTAAGAGCAGCCAAAAATCATTTTCAAAGGAAAGACTGCCTACAGTAAACTTTTCTTAAAGGTAGCATACATATACCCTAAGATTAGAGTTGAAAACAAGTTATTTGGGTCCCTCAAGTCAACCTAAGAAAAAAGAATTTAGGTAAAAATAGTCGTACTGAGATAAGTTATATGCAATCCAGGAATAATGAATTAAAAAGAGAGATACTATGAAACACACAGCCCCATAAATCATAAATATCAGAGGACTAGTGCCTAATTTCTTATAAATCCAAGCGAGTTAACATATAGTGTAATAATGGTTTCAGGGGTAGAATTTAATGATTCATCACTCACATATAACACCCAGTGCTCATCCCAATGTCTGCCCTCCTTAATGCCCATCACCCATTTAGCCCATCCCCCCACCTAATACCCTGCCAGCAACCCTGAGTTTGTTTTTTGTATTTAAGAGCTTATGGTTTGCCTCCCTTTGTGTTTTTATTTCATTTTTCTTCCCTTTCCCCTATGATCATCTGTTGGGCTTCTTAAATTCCATATGAATGAAGTCAATATGATATTTATCTTTCTCTGACTTATTTTGTTTTGCATAATACATTCTAATTCCATTCATGTTGTTGCAAATGGCAAGATAACATTCTTTTAGGTCACCAAGTAATATTTCATTGTATGTGCATATACCACATCTTTATCTATTCATCTGTCAATGGACATTTGGGCTCTTTCAATAATTGGGCTATTGTTAATAGTGCATGTGCCCCATATAATCAGCATTATTTTATTCTATGAATAAATACCTAGTAGTGCAATTGCAGAGTCGTAGGGAAGCTCTATTTTTATTTTTGGGGGGATTTCCATGCTGTTTTCCAGAGTGGCTTTACCAGTTTGCATTCAAACCAGCAGTGCAAAAGTATTCCCCTTTCTTTGCATCCTCACCAGCATCTGTTATTTTCCTCCATTGTTAATTTTAGCAGTTCTAACAGGTGTAAGTTGATATCTCATTGTGGTTTCAATTTGTAATTCCCTGATGATGAGTGATTTTGAGCATCTTTTCATGTCTATTAGCCATCTGAATGTCTTTTTTTCAAAACTGTCTGTCCATGTCTTTTGCCCATTGCTTCATTGGATTATTTGGATTTTGGGGGTATTGAGTTTGATAAGTTCTTTATAGATTTTGGACACTAACCATTTATCTGACATGTCATTTGAAAATATCTTCTCCCATTTCGTTGGCTGTCTTTTCATTTTGTGGATTTGTTTCCCTCATTGTGCCAAAGGTTTTTATCTTGATGAGGTCCCAATAGTTTGTTTTTGCTTTTGTTTCCCATGACTGAGAGACAGTCTGGTAAGAAGTTGCTGCAGCTGAAGTCAAAGAGGTTGTTGCCTGTTTTCTCCTCTAAGATTTTGATGGCTTCCTGTCTCACATTTAGGTATTTCACCCAATTTGAGTTTACTTTTGTGTGTGGTATAAGAAAGTGGTCCAGGGTCATTCTTGTGCATGTCACTGTCCAGTTTTCCCAACAGCATTTGCTGAAGAGGCTGTCTTTTTTCCACTGGGTATTCTTTCCTGCTTTGTTGAAGATTAGTTGGCCATATGTTTGTAGGTATGTTTCTGGGTTCTGTATTCTGTTCCACTGATCTAAGTGTGTGTTTTTGTGCTAGTACCATACTGTCTTATGATTACAGCTTTATAATATAGATTGATGTCCAGAATTGTAATGTCTCCAGGTTTTTCTTTTTCAACATTACTTTGGCTATTCTGGATCTTTTCTGGTTCCATACAAATTTTAGAATTGTTTGTTCTAGCTCTGTGAAGAATGCTGGTGTCATTTAATAGGGATTGCATTGAATGTGTGGATTGCTTTGGGTAGTGTAGACATTTTAACAGTTGTTCTTCCAATTCATGCACATGGAAGGTTTTTTCATTTCTTTGTGACCTCTTCAGTTATTTCCATAAGTTTTCTATAGTTTTCAGCATACAAATCTTTCACTTCTTTGGTTAAGTTTATTTCTAGGTATTTTATGGTATTTGGTACAATTGTAAATGGTATAAATTCTTTTATTTCTCTTTCTCCTGCTTCATTATTGGTGTATAAAAATGTTACTGACTTCTGTATGTTGCTTTGGTATCCTGTGACTTTGCTGAATTCATGTATCAGTTCTAGAAGTTTTTTGGTGGGGTCTTTCAGGTTTTCCATGTACAGTATCATGTTATCTGTGAAGACTGAAAGTTTGACTGTTTCCTTGCCAATTTGGATTGCTTTTATTTCATTTCGTTGTCTGATTGCTGAGGCTAGGACTTCCGACACTATGTTGAACAACAGTGGGGAGAGTGGACATCCTTATCGTGTTCCTGACCTTAGGGGGAAAGCTCTCAGTTTTTCCCCATTGAAGATGGTATTAGCTGAGGATCTTTCATATATGGCCTTTATGATGTTGAGATATGTTCATTCTACCCTACATTCTTAAGGGTTTGATGCTGTATTTTGTCAAATGCTTTTTCTATTGAGAGGATCATGTGATTCTTATCCTTTCTTTTATTAATGTGATGTATCACATTGATTGATTTGTGGATATTGAACCACCCCTACAGCCCAGTAATAAATCCCTCTTGATCATGGTGAATAATTCTTTTAATGTGTTGTTGGATTGGGTTTGCTAGTATCTTGTTGAGAATTTTTGAAACCATGTTCATCAGGGAAATTGGTCTATAGTTCTCCTTTTTGGTGGGGTCTTTGTCCAGTTTTGGAATCCAGGTGATGCTGGCCTCATGGAATGAGTTTGAAAGTTTTCCTTCCATTTCTATTTTTTTGAACAGCTTCAAAAGAATCTTCTTGGTAGATAGACCCCTTAATTATGATATAATGCCCTTCTTAATCTCTTATTACAGTCTTTGTTTTAAAATATAGTTTGTCTGATATAAATATGGCTTCTCTGGCTTTTTTTGACATTCATTAGCATGATAGATGTTTCTCCATGCTCTTACTTTGAATCTTCAGGTGTCTTTAAGTCTAAAATGAGTCTCTTGTAGGTAGCATATAGATGAGTATTATTTTTTTATCCATTCTGATACCCTATGTCTTTTGATTAGAACATTTAGTCCATTTACATTTAGAGTGAAAGATATGAGTTTAGTGCCATTGTGTTGCCTATGGAGTTGGTGTTTCTGGTGATGTTCTTTGGTCCTTTCTAATCTTTGTTGCTCTTGGTCTTTTTTGTTTTGTTTTGTTTTTTTTCTCCATTCAAAGAGTCCCTCTTAAAATTACTTGCAGGGCTGGTTTAGCAGTCATGAACTCGTTACATTTTATTTGTCTGGGAAACTCTTTATCTCTCCTATTTTGAATGACAGCTTTGGTGGATAAATAATTCTTGGCTGCATATTTTTTCTTATTCATCATGTTGAATATATCCTGTCATTCCTTTCTGGCCTGCCAAGTTTCTGTGGTCATATCTACTGCAAATCTGATCTGTCTTCCCTTGTAAAAGTCCTTGTATGTTTCCTTCTTCCCTTGTAAAAGTCCTTGTTAAGGACTTTTTTTCTCTTGCTGCTTTCATGATTCTTTCCTTCTCTGTGTATTTTGTGAGTTTGACTATGATATTTCTTGGTGATGGTCGTTTTTTGTTGAATGTAATGGGTGTTCTCTGTGCTTCTTGGATTTTGATGTCTGTTCTTTCCTCAGATTAGGAAATTTTTCATCTATAATTTGCTCACATAAACTGTCTGTCCTTTTTTTCTCTCTCTTCATCTTCTGGGACTCCTATGATTCAAATGCTATTCTTTTTTAATAAGTCACTGAGTTATTAAAGTCTTGTATCATAATCTTTTGCCTTTGTTCCCCTTTTTTTTCTGCTTCATTATTTTCCATAATTTTATCTTCTATATCACTGATTCACTGCTCTGCTTCATCCATCCTTGCCATCATGGCATCCATTGGAGATTGCACCTCAGTTATACCATTTTTACTTTCACCCTGACTAGATTTAATTCTTTTGTCTCCCCCAGAAAGGGATTCTCTGTGGTCATCTGTGCTTTTTTCAACCCCAGCTAGTATTCTCATAGCTATGGTTTTAAATTCTAGGTCATACATCTTACTTATATCTGTGTTGATTAAATCCCTGACCATCATTTTTTCCTGTTCTTTCTTTCCAGGTGTGAGAAAGCTTTTTATTTTGATGTAGTCCCAATACTTTACTTTTGCTTTTGTTTCCCTTGCCCCTGGAGATATGTCTAGAAAAACATCACCACAACTGATGTGTTCTCTTGTAGAATTTTTATGATTTCATGTCTTACATTTAGATCGTTAATCCATTTTGAGTTTATTTTTGTTTATGGTGTAATAAAATGATCTAGTTTCATTCTTTTGCATGAAGATGTTCAATTTTCCCAACACCATTTACTGAAGAGACTTTTCGTCATGTTCTTGCATCATTTGCCAAAGATTCGTTGATTATATAAGCGTGCGTTTATTTCTGGGGTGTCTATTCTGTTCCATTGATCTATGTGTCTGTTTTTGTGCCAGTACCATGCTGTTTTGATTACTATAGCTTTGTAGTATATCATGAAATCTAGGATTGTGATACTTCCAGTTTTGTTCTTCTTTTACAAGATTGCTTTGGCTACTTATGGTCTTTTGTGGTTCCATACAAATTTTATTTTATTTTATTTTATTTTATTTTATGTTATTTTATGTTATTTATTTTTTAATGTTTATTTCTTTTTGAGAGAGAGAGAGAGAGAGAGAGAGAGAGGGAGAAACAGAGCACAGGCAGAGTAGGGGTAGATAGAGAAGGAGACACAGAATCCAAAGCAGGCTCCAGGCTCCTAGCTGTCAGTATGGAGACAACACGAGGCTAGAACTCACAAACTGCAAGATCTTGACCTGAGCTGAAGTTGATGCTCAACCGACTAAGCCATCCAGGAGCCTCATTCCCTAAAAACTTTTAAATTATTTGTTCTAATTCTGTAAAAAATACTGTTGGCATTTTGATAGGGATTTCATTAGGTTTTTATATTTCTTTGGGTCTTATGGGCATTTTAACAATATTTGTTCTTCCAATCTATGAGCGTGGAATATCTTTTCTATTTCTTTGTGTCATCTTCAATTTCTGTCATCAATATTTTATAGTTTTTCAGAGTACAGGCCTTTAACTTCTTTCGTTAAGTTATTTCTAGGTATTATATTATTTTTGGTGTAATTATAAGTGGGATTGTCTTCTCAATTTCTCTTTCTGCTACATCATTATTATATATAGAAATGCAATGGATTTCTGTATATTGATTTTGTATCCTGTGACTTTACTGAATTCATTAATCAGTTTTAGTAGTTTTTTGGTGGTGTCTTTAGGGTTTTCTATATATAGCATCATGTCATCTGATAATAGTGAAAGTTTCACTTATTCCTTACCAACTTGGATGTCTTTTATTTACTTTTCTAGTCTGATTGCTCTAGCTAAGACTTCTAATACTATGTTGAATAAGAATGGTGAGAATGGACATTCTTGTCTTGCTTCTGATCTTTGGGGGAAATCTCTCAATTTTTCACATTGATATAATGTTAGTTGGAGGTTTTTCACATATTCCCTTTATTATGTTGATGTATGTATCCTCTAAACATACTTTGTTAAGGGTTTTTATCATGAGTGGATATTGTATTTTATCAAATGTTTTTTCTGCATCTATTGAAATGATCATATGGTTTTTCTTTATCTTGTATATGTAATCTATCACATTGATTGATTTGTGAATATTGAACCACAGTTGTATTCCGAGAATAAATCCTATTTGATTGTGGTGAATGATTTTTTTAGTGTATTGTTGGATTCAATCTGTTAATATTTTGTTGAAAATTTTTGCATCTATATTTGTTAGAGATATTGTCCTGTAGTTGTCCTTTTTTTTTTTTTTTTTTTGTAGTGTCTTTATCAGAGTAATGCTGGCCTTATAGAATGAATTTGGAACTGTCCATTCCTCTTTTATTTTTTTAAAATAGTTTGAGAATAGGTATTAACTCTTCTTTAAATGGTAGAGTTTAACTGTGAAGTCATCTGATCTTGGAGTTTTGTTTCTTGGGAGTTTTTTGATTACCAATTCAGTTTCATTGTTGGTAATTGGTTTGTTTAAAATTTTTATTTGTTTCTGATTCAGTTTGGGGAGGTTATATGTTTCTAGAAATTTACCCATTTCTTCTAGGTTGTCCAATTTGTTGGCATATAATTTTTCATAATATTCTGTTATAATTCTTTGTAATTCTGTAGTGTTAATTATTTCTCCTCTTTCATTTCTAACTTTGTTTATTTGAGTTCTCTCTCTCTCTCTCTCTCTTTCTCTCTCCTTTGGTGGGTCTCACTAAAGACTTTTTTTTCTTTTCAAAGAACCAGCTCCTGGTTTTATTGATCTGTTATTATTATTATTATTATTATTATTATTATCATTATTAATAGTTTCTATTTCATTTATTTCAATTCTAATCTTTATTATGTTCTTCCTTGTACTAGCTTGGGGTTTTGTTTGTTCTTTTTTTCTAGTTCCTTTACTATAAGTTTAGGTTGTTTATTTGATATTTTTCTTACTTCTTGAGGTAGGTCTATATTGCTATAAAACTTATTTTTAGAACAGCTTTTGCTGCATCCCAAAGATTTTGGACTGTTGTGTTTTCATTTTCATTTGTCTCCATTAACTTTTTAATTTTATCTTTAATTTTTCATTATTTTTGTTCTTAGTGTTTATTTATTATTGAGAGACAGAGACAGATTTTGAGCATGGGAGGGGAAGAGAGGGAGACACAGACTCTGAAGCAGGCTCCAGGCTCCAAGCTGCCAGCACAGAGCCTGACACAGGGCTCGAACCCACCGACTGTGAAATCATGACCTGAGCTGAAGTCCGACACCTATCCGACTGAGCCACCTAGGCGGCCTTATTTTCTCTTTGATTTTTTCGGTTGATTCATTCATTGTTTAGTAACATGTTATTTAGTCTCCATGTATTTGTGTTTTTTCCAGATTTCTTCTTATAGTAAATTTCTAGTTTCATAGCTTTGTGGTCAGAAAAGATGCATGGGATGACTTCAATCTTTTTGAATTTGTTGAGAATTGTTTTGTGGCCTAATATGTGATCTATTCTGAAGAATGTTCCATGTGCACTTGAAAAGAAAGTGTATTCTGCTGGTTTAGGATGAAATGTTCCGAACTTATGTGAGATCCATCTGCTACAATGTGTCATTCAAAGCTTCTGTTTCCTTGTTGATTTTCTGTTTGGATGATTTATCCATTGAAGTAAGTGGGGTGCTAAAATCCCCTGTGATTATTGCATTCCCATTGGTTACTTCCTTTGTGCTCATTACTAGCTGCTTTGTGTATTTGGGTGCCTCCATGTTGAGTGCATAAATATTTATGAATTTTATATGTTCTTGTCAGATTGTCCCCCTTATTATTAGTGTCCTTCTTTGCCTCTTGTTACATTCTTTGTTTTAAAGTCTATTTGCTTATATAAGTATTGCTACCCTGACTTTCTTTTCACTTCCATTTGCATGAAAAATGCTTCTCCATCCCTTTCCTTTCAAGCTGCATGTGTCTTTAGGTCTGACATGAGTCCCTTGTAGGCAGCAGATAGATTGGTCTTGCTATTTTATCCATTCTGTCACCCTGTGTCTTTTGATTGGAGCATTTAGTCCATTTTCATTCAAAGTAATTATTGATAGTTATGTACTTGTCATCATTTTGTTACTTACTTTATTATTGTTTTGTACTCTGTTCCTTCTTTCGCAGTTTGCTGGCTTACTTTGGTGATACACTTTGATTACTTTCTGTTTATTTTTTGCGTATCTATTACTCATTTTTGATTTGTGGTTACCATTTGATTTGTATACAGTATATTATGCATATAGCAATCTATATTAAGTTGATGGTCACTTAAGTTTGAAACCGTCCTTTTTTAAAAATTATTTTTAATGTTTTATTTATTTTTGAGAGAGCGAGAGCAAGCGAGCGAGTGAGAGAGAGAGAGAGAGAGAGAAAGAGAGAATGGGAGCAGGGAAGGGGCAGAAAGATGAGGAGACACAGAATCTGAAGAAGGCTCCAGGCTCCAAGCTTTCAGTACAGAGCCCAACACAGGGTTCAAACCCATGAATTATGAGATCATGACTTGAGCCAAAGTTGGACACTCAACCGACTGAGCTACCCAGGTGCCCCAGTTTGGACCCATTCTTTACTCCTCCCTGCATCATGTTTTAGGTTTATTATGTCATACTTTACATCCTTTTATTTTGTGAATTTCTTGGCTGATTTTTACAGATATACTTATTTTTTTTACCTTTTGTGCTTTGTACTTTTTCTTTCTGCTACTTATATTCTTTCCTTTCCACTCTAAGAGTCATATTTAATATTTTCTGTAGGAATGGCTTAGTGGTCATGAATTCCTTTAACTTTTGTTTGTCTGGGAAACTCTTTGTCTCTCCTTCTTTTCTGAATGATAATGTTGATGGATAGGGTATTCTTGGCTGCAGGATTTTTTCTTTACCATTTTGGATATATTATGGCATACCTTCTGGCCTGCAAAGTTTCTTCTGAAAAATCTGCTCATAGTTTTATTGTGGTTTCCTTATATGTAACTGTTACCTTTTCTCTTTCTGCTTTTAAAGTTCTCTGTTACTACTTTTTGCCATTTTAGTTACCATATGTCTTGGTATTTACCTCTTTGTCTTGATTTTGTTGGGGTCTCTCTGTGCCTCTTGGATCTGGATGTCTGTTTCCTTGCCCAGATTTGGTAAGTCTTCAGTTGTTATTTCTTCAAGTAAACTCTCTGCCCCCTTTTCTCTCTCTTATCTTCTGGAATCCCTATAATGTGAATGTTATTATGCTTCATGGTGTAACCAAATTCCCTAAGTCTATTTTTATTTTTTTTTCCTCTCTCCTGTTCAGCTTGATTCTGTTCCATTACTCCATCCTCCAGGTCTTTGATCCATTCTTTTGCTTCCTCTAGTCTATTATTTATTCTATTTAGTGTATTTTTAGTTTAATTTATTGAGTTCTTCACCTCTGATTATTTCCTATTTATGTCTTCTGTCCTTTTGTCAGTGGTCTCACTGAGGTTCTCCACTCTTTCAAGTCCAATGAGTATCTTTATGATCATTACTTCAAATTCTCTATCAGTCATATTACTTACCTCTGTTTCATTTAGCTCTCTGGTGATTTTGTCCTGTAATTTCACCTGGGACATATTCCTCTGTTTTCTCATTTAGTCTAACTCTCTGTGTCTGTTTCTGTGTGTTAGGAAATTCAGCTATGTATCCTGCTTTTGAAAGTAGTGACCTTATGAAGAAGAGGTCCTTGTAGTGCCATGCTGCAATGTCCCATGTTCATCAGAAAGTGGCTGAGCCACTTTTGCCTTCAGTCTAATCATCTGCAATGGTTCTCTTTGCCTATTGTAGCCAGGATTTGGTCCCTGTGTTTTTACTGGTCCAGTCTGGGGATGCCTTGGGCTTGAATTGATTCAGACCATCTGTTTGCCAGAAATGTAACAGCACTGAACAGTAGGGCACTTTCCCTGTGTTGTGCCCTGAGAAGCTTTCATTGTTGGTTAGGGCCTGCAGTCAGACCAGATGTCTGCCCTCAGACCACTGCAAGGGCCACAGTGAGACTGGTGTGTGTAATTATCTTTCTCTCACTCCTGGGCAGGAGTCAGTTGAGAGTGGTGGTCTCCCTGTTGGGGATGCTTGCACATTGCCATGCTTCTGGCTCCACTTTGGATGGGCTCTGGCCAAGGGCATATTGGAGGGGGCAGGTCCACAACATAATAAGAGGTAAGGGCACACTGTTAGCAAGGTATATGTGGGTCTGCTGTGGGAGAGGACCTGAAGCCACTTTAGGAAACTCCTGCCTTGAATGGTTGGAGGGGGTGGGTCTTCAGTAGAATATAGAAGTGGGACTCACTTTTAGCAACTTAGGTGGAGAATGTTTGCCCCATGCTGATGCCACAGGTGTCAGTGTGCCTAGGCTTGGAGTAGGGGAGGGGGAGGGAAATAGCACCAGTTCTTTGTTCCTGAAAAACTCTCCCAAAAGATTCCTGCCCCTCCAGCACTTTCTGAGATTAGTAAATAAATCTTCCCATATACGACTGGCATTTTTCAAACTGCTGCTTCCATGCTGTGTCTTCACTGAGCTGTTTGTTGTGCTATTTCTCTGAGGGTGGGGATTCAGTTTCCTGTCATCCTCCTGGTTCTCTCAAAGTTGAGGCTACTGATTTTTAAAGTTCCAGGTGTTAAGCCCTGCTGATTGTAAAAACTCATGAAATTATGCCCCTGTGGTTTTCAAAGCCAAATGTTATGAGAATTTATCTTCTCTCTGTAGGTTCCTCGTGCCTGGGATACCTGGTGTGGTGTCCGTTTCTTTCTGTTCTTCATGCCTGTGGTTTCCCTCACTTCCATGGATAGTCCTGGAGATCTGATTAGCTCTGGACTATGTTTCCACCCTTTCTACCTTCTTCCAATGTGGTCTCTTCTCTACATTTAGCTGTAGAGAGTCTGTTCTGCCAGTCTTCAGGTCATTTTCAGGGTTATTTACATTGATGTGGGTGTTTTCTAGTTGTATCTATGGAATGAGGTCAGCTTAGGATCCTCCTACCCTGTCATCTTACCCTTTGTGTTCTGAAGTTTTAAGTGGATATGTTTGAAATATTATACACCTGGATAATATTTACAGCTTATAAAAATACTAATCAATTAGAATTCTCTGCATTTACATTGTGATTGCTGATATGTTTGAATTTATTTTTGCTGATTTATTTTGTGCTTTTTGTAGAACTTCTCTCTCACGTGCGTGCTTTTCACTTAAAAAAAATTTTTCTTATTCCCTTTAATTCTCTCCACCAATTAGTCAATAATATGGTTTCTCTTTTCTTGCAGTTATTCTACAAATTTTTAGCATGCATAGTGTCTAAGATTATACCATTTCTTACTCTTTTATACAAGTACAGTATATTTGTACTTGGATTATGATTTGCATGGTGCCTCCTTCAACGTATAAAGTATATTCCACACAATCTTATATGTTCAACTCAGTTGAACATATAAGATTATGTTCTTATATATAAGTTATATGTTCTTATATGTTCAACTCAGTTTCCCTTAAATCTGGTTATAATCTATTCTTATAACCCATTCTTATAACCTATGTATACTTATTGTCTAAGATTTTAGTTCTATCATGATTTTTTTGAACTTACAGATTAGAAAACTTTGTTATTGCCTATACAGTCATCGTTTTATTAAATTAAGCCATAAATTAATGTTCTTTGTTAACAATTCTTTTTGGTCGTCAAGATTATTTTGTAAATCACTTTCCTTCATGAAGAATTTCCTTCAGATGTAAATTTAGTAATTTGGCAAAGATTTCAGTTTTGATTTGTCTAAAAGAGTTTTATTTCTTTCATATTCTTGAAAAGTGGCAGCACATTCTTGTCTAGATTATTATCTTTCAGTGCATTGATTTTTTCATTATTGTATGGATCTGCTGATATGTAGAATTCTAATATGGACATAATATTTCTTTTTTTGTTGGCAAATTGTCTTTTCTTTCAATTTGATTTAAGATGTTATTTTTGATATACTACAGTCCCAGGCAGAGGGTACAGATATGAGATTCTTTTTGTTCATTCTCTTTTGACCCAGTGGGCTTACTGTATCTAAGGGTGGTGTTTTTTAGCCATTCTGAAAAATCCAACCATTATCTTGTCTTTCTATAATTTTCTGTATTGTCTTCTCTGAACTCCAATTATGCTTTATCTCTTTACCTTTCGTTTTTCTCTGTTTACCTTTCTTTTATATTTTACATTTTTTAGTCTCTCTGTGATCTATTATGAATAACTTACCTCAAATATATCCTTCAGTTTATACTTTTTTCAGCAATTTCTAATCTCTATCCTTTATTTTTTCCACCTTCTTTTCAATATTTCTGGCCAATATTGATAGCTTTTTGTCATTCTTCATATTTTCAATGCATTATTTTATTTTTTAATTATTAAAAACACTTCTCATATTTTTGGCAGGTCTGATTTAATATATTGTTGCTACAGTTGACCAATGGTTGTTTCTATGTGTTTAATTTTTTAATTAAAAATTTGCATTACTTGGGACTTTTTCTTTGGCAATTCCTCAGTATCTGAATTTAGAGACCAGAAACCAGAAATGATTTACTTTTACTTCATCCAAGTGCCTGGGGCACTTACCAATTTGACAACACTTTGTACTATATTTTGCACTTCAAGTGTATTGGGACATTTTGATAATGTTGATTCAAATCCAATATTCACCTGAAAAAAAAGTTAGGTCTTTAGAAATTTTAAGAGAAGAGGTTATGTATTCACACTGTCTCTGTCTACAAGGTAATTGTTCTTTTTCTAGTTTCCTCTCTGAACATTATCATCTTTAATGCGTCCTGGATTTTTGTGAAGTTTTTCATCCTGTCCCCAACTCTGTTCATGCCTTAGACATTGTTTTTCATTCTCCAGTTGTGGACCATTAAAGTTCAAACTCTGTGGCACCAAGATTCTGCAGATACCCCAAGGCAAACACCAGTTCTCATGCTTCCTTATTCTTCTGGACTCCCCTCTTGTCATTCTGGTTTCTGAGGACATTTTTTTCTTTCCTTACTGCAGACATGCACTGAAAGAGATGTTTTTGTTTTACAGTGTGTTATTTCTAAATGTGGCATATTTTGGTATGTTCTTCCAAAAAGGGATGTTATTCTTTGAATAAATATTTTACCATACTGCTAGAAACTGAGTATTCATGTTTCATTGTTTACAATTAATTATGTTTTCATAGAAGTTACAATTTACTGGGTAGTTACTATGTTGCAGGCACTATACTAAGTTCAATTTATTACCTTATTATTACAATTAATAATGTAATACTAGAGCAAAATAGCATGGAAATACTTGAGAAAATATGACCACTTAAGACATTCTAGTACTGTCTTTAATTATGAAGCTATTCTAAATCTTGGGCTTACTTTGCTTTAGATTCTTAATATTAAAGATTAGAAGAAGGACTAAACAAGATCAAATGACTTTCCCTAATCACTCTTTGGTTAATAGCAAAGAACAATGGTATGCATTACTTTTCACAGAATAGTTTACAGAACTTCTGGTTTTGCCTGAGGCTTTCTTAATATCCACAACAGCTCCACACAACAATAAGCCTCTGAATTACCTAGGCAGTGTAGAATCAAGGAATTAGAAACTATTTAGGAATCACATACTTGTCCAATACATTCCCCACCTGAAATATATTTAAAAAATGTAATTAACACTGACCCTTCTGCTCAGCCTAGCTCCTTCACTATGAGGACAAATCTCTGGAAAAATCTAGATTCCTGTTACAGTTAATACAGACTTTCTTGTTCTGTCCACAGTTTGCATAAAAGAAACAATTAGTGTTCAGATCCCACCTGCTACATAATTAATAGGAAAATATGAAAAATAGAAACTGTTTCTCTTTGGCATGTGGGTGCTAAGACTATCCCTAATATTTGCTGAGCCTAGAGGAAGAGTAGACATGAAGATTCACATACCATATATTTAAATATTTAAAAATTATAAATCAAGCTGACAAATAACCCTGCACAGTAACTAGAAGACTTGGGTTTGTATTTAGAATTCTGGGAAAATTCAGAGTTCTGCACTAGAAACTAGAAGCATGAAGAACCTCAATCTCCTGGAACAAGGTGAACCTTCTTTTCTTCCTATTCCCTGCTGTGTTCCATATACACCTTGTATATGTGTATCTGTATGTGTATATATACATGTGTGTGTGTGTGTGTGTGTATATACACACATATACATATGTATATGTATAGACATGACAACCCACACTTTCCACCTCTGTTAACACCTTGAAAATAGGTTTGCTTCTCCAACTCTTTAATAGGTTCATCCTTTGGAGGAATGTCTTAAGGGAGAGACTCATGCAGTCCAAGAAATGGGCTCAAGATGATTTGAACAGTGAAATCTGACTTCTGTGATACTAGAGCATACTCTAGAGGGAGGAGCATGTCTCCATATAGATATGTTTCCATGGCCTGTGGAGTCCTTGCCTAGGATAAGTCTCTCAAAACACAAAAATCTTGGCAATGGTGCTACATTCCTTTGTTAAAATTTGTACTGGTTGAGGCAGGAAAAAGGATTCTCAGAGGTAGGCATTAGAGCATTCATCAAATATTAAGTGACTATTATATTCCAGATGGAAGGGATATAAAGAAGGAAAGAGACTGTTCTTTCCTTACAAACGCTCATTACCTAATAGAAGAAATAAGCTAATCACTATACATAATATAACTGCATAACAGAAAGTAGGTGTGTCCAAGAAAAAAGTTCTCTGTAAAACCTGTATTCTCACCAACACCTCTCTGGAGAGCACAAAGAATGTCTCTCCAACCTAAAGTAGAAGGTAACTGCTCCTGCAAAGTTAACAGTTCATCTTTTATCCCATAGTGGTGTCAGAATGGGGTGCAGGCCAATACCTCATGCCATGCTATAAATTGGCACTCCTGCTCATAAAAAGAAATGCTAGCAGCAAGGAAATTTTTGAGAGATCCTGTGACCAGTCAATGCCAAGCTAGATTTTCACTTGAAATATCTGTGAAGCATGCCTTTTCCATATTCCCATAGTACCTATTCTATACCTCTACTTTGGCACACATATTATATAAATCACTCTTTGCATGACACATTAGAAACATTTAGAGGGAAAGACTTGGCTTATTTTTGTATCCATAGCATCTAGCAGATGGCTTAACCTCAGAGGGTGTTCTTTCAACATTTATTGAATGAATTGCTGCTATAGACAGAATATTTGTGTCCCCCCACTTCTTATGTTGAGATCCTAACCCCCCCCCCATGTAGTGCCTTTGGGAACCAAAAAGGTCATGAGGGTGGAGCCTTCGTAAATGGAATTAGTATCCTTGAAACAGAGACCTCAGAATGTTCCCTCTTCCCTTCCACCATAAGAGGCCATAGCAAGAAGTCATTTATGACTCAGGAAGTGGACCCGCACCAGACACCAAATCTCCAGTACCTGGATCTTGGACTTCCCAGCCTACAAAATTATGATAAATATTTGTTGTTTAATACCACCTAGTCTATGGTATTTTGTTATAGCACCCCAAATGAACTAATATAGTTACAGTATGCTCGCATAAAATGAATTGCATTTAGAATATAGTACTGTGAAAAAATAATTTGAGGGGACACTAGTATTGTTTTATGATATAGCTGTGTTTTCTTCTTGACTTGATTTTCAGAAAACTCAAATGTAATACAATATACAATATACATGTTCTGATATTTGCTTTTTCCTTATTTTATGAGGAAAAGACATGGTTATGAACAACATATCGACACCACTATTAAGGGAGGACAAAAGGGAGGTAATAGGGAAGAAACCTTGACTATGAGTTTTACTGTCATGACTCCAAAGTTTTTATCACTGGCCCAGAGTGGTCCAGTATGGCTTTAGAGTAAATTGGGCCCTGAGGAAAGGAAGTATAATCAGATATGCAACAGGTCTAGTGGAGTGTAGAGAATAGGCTAGAGTCACAGGCACTCATGGTACCATCCTGCTTCTGCCAATTACAAATGAGCTAACTACTCAGTGTCTAATTTTCTCATTAATGGGGGCAATAATAATCCCTAGCTCATAGTTTATTTTTATGGGATGGAGTACTAATGTTTAAATGAGTTATTTCATGTAGTATAGTGCCTGTGATGTAGTAACAACTATTAGTTTTATTGTGCATAAGAAAGGTAGTTGTGGTAGGCAGAAAAGCTCCCCAAAGATGCCCACACCTGGATCCCTAGAACCTGTGAATATGTTAGAGTATGTGGCAAAGGGGAATTAAGGTTGTTAATCATCTGACCTTAAAATAGTGGGATCATCTGGGTTATCCTGGTAGATTGATTTTATGTGTCACTTTGGATAGGGAAGAATTACCCAGGTATTTAGTCATACATTATTCTAGATGTTTCTGCAAGGATATTTTTAGATGAGATTTACATTTAAATTGGTGGACTTTGAGTATAACAGATTGCTCTCCATAATATGGATGGGCCTCATCCTGAATAGCACAAAAGGCTGACCTTCTCAAGTAAGAAGGAATTCTCTATCAGACTGTCTTTAAACTCCAGTAAGTCTCCAGTCTGCTGGCCTCCCCCATCAGATTTTAGACTTGCAAAGGCTCAAAAATTGTGTAATTCAAGTCTTTAAAATTATTCTCTCTATATAAATTGTAGATTATAAATTATATATAGATCTCCTCTCTTGATTCTGTTTCTCTGGAGAGCCCTAATGCAGATTTTGGTGCTGAGAGTGGCTCTACAGGAACATAATATTAGAGGTGAGTTTTCTGAGTTGGTTCTGGGAATTCTGAAATTGACTCTCTAATATGATTAGATTTAAAGACACTAATGACTCTAATTTTAGTAGTAAAGAGAGCACTGATCATGCACGGTGTGATATGGCAATAGAAATACAGAAAATATCACCATTGTATACTCACAGCCAAACACGTATGAGAAGCAAGGATCTTGAATTCCTAGCTCACACATCACATAAACAATCTGAAAGCTGCCCTGATAGAAAGACCCCTTACTCTCATAGACACAGGGCTGGGATTTCTGAAAAACAAATCTATAATCTTATCCTGTGAGTGGCTGAATTGAAATGCAAATTAAACTCCCAAACTCACAGGTTATTTACTGTTACAGTGAGGGTATTGATTGGGAAAGAGCATTGTCCTGAAAGTTGGAATGGAGACATGTTGGAAGACCCTCATGAAGCTGAGGACACATTAGCCTCTAAACTCTGATGAGTCTTTGCCAGTAGAATTAGCCTCTGCATTCCTAACAGAAGCAGCCACACCACCCACATCTGAGATTAACTGAGGCAGTTGCCATGTAAACTAATACTGATTCCCCTCAGGACTGACCCTGACCACTACTCTTTGCTAGTAGACCTATAATTAGACTAAAGTCCCACCAGGCCTCACCAACTATGAGGTAAAAAGTGTGACCCATGGAGACGTTTAATACATTCCAAAAAAACTATTTGAGTTTGCTAATTTATACAAAGAAAAATCCTGGGACTATGTGTGGGAATGGATATTAAAGATGTGGAATAATAGTGAAAGTAGCATGAAGTTGAATTCCAATGAATTTGTTGGTATGGCACACTAAACAGTGGTTCTACTTTTAATGTCACAACTTGGGGAATTATAAAGGGTTCCAACAGTTTGGTTGGTTGGTTGGCTTAAGTATGGGCTAAAAAGGGCCCAGAGTGAGTGAGCTAGAAATGCCATATCTGCCTTGGTTTACTTGTAAAGGAAGGAATTCAAAGGCTTAGAGAGATGGAAATGTTAGAGTTGATTTGTCATTTAAGACCTACCTCCCCATGCTGGGAAGATCCAGGAGACATTGTTATGTGCCCCCCCACAAATTAATATGCTGAAGTGCTTACCACCAGTACCTCAGAAGTTGACCTTCTATGGAAATTGGATCCTTACAGAGGTAATCAAGTTAACATGAGGTCATTAGAGTGGTTTCTAATATGATTCATGTCTTTATAAAAGAGAAAATTTGAATAAATACACACACACACACACACACACACACACACACACACACACGGGAGAGTGGTATGAAGAGACACAAAGAGAAGATAGAATCTACAATGCCAATGAGATGGGCCAGGAACAGATTCTCCCTTACACCCGTCAGAAGGAATCAATGCTGCCAACACCTTGATTTATAGCCCCAGAACTACGAGACAATAAATTTCTATTGTTTGAGCCACCACCCGGTTTATGGTGCTGTGTTGTGACAGCCCTAGAAAACTAATATACTAAACATTGAATAAATGTTATTTTATTATTTTTATTACTGATGCATTTTGAAAAGAATAGAATCATAGTACATCCATCAAATTCATTGAAAGCTTTTGTATGTGCCAGAAAAGCAACTGCCTTCTGCTGGCTCCATAAACGTAGGCTTAAATGCATTGCTTTTATGTGTAGGAGTCAGCAGGCATAACTTCTCACTGGCTTAGTACATTTCTGGATGGTCCACTTATCTTTGTTATCCTCTATCCTTATTTGGGGGGCTTGCTGTCTTCTTTCTTGGCTAATAGTTTACTGCATTAAAGTCATGCCTTTTCCCTAAATCACAAATATAAAAACAGGGTTGGTTTATGTCACTATCCACTTGGTCCTCTTAGACAAAGTTTATCGTAACAAAAATGTCCACTTGTTTGGGAATAATGCACATACACATTCAAGAGAATGACATTCAAGTCTTCTTTCAGATTTTTCTCTTTCCTCATCCAGTCTTCAGCATTTTGCATGTAATAAAGGTACACACTGAGAATCTGTATGTTGAGAAAGAACACTTGAACTTCCTTCTTAGAATGCTTCCTTCTTTAGCACTAGATGAAGTTTTAGAAGGACATGAGGATCTGTTAAGTGGAATTATGGATGTTTCCTATCAGCCTCCGTCTAGACAGGCTTTCAACTCTGCTCTCTTGCATCCTGTCTCTCACCAAGATATTTTGCTGGCACAGTTTTCATTTCTGTCCACACTATTTGTGAAAACAAAATGACTATACCCCCATGTTTTTGAAAGTGGGTAGACAGAACACCATTAGAAGCTAGAAACTAGGACTTATTACTCCACATGCTGGAATTGTATCTTATAGAATGTTTTAAAATATTTCTAAGCTTAAACTCTGATGACCTCCACAATAAATATTGAACAAGAGTCTACTAATATCCACAAGATGCATGAAAATATCAATACAGGGTGTCCCAAAGTCTTAGAGAAGTTCTGAGCTTTAATAAAACTCAGAAGTATAAATGCTACAAACTTACAAAAACACCCTTTGAAAGGTTAATTACGTATATTGCTCTCATCCTGATCTTTAAATTTGAAGAATAAATTCTTAATTTTAAGTTCTGGTTTTAGTTACTTTGCAGATGTATTTTTTAAGTTAATTAATAATTTATTCTTCTAAACAAGTGCAAAAGAAATGGAAATAAGTTTTCAAGTGATGTCTTTCATTTGTAAGCATTTATATTTCCAGAGTTATTTAAAGCCTTAAAATCTCACTAATACTTTTGAGACATCGCTTCATTAATTCACTTTTTTTTCCTTTAACAAGTCTTTTTCTTCAATATGATTGTATGATTTTTGTTTTCTCAGTAGAAAAATGTTTATTTTTCATTTCTGAATCTAGCCCATCTTGGCAGATAGATTTTGTAGTTGCCAATTAAAAGACATTGTTCAGCACTGCCCTGCCTAAAAAAACAATCTTCTTTTTTCCTTTCTACAACACATCAAAGTGCATTTCTATTGGAATTCCTCTAACATACTCATCACCAAACTGTAACCCTGGGACTTCACTGAATTTGTTTACATTTTATCTGTTACTGTCACTGAGGGCCCAGCTTAAAATCTAAGTAAAGAAAGAAAATGTGAGGTTTCTTCTGTAAAGAATATTGCAAAACAGAGATCAAAGGCACAATTTCACTTCTCAATGTGTGCAATCTAACTTAGTTTATTTACAATTAAAGAATGATTTTAATTGTCAAACTTTTAAATTTTATTAAATGTTTGTGGCAATACATAGAATGAATTCCAGACCTATATAAATACACAGGCAGCTGTTTGTAATTTGCATTTTTATCAGTTTTGAAAGAGCACAATGTACTTCCTGCATCTTATTTTCAGAATTTGCATTTTATCATCTTTGGCTACCCAGTATATAGTATGGAGTACTTGAATATCTCATTCTTTGAATTTTCACTTTTGATTGTAAATCAGATGATATCTGGCACTTTTCTCTTCTCATTTTTCTCTTCTCTCAACCTCCAGATTTACTTGCTCCCATTTCTTCTTGGCTCTAATAATAAAACACAGAAAATCCTTCAATTATTTTCTTGTTCAGCATTCTTCAGGGCACCATCATTCTGCATTTCTTTGGCTAATTACTTACCATAAATCTTAAGGCAAAACAAAAACTAAGCTCATTGTCTTAATTCATAAATTTTCAAAACACCATACAAACTAATTCCATTTCTTTCCAAAGCTTTTGCATTTGGATGGAGGGATGAAAAGGAATGGAAACAATACTACATATAAGGTTGTACCTTGGTACACCCAGAATGAACAGAATGGATGTTCTATCCTACAGAGACAGGCACCTCCAGTCACACCAGCTCTATCCTGATCAGAAAGGACATGCAGCCTCAAGGGAGGGCTGACATCTCTAATCGCCTTTTGCTCCTCTCCTTGGTTCCCACACATTTTTCTCTCCTACTGCATTATCCTCATAGCATCAGACAGCATTTTCCCAAAAGGCTCCTCTCGCCCATTTACACTTCTGTAGCCTTGGCTCTGAGATATTCCTTAGTGGAATAGACTAGTGGCAGCTTGTGCTTTCTGCCTTCTCTCTCCAGCAGCCCATCTGTCCACTGGGAAATGCTGAAATCGCTCCTCTGTGCCCTAGCAGGAAGTGCAGGGGAAGAAACACAAGCTAGTCTTTCTCTAGTCTGAGAATCACAACAACAATTGGAAAGGATAGGAGTTTAGGAGTTACAAATTTCCCAATCAAAAGCTCAGGTAAATAAGAAAACTTTATTTTTATAATTCTATTTAATTTCTTGACTCTATGTCCCCATTCTGCCCGATGTAGAAAACTTATCTAGTCCTTTTCACATAAACTTAGTCAATTTCAGTGATTTCTTAGTTATTTCACATTTACATTTCAACCACATTTGATCTGAAATTCTTTCTCAGGATTTTTTTCCCTCCCTCCCTCACCTTTCTGCTGCTTATCCTCATTTTTAGGGTTGGAACAGGGGAGAATGTTTACTTCATTATGACAGCTTGGAAGAGAATATTATTTCAGCAATCTTGGGTCTCCACAAGGCCTGGGTCCTGTGCTGGTGAATGGTGGTCCAGACAACATAGCCTATGGTTTCTCAAACTTTAATGTGCCTCTTAATCACCTGGGGAACTTGTTAATATGCAGATTCTAATCCAGGATGTCTGATATGGAGATACTACATTTCTAACGAATTCCCAGGTGGTATCATTGCTGGTTGCCCTCAGACAATATTTCAATCGCAAGTAACAAGTGGATAATTTGGTTTATAATCCACTCCCTGGCAGAACAATCTTTTGAGATTCTCGTAATAATTTGAGATTGGAGTCCACTCCTCTAATAGGGCCCGACCACAAAGTCATCTTTGATGCTATGCTTCCAGTCCCAGCCAGGAGACTTTGTGTAGCCCTCTGGCCCTCTCCTGGGGAACTCACTTTCACTTGAAACTCACAAGAATACATGATGCCCTCCCAAGCAAACTTGGAGCTTGGGAATCTCTAGAGGCTGTCTCCGGCCCTGTCTCATGTTAGACACTCCCACCACCAGATGGCATTGATAAATTCTCTCCAAAGCTTTTCTCCCTGGGTTGCATCTGGGACGTACAATGCAGATCCTGTTTATGTTCAGATTCTTATAAACTTCAAAGGGAAATCCATCACTGACTTTCTGCCCCGGAGCCCTGGCATAGCTGGAGGTGACAGGAGAAGAGCAGAAGGGGACTAGTATGTAATAAGTGGCCCCCCACTGTACCTGGTTCCTTGCTGCCTCTCCATACCCTCCTCCTTGCTCTACAGATTGAATGGGAAAAAGTTTTATAAGCTTACATCCCCTGCACATCCCTTTTCCTGTGCCATACACGGATGGTACATGTTTCTTGCTCTGATGTGATCCCTCCACCCCCCCCAAATCCTTCTGTAATTCATGTTTAACTACCTAGGATGGGAGAGGAGAAGGCTGCCGGGAAACAAGAGCAGTCACTGGGATAGGGACAGGGGATGAGGAGCATGCCCTTTAATACTCCAAATAATATCGCACTCACAAGGAAACCACAGGAGAAAAAGATGTGGCTCAACAATGTGTAGTTTTATCCAGGATTTTTACCAGCTTTTCACGTCCTTTCCCCCAAAAGTAAATGCAATTACATGTGAAAACGCACAGAAATCTAAGAGAAAATATAGCCAATTAAATAGTGCCACAGCAGAGTTCTCTTGGAGTATAATATGATTTGAAAGATCTGGGCCAAAAAAGAAAAACAATTGACTGCACAGTTGAAGTCAAGAGTTCTGAGAGATACTACTTAAGATCTCAGCTGTTTTTGTTTTTTTTTTTGTGTGTGTTTTTTTTTTTTTGGAACGTGGACAGTTTCTAACCTGGATATGTTCAGTTTTCATTCTGGGAAGCTCTTGTAAAAGAGTTTATGGATTTCAGATGATTCTGAAAGTTCTAGGCTAATGATTTAGGTAGAAACTCTCTATTTTTTTCTGAAAGATTCAAATTTCTGGAAAGTAACTGCAACTGTTTTATCCTGTGTGGTTTTCCAAATCTGCTGTGCCAGTCCCAGATCAGCTCGGAGAAGCCACTAAGCTTTTTAGAAAAACAATCACCTGAGGTTGGGTCTGCCTCAAACTTCATCCTGGGGAGGTTCCTAGGATCCCCACACTCTTCCAGAGAGCAGAACACAAGGGGGACACCACAGTCACTCAGAGCATCCTGCCCTGGAAACTTCATCTTAGGTGCCCTGTCAGACTGCATCAGCTAATATTTGTGTATGGTGGATAATAGTAGGGCTTTGATATTTTGTGTTAAGATATGGTTTTATATATTCACTTTGCAGTTCAACAAAGAATACATTTTAACACATAATTGCTGCAACTGCTAAGCTTGTATCTAAGGAGAGAGGTTTTTCAGAAGATTTCTGATAACACAAAGGAGAACACAATAAAAAAAGGAAATTAAATTGCTACTACTACATGTGTTTATTTCTACTAAACTCCAATATCATGGAAATTTTCTAAATTTTTCTAAAATATGTTTCCTGACCTTAGAAACTTGTCATTCATTTTTTATAATTGTATGATACATTAAAATCACTAGTAAATATTTACCTGTATATATCTTTTCAGTTTTTGAATATGTTTTTGAAAAAGGAATCCTTTTTCGCCAGGCTGAACCATTATATGATGTTGACATATATTTATCTGAGAAAAAAAGAAGACCAGAATTAAATATTTTCTTACTTTAAAATCATATTCCAAAAGTGTCTCAAAGTTATAAACATCTCAGAGGTGAAGCTATTCTCTGAGTAATTTATTTTAGCATTTCAAAGCTAAGGCATTAGGAACCCAAGTGAGTTTATTAAGACCATATATGTTATCAATGAACATGGTTATGTCCCTATAATTTGGCTGCCCAATTCTTCAAATGAGGCTCTCCCCATGAGGCTAAGCTAAAGGGGACTGTGATATCTGGATGTGATAAAAATATTTCATTGCCTTGCTTTACCATGATTTTATATACAATTCTGCTAATACTTGTAGAAGAAAGAAAAGATCTAGAAGGCACCGCCAATTCCCTTTACCTTCCATAAAGTGACTCCCATGATGGCAGTGATTTTGCTCTACCATACTACCAACTCACTGTCCCCAGGAAACCAAAGCCTTTATATACTGACTCGGTCTAGAAATACCTCATTTCCTCTGGCAAGTTTATACCTGAATGATTATCTAACAATGTTCTATTTGTGTTTTTAAGTATTACTATGCAGCTATGATTCTAAAAGCATGGTTCATAATAATACCAGGAATTTCTTTGCTTTTTTTCCTGTGTTGACATTTGCACCAATAGCCCAAAAGCAATAGTGAACATAACTGTGACCACCTTAACACAGATCTAGACAGCCATCCACTCACAGTAAAATAATAAATTTAATAATAAAACAATAGTAATAAATAAAATTAAGACTGTTTCACCTAAGAATATTCTTATTTTACATATAAACCCATATATCATTTATTTCTAAGACAAATAGAAGGAAAACAATTTAATAAAGCTAACTTTACTTTAAATTATAAAAGTAAGGACCTAAGAGAGACACTGAATTTTTACTTATGTTTCAGAAAGTACACAACATCCAGAACGCCACTAACTAGACTGTGAACACAGGAAAATACAAACACAAAATTAGAGGGAATTAAGTGGCCTTTTGTTAAGTTGAGAAAACTGAAACCCATCTTCAAAAGAGCAAAATTCATCTGAGACAGGAAGAAAAGATATGGTTCCTTCCTCCCTTGTGGCCTTGTACTTACTGACATATACTATGACTTTGCCTATTACATGATGAAATGATTTAGAAGCAATCTGTGCATGGTGGGAGAGATGAGAGGTTGTCAAAAATATTGCAGTTAACCCCCAAACTAACCCTTTCAGAAAGCAATCATGAAGGCTTAAAGAAAAGCCAAGGCACTACCTGAAAGTGGTGACTGAACAATGCGGTTAGTGGAACAAGAAAATGTCAACCATTTGAAAACAATCCTCAAGAGTGAAATAAAGCTTATCCAGGGGGAACAAAGTGTGATGGTGTGAGACAAAACACTAGAGAGGTTCAATGTCTAGTCATCTGCACCCAACACATTTTTTAACATATCCTTCTTTTTAATTTTTTTAATGTTTATTTTTGAGAGAGAGAGGGAGAGAGAAACAGAGTGTGAGTGGGGGAGGGGCCGAAAGAGATGGAGACAGAATCTGAAGCAGGCTCCAGACTCCAAGCTCTCAGCAGAGTCTGACATGGGGCTCAAACCCACGAGACATGGGATCATGACCTGAGCTGAAGTCGGAAGCTTAACTGACTGAGACACCCGGGTGCTCCCTAACATATCCTTTAAACCGTGTGCACTCCTGCTTGTGGAAGAAATCTTCCCACTAGTTCTCTAAGACATCATGGTGGTAGTGATGGCCTGGAAACAGAATACCAGTTGGATAGGGATGAAGATTACTTGGACCATCAGGTGATTCCATGGGATTGCAAACCACGTGCATGAATAAATCATGTAAGGAAAGAGCCTCACCTGGACAAAGGTTGAGTTTGGGTTCCTTGTTAACATCGACTTTATTGTAGGACCTATTTGTGGGCCTGCTGCGGGGAGGTGCACTCAGTGAGACAGTCCTGATAGCATCTCTCTGAACATGGATATAGGATGCATTCTCAGCACTTCTGTTTTTATTATTGCGATGGTAACTCATTTTATTTTTGGGATTTGGGGCCTGTACTGCTGTAAAAGAAAGCAGGAGGGGAGTGAGGGATAAAACAAGCTGGTTTCATACCCATAAATAACATACTGCATGGTAAATGTTTGCACTATGGAAGACAATGTGTGCTAAGAGAATTAAATCTATAGGATGTGGGTTGACATGTAAAATAACGTGTTGCACAACAGTAATTTGTTTTTCAGGTAGAAATTATTATTTTATATTTAATTTTGTTTCAAATTATAATTTAGAAATATCAAATACAAAGATCCTTTACCTCTCTGCATTCCTTGGCCAGGAAAATTCTTTGGTTCATCATAAATCCATTTTCTTTTCTTCACACCTTTAAAGTGAGGCTTCCTCACTGGCTGGACATCATTCACTTGAAGAAGATACAAATTTTTACAGGTTTTTAAGAGATGCTTTAATCTGAAAATTACTATAGGTGATAATTACATATCTGTGCATACACATGTCAAGCAAGAGAAAAAAAAATAAATGCACTACACTAATATTTTACTTTCTAGAACAAAGTGTGACTTATTTTTTAAAGCACCCCACCCTCAAGAGAAAGGCTATCCTGAAAATTGATTGATGAGAAAATTTTTGATACGTAGCATTCCTCAGAGGAAATGTTTCCTCCCAAAAAGAATTTGTGGATTGTTTAAAAGAATACAAAATTATATTCCAAATATAATTATATATCTTATTATAATGTTATTTTTAAGTAGTTTTAGAATTGTTATTTTGAACATAAATCTACTTCTTAAGAAGGTGGATTAATGTAAAATACTTTTAGTGAATATTACTTTATTCTTTTAAGCTTTAAGAATTTGAGTATAAGGTTAGTTTGGTGAAACAAGACTAAGTAGTCAGAATTGTAAGTGCTAATAGTACTAAATTATTCACTTTTTACTGGCATATTTTTACACTGAAAAATTTATATACAAGCTCAATCTTCTAGGAATTTCTAAGGTACATTTCTCCAGAGACTCTTAAAACAATTTAGTATACAGGCCATTCTTTGTTATTTCTCTGTGTGGAGGTCCTAAACATTCACTATTGAACACAGAAAATGAACATCAAGTTCACTATGTAGATTACATTAGCTCTCTGTAGTGGACTACTAAATCTGTCTTTGCCCTAGCTCTCAAATTCAGCTTAAGCATTAAGTTTGAATTCTGATTCACCACCTCCTCTCCAAATATCATGCTCCACCCTTACCCTCAAGCTCCCATTCCTAAGATTTGAAAACCATATTTTTAACAAATGTCACTAAACTGAGCTTCTTAGGAGTAAACCATCATGTTTCTCAAGCTCCCACTCCTAGGATTTGGAAACCATATTTTTAACAAATGTTACTAAGCTTCTTAGGAGTAAAACCATCATGGTTCCCTTCAATGCCTGGCTGGGATCCAAGAACATTATAGTTTCAGTAAATGAAATAAATGAAAGAAGGAAGGAAGGAAGGAAGGAAGGAAGGAAACAGAAAGGAAGATTCATGAGTCTTAATTGTATCAAGAGAAGTAGCTCAGAATACAGAATGGCATGGTAAAGCCAAATCATGAAAAATAATCCAACACATAATAAAAATTTGTCAATGTATCCCACTATGGGTTAAATTTAAAGGGTGTACTAATGAATCTTCCAAGAAGGTAGTATATCATTAATTTTAATACCTAAATTAAACTAGTGGGTATGTATATAATTTACTAGGACCTACATCACAATTCATTGTCCAAGTTAGTAGAAGAATATTGTTTTTAATTCTTAATCCTGAATAATTTTCAAAACATCCTTTTTTCTTTCATTTTAAAAATTCTATTTCAAATAAGCAAAACAAATCCATGATAAGACAAATATATCTAAGGCCAAAAAGTGATAGAGCTAATGTCTCACTTGAAGAGGGGTCCTCTCTGCACTTCATACTGATATTCTCAGTAGCATTTAATACATGCGTTGTAGGTACTAGTCGGGTAGTTAGGGAACGCTTTGGATGAGGGCTGTCCTTGTTATCTTTTAAAGCAAATTAAAAAAATAAAATATCAATATTAGTAAAAGAAGGTTTCAGTTGGTATTTTACTTTTCAAACATTATATGATGGGTATACCTCTTTAAAATATATATATTAATTTTTACAACACTGAAATTCCCTAACCACTACATTGAGTCCCCAAAATTTGTCACTAACAAAACATTAAATATCTGATATACAGACATTATCTTCAATATATAAATAATATATTTGTGGCAATATTTTTAATAATTTCATAAGAAACAATCAGAAGGTTATCAGTTTTAAATCAAATGTGCTGATTTAAAAATAGGTTCCAGAAATAATTTAAGTGGAACAACTTTCGTGTGTTCTATGCTTTGGAGCAGGACTGTCTAACAGAGCCTTATACAACGATGGAAATTTTCTCAGTCTGTACTGTACAAAATGATAGCCACTAGTCATATGTAGATACTGAGCACTTGGAATATGGCTAATGCAACTGAAGAGCTGAATTTTTAAAAATTTCATTTTAGTTTAAATTTAAACAGCTACATGTGAAGAGTGGCAACGGTTATTACTGTAGTTAGAATTTTTTTGTTTTTTGTTTTTTTGATCGATTCAGCAAAAGGTTTCCATCTTTGAGTGAGAAGAAAAGATTTACATATCATTTCCCATAAGAATTATTCGATCACAAGTGCCTTAACCTATTCTTGAAAATGTTTATTTAAGGGTGGGCAAAACAGTAGACGAAATTGTTTAACATTTGGATGCAGAATATGTAAAGCCCTCTAATTACAGGACAGCTAAACTTTTAGTCTGTGACTAAGAGAGCTGCCCAGCAGAGAGGTACTAGCTGGGGGCTTCTAACCATGGTAAAGAGAGTACAAAACTATGAGGTACAAACTATGATTTTATTATGTCTCTTGATTATTCACAAACTATAGTTGGTAATAATTACAAAATGAGGAAGTCATAGAAGTCATCATGAAATTAATACTCTTCACAGTGTTCACAAACAAAGCTTTTTAAGAAAATTCAATCACACGGAGTATTTGAAGTTGGAAAAAGAAACTAAAAAGGACTTGGTTTTACCATTTAAAAGAACCAATAACTGTAGATCTAGCAACACTCCTAGAAATTATGTAGTCCAACAGGCAAATACTTCAGATAAGGAGACTGAAGCTAAAAGAGATGAAGTCTCGTGGTCAAACACTTAGGGACAGACCAGGACTGAAACCTTAGGGCTCTTGACTCCGAATCACTGGATTTAGTGTATATTTTAATTTATGACCTTGCCTCTTACATTCGTTTCAAGTGTCAAGCTTTATATTTACATTTCTCAATCCAAATTATGAACGGATTAAAACTATAGGATGGTTCATTACCTTTAGTATTTGAACATTTTGACATGGTAATTTCTTTCTCTTCAGTTACAGCTTCCTTTTCATCTACTCCAAGGAATATGATCCTCTGTGGAACATAACAGTCACCTCCTATGACAATACCTTACTGTCAGTGGCTATGATGGCAGAAAGTTGTAAAACACTATCTTCCAATACAGGATTATCCTCTACAATATACCTTTGCCAGTTTTGTTTAAACACTTCTTAGTGATACCACCCACATCTCTATATATATCATATATGTTTAAATTAATACATGTGCATATATATGTATATGAATATACAGTATATACACTTACATACAGATAATTGCAAAAAAAATTCACATAGTCAACAAAATTAATTTTCCTTTAACATATGGAAATCTTTATTTCTACCCTGTACCACCCTTTAGAGGTACTCAGAATAAATATAATTTATCTTCAATATAAGATCTTCAGATATACGAACGCAATTTTTATGTTCCTTAAAGTTCTTCCATTTTCCAAGATAAACATCCATAATTGTTTTAAATGTTATATACTTAATTTCCAGATTCTTCACCATACAAGTTACACTTTTGTAACATAAAATATTTGTTTCAAGTAGCCTTTTTTAAAAATGACACACAAATGTGGACTACCCTGTACAGAAATCAGTGGAACTGGTATAAATAATAATTGACATTTATGCAGCATTCTTCTATGTATCAGACACTCCACTGGGTACTTTAAATGACTTATCACATTTAATGATCTTCCTATACTACTCCTAATAATTCAATGTGAGTTTACCTGAGCTATTTGGTAGCAATCACCAATTACTGAATAATTTTTAAACCTTGTGGACAACAAAAAACAGTTATTTTTTTCTTCACAATCTGTATCATGTCGAGTCTTTCCCGACTTGAAGAAAATCTACCATTAATGTCTTGAACTTAAATGCAAGACTATGTTTATCACAGCTTGACTTTACCTTGTTTAAACTTGGCTCATTGATCCAGCATATTAACTTCCAGACATCTGTCAATTTTATAAACATGTCTCATTCATCTAGCCATTCAATTGTTTAAACATAAAATCGTTTATTCTACAAATATTCACAGAGTGCACCTCATGTGTCAGACATTCTACTAATAAGGATTCATATATAGCAATTAATTATATACATTTCCAGGCCTCAAGTGTCTTACCCAAAGCCAACAATAGAAATGTCAAAAATATTTTGAAAAAACAAAATTAGCTATGAGAGAGGAAATTTGACTCATTTATTATATGGTGATATATTCAGAATCAACCAGTTATAAATTAACTCACCTCCATTTTCAAAAGCAGCAATGTCAGTCCTTGGTTTCCTATCCAATGATGCTTTTATCTCACCTTGCCTTTCAGATAGGCTAAATTTTGTTGGAACTGTAAGACCATCCCCTAAAAAATTAAGAAAAAATAAGAAAAAAAAAAGAAAAAAAATAGAAAATCACCCCAGGAGCCATTAGGTACTTACATAAAATTCATGATGATAGTAAAAAGCCTAAAAGTTAGTGCAATTATTGTTTGCATAGTGATATGATGAACAATAAATTTATAAATATATGAATTTTAAGCATATTTTATAATTATCAAGAAAATAGCAAGCAAGTTTGTTTTCCTATATGTATTATTTATTAAATGGCAATTTAAAAATTTAAACAATCTAACATTACTATGTATGTATAATATATTTAACTTATTTGCTATGTTCTTCATATAATGAATTTTATAATATTTCTTTTGATTATACCTATTCATCATGAACAAATTGAGTAAAAAGCATTAGAGTCTACCACTGACAAATAGTAATTATACTGTGATAATTAAATAATTCTTAGAATTTTTCTTATACATCTCTAGATAATTTTTTACTAAAATAAGCTATTAAAAGCAGAATAAAGAGAGACATGATAATCTAATGCACCTTGTGATTCTGGATTGGATTCTAAACCAGAAAAAAAAAAAAGTTCATTTTACCATAAAGGACATGGATGGCACAGCAGGTGAAATTTGTTTAAAATTCTGTAAATAATATCAGATCAGTGGTAATATCCTGATTTTGATGGTTATACTAAAGTTATGTAAGAGTTATGCAGGAGCATCATATCTGCAACCTACTCTTACACTAACAGTTTAGAAAAAATAACAATGTATATATTTAGAGAAAGGAAGAGTGAAAATCAAATGTGTAAAACACTGATATTTGGGAAAATCTGGTGAAGGTTATTCATGAATTAACTGAAATTATTTAAATATAAAAGGCTTTTAAAACCATAATTTAAGGCAAAAGTACATGTAATTATCTTTAATCCCTAATGGTAATATACTGTTTTATATTCATTGCTGACTTGTATTATTGGTTTTGCTTTCTTGTCCAGGTAATGCGGGCAATGTGCCCTTCTCTAGATGTGGTTCTCGCCTATCAGTTAAGTCTTTCCTATCATTTTAACATCTAACATCTAATAGTATGTTGCTGCCACCTACTGCCATATGTTTAAATAGTTTACCACATATGTACTTGACTGGCAGGCATTTTACTCTTTATCCTCTACTTGATCCTGGAGATTTTCCCAATTATCATTTTTTACTTTTAGTGAGAGGAGAGGATTCAAATCTCCTACTTCAGCAAAACTTGCCTTTCATCTCATCCTCATGGCAGGAAAACCATATAAACTCGTAACACCCATGGATTTTCTCTGAGTTTCTGGTTTTACATCCAGAAAATAATGTTCTTCTTATCTTGCCTTTGAGGGCAAATTGTTTACCAACACTGAAATCAGATTCACCAAAGCATAAGATCCATGAAAGGTCCAGCCTTGGAATAATCCAGCTGCATTGCCTCTGAAATTGCCTGGTACACATAAGGCACTCATTCAATGCACAAATGTATCCTTGTTCTGCCACTAACGTCATCCTGTGATCTCCCTTTTGTCCTTTTAGGGCTAGGTTGTCCTTTCTATTCACAGAGAAAAATAGCCCCTACTTCACAGGGAGAGTGATTTGCAAAGAAAAAAAAGATGGTAAAAGCAAGATATTTATAGAATTACTGCATCGAGGGTGTAATGCCCCCATGTGTTTATGTAGTCTTTTCATTCTGCACCTCCTCTGGGAAAGCATAATTAATAGCAGCTTTTCATATTAAATTTAGGTCATCTGATAAAAGCATTTCCTTCTCTCTCTCAATTCTGATGTATTATTTATCATTAGCTCTAGTGTACATCTTACTAAATAATTCACAACCTATCACACCAAGTATCTCTTATACATCACCTTGAAATGCTGCCTTTTCATGCCTTACCTTCTTGCAATTCACTGCCATTTTCCAAAGGCTTTTCTAACTCTTTGTCTGCTGTAGAGGCTATGCTTTTTGATGATGAAATATCTGGAGTATGAAATCTGTAGTATTCACCTAATCTCCCATGAGAAAGCTAGTGGTTAGTATATTTGTCACATCAAACATTAGAAAATCCACAAATGTTTGATTTCTTACCGGATTTATAACACATCTCCTTTATTGCTCTTTTTTCTTCAATTTCTTCAGGAGTCTTTGTCCATAAACTAGATGCATCTATAGGATATATGTACATCTTTTTTAATTAAATTGTCCCAAAGCCAAATGGTATGAAAATATACAAATCAGAATTAAGAATCCCAAATATTGTTCTCACAGGTGGGATTTTTTGGAATTTTTAAAATCAGTAATTTGCATACTAGTAAATGTCTCAAACTGCCGTATTTCACATATTAGAAAAATCAGTGTAAGCAACTGTCCCTATTTAAATGAGGTCTATCTCCCAGACATCATACGACAAAAACTCTCCAATCCAAATGATCATATATAGATGTAGAACAAATTAGAACATAATGAATTTAATATACTTAATAAAATTGAAGCTATTTTCTTACCAAATTCTGCCCTATTTATTACATTATAAACCTCTAACAGTTAAAAAATAAATTAAAAAACATGATAGGGTTTTGAATGTTCATTGTAAATCTGAGAAAAGCCTTACTAACCATTTTGTTCATCTCCTTCCTCCTCTTCTTCCTCAAAGTTAGTTTTTAAAACTAAAGGATGATGAATGGGTCGTGATATATTCTCCTGAGGTTTCAGGGGTTCCTGACTCTGGGTCAGGGGTGGAATTCCTTCCTGAGTTTCTTTCTGTGGTGTGATATCTACAGAGAAAATACAAAATTTCTGTCCTTTTAAGATCTATATTATATACATGTCTAATGATCAACAGTTAACTCCTGATTTATTATGCATTTTGTTAAGAGGTATCTCGTCTTATTTCTGGAAAGGTTATCAAACTAAAAAAGATCAACATTTTGCCTGTAAAGTGCAGAAAATATGCCAATTCATAGATTTTAGATAGGAATTATAACCATGATTTGGTATATCACACTTTTGGTATAAATGCATAGTAATCATAAGTATCACTGTATTCTTACACTATATATGTGAATAAGAATAACTTAACTAATTACAACAAATTAATGAAGGCAGATTCAAATATGGCATAGCTTATAATGGCAGAGTATATACAGCAAAACAAGAATAATCCAATTGTTCTAGTTTTCGGTGGCTGCCTGATTACTTGGAAGTGAGAAAGCGTGAAACTTTCACATTCCTCTATTGGCTACACATTGGCCAGACTGTCCAAAGTTCTAGGTCATATTTAAATGTTCTATAACCTTCAAAACTAACAAGCAATTACTAGAAAAAGCTAGTGAACATATGAATCTTCTTTCATCATCAATTCAACCCCCTTTGTTTTCTAAATGAGTAGTTATCAAATTTGGCTAATTACCAGAATCAACTAAAGAAATTATTCAAAACATCTTTTAAGTCTCTGCTTTCTGAACTTCTGATTTAGCAGGTCTAGATTAAAGCCTGGAAATCTAATTTTATTTTTTAAAAGTCTCAGGTAATTATGAAATCAGCCAAATTTGGAAACCACTGCCCCAAATGAATGATCATCTAACTAGGGTTCTAGATTATAGAAAGTCTTTAAGTGAGTATGCCATATCCCAATTATTTGAAAGCAAGGAATACAATTCCAGATCCTCAACTTCCATATTTGTCTTTCCCCTAAAGTCGGTTTGCCTAAGAACAGGCTTAAGTTTACAATATCCTTTCCTCCACTGTACAAGATAAAGGCCTACCCTTCACTCATGCCAGAATTTACTATAGCACATGCTCAAAAGAGAAATCCTCCGTTAGTGATAAACCAAACTACCATAAACCCATAGGGCTTTCTCCATTACCTTAATTTATATACATTTCTACTAGGAGAAAATCATGATGTGGTAGGCAAAATAATACCCCCCCCCCCAAGATGTCCATGTCCTAATCCCTAGACCTTGTGTATTTATTAAGTTATATGAGAAAGAGGTATTGAGGCTGCAGGTAGAATTAAGACATAATCAGGTGACCTTAAAATTGGCAGATTTTTTGCCCTGAATTATCCAGGTGGGCTCAAAGTAATCAAAAGGATCTTTACAAATGGAAGAGAGATGCAGAGAAAGAGAGCCAGGAAAAGAGATGTGACAATGCAAACTATGTCAAGTGATGCAGTGTCAGAAGGACTTGACTTTCATCGAAGATGGAAGAAGGAGGACATGAACCATGGAATACAGGAGGCCTATAGAAACTGGAAAAGGCAAGGAAAGAGGTTCTCTCCCAGAGTCTTTAGAAGAAATGCTTCCCTGGAGACAGCTTAATTTTAATCAGAAAGTCTTCGTGGAATTTCTAGAGTATAGATCTACAAGATATCAAATGGGTTGTTAAAGCCACTTGGTTGATGGTAATTTGTTACAGCAGTAACAGAAAATGAATACACAAAGTATTAGAAAAAGTGCTACCAGTGTCCGTTTTGGAACATTCTAAATTCAAATGCATGGTAGAGTATGGCAGCAGTTAAGAATTTTTGTTGAAAAATTCTGCCTCTCCCATTTCTGGACTAATGTTATATAATATATAACTCTTGAGGGGAAAGTCTCTTGACATCAATGGAAGGAAAGTACTGGTAAAAACTCTGAAGGAAAAACATGGCTTTAAATAAAGCTTTTTAGCTATTCTCAATATATATTCCCAAGACTTGTCATTAGCTGCATTAGCTGCAAAAGCTTCACTGAACATTCTAAACAGTAAATTTTAGAGCCACATTTTTAGAAGCTTCATTGAGATGTAATTCATACACCATACAAGTCACCAATATAAATATACAGTTCAATAGTTTTTAGTATATTTACAGAGTTGTGCAACCATTGCCCTAATTTTAGGACATCACTCCAAAGAAGAAACCTATTCCCATTAGCAGTTACTCTTCATGTCTTTCAAACACCCATACCTCTACACAAGCACTGACATACCTTGTTTCTATGAATTTGCCTATTCTACATATTTCATGTGAGTGGAATCATACAATATGTGGTCTTTTGTATATGACGTCTTCCACTTAACCATAGTGTTTTCAAGGTTTAGTCATGCTGTCACCTGTAATAATACTGTATTCCCTTTTTATACAAATAATATTCCACTGTAGACATATACCACAATTTATCCATTCATCTGAAGGTGGATACGTGGGTTATTTCCACTGCTTTGGCTGTTATAATGTAGGTATGAACATTTGTGTACAAGTTTTCATGTGGACATATGTTTTCAACATCTCTTGGATATATACCTAGAAGTGGAATCACTGGGAAACATGCTGACTCTGTTTAATATTTTGAGGAGTTGCCAGAATGTTTTCCAAAACAATTGTACCATTTTACATGCCTTTCTGCAATGTATGAAGATTCCAAATTCTTCACATCCTTGTTAACACTTACTATATGTTTTTGATTAAACCATCTTGATGGGTATGAAGTGGTAGCTCATTGTGGTTTCAATTTACATTTATCTAACGGTTGATGATACATGATGAACATCTTCATGAATTTATTGGCCATTTGTAAATCTCTGAGAAATGTCTTCAGATTCCTTGCCCATATTTTTCATAGGATTATGTTTATATTATTGGGTTACAAGAATTCTTTATATATTCTGGATACAAGCCCCTTGTCAGATATAGGATTTGCAGATATTTCTCCCATGCTGTGGGTTGTCTGATCATTTTCTTCATGGTATTCTTTGAAACACAAAAGTTTCTAATTTTGATAAAATCTAATCCATTTCTCATTTGGTTTCTTGCCCTTCTGGTGTCTCTCAGAAGGCTTTGCATAACCTAAGGTTCCTTATAAGAGTTTTATAACATTAGCTCTTTAGGTTTTTTATCTATTTTGAGTTAACTTTTTTGTGTAAGGTGTGAGGAAGAAGTACAAAATAACTTTATGTGGCTATCCAGTTGCCCTAACACCCTTTGTTGAAAATACTCTTTCTCCCCATTGAATGATCTATGTATCCTTGTCAAAAACCAATTGACCTTAGGTTGATTGATATAAAGGTTTATTTCTGGTCTCTCAGTTCTATCCCATTGATCTATATCTATATACCTATTTTTATGCCAGTATCAGGTGGTTTTGATTACTATAGCTTTGTAATAATGTCTAGATTTTGAAATTATTAACACTGAGCTCTATAGCTTTGTTCTTCATTTTCAAGATTGTTTTTGCTATCTTGGTCCTTTGAATTTCCATATACATTTTAGAATCAGCTTGTCAATTCTTCAAAGTCATTTGGGATTTTGACAAGGGTGACATTGAAACTATAGATCAATTTGAGGAGAATTACTATGATAACAATATAGCCAATGTATGAACATGAGCTATTCTTTCTATTTTTTTAAAGTTTCTTTAATTTCTTGCAACAATATTTTATAGTTTTGAGTGTAATATTTGTACTTCTTGTGCTAAATTAATTCCTAAATATTTTATTCTTTGTGATGCTATTATGTGTAATTGCTTTTTTCCTTTAATTTTTTCCTTTAATTTTCCTTTTTCATTTAATTATGTGTTCCTTGCTAATAAATAGAAACCTAACCAATTATCATATATTAGTCTTTTACCCTGTAACCTTGGTGAATTTATTAGTTCTAATAGTTTTTTAATGATTTCTAGAATTTTTAAAATAAAAGATAATGCCATATGTATAGAGATAAGTTCATTTCTTTTTTTCCCAAGCTAATTGCCTTTTATTTGTTATCATTGCCCAATTCCTCTGGCTTGAATACAAGTGACAAGGATGAACATACTTGGCTTAAATGTAAATGCCAAGAATGAACGTGATTGTTCTTGATCTTAGGGGAAATGCTTTCAGTCTTTCACCATTAAGTATCATGTTAGTTGGAGATTTTTCATATATCCTTTAGCAGGTTGAGTAAGTACCCTTCTATTCCTAGTTTGGCTAGTGTTTTATTTCTTTATTTTTTAGTCACAAAAGAGTTTTGGGTTTTGTTAAATGCACTTTCTTCATTATGATCATGTTTTTTCCTCTTTATTCTATCAATGTGGTGTATTACAGTAATTGATTTTTAAAAGTTAAACCAACCTTGAACTTCTGGGATGAATCTCATTTGGTCATGGAATATAATCCTTTTTTAAATGTTGGTGGATTTCATTTTCTATAATTTTATTAAATATTTTTGTGTCTCTATTCACCAGGAATATTGGTCTGTAATTTACCTGTGATGTCTTAGTCTGGTTTTAAAATAAGAGTAAATACCAGCCTCATAAAATGAGTTGGAAAATAGTCCCCCATCTTCTATATTTTTGGAAGAGTGTGAAGAGTTGGTTATTAATTTTTCTTCAAATTTTTGGTATAATTCAATAGTAAAGCCATATGAACCTGAGTTTTTATTTGTAGGAAGATTTTTAAGTGCTTATTCTATCTCCTTATTATAGGTCTGTTCAGATTTTCAATTTTTATTTTCTGGAGTCAGTTTTGGTAGTTTGTATCTTCCTAGAAAGTTGTCCATTTCATTAGTTGTAAAATAATATTTGTTCATAGTATTCCCTTCTAATCTTTATTATTTCTGTAAGATTGGTAGTATGTCCCCTCTTTCATTTCAGTCTTTAGTCATTTCAGTCTTACTTCTTTTTTTCTCGGTTAGTCTAGCTAGAGTTTCAATTTCCTTGATCTTATCACTGCTTTCATTGATGTTCTCTGTCAGTTTTTTACTCTCTATTTCATTATTTCTGCTTTACTCTGTATTATTTTCTTCCTTCTGTTTGCTTTAGGTTTACTTTGCTCCTTTTTCCAGAGTCTTAAAATGTAAAATCAAGTTATTAATTTGAGATCATATTTTCATTTTTTTACTAAAATTTTTATATTTATTTTTGAGAAAGAGAGAGTGCACACACAAGTAGGGGAGTGGCAGAGAGAGAATAGAATGTGAAGCAGGCTCAGGCTCTGCATTATCAGCGCAGGGCCTCGCGCAGGACTCAAACTCACTAACCATGAGATCATGACCTGAACCAAATAATGTTGGACACTCAACCAACTGAGCCACCCAGGCACCCCTCAGATCATATTGTTAAATATAGGCATTACAACTGTAACATTTCTTCTACGTACTGCTTTAGGTGCATCTCGTGAGTTTTAGTATGCTGTTTCTTCATTTTCATTCATTTCAAAGCATTGGCTAATTTTCCTTGTAATTCTCTTATAATTTTCCATGTAATTTCTTGGTTGTTTGCAGGTGTGTTGTTTAATTTCTACATATTTGTGAATTTACCATTATTTTTTTCTCCTATTAATTTCTAATTCCATTGTTTGGAGAACAGACATTGTATGATTTCTACAATCTCAAATTTATTGAGCTTTGTTTTATGGCCTAATATATACTTTATCCTGGAGATTGTTCCATTTGCACTTGAGAAATATATGTATTCTGCTATTGTTGCAAAGAATGTTCTACAGATATATTCAGTTGTGTTGTTTTATAGTTGTTCAAGTCTTCTATTTCCTTGTTGTTTATAATTGTTTGCATAGTACATCTTTTTCATCCTCTCACTTTCAACTTGAGTTTTTGAACCTAAAATGTGTCTCCTGTAGATAACATATAGTTGAATATTTATTTTTAATCTGGCAGTGTCTGCTGTTTTTCTGTATTTTTAACCAATCATATTCAATGCTATTAATGATATATTGGATATTTATCTGTCATTTTACTTCCTGTTTGCTTTTTTATTCCTCTCTTCCTCCACTGCTTTCTTTTGCAGTGAGTGAATATTTTTTAGTGCAATATTTTGATTATTTTTATGATTTTTCCCTATTTTTAAAGGTATCTTCTTGGGAGTTGCTCTAGAGCTTACCATATACTTCCTAACTTACCATAATCACCTGTGTATAAATCACAGATTTATACTATTTAATTTCAGCTAAAACTAATAAGGTTATTCCTATATAGCTCTATTCCTTTTTCCCCTTCCCAATTTGTGCTATTGTTGTTATATTACATCTATATGTGTTACAAACCCAAAAATACATTGTTATAATTATTTACTTTGCTTAAATGTGTATCTTTTAAAAGGTTTTTTATCATTTATTTTTGAGGAATACAGAGAGTGCAATCAGGAGAGGGACAGAGGGAGAGGGAGAATCCCAGGCTAACAGCACAGAGCCTGATGTCGGGCTTCAACTCATGAAACTGGTGAGATCATGACCTGAGCCAAAATCAAGAATCAGATGCTCAACTGACTGAGCTACCCAGGGACCCCTAACTTGGTATCTTTTAAAGGAGCTTCAAGGAAAAGGAAGAGAAAATATATATATATAGGGTTTGTCATATTAACTTTTTTATTTCTCATTTCTTTTTTATATAATTTTTTTAATGTTTATTTTTTTGAGGGAGAGTGTGTGCAAGCAGGGGAGGGGCAGAGAGAGGGGGAGAAATACAGAATCCCAAACAGGCTCCATGCTGTCAGCACACAGCCTGATGCAGGGCTCAAACTCATGAATCATGAGCTTAAGAGTTGAACGTTTAACCGATTCAGCCACCCAGGTGCCCCTTATTTATAATTTCTGATTCTCTTCATTTATTTCTATGTATTTGAGTTACCACCTGGTATCATTTCCATACTATTAAATAGATTTTCTCCCACCTGCCTCTGTTATGCTCTTATTGACAAATATATTACATTTCTTAATGTTATGGGCTCAAAAATACATTATATACATATGCATATATATTTTTTCTTCTTTTAGTACTTTGTGTCCTTCTACTGCCTTATGGACTACAGTGTGTCTGAATCTTACTGAGGTTATTTTATATGTGACAAATTATGTTTACTTTGTTGTTTTCAAAAATTTGTTTTTGTTTTTGACATTTAACATTTTAACTGCAATGTGTCTGGATGCAGATATCTTTGGGCTTATTCTACTTAGAATTTGTTGAGCTTCTTGAATATGTAGATTAATATTTCTCATTAAATTTGAGGAGTTTTCAACCATTATTTCTGTTCTCTCTCTCTTTTTCAGACTGTATAATCTCTTTAAGTTTCCTGATTGTTCTGTCAGCTAAAATATGTTGAGCCCTTCTAATATTTTTTTTTTCATTTCAATTGTTATACTATGCAACTCTAGAATTTCAATTTCATTTCTATTCATAGTTTGCATCTATTTATTGATATTCTCTATTGAGACATTATCATTATACCTACCTTAATATCTTTAAGCACAATATCTATTTTCTGTAGAATTTTGAAAATATTATAACTGCTTAAATTATATCTACTAACTCTAACATCTTAGCCCTCTCAAGGCATTTTGTTGCCTACATTTTTTTCCTATGTGTGAGTTACACTTTCTTGCATCTTTCCATGTCTTATACATTTTTTATAGTTTTCTTAAAACTGGACAGTTTGGACAATATATTGTAGCAACTCTGGATCTTGATTTCTCAACCCTAGCCCAAGGGTTTGTTGTTGTTTGATTTTTAATATTTTAGTGATTTGGTCAAACTATTTTAGCAAAACCTATTTTCTCCCACTCTATATAGCCCCTGATGTCACTCCTCAGAGGATGTAGCCTTGACATATCCACAGTGATCCGGGAATGACAATGGTTTTATCAGGACTCTCTTTGTCTCTTTCCTTGGTTTCTCTGTTAAGCTATCTACCTCTGTTGGTATCTCTGACAGCTGTCAGACTCCATTCCTTGCTGGTTGATTGCTCTATTATTTTCACTAGTGCACTCAGGCATAATCTGCTTCACCATTCGATTCACTTAAGTTCTGATCCCTTTGCAGAGGTAGTTTTTGAGTCCAGTCTTTCAAGTTTGTTCCAATCCCAGGAGAGCTCTTCTTAACTCTTTCCTTGGTTGTCTTTGGTCAAATCTGGTTTACAGTTTAGCTTGTTGCTCTCATAGAGCTACCAGTCTCTTCATCATTTCTTACCCCCAAACTCGCCATTGTTTTCCAGAGTGTCATAATTATAAACTTTCCCATGCTCTGTTCTGTTCCAGATAAATTCAGATCTCTTTTGGAGAGCCTCAGAGCTCTCTGCTCTTACAGCCTACCTCTCCTGCCTAAACAAAACCTTAGTGCCACTATTGGGAACAGGGACAGGCACTCACTTCTCTTGGAATGACACCCCTGCTTTATAAGCAGGCACTAGGTAGGGGGATAGCCTCTGATATTTTTGGTTTGTCCCTTCTTGCAATTGGGTAATTTGGGGCTTCTTATTCTAAGCCTGCTACCTCTGTAATAGAAGTGCCCCATGAGTGGGGCTGGATAGGAGAAGACCCAGAACTCTCAGCCTGAAAAATAGAGCTCTTTCAACATGAAGCTGTGAGGGAGGGAGTATGAGAAATGGTAGCAGCCTGCTCCTCCTAGGAAGATACCATAGTCCTCAGCAGGGAGCTGGAGGCAGAGTACCCCCTGTGTTCTTGGTTAAATCACCTGGTGTAGAACTTCTGCCACAGTGAACTGAGGAATGGAAAGAGGAGTGGGTGGTGATTTGTTCTTACTGATATTTAACAGATTTCTTGAATAAATAAACTCGCTATATGTCCTTAGGACAATTTCCAGACACTTTACTTTTTGTTTAATATAATTTTCATCAACTATTGTTGCCTTACTAGGGAGTAGATCCATGGAACCCTTTACGATGCATTTTTGAAAGTTACCTTAGAATCACAATTTTTTTTAATTCAGGTGTAATTATTTACAGGGTTGCCAAATTACTCATGATATCTTAGATAAAACCAGTGGGTAAGAAATATTTTGAAATGACTTTCTTCTAATTGCGTGTTGTTCCATGAGGTAGTTAAGACCCATTTTATCAAATATTATGAATTGTTCTTATTAAAATCAGTCCTCACTTTATTTCAGCTTATAAAATATTAACTATCTCCTAACTCTCTTGGTAGAATTAGAATAACATGCTAGTGCTGGATATTGGCTTTTAGCTATATGCCTTTTTATTTCATAAACAGATGAGAATAATTTTGATCAATATCTCATTAATAGATAATTTTCCAATAAAAGTCTATTTTTATGTGCAAGAATAATTTATCAAAGTGTGCAATGTAATTATGCTGTTTACAAATTATGTATTAATAATAATTGTAATAATAACAACCCTAAAGAAATTTATTTTAAAAATGTGTTAATGATTATGAGGATCCATAGTGTAGAAACTTGCTGTCATAGAAAATAAAACAAAAATTTAGATTTCAATTTATATATACATTTTTATTATACTTAAATTTCATAGGTGCTCAATAAAACTCAAGCATAAAAATATTAGATTTGGATAAAAATGTGAAGGAAGAAAATGAAAATAATAGTTTTAGGAGAAGGAAAGATTTTTTTTTTAATTTTTGAAGAAATTTTTGAAGTATTTATCACCTTTTGAAAACTGTCAAATATAACACATATCCAGAACAGTGCACAAATCATAAAATGTGTAATGTAACAAACATCACAAAGCCAATGCTTAAGTCAAGAAATAACAGCCCCCTCTGTGTCCTCTCCAGTTCATATCACTTTCCTTCTCCATTACCCACACTAGGTATGTTCATCGTGATTTATAATAATCACTTTGTGATTTTTCTTATAGTTTCACTACTAAGTATGTATTTCTAAAAATAAAGTTTAATTTTACAAATGTTCCATTTTATCAATGGAATTCAAGAGTATGCACTCTTTTTTCTGTCTTCTACCACTCAACATTATAACTGTGAGATGTATCCTTGCTTGCATATTTCTTTTATTAATTTTCATTACTGTATGGTATCCATTGAATGAATGTACCACAATCTCTTTATATATCCCACTATTATTGAACATTTATGTTATTTCTAGCCTTCAGGCATTACAAAAAATACTGCTGTGAACATTCATTTACATATATCTGGATGCACATGGGAATTAATATTTTTAGGATATATGCTCCGAAAGTGGAGTTACTTGGACTAAGTTATGTATAACTTTTCCTCGAGATCATTCTAGACTGTTTCCAAAGTGCTTGTTTCAGTTTATACTAACTACAGTGCCCAAGAATTCCCAGTGCTCTTTGTTTTACCAACAGTTGGTAGATTTAAAATTTTTTGCCAGTACAATGAGTGTAACTTGATATCTCAAAGTGATTTCCTTTTTCATTTCCTTGATTACTAATAAATTGATCACATTTTCATTTGTTGGTTGACATTTGGATTTCCTATTTTTTTCAAAATCTTGTTTATGCTTTCTGCTAATTCTTCTACCACAGTGGTTCTCGGCTGGGGATGATTTTATTCCTTCCCCTAAGGAACATTTGGCAATGGCTGAGTGTACCTTTTGTTGGCATCTCATGGGTATGAGCCAAAAATGCTGCTAATCCCATAATGCATAGCATAGTCCCTACCCCCACGCCCCCAACCTCACCTCACCCCCACCACACCAAAGAACCATCTAGGCCAGAATGTCAATAATGCCTACAGAGAAACCTGTTCCATCAGGTTCTCTGTCTTGATTTTTCTTCAAACAATTGAGTTAAAGTCTTTTATTGAAGTCTTGTAACAACATATGCTGCACATATTTTCTCCCATTCTATGGCTTATCTTTTCATTCTTTTACGGTGTTTTTGGTGAATACAGATTTTAATTTTAATGCATCCAAATTTATTCATCATTTCTTTAATAGCTAATACTTTCTGTGTGTTTATTACCTTTTGAAACCTTTAAAGATTGGCCTTTTACATTTTGGTCTATAATTTACCTAGAATTAATTTTTATGTATGGTGTCAGAGTAGTCCACCCTTAACTCATTAACTGAAAAGATCATCCTTTACCCATTGATCAGCCATGCCACCTGTTACAAATCAAGTATCCATCTCTGCAGGGATCTCCAGCTTCTTATTGTATCCCATTTGTCAGTTTGGTTAGCCCTTGGCTAATACAACACTATTCTAATCTGTATCACTTTATAGGCCTTGAAATATGGTTGAACAAGTGCTATCATTTTGTTGTTCTTCAAGCAGTCCTCACTGTTCTTGGTCTCTTTGCAGTTCTACATAAATTTTAGGACTCGTTTGAATTTTGATTGAGATTACTGTTCTTATATTTTTAAAGTATATGATGAGTATCAAATCATACGGCAATTCAAATGTCATCTGATGTATTTACAAGAGTATATCGATTTTCATTTTTAAATGTCAGTGTTGATAAAATGTTGGAACTTTTGCAACTATTTAAATTTATGATGAGTTTAATAAAAATGTTTTAAGGAATAGTTCATCAAAAATAAAGACCAATGTTCATGATAACCTTGCCATTGAGTGTATTAAAATATACATCGGAAGGAGAAAGTTACAATATAGGAAAAACAGCAATTTTGGTGACAAGAAACTACCCAGTTAAATTATGGAATAAAATAATTCAGGTGAATTAGTTGGTAATCAAGTAATGCAAAAACAAAAAAATTCCATTTAGACAGTTAAATTTTCCCTCTTTATAGTGGTTAAAACAATGGTGTACTAACAGTTTTGATACATATTAGTATATCTTTGTTGTTTTACAGTAACTTTCCCATGGGATTTGCATTTTAAAGAAGTACTGTAATGTACTTTCCATGAATTTACACAAATAGATCATTTTCATCACCTTGATTTTTCTACCTATAGCATGGTTTCATACCACTAAAATCAATTTTGGTGTGATCAGATCGATTTCATCTAACTCTTTGGAAAAAGACATACTTTTTTTATATCATGTAGTAACATCACTGTTTTTGTAGTCACTCCTTCCCTCATTTTAGGCAAAAGACATTAGTTTTCCTTCAGGGAATCACCTTTTCCCCATCTTCAATTCCTTTAATTTGAATGACAATGACATCCTAGACCCAAGGATTAGCTATTCCCTTGGCCTGAACAATTACCAGGGATGAATATGTTTCCCACATCATTAGATGAGGCTCAATGTTAAGGCTTTAACTTGAAAAAGATTTCTTCCTTCAGAGTTTACTTTGGAATGACAATGGTAATGATGACAATAATGAGTGTTTACTCGTTGCCAGAGATTCTTCTGAACTATTAGGTATTAATTCATTAAATATCTAAACCAACCCCATGATATAGGTATTATTACTATCTCTACTATACAGATGAAGAAACTAGGCCACAGAGATATTAAGCTGCCCAAGGTTATGGTGGGAAGTATGTGGCAAAATGAGATTTTAATCCAGTCTGACTCAGGGTTCTCCATCTTTGGGCTTCTGGGGGCAACTCTAGTATGCGGAGAATGGCAACAAGCCCAGAGCCAAGGGTTGGCAAAGGAAGCCCTAGATACATCTGGGTCTAAGTTCAGCTCTGTCCTTAATCTCTTCAGGTACATGAGCCAATAATTTCCAGTTTTCCCTCAAATCTGATGAAGGTGGGTTTGTCTTTTTAAAATCAGTGGTGTACTGGAGTAGACTCAGATCAGCAAATGAGAACTGATTGTTATTTTGCAAGCTGATAGATGTTACACTGGTAACTTGAAATCATCGATGGTAAGAATATTTGCTCTATGGAAATAAGCAAATTCTGCATTTTGTTTTGTTTTTGTTTTTATTTTTGGCAGAGTGGGGACAGGGAGGAGAATAAGTTTTTAAACATTTAACAGGACATCAGTGCTTTTCAACCAAGAGAATCTCGTTTAGTATATATGATAGACCACTGTGTCATGGCCAGACATTTCAAAAATGAACAACTACTTTCTGTGCTTAATCTATTTTCAAAACAAATTCAATTCCTTTCACTCATATGTCATGCAGGCTGTCATCATAATGCAATATTCCCTGCTATAAATTCCTTCCATAACTAGAACAAAGGCAATACAAAGGCAAAACAGGTAGATTATAAGAATCTTTTGCTTGAATGATTCAGTTATTTTTAGACAAATAAGTTGTTTTTATTCATATTCTTTGGGAATTGGGTACTATCCTTCCCTTTGGTTGAAAGAGTTAAAAAGATGATTATTTTTTTGTATAACCCCCAGAGTAGAGGCTTTTCAATTTTTTTCTTTACTTTTCATAATTCTTTAGGAAAAACCTCATGGAATGATTTGATTAGGGCATTAGAAACATCTGTATAGTTTTTAAAATATATTGATTCATCTTCTTTGCAGTATTCTTGCCAAAAATGTTTAATCTAAATCTAAGTAGGATAAAACAAACAAACAAATTCCCATTTAAAATATATTCTGGGGGTGTCTGGGTGTCTCAGTCGGTTAAACATCCGACTTCGGCTCAGGTCATGATCTCATGGTTGGTTCGTGAGTTCAAGCCCCACATGGGACTCTCTGCTCTCAGCACAGAGTCTGCTTTGGATCCTCTGTCTCCCTCTCTCTCTGCCCCTCCTTTGCTCACACTCTCTCTCTCTCTCAAAAAGAAATAAACATTTAAAATTTTTTAAACAAAAATAAATAAATAAATAAAGGATATTCTGCAAAGCAACCAGCCTGAATTCTTTAAAATGTCAAATGAAAGAAAAAAAATCATGTAGATATTAAAAAGACATGACAACTAATTGCAATAAATGGTGCCTAATTGGATCCTGGATTGAAAAAAACAAAAACAACTATAAGGCTACACTATTCAACACATTGTCCTGGGAACCTGACAGCTTGTTAGAAATGCTGACCCAGGTCCCAGCCTAGACACACTGAATCAAACTGCAATTTCATTAGATCTCCAAGTAATTGAATAGTTCTTAAAAAGGGGGATAAATAATTATAGGTACACTATATGCATATAGGTAAATATTATACTTACATATATGTAAGTACAATAGAGGGAAAAGAGTAATTTGACAAAATGTTTATTTGTGTATCTGTTGAAGAGTACATGGATGGCTGTTCATTGAACTATTTTTGCAGCTTCTCTGTTGAAAATGTTTGAAGTGAAATGTTGGAGGAAAAACACACAGTGAAGGCTGGACTCAACACTTATCAGTTTAATTGGTGGTCTAGGTGGTGACTAGGAAATTTTTTGTTGTCATTGTTGGTTATTATTTTTTTAAGCTCCTCCAGTAATTCTAAATTTTTTAAGTGTTTTATTTATTTTTGAGAGAGAGGGAGACACAGAGTGTGAGTGGCGGAGGAGCAGAGAAAGAGGGAGACACAGAATCTGAAGCAGACTCCAGGCTCTGAGCTGTCAGCACAGAGCCCAATGCAGGGTTTGAACCCAGGAACTGTGAGATCATGACCTGAGCTGAAGTCAGACACTTAACCAACTGAGCCACCCAGGCGCCCCTAAACTCCCCCAGTAATTCTAATTGGGAGCTAGAGTTGAGGACCTCTGGATTAGGTGAACACCAGACGGGGTACCTTCACTTCTGGGCTTCAGATGATTAAAGGGAAGAAATTTCACTGATGTGTTGCCACAAATAAATGGAAAAAATAAACTTAGAGAAAGAGGAAACCTTATTTAATGGAAATATACGTAACTCAGAAATGCTAGATGTAGTTCACTGTTTACTGTAAATTAAAAGAAAAAAAGGGAGTTTTCTATTAAAGTAAAGGATCTTAATAGCTTTAAAAGGAACGCTACGGGGTAGGGAAGTGTAGAGTAGAATTAGCCTCTCAAAAGGATGAAGCCGGGTTAGGAAGTCTTGTGGGTGAGTCCACTCAAATGACCAAAAGAACTGGAGCATTCTTGAAATGCCATCTCTGGTTTTCTTGTTGTTGTTTTGTTTTTGTAAGACAGTCTTAGAGTCTAACAGAACCAGGTATCCTGCCTAAGATGTTTAGCTTTCCTAGGCCTCAGTTGCCTCATCTATAATGGGGATGTTGATAGTATCTATTTAGCAGGTTTTTGTGAAGAGGCATGCAAAGTGCCCAACATAGTGCTGCCACAAGAAAATACTTAATTTTAGAAATTATGTGAAAGCACTGAATATGAGATTTTTCTTGTTTCTTGTCACCTGACTTCATTTTTTTTTAAATCATAATTAAAGTTTCAGTTTACATAATCCTAAAGAACAAATCGGTGGAGGTCTCAAATGCAAAGGTAACTAACAAATGTTAGGCCTAGAGAACTCCTATTTGAGTACATGCCTTTATTTTGTTGCACTTTTACAAGGCACTTTGGACCAAAGATGAGAACATAAACAGTGTCCAGTCAGGATGAAGAGTCCCCCATCCAACCACAAATTGTTCCAGGCATCACCACTGTGTGGGTTAGGGCATTTACACTACCCATCCCCCTCTTCCCAAAAGAGGAAAGAATGGAGTTCAACACGTTTCTTTTCTTCTTATAACTATTAACAACTGTTCCCCCCCCCAACCCACACACAAAATTAGTCTGTTTTGCCAAGTCAAATATTCAAGTCAAAGTGTTTATTAAACTATTTAAGAACCATATAAATTACAATCGTTTGCCAATGCTTAGAATAAAAAGGTCATGTACACATATAGAATAGGCTAGACTTTCTAATTTATTTTTACATTTATTCATTTTTGAGAGACAGAGAGAGACAGAGCACAAGTGGGGGAGAGGCAGAGAGAGAGGGAGACACAGAATCCGAAGCAGGCTCCAGGCTCTGAATTGTCAGCACAGAGCCTGACGCTGGGCTTGAACTCACAAATTGCAAGATCATGACCCAAACCAAAGTCAGATGCTTAACCAACTGAGCCACCAGGTGCCCCTAAGCTAGACTTTCTAAAGTGAGCTGATCTAAAGTTCATTTCAACTGGTCAGATAGTCAGCTGTCCAAGGCACCTCTAAGACACTGACTTAGAAAAAATAAGAATCAAATTATTCTATTCAATTATCTATCGTAGAATAATGTGGCAATTAGCCAAGGAGGTGAGCAGGTGCTTCAGTGTTTGAGCCACTGTGTTTTGAGCAAATTATCCCTTAACTAAACTTAGAGATTTTCTTAAGAGGAAGGGTTTGTCTGAATACGCTCACCTCTGATGTATACCATGGAAGAAAGAGCACATACGTACCATGCTTGCAAAGAAAATATAATATGTACTCAGAAATGCCTAGAAAATTCTTATAATTATAGCAAATATCAACTGAATTATGTTTTCTTAGCATTATGATTTAGTTTATTAGCTATTTGCTTTTAAATTTGAGGATGGTAACCAGAGGGATTAGACCTCTTTTTTAAATGTCTGGTTTAGCAACATTTAAATGAAGTCTCTTTCAAAAGAGTCCAAAACCTTTTTTAATTTGCTAGCAGGTTAAATTTTAAATTGCAAAAAGACTAACTGGCAGTTTTATATTCTCAGACAAAATATGTAGAACTTTTGATAATTGCACTTAGTGCTTAAAGATATACAATGGCAAATCACATATTGAAAAATTGCTTTTGGCAAGCAGCTCATTCTGGAAGAGCACAGCTGGTGACTTAGATAGCATGGCTGTGGCTCCAACCCATGATGGGGTCTCAATTTCTCAAGCAGAAGCCCTAGAAAGTTTTACAGGTTGCACATTTAAATATCTAAATTTGGGGGCACCAGGGTGGCTCAGTCGGTTAAGTGCCCAACTCTTGATTTTGGCTCAGGTCATGACCTCACAGTTCCTGAGATCAAGTGCCATGTGTGCTGGGCAAGGAGCCTGCTTAAGATTCTTTCTCTCCCTCCTCTCCCTCTGCCCCTCCCCTGCTTGCGCTAGCTTTCTCTCTCTCTCTCGCTCGCTCCTAAAAATAAATATCTAAATTTTCCCTTATTTTAACCTAAGAGACAACACTATACATAAACTCCACAGTGCTATGTGTGAGCCGATACTTACATTTTACTATAAAAAGTTGTCATAATCCCACCCTGAATTTATTAATCATATGCCCTTACTGAAACATAAAAAGGTGGATTGTAATAAAGGTATAACCTTGTAAATTTTGTGTAAGGTGAGAAGATTTATGGTCCTAGTTTGGGTTAATGTGAACCTTGGTAGATCAGTGTTCCTGGAAATACTGTAGGAAAGATTAGGTTTACAGAAAATCAAATTATTCTTATTGAGTTGAAATATTTTTTAAATGAACAGATGATATGGTAGTTCAACACATAACTCAAACAAGTATGTTAATTCCTTAAGTTTGTTAATTCAGTTCTGGAAATTAAATCTTCTTTCCTATAGAACAGAAATGTGTCTGGGCAGAGGGAAAATAGTTGCCTGCTTAACACAAATCCATACTGCTCAGGACATCCTAGGGTGGAATTGGCAACTGTGTGAAGGGTAATATTATGTTCCTTCTTTAAGTGCTTGGGATTCATCCGTGAACAAAATAAAGATTCCTGCTGTTATGGAACTTTCACTCTATAGGGCAGAGTCAGACAAGAAACAATAGACGTAGTAAACAAGGAACTTCTACTGTATCTGAAATGTGTGTGTGTCTGTGTGTGTGTGTGTATCTCAAAAAGAATGGAGAGCAAGGCCAGGAATATTGGAAATGTGTAGGGAGGAAGTGATAAGGCTGACTACATTCCAAGAAGAGTGTTTAGATTAGACCTCATTAATAGGTCATTTTTGTGGAAAGCCTTGAAGAGGTAAAGGAATTAGCTATAAAGATATTAACAGAAGAGCATTTCATGCAAAGCCCCTAAAGCAGGGAAAAGCAAGGGAACTAGTGTGGTTGGAGAGAGTGAGCAAGTAAAAGAGTTATGTAAGATAAATTCAGAGTCAACAGGGCATCAAATCAAGTAGGGTCATGTAAGCCTCTGTTAAGGACTCTGCTTTTACTCTGAATTAAATGAAAAGCCACTGGAAGTATGACATCTGAGCGTATCACTCTGGCAACTGTGCTTAGAACAGACATAGAAGGACAAGAGTTGAAGAGTTAAGAGGCTGTTGCGATAATTCAGGCATCAGATGATGGTAGTGGCATGGCCCAGGGTGGGAGTAGCAGGAATGATGAGAAAAGGCAGACTCTGGATATGTTAAGAAAGTAATCAGGATTTTTGTATGGATTGGATGTGAGATATGAGATTACCAAGGGAGTAGACAGAAAAGAGAACTAAGGACTATCTCCTAGAACATTCCACATGTAAGAAGTTGAGGAAAAATCAACAAGGGAGAGTGAAAATAGAGCACTATGTACACAAGCGTTAGAAAAAAAATTTTTTTAAGTATAGCATCGCATCAAATATTGCTAATGGTTCAAATTATGTAAAGACTGAGAATTGACCACTGGATTTAACAATTTGTGTAACACTGGTGAAAGGGGCTGAAAAGCCTTTTTTTTACACAGGATTAAGAGACAATGGGAGAGGAAGATCCGATAACAGCAGGAATAGACAACCGTTTTGAGGAGAACTGCTACAAAGGGAAAGAAAAATATGGGTTTGTAGCTTGTGAGAGAATGAATCAAGAGAATGGAGTATTTTTTCCTTAATTAGAGAAATAAATATATACTTGTATGCTGATAGGAATGATCCAATAAAAATGAAAAAAAATGATATAGAAGACAGAGGAAAGACTTGTTGCATCAGTGTTCTTGAGTAGACCAGAGTGGATAAGATGTAGTTAATAAATGGAAAGATAGCCTTTGGCTAGGCGCTCATCTTTGGTAAGAGTAGGGAAAAGGCAAGTACACATTCTAATAGATGAGTATAGATGGAAATTTGTGGAGGCTATCCTCAGTACTTAAAGTTTCTCAGTTCAGTCAGATGTAAGGTCATCACCTAAGGTGGGTGGGGGGATAGGAAGTTTAAGGAAGGAGGAAGGTATGAAACGAAGGTGTAGGAGAATATAGAAGAACTGGGGAAGTATTGTGTGGTATGATTGGCAGTCAGCATTAAGGTCTCATTTGAGGTCTGTGGTCATGAATTTAATTCAATAAGCACACCTACATATTTTACCAAAGCTATGTTCAGCTGTGATAGATTCAGGAACTGAGTAGGTGGCAAGTTGTGTTTATGGTTGCTAAGCAAGTACAGTGAAGGCAGAAAGTAGCAAGAGAGTAGAAGTTGTATGCAAGGGACAGATTACTAGATTGAGGTTCGAGAAGATATCCGGGGGGTAAGGGATTATGAAAAGATGGTACAAACAATGAATTGAAGGTCCCAGTGGACTTGAAGCATTGTTTACCTCAAGATTCTGGAAGGACTGAAATAGAAAACAAGCCATAGGGTGAAATGCATGTAATCGAGATCATGGGGTACGTGGTGGTAATTAGCATTTGGTTATGACTAAGAGAGAGTGACTGAGATGGGGAAGAAAAGATCAGTGGAGGAATTGAGTTCGAGGAACTGAGAGGCTAGGGTGATGTGCATATCATATTTTTATATATTGAAATCACCAAGAATTGACACAGGAGTACAATGTGAGGACAATGAGCCAGGAGTTCAGACTTCTGAAAAACAAGGAGAGACCTGGATGGATGTAAACAGAGGCAAAAAAACAACAACAAAAACCAGCAACACTGTTGGCTGTTAATAATCTGTTGGCATGAAATACAAGCTGGATGGCTTTAGGGAGAAGGGACAGAGAGCAGTTTGAAGTTGGCAGTAAGGACCAAGGAAACCTTCTACCTCACCTCCAGGTCAAATGCTACTTGAGAGCTGGGAGAAAAAAAAACAGCCACCATTTGGCAAAGTGCTGCAGGAGAAGTAGGGTCTGGAGAAGAAAATTATGCTTATGTTAGATATGAAGATGAAGGGAAAGTTCAGAGAGGAAGTTGAGGAAGAATCCTGCTGATAATGGAAAGTTGGGGAGGCATGGATGCAAGGGACCAAATAAGGATAGACATGAGTCAATTGAGAGATGGGCTTTCTGGTATTCACTGATATTAAATAATAGAAAACATATATATTGGTCTCTATCACCAGTTCCTGGAACAGAGCTCCTAAAATCCTTGTAATTTCATAAATAACAAGAGTATGGGGGAGCATCTTTTGTTCTAATATTTGGCTTTTGACACTGCTTCCTGACATAGAACTCAAATCTCAGAAATTTCCTGGGTGATAGGAGAGTCCTTTGCTCTAAAGAGATGACTCTGGGTGGGCTCCTAATACCTTCAGGAAGGGGAGTTGTCACCAGAAAGATCAAGCCATAATTAGAGGCTTAGAACTTTCAGCCCTCTCCTCCCCATCCTCTAGGAAGGGGAGAGGGGCTGGATATTGAGTTAATAATCATGTCTGCACAATAAAAGCCTCCACAAAAATTCCAAAAATATGGGATTAGAAGAGCTTCCAAATTGGTGAACACATCTGCATATGGACAGCACACCCCAATTCCACAATAGAAGTTCCTGTGCTCTGGATCCTTCCAGACCTCACTCTATGTACTTCTTCATCTGACTGTTCATCTGTATCCTTTATGATTTCCTACAGTATAAAATAAACTGGTCAACACAAGTAATTAGCTCCCTGAGTTCTGTGAACTATTCTAGCAGATGATGGAAGCTGAGGAGGGAGATCATGGAAACCTCCAATTTGTAGCCCAGTTAGGAGTTTGAGTAGCCTGGGGATCTACTACTTTTGATTGACATCTGAAGTAGTTTTTTGGGTGGGGGAGTCTTTTGGGAGCCCTCAACCCATGGGCTCTGTGTTAACTCCTAGTAGTGTTAGAACTGAATTGTAGGACACCAGATGGTGGTGTAGAGTGTTGCTTGGAAAAAAATCATTGATGTGGGAAAAATCCACAACATCTAAAGTGTTGTATGGTAGTGGTATGAGAGCAAATAATAAACACACAGGAGTGTTTTTATTGTTCAAAAATAAACTCAGATAAATGGAAATAAAGGGCAGAATGAAATTGGTCCTGGTGAATTCAAAACAGATAAGGGTTGTGTGTTGAGGGTGTGTGGGAGGGTGTTATGGGTGTATGGGGCTCCCTCTTGTGCCTATAGAGGAAGGAGGTATGAGAAAGCAGGGTATTAGCAGCCTACGAAACTCACTTATCCCTCTTACAATGAAGGTATGATGCCTAGGCTTTGGTCCCAGTGCATGGATCTGGTCTTGATTCTATTGAGAGAGAGGAAAGCTTACTCTAAGAGTCAGACTCAGTCTTGATACCTGTTGAAGAAATTAAGACTTCCAGAAAAGCCAGAAGTTACCTTTAGCCACCAGATTCTATGTCTAAAAATTAGAGTAAAAAACATGTAATCCCTACAGAATTTAGCTCAGGGCATTTCTAACAATGAGGAGCCCAATAATTGTCAGTTGTACCCTTCTTTTGTACAGAGACACAGTCTGTTTTCCTCTAGTTCTGAAAGAACTGGTTTGAAAAATAGTAATTTTATCATAGACCACTAAGAAGCAGAGTATTAACTATGTAGAAGGAATTTAGTACAACATTCCTGGTGAAATAAAATCATACTCTGTGTAAACCAATGAAGCGAAGTTGATCAGTTAGTAGGTACAATAACTTTCACTACAGTAGGTACCCAGTAGTTTCCAGTCATTTGTCCATCCCCCATCCATCTATCTGTACATCCAATTTTACTGAATATCTGTGCTCCAGACACTGCAGAGAGCACTGGTGAGGAAACTAGTTATGATCTCCATCCTTATGATGTTTGCAGTCTAGTGAGGAAGAGAATTGTTGATCAAGGTATTGTATATATGATGACTTCCATGAGGTCAGAGTTTTCCAAAAGAAGGTAGAGGACCTAATTTTTACCATTTGCCAAGGATTATCTGAAGCCAATTTTTCAAATCCTAAAGGACTGATAACCTATAAGCTCATTTCTAAAATGATTCCATTGGCCATAGCAGGAGACTGGTGTAGAGCTATAGCACTAGGGAAACTGACTATCCCAACTCCTTAAGCAAGCTTCTTGCCACTAACTGTTTTGGGGTATCATGTCCTCTGTATCCCCTTCCCAGAACTTATGTTGACATTCACCACAAAGCAGTCTCAGGATCATCTATGTAGATTGAGTTGTGCCACAGCTTTTGCAGCAATGGGATTGCGTTTTCTCCACAACTGAAGCTTAAGAAGAACCACATGTACAGCTGTTCTTTTAGAAGCTGAAGTGTGCAGCCCAGAGCATGCCCCCTTATAAGATAGGTTTCTGTACACTCACAGGGAGCAACAGTGAGGCATGATAGCCAAGCTTGGCTCCAGTTGAAAGATGCTTTGCTGAGACACAATTTCCTTCTGCCTAGTGAGGTCAGTAGTCATTTCACTTTCAGGTGAATCCAGTCCACTTTAGCCGTGCACTGAGAAAGTTTAACTTGCTCTTTGTTCACTTCATCTTGGCAGTTACTTGATGGCTCATTCTAAGCCTTATCTCACGATTCTAGAGTCATCCCAAATTATCCATTGGCTATTAAATCACATTCATTTTGGCATACTTAATTTAATCTGTCATTCTGCACTGCTAATCCAAAACCAGATTATAATATGGTATATGTCCATGTTATTAAAAAAATATACTCACTGCTACTTGGTGGCAAAAATAATCCATTGATATTTCGAGGTTTGCTGTGATAAAAGATACAACTGATCTTCACACAACCAAGAGGTTGAGTTTCCCAGAAGCATGAAATGCTGCAGTTTTGCTAGACAAAGGAGGTGGGGGAAATGTAATGATCAGATGCCATACTCAAAATAAATACAACGTGCTACATGTGACAAAACTATCACGATTACTGATTTAGGATCATGTGTGTTTTCTGGCTTTCAGTGTTTCTAAAGTCTGCTATTTAAAAGATGCAATGGATATTTCTAAAATATAGTCCTCCATTTTTATAAGAATTTAAATTGAGCAACATGCAAAGTGCCTAAAATTAAGTAGTGGAAGAAAGAATCATTTTTTCTCTATTGTGTTGTAAGAGTGTACATTTCAATATTACTGAAGGGAGATTCTTTTAATAAACATGATGATGGTGCGTAATTCTACCTGCATTTCCATGTGTCTAAATCTGCAAAGTGGATCTAAACATTTTCCCTCTCTCCATAATGAGCACACAGTGTCACTGCCAAGGGCCTCTTCACAGTGTCGGAATCGGCACTGGGAACCCTAAAAGAAACAAGTAAACAGTATAGCAAACTCAACATACTGGCGTTAGTGTTCAACAACAGTAGGTTGCTAATTAATTAAAGAAAATATGACTAGATCAAATTAGAATCACAAAAAATACTACAAAACAAAGTCATAGGTCTAAATTTTAGCAAATGTGTTTAATTTTAGTGAGAGACTGATAATATAATGATTAAATAGTACAACATGCCACAAGTCACTGATAAATTGCTACTTTTTGTTATCTGTTAGTCCATATGATTCACTAAGAATAGATATATGAGAGCAGTGATAGTTTTAATCACAATCCAATGACAGAACAATTTAATTTCTCTTTCTGGAAAAAGCCAGCTCTTTGTCTTGTTTTTAAGAAACACTAGTCATATTCTAATTGTGAAGATGATCTCCATTAATCAATCCCTTTATTAGATAATGTTTTCTCAGTCTATGGAGATACTGTTAAGTGTGTTTCTACAGGGGAAGTGAATGGAGCTTAAACTTTATATTATTGTGGAATTTTAGGGAATTACCACATTATGCTACAGTAAATCTCTGTGCTTTATGCCCTTGGTCTACAGAGATAAACAATTGTGCCAATACATATATAAACATCTTTATATACCAACAAAAGCAAATGTGGATCATTTTAATGGGATGCTATTGCTTTTTTTTTTTTTTTTGTCTGCATCTTTTACACATAGGTCCACAGTTGGAAAAACTGCAGGCCATTATCTTCTTGACAGAGAGGTATGTCACATACAACAAAAATATTCCATTGAATTCTCTTTTGGCACATGTTCCATGTTTTTTTCTTATCTTTTATTACCCTCTTACTCCTGTCTTCACTATTTCCCCTTTTTAAAAGTGGATTTGTGGATCTCGTAGTATAGGATAGTGGACAGGGGCTAGATAAACCAGTATTTGAACTCTTGGTTCCATTACTTGTCCATAGTTACAAAGTTAATACATTACTCACCCTTTCTGTGCCTCAGTTTCCTTATCTGTATGAAAGGAATAAAATGCCCTCTTCACAGATTGTAAAAATTATATGAGGAAGGTATTGTGGTTGCTATTATTATTGTTATTTAATAATTTAATTATTTAGTAAGAATTTACCACCCATAAATTACTGTGCTAAGTACTTGAGGATACAGCAATAAAACAGACAAAACTCTGCACATATGGAATAGAAATTCTATTATTATTTATCATCTCTATGTTTAATTATAAGGGGACAGGCAATTGAAATGGATTTAATTCTTATGGTCAAAGAGGTTGAACCCATTCAGTTTTCCTAGCAGAGATGAAACACTTTAAATCACATTCATTGTGTCTTTCATTTTGGCATGAACATGAAGCTCCAAGTTTCTACATTTATTTGGTTTCAGTGAGATCCATTAATTCTAATCTCTTAAATATTTTTCCCCTTTAGCCTTAAAAACTTGAATTCATATTTAGCTAATTTGTTTATATTACTTCTTTTCCTTTTTCCACGTTATCATATATTTGCTGTTAAATGTCAACAGGGAAAAATTCAGTAATTGGGTTAATAAATTTCAAATAGGAAATCAATTAGATTTATTAAACAAAGTTTGATAGTAAGGTGAATTTAACTTTTTGAATTTATATGATTGGAATCACACTAACCATAACAATATGATGTATCATACAATGTTTCAATATGTTTCAGTATTAAAAATCTGATGTCTCAATGAGTCATTATATAGGCAAAAGTGAGACATGAAGACAAAAAATCCATAGGCATTTAACAATTGTAAACAAATAATAATTTTAATTTCCTTAGAGAAATTCAATATGTCAAAAATACATGATAAGCTTTTACTTCAGATTGAAAATATGTATAATATTTTGCAGGAAAATAATAAATTTTGACTCAGCAATACAAATTATTGCCTTATCTTCCTTCATTCTACTAAAAAGCTTAAGCATGTGAAGTACCATAAATTGTACAATATTTACCTTTATGCATGTTGAATTAAAAAAGAAATAGCAGTCATTCCCAACTTCTGCCATTTTCAACTCTCTTGCTGCTAATCCAATGTTTTTTAATATAAGAATTGCAGGAATGCAAATATGAGAACTATCAGTGCGTAAGGGGGGAAAATTTCTTTTCCACAGTCTTTCAGGCTATCAGTAGTATTCCTTTAAAACTGACCTCCTGTTGACAGTATATTACACCATAGATAATTCTTAAAGAAATTTAAATTAGAAGATACCTTCTCTAGCTTTGCAGAAATGTTGAATGTGGTTGCTAGTAAGCACACAAACTCAAACTTCCAGAATTTTCCTCATTGTTACCTAATCCATTGTTTGCTCATCATAACTGACCTCACACGTAACTGCAGGCCAGCCTATCTTAGTGAATTCTGTATGGTCTTTCTTTCTCAATTCTAGTATATTAACCAAATAGGCTAGTAAAAATAAAATATTTTGTCTTTTAATGTTCTGATTGAATATGGGACTTAAACTAGTTCCTAATTTCATAGTCAAAAATATTAAGTATTTCACAAGTAAATAGCTGTTTTCTAAATTCTCATTTCTATATATGGTTTAGAAAAAAAAACACATTTTTAAAATATGTAAATATACTATCTATACTCCAAGATAATAAATACAATTATTTAAATATATACTTACTGCTATCCAATGAATTGGGAAAAAATCATTCAGATTGTGTTATTTTAATAGGTACCTGGAAATAAGCTGGACTATTTATTCATCTTGTAGCTATATTCACTCATTTTTCATCCATCATAAAAGGAGGAATAACATCTTCCTATAGCAGAAAGGTTCCAGAGTGTCTGTAAATTTTGAGAATTGTTGAAGACAAGGTGAAGTACTCTGATTCCCAGAATGAGACTTTTCAATCAGCAGTTAGAGGTCTTTCTTCATCTTAGTTTTTTTACTAAAAGAACTAAAATGTAGCAAAATTTAATAAAATTATTCATAGTAGGTGATGTAGAAGATGCCATAGAGATGACAGTTTAGTAGATCAAAATGTATTTTTAAAATGTAAGGTACTTTGAATTGGAAATTAATAAGATAAAGATATATGGATTCCCATTTTCGTTAAGTAAAACAGACTAATTGGTATGAACTCTCTGAATCTATACTTTAAGGTAAAATCTAAGAAATAAAATAAACTAAAATTTAGAAAAGAGTTGTGTGCCTATAACTATAAATAAGAGAAAAAGTAAAAATAAATGGGTAGTATTTAAGTGAAGAAGTAGAGAATAAAGACTTGGCTAAACCCTTGAAAATATTAGCAAAGATATATATTTTAAAAAAAACCTTAATATCTTGCTTTCTGTTTTAATCTATTTTCTAACTCTAGAACAACAAAGTATTCATTTTAAGCACCTAAATTACTGAGAGCAGCATCTCTAAGAAATATCTTTCAGTGGTCTTTTCCTCCAGATAAATTCTCTCTCTGCCTATGGGCTTTTAGCTGCATGGATTAATTCCAAATACTGTTACCAAACACCATTATTGCATGATTACATGCAACATCATGGTTAACATAGGGGAAAGGATAAAAAAAAAAAAAGGTTTTTACCTTTTAGGGTTTGTTGGGGACAATTACATTTCCATTAGACACAGCAAAAATAGGTCAAACCATGATGGGAATTTTTGTTTTGTTATTGCAAAGAACAGTAAATAGATCTGTATATTTTGGTAGTCTTTAGCATGGAGCTTTAATTTCTTCTTTTTTTTTTTTTTTAAACAAAACTCTCTTTTTTTTTCTTTTCTTTTTTTTTAACCCCTTATTCACTTCTTTCCTGATGTGAAATTCACTCTAGTCTTTCAGGAAAAGCTGTGACCATACTCAAGAGGATTTTTACTCCCTGTAATGAAGAGTGATGGGAAATTTGTCTCCACCACTGGGAGTAGGCCTGAAAATTCTGTAAGTATTTTGTGTTGGCCAAGGTAGACTCACATTCAGTGTCTTTCATCTTTGGTGCTTGCTAGAACACTAACACATCAGTCAGAGAAGAAACTCTTTCAGTTTGTGATCCAATAATACCACTCTAAGTACAGGGGCTGGTAGTAACTCCTTGCTGGCTCTTCAGGTTTATGAGAATCAGGCAAAGCTGTTGGCTGCTACGCATTAGAATAGGAGCCCCATTTGTAACTGTGAATTGGAACTGTGTCTCTCCCCTAACCTGGGCTCCTCTGTCTCAGCCAAAGGCTTTGCTCCAAGCACTGATAAAATCAAAGCAGTGGAAATAGAGTGTTTCCTGAGGAATGGTTAGCCTTGCTGCCACTATTCAAACAGCAAGTAGAATGTTTTAGAAGATGATCCCTCTCAGAAATGACATAATGTTGGATCTAGAAGATTCTGTGGCAGTTTGGGAAATGGCAGTTGATAGTTGTGAGGGTTATTTAATTGTTGTTCCCTTGAGACCCATGAAACAAGCTGCTTGTTAGGATTCCTCTGGAAGAACAGAAAATCACTGGTGCTTAACTAAGTGTCTGGTCCCAATAGCTCACAGCCAGCATCAGGTGTTCTATTCGCCCCTGTCCCTTATATATATTTGGCCATTTTGTGTTTTCCTAGGAGAAAAAGATAGAAGAGGAAGTAAATACTTTGAAATGGCAAATCTCTTTTCTCTTCCTCTGTGAATCCAGTAATAAAAAAATAGCGCTTTTGGGGGGGGTGGTGGTGGTGGTGGATATTTTATTCTTTGGAAACCCTCTTTTATATATAGATATTTTTTCCAAGGGCTAAGTCAGGAAAATGCTGGACTCTACGGTTCTTGCCGATAACACAATTATAGAAATGAGATGTGGGTCTTGTCCAAGCACATAAAAATGGCAGTAGTCAAAACTTCACTGGTAAAGACTACTAGCCTCAACAAGACAGAAAGGCTACTATTACTAAATATTTAATATTTTATTCAATCATTAATTTATCACTTACCCTCCAATATTCTTTTAAGCACTAAGTCAAATAAAGCTGTTTTTAGCTCTGCAGCTGACTGACTCCCAACAACTCAAGCCATTTGGATTCTTTTGGAGCTCATACTGAAGATAAATGAGATTCCTATGAAAAAAAATTGAGAATGAAATCGGGTTTTGGATTAGTCTAATGCTAAACTTTGCATTCAGGAAAGAACATCAGAACCAATTTCAACCATACTATGCTTCACAATAAGGCGTAATCCAAACTGTATTACTATGAGGGGTGGGTTCCCAGGTGTTTTAATTGTAGCGTTTTCTAGCACTCCTCTTGGGAAATCTGTTTCCATTAGGACTTGAAATGTCTCTGGATATCTCTAAACTTCTATAATGCTTCAATGAGGAACTTATTAAAGAAAACAAGCAATTAGCTTTCACCAGAATGGTGTTAAATCGCCATCTGAAATGATTCTTTACTTATAACTTGATATCATTTAATTTTCATAAATATCATCAGTTATATCAGTTATCATCAGTGTGGTTAAGTACACACAACACAGAAAACGGATCTCGTTCATGGTAACACCGGACCAACGCTCGCGGGAGTGCATACGGAGGTACTTTGGGTTCCGCACTACAAGTCCCAGAAGGCGCCGCGGTCAGGTGGCCGCTTCTACGCGTGCGTCTCCGCCCCACGCTTGTTGTTGGGGGACGTGGGGGCGTTGCCGCCGTGCTTGGGCGCGCAGTGTGCGTGGCTTGAGCACGGCGGCTGTTTGCAGGGGACGCTTTCCTGGCCGGGGTGCTGTTTTGGAAACGAGCTCAGCATTCGCACTGTCTTTTGGACCTACCATGAGGCGCCTAGGTTCGGTGCAGCGGAAAATGCCATGTGTGTTTGTGACGGAGGTGAAAGAGGAGCCCTCCACCAAAAGGGAGCATCAGGTACCGAGGTGTGCGGCCCCGTGGAGCGGCCGCTCAGGGGCTGCCGGGCGCTATAGAGCCGCCCTGCAGGTCGGGAGCTTTTTTGCAATTTTCGCTGGGGAGGTCTGGGATACGGGTCTCTACTCCCCGAGCTCCAGGTTCTCGTACCTTGTTAGTTGCAAGGGAGGGAATCTACGAGAGAAGTTTTATGATGAGGCGATTCAAACTTGCCGTCTCATGGAAATTGAAATCCCACATCTTAAATAGTGTTCCTTTTCTCAGGTTACCACCTTTTTGGGGAAGACCCTTTAAGATTCGCATAATCACCGCAGTCCAAACTTTCTACTTTCAAGAATGTGGTGACAAAGTGGAGATTGTAGAAGACTTGCTTTGCCAGTTCTAACCTAGGAACGATGGTGGTGTTGACAACTAGCCTAATTAGGTCACTAAAGATCAGATCTCACGTATTGTTACCAGTAATTACCTGCTTGATTCTAACTAGTGTTCCCATCTCTGGGTGTTTCTCTCAGCACTGGGTTTTACACATCGAGGGACCTTAGTAAGTACTGGTGAATGATTAGTAGCCAGTATCAGGGTAATTCTTTAATATGTAGGAAAGTCCTTGATGGCAGAATCCCCAGATATTGAGTACTTTGAACTTATACAAAATTCATCATGTGCATTTGGCATAGGCTCCCACCCCCCTTTACATCGTTTGCACATGTGTTCTTGTTTTGAGACTGCCTTGTTGTTTCTAGTCCCAATTTTTAGGACCTGACGTGTAGTAGGCACTGGGTGAATATTTGTTGAATTAAAGAATGAACCTTGGAACCTTTTTGTGCCAATTTTCCATTCACCTTGACACTTTTTGCCTTATAACATCCTTTTTAGTGCCATTGCTGTTATAGTTCTTAATAGTTTATGCACAGTTTATGGCACTGCCTAATCGTTCTTTATTGCCACCCGGAATGATCATTGTTAGGGTCTTCCCTAGTCAAAACCCTGCAGTTAACTACTAAATGTCTGTAGCAGTAGTTGCCAAACTTGTGTTTTTTTAGTCATAACAAACCAAGTAGTGATTCACTCTAGCTGTGATTCTCAACTTTGTACGTTGGGGGTGGAGGCGTGTAGTTTGTAAAAGGACCCTACACCTGGAAAAATAAGCCCCTGTTCATGTCCCTCTGTAGTTAAGATTAGCTTACGCTATTATTTATAGCATAGTATCCAAATCCTTAACTGTAATTCAAGGCTTCCCATTAATCAGGTCCATTCTACTCTTGAAGTGCCTGTTGGACCTACCATGAGGTGCCTGGGCTCAGTGCAGCAGAAAATGCCATGTGTGTTTGTGACAGACTTGCCTCCTTAAAGGGAAGTCTCTATTTGAGTAAAGTCTCTTTCATCCTGTGAACACTCCGGGCACAGTCTCGTCTGTTTTTGCTCAGGCTGTGCACTTTGCCTGGATTACTTCCGGGATTTTCGAATCAGACCTTCTCTGAAATCTTTGATCATCTTAGTTATCCCAGTGAGTTCTTCCACCCAGAAGTTGTAGAGGATCACTCAGTTGACATTTACTATTACTTTTCAAACATACATGCCTTGTTTTTTCCAGTCACAGTTTAAAGACTTCAATGAGACGGGGAACTTTGTGTACCCTTTGGTATCTTATATTGTCTTTTGGACATGGTGCTAGCAAAGAGTGGTTGAAAATTGATTCTTATGGAAGGAATATTTGGAGACTCATCAAGAGCTCCATCAGAGTAATCTCCTCCGTAGGATCCTTGGTAAATTTGAATACACACAAACACTGCTGTTGGGCCAAACCTCCTCTCTTCTGCTACCACAGGTTAAATTGATATCGTCTGCTACTAATTGCAGAAGTTAGTGATAAATCCCCGATCATTGTTTTATCTTGAAAGTACTGAGTCAGGAACAGAGTGGTGCTAATTTCCTAAGTCTACGTGCCTCTGAAATAGTACTTCCACATACTAGTTTTAAACCTGTACACACCAGTATTGTGCAGTATTTTTCACATGAAAGTTGAATGTTAATTTATACTGTAAAATGGTGGCTTAAGTCTTTCTCAGAAATAAAAATAAGCTACAGATAAAAAGTTGGTAGGAATCGCAGAAACTGTCTTTTCCTCCATTCTTGTTGGTGTTGGCGGCTCTTCCTGACAGTAGGAAAACCGTAAGTTTTGCAATTTACTACTGCTAAAGCTGAAAGAGTCCCATTTGTTTTTCTTCTTAGCATCAATTATAAATTATACCTGACATTGTATTACACATTCTGTTACTATTTTCCCACTCATTCAAATGAAAGTTCTACCAAAGGCAGGTATTCTTTTTTTATTAACCTTTATATTTCCTAGTGTGGAGGACAATGCTTACTTGACCCATAGAAGGCATTTAGCAAATAATTGTCAAGTTCTCAAGTGGATGATGGAACAGTCTGTGCTAGGGATACAGTGCTGTATAGGACACGGTTCCTGGTGTCAGCTCATTATGGTGGATAAAGAAACATGAATAATTGCAAATCTGTGTGGGAAAACAGGTATTGCTGTGATAGAAAGGAAGGGGTGATTCATGAGAATTTCACGGGACAAATGTTTTTAAATTGTCTTGCAAGGTAAGCAGGAGATTATACTTCAGAAATAGTGAAATTAAGAACATTTCAGGTGGGAGTATGTGTGAAGGTGTAGAGACTGTTGATCTTAAACCAGTTTTCTTTCTCTCTTTTTTAAGCCATTTAAAGTTTTGGCAACTGAAACTATAAGTCACAAGGCATTAGATGCAGATATATACAGTGCAATTCCAACAGAAAAAGTGGATGGAACATGTTGTTATATTACTAACTATAAAGGTAAAATAAAACTACTACAAATATTATTATTATTATTATTAATGTTTGTTTTTGAGAGAGACAGACAGTGCGAGTTGGGGAGGGGCAAAGAGAGAGGGAGACACAGGATCCGAAGCAGGTTCCAGGCTCTAAGCCCGATGAGGGGCTCAAACCCACGAAACACGAGATTGTGACCTGAGCCAAAGTTGGACGCTTAACTGACCACGCCACCCACGCACCCCTACAAATATCTTTAATCACTTTACAAACTATATATATCTGAAATGGGGCATTTACCCTTCATAAACCCTTCGCACTCTAACTATAATAGCACAATAATAAAGTCACAAATGTTACACTTATCTTTCTCTTGAGGGAGGAAAAGGTAATTAACATTTAATACTCATTAAAGGCAGACAATGTGATAAATGCTTTATACATGTTATCTCTAATTTGCACAGTAGCCTCTCCATTTCACAGATACGGAAACCGATCTTCAGAGAACTTAAATAATTTGTCCAAGACCATATAATTAATGAATGACTGAATAGGTGATGGAACCTTTGTTTAATCCTAAAGCTTGTTCTTACGCCCCTGATTCTGCTGCCAACTCCTTAGTTTTTATTACTATTGGCAGTATCTAATTTATTTCAATTTAATGCCTTTTGAGAGCTAGAAACTAAAATAGAAATTGTCAGTTAAGGACAAAAAATGCATTGAAAGGAGAAATGATCTTTGTGATTTCCTGCGGATAGTAAAATGACCTCTTAATTCCAGCAAGACAAACAGAGCAGTTAAATGTAAACTAGACACATTCCTGTTATCAGGAAATCTTTTCTGAAATGCATATTTTTCCATTTTTAATTGTGATTAAAATACACAACACAATTTACTATCTTAACCATTTTAAGTGTACAGTTCATCGTTACGCTACTGTCACCACCATCTATCTGCAGAACTCTTCATCTTGCAAAATTGAAACTCAGTACCCATTAAATAATTCACTGTTCCTCCTCATCTAGTCCTTGACAACCACCATTCTACTTTGTCTCTATGGTTTTGACTGTTCTAGATACCTCATACATCTGGAATCATACAGTATTTGTCTTTTTTTGACAAGCTGATTTCAGTGTTCATCCGCGGTGTAATTCCTGTCAGAATTCCCTTCATTGTTAAGGCTGAGTAACATTTCGCTGTGTGTATATACTACATTATGTTTGTATGTACCACATAATTTTATGTGTGTGCCACATAGTTTTATGTATATGGCATTCACCCCTCATTGTACACTTGGGCTGCTTTCACATTTTGGCTGTTATAAACAATGCTGCTGTGAACATGGTGGGCAAATATCTCCTTGAGACCTGCTTTCAATTCTTTTGGGTATATATTCAAAGAAGTGGAATTGCTAGCTCATATAGTAATTCTGTTTTTAATTTTTTGAGGAACTGCCGTACTGTTTTCCATAGTAGCTGCACGATTTATGTTCCTACCCACAGTGCACAAGGGTTGCAGTTTCTCCACATCCTCACCAACACAAATGTTTGTTTGGTAGTAGTAGCCATCTTAATGGGTATGAGTGAAATGAGTTTTTTATATTTAGTAGTAAAAAGAACAAAAGGTCCGTTCAACCAGAAATGACAATATAATTTTAATCTGGTTCTTCATCTTATTTACTGGGATAGTTAATAGGTAATACGTAATGTCTGAAACAAACTATAATCAATAATTTCAAAGTATATTTGAAGAAACTAAAAGATTTTTCAGGCTTTCATATTTACATTAAAAAACTTAAATATGCATCATTATGTATGATGTATACTAGTGGCAGTTAAGCATGAATGGATTATTAAAGAAAACTTACAGGGCAGGACCCCAAATGACAGTGATTGCAAATCCTCAGTTTATTGCAGGTAAAGGGTACACAGCATTATCAAGGGCATGAAAAGTAAGGATGTACATCACAGCAAAGGGTTTGGGAAGACCAGGTGAAAGCACCTATTGGTACCCTCCCCACCGACCCCCCTTTCCATTGCTCCCAGCCCCCAAGGTCCTAATGGGACACACTTTCTCAAATCAGGAACCACTGATGTATGAAGAGAACACACTTCGGTAATGGAATCCAAAATGGAGTCTCAGCTGGGGATTTTTATTGTTTTTAACTTATTTATTTTGAGAGAGAAGGGAGAGAATCCTAAGCAGGCTCCACACTGTCAGTGCAGAGCCTGAAGTGGGGCTTAAACTGAGATCATGACCTGAGCTGAAGTCATGAGTTGTACGGTTGGTTAACTGACTGAGCCACTCAGGCACCCCTCAGCTGAGGAATTTTATATTCTGCTGGTCACAGAGACATCTTCCTGCTAAGTAACCAGCCTCAACCGCAGAGCCCTCCAGGAGTCTTACTAAAACCAGGTAGAAGACTCATTCGTCTCACTGCTGTAAGTAAAGAATGCAGGCACACTGCCTGAAACTTCTTAGGTCCATGATTACAAATCACTAATAATCACTGTTTCATGCCTTGAACCAGGGATCAGAGCCATGCAAAACAGCTCAGCCTAATTACAGATTTTTGGGAACTAACCCTTACAGCACACAGTTACGTTTCAGGAAAAGTGTGAATATGATAATCTGGATATGTTTCCATTTAGTATAGAGGTAGCTTTCTCACAAATTCTAGTTGCTAATAAAATATGGCAGTGGAATGTCCTTATGACAGGGTTACATATTTACTTTTATCTCAGGTTTACCATTCTTCAACCAAAGACTTCAGTCTTACTACATCAGGTACTGCTGGTAAGAATACATCACATACGGTGTCTGTTAGAATACATGTTTACCTTTGTTATCTAGGATTGCTGCTTTTAGGGAAGGTCACCCTACTGTTTATTGAAAAACTTTATACTGAAATGTCTTCCAAGATAAGTTTTATTGTTTGCCTCTTATACTTTTCCCTTTTATTATTAATATTTTTTTTAGGTCAGCCATACCTTTGGGCTCGACTAGATAGAAAACCTAACAAATTAGCTGAGAAAAGATTTAAAAATTTTCTACATTCAAAACAAAACTCAAAAGGTTAGTGAGCCTTTTTCTTTTCTTTTTTTTTTTTTTTTTCATTTTTTTCTGACTTAAATCTATAGTTTTGGCTTATTTCTTGCTGTGGTATTCTACACATTATATCCTTCTTAAAATTTAAGCACTTAGGGAAAAGAAGAAAATTGTAATTGAGTATCTTTATATGTAAAAGATTGTTTTTGAAAAATATTTTAAATTGTTTTCCTAACATTTTTATGACTCTTCATTAGAGTATGTTGATATTATTAAAACATACATACATATATATATATATATATATATATATATATATATATTATAAAGAGTAACACATTTTGGTTTTGTTATCTAAGAGAGAAGTCCATAATTTTATAAATCAGACACAAATCTCAAAGGATTATCAGTATTTTTAATTATTACGTTAAAATGCCTCTAAGTATTTTATAAGTAGATACATACATTAATCATTATATATCCACTCTTTCATGTATATATTTATATATACATACTTATAGTGTATTAAAAATTTATCATAAATCTACACATACTGGAACACTGGCTACTTTAGAGTTTTATGCACTATTTACTTATGGTGGTGGGTTCAAAATTGAAAATTTAAAGTGCTAGTATACTCTAACCCTGAGAAGTGCAGTTGCATGGTGTTGATGATGGAGAATAATTATGATACCTGAATGGGGTTTACTACCTGTTCCCACGTTGAATTTATTCAGTCTTTTTAATTTTTTTTTTAAAGCATCACCACATATAAAATTATTGAACTATTTTAGAATTTTTTTGGAATGTTGAGGAGGACTTCAAACCTGTTCCAGAGTGCTGGATACCAGCGAAGGAAATAGAACAATTAAATGGGAATCCGATGCCTGATGAAAATGGACACATTCCTGGTATCATGAAAACTTTTCTAAAATGTGCTTTTGTTTTTATTCGTAAAAAGAACAAAAGATCCAGAAATTGCAGAATTTAATTTTAATCTGGTTCTTTATAGTATTTATCTGTATAACACAAAATTTCTGAATCTAATTTATATTAATAATCTATAAAGATGTTTTATATTAAAAATGTCCTCACAGGTTTAGAATCTTCTCTGAGTTAGTTTGCTACCTATAGTTTTTGGGGATGTGAAAATTTTTGCAAAAGTGTGCTGAATGGAAAGATACCCCAGATAAAGGTTTAGTTCAGCAGCTATGTCTTGAGTACCTATAATGTGCAGAGTACTCAGGTTCTAGTAATACAGAAATGAAGATCAGAACCTTGATCTTTTAGACACCAGAGGAAATGCAATATTGGTCTGATTTAAGAACTAAGAGGAAAGCATCCACAGGGTATAGTCAGAGAAAACAGGAAGAACTCTAGATGAGCCTGTGGTGTTTAGAGGAGGCTTCTAAGGGGAGAGGACATCTGTACTGAAGATTAGGAACCAGGAAGTTAGCTGGCAGGAAAGAGAGGTCAGCTTAGGCAAACTCCCATGAAGAGCAGAGATTTGGAGTCTTGGAAGTTTTATGTAATGCTTCTCTGTGGCTGGAATGTTTAGGGTGTATGACCCTGGAGGACATTATAAAAGTTGAGGCTGGAGATGTGGAATGGGCTCAGATCTTAAAGGGGTTTATATTTCATTTAAAGGAGTCTGAAGTTCATCCTGATGTTGATTGTTAAGCAGGGGTGCAGCAGAACTAAATTTAAATTTTTAAAGCAGGATTATGATAAAAGTAGGTTGGGTTTCCCTGGAGACAAATGGACCAGTAAAGATTATTATAGTCACCTGAATGACTACTGAAGGCCAAAGATATGACGGTCACAATGGCATATGTAGCCTAGTGATTGTTTGATAAAGAATTGTCCACAATGAAGGATCCTATTCTGGTAACAGGAGTTAGGAATAGCAATAACGTTCAATACATGTGGAATCAATACATTATTCAGTTTATATTGGAACAGTGCAGTGAATTGTGGAACACTTAATACATGGTCTGTTGTCCTTGAAAATGGAGATAAAGTGGAGAGAAAACTTAAAAAAATAAATAAATAAGGTTCAGTTCTTGAAAAGGTAAATTTTCTGGTAAAGGAATGCTGAGTGCTCTGTACTGAATCACCAAACAGGTTAATTCCTCAACAGAATAAAAAAATAACCTTATTATTAAAAAATGATTGTGATTGAGTAGTAAAACTGCTAACATTATCACTGATTAAAAAATGATAATCTGTGTGTGATAAACATCCAAAAAACATTGAGAATGTACAACAAAAGTAAAAATTACCTCACGTCTAAATCCAAAGAACAGCAATGTAGTAATAGTGTTTTCTTTGCCTGATAGGTTGGGTACCAGTGGAGAAAAACAACAAACAGTATTGCTGGCATTCCTCTGTAGTTAATTATGAATTTGAAGTTGCCCTGGTACTGAAGCATCATCCTGATGATCCTGGTCTTTTGGAAATTAGTGCGGTGCCGCTATCAGATCTCCTTGAACAAACACTAGAGCTTATCGGAACAAATATTAATGGAAACCCATATGGTGAGTGAAGACTTTTCCTATTCAGTTACAGTAACTGTCACTTATAAAGAGAACTTCCTGGGTTCAACTTAAAACACACTAAAATGACTAATTAGAGTTAAATAGCTTTTAGAATTATAGCCATTTCTATTTACGTCCACGGAGAAATTTATTCATGACTCTAACCATTAATCCAAAAGGTTGAATTAACTTCTCATTCTTTCCTATGATAACATTATAGAGCTATTTATGAAAAGTAATTATTCAAGTGTAACTTTTTTTTTTTTTAAATTTATGTGAACTGTGTTGAATGAAAATTATGTGTTTTTCATGGCTAGGTAATTAGTTTAGTATTAATAGCTAAGAATAAATTAAAGAATTGACACTGAATAGCATAATGAGCATTAGAATCTGTACTATGACGAATGGAGTCTAAGTCCAGAGGGCACTGGGGAGTACATTGTTGATAGGCAGATGAAGCTGGATTCAAGGACATTAAAGCTGGAATAGGAAAATCCTGTATAGAGATCAGAAGCTGACTGATTGGCAGGTATAAAGAAGTTACAATAGTCTGGGGCGCCTGGGTGGCTCAGTCGGTTAAGCGTCCGACTTCAGCTCAGGTCACGATCTCACGGTCCGTGAGTTCGAGCCCCGCGTCGGGCTCTGGGCTGATGGCTCAGAGCCTGGAGCCTGCTTCTGATTCTGTGTCTCCCTCTCTCTCTGCCCCTCCCCCGTTCATGCTCTGTCTCTGTCTCAAAAAAAAAAACAAAAAAAACAAACAAAAAAAAACGTTAAAAAAAAAAGTTACGATAGTAATTATACAAGTTATCAGAGATCCAGTGTGGCTGTTTGGCAGACATTGATAAGTGAACTTGGCTAATGGTATAGAGAAGGGTTTGGCAGACGTCTGTAAAAGTACAGATAATAAATACTTAGGTTCTGTAGGCTATACCTCTGAAACAAGGCCATAAATAGTACTTAAAAGAATGGGTATAACTGTGTTCCACTGAAACTACGAAAACAGGTGTTCGGTTGGATTTGGCCCACAGGTCATAGTTTGCTGACCCCTAGTGTAGAGTATATGAAGGTGAAATTTAGATTTAATGAGGTAAGGTGACACTTGTGAATGAGATCACTTGTGGTATATCTCTCTTCCAGGAAACCAACTAAACTTTTTGGTAAATTTATTCCTAAATGCTTTAAAAGGCTTTTTTATTTGGAGAAGTAAATGTTCTCATTTCTTTTTGAAACCTTTATGTGCCTAATGGAAATTTTTACCATTTAGGGTTAGGAAGCAAGAAGCATCCATTACATCTTCTTATACCACATGGGGCATTTCAAATAAGAAATCTACCAACCTTGAAGCACAATGATCTATTATCCTGGTTTGAAGGTTGCAGAGAGGGTAAAATTGAAGGAATAGTATGGCATTGCAATGATGGCTGTTTAATCAAGGTAATGGCAAAAAATAGCTTGTGGGATTATTTTGTCTTATGTTCCTAAAACAAAGTAGAAGTGGCACGAGAATACTCTGTACAAATTGCAGTTAATTCTAATGTGTTGTAAAGAAATTTAATTTCCTCATCTCACATGCCACCATTCTTTATATGATAAAATAATGTTTCCCAATATGGATTCATTTTCTGGGGCTTTGGTTGTCCTACATGGCCTTCAGAATTAAGCTGATGAAAATGTCTGGAAAAACTGCACATTACATATTCCCTTCTTGTGGATGTTGCACATGAATGATCTCTGAGATAATCAGCATAGTTTAACTCCGCATTTCCCAAACTTGATTATAGAATTTGAGTTAAAAGTGCCAGGGTGACAGTTAATATTTACAGAATCAATTAGTTTATACTTTGTGCCCTTTCTGTCTCTTGGATTTGTCTACTCGATTTCGGACAGGTTCCTGAAATTAGTAATGTTCAAAACTGGACCTTTGTCATACCAACCCCAACTCCCAGCAATTCAAAACATCAGATAGCATTTTTAACCCCTCTCTCCATTATTTCATACATACAATTATTTCTTAAAGATTCTGATCTATTGAATATATACTTCTCCCCAACCAGTTGGCATTTAATTTTAAGTTAAGCCAAAATTCATGCTTGATTTACTATATCACCCTCCTAAATGTTATCTTTCAGTCTTCTCCCTTTTCTGTCCATTCTTCACAGTAAGTAAAAATGTTACTTTGCTACATAAAACTGCTTAGTGGCATAAAGATTATTCATGATAGGACCCTTGCTTCACTTTCTGGAACTGCTGTACACCCCCAGCTGCCAAACATACCCATACTGTATATGTCCTAACCATACTTAAGTAACTGCAATCAGAGCAAAAAGCACCATTCTACCCCATGATATTTAGAATGCCTCTCCACCCATATTTTTCAATTGGCTAGCTTCTGCACTCAGCAACAGACTCCATTACATTTTTATGGAGCCCCTGATTATGTTCCTGGCATGTTTCCAGGTGTTGGAAATACAGAGTCAACAAAACAATGTCTGTGCCTTCATGAAGCTCACAGTCTAATGGGGAAGATAGACAGTAACACGTAAATATATAATATGTCAGGAGAAGAACAGCTATGAAAAAAAAAAGGGTAAGAAAGTGGAGCCTTAAATAGTGCCTGGCAGATGGTGGGCACTCAAATATTTGTAAGTGAATGAAGGTAATAAAATCTAAAATCTAAATACCCTTTTTTCTCTTTTTAGGTTCATCGCCATCATCTTGGTTTATGCTGGCCAATTCCAGATACTTACATGAATTCAAAACCTGTTATTATCAACATGAACCTGAACAAGTATGACCATGCCTTTGATACTAAGAGTTTGTTTAATCTTCTTTCAAAAATAGATAATCAGAAATTTGGCAGACTCAGAGATATCATACTTGATGTATAAACTAGAAATGCAATTAAAAAACAGCTTTATTATATTTAAACCTTGAATATTCTGCCATGTGGAGAAGGTAAAAAATCTCAAGGTTCAGTGTCTAATATAGTAATACATCTTCTAGCATTTCAGGAAATGAATTTCCCAGTTGCAAATGTCTATTCAAGATTTTATTTAGAAGCAGCAAATGAATTTTAACCACTAAACTTAAAAAAATGTAATAGTAATCTCCCCACCTTGTACAAAGGTTGGATTCTGTCTACCATTACTGGGTAGTAATTTAAAAACATCAGTTAAACAATTCTGGATCATTAATTTTGAGAATTAAAGAATTTAAAAAACAATTTAATCTTACTAGACACTTAACAAAACATATAGCTGTAACCTCATAACGTGTTTATATACATGTACATATATATAAAATTAGTCTTATATAAGTATGTAAGTATATGTAAAAGTCCAATTTTAAATGTTAAAATTATTAAAGTTCACCCTCATACTCTTTAAAAAACTTAAATATTATGAATGTACAGAAATTCATCATAGCTCATTTGATAGACATAATTTAAAAATCTAAAAAAATATACTTTTCTAATGTTTAAAATTTCATATTTTAAATTACTAAATTTAAAATTCACTAAATTTTAGTAAATTTCCAATTTAATTTTAAATTGGATATCTAGTAAATTTTACTAAACCTTCCAAGGTACAGGATATGGAGATGGAAATCATGTAGGTCAGAGACTTGATTTCCTGATGGAGTTTTAACTTACAAAGTTAATAAATAAATAAAACTACAGTTATAGGTGGTCCTTAATAAATGGGGAAATTAGCAGGACTTTCCTCTTCATCTTCAGACTGTTCAGAAGCAGCAACAGGACTGCTTAATTCAACTCCAAATTGTTCAGAAAGTTTTTTTAACTTCTCTTCTAAGAGAATATTCTTTTTCACTTCTTCTTTATAATTATACTTCAGATCTTCAATTTCTTCAAAAAATGAAGGATCAAAGTTTTCCAGTTCTTTTTTCAGCTTTTTTATTTCCTCCTAATAGAAACATGATAACTTTAAAAGGTATAGGTAGGAATAAAATACATTTAGGTTTGAGCTAAAGAGATGTAATTACAAACATAAAATCCAAAGTAACTTGAATAATCAAATAGAAACTATATAGGCATAAGTATTTTCTTAGGATTCTGTTAATAAGGTATCACTGTACAAGGTTTTAAGTAACAAACTTGTTAACTGGCAAATCAAACTGTTCTGTAAATTATGTCCTAGTCTTTGGAATTTATCAGTTCTTAAATTGTGTGTGTAGGGGGTGGATATTTAATCTTTATCCAAAAGCATATCAGATACTCTCACTGAGGTAATCAAAGACTTGGCTATTCACTACACAAGTTATGTTAAGATTCTTTGGTTTAGGCTTCATTTATATTTTTACAAATACCTATTTTTTTTAATAGTCAACTTCATATATATATGTGTGTGTGTGTATATATATTTAGGATTAGGGAAACTCTAGAACTTCTACCTGGATAAGAGGCCTCTGGTAAAGGGACCATTTGAACTTTAGTGACCATTTAGAATAGCCAGTGATTACTAGTTAATTCTCCAATTCATGCTCTCTTGTTCTGTTTATAGATTCTTTAAGAGATAAAGCATAGCAAGTATCTTTCTTTAAAGGAGCTATTCTTGAAAAGAATTTCAAAAGGAAATAAAAGGCACTGTTCCCAGTGTGACCCAAAACTTAAGAAAATATATTAAAATAATGAGCTATATTTGTGAAAATTAAAAAATAAATTTACTCTTTAATACTATTTGTTTTGTCTGTTTTTTTTTTTTTTTTTTTTGTAGCTCTTCAGTATTTTTAACATCGTTAAATATAATGAACTCTGAAATGTTAAGGTCAAAATATTAAGTATATTATGTAACCCCAGGAGTTTTTAGGATGCATACTTAAAACTCATAGATAGTGTTCATAAAATTTGTTTTTAATAGCTATTTTCACAAAACATTTATAATATTATAATTTGATAAAATTAATTACCTTCAAATACTGCTTTTCTATATCTGAGGTTTTGAGCTGTGTCTCTAAATCTTTTACCTTTTCCGTTAGTTGATCAAGATCTGCCAAAAAAAATTATAAAAATTAGACTCCACTTTTCCCCACTCTGACAAAGGATTTATTTTAGAGAATGTAAGTAGAAAACTTATGAAACCAGAACCTGGAAAAATATGGCATTTTATGACTGGAACACTTTTCAGGATGTGAATACTGTAATGCTACCTCTCAGGTAATTCTGTAGCAGACCAAGAGAAAAGGAATATGCTAGGTATTAAATGTGTAGAATCAGCTTAATTTTTATATGGGAGAAATTATTTTCCAGAGAAAAAATATAGAGCCAGGAAAAATTGTTAGGTACTCAAAGTACAGCAAAAGAGTAAGTAGACTGTTTGTTAGGGAAGGGGCTCCAACCCAAGTTGGGTATTGGCCAAGGCTCCCGATACCCAACAGTACTGGCTGTTCTGTATCGGTAAATGTGTGTACACACATTTACTGTGTAATTACTACGTGAAAAACTTGGTAGGCAGTGTGGATAATACACCCTAAATACCGTGGTTGGAAAACGTTAAGTACACAAATAGAGCACAAAGGCTTTAATTTATTAGATTCTTACCACCCCCCTCACCTGGAGTTAACATATCTCTAATTTTATAATGAGAATCAGTGGACATGTAGGATTTATTTAATTGCCCTCTTTGCTAGAACCATTTTCTTTAAACACTACATAGGTTATATTTTGCAGCCATTGAAGGGTAAAATTTTAAAAGTAATGCTCAAGTTTGAAAATATAATGGGCAGTTGACATTTTCATGAATGAGATAGGAAGCATATTTCTATTAAGGATCATTTGGAATGGTCCCCTAATTATAAGTTGAAGACAGGAAATATTTTCCTCATCCTTTGGGAATAGAGTTAGCAGAACCCATATTAATTTGGAAAGCAGAGAAAAATATTTTTCAAAATTTCACTCACCTTTGTAGAAAGTGCTAATGATTTTTTATAGAGTTGGTTCTTAATCACTGGGATGCTATATGTTACAAAGATTAGTAATGAAATAGTGCAGCAAAAGTGATTATTATGTATAGCACTTCCTGAAAGTTAGTTTAATGATATTTGATAGCTTGATAGAAATGGTGAATTCTGTTCTAAAGCATTATACCAATTAATAACAATACTTGACTATTTCATACAACTTTTTCAATATTCTCCCATATATTCTTGTTGCTACTTTGTATTTAAATAGTGCTTTAGGATTGCCAAGACAGTTTTGGTTTGATTTTGAACCTTAACAGTCTTTGAAATATAATAGGTATCCTTATCTATCTTCTTTAAAAAGATGAAGAATATAGGGTTCAGAAATTTCCTCTCAGGAAAGTGAGGTTTAGAGAGAACTAGCCTAATGTCAACAGTATTAACAAGTCTTTGGTACTGTGCTAGTCTAGTACACTAAGCTGGCTGCGATAAGAGATCCTGTTGTGGGGCACCTGGGTGGCTTGTCGGGTAAATGTCCAGCTTCGGCTCAGGTCACGATCCTACAGCTTGTGGGTCTGAGCCCCACACTGGGCTCTGTGCTGACCGCTCAGCCTAGAGCCTGCTTCAGATTCTGTGTCTCCTCTCTCAGCCCTTCTTCCTGCTCATGCTCTTTCTCAAAAATAAATAAACATTAAAAAAAAAATTTAAGAGATCCTGGAGACTGACTTGACTATTTTTAAAATTTTTTTTTTTTTTTTAACGTTTTTTTTTTTAATTTTTATTTTTGAGACAGAGAGAGACACAGCATGAACTGGGGAGGGGCAGAGAGAGAGGGAGACACAGAATCGGAAGCAGGCTCCAGGCTCTGAGCCATCAGCCCAGAGCCCGACGCGGGGCTCGAACTCACGGACTGTGAGATCGTGACCTGAGCCGAAGTCGGAAGCCCAACCGACTGAGCCACCCAGGCGCCCCTGACTTGACTATTTTTAGTTGCTTCTTGGCAGTAATACAGTTTCTGTCATCAATAGCTGAGAACAGTGAGGGGCTTTGGAGTTTCAGATTTAGGTTTCATCCTACTTCTCTCACTTTCTAGCTGTTGTGACCGTGTTAGCCTCTTTAAGGTAAAGATCACAGGTGAAATGAAGACAATGGTACCCACCACACAGGGTTATCAAAGTTATAAAATCCTTGTTAAAGCACTTAGCATAGTGTCTGGTACAACTCCTACATGATAGCTCATACACAGTAGTAACAAGAATATGTGGTGGAATACTGAAAAAGCTGTATGAAATAATCCAAGATTGTTCAGATACAAATTGGTATAATCCTTTGGAACAGAATTTGCCATTTCCATCAGGCTATCAAATATACATAATGAACAAATGACTCTTGTTTACAGTGATGTTCTAAAAAGTCAACATGAACAATGAATTAGTGAATATTAAACCGTTACTCATAGGGAAAACGTACATACATATACATACTCAGATCTCACATAGATTAAAATTTTAAATCCTGGAAACAACTCATTCTGGTCAATTTTTTTTTTTTAATGTTTATTTTTGAGAGAGAGAGACAGAGTGCTAGTGGGGGAGATGCAGAGAGAGAGGGAGACAAAGAATCCAAAGCAGACACCAGGCTCTTAGCTGTCAAGCACAGAGCCTGATGCGGGGCTCAAACTCACGGACCGCAAGATCATGACCTGAGCTGAAGTCGGATGCTCAACTGAGCCACCCAGTGGCTGACTGAGCGCCCCTGGTCAATTCTGTTGTGTTTTAAAAAAAATTGTTCAGAAAAAATTCAGAAGTATCAAGTGATTCTTCTGAGGCTGCCCCACTAGTAAGTGTCAGAATTGGGATTTAAACCGTGTCCAACTGGCTCCAGAACCAGTTTATCACCCTATGCTGTACTGTCTCATACTGTCTCCATAACCTCGTACCGTCTCTCATCTATATGAGAGCTGAAATAAGGATGCAAGAATGCAGAGCTTCATTTTGTTGCATCTCATCTGAAAAACACGGGTCAAAAGTTAAATTTTTCAGTGCTGTGTATCTGCAAAAGCACCAGGAGTACTGGTTTTGGGGGTTACAAGTAAATTTTAGTGAGTGGCTGAATTCACAAATACAGAATCTGAAAATAATGAGGATCAACCATTAATTGTGTGTGTATGTATACATAATGCACATATGCATATATGCATATATGCATATGTGCATTATGTATACATATGCACACAGCAGTAGAATGATTGATCACTTCTGAACAGAAGCATGTAGAAGGCTAGACTTTGTTTTACTTTGTAAAAGGAGAAAAAATATAGGCAATGTTTACTGTATGTAGTTAATTTTAAGTTAATAAGATGACAACTTTTAGAAGATAACGTTCAGAGGGTTTAAAAGGGCCTGTACTTAGAAAATGGAATCAAGAGACCTAGTATTCATTGCTTAGCCTTGTATCATGATTAAATGTTAACACCATATGGAACACAAAGAGAAAAACACTTGAGCACCTGCTACTCAATATTATAAACAACTTAAAGGACTCAATAGGAACATTATTGTTGGAAGAAGCAAAGAGCTCTAAAAACCTGTTCCAGCGATTTGACTTTATACGAAGACAGTCATCAAAAATCTGAATAAATAAAAAAGGCAAACCCTAATTAAAACACTTGGGTTAGCTCACATGCTATAAGTATGTTATAAAATACTTTACCAGATATGGCGCTTTCAGCTCCACTTTGGTCTTTGTTAACTTCTAACTGATGGATTAATTCTGCCTTTTCTTTTTCCAGCTGTCTATTAGCTAATCTAGAACACAATGATTATGTATTAAAACAATAACAAAAACCAGACATTGCTTCATAAAATACAAGTATTATAAACTGTGTGATGTGCATTGCTTATAACTTGCTGATAGTTATAAAGGTAAACATTTATTCATTTACTCTCACTACTGTAATGCTACCATTCTCAAACTGAGGTCAAAATGAAAATTCTTTGTTTTGTAAAGTCTGATCTGATACCATTTTTTTTTTAATTTTTTTTTTTTTTTAACGTTTATTTATTTTTGAGACAGAGACAGAGCATGAACGGGGGAGGGTCAGAGAGAGGGAGACACAGAATCTGAAACAGGCTCCAGGCTCTGAGCTGTCAGCACAGAGCCCAACGCGGGGCTCGAACTCACAAACCGCGAGATCATGACCTGAGCTGAGGTCGGCCGCCTAACCCACTGAGCCACCCAGGCACCCCTGATCTGATATCATTTTTAAGAGTTTTCCTGTTGGAGGAACCTCATGGCAGTATTCCACACAGAATCCGGAAAGTAAATAATTTTTTTCATTAATTAATATTTGCCTCTGGGCAAATTAGGATCTGGTTGACCCTGTTTTGTTTTTTTCAGCATCTATTATGTAAAAGAGTAATTGGCATTAGAAGGATGAAATAAGACTGATAAGCCTGTTAGGCATCAAGTTTGAAAAATCCTAATCTCTAGATATAGCAAACCTGGTTACATCAAAAGATTTTTTTCTTAAATGGTAGTCATATGAACAGATAATGTACCTTAGAACTTGAAGCGCCTGTTGAAGGCTCTGCTCTGTCTCAGCACCTTCAGGAACATGTTTGAGAATCTCAATCTTTGGGCACAATAAAAAGAGAGCAAAGTTTGATATGGAACTAGAATTTTAGAACGATACATATTTTCAGTAAAGCATCTTGAATGTGGGGTTTTCCAAAAGCACATATGAGCACTTATCTATGGTGTTCTATTCACTAATCATTCGATAATTACTGAGTACTGCTTGCCCAGGCACTGAGGATATAGTAATGTGCCAGAGGAAGGAAGGACTATCAAGAAGAATAACTCAGGGTAAGAGGATGGAGAGCCATGGAAGGTAGATGAAGGGCTAAGGAAGGTCTGAGGAGCCTCTGTTTTATCAGAGATCTAGGGGGCTATGAAAATATTTCGGTACAGAGGCAAACAAGTGCAAGATCCTAAAGCTTGAGTTTGGCCAATTCAAAGGACTCGAAGGTCAGTGTGAATGAGGGAAAGCAAAGATGAGGCTAGAAAGGAAACCAGATGCCGGACCACATAGGTCCTTATAGGCTATGCAGAGTACTTTAGAATTTTATTCTGGGGTAATGGGGAACCACCAGAAGACTCTGAGGACAGGGTGCTAGGATTTTCTTTATACTTAAACGGCTGACTCTTCAGCCATGTGGAGAAGAGATCAGGAATAGGGACAAAGTGAAACAAGGCAAGAGTGGAAGCAGGGAGGCCAGTTAGGAAATTGTAACAGTTCACATGTGAGAGAATAGCTTAGACTGACAGTGTTGGAGGTGTGGAGACGTCAAATTTGAGATCTATTTTGAAAATAAGAGCTGATGTTATTTAATGAAAAAGATGGGGTGTGAAAGAAGGAATTGATAATCTAAGGTTTTTGGCTTAAACAAATGGTTGAATGGTGGTGCCATTCACTTGAGAGGGGCCTTCTAGGGGAGGAATTGAGTTCCATTAAAAAAAATTTTTTTTAAATGCTTATTTTTGAGAGAGCTTGAGCAGGCGAGGGGCAGGGAGAAGGGGGAACAGAGGATCTGAAGCCGGGCTCTGCGCCGACAGCAGAAGCTCCATGCAGGGCTTGAATTCACGAACTGCAAGACCATGACCTGAGGTGAAGTCAGGCACTTAACCAACTGAGCCACCCAGTTGCCCCAAGAGTTCATTTTTATATACATAAGATAATGCCAAGAAGTGGCTTGAGATGAAATGCATTATTTTCTCGGAAAGAAAAATTACTTGCTTGTTGCTCGAGGTCTTCAGTGTATTTCTTAGCTTTTTGTTCCCTCTCTGTTGCTTGTTTTACAAGCTGTTTAAGATCAGTAAGGTTTTGCGTTTTTTTGGCAATGTCAGTTTCCAGTTCTTTCAGCTTGGTTTCATACATTCTAAAAGTAAAGAAAAAATAGTGTAGACATGGAAATAATTCATTGATTTAAAAGCCAGTTCAAGTCATTGCACTAAAAATAAAGAGTATCTTACACTGCTTCTTCTATTCAAATCTTTTACTGCTGCATATTTACTTAGCATTAGGTGACAACAAGGGATAAGTACCCCTAATTAACAAGCCAATTAAAATAGAGGATTTAGGTGTTTCCCAAGGTTATAAACAAGGATGGAGCCTGTTTGATCACTAGCAAAAAGATTACAATTAGTTTTTTTTTTTTCAGTGACAAACCAAAAATTAGTGCAATTCATCACATTATCAAATTCGGTATTACAGGGTAGTCTCAGAAATAAAAATCACAAACTAAGCAGTTCATACATACATTATGTATACCTGCATAGAAGCATACAAAAAAAGGTACCCAGGTAGAGCAAAACCAAAAGGACACTATTGGGAGAGGAAAAATATGCAAAAGCATGGGTGAGAAAATGGTATATGACAATCTGAATAGATCTGTAACCTTTAAAGAAATGACCAATAATTTAAAAAAAATCTAGACTCCAAAAGGAAATTTTAAAACATTGAGCCAAAATGATTTTAAAAACATATCATACCACCTTAAAGGGAGACAATGCTTATAATATTCAAAGTTTCCCACAGAAAAGAAAAAGAATGCTTTGGCAACAAAATCAGGTAAGGACATTACAAGGAACAGAAATTATTATTTCAATACATTCAAATGGTTTTGTTTTTGTTTTTTACATTTATTTATTTTTGAGAGACAGAGCACAAGTTGGGAGGGGCAGAGAGAATGAGACACAGAATCCGAAGCAAGCTCCAGGCTCCGAGCTGTCAGCACAGAGCCCGACGCGGGGCTTGAACTCAATAACTGTGAGATCATGACCTGAGCCAAAGTCAGACGCTTAACCGACTGAGCCACCCAGGCGCCCCTCAAATAGTTTTTGATAAATCTGAGAAACCATGATCAGAAAGGAGTGTTCTTAACCTGACAGACTCCACCGAAGGGATGAAATACCAGAAGCTTACTCCTTCACTTCATTCGATTCTCTGCTCAAGTGCCACCCAATCTTCTCTGATCACCCCATACATAATAGCTGCGGCATCACCCGGCCTGTCTTAGCAGTCAGTATAAGGACTGATGACAACAGATGTCATTGGTCTGTTGAGTAAATAGAACATCTATGAAGATTGCAGCATGGGAGAGATCTAATGTGTCAAGGGTCCCAGAAGAGATCTCTAAACACTTCACTGAGGTGGGTGTATAATCCCAGCTGCAGATCTTAACAAGTTTTTTTTTTTTTCTTTGGAATTTAGGGAGGTTCTTGAGGTCAAAGATCAGACAGGATTAGCCTTCACTCTGTCAAGTGGATTCTACATAATTTACATAACTTTTTCAGGAGTTTACTGAAGGCCTTACCCAGTGCTCAGTTACCTGTACAGTGCACAGATTAAAAACACACAAATTATGTATAAGGCAAAGTCCTCTTCAATTACGGTTAAATATCACCCCTTTCAAATGCTTATAAACCCTTTTCACATTAATAATCTTTTCTGTAGCTTCACAGAGCCCTTTTCAGAAAAGGAAAGACAGACGACCATCTCTATAGATCAAAAAAACAACAAAACTTGAACTCACAGAAGAGTTGTAATTTATTTAAGGCCATAGTGAGAATTAGGTATTCCAAAGTCATGGAAACCACCTGGTTCCACAGGAACCAGACAAAGTCGGCCTTTTAAATTTTTTTTTTTTTCAACGTTTTTTATTTATTTTTGGGACAGAGAGAGACAGAGCATGAACGGGGGAGGGGCAGAGAGAGAGGGAGACACAGAATCAGAAGCAGGCACCAGGCTCCGAGCCATCAGCCCAGAGCCTGACGCGGGGCTCGAACTCACGGACCGCGAGATCGTGACCTGGCTGAAGTCGGACGCTTAACCGCCTGCGCCACCCAGGCGCCCCAAAGTCGGCCTTTTAGAGATACATCTAACGTGAAGCAGAGTGTGTGGAATGTAGTATGTACTGAGTATATTATCTGCTTAAAAAATCTCAAAGTAACTCAAAATCCCTTCTGAGTCTACGTGTGATTGTAGAAGGAAATAAAGGACCAACCAAGAAGTCTACTGGATAGAGTCGGTGGTTGAGCACCTCAGCTGGGGTCCAGGCAGACAAAAGAGACCCCTTTTCCCTGATACCTATCACACATTATTTCCTTTTACCCCCTCGCACTAGCCTTCTCACAGAGTTAAGAGAGAACTGGGAAGCAGGGGAGTGGATTCTGAGCGCTCTCAGTACTGTGTTAGGAACCAAGGACCCAGCTCCAACACCCTCAGCCCAGCCCCAGCCCCGGTGTGTCCATATCCTGCCACCCACATTCATTAAATGTTTGAAGGAAGAAAAAAACACTTTTTTTTTTTCTGTCCTAGCACTGCCAAAAGTATCCTATTAAAGCAAACAACCAAATAGTTCATCAGGAAAGAACTAAATTAATCAGAGTAGTGTCCTATTCTTTTGAAACAATAAAGGCAGCATTGGAACTGATTAAACTTTGTGCAAATGATAAATTATTTGTTCCTACCTTGTAACAACAATTGATTTCCAGCTCTTGCTGTCAGCACCTTCAAGCTGTGGACCTCTACTTTCTGCCAACTGTAATCTCTTGCCAGTCTCTTCTAGTTGAACTGTCATCTTCTCATTTAATATCTCTAAATTATTCTTAGCTATCCGCAATTTCTCTGCAGCTTCAGTCTCCTATCATTAAAGGCTAATTAGTACATGATGACAAAACAATACTGTTCTCATAGATGCAATATATTCAAAATTACCACCACAAATTAGAAAACAAAAGTAACCTGGAGCTCTAAACGCTGATTAAAATTCTAATAAAAATCCAATGTTTCCTTTACTCTAAAACAGCAGTATGATCATAATAATTAGAACAACAGATGATGTAAACCAGGTTAGAAAAATACATTTGTGGGCACATGGGGTAGCTCAGTCACTTAAGTGTCCAACTCTTGATTTTGGCTCAGGTCACGAGCTCACGATTTGTTAAGATCGAGCCCCACTTTCAGTGCAAAGCCTGCTTGTGATTCTCTCTCCCTCTCTCTCTCTGCCCCTCCCGCACTCATGCACCCGTACTCTTTCTCACAATAAATAAATAAACATTAAAAAAATACATTTGCAAGTATTTTACTCTAGCGGTTGCTTTAAGTTTGTCATTTTTGGTGTGTCTGTGTGGCTCAGTCAGTTAAGCATCGACTTTGGCTCAGGTCATGATCTCGTGTTTTGTGAGTTGAGCCCCAAATCAGGCTCTGGGCTGATGGCTCAGAGCCTGGACCTGCTTCAGATTCTGTGTCTCCCTCGCTCTTGGCTCCTCCCCCACTCGTGCTTTCTCTCTCTCTCTCTCTCTCTCTCTCAAAATAAAACAAAAAACATTAAAAAAATTAAAAACAAATTTGTCGTTTTGTTTGGTTACATTTGTCATAGTATTTATAGAATAATGGGATAATGTCTTAACACACTTAAAAGAGGTTTTGTTTTGACGAATATTTGAGAGACCTAGCTATGAGCACAAACTATGTGTAAGTACCATAAATTATTTCCACTAGTAAACATCCATGCAAAGCACACTACCACTATGGCCTCACAATATATTCAGATACTATTGTAACCAGTTTAAAAATCTCAATTTCAGTTTATTCACTGAATCATCCATATAAATAATAACACCTAGTTGTCTGGGGCAAGGAATATATTTCACGACTTAAATAGAAATAGAAAGGGATCTTACTATTTAACATAACCGTTTCATATATTCCTTACTCTATACCAATCATTGTTCTAGGCCATGTACACAAATATTAACTCAAGTCCCACAGGAGTTCTGTGAAAGAGATATTTATGATTCCCAACTTCATAGACGAGGAAATTGAGCATTAGAGGGGGGCTGGTAGCTTGTCCTTGTTTCCACAGCCAGTTAGTAATAGAGCTAGGATTTGACTCCCAGACATGTGGCTTCTACATTATACTGCTTCTTAATTTTTGTATTTTCAATGTTCCTCATAGTGAAAGGATGGCAGCCAAAAAGATACAATTCCTAAGTCTCTGAATATCTACTTTGAATAGACATTCTCATCAAATTTTTCATTCACTTTTTCAAAGATATATTACTTAAGATAAAAAAGTAATTATAATCAGTAAAGAAAGTCATACTTTTTTAAGTTCTTTACGAAGTCTTTCATTTTCCGCAACAATTTTCTCTGTGCCTTTGGTCTTGGATTCATAGTGCATGCTCAACTGACGTCCAAGATGAACTTTAAGTTTTTCTAATTCTGCCTAGTAAAAGATAAATTATACATTATCGGAACAAGGAAATAAAAGACGATCCTATAAACTCGTAAAACTTAATCCATAACAGTTTTAGAGATTATTTTTGATAGAATTAAAGTTTTCCCTTTCATACTGGTCATCTAGAGCAGAGGTTCCCAACCTTGGCTACACATTAGAACGAGCTGATGACTTAAAATCACAACACCTATGGTAGGACCCACCCCAAAAGAATCTAATCAATGTCAGGCTTGGGGGCTTAGGCACCTGCATATTTGAAAATAGACACTAGTGAGTGAGAATGCCAGAGTGAGAACCATTGGTCTTGAAATAATAAAATGCCCAAGTGGAGCTACTCTAATTTCTCTTGGCCTTGTCTCCGACAGGTTTTTCTGTATATGTAAAACAGTTACTGCATCTCTTAAAACCGTTTTAAATAGCAGGAATATATTTAAAAATTTTCTCTAAAACATGGAAATTATGTTGGGGTGCCTGAGTGGCTCAGTCAGCTGGGCGTCTGACTTCGGCTCAGGTCATGATCTCGAGGTCTGTGAATTCAAGCCCCGCGTCGGGCTCTGTGCTGACAGCTCAGAGCCTGGAGCCTGCTTTGGATTCTGGGTCTTCCTCCCTCTCAGCCCCTCTCCTGCTCTCTCTCCCCCACCCCAAGTCCCCGAAGAATGAATAAACATTTAAAAAATTTAAAAGAAAATGGAAATTATAATGGTGAAAACATTCCATGCAAATTATCACATTGAGAAACTTAACAGAAGACCATGGTGGAAGGGAAGTAAAAAAATAGTTGCAGAGAGGGAGGGAGGCAAACCATAAGAGACTCTTAAATACAGAGAACAAATGGTTGATGGGAGGGGGAAGAGGGAGAGAGGGGAAAATGGGTGATGAGCACTGAGGAAGGCACTTGTGGGGATAAGCACTGGGTGTTGTGTAAGCGATGAATCATGGGAATCTACCACAAAACAAGAGCACACTGTATACGCTGTATTTTAGCCAACTTGACAATATATTACCTTCAACTTTTCATTTTCCAGCTCAATATTAGCCATTTTTTCACTGGTCAGTACTCCTGATGCTTTTTTCAACTGTTCATTTTCCCTTTGGACTTTTTCAACTACTTTTTTCATTAAACCAATGGTTTTTTCTAGTTCTGGAATTGTCTTTCCACTTCTACCAGCCTACAAAAGAATAAATTAACTTTTTATTCAATCAAATATCTGAAAGAGTATGATATCAAACACTAACAACATAACACACTCATTATTACATTCATTTCTGATTCCTAACATTTGAAGCCAAAACTTGTATTCAATTTATCATTACAATAACTCTATGCAATAGGAATTATAATTCTTACTTTACATACAAGCAAATCAAGACTCAGAGAATATGATATTCCTAGTCATGTAGCTAATGAGTAACAGCTTAAATACTCTAAATTTGATGTCTGTTCCAAATGAATAAAGCTAAGAACCTAAATACTCGATTTAGCTAATGTTCTTTCCAGTATACCAGAATTCTTTTGACATGGGGAAAAAAAAAAAAAAACCCACAAAAGAAGAGTTGTGTCATTAAAGAGCTCATGAGTTACCAAATTTGAATTGCAGAATAGAGGTGATTTTCTAACAATGGCCATGATTAAGAAATTCAGTTTCTGTCCAGTATAAATACAAGAGACATCTGCACTTAAAAAAACCTAGTGTAGAGTTATCAACAGAGATAGGTCACCAATTAGGAAGTTCAACTGCTTATGCTTTAAAATAAAATAGTTTAAGAGTTGAGTAAAATAATCTGCTTATTGTTTTTGCATTTTAGTCAGTATTCACACTATATAATGAATAACCTTATAATACATAATTTTAATACATACTATCATAATTAAAAATCAAATTAACCCATTTAAAAAAATTATTAATGTTTGTTTACTTTTGGGAAGAGAGAGAGAGAGAGAGAGAGAGAGAGAGCATGAGCAGGGGAGGGGCAGATAGAGGGAGACACAGAATCTGAAGCAGGCTCCAGGCTCTGGGCTGTCAGCACAGAGCCCGACAGGGGGCTCAAACTCATAAATTGTGAGATCATGGCCTGAGTGGAAGTCGGATTCTTAACCAACTGAGCCACCCAGGTACCCCCAGGTTTTTATTTATGAAATGAATGTTGCTGTCAAGCTAGATATTTGTTCTGAATACTTTTTTCTAATAACAACTCAGTATTTTCACCAAATCTGTCACATATTTAATGTTATTACTTGAATAAGTTTTTAAATTGATTGCTTCTATCTGTGCCCCTTGCTAACATGAAAACAACAGGGGTTTAAATCTTTGGCCTGGGCCTCAAAAACAGCATTTATTCATTGTAAAAAATGAATACAAAATAACATTAGAAGAAAAACATATGAATAAAAAAACCTAGGAAACATTTACAGAGCATTATACTAAGAAGTTGCCATGGAAATCATAGAACAAATAGTCACAAAATGTTAGAATTGGACCAAGGAGCAGTGAGTAGTTACCTTAATGAACAGAAGGAAGATTCCTAGAAGTTAAAGGTTTTCAAGGTGTGAAGGGAAATGCAATGAAAAAAGATGATGTGGTGTCCAGTTGAAATAAAATGCTTGTTATATGTGACATGTTACAGCTTGTTAATGTTAAAATACATTAATTTGAAACACAAAGAAAAGCTTAATGATGTTTTACATTGTAGATCTGCAGAATAAAAACCAAGACTACAGGTAAGTAAAGGTATATCACTACTGTTTTGATGAATCCAAACTTTTTTTGTTTTTCATTTCCAGCTTATCACTGCTGAAATCAACACAAATATATGGCATATTCTCACACACTCACCCCTCTAACGTGGCCAAGTTTCCGCTCAACTTCTGCTTTTTCTTTCTTAAGAAATTCACACATTTCCTTCAAATCTCTTACTTGATTCTGAAAGATTAAAGCAAACACATAACAGTTTAACATAGCTATAGCCACTGAAAAGGAAAGGAAAACAATTCATTTGAACTATCAATTTCTTCAACTATATAGCCTAATTGAACAAGGTCTCTACAGCAATAAGGACTTTGAACTAAGACATATATTTAAGGGCAGTGATACAAGAATATTTTATACGTAAATTTCAAGAAATATTTTCCACATTACTGCCTTTATATAAATGTAGTTTATTTTTTGTAAATGTTTATTTATTCTGAGAGAGAGTGTATGTGCATGTGCATGCAAGTGGAGGAGAGGCAGAGAGAAAGGGAGAGAAAGAATCCCAAGCAGGCTCCCCGTGGTCAGTGCAGAACCCACGCGGGGCTCAAACTCACAAACCGTGAGATCATGACCTGAGCCAAAATCAAGAGTAGGACACTTAACTGAGCCACCCAGGCACCCTTCCAGTTTTAGAACTCTGATTTTAACCACCCCATAAATGACATATATAGATCCTTATCCAGATGGTAGAGAGAAACAGCTGATCTAATAGTATGGGTTCTAATAATGTAAAAATAAGTGTTCTAGAAGCAGGACATAACTTAATTATATCATTACCAGTGGAATTAACAGACTGCTAATATTCCAGGTTAGAAAACAGAACTGAAACAATTAGCCAGCAAAAAGAAAAAGAGATTCCCATAAATAGGATGAGATTTGGAAAACCAAAGATAAACTTCTTATAAACATCAAAATTCTTAAAAGAGATAATTATCCTAATTTTTTAAGCTTAAAGACTTACTTAATTTTTTTAAAGAAATATCCTAATTAAGAGTGATAATTGTTTTTGAAATATACCAACCATCCACTTGGCCTCAGGACTTTGAACTTGCTATTTCTGTTGTCTGGAACTCTCTTTCCAGTATTTGTATGACCCACTTCCTAACCTCCTGCCCTAGCTCTCTGATAAAATATTTTATTAAGAAAGCCTTCTCCTATTACCCTAATTTAAATAGCAATTCCATACAGTCCCAACCAACCCTCCCCCCACCACACACACCTTTCACACCAACCATGCTTTTCTCCTTACCACTTAACATCAACTTAACATCAGCGGACATACTGCATATTACCTATTATCAGCCTTTCCCACTAGAATATAAATTCTATGTGTGCAAGAAATATTTTGATTGCTGTTTCCCAGCACCTAGAAGAGTACCTGACAACAAAGTAGGCTTTCAATAAATAATTGTTACATGAACAAATGTAGAAAACATACCACTACCATAATATTTTATGAATATGAGTTTCTGGCATCTTCATAAACTAATACAAAGAGGGAGAAAAGGTTTTCAGGTATTAGATTTCTTAACTAAAGAACATTAAATTTACCTTTAATCTTGGCAAATCTTTATTTGCTTGTTCAAGCTGAAATTTTAGTTCAATATTTTCAGATGACAGCTTTAAGTTTTCCCTCTGAAGCTCTTGTTCTCTTTGACAGTGTTCATCTGACTCTATTCCTGAAGTCTTCAGGAAAATAAAGTTAGGAATATTTTTAAATTTTAGTAATAAAAGTTATATAGGACATATTGGATAAGAAAACCTAAAATGGTACACTTTCCCTCAAAAAATATGAAAAATTAGAGAACTCTAAAAAAAAAATGACCCTAAAGAAGTCAGAATATAAAAATTGCAGGAGAAAAGGTAATACAGTTTAATATAGAAAGCACAGTGAAGTATGTCTTAAAAACATCCACACGTATAATGTCTACATGTATATGCTCTTCTAAGACTAATTTGTGCTAATTTTTCCTGTCCAAAAGTAAAATATGACTATTATTTGTTATGGTTTATATTATGCCCTAAATCCTACCCCACCCCAAAATTCATACGTTGAAGTCCTAATCCCAGTACCTCAGAATGTGACCTTGTTTGGATATAGGGCTTTTCCAGAGGTACTCAAGTTAGGGTCATTAGGGTTGGCCCTAACCCGGTATGAGTAGTGTTCTTATGAAAAAGGGAAATTTTGATACAGAGATATGCATAGAAAGAAGATAATGTAAAGAGGGCACAACTGGCCATCTACAAGCCAAGGAGAATGGCCTGGAATAGATTCTTCCCTCACAGGTTAAAGGAGTCATCAACCCTGCCAATACCTTGATTTTGGACTCATGGCTTCCAGAACTGTGAGAATAAATTTGTCAGGTCACCAAATCTGTGGTGCTTTGTTACAATAGCCCTAGCAAACTAACACACGAGCCTCCAAAAAGAAGTGCCTTAATTCTTTCCTCTTTCGGAAAGCTCTTCTTCGTTCCTTAAGTGCAAGTAATAACTTCCTCCTCTGATATCCAGTAACACTATATTGCATTTCTTTTGGCACGAATCTACCTTGGGCTATTATTTATGTTCGTTCTTCCTTCTCATTCTAAACTACAGGTCATTTGAAAGAGAAATATGTGCTTGATTTCCTTTTTTCTATAAAGGGGGTAGAAAACCACCCACCTCCTATGATTGTTATGAGCATCATATGAAACATTTTGTGCAAGTACTCAGCATAGCTTTAGTTTTTCCTCCCCCATCCCATTCTCTCTCTGTGGTTTGATGGGCTATCAAGTCAATAACTCCAAAGACATTATAGTTTAAAAAATGCAATGTTATACAAATATATCCATGGCTCTATAATAGCTTTTAAATTAGCAGTAGGTTAAATACTTCATATTCCGATATATTTACCCTTGGGTAATAAAAGCAAAAGAAATTAAAGACATTAAAACATAGAATATAGAAAAGTAAAGAAATTCTAGGCTATTTGATTCTGACCTGAGGGCGCAGAACCCTGGCAGAAACACTGCCTGTGTCCAACCTGACTTGTCTTTGTTCAAAGGAATGTGTGTGCATCTCTTTGTGTGCAAAAGACAGACATATTTGTTAATGTCTGTACCACAGGAATATGTCCTTGCTTATGCTCATTCTCTGTCAAATAACCCAAGTATCCATTCTGATTCTGCTACTATTAGGCTAACACTAGGCAAAGCATGCCACCTGCAAGGTCCTCAGTTTCTGCATCTTACAAATGAAGGCACAAGATGGGGTAATTTTTAAGGCCTCTTCAGACATGGAAATCTGTAATGAATGCCCTGTCCCTGAGCTCTTCTGTCACCCTCACTTCATCTCTTCTGTCTGTGGTAGCGATTTAACAAGTGATAAACACTTATGGGTACCACTGATTGACAGACATAATATTTGCTAATTATCAACCACAGAAGAGAGTAATTCTATCTGATGATCTCACATGAGGATTTTTTTTTAACACATTCTCCTAAAACATGGATGCAATTATGTAAGTACATACAGATCGTTTTTTCCCCACAATTCTCAAAAAACAAAAAGTATTAGTTGAAATCGTCCAATTTCTGGAAAACAAATTCTAATGAAACTCTGTATTGTGTAAAAGTAATATAAGTAAAATTCTTGCATAATGAATTTTATGAGATTTCCAATTCTTTTATGGAAGAGGAATCCTGTTGAAAGGAATACAGTGCTAGAAACCAAATTCTTAGTGGATGGGAGTTAAGAAACACACAGTGGGAGCCTCAATTTTACAGTTACTTATTATCAAGGGAAAAAAGAGAAGCATTATGAACTTGGATAAAGATATGAAATAAGAAGTCACTTTCATCCATGTTTTCTTAACCTTTATTTTTATTTTTTTAAATGTTTATTTATTTTGAGAGAGTGGGGGAGGGGCAGAGAGAGAGGGAGAGAGAGAATCCCAAACAGGCTCCACACTATTAGTGTGGAGCCTGATGCAGGGCTCGATCCCATGAAACATGAGATCATGACCTAAGCAGAAATCAAGAGTCAGATGCTTAACCAACTGAGCCACCCAGGCACCCCCCCCTCCCCATTTTCTCTTAAGGTTTAAATGTTTGTTTTTATTGATGTGTTTAGGACTTAGGTGACTGGCATATCTAGGTGGAAAGGATAAGGGGAAAAAAAAAAGATATATTCTATTTGATTTCAAGTGGAGACAAACATGTCTTAGTCTGTACTGCATTGTAAACTGACCAAAAGTAGTGTGTACATGGAGAGATCATCAACTGTGAAGTTAGACCTGTGTTTAGATCCTGGTTCTGCATCACTAGAGATGATACTCATGCTCCACGCTTCCCATGTAAAACAGAAACAATACTCTGCAAATATGTGAAAATTATACCTCAGCATCGAGCCTAATACAACATAGACAGCAACACATGCAAACTCCCTTTATTCATTATACAAAAGTATGTTATAAAATATGTGGCAAAAAGATGACCAAGTAATGTCACACAGTATCCTAACACATTTTTACTGATATTATTCACTGTAATAAAAGTTTGTGATGAGATTTCAGAGCACCTTGAGTTAGAAATTTCTAAGGCAAAATGCATACCTCTAAAGAGCCTGGTTTTTGTTATCCTGTTACCTAACACTTTTTAAGTGAGTACCAGTGGTAAAACAGTGAGTACTAAAATCAATAAGAAATGCATAACCATTAATTTTTATAGGAACTTGTCAATTAGAGCTTAATACACACTTCATGAATAGTTAATATTTTTTTACAAATCCTACGCAATTGATTTCCGTTTGCACCACATACTGTATACCACTTGCTATAAGAAACAAACACAGGACTGCCATGGACTCAAACCTGGGACACTTCATTTCTTGGCTGGACTGGTACATCGGTTTCAGAATTTGCCTGTGCTTCCTCCTCAGCACTCTCAGTCAGTGCAGCAGCAACTGTGGCACAATCACGGTCTTCTCCGGCAGATCCTTCTGGATCCATGTGGTGGTCGTGACTCACATCTTCAGCTGTGTGTCCCTTTCCTTTCACATTCTTGCCTAGCTCATTCTCTTCCTTGTTTTCATGTTCCTGTTTATTATTTTCATGATAGTCTTGATTAATTTTCTCAATTTCAGGATCTGGTTCATTTTCAAAATTGGACTTAACATCTGCCATGGTACCATTAGTTGACCTAAACGGACTTGATTTATTTTTTGGTCTTGCCTCAGATTTATTTAACTCCGCAGAATCTACAATATCTTCTGTTGTGTGTCTTTCTTCATTACTGTAATGCCGTAGAATACTTTTAGGTACCTGATGATGTAAGTTGTTACTGGCATCTATTCCCTTCCCATTTTTAATTCTGAACACCATTATGGGTTTTTTTTTGTTCTTGTGGAAAGTGCTCTTTTTGTGATAAATATTATGCCTATATTTATTAACACTGGTAGCAAGGGTAGAAAGCGTAGTTGTGTCACATAACAGATTCTGCTTGAAGCAGAAGAAAGAGAAGAAACATGAAAAGAAGAAAAAAATAACAAAAATATACACACTATTGCTTTAAGGTAATATACAACAAACAATTCTACATTAATGATTTTTTTATAAAGGAAAACTAGAATGTATCACACATTTGAATGGAAACAATGCTGTATTTTTCTAATTTACTTAATTGTATGTTCTTGCCACAGCAAAACTCAAAATAATTAACTTCTTTAAAATCTCTGGAATACAGTTTTATGCAAAGTCTAAGAATCTTAGGTCTACTTATGTAAGAAGGATTAAACAAGTTAATATACATCAGTACCTGGCAAAAATAAAAGTTGGATTTAGTACATTAATATTAATAAGAAGAAGCTTAAGGTTTTGGGCCAGATAAAGGTAAAAGTTTATATCACTTTTACTAAAAACAGAAAAATAAAAAGATGTACCCTTACTGAAGGTCTAGAATATGCATCCTTTGAAAACTGTTTTTCTAAAACATGTAGTTTTTCTTGGAGGTATCTATTTTGTAAATGTAAATCTTCTATGACAGAATCTCGAGGAAGAGCTTGACGGGTCCTATGATAAAAAACAAGAGACTCTTTACTATTCAAACACCAACTTTCCACAGCTTTATTGTATTAAAATAAAGAAAAGAAAATATATAATGTATTTGTTAACATTGTATTTATTTTAATTTCTATAAAACTTATAAATTTTATAAAAATTAGGACATGACTATTTAGATTATAGTCTATATATATATTACATATATATATTATATATATAGTCTAATTATATAGTCTAATTACATATATATTATAGAGGATTCACTGTAGGGCTCTTTTGAATTATGAGTTAACAAGTGTATTTAGATTTATAGAAATACATTAACATCTTTAAAGAACATGCATCTATTTATATGGAATTGTGTAAGATGAATCAAAATACTATTTTTAAAACACTATATAATAATATCATGACATACTTCTCAAAAAGCTCAACAATATAAAAAAGGCTCTTAGTGGTGCCAGATAACAATCTGTTAGTCCAAGTCTCACATGTGTCGCCTAAGGCCCTTCATAATCTGGCCCCACTATACCTATTCAACCTAATTGTCCAGGAGTCCACCTTTAGTAAGGCAAAAAAATCTGCCCTTACCCAACATGAAAGTTTCACCCCTGCCACCATGTCTCTGCTAGGGTTCTGCTTTCTTGGAATGTCCTTCCTCCCTTTAATATCTAGATTTGATTCATAAAATTTAGAAATTCACAGTTGAACTGAGACAGAAGGCCAGTTCAATCTCTTCTATCAAATCTTCTCCAATTATTTCAGCCCATACAGGTTCACATTATTAGAAAAAACAAATTAAACCTCTAAAAGTATTAGGTTTCAAAACGAAAATATTTGATCCTGTGAAAACTGCAAAGGAGAAAAAAAGGGTTTAACATTGTTTTGAACACATGTTTAGATCAAGAAAAACAAAGAAGAGAAGGAGCCACTACTGGGATCAGACAGTAACTACAAAATAGATGTTGCAAGAAAGAATTCTTAATCACTTTTTTCTTCTCCATCAAGGAAAATTCTGGAGGATTTAAGAAACAATGACTTAGAAAAAAAGGGAATCGAATGTAGGCTAGAAACTCATGGGTACTTCTTTAAAGAAGTTCATATTACATTAATACAGACATGATCACAGGCATTAATAAAGAAACACTAATGGTAATTTTTGAAGATCAATGGAGAGGAAAAACATATGATAAATTTAAGAACATGGAAACCAATGTTCTTAATGAAACAATGAAATGTTTCATTTATGTTCTCAATGAAACAAATTTCATATTAAAAAAAAATTAAGAACAGTAAGTATCCCCATGTCCAAATATAACAGGCAGGTACCACACTTAGAAAATAATCATTAATATGATTCTGGGCTGCTTGTAAGTACTTAGAAGAAGAAGTAACAAATTTTGTAAAACTAATCTAAGTTCATCTAAGAAGAAATGAATAAAGCAGAAAATTACAGTTTTGGGTGTTAAGACATGATTTTATCAGAAGACATAGCTTGGAAAGAGATGATGAAACCAATTTCAAAAGCTTTGCTAAAGAAATGACACTGGGGGCAGGGAGGGGGTCTGGTTCTAGGTAGAGTGGAGTAAACACACCCAATCTTGTCTCTCCCAAATGCATGGAACAGCTATTTGAGAACTCTGAAAAGTAAATATTTTACAGAGTGGGACAGTATACCAGAATCTGAAGTCGCAGCAAACAGCAGCAATTTACCTTTCCATTGCTTCTAGTGTGTCTTGGGCTGAACACAACACTGCTTGAAACCTGAAGGTGAGTGTTAGCACTGAGGGAGGAAGCTCCAGGGAAGCCTTAGAGTTCTAGCTCCAGCAAGGAGAGAGGGCACTTATGATACTCTCCAAGACAAAATCTCACCCCCCCAATATTTTTTTGTTCTCTCTGTTCTCTCGTACTCCAACCCTCAAGCAATCCCATACTACTGGTGGCATAGGCTGCATGGGAACCCACAGGAGTCAAAATATTTAGGAAATTGGTAGAGTTGTGATTACTAAAGGGGTAGACGGGAAGTAGCCCCCTCCCTCCCCATTCCCCTTTCTGCCCTCCTATTGCTTGGCTCCAGACATACACAAAATTGCTAAAGTAAACAGTAGAACAGGGTAACCAGAGCCCCAGATTTCATCTGAAATACGAAAAGGGGGAGCCCTGGGGAAACAGACAGTGTCAGGGAGATGGCAGAAAGGGAGGAACTCAAGAAAGGGATCCTATAATGTCGTTCATGAACTTCTGGCCTCAACGTTGAGCTGTGTGTGTATGAATCTGATCTTACAGTAGCAACGACTCACAGAACTGAACTAATGGATGGAAGGCAGCCCGTATACCAGACTTCCAACAGGGAGGTGCACAGGCAGGACGGAACCAAAGAGACTATAAAGGCTTTGAAAACAAAACTGATACTAGAACCACAGCCCATAGAAAGCAGGTGGGAACTCGGGGCCTGAACCTATCCAAGACTGCCTGCCTGTGAAAACAAAAATACTACATTTTCCATAGAATTTAACCAAGATCCAAAGTTTCACAACATGATATTCAGAAGTTCAAGAATACAATCCAAATTACGTGGCATACAAAGAACCTATCTTAATTCCCACGGGAAAAGAGAACAGAACCCAAGCCTAAATAATACACATTCATTACATCAGTTTTTTTGGGTCAGCCAGTATTTCTTCATTGTAATAGGTCCCACATTTTCACATAACAGCTTACCTCATATATGATATGTCATTTTCTAAGTCAAGATTTCTCTTTTTCAATTCTTCCAACTCTTTTTCTGACTCCAAAGCTCGCACTCCCATAACCTGATCAACAGTAATGCCAGTTGTTTTTAGTTTCCTCTGCAAAGTAAGTTTCTCTTTGTCAGCCCTGTGGGATTCAATATAGCATCATGAAAATATAAAATTCACTGTTTTACTTGTTCAATTTATTAAACTGAAGCTTACTACTAATTAAACAACATCATAAAAAAAACCCAAAAACTAGATCTTGCTGTATTTGCTATGAGCTAACATTTCAAAATTGTAGGAAACTCCGTTTACAAATTGTTAAAATAATTTTAAACACATTTTAAAGAAAATAAAGTGAATCACAGATAATAAATCATAATTAAAACTATGAAATTTCTCAAATATAACATCAAATATGTACTATCAAATACAATAAAACTATGTAACTTCCAGATCAATTAAAGACTTCACAAACAATTAACTAGGGTTAAATTTAAACTCACTTGGCAAAAAGATCCTTCAAAGTATTCAACTGCTTTGTTAGAATATACACTTCCCCCTCTTTCTCTTTTAACTTGTTTCTAATTCCTTCTATTTTGGTTTGCCATTTTTTACCTTCTTCCCACCTAATTAATTCTTCTTTGGCACTCTGTAAACAATAACGAGGGAGAAAATTACCAATATTTTAATTTCAAGATTAATTACAATTTACTGGAACAATGGTAAACCAATACCTCCTAGGGAATATGTGAATACATTCATTTTGCTATATAATGTCTAGAATCTTTAGACATGCCAAGCTACTAACAAAAATGCCCTTCAGTTTAAAGGTTCTGTATTCTATTATTGATGGGTAAAATTCTAGGGAACAGTTTGGACTAATGTCAACAGACTTAAAAGTCTTTAAGTAAAGATTCTAATAAAGATGATCATGACCAATGTAAGCTTCTAACAAAAATATGTATGTACAAATGACCAACCCAATTTTGACCAAAATAGCAATCTCCTAGCATCACAGCCTCTTCAAATCTTATCCAACAGATGGTTATATACTGCTAATCATCTGCCATACCACTCTCGGCATTAAGTGTAGAAGCACTCTCTGATCAGAGAAAAATCAGAGAAAAAGCATTATAGTCTAATTTATGTTGGTTGGGTAGATCAGGGAAGGGGAGCAAAATACAGAAAAAAAGCAAGAAAAAAAATATTTTGTAGTATGTTAGCTGCTGGTAAGTGCTGAGCACGGAAGAGAAATAGTTAATGGCATTAGTAATGCCACTGAATACATTTCCATCAGTTTGCACTTGTAGCTCTGAATTCACCTTAATGCTATAAGTCTATTTCCTTATGTTTTCTAGTGTAGTATGCCAGAGCATCTTCATGTTGAAACATGACAGATGTAGAAACATATTATTTTTGTGAATTATTTTGTTTCTCCTTTATATTTCAATTAGGGCATTTATAATAATATTTAAAGAAAATTTTTTTTGTGTGTTTATTCATTTTTGAAAGACAGAGAGAGACAGAGCACAAGCAGGGGTGGGGCAGAGAGAGAGGGGGACACAGACTCTGAAGCAGCTCCAAGCTCCGAGCTGTCAGCACAGAGCCCGACACAGGGCTCGAACTCACGAACCATGAGATCATGACCTGAGCCGAAGTCAGACGCTTACCCGACTGAGCCACCCAGGCGCCCCTATAATGATATTTTTGAAATTACACATGTAGGTAATTTCTATTAACCATAAATTTCATGTGGATATTATAAAACACTGTTTATTACAAAAGGCAATGTCAGGGCTGAAAGAGTTAAAAGCCATAGTTTAAAGTCAAATGCCCATCTAAGATACATTGCCCTATCAAAACTATCTTCTTTGATACTGGCCAATTTTTTACCTTATTTATTTAATTCAGTTAGCAACTATCCTTTAAAAAAACATAAAAACTTCGGTAAATGTTTAATAATTATTTTTTTTCTGAAATATATACAAGAAATTTTGTGTACTTCCAGGAATGTAAATATTAGCTTGGGCATAATGGTATATAAATAAATAATTCTGCAGCATGGAATTGGGCATTCACCCTCTGATACCAGCCTCTGAAGTAAGACTGAGGGAAACAAGGCTGGAATTATTTAAAAATGAACCACAAGAAAAAAATAACAAAGGCAAACATCACCACAGATCTGTTCTTGACTAGGGGAGAAGAGAAGATGCAGGGAGAAGTTCTTTTGTCATGGTTTGTGTACCAAGAGCCACTTAGGATGGATTTCAGAATAATGTGACTGCATTTAAAATTTTTCATTCATTTAACAAATACTGAGTATCTAATACATGCTAGGGACTAGGGACTGTTGTAGGTGGTGGTTATACAACAATAACCAAATAATGGTAGAATTCTTGCCATTAAAGCTTATAGTCCAAAAGATAAACACATAGGTAAATCTCTAGTATGTCAGATAATAATAAATGCTATGGAGAAAAGTGTAACAGCATAAAAAACACAGGAATGTAAGGCATGGGGGTGTGTTGACAGAGAAAAATGTACAGAAATTTCAGCATGAAATCATTGAGTATAAAAACATCCATAAATTAGAAACGCCCAATACTGTGGAATTTGAAATAATACTCTTGCTAGATTCCTGGATAGAAAATTTAATATTAGTGTTGCTCTATGTGTTGTCCTCTTTTTCTAATTAGTAATAATATAATATCATACAGTGGTATGGACTTGATGGCTTACAAAAGACTTGCATATATTGTCTCATTTGACTGCCAAAATAATCTTGGGAAATTGGCAATGCAAATAGTATCATTTCTATTTTAAGGAGAAATAAACTGAAACAGAGATTAGGAGTCTAGGCAAAGTCACAAGGCTTTCTGACAGGAATCAGGTTAGGAACTGGTATCTGAGGATCAGACCTTCGTCCAAGTGGGGAGGCAGCAAAGAAAGCAAACTGTAAGAATAAGGACATTTTTATCTTGCAATTTTTACCAGAAAAGCTTCAGACAGCAAGTATTGTGGTTCAATGTATATAAATGAAAATATTTTAATAAAAATTATACTAACACTGGTGAATTTTCATAGGACAAAAATTTTTTGGAATATACTCTATTAAGACATTTTATTTTTTTTTTTAACATTTATTTTTTGAGACAGAGAGAGACAGAGCATGAATGGGGGAGGGTCAGAGAGAGGGAGACACAGAATCTGAAACAGGCTCCGGGCTCTGAGCTGTCAGCACAGGGGCCCGATGCGGGGCTCGAACTCACGGACCGCGAGATCGTGACCTGAGCCGAAGTCGGCGCTCAACCGACTGAGCCACCCAGGCGCCCCTCTATTAAGACATTTTAATCCCATTACTATTTTCTATTCAGTGGCATTAAAATTCCTTAATTTTCTTTTTTATGTCCATGTTATTGAAATTATTTTATAGATATTGAATATTTTCTGCACAAATTTTACAATAAAAATTTTTCCTAACCTTAGCTTCTCCAGGCTACTACTAACACCAATATTTCTCAGGTCTCTATTGATATATTTTCAGTGCTACTAAGTCTTCATTTTATTATTTGTAACAAATTTAATTATATGCACTTTAGCCAATTGAAGGGATTTGGAGGATTGATAATTTCTATCAGTAATATTTATTACAAAATAGTTGACTAGTTAACCTGTTAGAAAATTTTAAGCAACTTTTCTCACATTACAGAATCAATTTATGAGTGGTTTCGTTATTGATTACTACCAATACTGAATTCCAAATCACTTTGTTTACCCTGAACTAACAGTCCATTCTACTGGATGATAAAAAGGACACATTTGGGTCAAGGTAGTAGACTAAAAACGCCCAACTTTCTTTCCCAAAGGTCAAAAGCACCTACCTGCATAAACAACTATATTGGGGAAAAGCTGGATATGTAAGGTGTGAGGGGATTTTAGAGGTACTTTGTCAGGAAGAGGACATAATGATGTTGTAGTCACTTCTGAGTGGGAATTACATTATAGGGGCACCATCGTGGCTCAGTTGGTTAGTGTCTGAATCTTGATTTTGGTTCAGGTCATGATCTAGGGTCACTAAATTTCTAAAGGACAGAAACTCATCTTAGACTTCTCTATATTATTTATATTACGTGTTAGGTCCTCAAATTAATACAGTATTTTTGAGAGAGAGAGAGAGAGAGAGCGTGCGCACGCACAAGCTGGGGAGAGGGGCTGGCGGAGAGACAGAATCTGAAGCAGGCTCCATGCGCATGGAGCCAAATTAGGGCTCAATCCCATGACCCTGGGATCATGACCTGAGCCAAAATCAAGAGTTAGACTCTCAACCAAATGAGCAGCCCAGGAGCCTCTAGCATATATTACCTATTCATCAATTATATAATTTAAGTTAGGCTCTCATTACGTTAAACATATTAATCAGTATGTTTTTTCTTCACATACCTTTTCTTTCATAGGCTTTATTTCTGCCTCATCCACCTTTCTTTCCAGTTGGCTTTCTAGCTTTTTAATTTTCTTTTGGAGTTCTTCAATTAAACTTTGTTTATTATCTAACAGAGATTTTCCCTAAAATATAAGATGTATTTTTACATTTTAGAAGTAAAAAAGTACCAAACAAAATACACAATAAATAGTCCAATTATAGAAACTTTTGAGGCTATAGCTAACCACATTTTCTAAATGCACTACTGACGCACTATGGATGCTTCTGCATTTTAAAGATAGGCTACTCTAAAACAACAAATACAACAGAGGTCACTGAAGGAATTAGCCACATTAATCAAAGTGATCTGAAAGTTGTTTCAGCAAATAGGTGAAATTAAAAAGTGGGAATAAACTACCTACATATTTTAAATAAAAGACATTATCACAATTAAACATAAAATTACCTGTAATCCACTGGTCAGTCTTTTAATTTGCCTTTTCAGTTCATCATTCTCTTGATCAATTCCATCTTTCTCTCTAAGCATTTTATTATAAGCTTTTTGTTTTTTTTGCAGTTCATTGGTTAAGTCATTCAAATTATCAGTTAATGAGTTTTCTCTGTTTTTACTTGTTTTAAGAGCTTCTTTCAACTTTAAAAGATTTTCACTTAAGTCTTCAATTTGTGACTAAAACAAAGAGAGGTTTAATTCATGAATCTTCATCAAGTATCAACAATAAAATATAATACATCTATTACTTATTAAAAAGAAAGTGGATCTAAATTTTTATTGAAACAAATTATTTTTAATAATACTTATTAAAAAAGGTTTAGTTAATGCTTATAAAATTAAAACTTACTAAAAGTAAAGTTTCAATCTGAATTTTTAAGGTCGCAGGGAAAAAAACCCCACTAACTACATATATTTTTCTGTCTTCGTTTCAAATGAACCAAGTCTCTTTTGAGAAAAACAAAACATGAAGAAACAGTCTAAGGCAATTCAGCTTCAGCAAACACCCAGAAACAAAATTTTATCAAATAAGCAAAGGTTTTATTATGGTGGAACTGATTTAAAGGAACAAGGACATATGAATGTACATGGCATTTAAAATGCCAGTATAAAACAAAATCTCTAACTTGTAGTACTAACCCACTTTGTAAAGACAGGACATAAAAGGGTAACTTGCAGTGCTTGACAGTATGTTGAAGCCACCCACTATACAGGAGTTCCCAGCTGTCCCATACAGTAACAGCGATAAAAATACTGGTACTTAGTAGGTTTTGTTGGATAAACTACTACAGGTCAAAATTATTACCAATAACACTAACAAGAAATTTAGCACTATTATAATACAGTTAGAAGAAACATACACTGTCCAGGAGAAGTCAGAAAAGGCTTCAAGAAAAAGGACTTTAAGACTGTTAAGGATTCAGAGAAGATGACATTTCAGGCAAAGAGGTATTGAGGAAGAAATCAACAAAGGGGTATTCCTGTTTATATATTTATTTACTTAATGGGTTTTTACTGTCAACTATACTGATAATCTTGATAGGTACAATGAGAGATTCATTGTACCTATATGTACCTATATGTACTCATTGTACATATAGGTACAATGAGAGAGAAGGACGCCTGTCTGGCTCAGTCAGAAGAGCATGTGACTCTTGATGGTGATCTTGGTCCTGAGGTTTTTTTAAAAAATTTTTACTGTTTACTTATTTTTGAGAGAGAGCGAATGCAAGCAGGGGAGGGCAGAGAGGGAGGGAGACACAGAATCTGAAGTAGGCTCCAGGCTCTGAGATGTTGCACCGAGCCTGACCTGGGACCTGAACTCATGAACTGTGAGATCGTGACCTGAGCCAAAGTCAGACACTTAACTGACTGAGCCACCCAGGTGCCCCTCAGGGTTGTGAGTTTGAGCCCCATGATAGGTAGAGAGATTACTAAAGAAATAAACTTAAAAACAAAGCAAAACAAAAACACCTAAGTAAAATCCAGTCCCTACACAATTTAATGGTGGTGAAGAGCACACACAAGTAAGTCGAGAGTAAATCAAAATTACAAACAAAATAAAACACAATTTTTATATTTTTCACGTTATGCAGAATATACTCTATGAAACTTTATGTAAAGAAATTTAAAAACCATTATGAAATACATGTGTTTTGTAAAAATAATCTTAAATCACCAAATCTAATGCTCTATCATGTTTGAAAACAATAAAATACATAGCCAAAAAAATACATATTTAACTTCAAAAAAGCCTTCAGAGTTACACAGCTCTATGGATTAAATGTCAAGGACTATATAATCTCCATAAACTATTTCAGGGAGAAAAAAAGGAAAGCTAATTAACTCATATTATGAACTAGTAAAAAATTAGAAAAATTTGATGAAGCAAAAGAAATAAAACAAGGAAATCTACATACATATCTCATCAACACAGAAACAAAAATTCTAAGTAAAATCTTCGTTAATTCTATTAGGAAGAAGTAGCTAATAATGGTCTATTTTTGCTAATTTCCAAGATGACCATCAGTGTGAGAACAATGAAGATTCTTATTACTCAAAAATGTATGTTTATCTATCTATCAGTAATTCATTAGAATAAATTCTCTATTCATTATCAAAATTGCTATATATCAAAGTGGATCCTCTTCTAATAGTAATTATAAGGAATTTTGTTATATTAATGAATGTGTTGACATTCACCTTTAGCTCTTTAGTATGTCGATCAACCATTTGTTGAACATTGAGGTTTGCCTCTTTCTGAGAAGTTGCAGAAATAATACGTTCTTCAGCTGCTGCTGTCATTTCTGTCCGGAGTTCCAAAAGTGCTCGACTAAGTGCCTGAATATTATAACATATACACTTTTTTAGAATATTTTATATGAACAACGCATAATACAAAAAAATTAACATGCATCACTTTTAACTATTTTCCTAAAATGCCATGTCTTTACGCAAACATAATTCACAAAGAGTCCAACTTTTTCAAATGAAATTTCTATAATAATTGCACTCAATTCTTTTCAAACTGCATGTGAGTTCAAAATCTTGACACTAATTTTGAGAACCAATATTAAATCAAGCCATTTGTGCTATAAAAGCCGTATGTTTTGTTTTCAGTATACAAGTTTGGTTGTTTATTTATTTATTTTTTAGTGTTTGTTTATTTTTAAGAGCGAGAGAGACAGAGCAGGAGTTGGGGAAAGGCAGAAAGAGAGGGAGACACAGATTCTGAAGCAAGCTCCAGGCTCTGAGCTATTAGCACAAAGCCCAACATGGGGCTTGAACCCACGAACCATGAGATCATGACCTGAGCTGAAGTTGGATGTTTAACTGACTGAGCCACCCAGGTGCCCCCCTTCAATATCCAAGTTTAGATATTTATCTGAATTACTTAGTACAAGTGAAATTAATGGAATTTATATAGACAAGTAAAATGATAGGATTAGAAGAGACTTGAAATTTGCCAATAAATTTCACAAGCTAGCACAGAAATACAGTGGCACCTTCTAAAACAATTGAGTATCTCAAACCTGAGATAAATTTGAAAAATACCTCAGACAATCCGCTGACCAACTGCTTCTCAAAAATCTATTTCTGTGACTTCCTTCTTTAAACTTTCCTCCTCACTGTCATTATCTCCCTCATACTCCCTAAAATTGTTCAATCATTCAAAATATTATTCAAAATAGCCTCAGTAGCATAAAATCCCAGTTAGAAAAGGAGAGAAAATAATGGGATTAAGACTTCCCCTTATTTCCTACAGATAACCCACAAATCAAACTGATGACAACATACAAAGAAACTGGGCTATATCTGTACTTTAAAACCCCACCAAAAGGCGAATATCCTACTTAATAGCATAAGACAAAGCTCATATTTTTTAGTACAACAGATTTATATATATAATCTTTTACAAGTCTTTTTAAAAGCAATCTATTACCACATATATTCCCTAAATATTGACAATACTCTGTTGTTACTTACTTTTTGTTGTTTCTCTTTCAAGGCTAACTGGCTCTTTAGCCGTTCTACTAGATTTCTCATTGTAGTTGTTGGAGCTCTTGAATTTGCTTCTTTTTGAGCCTGAAGTTCAGATTTTAAACTCTGTGACTCCTTTTGTGACTGGGCCAGAAGACACCTTAAATCCTCTACTTCTGCTTTCACTTTTTTCACTTCATATGCATGGTTTTCTTGGAGCCTAATATAAGCAAACATATGTATTTAATGGTGAGGTTGCTGCAATTAACACTCTGATGGATAGGAATTTTGTAAAGAGCAAATATTGGGTCCTAAGTATCCCTACAACCTAAGTCTTAATTCAAATCAAAACAAGAACAATTCTTTGTTCCACTTAACCCTTAAACTTAACATAAAATAGACTTTTCCTTGTAGTTATTTACTATTTTTGGCAACAACTGCATCAAGTAATTTTGTACCTCTAGACAATATAAGGAACAAAATAGCACTTTAAATACTATGTCTCCTGCAAGATGTAACAAAAACTGAAGTTACTACAAATAATTATCAAATTATGAAAATATGAGGTCTTACTAAAGTAAACACACAGGTCTATAATTTCTTAAGACACATTAAAATACACATATCCATGTGCACACAGAATAAAAGTACAGTTTTAGTTTAAAATGACAATGGTAAAGTACAAAACAACCACTCAAGGATTTCATGTGGCAAAAATTTATATATATACAAGGTATTTCAAAAGATGATTATTTTCTACACTCAGGAATTAGATTCAAAAGCACAAGCAATTTTATACTCCAAAACATGACAGAAACTTACCAAAAATAACATCTCATGTAGAAAATTTAATACAATGGGGGAAATGAGATTGAAAAGATACCAAATACTATTGCTGGTTCTCTTTTTCTTTCAGAGAGTAATTTCTTAAAAGTGGTAGCTTCTTAATAAAGCAAAAGTAGTGTTAATATTGTCAGAGACATCTTGGATAAGTAGGTTAAGAATATAAAATTGTAAGACTTTCAGAGCTGGAATGGAATTATAAAGTCAAGTAGTTCAACTTTCTCATTTTTTTCAGATGAGAAATTGAGGTCCACAGAGACAGCTGTTAGGTAGAGGCTAGACAAGAGCAGTGCTTAAGGAACACCCTGAGGCAGAGTCCCAAGTCCTTGAAAGGGAATGACAGAGGCCTGAAGTGGAGGCAAGGACCACAATTAAAAGAAAAAAAAAAAAAAAAAGAACACATTATAAGCCAGAGTTCAACATGGGGGCTTTGTGGCTTCAAGACCCTGGGCCTGATAGATCAAGAGCCACAGGTGCAGAGAACATGCACTCTCCTCTTCCACCTCTGCCCCAGGGTAACCCTTAGACTCACTATAATGCATAGATACCCCTACCTGCCTCTACTCCTCCTCGACCCACCTGCCACATGAAGGTTCTGGTGCAAACGTTACAGGGTCAGACTCCCCCTCCCAAACTGTGGGAGGAGTTTCCCAAATGATGGGGCTTCTCCCAGCCCAGAGAAACCCAATACTATCTAATTCCAAAACAACCTAGGGGCTTATTCCACCTCAGGGAACCTACCCACTCTCCTTTCCCACCTTGGAGTGTACTTTTACTTTAATAAACTGCTTTGTGCTTGCTACTTTCCTTCTGGACGTTTTTATTCTGAGCACTGATCCCCACGTAAATCTTCTCACGGGCAATCCAAGGACCTAGGCTGCCATTCGCACAATGCAGACACTCTCTCATTCCTAACATTCTACAATGATTACAAAATACACTATAAACCTATTTTAGATCTAAAATCTATATTCTGATAAACTGGTTGAACGTTTAAAATCTCTAATAGAGCAAATGAATGCTGTCACTATGATTAATTAAAAAAAATAATTTTTCATTCAACAAATATTGAACCTCTGTTATGTGCTAGAAACTGTTACAGGTGTGTAAACAAAAGTTCCATATTTATATGTTACTTTACAATTTTCAAATTACTTTCACATACAGTATCATTTGGCCTTCATATAGAAGGAGACAAGGTCATTTCTATTTTATAGATGATTAAATGGATGCTTTAATTAAAGAAGTTAAAAATGAGAGTATAGAACAAGAATCATGAGTTGGCTCTTGGGCCAGATTAACTAGATTCAAATCGTGGCTTATCTATCTCCTCCTAAGGCATGTTACTGAGCATTCCTGTGGCCTTGTTCCCTATATGAAAAATGGAGAGAATAATCTATGTCATAATAGTCCTGAGAATAAAATGAGATGAGATAATACACATAAAGGTTTTAGACCATGCATGACACAGCAAATGCTTACATTTATCCTCATTCTATCATTATTACCATTTGCCTGTTTTTATAATACATTCCTAAAACTTACCGCAATTTGGTATTTTCAAATTCTTTGATTTTTAATTCAGTGATTTCTTTTTGTCTCTCTAAATCTTGAGATACTTCTTTTAGTTTGGCTAAAAGTGAGGAGAGAGAATCATCTTGTTCTGCTACTGTCTGTTCCATCTCAGCCAGACGAATAAAATGCTTGTTGGTAGGAACTGGAGTAGGGGACTGTTTTATTAAATCCTAGGAAATATGAATAAATTAGCCATGAGCATGTACAACCCAATGCCATACCTATTCCATAATTTTAATTTGGTTCCTCAAATGATTAAAATATGATTTCTAATTTAAATTTAATGATTTACTAGCCTATGAAGACAAGAAATACAGATCTTATTCTTTGTGGTCCCAATATTGAGCAAAGCATCCACATGTAGTGGACGATCAATAAATGTTGACTGAATTCATTAGCTAAGGCTTAAGAATGCTAAGATATGTTCAGCTCAGGTCGTGACTTCACACGTGTGAGTTTGAGCCCCGCATCAGACACACACTGACAGTGCAGAGCCTGCCTGGGATTTGCTGTCTCTCCCTCTTCACCCCTCCCCTACTCATGTTTGTTTTCTCTCGTTCTCTCTCTCTCTCTCTCTCTCTCTCAAAATAAGTAAACTTAAAAAAAAAAAAAAAAAAGAATGGTAAGATTTCCATGTTAGGAGATGAAAGTTAGGTCAGTTCACATATATAGAAGACAAAGATCAAAGGAAGCAAGTATTAATTGAATTCAGAACATGAAAAGCAGTTACATATTGGTAAACTTACGGTGAACAGAATTGAAAAGAAAGACTGAAGTTAGATCATACAAGGCTTTGAGCACATGGCTAATAAATATAAACATGATTTTGTAGGCAGTGGTGAGCTACTAAAGACGTGGATGTAGGGGGAAAAACGATCAGAGCTGTGATTATTCCAACACACATAGGATGGCTTCTACTCAAAAAAAAAAAAAAAAAATCATGAGAGCTAAATTTTCAATTATATGGTCTCAAAAATCAACAAAGAATAGAACAGGGGTGCCTGGGTGGCTCAGCCTGTTAAGCATCTGACTCTTGATTTCAGCTCCAGTCATGATCTCGTGGTTCGTGGGATCAACCCTACATCAGGCTCTGTGCTGACAGTGTGAAGCCTACTTGGGATTCTCTCTCTCCCTCTCTGCCCCTCCGCCTCCACCAAAATAAGTAAAAATTAAAAAAAGAAAAAAAAAAAAGGATAGAACAAAGTTCCCAGAATCTTACCCAAGCTGTTTGTTTGAATTTATTGAGTGAACTCTCAGCCTGTAGTTCTAATTTACGATGAAGAATATGAAGGTCTTCTTCATGTTTCTTAACAATTTCTCTTTGCTCCTGTTTATAGCAAATCAAAATTGTGTCATAAACTATTAAATAAATTCACATTCTAAAGATCTTAAATATCTTATTACCTTTAATCTTCCAAAATCCCTATGAGATAGGGAAGGAACATTACCTGTATGGCGTACATATAAATATATTTACACCAGTATTTATTCCCCTGGTACATATTCATATTGGCAAATCCAGCCTTAAATCATAATTTATTCTTAATATTAGAATAATATGTATCCATCATCTTTTAACTTGTTTCTAGAAAATTTTTTAAATGTTATAGATTTTCCTATCAACATTCTAGCAAATCAGATTTCCACTGACTGCTAACTAGTGTGATAGATTTCATTCTAACTTATTGCCTCAATCTTTACCTATAAACTCCATTGATATTTTTCAAAATCGTAACGGTTTCACCATGACAGCTAGTCCTGGTTTAGTCAGTCATAAGAGAAAAATACACATTTACAAACTGCCAGGTTTACTGACAGAGCTTTAATCCAATCATGTGAAAGTAAAAATTCCTAAATAGAATCACTTGAAAACAAGAAACTACCACTTCAGGGAAGAATAGTATTTGGCATTTGACTAAAAAACATAATAAAGAAAAGAGCAAAGCATAATGTAATAACATACCTCTCTTGCTTTTTCCAGAAGATGTTGGTACTTCTTTAACACTTCTTCCTTTTGGTTTAACCTTGCCTGCATATTTGCAATGGTCTGCTGAGCAATTTTCAGTGTGTGATGTGATTTTGGTTCTACCTCTTTTCTGCCTAGTTCGGCTATAAGCTTTTCACGTTCTGCAGTGGCAGGCAATCGAAGCCTTAGTTCAGTGATGACTTTGTCCCTTGACAGAATATTTTGCTCTGCTAACCGTAAAGCAGATTCTTTTTCTTTTAGCTTCTGCAATGATCAAATCATAATAAAATTATTAAAGTATATATTTTCATTTTAGAATGCTTCATCTGAATTTTGGTCAGATTAATTATAAGCAAAAAAAAAGGAGTTTCACTTTATTTTTCACATCATACTTATATTAGTGATATACTGATATTAATAAGGTTATATTTCTTATATTTCCATGTGGCAGCACACTTGTCTGCATGCACATTTATTTATAAGATTATAATGTGTTATAAACTTCACTGTTCACTTTATTTAGCTCTTGTAATTTTAGAATGAGAAATGTGTGTGGTGGTAGTAGATTTAGAAAGGAAATGTAATAAATCATTTCTTTTAGTTTGGCCCAATAACTATCAGAGCCCCAGAAAAGTAAGCCATAAAAGTCAGCTGAGTATAAAAAAATTGGAACTTTAGTGGCCTAGGTCAATGAATCACCATTATAAAATCTGTAGCTTATTAAAATAAAATAGGAAAAATGTTTACTCTTCTGTAGGATTAAGGCAGATATTTTAAATCAAATAACTCAGTGGCAATTCACATAAGTGACAAATCCTACAATTACTGAAAAAAACTGTTTCAATTGATTAAAAATGTACTATTTACAATTTTTTTTACCATTTACAAAATTTTTAAATGTATTTACCATTACTATGTTTAGATGCAAACCAAAATGAAAATCATCTTCAGTTTACATTTTCTGTATGATGTAATAAAGAGATTTGATCACATATTAATCAAATTTAAGACCCAGATTAAAGAAATAATTTCTAGCTCTCTTGCAAACCTTTTAACCACCCATAAAAGGAATGAACTGAAACTGATTCAGAGCATACAGCATGCACTTCAAAATAAAACATAAAAATAAACAAGTATGAAAACAATTCTTGATCATATAGAGAAAAGGTAATATATTGCTCATAAAACTACAAGATGCTTTTTGTTTCCTTTCATGTTTACTACTACTCATCAGTGAGTGACAAGTAGTGATGAAATGATTCACATTAACCCTATCTGGTGTTCCTTATAATAATGCTCTTTATTAAGAACATTATACTAGAGTAGAAAAGAAGATTAGAGTTAGCAACAGATTCATGATTCTATGCTTCAGTCCTGTTAAAAAATATTTAGAAAATTCTAGAAACATACCCAATAATACACTAATAAAAATGCAAATTCTTATTACCTCTTCTAGTGATTTACAAGTTGCCCGTGTTTCTAGGATTATTCGAACATTTTCCTTAATTTTTCTTAGAGCAATCTCAAGTTGATTTGGAAGGGGCAAACTAGGGTCTGGCAATGATCCTGTCGCCTCTTCAAACTATTAAGAAATAGCATTTTTGAGAAAAAGCAGTTACATCACTAAGAATAATACTGTTACAACTATAGGACAAAACATGGTTAAACCTCACTTATATTTGAAATAAAAGAAGGCAATATCAATAAAATTTGATTGGACTTTAAAACCACTTCTGTGGGTTAACACTATAGGCCATGCTATAGAGTAGCAAACAGAGTTAATCATTCATACCTTTTGTGCTGCTTTTAGTATTTCATTTTGCTGATGGTCAAACATGTCTAGTTGACGTTCTAGCTCAACTTCTCTTTGATCCCAGGCCATCTGCCTTTCTTCATGAAACTATCAGATACACAGACATTGACCAGGCATATGACAAAAAAGTTTACATACATGTTCTTATTTAATCCTTACAACAACCCTTTGGGGTCACTGTATTCTCATTTTATGGAAAAAGGATGCAAACTCAGAGAGATTAAGTAACTTGCCTTAGATCACAGAGATAGAAAATGTGACGTCAGGATTTCAATCTCTCCATGCATGCATCCATCCATCACATTTAATGACATGAACTATGTGCTAAGCGCTATTCTAGGCAATAAATAAATACGCATGTAACATGTTACAGGATGATGAGTGCTGGAGAAAAATGAACTTAGATAATCCCTAGTTAGGGAATCTTGATGGCAGAATTTACTGTTGTATACTGGGTGGCTAATAAAGGCCTCACTGATGAGGTAAGACACTGGAGCTAAGACCCAGAAGCAATGAAAGCATAAACAATACAAGGATCTGGGCTAAGAACACTTTAAGTGGAGGGAACAACAAATTTTGAGGCAAGCAAGCATGAGCTTAGGGAATTTTGTCTGCCTCTAAAGTATATGTGCTTTATTCTACACCAAGCTGCCTTCTCCTACTCCATCAATGAGAGCCACTAGAGACTCGTAACTGTGAAGAGTCACATAACTAATGTCAAAATAAAAATTAATTACCAAATAAATTTATGTATTATTTCTTTTAAGTTTAAAACTACTATTACAACATAAGTAAATAAATACAAATTTTTGAATGCCTTAGAAAATAAGAAACAGGGGCACCTGGCTGGCTAAGTGGGTTAAGCGTCCAACTCTTGATTTCCATTCAGGTCATGACCTCATGTGAGATCAAACTCTGCGCCAGGCTCTGCGCTGACAGCCCCCTGGAGTCTGCTTGGGATTCTCTCTCTCCCTCTCTCTGCCCCTCCCCCACTCATGCTTGCTCACTTGCTCTCTCAAAATAAATAAATAAGTATTAACAAAAATAAGACAACGAATATGTTATAACAATAACAATGAGAGCTACAATCAATTAAGAGTATAATGCACGGGTGCCTGGGTGGTTCTGTCGGTTAAGCATCTGACCCTTGGTTTCGGCTCAGGTCATGATCTCAAGGTTCACAAAATGGAGCCCCATATCAGGCTCTGGGTTAATAGCCCGGAGTCTGCTTGGGATTCTCTCTCTCTCTCCCCTTCCCCAGCTTGCACACATGCATACCGCACACATTCTCTCTCATAATAAATAAACTTAAAAAAAAAAGAGAATAATGGAATCACTCATACAATATTCTTATGTTTAGTATCTTAGCAACAAGACCACAAAATAAATATAAAATGAAACCTTGTTTTGCTGCACAATTTCTTCCTCCAGACTGCTGATTGTATGCTCATATTCAGAAATTATATTATTCAAATATTTTATTTCTTCTTTATCCTTGACTAATTCTCTATTTAGTTTAAGCTCTTGAAGACGTAGTTCTTCTATTTTCATATGCCAACTGATTACCTAAACATTTATAAATTACATGTACAAATGTAAACACTGTCCATATAATTATTTCTCCATTGATCCTAATAATTTTCATTGAAATTAATACATATTCTTTGAGATAAAAATTATTCTTGGTTCAGCCACACAGCAAAGTTTACTTAGAATTTTCATAGACTTTTATAAAAATATGTGCCATCTTAACATAAAACATTCTTCAAATTATGTGAGAATGGATAATACTAACACTTTCATTTATTATTTTCATATATGTCATTGAAACATTGGTTTTACTTTCAAAAATGGAAATCCTAAATACTTCTAACCTAGAGATTAAAATTAAGTAGCAAGGTAATTACTTTTCATTTAATGCATACCAAATGAAGGTAAAAACAAAATTATATTAAAAAGTAAATGTGGGCCTACTACCTGTAAATAATTTTAAACAGATAATAATTATGAAGGGTAGAATTCAACTGATAACCACTATAATGTTTATGAATAACTAAAATTAGTATTTAGCTAATATATATAAGCTTTTCTAGAATGTTTAAAGTTCTTTCATAGTATACAATCTAAGCATTTCTACCAAAATCACAGTTTAGAAGAGTCTCATTTTATTTTTACAATTAGACATTCAAATAGCCAAGCCTTAACTTACAAAACCTAAATGAATAACGTAATTGGAATTTTTGTCTTATACAAAACATTTTTCAGATAGCTATTTATTAAAAACTTAAAATTACTTTGTAACTCTTTTGGAAATACTGAACCAAAAACCAATGTTTTACCTTTTGGGCTCCCCTGGCATCCTTTAAAGTGCTTATTAACTCTTCCAGCCCCTTTAACTTTAATTCCATTTCCATTGCTTTGTTCTCCATATTTCTATGCTCTTGTTGAGAAGTTTTCATTTCTTGCATTATCTTAAGTTTGTCGTTTTGTAATTGAATCATCGTTTTAGAGAACTTTTCCTGCTGTGCTAAGGGTAAAGCTCCACTAAACTGTCGTCGGAGAGACTGAATTGTTTGGCGCAGATGTTTTGCTCTGTTTCTCCCCTCCAGACGGGCATAATAGAGAGCCTGTTCCTTTTCATCAAGTTTCTGCTCTAAGCGCAAATTACAGGCCTCCATTTTCTGCAGTTTAGATGTAACTGATTCCAACTTGCCAAGCGCAGTAGCCTCACTGATTTGAAGAGAGACGACGTGTTGATGCAACTTGGCAATTAGTGCCTTTTCATCAGACTGTGCCTGATATAAAGAGTATATATTTATAAGTTTCAAGTTTTTCTAATGACACTTTTCATGGATTTAAAACCATGACCTACTACATAAAATTTAAAAAAGTATGCTATATGAGATCCTATAAAAATCTAGCCTGGCTTTAGATTACCAAAAACTTGTCAAAGAAAAAACCCCAGAATCAAACATACTTAAAATCTAAATCTAGTATCCAACTAAATAACAGTTGGCATATTACTGTTTTGTTGTTTTTTTTTTAAACTTCCATATGTAAATATCAATGCCGGGACAACACTAATGTTGACAATTTTTTTAATCTTAAAAAATTTATAATGGGAGAATATGTAAAAAGCTACATATTAATACAAGAGAAAATACAGTTCTGAAAGACTTTCTCCTCAAACCTTAACTTTAATTAGCGACCAGCACAATGTACCTGTAGGTATGTAAATGTTTTTCTGTACCATGAAAGATATTTCAAATTAAAGAGTTTTCTAATCAGGTTACAATGAACAAGTACAGGAGCTTCCATTTGATACAGCCTCTGATTAAAACCATAAAATTATCCAATATCTAATGTGAATTTAGGAAAAAGAAAAAAATCCACTTACAAGAGCCAATACTGTACTTACCTGATAGTCTAACAGTTGCATTCTGACGGATTCTACTTCTTTTTCCCTGGACTGTTGTTGTATATTTAAAATTTCAACTTGTCTTTTGGCAATATCAGAAATCTCTCTCAGTCTAGGAAATGAAAAAACACTTCAGGAACAATTAGGTCCATTTTCTAAGTAAATACTAGTATTTCAGATTTCTAGATTCTTGGAAAAGCCACTAATTTCCAGCATCTCTTCTTGGTGTGACATACTAAAGCAAAATTTCCTAAACCATTTAATGAAATAATTCCATGAGAGTTCTGTCAAAAAAACTCCATTCCCAACATCCCTCCCCGTTGAAAATTCGTAATACATAGTATTGTATGAAATGTTGAAAAGTTCCAAAGTAAAAAATTATCTATCTATACAGCATTTTCCAAATGTATATGGCCATAGGACTAGTCTCCCACACTTTTTTCATAAGATACTTATTACCCTAGTTTCAAAGAGCTAGAATAAGGTTTAAGGTAGGTTTATTTGACATAATTGTACAGTTAAGGATACAGAAATTTAAGATTCCTAGGTTCCCTAGATGGATTAATATATGCTTTAAATTTACAAACTGTCAGAAATGAAAAAAAGAAAGATTATATGCTTACTACAATTACAAAAAATGGGAGAAGCTTGATGGTAAATTATTAAATTTTCTCCAAGACTACTATTACACGATCACACAGGTAAAGCAAAAATTCATTTTACTTTGGGCTAGAATAATTTTAGTGCACTGTGACATATAAATAAGGTTCCCTTATATTGATTATGCTCATTACCAGTTACATAAGTTTTAAAAATTAAAATAAAATGCATAATTGTAAATTAAATTATCTCAAAAGGTGAGGTCTATGAGGTAAGAGGAAGAATACAAAATGGAGTCCTTCATAGTGAAATGGGATGAAAATGATGGACATTCTCAAAACTATCAATACTCCAAAAAAATGGGTATTACTTTATAATACGCTAATCATAAAACCCTTTTTATAAATTATTTTGTGGTTGACAGATCAACTTATGTTACGGCTCCTATTACGTTTCTACTGAAGTAACACAAAATCACCCATGAGAATGAGTACATAGCATCTATCTCACACACAATATTTACTCCTTAGATATATTTTGTGTTCCAAGTGAATAAACTATTTCCACATGTAAAATAAAAATCACAATGTTACTTTAAGGTTATTAAGTGTAATTATACGAGTTAATATATGTTTAATACTTAGCACAGTATATAGTACTCAAAAAATGTAAACTGAATCAAAATCTGAATTTTTCATTTTACAGCAATCTTATGAAACAAGTAGAAGAGATACTAGTGCTCCCTTAAAAAGGAGAAAAAAACAAGTTTATTTCATTATTTTTTTTAAGTTTATTTATTTTCAGAGAGTGAGAGAGAAATGGGGGGAAGGGGTGAGGGGCAGAGAGAGAATCCCAAGCAGGTTCCATGAGGTCAGCACCGAGCTGGATGCAGGGCTCGAACTCACGAACCATGAGATCATGACCTGAGCCGAAACCAAGAGCCAGATGCTTACCGGAATGAGCCACCCAGGCACCCCTTTATTTTTTTTTTAATTAAAAATTATCTTATTGCTAAAAAATGCGAACCATCATCTATCCGAGCTTTCAGCTATCCATAATCTTTTTGCTGGTGGAGGGTCTTCCCTAATGACACTGACTGATCAGGGTAGTGGTTGCTTAAATTTGGGGTGGCTATAGCAATTTCTTAATATATTTATTTCATTTACATTTATGTTATGTTGTTTTATTTCAGTATAGTTAAAATACAGTGTTATACTAGTTTCAGGTGTACAATATAGTGATTCAACAATTCCATACGTCACCCAGGGCTCTTCCTGACAAATTCGTTCCTTAATCCCCATCACCTAATTAACCCATCCCCCTACCCACCTCTCCTCTGATAACCATCAGTTTGTTCCCTATAGTTAAGAGTCTGTTTCTTGGTTTGTGTCTCTTCCTCTTTTTTTTCCCTTTGCTTTGTTTCTTAAATTTCACATATGAGTGAAGTCATATGGTATTTGTCTTTTTCTGACTGATTTATTTCACTTAGCATTGTATTCTCTAGCTCATCCACGTCGTTGTAAATGGCAAAATTTCATTCTTTTTTATGGCAGAATAATATTCCTTTATATATATACATATACCTACATATACACACCACTTCTTTATCCATTCATCTATCATGGACACTTGGGCTGCTTCCATAATTCGGCTATTGTAAATAATGCTGCTACAAACATGGAGGTGCATGTATCCTTTGAATTAGTGTTTTTGTTTTGGGGGGTAAATACCTAGTAGTATTTAGGGTAGTTCTGTTTTTAACTTTTTGAGGAACAACCATACTTTTTTCCAGTGGTTGCACCATTTGCATTCCCAACAACCATTTGCAAGAGGGTTCTTTTTTCTCTACATCCTTGCCAATACTTGTTTTTTATGGTTTGATTTTAGTATTCTGACAGGTGTGAGGTGTTTTTTCATTGCAGTTTTGATTTGCATTTCCCTTGATGCTGAGAGGATCTTTTCATGTGTCCATTGGCCATCTAGATATCTTCTTTAGAGAAATGTCTGTTCATTTCTTCTACCCATTTTTAATCAGATTATTTGGTTTTTTTTTGGGTTGAGTTGTATAATTTCTTTATGTATTCTGGATACTATCTTTTTATCAGATATAAGAAACTTAAGTTTAAATAAGTTGAATGACCACCCCACTTCCCTCCAAAAAAATATTAGTATGTGGAAGAACTCGACTGCATAGGGTCTTGATTCCAAATTCAGTGCTTTCTGCAATACTATTCCTGGACTCTGAAAAACATGAATCTTGAAAAGTTATTTCCTCTTCAGTATTATTATTCATGCCTGTTAAAAACTAATCTTGTTAGTACTTCACCTTATTCTTACAAAAAAAACAAAAATAAAAACAACCAGTATCAATTCCACTAAGAATATTACCCCGAACCACTGTAATTAGGTTTCTTAAAAATCAACTAGAGTAGATGCACCTAATGACTAAAAAGTTTGCATGCACTTACTTTGACACTTCAACTTTTAGTTCCATTTCGTTCTTCTCTAATTCTAGAATCCGTTGCCTATCAGCATCACTTACTGTCTTGCTCACACTATCAGCTAGTTCATCTCTTAACATCTGTTCCACTTTCTGTGCTTCCAAATTGATTTTGGTAAGCTAAGAAAAGCAACAAAAATGTTCAGATATATTAGTTTTTGGTGAGATTTTCTTCTCAACTTAGATATTACCACAGTTCTCTTTACTTAGCATTAGTCTGGATAATGAATTGAGTGTGAAATATTAAGAATAGATTGAAGAGGGTAAAGAGAGTCAGGAACAGATTATAAGAACTCAGGTTATATGTCAACCCACCAAAAGTCATTTATATTAGACAACTCATAGTCTAATATTTGAATCTGATTTTTTAACATTTGTTTGAAACGTAGTTATACTCATTATGCTTGACTTCAATTATATCATCTATAAATAAACATAAATGAGTTAATAAAATCTTAACATATACTTAGTGACTCAGTTAAAATAAACAAAATGACAAATATGTTTGGAAAAGTATACTAATTCTCAAGGTAAACATTATAAACGTGCCGCTTCATCATTAATTGTTGAATGTTTGCAAACTGTTTTAATTGCCAACCAATTTAATATTTCTGAGCATATCAAAAAGGTCTAAAACTTACTATTAAAATGTAAAGTCCCAAGAGCAGAGATTACTGCCTATTTTATTTCCTGTGATAAAACTAGCCCCCATACAGTGTCTGGCATGTAACAGGCATCAATAAATATTTGTTAAATGAATGGATGGTAGTGGAAGGCAATTATCATAACTAAGCAAATAATATCTTTTTACATTAAATCTAATAATGTAATGCTGATGAAAAATAAGAACTCATTCACAGAAATACCTGTCTTCTTTTTAAATGTTTCAGATTTAAAACACATCTTTTATGAAACACAGCACTATATTAACATTACTTCAGAAATACAAACAAATCTCTTACAATATAAAATGTCTAACATGACTAATCCTTTATGCCAATTACATGATAAAAATTATATCAAACCTCAGCAAATTTGGTTTCCAATTCAAAATTACGTTCTTCCATTTGCTTTAATGAAGTCCTTGCATGTTCATACATTTTTTGAGAATGTTCAGCCCGCTGCCTTTCATTTAATTCTTTCATCTCCAGCATAGTAATTTTTTTTGAAATAGAAACAATTTCACTGTTGGTTATTGATTTCTTTGCCTTATCCATGCTTGATTCATTTCCTATATGCAACAATACTAAGTCAATCACAAGCTGTTATCAAAATTAGATGCCAAATATTTTAGAAACTTTTTTTTTTTTTTTTTTTAACGTTTATTTATTTTTGACAGAGAGGGAGAGAGAGAAACGGAGTGCAAGCAGGGGAGGGGCAGGGAGAGAGGGAGACACAGAATCCAAAGCAGGCTCCGGGTTCTGAGCTGTCAGCACAGAGACTGATGCAGGGCTCAAACTCACAAACTATGAGATTATAACCTGAGCTGAAGTCAGACGCTTAACTGACTGAGCTACCCAGGCACCCCTGGACACTGTATACAAGGATGCAATAATATGGTTCCACAGAAAACACACAAGCCTTATGAATTATGATAGACCTAGATTCCAGTCTTAGCTCTGTTACTTACTGTTTGGAAACTGCCTATCCCATTTAATCTCTCGGGAACTTATATTCTTCATCAGTCAAATGATAATAAAAGTTAGTCCTTATAGAAATTTAGGAATTTCTACAGGGAATCCAGCACTTATTTAAGAGAGACAGAGTAAAATGAACAGAGAACTTACTACAATTGTATGTAATACTCTTTTTTTTATATTTTAGCTTAAATGATACCTTCTTTCAGGTAGCAGTTACATGGAAATCAATTCACTTTTAATTTCTTAAAGAATTAAAAATCACATTTCTAAAAATAGCTTATTTTAGATAATATTAGGCCCAATGTTAGGCTTCACTAAACTACTACACGTCCCAGTTACCAATTTAATAAAACAGCTCTATTTTGTAACAGAAACCTTGAATAACATTAGAGCTCTAAGATCTAGAAAACAAACATACAAAAACACTTTATCTAAAGGAGCAAATTTATTTGAAAATTATAAAGCACAATGCTAGTAAGATAAAATTATTTAAACATCATAAACTAAGATAATCATTTAAAAATGAATATAGAAAACCATTTGAAAAATGAATAAGGAAAATCCTAGCAGGACCCACAAAGATTTTAATATCTGTCATAATATCTGTTAGATATACATGAAGATGTTCATTGAGCACCATAAACAACAGCAAAAATAAGAAGGCCTCGTGATTTAATCACTCAAACAGTAAGATATTACATGGATATTTGTATGTGTAAGAATGATGAATAAAGCAAATATATTAATATCTACTAAATGAATACAGTATATAATGTTCATTATAATTTAAAGTATATGTATGTTTACTATTAGAGTCATTTACATTTTATTTATTTTATTAAGTTTTTATTTAAATTCCAGTTAGTTAACATACAGTGTAATATTAGTTTTGGGTGTACAGTATAGTGATTCTACACTTTTATACAACACCCAGTACTCATGTAAACATGTATAAGGGAATACAAAAAAATAATAATAGTAAAGCTATAGGCAATATAAACTCTTTTCAAAATTATTTTGATGTTTTATGGTGACCTTTTAATTTAAATGTATTAAATGGTACATTCCTAATATAACTTTACACATATTACATGCAGTGGAAAACTTCTAAATACTACCACTAAAATATAGGTATTTAAGATTATCACCAGTCTTTATGGTTAAATGGTTCAAAATAGTTAATGCTCTGTCATAATTTTTTAACATATATGAACTAATCTCATCTACTAACGAAACTCATCTACTAACTAAAAACCAAATTTTGGTAGAGATTAGCATAAGATACTATTCATCAACTGTCTGCTAAATTAAACTGTTAGGCAGAGTTCATTTTTATCAAAATACTTCCTTTTCATCTGATATAGAAAAGGAACTATAAATGAATAACGTATTCACTATTAGATTTTCATCATTTTACATTATCAGAGTCATCATACTTACCTAATTTAGTTTCTTGTTCCCAGGCTTGTTCAACAGTGTAAAGTTTTTCCTTGGTAATCTCCAGTTCTTTATTTATAGAGTCCACTTGTTCTTTCAGGGATGCATTTTCACACTCAATAAAACAGAAACATCACTGAGAAACTACATTATAATTCAGACTAATATGATATAAGTGATATTGACTTAACTTTATATAATATCTCCTAAAACTCACAATCTGGTTTTTTTAAACAAAATTAGGAGCTTCCCTACACGGAATATATACACACATACATGTATAAACACACGTATACACACACACATATATAAAGAAAGTATGTTAAAATAATCAAAATATATCCAATATGTGACTTCCGAATATTAGCTTCTGCTATGTTCACTTTGGCCAAGCTGGAATGCTTAGAGTTTCTCACACAGTTACCGAGCATCACTAGCACACCATCATGTCAGGTGCTGTACTTCATGTCCACGGTGGAAAGAAACAGACAAAATACTGGCCTTCACAGGCCTCACCATTTAGCATCTGTGGGTATCTGTGTGTAGCAGGAGTTGGGGAGGGTATGGAAGGCAGAAGACAGTGAACAGGTAAGCAAACCAAAAACTCTAAGAATGTAAAGATCTAGAAAGAAACAGAGTATGGATCCAGAGCAAAATAAAAGGAACCATATCAAGATAGAAAGGTTAAAGAAGGCTCAAACCCATGTACTGTGAGATCATGACCTGAGCCAAAATCAAGAGCTAGACACTTACCCACCTGAGCCACCCAAGGGCTCAAGGAGCCAGTGTTGACAAGAAGCCAGCCAGAGAGAAGAGCTATGTGTTGATAAACCCTGATGCTCTGATGGAGGACTGAGTTTGGGGCATTAGAGGACTTAAGCACAGACAGCAAAAATAACAGTGACGAGTGGTATAAGATAAACTTGGAGTGATAATAGGGGGTCATACCAGGCAGGGCATGGTATGTCAAGATAAGGAACTAGAATTTAACTTAATATATAATAGGAAATCATTTAAACATCTAAGGAGGAAGTATTTTTGTTGTTTTTTTTTTAATTTAATGTTTATTTATTTTTGAGAAAGAGACTGAGCATGAGCAAGGGAGGGGCAGAGAGGGGGAGAGACAGAATCCAAAGCAGGCTCCAGACTCAGCTGTCAGCAGAGCCCAAAGCAGGGCTTGAACTTTCGAACTGCGAGATAATGACCTGAGCTGAAGTCGGATGCTTAGCTGACTGAGCCACCCAGGAGCTTCTTTAAGGAGGACGTTTTAAACAACCATTCTGAATGCAATGTGGAGAATAAATAAAGGGGTAAGCAGAGAAATCAAAATTAAGAAAATACAAAATCCTGATGAGTAGGGTCACAGCAGTGAAGATGGAGAAAAGAGGACACACATATGAATGAATTACATTTGGGAAATAAAAATGACAGGGGAAAGGAATGACAGAAAGTAACTCTAAGGTATCTGCCTTCATGGAGTAGGTAACAGCAGCACCTATTGAAACGGAAACAACTATGACAGAAACAGACATTCTGGATATGTTAAATTTGAGATCCTCTTGAAACAGGATTTGTAAAATAGATAATCCCATTACAGTACCGAAAAGGCAGACTGGACACAAAAATGTAGGAGTTGGCACATAAATTTAATATGCTCATTTACTCTTTGTTTTAACAAACAGAATACTAACTATATGCCAGGTATTTTAAGCCCTTGAATCATATAAAGAAATTCTGTCCTAGAACTTGTGTTGGGCAGGGGGTAGTTGGAAAAGAAGCCAATACATAATACAATGTTACATAATACATATTACGAAGAATAACAGGATAATGAGGTTTTATTTAGTTTTATTTATTTTTTTTAAGAGGACGTTATGATAAAAAAGAAAGCAAGATAAGGGAATACAATGTGACTTTCTGGTAATGTGCACAATTACAACCCTGTTCTAGATACTGAAAATACATAGGGGGGGAAAAAAGAGGGCTTAGAGGTTTTAACATCTTTCTACCTTTTTTTCCCTCTTACTTCCAGACTTTCAAGAACTCTGGTCTTGCTCCAGATGCCATTCTTATTCCCCTGCCCTCGGTGGGGTGCCCTGCACCCACACTTTTACCACCCACCTCTAGAATCTTCAATTGACCTCTCCCTATTTGCTCTAAATTTTCTTTCCCTCTACCCTCAAACTTCATTGGCCTGTTTAAAAAAAAGAAAAAAAAAAACAGTTGATAAAATAAATCCTTCTCTTGATCCTACTTCAACCTGTATCTAATTTCTTTTTACTTCTATCATCAGATTTCTAGTTTTTCTGTTGCCTTATCACCCCCACCCATTCAGTTTTTGCATTTTCTTATCATCCACTCTCTTTATATTCTGAAAATTGATTTTTACCACTTTTACTCTCAATAAAGTCTACCCTTGGGGCTCCTGGTTGGCTCAGTCAGTTAAGTGGCCAACTCTTGATTTCAGCTCAGGTCATATCTGACAATTGTGAGACTGAACTCTGCATTGGGCTCTTCGCTGAGCATGAAGTCTGGTTGGGCTTCTCTCTCTCTCTTGCTCTCTCTCAGCCCCTCCCCTGCTCTCGCTCTCTCAAAATAAATAAATTAAAAAAAAAGAAAAAAGGAACTTTACTCTTGAAAGGCATCAACAATTTCCTAATCACCACATCTGATGACCTTTGCACCATGGCTCTACACCATTAATAACTCTCTTGAGGTCAACATTTATTAGTTCTGTGTGCCAAAGAGGAAGTACTAAACACATAAAAGTGAATTAAATAGAATTCCTGATATCAAGAATATATTCCAGTAGGGGATGGAGACATACAAACACTCTTATTATGATGTGATATAAATAGCAGAAACAGGTACAAGATAGAGAATATAGACAGAGAGACTTTGTTCTATAAAGAAAGATGCTTCAGAAAAAAAGACAGTGTCTGAACAAAGGTTTTTCTTTTTTTAATGTTTATTTATTATTGAGTTTATTATTTTAATGTTTATTATTTATTATTTATTTAATGTTTATTTGTTATATATAACATTTTTAATGTTTATTTATATTATTTATTATGGGAGAGGCAGAGAGAGGAAGAGACACAGAATCCAAAGCAGGCTCCAGGCTCCGAGCTATCAGCACAGAGCCCAATGTGGGGCTCAAACTCACGAACTGAGATATCATGACCTGAGCCGAAGTCAGATGCTTAACTGACTGAGCCACCCAGGTGCCCCTGAACAAAGTTTTAAACATGAATAGAAATTCACTGAGCACATAAGTGGAGAGCCCTGGGAGGGCTTTCGAGACAAGGAAACAGCAGGTACATAAGAATATATATATGAGAAAAAACACTGTGTCCCAGCAAACTGGTAGTTCAATTTCAAAAACAAATTGTAAAAGTACTTAGAGCACCATAGGAGATGACATGAGGTAAGTGGGGGCTAATCACAAAAGGAATTTGGCTTTTATTCTTTAAGTGGCTGACAGTGATTGATAGGTGTGAAGCAAAGGCGTTGTCCCATGGTCAGATTCATGTTTAGAATGACCATAGTGGTGGAAGTAAGGAGGAGGTAACACAGGAGATAGGGATAGAGTAAGGGCTACCACAATACACATAATAAAGAATAAAACTGACACACTGTCAATAGGGATAAAAATATACTCAGAATTATAATCGAGATGCGGGAAAGAATATAACACAAACGCATTTTTTTTTTTTAATTTTAAGGAAAGATGAAAAATATTCTTTGGAAAAATAGATAAATAAGTTAAAAATTACTCATTGCTGTTATCTACATAATATATTTCTTACATGGATTTTCTTGGTTTTTTTTTTCCTTACATGGATTCTAAAATCATACAGAGGAAGCGTGCAAAGGACATGAAAAATGGGGAAAAATAAATTATTACCACACCTAAATATTCAAAATTTTCTACAGAAATTAACATAATCATCTCCCTTTGGCAAAACAGTAAAAAGTAAACTGATCATGATTATTGCTAGTTAGTATTAATAAATCACTCAGATATTTTTATAGGAGTCATTCAAAGCTATTCAAAATAACATTTGGGTGTTTTATTGAATGTGTCCCTCTAAGCAAGTAAAATCTATGAAGCTAACAAAATCAGACCTCATTCCACTCCTAGGAGAAGATCACAAAAGAGAAGATGTCAAAAGACACAAGCCCCTATTTCTGAAGAGGAAGATGAACAAATCAGGAGCTGGTTTTGCTTGCGTTAAAGGTATGGAGGTCAAGTGGCTAGAAGAGGACGACAAGGGTTCTGGGCCATATCCACAGACTGTTTGAATATGTGATACTTCATCCTATTTTCCTTATCTGTACAGTTAGAAAGGATGGGGATTTCCACAGCTCATCCAGGGTCAGGAAGAGCCATTCTCGGCTATATCCATCCCAAGAAACATAAACCAAGGGGTACAAGAAAATAAGTTGCACTGGGATCAGGGAGAAGAGAGAAGGATGGGTACTTAATGATGCCTCCTCTTTCGGTTACAATCATCTGTAACCTGTCTGGTTCATGCTTCTGTTTCTTTTTTAAGTGCCTGGTGTTAAGCGTCTTGATTCAATAAAATTCTGCAAGTGGACTAAGGAGGATGAAAGGATGAAGTCATTCCGCACCTACAGATAGCACCCAAGAGGAACAGCTAATATTACAAGGTTCAAGGACTATATACACTTACCTCTAAGTGTTCCAAGTTATTTGTTCTTTGAACAAGCATATTATCTTTTTGCAAGATGTCCCTGTATTTCGCAGTCAGTTCATTGTACTGTTTATTGGCCAATTCTAGCTCAGACAAAGAAACACTATTATCTATAACTTTTTGCAGAGCTGCAATCTTGAAAATGGCCATTTCCTATGTAAACAAAGACACACTGAATCAAGTTGGTATATTTTTTCCTAGTGAAGTACTAGCCACTTTTCAGAAGGATAAGATAATATAGCTGAAAGCAAAACAGATTTTAGAATCACTAAAGAAAAGATTTCTTATGTATTAAAAATATTACAATAATTATTCATTTCTTTAGTAGAAGAAATAGTACTATTTAGAAATTTTAAATCATAATAAAAATGAAAAAAAAAGGAAATCCTTTCATAACTATCATAGTAAAATGAAATTCAATTTCAGAAAAGCATAATACACAGCAGCAAGAAAATATGTATCACCCAGAATAATACTACTTGGCAATGAGAAAAAATGAAATCCTGCCAGTTGCAGCATCGTGGATGGAACTGGAGGGTATTATGCTAAGTAAAATAAGTCAGGCAGAGAAAGACAGATACCATATGTTTTCACTCATATGTGGAACTTGAAAAACTTAACAGAAGACCATGGGGGAAGGGAAGGGGAAAAAATGGTTACAAACAGAGGGAGGGAGGCAAACTGTAAGAGACTCTTAAATACAGAGAACAAACTAAGGGTTGATGGGGGTGGGGGAGAGGGGAAAATGGGTGATGGGCATTGAGGAAGGCACTTGTTGGGATGAGCACTGGGTGTTGCATGTAAGCGATGAATCAGAGGAATCTACCCTCAAAACCAAGAGCACACTATATACACTGTATGTTAGCCAGTTTGACAATAAATTGTATTAAAAAAAAAAAAAAAAGAATGTACCTCTGGATGGCTTTTCTAAATTTCATAAGCTTAAAAATAACTTGCCTTTAGTTAGCTGAATGGCAAAATTAGATTTACCACATTACAATTTACCTATTTCTGCTTATTATAGTTACACAGACTAGTTTTGTAATTAAAGAGAAAACCTTTTATTCACATGAAAGAAACAATACTTAGTGAGAAAAATTTTCTCTCAATTAGCTGTCTCTAATAATACCAATGACTTTAGTTACTTGTTTTACATTCTACTCATCAGCTATACAATTATAAAAATTCACTACTCGAAGACTCTGTATTAACACTACGAAGAAACATCTGAACTTTTCTCTCTAAAGTTGACGAAGTAGTGCAAGGAATAACCAAATTTATAAAGTGAGGAAGATAAAGAACTACAGTTATCATTTCTTGTGAAGGATAGCAATGAGGGAGAAATATTTGTGGTAGTGCTTCATGTCTCATTTTGATAGCTTCTTTTCATTTAAGTAAGTACACATAATTCTACCTTACTCTTAGAATCTGATTTCACACATTCTTTGTGTGGGGAGGGGTTTCCTATTTCCCATCTCCTAAAAATATCCAATTTTCAGCTTTCCAATTGTTGTGTACTATCTCCCCAAATCCAGGTCGAATAGTCAGGTTGAACAGAAGAACATTCTAGTTCTTTTTTCCCCTTCTATCTCACACACTCACTATATTTGCAATACTTCAGGAAAGCACAAAAGTAAAAAACAAGTACATTTCTTAAGACTCAAAATGTCCTGGAGCACCTGGGTGGCTCAGTTGGTTCAGCGTCTGACTTCTGCTCCGGTTATCATCTCACAGTTCGTGAGTTCGAGCCCTGCATTGGGCTCTGTGCTGACAGCTCAGAACCTGGAGCCTGCTTCGGATTCTGTGTCTCCCCCTCTCTTTGCCCCCCCCCCCCCACTCGCTCACGCACTCTCTCTTTCTCCCTCTCTCAAAATAAACACTAAAAAATTTTTTTAAAAAGACTCAAAATGTCCTTATCACATGTCCAAATAAAAACAGCTTTAATTATTCAACAAGTTCCTTTTTGCCTCAGGATTCAGCTTTAAGATCATATTGAAAGTAAGTTTGTTAGCATGACAATTTCACTTATTACTATCCTTAAAAGGAACTCAACTTCATTTTAATTTTACTTTGAACGCTTATGCGTTTATATGATCCTATGTAAATTTGGATATGTAAACTGAACTTGTACATGCTTAAAATAAGCTATATAAGACAAGATGTAAAGCAAGGTGTAGAAGAGTACACACAGCATGCAGCTTCTTATGTCTGTTAATATCTTCGAAAAGAAACATTAAAAAGATGATCAGTTACCTGTAGCAGTTAGGGCAGAATGGAGTCAAAGGTACAGGGACAGAAGTAAGATTTCTCTGACTACATGTTTAAAAGATGCAAATGTTTCATATATTCAAATCAATTTTAAAAAAGAAACTAAAAGTAACTATGAGTTTGAAGACAAATGCAAAACAAATGAGCCTAATTATACATCAAATTTATAGTATAACCTCAAAAGGAGGAGAATTATTTCAAGTTACTGTAGAATATATTACCTTGACTATACATCCTATTGAAAGATATTCTAAGGAAAATAAGAAGTATAAGGAAATTAAAATTTTTTTTAGGTTTATTTATTTATTTTGAGAAAGAGACAGAGTGAGCAGGGGAGGGGCTGAGAGAGAGGGAGGGAGAGAATCCCAAGCAGGCTCCTCACTGTCAGCACAGAGCCTGATGTGGGGCCTGCACTCACAAAATCGTGAGATCATGCCCTGAGCCAAAACCAAGAGTTGGATGCTTAACAGACTGAGCCACCCAGGCACCCCAAGAACTATAAAGATATTTTAAACTAAATCTGGTAGCACTGCTGTTGTCACTGCTAATACCAATGCAAGATTATCTTCAAATTAATGTGTAAATATTACAGAATAATTATTTTAATATTAATAACAGATTTCCATGTAAGAAAAAAGTAAGGGCTCCCATTGGCGCCTGGGTGGCTCAGTCGGTTGAGCATCCGACTTCGGCTCAGGTCATGATCTCAGTTTGTGGGTTCAAGCCCCGCATCAGGCTCTGTGCTGACTGCTTGCTCAGAGCCTGGAGCCTGCTTCAGATTCTGTCTCCTTCTCTCTCTGCCCCTCCCCCGCTCACGCTTTGTCTCACTCTGTTTCTCAAAAATAAATAAAATGTAAAAAAAAAAAAAATTTAAAGGGCTCCCATTGGCCAAAATGAAGACAAATAATGACTAAGTGTGTTAGTCTGTAATGATACTGAAAGAAGAGAAAGATGGGGAAGTCGGGCAAACAGGTAGAAGAAGCAGAGTCTATCAACTCTGATTTCTGAAGACTAGTCATTAAAAGGAAAGGAGGAAGCTTTTGTCTTGCCTTTCTAGTAGGAACTATACTTCAAAATAACCGAATAGGCTGGGCTAATGAAGAAAAGCTCTATATTTTATAAAAGAATATCTGCTAATAAGTGTAGAAAGTATAATATAACTAGAAAAATAATGTTTGCAACTCTAATGAAATAACTGAGTCAGGTAACAACAATCATCAGTGGATGCTAAACCCATTATGAGCACTAACAAAGAATTGGTTATTTGCATGGACCAAAATATCACCAGTTAACTAAATCACTTTATAATAGAGATATATGGCTGTCTCCCCCTTAAGATAATAATCACTCACTAAACACGGGACTACCAGACATTCCATCTCTTGAAGTGATGCAATATAAATAATTACTTCTAAAGTACAAAGCATTACTGATGGAGTATTCTTGTCAAAAAACGTTTAATCTGACATAAACAAGGCTTCAAAGCTTTTAGTAAATAACAAACAGAGGAACAAACAAAATTACAAAAGAAAATAATCACGAATCTTCAACATTTTTCACAAAGAGAAAAAAAAAAACAGGGGAGATTCTATGAATATTGAAGACATGAAAAAAAATAAAGGCTTATGAATGTAATACCCAAATACATCACAGGGTCCTTAACTGGATCCTGGGATAACGGAGGAAATGTGAATATGGTCGGGACATTAGATAATGTGAGGCAATTATTGCCAATTTTGTTAGATGTGATAAAGTTTGTGGTTATGTAAACAAAAAAAGGCTTTTTTAGAAATGCACACTAAAATATTTAGGGAAGAAATGTCTACAATTTATTCCTACAAAAAACAGATGAAACAATTATGGCAGAATGTTAATAGATGTTAACTATTAATCCAGGAGATGGCTGTTCATTGTATGATCCTCTCTTCCTCATAACTGAAAGTTTTCATAGAGTAAAAAAAAAAAAAAAAATCAGATGTACCTTAAATCGTTGCAAACGTCCAATTTTTTCACCAACTTCAGCTTCCATTGATATCAATTCATTCTTCTGTTTCCCGTTTTCTTTCCTAAGCTGTCGCTCCAATTCTACTAAAGTAGTATATTGTCTTATGAGTGACTTTTCATTCACTTGTAAGACTGTAATTTTTCTACTATATTCTGAAAGTGTTTTTTTCATTTCATCCGAATCCATCTGAAGAGCACTAAGCAAATTCTGCACAAAGACACGTTTACATTACTTAGTGAACGTAGCTATCTTAATTTGTACAATAGTATATATTGATTTTGAAGGGTTTTTACTCACATTATATTCTTTTACTTTTATAGCACCTTGTTGGATTTGATCCTCAAGTTTTTTCTTTTCCTCTTTCATTGTTTCAGATTCTGTTTTCCACGTCTCCTTTTCACTTAAAATAAAAAATGACAATATAATACACCTAATACTTACAGAAAAAGATAACTTTAAATTATGGAAATTTAAAGTTTTCATGAAATAACAGACATCATAGCTACTGGTATCCGATAACAGAATAACTCAAAATTCCATTCCAAAAGGATTTAGCCTGTAAGTTATATTTTTATTAAATAAATGCAGTGTAAAGAAATTATCAAGTTACTTTCATTATTCCATGAATCACAACTCTACAACTGTTACAATATAACAAATGATGATGGATCTTATAAACAATTTATTGAAAACAGAAAATAGGAAAATAATCAACACTCCAAAGTAATTCTGGAAATCAGGTCTCAATTTTCAGACCCTAGTCTTAAGCTTCAGTGTTAATTTAAATACTTGCAAAATATAGAATACAGACATTATTAGAAATCATTTGACTTAAAAGGTAAGATACTGCTGCCCACCCAAGAGACATTCCAGTCACCAGAAATCCAGTCAGCATAAACAAATTACAGTGACATCGTTCATTCTCTTTGCCACTGAATAGTTTGGACTTGAACATAGGACTCGGACAGCTCATTGGCCCAACTCTGGCTAAAGTGATCTGAGTCAAAATCTGCTCTGCTAGAAGACTTTGGAAAAAATGTTTTATCTAAAAATGAAAAGTCATGTGGAAAAAAAATTGCCTCTTCTTCAGCGGGCATGACTCCATCTTTCTTGAACTCCTGCATCTGTTTTATAAACTATAATAGGAGATAATAACAACCCCTAAACATGACCTACCCTATAATTAGCTTTGGGTTTCTTGTTAGATCACATAATAATTACCCTTCATGTTTAAATCACCTTTGCTCAGGTATTCTAATGACTAATAAGAAAATTTTTCTGTTGATACAGATGAAATAGTAGAGATACGGAGAAATGTAATAGTCTCAATGGATATATATCAATAATGCTGACAGTGATGATGAAGAATGATGCTAACAGCTGACATTTACAAAATATTCATGTGCCAGGACATTTACCAAATGCTCATATCTGAGCATTTCTATGTAACAATTTAATTAAATTTTATAACAACCCTATGAAAAAGGCATTACTATCTCAGAAATTTATAGATAAGGAAACTAAGACATAAAGTAGGAGGAAAGAGGTATGAGGGAAGGGTAAAACAAAATATCTAAGTATTCCCTTACATTAGTTTCATCATTAATAAGAACATACTGCAACCAAATTATAAAGTTTTGTTAACATTTATACCTTAGATATTCTTTATATAATAAACTCTGTTGATGACGAATTACTGCAAATTTTCTGTTATAGTCCTCAAGAGAATCTTCTAAATTTTTTAATTTATTTTCTTTATATTCTAGTTCCTAAAAATTGGTTTAGAAATAAGGATTAAAAAAGAATAAGAATATATTTTATATTTGAAAGTATAAATTCATAATCTGACAAGATTACAGAAAAATATATAGAAGAGAATAGTTACCAAATCCATTAGCAGCTCAGATAATTTCTATACTATTTTGAATATCTTAGTTTAAGGCATATGGAATGAGGCAATATGTTTAAAAAGAAGTACTATAAAATTGGTAACATTATTTTTATCATATTTGTTAGTTTCCGTAACCATATAAATTATCAGATACAATGGCTACAAACTTACCTCCAGTCCACTCAGCCTCACAGACCCTTTTGTGAACTTAACTGTTCATGCCTCTATTCAAATGTCCTTTCCAATTATTTCATTTTATAAATGAAGAAAGAGACTTGGAAAGATTAGCTTAACATTAAAAAACTCATCACCACTACACTTGGTAATCATTTCTAAGCATATATAATATGGCAAACTTGGTGTCAGATGCTATATTTACATGCAGATCGAACACCTGAAATCAGGTCATGACTCTAAAGGCTTTGGCTATGTCCATCACTCCTAGGTATGGGAGTCCAAGTACCTGTTTTGCCACTATGAACAGGTTTTCAGAGTCCCAATACGTGCTCCCTAATCTACCACAATACCTCTCATATGTTTTTTTTTCTATAAAGATAAAAAAAAAATGAATTTCATCTCAAGCAACATGACAATACTGTCATTACTTGTTGACAGTGTCCTACACTGCAGGAGAATAAGTTATAAAGTGCTAAGGGGTGCCTGGGTGGCTCAGTTGGTTAAGCATCTGACTCTTGATTTCAGCTCAGATCATGATCTCACAGTTCATGAGTTCCAGCCCCATGTCGGGCTCCTCACTGACAGCATGGAGCCTGCTTGGGATTCTCTCTCTCCTGCTCTCTCTGCCCCTTCTCTACTCCCCGTCTCTCTCAAAATAAATAAACTTAAAAAAATTTGCTAAAGTTATAAACTTAGAAGTAGTAATATAACATGCACTATAAAGTAATGTTCTAATAAGTGGTAAGGTTGTCCCTCCCTGACTTAGATAACACACAAATTCTAATTTTCAAAAAAAGATTAATTTCCAAACACAGAAACAAGTATTTGATAATCAGAACTCAAGTACAGTTACAAATGGATCATCTAGGAGATGGAAACAGTAGTGCTTATAATCAAAAATGTATTTTCATTTATTTCAAATACATTTTTGTAATTATATTTCCTTAAAAATTTTTTAACATTTATTTATTTTTGAGAGACAGAGAGTGCAAGTGTGAGCAGGGGAGGGGCAAAGAGGGAGACAGAGGATCTGAAGCAGGCTCTGTGCTGTGTGCATACAGCCTGATGCAGGGCTTGAACTCAAAAACCATGAGATCATGACCTGAGCTGAAACCAAGAGTTGGACGGTCAATCCAGGCACCCCTATAATTATATTTTTAATGAACATAATGTTATGGGTATTTACACTTCAAATGAAATAATGAAAAGCACCTCTCATTAGGCCATTCACAATGACCACAATATAGACAGCAAAAATGACAAACAGGGCAAGCACTTCCCTTCCTAATTCACTAATGGATTAACTAACACTTTACAAGATAAAGGGAAGAAAAACATTAAAGACAATTGGGTTTAAAACCTTTTTCTTGTAGTTAACACAAAAAAGGAACAATTCTAATCATTTCACCAAAAAGCTCTGTCAAGACTTTATTCACTTGAATTGCTTATCCAACCAACACTAAATAAAAGGTCTCCCCTTAATTATACACTACTACTTTGGCTGCTGCATGTTATTCTACTATCATATATTTCATATGACCTGTATGTGCACAAGATATGTCAACATGCTTCTCATGCAGATGAAGAATAAATTTCTTTTATTTACAAATTCCATTTAATATCAAAATCTATAAAAATATACCTCAATGCTAATATTCTAAGAACTCAAAAGAATGTATGAAGACTAAATTAAAAACATATTATCAATTACTTTTGTTATTCACATGCAAAATTTTTACTACCTGTAAGATACGTATTAAATATTCATTTTGAGAATTAATAATGTTGGCACTAGATGGTGCTATCTCATCAGGTAAGTCTACTCCTTTAAAAACAACATTTGATCCTTCTGATTGCCTTAAAAGAATGGCTTCTTTTTCGAGATGATCAATCTGGAAAGACAGAGTTCAGAAATGAGAAACACATCTCTTACACCCAAAGACAAATTTAAAAGCAGTAACTTATACTTCGTACAGAATTATTTTTAAAAAGGAACTGTATGAATGCCCTACCAGGCATTAATTAAATTATACTTTCAAATTCTATTTAGAAACCCAGGCAGAGACTTAGAATTTTTGTATTCTTTTTTATTATAAAAGTAGTTATTTCCCACTTAATTAAGAAAACTCCAAAAAGGAGTTTTCTTATTGTTGAATTAATTTAAGAGGCATTTTCTCAGTGATTTTAAAAAAATTAAGTTTCATATTAAGCCTATGTTCATAATGCTTAGCATTTTCTATTATTTAAGAAAAGTTTTACCTTTAAATTTGCTTTTGCCAACTGCTGAGAATAATTTATAGCCTCCTTCCGAGATTCCCTGAGCTCCTGTCTTAATTCTTCATTCCTTCCAGTAAGTTGATCAACTTGGGCTTTCAAATGCAGATTTGCATCAAAGATTCCTTCTGCATTCTTTGATTCTATAGCCTAACATATTTAGATTATATTGAAGAAATGTGAAGCAAAATACTGAAATCATCATTTAAAAAATTACCCGTAAATAAAATTCACATTTAAGCATTTTACTGTTCCCACTGCCAGGTATAACAAAATATGCTAAATCCATTTATTTAGGAATCTAAATTTACAAAACTCTAGATTAACTTACATAAGCTTTACCAAGCATAGTAATTACCTCATTAAAACAATTAACAAACATTTACCTAATTTTAGTAGAGTGGTAGACTGGAAAAACTGGAAGGGAATAAGAGGACTAGGGTTCAAATCCTAACCAATCTCTTACTAGCTCAGCAGTGAATTAAATTCTTTATACCTTACTTTCCTTATCTCTAAAGAGGTAATGTTAGATCTGTCTGCTTCACAAAGTTTTTATACAGTCAAGATGAGATAACTTATATGCAAATACTTTGAAACTATGCAGCACCCGTAAAGAACGAGCAAAAGAATAAAATAGTTACATTTAATTAAATGACTTTTTATTGCTTCCTCTCCACACAGTTGAAGCACAGATGATAAAAATGCTAAGTATGGTAACAGAGTATTATCTAAGAGTGTTGGATAAACAAAAATAACATGTCAAATAGTAAAATATTTTCCAAGAGGCTGCACTGGTCCTAATTCTCCAACAATGGCACACATAAATATACATATACCCCATACACATCTATACAGTACATACATATAAATATATTTGCATTTTAAAGAAACTAGGGGCGCCTGGGTGGCTGAGTTGGTTAAGCATCTGACTCTTGATTTCGGCTCAGGTCATGATCTCACGATTCAGGATAAATTTGAGATAAATAAACTTAAAAAAATAAAAATAAAAAAATAAACTATACATAACAAAACTGCTAATTGCAAAGTAAAGCTTCACAAAGGAAGGCAGAAGACAAGGAAGGTTAAGATGAGTAAAACCAAGTGCAATCTCCTGCTCAGGAGGGTGATCCAGAGTTTAATTTGCGGCAGTAGTTTTATAAAAGCAAGCCTTTATCCCAAGGAGATCAGAGAAGGCCTTACAGAAATAAGTTAATACTAATTCAAAAGTTATACTAGGAAGACAGAAGTAGGTGCAAGGAGGTATTGTGACAGACGACAAGGTAGTCTAGTTAACTGTCTTGCTGACAAATAGCACCATGTTGTACATGGCCTCTTAGTAAAATGAGGCCAAAATAGATGGTAATTAGAGGCACTGAAGAATATCCTGTGGCTATAGAAAGTGACATAAAGTACATAATGCAGAGATATCTAACATATCACTGATTCTGAAGATTTCTTACAGCAGGTAAGGTCATGTGAATTGCACAGAGGGCATACCAATCAGAAAAAAGAATGACAACCCAGGATAGAAGCAGATGAAATCTCTGGAAGTAGGGGTCCTGAGAAGACCAGAAGCTGCGAACTGAAATAGACGAAATTAGGATTTCCTGGGCTATTTGTTCTGTTTGTATTTGGTTACTAAGTAGAGCTTCCCTCAGAAAACAGTTTGATCTTAGGGGCGCCTGGGTGGCTCACTCAGTTGAGCGTCCAACTCTTGATTTCAGCTCAGGTCACGATCTGGGGGTTTGTGAATTCAAGGTCTGAAATGGACTCTGCACTGGCAGAGGAATTCTGTCCTAATCCCTCTCTCTCTGCCCCTCCCCTGCTCCAACACTTTCATTCTCTCTAAAAATAAGTAAATAAACATTAAAAAGATCATGACCTAAGCTGAAATTAAGAGTTGGACACTTAATCAAATGAAACACCCAGACGCCCCTTAAATATTAAGAATTTAAAATGTGTATTTTATTCAAGTTTATGTAACACTCATTAATACCGTAGAATTCTCCAATCTCTACATAGTAAATATAAATAGTTTATTATTTGATAGCTAACATTCCTGTAGCAATGTGTAAGCACTGGAATATTTAAAATATTCTTACTACATTCTATTATACTTCTAAGTTTGTGGTATAAGGTCCTAAAAGACCCATGCTTAACAAGTTAATACAAAAAACAACTATTTAAAGGTTCTGGAGATAAAACTTGGAAGACAGAACCAATGAAAAGTGAATATTCCTTTTGTGGGGGGGAAGGGGATGGTGTGGGGTGGGCAGGCTTCGTTGTAGTGACCTGTGATCTTTCTGGCTGAGAAAACCAGAGATGGAGCCCAAAGTCATAGGAAAGTGAGATGGGAATTCCAGAAAGAAAATAACCAGCCAAAGGGAACTCCAAATTCTGTTTAAAAAGTCTCACAAGTCTCAGGCTGATGTTTGAAACAAAAATGGAGATGATAGAGGAAAATATCAGTGACCTGTGACCTTGGCCACAGCAACTTCTTACTCAACAGGTCTCTGGAGGCAAGGGAAGCAAAAGCAAAAATGAACTATTGGGCCTCATCAAGGTAAAAAGCTTCTACACAGCGAAGGAAACAATCAGCAAAACTAAACAGCAACCAACGGAATGGGAGAAGATATTTGCAAATGACATGTCATATAAAAGGTTAGTATCCAAAATCCAAAGAGTTAGTTACCAAACTCAACACCCAAAAACAAATTCTTCACCCCAGTAAAGAAATGGGCAAAAGACATAAAGAGACACTTTTCCAAAGAAGACATCCAGATGGCTAACAGACACATGAAAAAATGTTCAATATCACTCATTAGGGAAATACATATTAAAATCACAATGAGATACCACCTCACACCAGTCAGAATGGCTAAAATTAACAACTCAGGCAATAATAGACGCTGGTGAGGATGCGGAGAAAGAGGATCTCTTTGCACTGCTGGTGGGAATGCAAACAGGTGCAGCCACTCTGCACAACAGTATGCAGGTTCCTCAAAAAATTAAAAATAGAACTACCCTACAGCCCAGCACTACTAGATATATATCCAAGGGATACAGGTGTGCTGTTTTGAAGGGGCACATGCACCCCAATGTTTATAGCAGCACTACTGACAATAGCCAAAGTATGGAAAGAGCCCAAATGTCCATCGATGGATGAATGGATAAAGAAGATGTGGTGTGTATATATATGTGTGTACGTATGTATATATATACACATATATACATACGCACACACATATATACGTATATATACATACATACATATACACACAATGGAGTATTACTCAGCAATCAAAAAGAATGGAATCTTGCCATTTGCAAACAATGTAGATGGAACTAAAGGGTATTATGCTAAGTGAAATAAGTCAGAGAAAAACAAATACCGTATGACTTCACTAGTGCAATTAAAGATATAAAACAGATGAACATAAGGGAAGGAGGACAAAAATAATATAAAAACAGGGAGAGGGACAAAATATATAAGAGACTCTTAAATACAAAGAACAAACTGAGGGTTGCTGAAGGGGCTGCGGGAGAGGGGGATGGGCTAAATGGGTAAGGGGCATTAAAGAAGACACCCGTTGGAATGAGTACTGGGTGTTATACATAGGGAATGAATCACTGGAATCTACTCCTGAAATCATTTTTGCACTATATGCTAACTAACTGGGATGTAAATTAAAAGTAAATAAGTAAATAAATTTTTAAAAAAAGATACGTAGCAATCACCCAATCAGGAGAAGATACATAATTAGAAGAAAAAATGAACAAAGCCTCAAAAACCTATGAGACAATATCAAAAGGTCTAATGTGTCACTGGAGTCCCAGAGACAATGGGGCAGAAAAAATATTGTAGAAATAAAGTGGAAAACTTTCCAATTGTGACAAATGGCATAAGTAAACAGATTCAAGAAGCTCAGCAAACCCCAAACATACACATACATACATAGATGTATGTGCACACTCACATACCTACCCACATACCAAGGCACATTATAGTAAAACTAGTGAAAACCAAATAAAAGAGGAAATTTTCAAAGCAACCTGAGAAAAACCACATGTAACAAACAGGAGAATAATGACTCTAATGACCATAAATATCTCATCATAAACCATGAAGACCGGAGAACAGTGGAACAACATCTTAAAAATACGAAACAACAAAACAAAACTAACATGAAAAAACTTACGTTAACTAGTCTTTCAAGACTAGGAATAATTAGAGATGTTTCCCCTTTAACATCAGGATCTTTCTGCATTTCTTTAATAGCTTGCAATATTTCTTTCATACCTTCTTCCAGTTGCTTATTTTCTTCAACTAATTCTTTTACTAAAAGGACATATTTTTCTCATTCAGTGACTACCTTCTTCACAATTTATGCTATTCTATACAAATAACAAATATTTCATATACAGAAAAAATACCCATTTGGAAATACAAATGTAAATAAATGTAAAAACTTTTTTAACTAAAATCCAATGTGTGAATAGTTGAGTTAAATGATATACCTTATTAAATTACATGCACATATATATAAATATATACATATTTATATTTCATAGTTGAAAGAAAGAAGTCATGAACATACTTTGCCTTCACTTTATTAAAAATCTTTTAAATTTGTTTTTCTCACTTAACTTTTATTGGACAACAAAAAAACTGACTTATTTGTCATTACAAAAAATCCAGATTAATAACTTTCTCTGACAACGAATAGAGCAAGGCAAACCAAACAGATGAATGAGACAGAAGTCTATGTATTATGGAGACAATAAAGGTTAAAAACAGACTAGAAAACAGAGAATGTATTAAAATCCTTTTAGATCCATGGTTTTCAGTATAGGATAAATAAGTACCGAAAAATAAGAGATAATAGTAACTCACATTTATTCTGAAATTTGGTTATTACTGTTCTACCTCTTTCTAAATCTCTTTCCTTTTCAATTAGTTCTCTTGAAAGAAATTCATTCTGTAAAGAACATAAAGAATAAAATTTATTTATTTATTTTTTTTTACAAACTATCCCAATAGTTTATAGTTTCCAAGTTAAGAAAATTTGATCAGCTGAGGTGTAACACACAAGAAACAAGCTATAGAAACCTAGCAGCAGTAATAAAAATAAAATCTGAAAGGTAAAACAGATGGTGATCCCCGCCCCTACAACAAAAGGGAGAAAAATATAATGGAAGTTTTTGTCTTTAGTACCACAATCTACTCTTTTAATGGTCTGTCTTTATACTACCTGTTCTGTCTGGCTTCTATGACGTTCAAGCTCTATTTCTGCATTTCTATTCTGTGCTTCCTTGATCAATAAATCCTGTGCTAGCACTTCATTCTAAAGAAATAATAAATTAGGCAAGTCAATGATTTCATATCAAATTTACTGCATTTTTAGATTTTTTAAAAACGAATGTGTGTGTATAAATTAGTGTTACACGCAAACAAAAAATTCTTATTATAATTATTATTTTATAGAACTTTGTTAGAGAAGCCATTAAAAAGGCATTAATAAAAAAATGATCCCAGGAATGTAATTTGGAGGAAAGCTCACCTGAGATCTAAGAAATACTAGTTCTCTCTGTAGCTGTTCTATAAGATTTTCAAGTGGATCTATCTGAGGTGATTTTGATTGTGCAGTAATAGGCACAGGATCTGGAAGATTAACTTCAAGTTCACTTTTCAAAACCTCTGTCTGTAAAGGTACTTCACTCTTTCTTATACCTTCTTTCAAACTGGTATCAGCATATTTTATCTGGGTATGAACCTGTTCATCTTCTGCTGTTGCTACTTGTGATTTTTCCATGTCAGCCCTATTATCATGAATTTGTTCACAAACTATCACAGATTTTTGCCTAAGTGATAACTTCTCCATCAAGTCGGAAGCTGTTGATAGGGCTTGTAAAGATGAACCGTTTTGTGTGAAACTAGTTTTCTCAAGAACCTGATGGCTTCTAGACACATTCTTCATGGAGTTGTCAGAAAGAGTATAAGTAGTCATCTATTTCTTCATGGCTCTTCCTACTAAAGGTAATGACTAATGATTCTAGATTTCTTAAAGATTGTAGACATGGTGCTTTAAAAATCTCCTTTATTGTAATCATTTCTGGAGGTGAATTATTATCTGTTACTTGTACGGATGAAGAATGTTTAGTTAAAGAGACCAAAGGATCCACTTCACTTTCTACACTATGTTGAATTTCAGATAACATTCTTGATAATGATCCTATGGTGACATTCTCTTCTGGCCCATTCTGATATAACTGTGGAATACTGAATGAAGGTCTCCTATGCAGCAGCTCTATTTCATCTGAACTCATAATCTATATTCAGAGTAAATAAGGTCTCATTAATCTTTGGATTAACAGGTTATTTAAATTTTAAAAAGTTTCATTTTATTTTTTATTTAACAACTACAAAAAGATGCAATGTCCAAAATAAAATATGGGAGGCAGAAATGAAAGCACTGATAATAACATTTTTCTTCGTTCTCTTTGCCATAACAACACTTTATACTGTTTACCTTTAATTGTGTTTCACTTATATTTTTGAGGCTTGCAAAATCAAATTTCCTTTCTCCTACTCTATTTTCTTGAGAAAAGTTTTCAGTTAGGTTTAGGTCCTCAATGGTTAATCCTACACATAAAAGAATTAACAAATTAGAAACATAAAAGAGTTCTCCATTATTCCAATCCTTTAATTCTTAAAAAGTAAAATCAAGTTCTAACTCAAACAAAAGAATTATTTCCAAAATCCTTGATCCACATGTAGCCTATACCACTTTCTAATCTAGCTTATTTCTTTTAATTCTTCTTTTTAAGTTTATTTATTTTGTGAGAGAGTGTGTGCCAGTGGGGAAGGGGCAGAGAGAGAGGCAGAGAGAATCCTAAGCAGTCCCTAAGCTGTCAGTGCAGAGCTCAAGAACTGTGGGACTCTATCTCAAGAACTGTGTGATCACGACCTGAGCCAAGATCAAGAGTCAGACCCTTAACCAACTCCGCCACCCAGGCACCCCACAGCTCACTTTTAATATTAATAATATGAGAAACTAATATGACTTTTAGCTTCTCTATCATTCTTTACCTATTCTATATTAAAGTGTTTGTTAATAACTACTAAAATAGTTTAATGACATATAAAATAGCTAAGAACCATGAATGAGTAAGCTAGTTAATATGTTAATAAATTATGGAGTTTTTCCTTTTAGAAATTTTTTGATATAGAGACCATGATGCTAAAAAAATTGAAACAAACCAAAACCAAACCAAACCAACCAATGAAAAAACCCTCTGTTATTCAGACACTTGTGGACTTGGGTGAAGTTAAAAAAAAATTCCTTCTCTATGGTCTGAAAAAAAGGCAATGCAATGGCTATTAGAAAACTAAACCAATTATTCTCCTGATACCAAGTAAGATAAAAAAGTTAATTTTTATTCAATAAAACATTACTTAAAAAGAATAATCTGCAAAAAGTTTTCACTGCATTGCTCTTAAGGAAAGGAAAAAATATTAACAGCCACATATATTAATGTAGAAATTACTAAATTCTATCATTATTGATCACAATGTATTGGAATTGCCTAGAAATTAACAGACCAACTGTGAAGTTTTCAAAAGTTGATGATTCTAAAGTTTTCTTTTCACTTATTTTTGTTTATTTATTTTTCTGTTTTTACCTGTTTCAGATTTAGGATAGAAACCAATGATACTCAAATACTTCTCATCAGGCCATTATTTCATTTATTAAACTTGTAGAAGACCCATGTTAATATTTCTAAAATACAGAAGATTTCAGCTCCTGACAATTCACTTTCCAATGATTCTTTTAAAGATTTGGAATATATCTGCAAATATAGATTTGGATATACCTGAAGTTGCAGCTCTTTTTCCTCTTTCTTGAGCCATTTGGCGAATTTTTTTTTTCAGATCAAGTCGTTCTTCCTCTAGACTTTCAATCTACAAAGTACAAATTATTAGTATTTCTTTTTAGTTCAACCAGAAAATAACTAACTGACCATCACACTTGCCTCTTTCAAAAGAATCTGGTTTTCAGCTCTGTACTGCTGTTGCTTTAAGCTTTTGCTATTTCTAAATTCAGTTAAATCAATCATTGTCTTCGGTTCAAGGCCTAAAATAGAAAGCAATACAATTAAAACCTTATCAACAATCAAATGAACTATAAAAACTTCATATAGCAATTGATTATCATCAAGCAAATGATTATCACTTATTTAGCCAGTATCACTAGAGAATGGGGTACTTTTTGTGCAAGAATTTCCAGATATTTGAACTATAACCTTACAAGTCAATATTTTATCACAATTATTAATGGAAATCCTGACAATATATTTCAGGATCAGTCTTCTTCTCCACGTTAGGTTATTATGAAAGTCCTAGAATGTGTTAATTCAGAACAAAAGCTTTGGAATAAAACAGAGTTGCACTCAATTCTCACTGTCAATTATTAACTAAGTTGTAGGAATAATACTGTATTTATTTTTTCGGCTTGTTGTCAAGGGTATAAAAAATTAACCCATATAACATACTTAGTCCAATGCCTGGCACACAGTAGTCATTATTAATATCAATATAAATTACATTATCATTACTAGTCTGATGTCCCCAGCGTGCCTAACTTTCTATTACTGAGTAGACATGAAGATCATCTCAAGCAGTATAAACCAAGATTTGGAGGCTTTCAAATACAGACAATCTGGTGTTTGTGACAGCTGTCCAATTGGCTCAGTCATCTTTAGCGACCTCTAGTTTAAAGTTGGCTGTGATCTGAAGCTGATCAGAAGGCTAACCTGGGGTACTGGCATGATTCTGGGTCGTACTTACATACATTTTACAAATAAATCATCTTTATAAATATTTACTTTTCCTTCCTCTAGAGAATAGTTTTCGCAGATGATCATTTTAACTCTAAGAAAGCATTAACTGGGATTTACCAAGTATAATGAAATCAATATTTCGGTTTTTATTTTCATTTCAAAGTAGCAATTTAGATTGCACTGTCATAATTTAACATTCAAATGAAAAATACTCATTAATGAACTATTTACTGAAATCAATAAACTTCCAAGCCAAATTTACCAATTACTTCTTAGAATCAATAGTAACCTTAAAATACTAGACCAAAGTAAAAATTAAGCAGCATAAATATAAAAGTACTTAACCAGTACTTCTAAATGTCCTCATGAATTTACCTGAACAAGAGCACTTTGCAAACTAACATGGGTCATACAGATGGGGGGTGGTTAACTTCTAACGTGTGGTATTAACTTAGTAGACTTTCAGTTTTTAAACAAGCAATTATTAATGAAGAGATCCAGAATGAATAAAACCCTGCTCCAGGTCTGACCACCCACCATCCCAACCCCATTTAATCCTCAACCCCACTTCAATCAGAGCAGCTCCACTTTTGTATTAAATATTTTTAGAGGATTGATTTGGGAAAAGAAAAAAAAAAAAAAAAACACTCACCTATTTTAAAGTAATACTGAATAAACAAGAAGGAAAACAAAAAAATGACTTGACAATTAGGGTTGATCAAACTATGGACTTAAAAGATGACTCACCCACACGCTCCCTAAGTGCCTCATTTTCATCGAGGAAATCATTGATCTTCAACTCAAGTTTATTGATTTCCTTCGTCAATACTTCAATCTCTCGATCTCTTATTTTAATCTGGTTTTTACAATTCTTTATTTCAATAACAGCATCTTCTAAACCATATATTCCCTGAAAAATATCCAATCTAATTTAAGTATAACATGGTTTATTTGAATAAATTATCAAATTCATGAATTTATTTTCTTATTAAGTCTAAGCGGAAGTACACATATATGTAAGATTTGTGTCATTAAATGCTTTTTATTGTTCTTTCAAAAACCAAATCCAGCAATAATGATGGAAAATGGAACAGCTGAAACTTCCCAGTATAGCATCCTAATAACAAAGTGACTCAGAAAATGACATATAAAACACATAACAAAATGTAGGAAAGGAATAATAAATCAGTGATACTATTAGAATACGTAAGCCATTAGATGCCTGTTTTAGTGATAATTAGATTTAAAAATACCAAAAGTACAGAGTAAGCACTGTGTGTCGGCACAGTAGGCAGCAAAACTGTCCCTGAAATAACTTTTATCAAATAAACCAATGGTGTCACATCTAGACAAGAAAACTAAACTTGCTGCCTCACCAAAGTTGCTTATCAGGGCAAAATGTTTTGATCAAATGATGAGAAAACAGTTCTCTTGCTGAAAAGTAAATGCTACTCAAAAGTTTGAGTAAGAGAACCTTGAACACAAAGCACTTCTGAAGGCTTTTAAAGGAACACAGTATACAGCATAGAACAGTCTCACTGTAAGTGGCAAGAATATTGTAAGCTCCTTGATGGACAAGATAAAAATACATACCGATTCATAATCTTTTAATCGCTTTAGAGTCTCAACTAGTTCTTTATCCTTTTCCCTAGCATCAGCCTCAGCCAGTTCAGCTGTTCTCTCAGCCTCTTTAGTTTTCTCTTCTAACATTTGAACCTTTGACTGAATTTTCATATAATGAGTCTGTTGGGAAAGAGTTGAAGCACCTACAGGGGGAAAAAAAAATTCATGAATTAATAGAATTGAATTGACTACTTCTTCCTTTAAATCCTTGATTCCAATACGGGAAGCAGGAAAAGTGTTGTGTCACTAAAGAAAATCCCTTTAATATTAATTTATAATTTTATATCTTTAAAATAAAATTTGTTTTTATTTTCATGATAAAACAAGTTAAAAAGTTCAATAAAATCTTAGCTGAAAGGTTATGGATCGTAAAAGACTGTAAAACACTGTTTTCAAAGAATGATCACTGTGGCAAAAACCATGAGCTATCTGTTCCTACTGTTGAACCTTTGTCCACTGCCTTAGAGCTTTGCAATTTTAGTTAGACACACAGCCATTTGAAATACAGACTAAATTTCCCCTTATACCCCAACAGCTAGATGTGGTTGTGTGACTAACGGGATACAAGTAAACAAGCCATATGTGTATTTTAGGAACTGTTTTTAAAGGAGACAACTGAATGCCTCTTTCTTCCTTCCTGCTATCTGGAATATGGTATTAAGTCTGGAACTCAAACACTCAGAACATGAAATGGATACTACACGTTAAGATAGGCAGAACAACAAGTAACACGGCACCTGATACCCAATATTTGAACAGGTATCATACCAACCCCAAACTAGTTGCTTCAACTTTGTTTACATCATGGAAGAATATATTTCTGTCCTGTTTAAAACACTATTACATTTGATTTTTTTCTGCCACTTGCAGCTAAACTTCATAGCTACAAAATCTCCACCTAGATTTCCTTACCAAACTGTTGCTTGAGGTTGCTTGAGGTAAATATCGTATTCCTATGATCAACACAAATCATTCTTATCCATGAGCACCCACTGATTTGGAGCACATACTTAAAAGTAGGTGGTAATGGATTCGTGTGGGAGATCACGTATGTTTATAAGAAACGAGCCCTCCTCTCTGGAGTAAAAAGCCTAGATGGAGAATGTAACAGAGCCTGACTCCTCCCAGTATCTATTCTTCCTTCTTCCACATGGCTCTCCACAACATATTTACCTGACTAACCTTCAGTGTGTGTCATATGCCTCCTGCCCTGCCTCCTCTACCTTGCAGTTTGGGATATGGATAGGAGGGGAAAGGTCCATCTTGGATGAAACAGATGAGGGCAATACCCTGGACTGCCTAATTCTACATCATTACACAAGGAGAAAAATAAACTTCTGTCTTGATTTTGCTACCATTTACCAAATCTCTATTTCTAATAACTAAACCTAATGCTGGCCAATGAAAACCTCGGTCAATTTACAAATTCACTTCAGGTATACAGTATACATTAGTAGACACACCTTCTGTGACTTTAGGGGTCATATGACTGTGGACTGACTGAAATGTCATTAGATAAGACCTGTTTCTTATTTGATAGCAGAGATCAACTGCCTCTTTTTCTCCTGGTGGCTGGAATATGCAAAACCCATGGTATCAATCACCCTTTTAAAGCAGTTTAAACTACTGTCAAAGTATAATTCTGATAAATACATAATACACACACACATAGAAATAAGTGTAACAAATGGGCTTTGTTGTTGGCTCAACAATCATATTACATTTCCCTAGTCTGTTCACTCTTCCAGATAGCCATTATATACCTTCTCTTTTCTTCTCTCCTCAAACTGCTAACACATCTTCCCCAATCCTAACTTGCTTGAGAAAAGAGAAGCAATCAATACAGATCCACCTGTTCCCACCATCAGGTCATCTACACAGTTACCTGCTTCTGTATCTACACACTCCACCTTCCTTCCTGTTATTATGGATGAGTTCTCTGTGATCCTAAGGCCAACTACCCCCACTGGAACGCTAGCTCCCATCCCAATGCCTTCACAAGGATATTGCTCCAGAAGTTCTCTCTCTGTCCTGCTTCATCAATGCATCAATTTTTTTTTCTTTAGTGGATCTTTCCTTTAACCTAGAAGCATGATTGTTTCTTCCATTTTAAGAAGAAAAAACACTTTTCCTCATGCAAGTTACTACTCCATTTTTCTCCTTCCCTTCATACAAAGTCTTCAAAAGAGTTTCCATACTGTTTTATTTCATCTCTACCTACTTTCTCTTAAACCAAAAATGACCACTGTTAAATCCACTAGTCAATTTTCAGTGCTCATGACTTATCCGCAGCATTGGATATAGCTCTAAACACGGTTGCTTACTCTCTTCCTTGCTGACTTTCCTCATGTGGTTTTCAGGACTCCACACATTCCTGATTTTCCCCTATCTCTAAGCCTCCTTCGGTTGCTCCCTTTCATCTCCCTAGCCTCTAAGTAAAAGCATCCTCGGGCTCAATCTTTGTTATTTTTCTTAACATTTGTTCCTTTGATGATTTCAGCCAGCTTCCTGACTCCAACTACCATTTTTACACATATGGTTCCCAAATTTATATGTTGAACCTGAGACTGTTGTCCTCCATCTCGACTTCTATAAATACAAGTGCCTATTTAATACTTTCAGTCGGATGTCTGATAAGCATCTCAAACTTAACATGTCCTATTTAACTAAGTACCTGATCATTTCTGAACCTGCTGGAAACCCAGCCCTAAACAGGTTTGCCTACTTCTGTCCTTAACACCCCTATGGTCTATTGCAGATACAGCATGGATCAAATTATATCATTCCCATCTTCAGAAACTTTCTTTGGTGCTTCTTCTCACTTAAAATAAAAGCCAAAGTCCTTATAGTGAACTGTAAGTCCCCATATGACATGGTCCCTGGTTACCTCTGATTTCATCACCTATTACCCCACTTGCCCACTGGTCCAGCCACAAAGGCTTCTTTGTTGTTCTTCAACATGCTAGGTACACTCCTGCTTCAGTGCCTTTACACTCATTCCCATTGTTTAGGGATATCTGCCTGGATTACTACCTCACTTGGTGTGTTTGTTCAAGTATCTCCTCAATGAGGCTTTTGCCTCACTTTCTAAATTACAACATACAGGGGCACCTGGGTGGATCAGTGTGTTGAGCCTCCAACTCCCAGGGTCATGAGATCGAGCCCCATGTAGTTCTTCACACTGAGACCTCTCCCTCTGTCCCTCTCCCCCACTCACACACTCTCTCTCCCAAAAAAAAAACCAAAAAACAAAAACAAAAAAACAAAAAAAACATGTAAAAAAAATTACAACCACAACTCCAACCACCACCACCACCACCATTATTTCACTTACACACATACACACTCCCTAGCTATTTCCCTTTGTGTTTTATTTTTTTATCTTCAGCAACTATGTTAAATCCGTCATGAATTTATCATGAATAGTTTGCATTAATGTGCCCTGGTATAACTATGGCATGTAGTGCTGTGGCAACAGAAGACCATTGATGTTGCATGTGCTTCTACTTAGATGTATTAGGCAAAGCAGTATGACCCAGGGTAGGGAGAATAAGATGAGACATTAAATTGGGTAAGGTTAATTCAAATGTTGATGAGTCAAAGAACTTCTGAAAACTATCTACAATGCTGCTACATGCATCACAATTTTATTCTCTTCTATTCTTTGTTAATTATAAAAAAGGGGATAAATAAGTATAATTAATTATATCACCATTTTTCATTTCTTCATGTAACTAATCTGGTAATAAATGTTAATGTAATTTTCATCAGGGAAAAATTACTGAAAATATCTCCATCACTTAAAAATTTAAACACTAGCAATATATGTAAAGTAGTAATAACATACTGTATAATTTTTTGAAATTATGATAAAATTCAAAAAGAAAAATCAATAATACATATAATGACAAGACATAATAAAAATACTTGTAAAATTGGATGGTACATAAAATAACTTTATATACTTATTCAACATTGAATTACCTTTGTTTCTTTGAAGCTCATTTTTCAAATCTTCAATAATGAAAGTATTTTTTTCCATTTCTTTTGTATATTGTTCCACTTGCTCAGTGAGCATCTTAATTTGACTATCTCGTTCTTGTATACCCTATAAAATATTTTTCAATAATGAATGTTATTTCTTCATGAATGTTAACCTACATTTTAAAAGTAAGGAAAAAAGTAGGTCTTGTGTTTTTTTCAACAAGACTATAGAATATATTTTTTATGGATCAAAATTATGTCTTCTACTACCTTGTAGACCCTCAACTGCACTACGCAGTGTTAGGTACACTGCTGTCACTCTAACACAGATGGATATAATGGCTAACATCCCGGCAAAGGGAGTTCCAGAACTTTCTAACATTAATGGCTTCATAGGACTTTCAGGCTACCATTCCTCATGACCCATCCATTACCATCTTTCACCTTACAGTGCTTCATTCAAAATACTGTCCCTTGCAATTGTTCTTATCCTCCAAATACTACCCAAATTTCCCTCTTTTGGATTATGACCACAGAGCCCAGATGATGAAAGTATAACTGCTACATGAATATATTTGTACCAAAATAAAAATCTTTTTATTTTTTATTTTATGTATTTTAAAATGTTTATTTATTTTGAGAGAGAAGAGACAGAGAGAGAAAGAGAGATAACACAAGTGGGGGAGGGGCAGAGAGAGAGGGAGACAGTGCCAAGCAGGATCTGCACAGTAAGTGCAGAGCCGGACATGGGCTTGATCCCATGAACCGTGAGATCACGACCTGAGCCGAAATCAAGAGTCAGATGCTCAACCAACCGAGCCACCCAGCTGTCCCAAAAGTAAAATATGTAGCACAAATTACAACCGCACTTTTAGCTTTTTTCACATTATACAGGACATTTCAGCACTAACATACGATATGATAAATGTTAACAGAGTATGAAGCTATTTTTAAGTTTATAAAAGTTTTTAAGTTTCTTATTAAATAATTCTCAATCAAAACAATATGGGTATTATCTGCATCAACACAGAAAAATACACAAAATAATTCTATTCCTAACTCTAAACTTAATTCTAATTGTTTCTTGGGACTGGACTTTAAAAGACTTTATTATATACCCAATAGTGCAAGCCACTAAGTTAGACACGTTGACTACTTTAATAAACCAAATTGTGAAAAGGTTTTACCTGTTGTAGAGCCATCACACTACTTTTATCAGCATCAAGCTGGGCATTTTTCAATTTCTCTCTCAGGTTATGTAACATTTGCTGATATTCAATAATTTCATCATCTTTAGAAGACAAAATTAACTAGATATAAACAACATAGGATCTGTTACATAAGAGGAAAATTGACAAATCATTTTTCACTTATGATAAATACTCTTAATATATACCATTAGCATATTTCAAGAAAATACAGGAAATAAAATTCACTTTGAAGTAACAAAGTATCAGCAACTATTTGCGTATCATTGTTCCTTTTGTGTGTATAATCTTAAGTTCAAGTAAGAAATGATTCAAAAATATACATTAAGTTGCTGTTTTAACATTTTAAAAAATTTTTGTTGCTTTAGAAATTCAATCTTTCAACAATCAAAAGCTTCCAAAACCTATCCATGTTATAAATACCTTCATACAACTACAAAAAAGTTTTGCACGATTAATCTTTATGGAGAAAACTTTAAAATGCCACCAAGAGGCATAAAATATTTTGAATTAAGGATGTCTTGTGTTCTTTGCTAGAAGAACCAAATACCAAAATCAACTTATAAATTAGCTTATAAATTTATCACATATCCAATAAAATAAGATTTCTTCTTTTTCTTTTCTTTTCTTTCTTTATTTTTTTTTTTTTTTAAAGCGAGAGAGAAAGAGATAGAGGGCAGGGAAGGGGGAGAGGGAGAGAGAGAATCCCAAGCAGGTCCCATGCCCAGCCCAGAACCCAACACAGGGCTTGATCTCAGGACTGTGAGATCATGACCTGGGCCGAAATCAAAAGTTGGACACTTAACCAACTGAACCAACCTGACGTCTCTAAAATGTGATTTTTAAGAACTATTTCTAAAATTTATATTAAAAAAAATAAGTTCATAGGAAAGCATGTAAAAGCTGAAAAATGAACAGCTTTTACAAATATTTATACATAACAATAACTAAAAGATACATGGTTAGAAAACATATCAATCAATATAAAGGAGAGAGTCCAAAAATAAATTCAAATTCAACAGAAGTTTCGTATATATTAAAAATAAAACTATTTCAGTAGGGGAAAGATAAAATGTTCAATATATAATGTTTGGATGACTGAGTAGGTCTACTGCATCCATACCTCATTCTTCATGCCAAAATTAATTATACATGCTTCAAAGACTTAAATGTAAAAGATGAAATTAGGAGCCACTAGAAGAAAGTACGAGAAAACAATTTTATACTCAGAACCCTTTCTAATTATGATAAAAAGGCACAAAAAAAAATAAACTATATAATATAAAAAGAAATACTTCATGGCAAAAAATACCATAAAGCCTAAAGACAAGTGTCAAACTGGAGGTATATATTTGGATATGTATCACAACTTGTAGCAATTTAACCTGCATATTTGCAAAATAACAAATACATAAAGAATTAATTATAACACTGTTTCTTTTTTTTTAATTTATTTATCTTGAGGGAGGGAGAGACACACACACAACATGAATGGGGGAGGGGCAGAGAGAGAAGGAGAGAAAGAATCCCAAGCAGGCTCCTCACTGTCAGTGCAGAGCCTGATGTGGGGCTGGAACTCATGAAACCGTGAGATCATGACCTGAGCTGAAACCAACAGTTGGATTTAACCAACAAAGCCACCCTTGCACCCCTGAAACATTGCTTCTAATATCAAAAACCAGAATCTTGCTAAGTGTCACACAATAGGGAATCAATTAAATAAATAACTTATCTATAAAGAAAAATTACAAAGCAATTAAAAAGAATAAACCAGTACTCTATTTATCATTCTTAAAAGGCATTAAGTGAAAACAAAGTAAACTGCAGTAGAATACTATACTACCATCTCTCCCTCCCAAATTAAAATAATGTAAAAACTTTTTATCCAGGAATGAAAAAACAGAATCAAAGGCCAAATTTGGCCTGCTGCCTGTTTTTATAAAGATTTATTAGGAAACAACCTTGCTCATTCATCTATCTATCTATTGTCTGTGGCTGGTTTCATGTTATAATAGCAGAGTTTAGTTATACCAGAGACCAGATGGTCTAAAATATTTATTCTCTGGACTTTTACAGAAAGTTTACTAATCTCCAATTGACTCTTTGGGCCTCATTTCCACTCCTACTGCTTGCGTTTAAAATATAGGTTATCTGAGCTTCCCAGATAACCAATTCCAAATAGCCAACAAGATTTATATGAACTGTTAAAAAACAATAACTATGGAAATGACAGCTTTTAAAATTAGAATTACTCATTCAGAATAGCTTCAGACTTTTTTCAAAATATATAGTCATCATAACCCTTAGCTTCTGATATGGTAAGGCCAGGGGATCTGGTTGGGGTTGGAGATTGGGGAGGAGCCTGAAAGGTGTTCTTTGGAAAAAAACTCAGATGATTCTAAAAGATCCCTTTCCTTTCTCCCATTTCCACTGAAAATCAATAGTTTGATTTGATGTGAGAATTAAAAAAACTAAAATTAAACCTGGAACTATAATACATATGCAGAGTAACTATGAGTTATGTTGAAAATTTTTTAATTTTACTTAGAATTATCTATTTTAGAGGACAAATATGTTATGATTTAGACTTAGACTTCTATCAAAAAGTTCAGCTTAAAGTTTAACTCGCTGATGTGGAAGAACTAATTTACTAACAAATAAGCTAGAGGATTCCACAAGAGAGAGCACTTAGTGCTCCTGTAACTAGGACATTTGATGTACTTTAAATATTGCCTAATAAAAATGTCATTAACTACCAAAGGCCTTTAAAGAAAACTAAGAAATTGAAATCAAAAATACAAATGCAAAACCCATTATGTCAACTGAAAAAAACACCTTCCATTCTTCTACTTTTGCATTGACAGCAGCCATGACTGGATCATCTTCTTCATTTTTTGCTTTCAGAAGGTCTGTAAGCTCCTGCACCTAAAAGGCAACAATTATTTCAAGAATTGTTGCAAAATAGCACAATATATACATATTCGTTATATATGCATATTTATACATACATTACATATATACATTATACATCCTCATACGTGTATACACATATACATTACCAATGCACATTCATTATTGGAGCAGTTCTGTAGTTAGAGGCAATATTTAATGGTTTCTGTCTCATTACAAAGGTATAATTATTTGTCATTACTAGAGAACTATATGTTTCAGCATTATTCTATGTTTTACACTAGTTTAATCCATGTAAAAAATGAGCAATGTATTGCTTTTCTAGGATATTTATATTTATTTTAAGGTGTAAAATTTAACTTCATGGCCCACAGGGCTTCTAAGAATCTTTAGCAGAAAATCCCCACATTTATTAGCTTCCCGGATTGCTGTCTACACATTCATTCAGGTATCAACTATATATCCTAAATGGCAAGAATAATGAGGTATACATAAAGGATACCTTGTGTCCCATTAGAGAAACACATATGGACAAATAGATCAGCATGGCAACATATTACAGTATAAGAGAATACATTACAGCATAAGACAAAAATACACATCCTAGAAAGTTAAAGTACTTTTCAGCTTCACACAAATAGTAATGATACAACATGAAGTCTGCACAAATGAGTTAATCTAACAGCAATTCTTACTTGAAGCCGATAATGATCATTTTCCTTTTTTAATTGGTCCATTATATTATCTGTCTGATGTACAATAGCTTTCATCCTGTTATACTCATCAGTCATCTTTTCCATCTCCTGTACAGACTCTTCTAGATTTTTTCTCATTTCTTGATTCTGAACTTCAATTTTTTCATTAGCTTCTGTTAAAGTCTAATAAAGTTAAAAACGTAATAGTTAAGAAACTGAAATTTAAACTAAATTAAAGTTAAACAGAGTCTTAACTATCTGCTGGAGAGCAGAGAATTCTTTCCACTTGATCTACTAGATCCAGAGAATTCTTTCTACTAGGTCTGTAATACCAATTGTTTTTGACCAATTAAATTAAATATAAAGCAAATTCCACCTAAAAAAGTTTAGTTCTTTTTAAGCAATGCCCAAAATAGGCATATAAAATGAATGAATTTGCAACATTTGTAACTTCAAAGATGTAATTTATTTCACGTTTACAAATGCATAGTTGAAGATTTCTACTAAAGGATTTAAATGTAGGACCAAACACTAGATTTACATTATAACAAGATTAAAATTTTACAAGAATCATTGCCTTGAAATGACTTCTATTTTACCTGAATTTCATCCAGATATTGGACAAGTTCATAGTTTTTTTTAGACAACTGTGATCGGTAGTCACTGTCTTCTCCTCTTCTTGACAAAAGTGTTTCTTTTTGAGAATCTATTTGTTTCTGATAGTCAACAATATCCTGACGAAGTTGCTCATTCTGGAAGAAGACCAAATACAGTATTTTCTATTAAGAAACTATCCAGAGAACAAAAATTTCATCCTCTAAATAGGGATCTCAAAACAGATCTTGAAATTCCCAAGGTATCACCACCCTTAAAGTCTCACCTTTTTCTTTAGACGTTTGTTCTCCAGAAAAGAACAGGAAAAATGTAATTAGAAACAAGAAAGGAAATATATAATTAAAAAACAAGCATTAGAAATTAAAACCAAAATGAGAAATTATAGGAGAATGAGATATTATTTTGGATGATCAAAGAAAGCAAGAATACTCATAATCAAACAAAACAAAGAATATTTTGATTATGTTAAAAAGATAAGAACTCCTATAAGGGTAAACAATGCACAAATATTATTTGGCTCTTTTGAGCCAAATAATAAAGAACTTTTAAGATTTCATGAAAAAACAAAACATTTAAAAGAACAGTAGGTAAAAGAAGAGCGATAAGACAGAAATCCAGTTGTACAGTCAGTTAGCAAACAAAGAATGGCTTATAAAACAAAGCAAAATTTACCCACGTAAAGTAAGAGATGAATACAGTACTTGATGGCTTCAACTCTCATTTTCTATTTCCCTGAGACAAATTCATATCATAAAATCAGCCAGCTTGAAAACATTATTAGAAGAATCCAGTTCTAGTTAGAGTATAAATTTACGAAAACTTTTTTAACAAGTATCTTTGTTGAACTGCCACAACTACTAAAATTTTTTACCAACCTCTCTTCTTAATTTGCTGTTTTCATTCTCTGCCTCCTCATTTCGAAGAGCCAACTAAAATAGCAAAAAAAAAAAAAAAAAAAAAAAAAAAAAAAAAAAGAAGATTAATAATAATAAAATTCAGCAGTGATTCAATATAAAACCAGGCTTTCAGCCGATCAATTTAAATTTGAAATCCTCTCTAATGAAGTAGAGAATGATTAACTGTTAAGGATTTCACGTTGATCCAAGACATGAACAATAATCCAAAATTTGTGAAATCTAAGGATTGGGAAAAGTAAAACAGGTTAAGTTTAAAAGCTTCAATAATCAAACTAAAACCAAAACTCTAACCAAAGTTTTGTATACAGATTATCCACCCCCACTCCTGCCAAAATCTAATAAACAGTAATTTTCTGTCCAAAATCTTTAGCATTTTGCAGTTCTTCTATGTCAGGTCTAGAATATTCTGTGTTCTGTTGAGCATTAAATTACTTAGAAATATAAGGCAGTACAACATAATGGTTAAAAAGAAGCAATCTGAAATCAGACTGGCCCAAGTTTATATTCTTCGTCCACCAATTTCTAGTACAATATGAACAAATCATTTACCATCTCTTAAATTCAATTCTTCCGTTTCATATGTTGATGTAAAAATTAAGTACATTGTATATAAAGTCATCAGCACAATGCTCAGTGCATGAAATAACAAAAAAAATTATGGAGTGTTCCTTCTCCTTATATAGATGATTTCAGTTATGACTCTTTTTGTTTCCCAAAACAAATATTATAACCATTATCATAGATTTTTTTCATCCGTTGTCCAAACCCCAGCCCTCTTATGACCTTTCACTTTTCTGCTTTTGCCTCTTATTCAAGGAAAAAATAAAATATCAGTGGTTTGCAATTATAATACATTTAAGTCTATAATAAATAACCAAATCAGTATGTGAACCTTGATGGAACCTTGGATATTGGGTGGAGGACTGTGAAGGGCATTATTAGGCCAATAGAAAAAAATATGTTTATAGACTAGATAGTAGAGTATTGAATAAATATTAAATTTCCTGCATATGGTAATTATATAGTGGTTATTTTGGGGAATACACTTTTTAGGAGAGACATGCTGAAATATTTCAGTGTGAAGTATCATCTTATCTGCAGTCAACTCTTAACTGACGCAGCAAAGAGAAAGAGAGGGAGATATGTGTTTACAAAGATACTGACAGAAGGGCACCTAGGTGGCTCAGTCCATTGGGAGTCTGACTTTGGCTCAGGTCATGATCTCACAGTTTGTGGGTTTGAGCCCCACATCAGGCTCTGTGTTGAGAGCTCAGAGCCTGGAGCCTGCTTTGGATTCTGTGTCTCCCTCTCTCCTCCTCCCCTGCTTGTGTTCTGTCTCTGTCTCTCAAAAATAAATATTCAAAAAAGATTTTTTCTTAAAACAAAGAAACTGACAGGTAAAATAAATGTGGTAAAATTTTGATAATTGGGGAATCTGTATGAAAAGTATATGCATGTTTATTTGATAGTTTTCAAAATAAAAAGGTTACAGAAAGTTTATAACAAAATGCAAAATGCTACACAAATTTGAGGAGTTTACCTACTACTACTATCATCATCACCATCATCATCATCCTTATCATCATCATCAGCTAGGAGGTAAGAAACAGTCCCATCGTTTATGAATTGGAAAATTTTAACAAGGACAGAGATGTAAAGAACACTGAAGCATTTAACACTACTCATGCTCCTTTCTCTTAGTTTGTCAAACATCACATTTTTTATTTTTGTCCTTTCTAAAGTGTTGTTCCTTGAAGCACCTCTTCCTATTCATTAGACATTTCTCAGAGATCGCCTTACAGTCATTTCTATGGCTTCAATATCTATGTTGATAACTCACAAATCATCATCCACACTTTCTTTCATGAATTCCAAATCCATAGATCTCTTTTGTGAATATGCCCACTGGGACCTTGGACTCAACATGTATAAAAGTGAAAACTAATTGCACACCTTCTAAACCCCTCCTGCATCCCTCCTTAGTGGGGCCCCTCTCCTTTCCTCCCTCTCGTCTGACAATCAATCATTCACTACATCCAATTACACCTACCTCTCTAAACGTGTCTCCAGCCCTTAATCCCTTGAGTTATGACTTTAATTAGTCCATCATTGGCACCTGCCTGAATTACCACACCTGTCTCCTTACTATTCCTAGTCCCCTTCAATCCACTCTCTCTAAAGCTGAATAAATTTCAAAAATATAGATCTCATCATGATATTCTTGGATTCAAAATTCTTCATTGGTTCCTTTTAGGAAAAAGAGCAAATTCCTTAGAAACTGACCTGTGCTTATCTCTCCAGAGGATCACAAATGTTTGAACTAGGAAGGCAGGATAGTATAGTGGTTTAGAACACAGACTCACTGAGTAAGTTTGGATTTAAATCCTGGTCTTACAACTTATTATTTCTGTAATCATGGACAATTAATCTTTCTGTGCCTCAGTTTCCTCATCTATAGCATGGGGAAATGTTACCTATCTTATATGATAAGTATGAAATGAGGAATAAAAAATGAGTGCATATAAGGTAACTGGCAATTAGTAAGGATTCTATACTAGCTATTTTACTTATATTTCAGCCAGAATGAGTAACTGTAGTTCCCTGAATTCACCATGCCATCTCTTCCCTCTAGATCTTAGCAAATGCTGTATCTTCAGCCCAGAATGCCATTTCTTTAACCACCAAGGCCATCCCATTCCCTTGCCAGACTAACTCCTACTTCACTCTTAGTTTACAAATCAACTTCCTGAACCTCAAGATTGATTTAGATATCCCACCCCAGAGTATCATCCATGTTACATTTGTTATTGACAATGAATATCAAGAAGCATAATATTATTGCCCTGTCTCTGGCAAGCTGTGAATACTCAATAAAACTGAATGACTGGTTAAGGGCAAAGAAGAAATTGCCAACAACTCATATTCATATTCCATCTCAAAGAATCTAGCAACTAGAATGGTATACAGCCTATGTATTCAAGCTCTCTGTGTATGTACCTATGAATAAAGATAGTAGTCTAAGAAGAATGGACAAGGTAGTTGTGATTCACTAAGGGTATGTGGTATGAATGGCAAAAAAGTTGACTAATACATGGGCTAGACAGAAGAACAATGGTCTAGAAAACCACAAACATCCCAACAAGCAATTCCATTACTGTAGATCATAGGTTAAATCCCTTATGATTATTTTTTTTAACACTTATTTTTGAGACACAAAGACAGAGACAAAGCATGAGTGGGGGAGGGGCAGAGAGAGAATGGGGAGACACAGAATCTGAAGCAGGCTCCAGGTTCTGAGCTGTCAGCACAGAGCTGGATGCGCGGCTCAAACCCACGAACTGTGAGATCATGACCTGAGCCAAAGTTGGATGCTTAACCGACTGAGTCACCCAGGCGCCCCCAAATCCTTTATGATTATTAAGAAAGCCATAGGTCTATTACGTTTTACTGAGTCAACTAAACAGACAATCCTCTAAGAACTTATTTCTAATCTTTAGGCGCCATTAATCCATACTTTTTCCACTACAACAAGTGTATAAATAGCTCACTCTTATATGAATCTTCTAAATTATATAAGAAAATGGATACAGCAAGAATAGGGATGTTTTTCCTTACAAATAAATTTATAACAGATTCTTTTAAATAGCAACATCACCTTATAATCATTGTTGTTTATTTAAAATTTACCACCTTCGGGGCGCCTGGGTGGCTCAGTCGGTTGAGCGGCCGACTTCAGCTCAGGTCATGATCTCGTGGTCCGTGAGTTCGAGCCCCGTGTCGGGCTCTGTGCTGACAGCTCAGAGCCTGGAGCCTGTTTCAGATTCTGTGTCTCCCTCTCTCTGACCCTCCCCTGTTCATGCTCTGTCTCTCCCTCTCTCAAAAATAAATAAAAAACGTTAAAAAAATTTTTTTTTAATTTACCACCTTCTATTTCTAAGAGAACAATGGACAAAATAAGATTCTCAGGATGTAATACACCATTCACTTAAAGGACACAAAGGTAGAGAAAGCTTCTGAGAATCTGGGATGGGACAGTTACCACACTTGGGCAGCAGATTTTGTATAAGTTGACTGACAGGTGAGGCAAATTAGGAAACATGTTGTTTTCCGACAGGAATTTACAAATTCATCTGCCAAAAATTTTGCCCTCAAACTAAATTTAAGTGTACACTGCATGAATTATCTTAAAAATAACAAGGAATAACCTAAAAGGTAATGACTATATTTGTATAAATGATGAAATATTATGATTTAAAATATGCATTGATTTACAAAATGTTGGCATTAACACAACTTAAGAACCTTTACTTTTTTATGGATAGCTATTTATTGCATAAAGTTGAGGTACTCTTGAAGACAAGGAATTTGATTTAAAGATGTGATGACAACATGAACAGTGATGTAAAACCGTAGAGATAAGTATACAGTACATCAATTCTCACATAAAACATACTAACTGATACTTACCACTATAAAATGCATAATCAGGTGTTTTTACGTAACTTAAATGGTTAAGATTCATTGAAAAAATGTTCCTTACTTGTTCATTAACTTTCTTCTCTTTCTCCAACTCCTTTTCCATGTCCTCCAATTCTCTATCTTTTTGTTCCAATTGCTTTTCAAGTTGGCGGATTTCATCACGTAAAAACCGAGTGTCACGACCACCTGCAGATTGCTGAGCCATCTTAAATTAAACCAAAACTATAAATCAATCTCATTATAATTGGAGAATCAACAATAAACTGACTTTAAATTTGTATTATAATCAGCACCAGATGTTTAAAATCATGTTAGCTTAAGAACCTGTTTTTAAAACTGTTAATTTGAGCTTTAGTTTGCAGACTGGCAAGCCCTTAAACTTTTTCTGAGCCACCCACAGCTACAAATGGACTGTCAATCATTCAGGCTCTATTATAACCACTGAGCCACAGACCCCAGACTAAACCACACAGGCAGAGAACACAGGCAATGAGCTATGAAGGCTTCTCCTGAGCATCAGAACTCTGAAACCAGGCTACAACTCACCAGGGCCTCCACCCAGTCGCTGACCTCTGGTGCTCTTAACCTGCCCTTTCCCTCAGACTCTCTTTAGACCATTGCTGTCTAACAGGACTTTCTAGGATAATGGAAATGTTCTCTGCACAGTAGAGTACTACAACCACTACCTACATGTGGCTTTGAGCACTTGAAATGTGGCTACTGCAACTACAGAACTGAATTTTTAATTTTAATTGTAATGAATTTAAGTTTAAATAGCCATTTGCAAATAACCACAAGTGATTAGTGTTACTATACTAGATTGGCCTAGACTAAGGTCATCTTTAAAATCTTGTGTGTATTTCATATATTAAAAAATAAAAAAATAAAATAAAATAAAATAAAAAAAATAAAAAAATAAAAAAATAAAAAATAAAATCTTGTGCCAGATTGGGCACCTGGCTGGCTTAGTAAGTAGGGCATTCAACTCTTGATCTCATGGTCATGAGTTCGAGCCTCACATTAGGGGTAGTTTACTTTAAAAAAAAAAAAAAAATCTTATAGCAAATTAAATCCATTTCACTTCATGTTCCTGTTATTTGGACTCATAGTCCAAAACATCCTTTTGTCATCTACCTGTCTCACATTCATCTCTTTACAATACAGTTGTCTTAATCCTATATAATACTTTTCTCACTTTTTTCCTCCTTCAGAAAACCTTCCATTGTGCTCTCAAAAATCAAGATAAATTTTTTATACCCCCAGCCCTTTTACTGAATCATACTCTCCATCTCCCTGCCTTAGGTCCAATTTGGTTCCTTTAATATACTAATTCCTTTGGAAGTCTTTTAATTGGGAGATGCTCATTCTTTCACATCCCATAGACCTTAGGGTCAAGACATGGTGTTGATTTACCTCAACCTGCAACTTCCAGGCTATCCTTCCTCCATCATTTTGTGAAAATTCCAGCTGCTTTGAATTCCACATGATATCCAGTTATCTAATCCCTACCTACTCAGGGTAGTAGCAAACTACTAACTTCCCAACTGTTCCCTCTCAAAATTCATTGAGAATTTTTGGCACATGGCTCCTAGTCTTCCACAAAAAGCCCCACTAAGCAGTTTCCACATCCATATAACTCTCATTCTGGTCTCTCTCTCTCACTTTTTTTTTTTTTTTTTTTTTTACATGCTTCTTGAATTCACTATAGCCTCCCACTTTCATGCCCACACCAGAACATTGTGCCAGCAGAAACATTCTCTCATGATTCCTAGTATACCTGCCCTCTGACCTCACAGGACCCTCTAATCCCTGGACTCCACTCTAACCTCTCCCACCAATCAAATCTTGATTTCTTTACCCATCAGCTGACATTTCATAATCACCACATCAACCACTTTCTTACTAGTATCTCCCACAGCCCTATCCTTCCATTCCACAGCAGGTACCTGGCTAAACACCAACAGAATGAGTCCAACTTCAGAATTAATTTAGTAAGTATTAACTGAGAGTGGCTGATATTCTTCTAGGAGATGGATATACAGTAGGGGATAAAAAATAACTCCTCCCAGTTCACAGTTAATAAGTGAAAGAATCAGGATTTGAACTCAAATCATCTGACTCTATATCTCCTAATCTCCACTTCATTCTCCACTATTTTTGAAGCTTAATCTTCCTTAAAATTTGACCATATATCTTCCCCTCTTATTTTTAGCAATCCCTCCAATCTCTCCACTTCCAGGTACTAAACCTACAAACATAAAAGCTCCTATACACATCCATTCTTCCTATTAAAAAGAAGGTCTTTTCTCCCTTTTAAAGGCTAATTTTTGTAGCACATTCCTTCCCACATTCTCAGGAATTTCAATGTCTTGGTTCCTTAACACTACATTCATATTTTGGCTCTTAGCTTTCTCAAAAGCTACTTCTTCTGCCATATCCTTCTGTCACCATTCCTCAAATTCCCATATGCCTCCATGCCAACTCAGTTATTAGTAATCTTCTGTATAACCCTCTAGTCTGTAAACTTCAGGTTATTTAATGTTTTTATTTTGTTCACAACTGAATGCTCAATTCTTAGAATTTAAAGTATGTAATAAATATATAATATATGTTGAACAATTAATTATGAACACAATATCACTCTTGTGATTTTCCAGACAACAGAAAATTGTAAAAGTATTAATTCAAAGTAATGAAATTAACAATTACACCCTAGGGAAATACAAAAGGACATACCTCCAGTTCGTTTTCCAGTTTCATTACTTTAGTTTTTAATTGATTTTCTATTAAAAAAAAAGTTTCAATTGGTCAGATTTATCTCAAAACAAACTTTTACATAAATTTCAATAAAGTAATAAAATTATTTTTAAAGACTCCATCATGATTGTAATAAGGTAACATAAGAGAAAGTAACTTCTATACCTCATCCATAAAACAGGAGTTCTACACATGTCTTTCAAAGTAAGTTGGGAATACACACATTTTATAGAATATGTTAAACGGAGTCCCCTATTGGACACTATGATAAACTTCTTCCAGGGCATTACCGAATTTTGCTTGTTCTTCTCCAGCTTTTTCAACTTCCTCCAAAGCTAGTTCTACTTCTTGAGCTTTCATCTAAACATTTAAAAAGAAAAGTTATTTCAATATGCCTTTACAAAAGCACTGAAAACAAGGACTTTGTTTCATTTGCTTTCCTAGTATTTAATGCCTTCAGTACGTGGGATATGGAGATTTTCAGTAAATGTTTGTTGAATAGATGACTTTCTTATTTAAGGATATGACAGCTTCAAAATATCTTTGATTCCTCTTTTTCTCCTCAATCTCATACGTGGTAATGTAACTTTTCTAATGTTCTAATTTTTCCGTAATGTTTTCTACTATCTTTTCCTATTCCAATTGTCATTATTCTAGTCCAGAATCTTATGTTTAACCTCCTTCACAACGTTCTGTCTAAACAGCTTCAATTCCCTTCATTCTGTCCTTTTAACATACCTAGTTTAGCCTTCCTAAGGAATACTTTTGAATCAATCAATTGTGGCTCAAAAATCCTAACAGTTCCTCATAGGCAATAGCATAAAATACACTTAGACTACTGTAAACTATACCCAACATTTATTTTCTCTACAATTTACTATTAACTTTCTGCACCTGTCTCCTCAAATGTAAAGAATAAGCACATTTTCTAGTCCCAGTTTTTATTTAGGGTGATTTCTACCTGCAGTATACTCATTGGCCTTTGCCCTTTATGAGGCCTCTCACACCAAAATCTCTCCCCCTCCTAACAAATCCCTACAGAAGTCATTCATAGTTTTCATTCTGACTTCAGAATTATGTTAACATAATTAACAAAGGACCTCCGTATGTTATTTTTAAACACCCCCATCCTGTTTCCCTTATACATTCTTCTAGGAACTTTAGAGCAGAAACTAGCAATGTTTTGCACACTAAAATCCTTAATCCACATTTGAAGCAATCTCATTTTCAGTGATCTTGGTACTTTCATAAAGATTAACTTATTTAAGAACAGTTCCTTAAACGTCCTCTAATAGTCAAAACCATTGTTAAAACCCACAGCATACAAACCTTCATTAGTGATTGAGTAATTCTGAAAAGGTGTATCACATTTTCTTGACTTGCATGTTTTAGCTCACTTATTTCCACCTAAGTAAAGAGAAAGCAACTATTTTATATTTTATAACCCTTAGGCAAAATATGAGAACTCTTCCATTTGTGACATTCATTGATTTCGTGGACAACTTAATCATCAAACAAACAACTATGTATTGTTTATCAGTTAAGCACCTTGGATAAGGAAACCAGTAAATTATCTGCCAATTCTTCTTGACGAGGCAGGTCATCTGGGTCAACTTTTATTATTTCTTTCCAGTTTATATTAGGTGGCATCGTGAAATCTTTCACTGCGCTTTACCTTCTGTAACAAAACAGGTGGGTATTAGCATTTTCAATGTAAACAACATTACTGTTTTTGTAGATTACATCATTATAACTCTAAGATGTTAGCAAAGAGCAATGGCTCCTTAATTGTATGACGGATATACATATATACAGATATATATAGCCTTGATCAAAATTACAGCTGGCACAAACCAGCAGATGCTGCACCAGCTGAATAAACTACAAGTTCCCTTCCTAAGACTCATCTAGATAAGAACTAAGGTTCTGCGTCTCCTCCTCTACGCCCCCCCTTACCACTAGAGGCGCTCGAATATCTAATGGTGCCAAGCGCGGGGCTGCCTGGAAGGCTGAAAATGAATCCTGATTCGGAGAAGCAGGAACTGGGGGTAAAAAGGGTGCGGAAACGGCTGAAATGGGCGCAGGTAGGCCGAGGAAACCAGGGCCGAAGCTAGAAGACAAATGGGTCGCCAACCAAAGACTACGGAGCAGGGAAGCTAGGCTGTTACATACGGGCCCTGAGGCTTAAAGAACCTGCTTGGAAAGAAACTTGCTGCTCCCTCTCACCAAAATCCACCCACCTAACCAAGGATGGCAACCAGCAGCGTCCCCTCATCTGCCGCACGGACCAAGCTTGGTCCCGCCGCTACGCCCGACCGCTCCACAGCGCGCTTCCACCGGGTCTCTGGATCCCGCCAACTGGTCCAGTGCAATCAAGAGCGGCAGCGGCTGCTAGGCGACACCATTCCCCACCCAGCTAAAGACGGAACAAGGCCCCGGATGCGAGGGGAGCCTACATTTCACGACCTTGGGTGATGCTTTGCGTTTAGATTCTCCTGCAAGGTCCCTTGTACTCTCTGTTAAAGACTGGGAGAAGGTGAGGGATGAGGACTCCAAATCCCAGAGTGCAGTTCTGCATGCAATATTTGTGCATGCTGGGAAATGAAGTCTCTGAGATGTGGAGGTAGGCTGTTCCCGGCGTGCAATGCGGGAGGCTGCGACGGTGCTGGGGTGGTGGGGGAACGACCCGGAGGCGGGAGGCGCAGTGGCTGAGGCGCGTGTGCGCCGGTGACCAGAATTAGATAGACCATGACTGTGCCTTCGGTGGCGTCACTCGCTGGGCCGCTTTTCCTGAGATTTCCCTAAGCCGTCTCCTGGTGGAACTGCTCCCAGGTGAGGTCGGGCTACGGGTCAGCGGCGGGGGAGGAGTTGAGGGGAGCGGTCCCGGCTTAACGAAGCTCGTGCTTTGGGGCGGAAGGACTCGGTCCAGGTCTGAAGAGGTGGGAAGCACCCTTCTCCTTAGGGGTTTGCAAACGTTCCCCGGGTGGTGCCCTCTGTAAGAAGAAAAAGTTTTAGTTTTCTTTGCTCTCAGAATCCATTCAGTATAGTGGAGTGGGGCCGCGCCGCCAAGATCGTGATTTCGGGGTGAGTAAAGAATCGAGAAAAGGACACATTCTTTTCTGTCCGCCTTACCTGTAGCACCGTAGCCTTCGTGGATCGGAGGACCTGAAGGTTGAGGTACTGGCATAGAGTGAAGGCTCCAGAGAGGGGAGTTCAGAATTTGTCCAGGCTACTGCTGGGGTGGAGAGAGAAGGGCCTCAGTATTCACCAGCCCGGAAACTGTCACTTGCTTGGTTACCGAAGATGCCCTTATATGAAAGTGTTCTCAGGTGTTTACAGTTCTTTTGGACAAAGTTTCCCCATCCTGCTGCGCTCAGCCATTCTGAAATATAATACACTAGTAGGTAACTTTCTGAAAAAGCCTTAAACTTGAAATGACATTTTCAACTGTTTGGACCATTGCCTCTTACAGTTATCTTCTTTTTAGGACTTTTTCTTAATTGTAATTGATATATTTTCCTTCTGAAAATATACAGATTTTTTTCCAAACCACGTGTTTGGGTAAAACAAATAGCTCAGTAAAAAATAAAAACATACCGATTTCGTAAGATACAAATCTGATGAATGTCTTTAAAATGTAGGAATGATGATTTTGTTGTATCCTTTACGGAGATTATATGCCACATAAAGTTCATTATCTTTTTCACATGCTTACATTACATCCCCAGAACCTGCGTACCTTGTAACTCTAAGTTTTACCTTTTGACTAGTCTGTTCTTTGTTTCAATGAGTTCGTTTTTGTTTTTTGGTTGTTTTGGTTTTTGTTGTTGTTGTTGTTGTTTTAGATTGCACATGTTAGATCATACGGTATTTGTCTTTTTCCGTCTGACTTATTTCACTTAGCATAATGCTCCCAGGGTCCTTCCATGTTGTCCCAAATTGCAAGATTTCATTCTTTTCATGGCTGAGTAATGTTCCATTGTATGTATATACCACATTTTCTTGATTCATCTGCCAGTGGTCACTTAAGGTATTTCCACGTCTTGGCTATTGTAAATAATTCTGCAATGGATATGGAGGGTATCTGCAATGGATATCTCATCTAGATAGTGGTTTCATTTGCTTCGGATGTATATCCAGAAGTGTAATTGCTTGATAATATGGTAGTTCTGTTTTAAATCGTGAGTGACCTCCTGGCTGTTTTCCATAGAGGCTGCACTGGTTTACATTCCCACCAACAGTGTGCGAGGGTTCTCTCTTCTCCACATCCTTGACCACAGTTGTTATCTTTTGTCTTCATGATGACAGTTAACTGACAGGTGTGCGGTGGTGTCTCAGGGTTTTGATTTGCATTTTCCTGCTGTAGTGATATTGAGCACCTTTTCATGTACCTGTTGGCCATTTGTAAGTCTTTGGAAGAAGTTCTTTTGTTTTTTTGTTTGTTTAAATGTTTATTTTTGATAGAAAGAATGGGAGAGGGGCAAAGAGAAGAAGACAGAGAATCCCAAGCAGGCTCTGCCCTGACAAAAAAAAAAAAGAAACTCTGGGCTCAAACTCACGCACCTGTGAGGTCAAGACCTGAGCTGGAATCAAGAGTTGGACTCTTAACTGACTGAGCCACCCAGGTGCCTATGCCTGTTTTTAAATCAGATTCTTTTGTTTTTTTTGCTGTTGAGCTGTTTAAGTTCCTTACATATTTCAGATACTAATCCTTTATCAGATGTATGATTTGCAGGTATTTTCTCCCATTCCATAAGTTGCCTTTTCATTTTGTTAATAGTTTGGTGTGCAGAAGCTTTTTAATGTTGTCCCACTTGTTTATTTTTCCTTTTTGCTTTTGGTTTCAAATCCAAAAAAAAAAATCATTGTCAAGGTCAGTGTCGAGGAGCTTACCTTTATGTTTACTTCTAGGAGTTTTATAGTTTCGGGTCTTACATTCAAGTCTTTAATCCATTTTGTATTGATTTTTGTGAGTACTGTAAGATTATGCACTTTCATTCTTTCACATGTGGCTCTCCAGTTTTCCCAACACCAGTTATTAGACTCTACTTTCTTCCTTACGTATTTTTGGTCCTTTGTTCATTTCTGGGCTATCTTGTTCCATTAATCTATATATTTTATGGAAATGCCATAACTATACAAATGCCAATACTATAACTTTGTCACACTATCTCACTTACTCTTCATCACAGTCCAGTGGAGTAGGTGCCTATATTGTCCTCATTTTCCAACTAAGTTAAAAAACTTAAGCTTGGAGAAGTTAAGTACTGTGCTTAAATAGTGTGATATTGGGCATGGATCTTTCTGGCTGGAGAACATTCTCTTGACTGCCATACTACCTCCTCAGGCATGCTGGGACCAGTATCTGTGGAGTGCTTCTTCTTCAGTCTTGCTGTCTGTAGTAAATATCACATTCTAATGATGTAACTTTGTTTACTCAAGAATTTGAATTACGTTTTTCATGTTCAGTTTTTAATTCATAATTTAGCAAGGAAGAGATGAGATCTAATCATGTGCTTAAAACTGCATATTTATTTTCGTGGAATCTGATTTTTCTGTAGCACCTTGTTTTTTTTCTTGTTTTTCATTCATTATCACTATTCTGTATATTCATTTACTAGTTTCGTTTGTCTGTTTTCATCTTTACTACTCTTAGTTCCCCTCATCCTCTTGTTCACATTTATATTGCCAGCATCTCAAGGTACCTGGTCTAATGGTAAATTGTATTTTCACTTTTCAGAAGTGAAAATAAATTCAGAGAACCTAAGTAATTTCCTAATAGTTAATGAACCCAAGACTGTTACCCAGATCTCAATTACAGTCCTGACAAAATGCAAAATCTTGCTTAAATTTCATTTTTTTTTACTCTAACAGTATTTTTGAGCTTGTACACTGTCCTAGCATTGACTTATAACCTCCTTAGGAGCTTTCCAGGTGTAATCCGAAACTGGCTTCTGAACATGGAGGGCAGAGAGACAAAGGGGAAGGCCATTCCAGGTTGGAAGGTGGCAGCTTCACTAAGTAAAGGGTACTTACCTATGAGGCTTGTCTTGCATAGTGGAAAGACTAATGAACCCCTGCACCCACCCAATCTGAAAAGTTTATATAGAGAGGCCTTAATTGGGTTCAGTCAAGTATATTGTGCAGGTGTTCTCAAAACCATATCATTATCTCAAGGCTATGTCCTTGCAGTAGCCTTTGGGATAGCAAAGCTTGCATGAAAAGCAAACAACCCACATTCCAACTGGAGGGGACAGATCACTTGGGCCCAATTTATAGATCAGCTGGCAGTCACATTTGTTTTTTGTTTTTTTTAAGTTTATTTTGGCGTGCAGGTGGGGAAAAGGCAGAGGGGGAGAAAAAGAGAATCCCGAGCTGACTCTGTGCTGTCAGCACAGAGCCCTATGCGGGGCTCAATCCCACAAACGTGACCTGAGCCAAAATCAAAAATCGGAGGTTTAACCAACTGGCCCACTCAGGCCCCCCTGTCAGTCACATCTTTTCAATGACCTTCCCCAACAGCTAGACAAGGGCGATACAACAGGAAACAAGTTTGCTATGGTCTAGGTCCTTATGCATTATAGTATGTACGTAGCTGTGAATCAAATTTAACTCAAGTTCTACTTCAGTCACTCTAATTTTGAGGAATATCACTAAAACTGTTGTTTTTTTTATCATATTTTCTGCATCAGTCAGTTTTTACCAAGAGAAGAGTGATACCAAGAGATGTGATAATTTTATAAATGTCCCTGCTACAGGAATACTTGCCTGGACCTGCCTTCTGTCTTCTCTCTGGTTTTATGAGCAGTTTTATTTAATCAAAATCATTTCACAAAAAAGACTTTCCCTTTTGTAATTGCTACCTCTGTTCCCTGTATCAGTCAACTAATTTTGTTCAGATGTTATTTCCATTCCCTTTTTTGCTGCTTTATCAAGAAAACGAATGGTAGGTTATTTTCCAGCATCTATAATAAAGCATAACCATGAGAACTTTAGTATCCACTGTGTATAAAATATTTCATTTAGTCTGTTCTAGTAGAGAAGACTCAGTGTGCAGCAAGCTGACGCTTGTCTCTTGACATGAGACTGGAAAGATTAGGAAGAGTCAGAGTAAATACTTCATAAACTTTGCAGGCCAAAGTTTTATACACTTTAAAATAGTCATAAAATATAGATTATTCTTATTGAAGAAGATCATGAAATTATTGAACTGAGAGAACTCTACTTTCCAGGTTAAATAGTCACAAATTCATATAAAATTTTCCTGTAGGTTTATTTTTTCCACAATTGTACTACTGGATTTTTAGAAAAAGGGGTACATGGTAACAAACACCTATGAGAATCTCATCTTTGATATAATGGTCAAGTAAGCATTTTTGCTTTCCTTTCTTTATGTTTAACAAGCATGTAAGGTACTATCATCTCTAGGTAAAGAAAGAGAAGCATTGAACCCCCTCTCCATGTCACAAGGCTTCTCATTTGCAGTGAGCTTGAGCTTGGAGCAGAAGACAATCCCTAAAGTTAAATCAAGTTGAGGGTTTTGATTATTATGTTGGCATTGAGCACGTCAATTACTGAATGGAACTGTTTGCAACTTAATGTGATTGTATAACTCTTAATTACCTAACTATATTTAGAAATCCTGGGAACTGTCCAAGTTTTTAAAAGTAACATTTTATAACCTTATGTTTTGTAAACCTTTAAATTCAACCTAAAAGTCTTATTATGTTTGTAAACTTACACGCCCCCCCCACCCCCCTTTTTTATATAACTCAAATTGAAAGGACTAAATGCATAAGCTACATTTAAAACTTGGTTAAATTGCCTTAATTTAAAATTTCATTTATAATTTTAATGTATTTTTATTATTTTTTTAATGTTTATTTTTGAGAGAGAGCATGAGCATGGGAGGGGCAGAGAGAGAGGGGGAGACAGAATTTGAAGCAGGCTCTGTGCTGAGAGCAGAGAGCCAGATAGGAGGCTCAAACTCAGGAACCCGTGAGATCATGACCTGAGCCGAAGTCGGATGCTTAACCAACTGAGCCTAATTTTTATTCAAGGACTCAAGACACCTGACTTAAAAAGCAAAATTTTCTCAATACTTAAAACAATTTGTATACACCTAATAAATTAAACTTAAAACTATAGCAACTCCCAAGTCCTTACAAAAATTCCAATATATTTGCAAACTTGGCTAAATTAGTATACTTTTCAGCTAAAAAGCCTAAATCCACAAACTGCATGGCCAATAATTTAATATTATGTATATTTTACATATCATTGTGTCATATAAAATTGCATTTTAAATTCTTTTTGAAGCTAATATATCAAGAGTCTACAGTGTATAAGATTCTTCTGAACAATATAAGTACTCTAATAATCAAATACATGTTAATTCCCAAATATAACTGTGAAGTAGTAAAACCACAGGTTTAATTTACTCCTATTTCCTCTATTTATTTTAATTTTTCCTGTGGTGAGAATGTTTAACCAAATAGTTTAACAGCAGTTTGGGGTAAGAACTCCAAGTGTCACCAGGTCAGGGACCTGACATTATTTATGGGAGAGAGGTTTCTGACCGATACACAAGACCTGATTTTCATCTATCCCATGGTGGATGTTCTGAGTTGTTTTGTTTTCCTAAATTTCAATTACACACACACACACACACACACACACACACACACACACACACACTGTAAGAGTAACATGGTTCTCACCCATTCGGTGCTCTGTTTATATCTTCTTGGGAGTGTTGTTCAAGAACTTTCTGACCTATTCTAGTATGAAGTGGTTAGTTGACTTGCTTGCATGGTTGTCATTCTGGGTATTTCTTTTTTTGCTTTGTTTTGTTTAGTTTTTGTTTTCTTTTGGGTATTTCTTTTGTTGCTATCTTGCATTGGATCCCGTCTCCTGATTTCCCTCTCTCTGTTTCTTAGTATACTCCCTAATTTTACTGGTATACATCTTCTATTAGTTTCCTGAAAAGAGGAGACAGAGGTAATGTTTTTAAGACCTTGAATGTCTTAAAATATTTTTATTCTAGTTTCTTAGTTGGGTAATTTGTGTTTATTAACATAGAATTTTAGGTTGGAAATTATTATCCCTCAGAAACTTGAAGCATTACTCCCTTTTTCTTCTGCATCTAGCTTCCAGTACTAGTGAAAGAAAAAAAAAAGATTTGTTTGGATTCATAATCTTTGGTATGGAACCTGTTTTCTTTGTGGAAACTTTTAGAGTCCTTTTTGTTTGTTTCCAGAGTTGTAATATTTTATAAGATTCTATACCAGTTTGTAAAAAAGAGCTGGAGTGTCTCAAAATGTATATAGACAGACTTCTGGTTAACCCTCATTTTCAGTTTGCTACCTTTCTTCTGACTTGTGTCTTCTGTGTCAGACACCTTGTATTTCACCTATTTCAGAGAGGAAGTCTCTGATCTTCTCCTCTGCTATAGAAGAGGTCACTTGCCTGTACCCAATGGGAAAGGGGTCTAAATTCTAACAAATCCATATGTTCCAACCTATTTCTTGAGATCTTGTCACCAGTTTTGAGATTGATGCTGGCAGGGATGCAAAAAACTTTTTAAGTTTTCCACCTTAAGCTTTAGATTCACTTTCCTGAGCTCTGTTAGGTTACTTGCTAAATTTTGTTTTTCCAGCTTCCAAAACTTGCTATGATTGCCCCTCCAGTGGTGTTTATCCTTGGGAATTTATACCCCCCTTTCTTTTCTCTTTTAATACTTTGTCATTTTAGTGTGTAGTTGAGAATGAGTGAGGCAAATAATGCCTGGTCAGTCTCCAATCTTTAAACAAGTGCTATCAGCTTTTTCTATGATAATAAGGTATAAGGTCTTACTCTTTAGAGATGATAAATCACTTGTGGACTCAAGATAAACCCTTAGATAATTTTTCTTTTAGTTAAAACTATCCTTCAAAAGGTACAGCTAATTTCTTTTGGTGATTGGTAGCATTGGATTTTGCATTTCTTTAAGTGTAATATATTCTAAGGTTTTCCTATCCAATTCTAAAGGCACTTTAATAGGCTTGTGTGTGTATCTTTATATAAACTTACGTCTGATTTTAAATCTCTCTCTGCCCTCCCTACTGTATTCTTCCTCTCTACATCTAGGCCAGATGTATATCAGGCCTTAGATCTTCTGGCTCTGTGAGTGATGTATTTTTTCTTCTTGCTGCTATAACAAATTATCACAAACATGCTGGCTTAAAGTAACAAAAATTCTATTTATTTATTTTTTTACTGTTTATTTATTCTTGAGAAGAGAGAGCATGAGCAGGGGAGGGTCAGAAAGTGGGAGACACTGAATCCCAAGCGGGCTCCAAGCTGTCAGCACAGAGTACGATGCAGCGCTCAAACTCATAAACCGGGAGATTATGACCTAAGCTGAAGTCAGACGCATAATGGACTGAGCCACACAGGCGCCCCAACAAATTTATTTTATAACTAAGGACATGCAAAATGGGTTTCACTAGACTAAAATTGAAATGTCAATAGGGCTGTGGTCCCTTTAGAATCTAATGAAGAAAGTGGTTTTTTTGCCTTTCCACCTTCTAGAGGCTGCCATCATTCCTTGCCTTATGGCCCTAGCCTGCTGTCACATCACTCTCATCTCTGCTTTTCTGACTCTTCTGCCTGCCTTTTGTAAGGTTTCGTGTCATTGAATTGGCCCACCAGATAATTAAGGATATAATCTCTTCATCGCAAAACCCTCCATGTAATCACAACTTGTAAAGTCTCTTTTACCATGTAAGGTAACATATTCACAGGATCAGGGGATTTGGATGTGGACAGTTTGGGAGGGGGGCATAGTTCTATCTTCCACAAGTGATGAGCCTAAAATGATCCTAATGATACTACTCAAGCTAAAAAAGTAGATCATCAGCTTGTTTTTCAAGAGTACCCTTATTTTAATTATAGGGCTGATTCTTCAGTATCATCCAGTTATTATAGTGCCTTTTACTCTAAACCATTCTCTCACTGAATCCTTTATTTAAAAAAAAAAAAAAATTATTTTGAGAGAGCACCAATGAGAAGGGGCAGAGGGGGTGGGAGAGAATTGCAAGCAAGCTCTGTGCTGTCAGTGCAGAGCCAGACACGGGGCTCCATCCTTTGCATCCATGAGATACGTGACTTGAGCTGAAATCAAGAGCTGGATGCTTAACCGACTGAGCCACCCAGGTACCCCTCACTGAATCCTCTCTAAAACAATGACTTAATTATGAATTTTCATGTGTGAAGCCCATTCCCTATATTAAAACCATTTGTGGTAAAAAGAAAAAGAAACACTATTTAGAACTGGGTTTTAAGCTTATATGGGCCAGATAACATAAATCAATCAAACAAGTCAGAGTTAAAGACAAGACGATACTTAAATGGCTAGTATACAGCTAGCTTAGGCTTAGAATTCCTATAGAGACATTTAAGACAGATATGTTTAAAAGGTTTTAACCAAACCAAGGCTGTGGGCTGCAAGTTTGGACACCTGATTTAGGTAATAGTTGATCTTCTAGTATATTAAGTATTAAAATAGAAGTTTCAAGATACATTTCAGAAAATCCATGTTCAATGTTTTTTCAAATATTTGTTTTCCCACAAAAATTTACTGTTCTTCCCACTAAGATTTATTTACTACTCCTTGAGTAGACCATACTAGTTTTTTTTTAAGTTTTTTGTATGTATATCTGTTTCCCTGAGTAATCTGACCTGTGACGACTTATAAGGAATTCACTATCTAGTTAGCTAGAGATATAAATCCAGAGATTAAGTAAGTGGTGTGATTGTAGTAGAGGTTTGAAATTCATGAAGCAGCAATTAATTTTAAGTTAGAAATTTGAAGAGTGAGCAGCTAATGCTTTTTAGAGGTGGATGATATTTGAGCTGAGCTTTGAAATATTCTCAAGGAGAATTAGCATTCGCTATTTTACTTATCCTTCTACTAAAATTTTACTTACTTGAAAAAAATGATGCTTATTTTATTTTCATGATTTTTCCCTCCTAGATTTTATCCACAAGTGCTTGTGGAAAAGATGGCTGATATTAACCTCAAAGAAGTAACCTTAATAGTAGGTGTGGTTACTGCCTGCTATTGGAACAGCCTCTTTTGTGGTTTTGTTTTTGATGATGTTTCAGCAATACTGGATAATAAAGACCTGCATCCATCTACACCTTTAAAAACTTTATTTCAGAATGACTTCTGGGGAACCCCTATGTCTGAGGTAAGTAGTTATTTATTGCTTATATGTATCTCAGATTTTAAATAATTCTAGTAGTTTATTACTCGTAATTCTCTATCGACATTGGCATCATAGCATTTATGAATTTGTTTCCCAAAAATTTGTATGTTAGATAGGAAGTTGAAGATGTGGTTATCGTCTTTAAAGCAGTACATGGTTCTTTCCTTAGTTGTATACCTTGGTTTAATCTTTTTAAAAATAATATATGTGTGTGAAAACCAAACATATTAGGATACGAGTAAGTGTAAACAAATCTATTTCTTGCTAATTTTCTCTTTTTCCATGATTCAGGCCAAAGAGATGACCACTTTGGATATATTTAACCATCTGAAAATATGTGACTTCAGTATAAATAGATTAGACTTTTTTTTTGAGAGTGATAGTGCATGTGTGCACTCACGTGATCATGAGTTTAGGAAGGGCAGAGAGAGAGAGAATCCCAACCAGGCTTTAAATATGGAAGTCTCTCAAGGGTGGGGGTGAAGTCTGTCATTCCTTTAGTGACAGCACATAAGTATTTTTTCTTGTTAAAAAGCAGACTTTATTTTCTTAAACCTTCCTGTTCTCACCTAATTCTAGCCTTTAAAAAAAATACATATTTGATAATGAGTAAAAAATAATGGTTCTATAATAAGATACATTATTTTCTAGTCAGTTTATTTCCTTCTACCTTTTATCCCCAGAGACCCTTAGAACTACGTGTCCATTCCTACAACTTAAGCTAGTATCTGTTGTGATATTAATCATGGCATTGAGATTTTAAACTGAAAGGTTAGCTGGCTAGATTAAAGGTCTCATGAAAGTTATCATACCTTCGTGTCAATATGATTTCCTCAGCTTTACAAATACAATATTTGATTTTGTTCAAAGCACCTATAAGTGGGCACACTAAGAAAATACTCATAATAATAAACTCAGACAAAATGAATGAACAAATTAGAATAACAATATATGGTGGAGATTGGTGCTTCCTCCTGTTTTCAGATGGGCATCTTCTTTTCCTGTTGGGAAACATGCCACTAGGGAAAAATTGTTCTGAATAGTATTTAGGTATTATATGTTTTCTTGACAAGCCTGGAATTAGCACAAAGATCTAATGGTTGATGTCATTAAGTACTGATAGGCTAGAGGCCTGTGTGCAGATCACCAAACATTTATATAAGGATTTTTGTGCCAGTATAGAGCTTAAAGACACATTTTGGGCTTAGAACATTCTCGTGAACTGTATGAATACTGGCACATTAGGGATCTTTAGACTCCTTTTGGCTTCTCAGTGTTTAGATCATCTCTTTTATAAACCCATTCTTTAGATAGTAATACTCTGTTTTTGAATGGTTCGGTGGATTATAAATCCGGCTGCATATTACAGTTGCCTGGGGCACTTAAAATGTTACCAAGGCTCTACTCAAACTTGTTAGTTACAGTTAGCTCAGAATGGGATGTAACCATCAATATTTTTGTCTTGTTCTTTTTGTGTGTGTTCGCTTTTTTATTGTAGGATTTTGGGGGGATAGAGGATTGGGTGTTTCTTAAGTTATCCAAGTGATTCTCTGGTGCAGCCATGGTTGAAAACCACTGAGCTGTAATGAGCCACTCTTGTCTGGCATTTGGCCTACAATATATCTATCTTAAGGTAATGTTTGCAAATAATCCCATTGCACTAGATATTGCCTCAACTATATGGAGATTCACATTAGCAGGGAACTGTCAGCTAATTCACTCATTATATTCATGCCTATGTTTCTATTGCCACCTAATAATATGAGTAATTAAATTTTCTTTTAATATACCTGAATTTAATAATGATCTATATTATTTTGTTTGTAATATAGCTGTTTTACTGTACTTTCGAAGAGTAAACCTGTTATCTACTATGCTAATGATTATTTGTCATAGCAGAGTCTCAGATTACTAATGAATTGTGTAAATACAGTAAAATACTGGTTTGTGAGCATAATTTGTTCTGGAAACATGCTTGTAATCCAAAGCACTTATATGTCAAAGCAAATTTCCCCATAAGAAATAATGGAAACTCAGATTTCCAAATCTGAGTTTTACAAATACAATATTTGTAAACTCAGATGATTTGTTCCACAACCCAAAAATATTCATATAAAAATGATTACAATACTGTAATGTCGTAGACTCTGGGCCTAGAGTTCTTTCTTGTCTAGCAAGAAAGCGAGATGCAGGATTAAAATGCAAAAGATGGCTAATGTCCGGGAGAAGACAAGAGCCCCTGATTAAGGGTCCTTGCTCCTTTCTTATTAGGATCAGAAGGCTTACAAACATGGTGATGAACGTGCAGAAAGAGAGAATGAAACTGTAAACATTAACTCATGGACTCATGGGAAAGGGGATCTTGAAGATATGCAGGGTTAGGGGTTTGGGTTAATACAAAACAAAAAATCCTGGTGCCCAGAGGAAGGTTGTTTACAGCAGACCTCAGGCACCACCTGTTTACCTAAACTTGTCTGGGGACAAGAAAGGTGGAACATGTAACCTCAGAGTCAACTAGGAACCTTTCTTTTGTTAATTAGCTCTGCTCTGGGCAGCTTTGCCCTGCAGTGGTCTATAGCCCTATTTACCTGTTTACCTAATTTGGTCCTTCTGCAAAAGCAGCTTTCTGCTATAATACTAAGTTGGGGAGTTGGGGGGGGGGGGGGGGGGAGGGGGCGGGTGGTATCTTCCCTGAATACCAACCTTATTTACCTCATATACTTTTATATTGGGGCATTGGCCCACCCTCTCTATACTTACTTACCTAATCTTGTTTACCCAAATTTGGGTGTGAGTATCCTATGGCTTTTTAATTCTTTATGCCTTGTTAACCCATCAGTGCAGGCTCAGGGAATTCCTAAGCTTATTCCATTACCACACTGCAATATAATATAAAATTAAGAAAATACAAAATATAAAGAAAAATTAATCTGCACTTACCTTTGAAAACTTTAGTGGCTGGTGTGAGGGAGACGAGAGAAGAGTGTTATTGTGTAGGACAACTTTCACCATCACTAACGGAATCACTGCTATCTATAGACTCCATGGAATCTTCCTCTTTTTGTGCAACTTAAACAAAGAACCTATCCACTGGCACTTGCTTTTGCCTCCTTTTGAGGATTTTGTGGAAATGTGACATTGCATTGCCATTAAATAGATTCATCACTCACACTGCCACAGCCTTATTTGGGTGGTACATTTCTATAAAATTTTGCACCGTTTCCACATTTTACACTTCTCCCTAATCTCATTTGAAGTGAGGGATTCCTCTACCTTTTTCTCCTCCTCTCCAGATGAGATGCAGATGTAGACTTCCATAAAATCTTGCAATTTCGGCCACTTGCATGCCTTGTTTGTACTGCTCAATGATTTCCTTCTTAACATCCACCATGATCATCTCCTTCTCACTGCCTTTCTTTTCAACCTTTTTCTGCATGGGGGCCATCATATACGCTTGCAGAGATACTACAATACAGTATTGATAAATTCTTGTCATATTTAATGAAACTGGCAGTAAGACAGCAGAGGAAAGAGTCTATATCTGAAGGCAGTCTGACGTAAAATGAAACAAAGCATTCCTTAGCTTACTCTTGTATGGAAAAGTGAAGTACGTACATAGGTAGTTTGAAGTGACAAACAAGACACTAGTGCCAGTTGTGGGCACCCTCCAGAGTTCTGAAACCACCGATTTCTGCCACAGCCTGAGATCAAGCATGTGACCATGGGAGATGGTCACCCACAATTCCACAGCCAGAGAGAGAGAGAGAGAGAGAGAGAGAGAGAGAGAGAGAGCGCGCGCCTTGTCTCAGTTGTGATCATGTGACTTTGTTTCACATACTACTATTGTAAGATATTACTCATTTATCAAGTTAAAATTTATTAGAAATATTTCCTTGTTTTGTGGAACACTTAGAACGAGTTACTTTTGCAATCCAAGATTTACTATAATTAGTTATGTTAATAATTAATTTTTTAATTGGCCATTACCTATGGCTCTCTAATAGACCTAACAAAAAAAATCATATATATTGCAATTAAAAATAACCTGTTCCCCTTGCATTTTCAGACTTTATCCATTCAGCTGGCGAACATGTCCCATTGGAACTATGGTAACATTTTAGGCTCTCAAAAGGTTTCTAGAACCTTTTTTTTGCTATTGGATACAAATCATGTCAGTTCAGTATAGTGCCTTAAAAATAATTTTGTCTGCCTGAGCTAAAGCCAATGATATACAGAAAATAAGCAGCAAAGAACATTCTAAGTAGACAACACTCATGGTGTGTGTAGTCAGTATAGAGATATTAAAATGTTCCTATTTTCAAAGGAGAAATATTTGTTCCTTGTGGTTCCTAACATTCCCTAGTAGGGATGAAAAGCTTACAAGTATAATACCAGGGTCCCAGCAAGATATGGTAAGAGGTAAGAGAGCAAAGAAGCTGAATTTGAATACCCTTACATACAATTTTTATTTATTTATTTTTTTTAATAGATGAAATTTATTATCAAATTGGTTTTTATTGTCAAATTGGTTTCCGTACAACACTCAGTGCTCATCCCAAAAGGTGCCCTCCTCAATACCCATTACCCACCCTCCCCCCTTCCCATCCCCCATCAACCCTGTTTGTTCTCAGATTTTTTTTTTTTTTTAAGGTTTTATTTATTTTTGAGACAGAGAGAGACAGAGCATGAACGGGGGAGGGGCAGAGAGAGAGGGAGACAGAATCGGAAGCAGGCTCCAGGTTCTGAGCCATCAGCCCAGAGCCCGACACGGGGCTCGAACTCACGGACAGCGAGATCATGACCTGAGCTGAAGTCGGATGCTTAACCGACTGAGCCACCCAGGCGCCCCAGTTTGTTCTCAGATTTTAGGAGTCTCTTATGCTTTGGCTCTCTCCCACTCTAACCACTTGTTGGTTTTTTTTTTTCCTTCCCCTCCCCCATGGGTTTCTGTAAAGTTTCTCAGGATCCACATAAGAGTGAAAACATATGATATCTGTCTTTCTCTGTATGGCTTACTTCACTTAGCATCACACTCTCCAGTTCCATCCACGTTGCTACAAAGGGCCATATTTCGTTCTTTCTCATTGCCACATAGTATTCCATTGTGTATATAAACCACAATTTCTTTATCCATTCATCAGTTGATGGACATTGAGGCTCTTTCCATAATTTGGCTATTGTTGAGAGTGCTGCTATAAACATTGGGGTACAAGTGCCCCTATGCATCAGTACTCTTGTATCCCTTGGGTAAATTTCTAGCAGTGCTACTGCTGGGCCATAGGGTAGGTCTATTTTTAATTTTTTGAGGAACCTCCACACTGTTTTCCAGAGTGGCTGCACCAATTTGCATTCCCACCAACAGTGCAAGAGGGTTCCCGTTTCTCCACATCCTCTCCAGCATCTATGGTCTCCTGATTTGTTCATTTTGGCCACTCTGACTGGCGTGAGGTGATATCTGAGTGTGGTTTTGATTTGTATTTCCCTAATAAGGAGCGATGTTGAGCATCTTTTCATGTGCCTGTTGGCCATCTGGATGTCTTCTTTAGAGAAGTGTCTATTCATGTTTTCTGCCCATTTCTTCACTGGGTTATTTGTTTTTCAGGTGCGGAGTTTGGTGAGCTCTTTATAGATTTTGGATACTAGCCCTTTGTCCGATATGTCATTTGCAAATATCTTTTCCCATTCCATTGGTTGCCTTTTAGTTTTGTTGGTTGTTTCCTTTGCTGTGCAGAAGCTTTTTATCTTCATAAGGTCCCAGTAGTTCATTTTTGCTTTTAATTCCCTTGCCTTTGGGGATGTGTCAAGTAAGAAATTGCTACGACTGAGGTCAGAGAGGTCTTTTTCTGCTTTCTCCTCTATGGTTTTGATGGTTTCCTGTCTCACATTCAGGTCCTTTATCCATTTTGAGTTTATTTTTGTGAATGGTGTGAGAAAGTGGTCTAGTTTCAACCTTCTGCATGTTGCTGTCCAGTTCTCCCAGCACCATTTGTTAAAGAGATTGTCTTTTTTCCATTGGATGTTCTTTCCTGCTTTGTCAAAGATGAGTTGGCCATACATTTGTGGGTCTAGTACTGGGGTTTCTATTCTATTCCATTGGTCTATGTGTCTGTTTTTGTGCCAATACCATGCTGTCGTGATGATTACAGCTTTGTAGTAGAGGCTAAAGTCTGGGATTGTGATGCCTCCTCCTTTGGTCTTCTTCAAAATTACTTTGGCTATTCGGGGCCTTTTGTGGTTCCACATGAATTTTAGGATTGCTTGTTCTAGCTTTGAGAAGAATGCTGGTGCAATTTTGATTGGGATTGCATTGAATGTGTAGATAGCTTTGGGTAGTATTGACATTTTGACAATATTTATTCTTCCAATCCATGAGCACAGAATGTTTTTCCATTTCTTTATATTTTCTTCAGTTTCCTTCATAAGCTTTCTATAGTTTTCAGCATACAGATTATGTACATCTTTGGTTAGATTAATTCCTAGGTATTTTATGCTTCTTGGTGCAATTGTGAATGGGATCAGTTGCTTTATTTGTCTTTCTGTTGCTTCATTATTAATGTATAAGAATGCAACTGGTTTCTGTACCTTGATTTTGTATCCTGCAACTTTGCTAAATTCATGTATCAGTTCTAGCAGACTTTTGGTGGAGTCTATCGATCTTCCATGTATAATATCCTGTCATCTGCAAAAAGTGAAAGCTTGACTTCATCTTTGCCAATTTTGATGTCTTTGATTTCCTTTTGTTGTCTGATTGTTGACGCTAGAACTTCCTGCACTATGTTAAACAACAGCGGTGAGAGTGGACATCCCTGTCGTGTTCCTGATCTCAGGGAAAAAGCTCTCAGTTTTTCCCCATTGAGGATGATGTTAGCTGTGGGCTTTTCATAAATGGCTTTCATGATCTTTAAGTATGTTCCTTCTATCCCGACTTTCTCGAGGGTTTTTATTAAGAAAGTTTGCTGAATTTTGTCAAATGCCTTTTCTGCATCGATTGACAGGATCATATGGTTCTTATCTTTTCTTTTACTAATGTGATGTATCACGTTGATCGATTTGCGAATGTTGCACCAGCCCTGCATCCCATGAATGAATCCCACTTGATCATGGTGAATAATTCTTTTTATATGTTGTTGAATTCGATTTGCTAGTATCTTATTGAGAATTTTTGCATCCATATTCATCAGGGATATTGGCCTGTAGTCTCTTTTTTTACTGGGTCTCTGTCTGGTTTAGGAATCAAAGTAATACTAGCTTCATAGAATGAGTCTGGAAGTTTTCCTTCCCTTTCTATTTTTTAGAATAGCTTGAGAAGGATAGGTATTATCTCTGCTTTAAATGTATGGTAGAACTCCCCTGGGAAGCCATCTGGTCCTGGACTCTTATCGGTTGGGAGATTTTTGATAACCAATTGAATTTCTTCGCTGCTTTCTATTTCCTCCTGATTGAGTTTTGGAAGTGTGTGGGTGTTTAGGAATTTGTCCATTTCTTCCAGGTTGTCCAGTTTGTTGGCATATAATTTTTCATAGTATTCCCTGATAATTGTTTGTATCTCTGAGGGATTGGTTGTAATAATTCCATTTTCATTCATGATTTTATCTATTTGGGCCATCTCCCTTTTCTTTTTGAGAAGCCTGGCTAGAGGTTTATCAATTTTGTTTATTTTTCTAAAAAACCAAATCCTGGTTTCATTGATCTGCTCTACAGCTTTTTTAGGTTCTATATTGTGTATTTCTGCTCTGATCTTTATTAGTTCTCTTCTTCTGCTGGGTTTGGGGTGTCTTTGCTGTTCTGCTTCTATTTTCTTTAGGTGTGCTGTTAGATTTTGTATTTGGGATTTTTCTTGTTTCTTGAGATAGGCCTGGATTGCAATGTATTTTCCTCTCAGGACTGCCTTCCCTGCATCCCAAAGCATTTGGATTGTTGTATTTTCATTTTCATTTCCATATATTTTTTAATTTCTTCTCTAATTGCTTGGTTGACCCATTCATTCTTTAGTAGTGTGTTCTTTAATCTCCATGCTTTTGGAGGTTTTCCAGACTCTTTCCTGTGATTGATTTCAAGCTTCATAGCATTGTGGTCTGAAAGTATGAATGGTATGATCTCATTTCTTGTATACTTATGAAGGGCTGTTTTGTGACCCAGTATGTGATCTATCTTGGAGAATGTTCCATGTGCACTGGAGAAGAAAGTATATTCTCTTGCTTTGGGATGCAGAGTTCTAAATATATCTGTCAAGTCCATCTGATCCAATGTATCATTCAGGGCCCTTGTTTCTTTATTGATCGTGTGTCTAGATGATCTATTCATTTCTGTAAGTGGAGTGTTAAAGTCCCCTGCAATTACCACATTCTATCAATAAGGTTGTTTATGTTTGTGAGTAATTGTTTATATATTTGGGGGCTCCTGTATTCGGTGCATAGACATTTATAATTGTTAGCTCTCCCTGAGGGATAGATCCTGTAATTATTATATAATACCCTCCTTCATCTCTTGTTACAGTCTTTAATTTAAAGTCTAGTTTGTCTAATACAAGTATGGCTACTCCAGCTTTCTTTTGACTTCCAGTAGCATGATTAATAGTTCTCCATCCCCTCTCATATATCTATGTAGAAATAAGATTGGTCTTGTTTTTTTATCCATTCTGATACCCTATGTCTTTTGGTTGGCACATTTAGTCCATTTACATTCAGTGTTATTATAGAAAGATATGGGTTTAGAGTCATTGTGATGTCCATAGGTTTCATGCTTGTAGCGATGTCTCTGGTACTTTGTCTCACAGGATCCCCCTTAGGATCTCTTGTAGGGCTGGTTTAGTGGTGACTAATTCCTTCAGTTTTTGTTTGTTTGGGAAGACCTTTATCTCTCATTCTATTCTAAATGACAGACTTACTGGATAAAGGATTCTCGGCTGCATATTTTTTCTGTTCATCACATCGAAGATCTCCTGCCATTCCTTTCTGGCCTGCCAAGTTTCAGCAGAGAGATCGGTCACGAGTCTTATAGGTCTCCCTTTATATGTTAGAGCATGTTTATCCCTAGCTGGTTTCAGAATTTTCTCTTTATCCTTGTATTTTGCCAGTTTCACTGTGATGTGTCGTGCAGAAGATTGATTCAAGTTACGTCTGAAGGGAGTTCTCTTTGCCTCTTGGATTTCAGTGCCTTTTTCCTTCCCCAGATCAGGGAAGTTCTCGGCTATGATTTCTTCAAGTACACCTTCAGTACCTTTCCCTCTTTCTTCCTTCTCTGGAATATCAATTATGCGTAGATTATTTCTCTTTAGTGCATCACTTAGTTCTCTAATTTTCCCCTCATACTCCTGGATTTTTTTATCTCTCTGTTTCTCAGCTTCCTCTTTTTCCATAATTTTATCTTCTAGTTCACCTATTCTCTCCTCTGCCTCTTCAGTCCGAGCCGTGGTCATCTCCATTTTATTTTGCAGTTCATTAATAGCATTTTTTAGCTCCTCCTGACTGTTCCTTAGTCCCTTGATCTCTGTAGCAATAGATTCTCTGCTGTCCTGTATACTGTTTTCAAGCCCAGCGATCAATTTTATGACTGTTATTCTAAATTCACTTTCTGTTATATTGTTTAAATCCTTTTTGATCAGTTCATTAGCAGTCGTTATTTCCTGGAGGTTCTTTTGAGGGGAATTCTTCCATTTCGTCATTTTGGATAGTCCCTGGAGTGGTGCGGGACTGCAGGGCACTTCCCCTGTGCTGTCTTGAATAACTTGTGTTGGTGGGCAGGGCCACAGTCAGACCTGATGTCTGCCCCCAGCCCACTGCTGGGGCCACAGTCAGACTGGTATGTACCTTCTCTTCCCCTTTCCTAGGGGTGGGATTCACTGTGGGGTGGCTTGGTCCATCTGGGCTACTTGCATACTGTGAGGCATGTGGTGCTGAGGATCTGGCATATTAGCTGGGGTGAATAGGTTAGGTGCACAGGGGCAGGAGGGGCAGTCTCAGCTCGCTTCTCCTTAGGTGATCCACTTCAGGAGGGGCCCTGTGGCAGGGGGAGGGAGTCAGACCCGCTGCCGGAGGGATGGATCTGCAGAAGCACAGCATTGGGTGTTACACAGTGCAAGCAAGTTACCTGGCGGGAACTGGTTCCCTTTGGGATTTTGGCTGGGGGATGGGCGAGGGAGATGGCGCTGGCGAGCGCTTTTGTTCCCTGCCAAGCTGAGCTTTGTCGCCAGGGGCTCAACAACTCTCCTTCCTGTTTTCCTCCAGCCTTCCCGCTTTCCAAGCAGAGCTGTTAACTTACAACCTTCCAGATGTCAAGTCCCTCTTGCTGTCAGAACACACTCCGTCTGGCTCCTCCGCTTTTGCCAGCCAGACTTGGGGCCTCTGCTTGGCCGGCGGGCTGCCCCTCTGCCCCAGCTGCCTCCCGCCAGTCCGTGTAGCACGCACTGCCTCGCCGCCCTTCCTACCCTCTTCCGTGGGCCTCTCGTCTGCGCTTGGCTCCAGAGAATCCGTTCTGCTAGTGTTCTGGCGGTTTTCTGGGTTATTTAGGCAGGTATAGGTGGAATCTATCTAAGTGATCAGCAGGACACGGTGAGCCCAGTGTCCTCCTACACCTCCATCTTCCCGAGCTAAAATTTTTAAAAATAGCTAGGGTAATATTTTATGTGGTTTTGACCTGTGTTTTATTCTTAAATCGGCTTTAATTTTGTCTTACAGTAAAACTTTTCTGGTTAAGTGAACCTTACAGTTTGTAAAGAAATTCAGCAAAAACTAAGAAAGTTTTTGCTTTTGTATTATCCTCTGTGTAGTATTTAGTGAGTTTTTGGCTTAATATATTCAGGTGTATACATTACAAAGGTATTTTTCATAAAACAACTAGACAGTATCATTTTGAGACTTCACCGTTTAAACTGTGCTGGTAAACATTTAATTCTTATATTTATTTTTGAAGAGCTATCCAGCAGTTATGTAAATGCTGGTATTGGTATAGATGGGGATATAGGCTTTGGAAGGAATCTTTTGGTCTAATTTGATCAGTGCTATTATTATATTTTTATTTTATTTTATATTTTTATTTTTAGGGAGCACACAAGAGTGGGGGGAGGGACAGAGTGGGGCAGAGAAAGAGAACCTTAGGCGGGCTCCACCCCTCAGTGCAGAGCCTGATGCAGGACTTGATCCCACAACTCTGGTATCATGACCTGAGCTGAAATCAGGAGTCGGACACTCAACCAACTGAGCCACCCAGGTGCCCCTATTTTTCTCTTTTTTTAATTTGTGTGTTAAAGAGGAGTTAAAAGTCAAATGTTCTCCCTCTGCTGTTGATTCTTCATTATATTTAGGAGAGGAAATTGCCTTGTTTTGGGACTAAGGAAATAGGAAAACACAGCTTATAAAGCTGTATTTTATGTTTGTGTTATCCTTGGAGCATTCACTTCATTATTTTATTGCTAGTTTCAACAGTAAATGCAGCAATTAGTTTGTGTGCCCTGAAGGACCATGGTACTTTAATGATGATGATTGTTTTTTTCCTTTCAGGAGAGAAGCCACAAGTCTTACCGTCCCTTAACAGTATTGACATTTCGCTTAAATTATCTGTTTAGTGAGCTGAAACCAATGTCATATCATCTCCTAAATATGATTTTTCATGCTGTGGTTAGTGTGATATTTCTTAAAGTCTGCAAACTTTTTCTGGACAACAGGAGTAGTGTCATTGCTTCTTTACTTTTTGCAGTGCACCCAATACACACAGAAGCAGTAAGTAAAACTGTGAATCAATTTTTTTCTTTTTTTTTTTTTTTTTAGCAGAGCCTACATAATGATTATAATGGTATATGTTTTTAAGAAAAAATTTAACTGTGGCTTTAAATCAAATATTTGAAGATTTTTAAATTAGTGTAAGTCTTAACTTTCTAGGCTACATAAAATTTTTAAATTTAAAACAAGTTTTGAAACAAGCATTTATTATTTAAGGGTATAAGGTATACTTGCTCAAGATTAGTAATGTAAAATATAAATGAATATAGGTCTTTTTTGCTAATTTTTTTATGAATATAGATTTAAAATATTTGTCAACTTGGCATTGTGTTTCAAAGGATAGGAAATATTTAGTAAGGCAAATTTAAGTAAAGGATGAAAATATATCAAAATATATGTAAACATAAACACATCCTAACAAATGATGATACCCAGTACTTTCATGTTGTCTCTTGCCATGTGTTTCAAAATTGTTAGCTGTCTCTGCTGTTGCCAATGTGTCTGTCAGCCAGTACCTCCTAAGACATAAACTATAACTTTATTTTTCTTGAAAACCGTGAAACCCCAAAACTGTGCACAACAGAGCAAAGAGGACTCTGTTCAATTGCTTTGTTATGAGCTTTTGGTTGTAAGCAAAAATGTGTATGTTTAAACTCCAAGTGTTTGAATGTGTGTGTGTGTATTAGAAGGGGTGTGTGTCTCTCACTGTCTTGAACCTTTTTATGTCTAATTGAACAGATATTTTTCCATATGTTTATAAAAATGATAGGTTGTTTTAAATTCTACAGTGAATTCAGAGTACTTTTTTTTTCTTTTTTTAATTTTTTATTTATTTAAAAAAATTTTTTTAAGTGTTTGTTTATTTTTGAGACAGAGCATGAGCCAGGGAGGGGCAGAGAGAGAGGGAGACACAGCATCCGAAGCAGGCTCCAGGCTTAGAGCTGTCAACACAGAGCCCGATGCGGGTCTTGAACTCATAGGCCATGAGATCATGACCTGAGCCAAAGTTGATGCTTAACCAACTGAACCACCCAGGTGTCACAAGAGTACTTTGTTTTTAAGTTTATTTATTTTGAGAGAGAGTATGAGTGGGACAAAGGCAGAGAGAGAATCCCAAGCAGGCTGCACACTGTCAGCAGAGATCATGACCTGAGCTGAAATCAGGGGTCGATGCTTAACTGACTGAGCCCCCTAGGCACCCCCAAACTTTTTATATACTGGCCTCTTTTTTTTCTTTTTTTTAAGTTTATTTGTTTTGAGAGGGAGAGAGAGAATCCCACACATGCTCTATGCTGACAGCAGAGATCATGACCTGAGCTGAAATCAGGAGTTAACGCTTAACTGATTCAGGCACTCAGGCATACTTCAGAGGAAGAGGTTTGAGGGTTTTATATTTAATTTTGTAGAATTTAAAAGGACTTTTTAAAGTTCATTGTCTTTAGTTTATAAGTTTATTTTGAGATAGACCTTACTGAATTTATGATGTTTTTATATTTTAAGAACACTTGTATTTTAAGAAAATATGTAAGGTCTTAGGTTTTTTGTCTTTTTTAATTAAGACCTACTCTAGATATTGTACTAATATTATATAAGATGTTACTGTTGATGGAAGCTGGGTAAACCGTACACAGGACTTCTCTGTATCTATTTTTGCAACTCCCTGTGCGTCTGCAATTATTTCAAAATAGTGATGATAACAGAACTATTGTAGAGTCACTGGAAAATTTATTTTTATGGAAGATACACAGATTCACCACACGAGGGCACTCAAAGCATGTCTAAGAAACTGAAATATGCTTGAAAAATTATGGCAATTTAATTTCTAAAGTGCTGTTCCTATTATATATGGTAGTTAAATTTTCAAGAGGCTCTTCATTAATACGAACTCCTCTCCCTTTCCCTTTTTAGGTAACCGGTGTTGTAGGAAGAGCAGAACTTTTGTCATCTATCTTTTTTCTAGCTGCATTTTTGTCATATACCAAATCAAAAGGACCAGATAATTCCATAGGTAAGTGTCTAACATTTAATTTTTTTTCTATAGATATAAAACTTGCTAAGTAATTTTTATTTACTCTATTTGTTATAAAATATATGTCACACTTGGGTTTATATATTATACTATTTCAGCACGTATGGACATACGAACATGATATGCAACATTGTCAATAGTAAAAATTATTTTTGTATGCAGTTTATATTTTATCATGACTAACAGATTCTGTATTTAATTTAACTTAAAAAATTTACCCTAGAGTATAGGAGTTTTAGAGTCATTCCTAGTTCCATCTGTTGTTACCTATCAAAGATACAAGTACTAATACTTCAGTTGTCTTTCTATAATAACACCTGTGAAGGCCATGCATTGTATTGTTTAGATAAAGTTGAAAGCCTATTAGAATATAACTTTTATTAGGTGTTGATCATAGTTCAGCTATTTATGGAGTCTCTACCATGTGGTCCACCCTGGAAAATGCTTTGTACACATTAGCTCATTAATCCTAGTTATGCCAGGTATTATCAGAAAACAAGTTCCAGGCAATAAAAATGATTTTTTAGTTGTGTGAACAGTAGACCTGAAAGAGGTTTTACATAATAGTAACCTGTATTTGGTTGATCTAACCTTTAATTTTTTTTTCCCTACATCATTGGAGAATTTTCTCACTATAAACCCAAAGTACTGATGATAAGGGGCCTAATTTTACATTAACGGAAACTAAGTTTCAACAAATAAGTGATTTAGCCAAACACCTTTAGTGTTGTCTTAGATTTGTAATATAGGTAGGTTTCTATCTCCATTTCCTGGAATGGAGTTCCTGGTATACAGTAGGTGTTCAGTATATACTTGTTGAGCAAATGACCAAGTCAGTGATTAAATTATAATTAAAAAAAGTGCTGAACCTGCTTTGGACCTCTCTCTGTCCTCTTAACTCCCATAGTCCTATTCCACATTACATAATTTTATACTTGAGACCATAAACAGATTTGTCATCATCTTTTGTATTCACTATTTAATGTACGTGTCCTTGCAAAGGTTTCCAATTTGTAATTATTTGATCACTTTAAATTCTAGGTTATTCATGACCCACACCCATTTTGAAAGCATGATCCACCTCAGGGCCTTTGCTTCTTTCTGTTACTTTGGGTTTCTGCTCAGATGCCATTAGCAGCACCACTCATCTTCCCATTCCTTTCTATTTCCCTTCACCTTCTGTTTTTCTTTATTAACACTTAGATCATCAGTTAACAAATAAATCTTGTTTATATGACTATTATCTTTCTCCTCCACAAAATGTAGTAGATACTTAAAATAACTATTTGAATATGTGATTGCTAAAGGTTTGTATCTTTATACATGTAAAATTCAGTTTAGAAACCTATATTTTGAAATTGGAATGAATTTTAATGATTGAAATGGATTCTGTATTTATACATGTATATTTTTAAGTGTTGTTAGTGTATCTAGCAGGGGGACTTGTTTTGGGCAAAATTACACGTGGTTAACTTTAACCCCAGAGATCTATTTATAAAATCAAAGTATGTGTTCATACAGTAATGTAATCACCAAAAGTTGAAGAACTGAAGCGACTGGTTTCAATAAACCTTTTGCCTTTATTAGAGCTGTTAGTTGCTGAGATTGAATCCAGCATTACAGAATGCAGCTGTTTGCTTTCTGTCTTGGAGTGGAATTACAAACTAGGGAGAAGCTCTGAATTTAATGTCAGAAGAACCAAGTTAAAGTCCTGATTTCTTTATTGTGCATGACTGTTTTTTGGACCTCTAAAATTCTTTCTTCTTAAAAATGCACATGATTACATCTTCCCTTATATCACAGTAGAGTGATTTTGAGACTCAAATAATATATGCTAAACTGGTTATACAAGCCATTTGATATATTGTTTTAAATATCTTTTCAAGGCCGTTATTTCCCACTAATTTTTATTATATTCATACCCTTCCATTCATACTATTCTCTGTATCATTCATTTGCTAATAAGCTTATTCCCTCCTCCTCTCTATGCATGCATACCTCTTCCCCAGTTTTTCTATGTATATATCTTCAAGGTTCAACTTTAGGTTCAGCTTGTTTTGTAAATAATCATCTATTGATTTCTTTCCTGTATGAATTTCTTACAGAATTTAGCATTATGTTTCATTCCTTGGTATAATGTACTTTTGTATTGATGGTTTTGATCTGACTGGAATATGAGATTTTTTTTTTTTTTTTTTTTTGAGGAAAGGAATACTGTTTTACTGGGTATCTCCAATAGTGTTTGAAGGTTTTTTGAGTTGTTTTTCTTACAGTAATTTTAATCAGTAGAGTATTTTAAAGTTGAAAACAATTTCAAAAATAAATGAATTTCTGTAGTAAGCCCAAGAACAAAAGAAGATATATCAAACTCATGAATTATTTTTCTATTTATACTTGGATTTAAGTCAATTATTTGAGATTTTGCTCTGATTAATGTTCTTAATAAATAAACCTGAGGTCACACAATTATACTGCAATATGCTTTTTTAACTTGAAAAGAATCAGAGGTCATATTTTACGGAAATTTTAAGGAAAACTTAAGCTCAGAAAACTTGTTCAAAGTCATAAAGCAAATTAGTAGATATGGAATTATTCTCAAAATTCATTCTTCTTGAATCAAATTATTACTAAACTAGTTGATATTGCTTAAAGTTGATGAAGTAGGTTTTCTATTTAAGTAGAACTTATGAATATTCTATTGATAGTATTTTTAAGTATATATATATATGTACATATATATGTGTGTGTATATATATCCTGAGAGAGAGTGCAAGAAGGGGAGGGGCAGAGAGAGAGAGGAACACTACCAGCACAGCCCAATGCAGGGCTCGAACCCACAAAACCGTGAGATCATGACCTGAGCTGAAACCAAGAGTTTGACACTTAACTGACTGAGCCACCCAGGTGCCCTCTAATGCAGATTTTTTAAAAGAATAGTATTAATTTAAATTCTATTTATCTGTTTCAGTTTTTATACTCTTTAAAATAAGAATGTTATTCTACTTTGCTTAGTAGTTTTCAGTTTGAAGTTTTTAATAAATGACAGATATAATAAAACATATAGATGTCTGTGTAATAATTTAAAGAATTTGCCTTCATTTCACATACATGGTTCATTAATCACAACACTCCAGCCTTTAAGCTTCCCTTCTCCAATTTGGCCACCCTACTTTGTTTTAAAAATTAGTATTTCAGGGCGCCTGGGTGGCTAAGTCGGTTAAGTATTTGACTCTTGATTTCAGCTCAGGTCATGATCTCAGGGTTCCTGAAATTGAGCCCAGCTTTGGGCTCTGTGCTGACAGCAGGGAGCCTGCTTGGGATTCTCTACCCCCCCCCCCCCACCCCTCCCTGTGTGCGTGCATGCATGCGTGCATGCTGTCTCTCTCTCTCAAACTAAATAAACTTTTTAAAAACATTTCATTAGATAATTTTCCTCTCTACAAAAATTTTTTAGTTTAAGTTATACATTTCGATGTTTTGTTTTGGGTATATAAAATCACAACATTTAAATACATTTTGAAATATGAAGTATAGGTTAATGGGAAATAACACAAATGTGAATATAGAATCATGAGTTTTTTAGTAATGTCCAACAGTTGTATAACTTAAAATATTCATTTATGATACTATAAAATTGTTTTGTGTAGTTTATATTTTTCTGTTCTTAAATTGCAGTATGGACTCCAATTGCTTTGACAGTGGTTTTAGTTGCTGTTGCAACATTGTGTAAAGAACAAGGAATAACAGTTGTGGGAATTTGCTGTGTGTATGAAGTATTTATTGCCCAGGGGGTAAGGAGAAATACAATTTTTATTGTTATCTTTTATCCTATTTGAATTTGATGATAATAAACTTGGTTTCTAAATGTGTCATTATAAATTATTCTCTTTACCAATAATGTTACCAAAAATTTGCAAGAAACTGGCATATTTTGTCCTCGTATCCACTGAAAATTACTTAACATTTTATAACTCCTTCAGTTTTTTAAGACTGTTGTTTCAGTTTCAATAATGGAATCATTAGGTAATTTGGAAATGTACACAGTAATACCGTCCAATATGATTCATTATTGGGTAAGATTATTGGATTCAGTTTTATTCCTTATCAGTTCCACACATTGCTCCATACTGATTTTATAATTACAGTCAATTTATATCTAATCTTGCATTTTGAATGTATTGCATTGTTGAAAACGTTGTAGTATATTGTTATTTAAAACTTTTTTTTTCCTATTGCAGTATACTTTGCCATTATTATGTACTACTGCCGGACAGTTTTTCCGTGGGAAGAGTAATATTCCATTTTCTATGCTGCAGACACTAATAAAACTCATTGTTTTGATGTTCAGTACCCTATTACTTGTTGTGATTAGAGTCCAGGTCATTCAGTCCCAACTTCCAGTATTCACCAGGTATGGAAATTCTGATTCTTTTTTTTGTTTTTGTTTTGTTTTGTTTTGTTTTCATTCTTTCTTTAACTCTTGATGTTCAGTGATTATAATAGAAGTGTTTGATTTACATTGAGTTTTTTTTTTTCTTTTTTCATGTTTATTTATTTACTTTGAGAGAGAGTAAAAACAGCACAAGCAAGGGAGGAGCAGAGAGAGAGGGTGAGAGAATTCCAAGCAGGCTCCACGCTGTCAGCACAGAGCCCGATGCGGGACTCGATCTCATGAATCGTGAGATCACGACCTGAGCTGAAATTAAGAGTTGGCTGCTAAATGACTAAGCCACCCAGGTGCCCCTACATTGAAGTTTTTTTTAACAGCTTTTTGTATAATTAATATTTTTTTAAAACCTGCATATATTTATAATGTACAAATTAGTAAATTTTGACATATTGAGTACACTCATGAAACCAACGAATGAAAATGATTTTAACCTAATGAAACTTTAACCTATTTTAACTTAATTGGTTATTAAGTGATGTCTTATATAGTTTAAGTGATTTTTGTCTACTTGTTCTATTATAAAGTAGAGGATGTTGAAATCTTTGACTATAATTGTAGATTGGTCTATTTCTTGTAGTTTTTACTTCATGTGTTTTAAAGCTCTATTTTCAAGTGGTTAACATCTAGGATTATAATGTCTTGATGAATTAATCCCTTTACCTTTATTAATGAGTTTCTTTATCCTTAGTAATAATCTTTACTCAGAAATTCACTTTATATATCTTTTGTTAGAGTTACATGGTTTATCTTTTTCCATCTTTTTACTTTTTATCAATATCTTTTTTTTTTTTTATTTTGAGAGAGCAGGGAGAGAGAGAGAGGGAGAAAGAAAATTCCAAGCAAGCTTTGAACTGTCAGCACAGAGCCCAGGGCAGGTCTCAATCCCACAAACCATGAGATCATGACCTGAGCTGAAATCAAGAGTCGAACACTTAACCAACTGAGCCATCCAGGCACTACTATCAGTATCTTTGAAGTTGGTATCTTACAGGCTGCATATAATTGGGTCTTCCTTTTTTGTTTGATCAGATAATCTGTTTTTTAAATGAGGTGTTTCAGCTATTTACATTTAATGTGATTTTCGTATTGTACCATTTTTGTTTGTGACTAAAGGACTTTATCATTTCTTGACCTGTAGGTCTGTTGATGCCAAATTGTTTTAGCTTTTGTATATAAAAATATCTTTATTTTACCTTTGTTTTTGAAAAATATTTTCCCTGAGTTTAGAATTCCACACTGACTGTTTTGCAGTCAGCACTCTAAAAATGTTGCTCTACTATTTTCTAGCTTGCATTGTTTTTACTGGGAGAACCTCTGTCATCTTTATTTTTGTGCTTCTGCATATAGTGTGTCTTTTTCTCTATGCCTGCTTTTATTATTTTCTCCTCACCATTGTTTCTCTTTTTATTTTATTTTTTAAATTGAGACATAACTGATATATAACACTATATGAATTTTAGGTATACAGTGTCATGATTTAGTATATGCGTATTGAGAAATTATCACAATAAATTTACTTAACATCCATCACCATACATAATTACAGAAAATGTTTTTCTTGTGATGAAAACTTTTACGATCTACTTTCTTTGCAGCTTTCAAATATGTAATATGGTATTATTACCTGTAGTCCCCATGCTGCATATTACTACTGTAGGACATACTTATTATATAACAAAATTTGGGTGAAGGTGGTCAAATGATACAAACTTCTGGTTACGCTTACTTTTATTTTCATGTGTACTGTGCTTAGGTTAACTGAGTTTAGAATCTATATGTTTTAGTATGTAAATTTTGGAAATGTTTTAGCCATTACTCATTGAAATTTGTTTCTATTCTTCTAGGACCCCAATTACATGTAAATTAGGCCTTTTGAAGTTGTCACACTAATGCTCTGTTTATTCCCCTCCCAGAACTGTTTTCTCCGTTTTCATTTTGGTAGTTTCTTCTGCTTTGCATTCAAGTTCACTGGTCTTTTTTATGCAATGTCGAGTCTCCCTTTAATTTTTTCTAGTTCTTTTTCATTTCAGACATTGTTTTCATCTCTAGAAATTCTGTTTAAGCCTTTTTTCTATGTTTCATGTCTTTACATGTTCTAGTACTTTAATGTCTTCATCTACTAATTTTCTTGTGTGTGTCCTTTCTTAGTTTAGATTGAATAATTTTTCTCCTCATAGATTATATGTTTCTACTTTTTCACATGCCCAGTAATTTTTTAGTAGATGCCATATGTGAGTTTTACTTTAATATATTCCTATAAATATTTTAGAGCTTTATTTTGGGATGCATTTAAGTTATTTGAGAGATGTTTCATCTTCTAGTCTTGCTCTTAAGCTTTGTTATATGAGACCACAGCAGCATTTATGATAGAGGTAATTTTCTTCCACTACTGATTCTGTCTGATAGACTGTGACTTATGAGGGCTTTTATTCTGGCTGCTGAGGAACTATTCCTAGCTCTGTATGGCATTTGAGAATTTTTATCTAATTCGTTTGAGAGGTAGTTTCCTATTTCTATTATTTTTCCTGCTGCTGTAACAAATTAGCAGAAACTGGGTAGCTTAAAGCAGCAGAAATTTATTCTCTTACAGTGATGGAGGCCACAGTCCAAACTGTGTCAGGCATAGTTGGTTCCTTCTGAAGACTCTCAGGAAGAAGTCTGTTCCATGCCTCTTTCCTAGTAGCTTCTAGTGGTTGCTAGCAGTCTTTGGCATTCCTTGGTGTGTTGCTGTATCACTGCAGTGATTATACATTTGGTTTAAGGCTCACCCTAATCCAGTGTGACTTCATCCTAACTTGACTAATTACATTGGCAAAGAACCTATTTCCAAATAAGGAAAAAAATCTGAGGTTCTGGATAGACATGAATGTTTCAGAGACATGGTTCAACCCACTACACTGACCTTGAGTATTTCCATATATATATATATGCTGATCGGTTCTGATCAGTACTACAAACTGGAAGGAGACCCTCTACAGATCTGAGTTCTCTTTCTCAGCAGCTTTCTTCTCTCTGGTATTCTCCCCCACTGACTCTATCGACCTGGGCTCCTAGGGATCCCAGTTCCATCTTCACAACTCAGGGATACTCCTAGGCTCCACTGGGTTCTCCCTCAATGCTCCACAGACTAAGAACTGTATCCAAGTATTGAACTTTCCAGGTAGGGTTTCCCTCATTTGTTTTCCTTCTCTTGGGTATCATCGTCTTTCTTTGCCTGATACCCAACTGTGTTATGTCTTGTCCAGTTCTTCTCTCCTTTAAGACTAGAAGCAAAAAGGGGCGCCTGGGCGGCTCAGTCAGTTGGGTGTCCGACTTCAGCTCAGGTCATGATCTCACCGTCCGTGAGTTCGAGCCCCACATCAGGCTTTCTGCTGATAGCTCAGAGCCTGGAGCCTGCTTTGGATTCTGTGTCTTGTTCTCTCCCTGCCCCTCCCCCCACTAGCACTCTGTGTCTCTCTCAAAAATAAAATAAAAACATAAAAAAAAAAAAAAAAAAAGACTAGAAGCAAAAGTTATACTGAATTTAACAGTCTACATATCTTGTTTTCCTGCTCTAACATTTAGCATTTCCCATTTCACCTTTTTCAGGGTAAAATTTATAATGAAATTTATAGGGGCACCTGGGTGACTCTGTCGGTTAAGCATCTAATTCTCAATTTCGACTCAGGTCATGATCTCATGGTTTGTGAGATTGAATCCTGCATTGGGGCTCTGCCCTAACATTGCAGAACCTACTTGGGATATTCATTCTCTCTCTCTCTCTCTCTCTCTCTCTCTCTCTCTCTCTCTCTCTCTCTCTGCCCCTCCCCAACTCACACTGTCTCTCAAAAAAATAAAAAAGTTAAAAAAAAATAAAATGAAATTTGTACTAGTTTCTTATCCAATTTTATTTAAGTAACTAACGTTACATGCAAGATCTTTTTTAACAGATGGCCAAAATGTTGTTCAGGTGCTATCCATGATAATGCATTGCTGGCCCAGGCTAGAATAAAATTTTATTCAGATAATTCTCTTACATTAAGCACTTTCTTTTTAACATTTCCACGCAATATTCCTTTCAGTAGCATTTTTTTCTTTGAAGAATAATTACTTTCTAATTTCATGAATTTTTACTTCTGAGTCTAGCTGTGCTAAACTGAACCAACTTATTTAAATAGTAAAATATGGAAAAGAGATTAAACTGTAAATAATATTTTATATTTCCTTCTTTACCCTCATATTCAGTGTTACTGTTTTTATTCCTTTTAGAGACTTTGCATCAACTGTTTTTATCTCCATTTCTGTAGTATGATAATGTGGTTTATATGTATTAATGTATTTTGTGTACATGTGGATTGCTATATGGATTATATTACATATAAATATATATTTTCCAAATATAAGCATTTAAAAGTATGTGTATATATAAATTTCTTGTATTAAATTATCAGTGAAGTTGACTATAATATGGTTTCACATGCTTTGCCACATGTTCTTTTTCTATAGTACAGTTATTAAATCAGCTATTCTAAATAAACTATTAATTATAAAACTGAACTTCAAATAGTGGATTATAGGAAAAAAGACAGCCTTGTGTTTAGTTCTGTTCGTTATTTGATAATTCAAGCCTTGACTCAAGATTTGTTATTTTTCATATATGTAGACATTCAAATATGAAAGTTTTAAAAATGATGTTATTTGTTTAAATAGTATTTACTGTTTCCCAGCCATTTGAATTTTTAAGAAGACCAAGTCAAATAAATGGTAGAGGTTGATTTTTTTTATTAACTCATTCATTATAAAATGAGAAATTGGGTTTTTAAAGACTAATATTAACAAAACCAATAAAATTTTGAATGTAGCCTAAAGAAATGAGTATCTGAAGCCATTCATTTGAAATATACTTAAAAAATGATTTGACTATGGTTTGACTTAGTTTGCAAGAAGCAGACTGAATTAATGAAACATACATGTAATATATCATGGCCTGGACAAATATAAAATAGGATATAAGCAAACTGTAAGAGACTCTTAACTATAGAGAACAAACTGAAGGTTGATGGAGGGAGGTGGGTGGGGGATGGGCTAAATGGGTGATGGGCATTAAGGAGGGCACTTGGGATAGCACTTATATATATAAATTATATATGTTATATATAAGTTATATATAAGTGATGAATCACTAAATTCTACACAGAAACCACATATGTTTTACCATGTATGTTAACTAGAATTTAAATAAAAACTTGGAAAAAAAGTATAAGCTTATGTTAGTATATAGTAGGAGAAAAAGTAGAACACAAATAAAATGTTACATAGGGAAATACAGCTACTATTCTATACTGGAAATTTGGTTTCAGCTTCCTAAAAGTTTAAGCAAAGAGGAAAAGCTCATAGGTGATAGTTTTTTCTGTCCATGACAAAAGAAAACCTTTCTTTCTAGGAAGCATAATTTTTATTAGCATTTAGTGCTGAAAGAAGCATCTCATGCAGAAGAAAATATTGGTTAGTGTTCTCAGAAGCACTCGTACAGCACCTACAACGAGTCTATTAAAATTGTCTTTTTACTTTTAATCAGGTTATAATTTAATGAAAGCACTTCTGCAGGGTACACATGTCTGATCTAGTTGCCCTTCCAACCATTCTTCATAGATTCTCAACTAGATATTTCATAAGGGTTGGACATTTTGAACTTCAGTGAGGACTGAGGTATTCATAAAAAATACTTTGTCATTTTAAGTGAGATTACATATGAAATACTGCTTTTTTGGTATTTTATTTATATGTTACATATTAATTTTGTGTTTGAAACGTGTTTTAGATTAAATAACTTTTTTTTAAATCTTTTTACAGATTTGATAACCCAGCTGCTGTAAGCCCAACTCCTACAAGGCAGCTAACTTTTAACTACCTCCTTCCCTTGAATGCTTGGCTTCTATTAAATCCTTCGGAACTGTGCTGTGATTGGACCATGGGAACAATACCACTTATAGAATCATTTCTAGATATTCGAAATCTTGCCACATTTATTTTCTTTTGCTTTTTGGGGGCTTTGGGGGTATTCAGTCTCAGATACCCTGGTGATTCCTCCAAGACTGTTTTAATGGTAAGAAAACTTTCTTAATTTTTCAATTGATACAACATTCAGTTGATTTAAAGACCACCTTTAATTTGTCAAAGCATCTTCTTAGAAACAGTATTTTTGTTTATTCAACATCACCCTAATTTATTAATTTATTTTAGGTTATATATATATATATACACACATATATATATATCAGAATTTCATATGCAGGCATATATATTCAGCATGTAAAATAAAAACTGGTTATAAATTTCCCTATTTGGTAGGAACTCTGAAATCATGAAGCATCCCTTTTGGCATCATTATCTTCTACTTCTTTATCCAAGTAGATTATACACTTTTTTTGAGGAAATGGATCATATTATATACTTTGTTTTCTTGACACAGAGAAGAATGTCATGTAAGGTAGACAGCTAGAAACATATTAGCTCTTTAGTTCTCATTAGTAAGACTTAATTATTCTGTGAGTTATTTTTTACTATGTTCAGAGGACTCTGATTATGTACAAAGTCTTCTTATTCAGGGATGTATTTCTTTGTAATTTTCTTACTTTGCTGTCACTTCTAACAGTTTTGTTTTCCTTTAAATTATTGAAGACAATAATAATCTTTAACATTTTCTTGAGCATTTGCTACATGCCAGAAAGTGTTTTTAATACTTTACAAATACATCATACCTGGCTGCAGTCACTAGATTAATTTAGTCATTCACTAAGTTTTTTGTTGTGATCTGTGTACCAGGCAGCATTTTAGGCACTGAGGATATGATAAATACAAGGCCCCGATTACCAGGGAATTGGCATTTTGGAAAAATTTGAAGCTAATCTCTGATATATAGAGACAATTGAAAGAATATAGGGTTTGGGAGAAAGATCATATTTACTATTATTTTTTGATCTGTTGAGTTTGATCCTAGTGGGGAATTTGAATAGCACCTGGTGCCTGGAGTTCAGAGTCGCCTAAGCTACACATAAAAAATTGATTGCAGTATTGGCATAGAGATAGTAATTGAAACCAGGATATGATTAGGAAAGTTTATGGCGATTTTAGAGGTTTCTCACCTGGGGTTTTGTCACTGTTCTCAAAGATAGTAATCAGCTATTACCATTGTAGATGCATGGAATAGAAGATAATTCATACACATAATTAATGCCTTGGAGTATTTGGTCTTAATTCTTCCTCAGTAGATAGTTGAAGGGTCTAGATAGAGTGAAAAGAAAAGAAACCTACAAGTAGGTCTTTAAAAAACTTCTATATTTGGGGGTGCCTAGGTGCCTTAGTTGGTTAAGCATCTGACTCTGGATCTCAATACAGATTTTGTTCTCAGGATCCTGAGTTCAAGCCCCACGCTGTGCTCCACACTGAGTGCAGAGCCTGCTTAAAATAAGTCAGAGAAAGATCTATGATTTCACTTATATGTAGAATTTGAGGACCTTAACAGATGAACATAGGAGGAGGGAAGGAAAAATAAGATGAAAACAGAGAGGGTGGCAAACCATAAGAGACTCTTAAATACAGAGAACAAACTGAAGGTTGGTGAGGAGTGTGTTAAATGGGTGACAGGCATTAAGGAGGGCACTTTTCGAGATGAGCACAGGGTGTCAGATGTAAGAGATGAATCACCAGGTTCTACTCCTGAAGCCATGACCACACTGTATATTAACTTGAGAAAATAATAAAAATAAAATAAAATAAATTAAAAAAAAAAAAAAGACCTTCTGTATTTAGATACTGTGTAGAAGAGAATGAACCTAAGTAGGAGCTAGACCAAGTGGACAGAAGGTAAGTAAATGTTTTAAGGAAGATGGAATGGTTATCACTAACAGATGCTGTGAAGCAGAAAAGTGAGATCAGTCATATTTTACCTCTTTTGGTGTATTAGTTACTTAAATGAAATTTATTTCTGTGGAAAAATTTGATTAGGAGATGAGGACGTGAAGATTGCTAGTGTAGATAACCAACCCATAGGGTAACTCAACTTTGAATATCTCAAAGGATGAGCAAACTTGAATTTATTACTAGCTAAGTGAGAGAATACTATGCCGACTTCAAGTATCACAGACTGATCTCATGTAGAGCTTGGAGGAAGCATGAAGATCTAGATTTGGTGTACCTTCAGAAGTAGGAGAATCACTTTGATTGGAGTACTCAGTTGGCTGACTTTTAGAAGCAGGGGATGTCAATAATGGGTTGATTTGCAAAAACATACTCATTGATTTGAACTGTTGATTAAGTGGGGTTAAAACGAGCTACTTCATACCCCCACTATAAAAGTGCTTTCATAAGAGTGTGGGAACTTGATTTACACCTGAAGTACATAATGAATGGTAACGTAAATATATGTTGTCAAAGGACATGTTTAAGATTGGGGAGACAAGGGCATATTTAAATATGGATAGGAACGATACAGTTGATTAGAAAGTGGCTGAGTAAATGAAGGGATGGCTAATTGTGAGATTTGTGCGGAGCAAGGGCCATGTAGATACAGCTCAGGTTTGGCCTGAGACAGATGGAGATGCCTCTTATATCTCAGAATGGATGGAAATACATGTGAATGTGGATGTTGGTTGGTATAGGAGCAGGGAATTGAAGGAATTCTTGTTTTATGAGTGTAGTTTTCTCTGTATGTTTGGAAGTATAGTCACCTGCTGAAAATGTCATGGATCAGAAGTTTGAGTAAAGTAATCAAGATTTAAAATCTAGGAGAGTGGGAATGAGCCTACCAAAGAAACCTAGAAATTCTGAGCAGTCTTAAGAATCATTTTGAAGTTGACCATGAATTTTTGATGATACTAATCTGTTCTGCTTTGGGACTGTCTCTAGTAGTGCTTTGTTGCTCAGGTAAATACAAAGCAGATATATGGTAGAACACATCCAAAGCTGAGGTTCTGCTAAAAGAAAGGAAAAATAAGGAAGGTTGGGTGAATTTAAAATTTGGGCAAATAAAGTAATGATTTATGTAATGTAAGCTGAATAAAAAATAAAAAGAGGATCGTGCCAGTGAAGTAAGCATAGATTTACATAAATTTTATTTTATGTGTACAAAAGAACAATTGTGACCTTAAGTACTGCCTTAAGAGAGTACTAAACAGGTTATTTTTTATGGTGATATTTTCTGAAGATCTATGGAAGGGACTGAGTAGATCAGAGGAGTACCTGCCAAGTACCAGATACCATGATAAGCACTTACTAAATAAAATGCCATATGTATCAACAATATAAGCAGTTATTAATCCCTTTTTATGAAGAAACTGATTGGCAAGATGATTGAGTGGTTTACCTTATTATGTTACATAAGAAATAAGAAGTGAAAGAGATTTGTCCAAACTCTGTGAGCTTTCCACTACCGCCTTTTCTTTTTTGTTGTTGTTGTTTTTTTAATGTTATTTTTGACAGAGTGCAAGTGGGGGAGGGGCAGAGAGAGAGACACAGAATCAAAAGCAGACTCCAGGCTCTGGGCTGTCAGCACAGAGCCCGACATGGGGCTCGAACCAACAAACCATGAAATCATCACCTGAGCTGAAGTCAGATACTTAACCATCTGAGCCAGCAAGGCACTCCTAACACCTGTTGTTTTAAAGAGAGTTTTATATTACTGAAGAAGGAACTTATGGTAGCCATAGTTACCTAGGTTAGCATATACCAGTAGAGAACATATTAGAACTTTTCATTAAGTTAATTAGAGGCATTCCTTATCTAGGAACCGGTAGGTTTTTTGTGAGATTGTTTTTTGTGTATGCCGCTTATGCATCATAACCAATGCATCTTTGAATGAATTTAACACTTTTAATTCTTTTAAATAAAATTGCTATAAGGAAGCCATGAATTATTTAAAAAAATGTTTTCTTGTTTGTTTTTAGAAAAGGACTACATATTTTGGAATGTCTCTTTTGCAGCTAGCTGGTTATTTTTATCAACCACTCTTGGGAAATGGAAAGTGAATTATGTACTCTGAATGTTTTACCTTTTTGATCAAAAAGAAAACACTAAAATTTTAGATCTGTAAATTAGCATGATACTGAGCAATTTGGTAGTGCTTTAGAGTTATTTCCTCATTACAAGTCATTAATTTGTGATGGAGAAATACACATCTCTGTATCTATATTTTACTAATAAAATATAATAAAGGAAAAACAATCTTTCCTCTCAAACTGTTAGAAGACTCAAACTTCTGAAGCTCAAGGAACAATTTGCAGTTATTCAGTTAGATACTATAAAACAAATTAGGGTAACAAATTGTGGAAGCAGATATCCATAGAAACAGGTGTCTTAATAACAACCAACTTCTTTCACAAGTTATTTGTGTGCTAGCTGTTTGTATCCTATCTTTTTAATGGCTTTATAATCTAGCAACCTTATGTTAACTCATTTTCAAAATGGCAAAAACAAATTAAGCATTTTTATGATGTTTTATGTCAATGTACAGTGTTAGAATTTTAGAAATTCTTGTAGAATAAAGGACTACTATTTAATGGGGCAGTTTTATTTTTGTGTATATACTAAGCCACTGTTAAATGTATATGATCCATCAGAATGTTATGCAAGTAATGCTGGGGTACAGAAGTAGTAGTCTACTGTCTTGTCTGAAGTATACCTTATGTCATTTCCTCAATTTCCAATATTTGAATAGTTACAGTAGTAAAATTATAAAAACTTGTATGATTGGTTTTCTTTTGTTAAAACCTGTTAACATCTTTATCAGTTTATTTTTACCACACGTACTTTAGTTGGATGTATAAAAATTGTCTTATTTATATATATTCCCCCCAAGTTTTTTTTATTTAATTGGATGATCTCTGGTTATAAATTCTAGCTTGATCTCACTTTGGTGACATAATCCTGATGTCTGTTATTACTATCCCTAAATTGCCTTCCTTATGTTTAAACTAGTATTGTTTAGAGTATTATTAAAAATGGTCCACCAGTGCAGTGAACCATTCAAATTAATGGTCATTTATCATTCAAGTTAAATGATAAAATATTTGGATTTTGCTATTGAATGTCCACATATTTTTTAAATAAAATGTCTTATTTTTCTTTGTAGGCACTTTGTCTAATGGCATTACCATTTATTCCTGCATCAAACCTTTTCTTCCCAGTGGGATTTGTTGTTGCTGAGCGAGTATTATATGTTCCTAGCATGGGGTTCTGTATTTTGGTAGCCCATGGATGGCAGAAAATATCAAACAAAAGGTGAATTAAAATGTTAGTTCATTTAATGCTTACAAACTATAGAATTAAGTGTGATACATTTAAGTATTTAAAGTGTTTAGTTTTATAAGTCATATTTTTATACCTTTTTATTTTCCATCTTGATCGTTTCCTCATATTTCTGTAATTGAAGTTAAGAAAGCTCCATGGCACCCACCTCACCCTTTGTTCTTTCTCTTATTTATATAATTTTGTTGTAAGCCTGAAACCTAACACACTTTGAGTTAGACCCAAATGAAAACAAGGATATTATTGAGACTAAAGTTACAAATTACCATTGCCACTTCCACATGCAGTGAACTAAGATATAGGCTTCTTATTTAAGTGAGTCATGTTGATTTAATATATGTAAAATGCATATAGTAAGCAGTCTGTAATTTGATATCACTATCTTCATCATAACTACCATGTCCTAGAGGCCTCAAACTAACAATTAAGGAACAGAATATTCACATTGTATATATGCAAGAAATGGTCACCGACTCTGCTTTCTCACTTTCTAGTCATCCTTCAACACACAGAATTCTGACTTCTCTCTATATCATTGCGTTCTAGTAACTAAATCCAGTCAGTGCTTGTATTTAAAATTTATTTCCTGGGCATCTGTAAAAAGTGTCTCTCCTAATTCTCTTCCATGTCTCTTCATCTCCGTTCAGACTCTTCTCAGATTCTTATTGCTGTAACTGCTCTTTAAATATTTATTTCTCAGAGTTTTATTCACAGCCATTTTTGTCACAATGCATATTCTCTTTGGATGATCTCATCCATGTCTACAATTTTTGCTAACATCTACCAAGCCTTTTCTCTTAACTTCTACCCATTTATCCAGTTATAATTACTACCAGTTTTTGAGTGCTTCCCAGGTGCCAAGAGCCATGATAGACCTTTTAGATTTGTTTTCTCATTTAATCTAACTTTCCTTAACTCTGGTGTGCACATTTGAAAATTGAAGCTCATACAAGTTACTGAACCAGATTACCTCAAGATCACACAGCTAGTAAAGAGTAGACTCTTGATTCACATTTACATCTCACTGCCTTCAGTGTCCATTTTCTTTCTGATCCATGCACTCTTATCCTGATTAAGTGGATCTGTCAAAATGAAAGAAGTTAAACTGTGTTACTGAGACAAAAAAATAGACTCAGAGAACATTAGTAATGAATGTGATCATAGGGATTATTGAAGTGTAACCTTTTTATACATGAGGAATTGTTTCCCAAATAATTAGCCTAAAGCTATATAAGCTATATTGTATCTATTATATAAAGAGTTAGTTTTACTATGACTTGTCATAAATAACTCTAGCTTTAGAATGTAAAAATATTCAAAGAATGTCATGATAATCTGTGGTATAGATGCAGTCTGGGTAAGCCAAAATTTTTTAAAATACAGCCAATGATAAAATAGACCCTTGATGAACACAATTAAGAATGTTCAAGTTGTAAGTAAAAGCCCCAAAAAGAAAGTCATACTTAAAAATTGGTTTATCGGGTTTTTTGTCATTAAACTTAAGCAGACTTTTTGAAATAGAGACCAATAGTGGAATATTTAATATAATTTAAGACTGAAGTAGAAGGCAGTGTGCATAATATTTAATTTTTTGGTGTTGCTTTTGAAGTTGGATGATTGTTAGAAGGATCCTCATTCCTTAAAATAAACTCAAACATGATATTTGGGGATATTTAACATATTTCTTACCTCTATTGTAAAAGGTAAAATGCTTCTGGTGATATAGATAATGTTGTTTTTGTTCTGCTTTTTTCTTTTAAACAGTGTATTAAAAAAGTTATCCTGGGTTTGTCTGTCTATGGTGATATTCACTCATGCCTTAAAAACACTCCACAGAAATTGGGATTGGGAGTCTGAATATACATTGTTTATGTCAGCCTTGAAGGTAAAGTATTACCCAGAATGACAGGAAAGTATGTCATTAATGATTTCTTATAGTCATGTTTAAGATGTTTTTACATTTCATTAGACATTTAACTGTCAATTTTAAGTACTTCACCAAAAGATTAATAAAAATTTGTTCTTTATATAATATATACCATAACCATGGCTCTGAATAGTACTTAGTTGTATGTCTACAGCATATATGAATAATTTTCGAAATACTATATAGTTGTTAGAAGCTCAAATGATAATAGAATGTTTAAAAATACTGTAGGGGAGCCTAGGTGGCCCAGTTGGTTAAGCATTGGACTTCGGCTCTGGTCATGATCTCACAGCTTATGAGTTCGAGCCCTGCATCAGGCTCTGTGCTGATAGCTCAAAGCCTGGAGCCTGCTTCGGATTCTATGTCTCCCTCTTTACCTCTCCCCTGCTCAGGCTCTATCTCTCTTTCTCAAATATAAATAAACATTAAAAAAAAAAAAAATTTAAGAATACTATATATAGTTCACTAGTTCTAAAGGTGCACTTTTTCTTTTTTCTTTTTTTTTATTTTTACCTTTTAACATCTCTAAAATCAGAATAAATCTTAGAGTGAGAGGCATCTTAACAATTAGTGGCTTATTTTTTCCTTTTTTCTTTTTTTTTTTTTAATTTTTTTTTTAAACGTTTATTTATTTTTGAGCGAGACAGAGCAGGAGCAGGGGAGGGGCAGGGAGAGAGGGAGACACAGAATCCAAAGCAGGCTCCAGGCTCTGAGCTGTCAGCACAGAGCCTGACGCAGGGCTTGAACTCACCAGCCGTGAGATCATTCCCTGAGCCAAAGTCGGATGCTTAACCCACTGAGCCACCCAGGCGCCCTTAGTGGCTTATTTTTTTCTTAATGGTGAGTCTTAGAAATGATGGCATCTTAGATTCAATGAAATAAAATACATAACAAAAATGGCACCTTACTATGTGGAAGATAACCGGTGGTTACAGTATGGTAGTTAAGATACGCACTGGCAGGAAGGAGTGATAAAGCATTTCTGTAGAATGGACAACATCTAGGAATAAGGTCTTTTTAAAAATCATAAAATTTGGTTTCTGTAAAAGTTAAAACCAATGATTTTGTTTTTCAGGTGCTTCTCTTCAAATCTGTAAATTCTTAAATTCTTTTTGGCTATTTCTGTACTCCCCATTGCCTGGCTTTACTAGAATACTGCTTCATTCCAGTAGTCAATGTCATTTCTTGATTTGACATCAGTTTAAGATCACATGACTATCATTTAGTCTCAGTAGCTCCACTCTTTCCTCTAGCTCAGAAGTTTATAAATAGAAGAGACCTCATTACCATTCCTCTTAATCTGCACTCCTAAAATACCAGTGGAGCCCCATAATTTTCAAGATTTTGCTTATCCTTACTCCTAGGACAATCTCAAAACCACAGTCCTAGTCACTGAAGCTAGTTCCTTGGCCAGCTACCATCCTCTTCCTGCAGGAACACCATGCCCATCAGTGAACTCTGAAAGCACAGATCAACTTAGAACTTTAATCCCAGGGCTCCCATTACCATAATAGACCACATAAACAGCTTTATACTAAGCCTAAAAAATAAATAGTGAAGTGTTAAATATATTCTCATGTTCAAATACCTTCTCTTCCAAAAGAATATAAATAGAGCAGCTTTCAAACAACATTGTAGCTTGTTTTTTGGTTTTCTTTTTAGTAAGGTCTGTGTCCAATGTGGGACTTGAATTCATGGCCCTGAGATTAAGAGTCACATTCTCTACTGACTGAGTCAGCCAGCACTCCAAGCTGCTTTGATCAAATAAAAGTTTTAGTAAAATTCTAATATATAAAACAGATGAAATCAGACTGCTATGGTTTTAGTATGTTGATGTTAAAAGGAAGGAGAGTAAATTTGGTGAAGCCGTGTTCATTTTGCTTATTTCTCCTCTCCAGGGACACCTCTGTCAAACACTCCATTTCTAATAATATACCAAACAAATATCTGGGTTGATTGGAGATACATATATTTATATATAGATATAGATCCACAAGTTTTTCTTTTTTGGGAGAAAGTCTCAATCACTTTTCAAGTTTTATTGAGGTAGAATTGACATATAACTTTGTATTAGTTTAAGGTGTACAATGTAATTTATGGATATATTACAAAATAATTACTGCAACAAGTTAACATCTGTCACATATTTACAGTTTTTCTCTTTTGATGAGAATTTTGAAGGTCTACTCTCAGAAACTTTCAAATATACAACATTGTTAACTATAATCACCATGCTATACCTTGCATCCATAGAACTTATTTATCTTGTAACTGAAAGTTTGTATCTTTGACCACCTTCACCCATTCGTGGATATCTCTGTAGAATACTCCATTCCTAATGGTATACCAGATAAATATCTGTGTTAATTGGAGTTGTATTTTCTTAATTGTAACTAATTTCTATCTATGCTTATGTATTTAAGGTAAATAAAAATAATGCCAAATTATGGAATAATGTGGGTCATGCTCTGGAAAATGAAAAGAACTTTGAGAGAGCTTTGAAATACTTCTTACAGGCTACTCATGTTCAGCCAGGTAAGCATTATTAATTAATAAAACTATTTGGATAGCTTGTTTTTAAAACTTGAATTATATTTGGGAAAATAAAAGTAAGAGGTTTGTTCATTCCAGGTGACTTGAAAACTATAGTGCTCGATGCTGTCTTATTTTGAGTTGGATTATATGTTAGAGCTACTTAGACATTTAAGGAATTTATTTTGATATAGCAGAGTTGTTGGGTGGTACTGATAATCCATTTGGTGAAGTATAGCTTTGCCAGGTACAAGTACTCGGTGTTAAAATAATTTTTCCCTTCATTGTCAGTTGTCACTCTTTGCCTTTCTTGAGATAATTGCTGATACTTCCATTAGTATGACTTCTCTACAATATTCTCAAAATTGCTGTTTCTAATTAGCCATGGGCTAAGAAAATAGGTAAACCAGTTTATTTGGGATTCTTTCTCTTCCTCTTTGCCCCTCCCCTCTATGTACGTAAAGTACTTGAAAAAGTACATAAAGTTAGAAACATTGAATTTGGTATTTAGAGGCATCCTAGCTTTTTCTTTGTTTTTTAGTTGTGTTCTTCATAGATTTGATAGATGAAATGGCATATATGGAGGGATATCAAGAGTCCTTTTTTGTCAGTGTTACACATACACAGATAGATTCATAAGACTGGAGATAAGGGATATTGGGACTAGAGGTAAAAATTTGGGGTAACAAGTATCTAGATATTTAAAACCTTGGAACAGTTGAGCACATAAATAGGGATTCATAACATTTTAAAATTACTTTAAAAAAATAAATAAAACATTGAGTCTGAAGGCTTTTCTTGCTTAACCAGAGTAAGATTATAAATTATGCAGTGGTCTGAGAAGGTGACACACATGTTGTGTTAAACGAAGAATTGTGGTTTTTTTGTTTTGATGGTTACCAGTGTTTAAAAAAAAAAATTTCAATTCACAAAGATAAAATTTTTACAAATGGAATTGCAGTTTCCATAAACATCTTTACAAGACAAGGATAGATTTTTGTCAAGGAACACCAGAATTCTGTAAGGTTTGTTTTGATTTCATTTTTATCTAAATCCAAATCTTTGAAATTATTCATGCGAGAAAAAAATCATGGACCTGTAGTTCAACTTTGATGTTGTCAATATGGAAATGTTTAAAGAGTATTTATGAGTTTTCAGGTGTTTTTAAGTTTATCTCTTTAGATGAATTGACAGATAATTTTGTAGATAGGAAATACTGGAAAGCAACATAGATGCCAGGGCCACCAGTGTGAGATTGCTTAGCTTCATTGTTGGTGGAAAAGGAATTATTAGGTACAAAGTTGCCTAGTACTTGTCAGTTCTCATTTACATTGAATTAAAGATAGACTGCTAGATTCATGCTATTGTTGGTTTGGATAGCATACTCATAATAGCAAGACTGTCTGTTGAAATCCTATAGCTTTTTAAAAGTCATTTAAATGTCATTGCTTTTTATATCTTGTCTTCTTTTCCAACCCTTTTTGTTTTCAAATTTAAATTTACTTTACTCTAGTAATGGTTATTTCCTTCTCTGAAATCTTAAAACTCTGTTAACTTATAAGAAACTGCTTAGAAATTTTGTCTTTCATTTTATTAGCTTTGTTGTAGGATATCTAATTGCTACCTTAGTTCTTTGAGAAAGTAGGGCTGCCTTACTCTAGTGTCTGAAGTCTGCGTTGATGACAATATCTCCTTGCCATAATTTTAAGAACCTGATTTCTGTGGGTATTAATTTGCCTTGTCTTTCACCCAAGTAGGTAACCTCTTTCTTTTCTTTTATTAAAAAAAAATTTTTTTAATGTTTATTTTTGATACAGAAGGTAGAGTGTGAAAGGGGTAAGTGCAGAGAGAGAGAGGGAGACCACAGAATCTGAAGCAGACTCCAGGCTCTGAGCTGTCAGTACAGAACCCAATGTGGGGTTTGAATCCATGAGCCATGAGATTATGACTTGAGCCAAAGTCAGACGCTTAACCGACTGAGCCACCCAGGCGCCCCAACATATTTTCTTTCTACGATTGGAGCTGATGTCAATAACATTGTAAATACTTCACTGAATTTTGTTTATCTAAACTACCAGTTTCTTTGTTCTTTCCTTAAATTCTCACTTTATAATTAATTTTTTTCAGGTTCTTAGTAACTTAGTTTTTCTAAGTAACTTTCTGATCTCCATAATAAATGGTATAGATTTGAGGAGCCTGAGTGGCCCAGTCAGTTAAGCATCTGACTTCAGCTCAGGTCATGATCTCATGGTCCATTAGTTCCAGCCCTGCTTCGGGCTCTGTGCTGATAGCTCAGAGCCTGGGGCCTGCTTTGGATTCTGCGTCTCCCTCTTTCTCTGCCCCTCCCCTGCTCAGGCTCTTTCTCTCTCTCTCTCTCTCAAAAATAAATATTATAAAAAAAAAGAATTAAAAAAATAAAAACTTTAAAAAATTAAAAATACATAAAAATAAATGATATAGATTTATTTGAAATTAAAAAAAAATGAGCTATATAAGAGCAAATACTACCTACTCTATTTTTATATGCTCTTGGTAATGCAGTGAATTTCAACCTTGGTTCTACATCAGAACCTCCTTTGAAACCTTATAAAAACATTTTCCCAGATCATGTTTCTATAGATTCTATTTTGATAGAGTGAGGTGGTGCTGAGGTTATGTGACTTTTTGAAAGTACATAGGTATCCTAATTTGCAGCCAGGACTGGGAATGGTTTGCCTAAGCAATTTTTTTTCTTTTTTTTTTTATTTCCCTCTTGACCTCTCTCCTGAAACCCCTTAAGACTCATTGGGGCACCTGGGTGGCTCAGTCGGTTGAGTGCCCGACTTCAGCTCAGGTCATGATCTCACCGTTTGAGAGTTCAAGCCCTGCGTCGGGCTCTGTGCTGACAGCTCAGAGCCCGGAGCCTGCTTGGGATTCTGTGTCTCCCTCTCTCTCTGACCCTCCCCTGTTCATGCTCTGTCTCTCTCTGTCTCAAAAATAAATAAACATTAATTTTTTTTTTTTTTAAAGACTCAGCAGTACATCAAAAAACAAAAAATCAGCCCTTTCCTCCCAATCTTGTCCCTTACTTCTTTAACCAAACCTGTGCTGCATGTGACATTTTCTGTGCAGTGTGCACAATTACCAGCCTGAAACATAATGTACCAAGATTTTAGGACTGTTTACTATCATCCTAAGAGAATGACTAAGATATATATGCTTGGCCCCTATGTGTCCTAGGAGGTGCAGGCAGAAAACTGTCCAGCAGGCAAAATCATTGGTGTCATAGGCAAGTAGAAATCATAATGTGAAACCTTGTCATGTCTGCGAGAGATTCATTCAATAACATTTGTCTGATTTAAGATCTTCTCTCTTCTATCTTTATTCCAAACCTTTGAAATATTTACTGGGAAATGTGTCCTAAAAGTAGTATGCAGTGGGCCCTAATATCTTTCTTATTTAAATAACATATTTTTTGTTTCCCTGAAAAAATTTGCTGTGGGTTTGATTCTCCATACCAGAAAATCAGATAAAAGTTTCTGACATACTGATAGTAACACAGCCTTTTAAAAAGTTATAAATATGTTATGTAGGATGGGCTGCTGCATCTTAAGTGGTACTGGAGAATCCTAATATTTTATTATACTTGCATTCTGACCACATTCAGAAAAATTTTAAAAAACAAAATTGCAGAGTTTTTTCACAGTCTCATTGCCCCATCCCACCATGCATGTATATTTGTTAGGTATAACACTCGAAATAATTCTAGGAATCATGATCTTTTTCACTTGTAGATCTTTTTACTTTTAGAGTTGAGCCATACATTTTGAGTGAATTCCAGAGCTATGCATCAAGGAAATGGAAACAAGCCTTAGTATAGTATAGTAAAATCTGAAGAGAAATGATACAGATTTCTTTATTACCTCTATATCTCCCCTTTCATGTCATATATGCAGTTTCTGTCCTTAGAGTACTTTATGACATAATTTTCTAGTATAGCATCGATCACTCTGTGTTAGAAGAACTTTAAGGAGGATGCAGGACCTGTTGCTTGCTTTTGTATTTTTTTGCCTAGTGTTTTGTTGCTAGAAACTTTGGGTTTACATTGAATACTATTTAGTATATTTGCCAACAAATGATTTTTTTTTTAATTTTAGATGATATTGGTGCTCACATGAATGTAGGAAGAACTTATAAAAATTTAAATAGAACCAAAGAAGCTGAAGAATCTTACATGATGGCTAAGTCCCTGATGCCCCAAGTAAGTTGTCATAATTTATTTCTATTGTGTCATATCTACTAGATGTCCATATTGAATAGAATTACCTAGATTATCTTTTCTTCAATTTGTTGATACAAATGTAAAGTGTCCAATAAACCATTTATTACTACAAGTTTTTATTTAAAGTCTAATTAACATATAGTGTGATAATAGTTTCAGGTGTACAATATAGTAATTCAACACTTTCATACAAGTGCACTCTTTAATCCCCATTCCCTGTTTCACCCATCTCCCCGCCAATCTTCCCTCTGGTAACCATCAGTTCTCTATATTTAGGAGTTTGTTTCTTGTTTTACCTCTCTTTCTCCTTTGCTTGCTTGTTTCTTAAATTCCACATGAGTGAAATCATATAGTATTTGTCTTTCTCTGACTTAACTTATTTTGCTGAGCACAGTACTACAAGTTTTATAAAGGATTATATTTACTTTTCTAGCTCACTTAATTAAAAAAAAATTTCTAGGAGAGCTTGGGTGGCTCAGTTGGTTAAGCATCCAACTCTTGAGTTCGGCTCAGGTCGTGATCTCACAGTTGGTGAGTTCGAGCTCCGCATTGGACTCTGTGCCTGATAGTGTAGAACCTGCTTTCCACCCCTTCCACATGCTCGTGTGCATACACTCGCTCTCAAAAATAAATAAATAAATTTTAAAAAGGCAAAGATTAAACTTATGTTTTAAAAAATTTTATAAAGTTATGAATTTTAGATATTCTTGATTACAAGTTATCAATGAGTTAAGTAACTTTAAGTGAAGAGATTTTTATATAGTACATTAAGCACTAAATGCAACATTATTCCTATCAAAAGATAAATGAATAAGAAACTAATAAAATGAGGGGATATACCTCTGTTGCTGTATTGTGTTCAGTTGTAACAATGACACATGCAGAAAATTCACTGGATATTATAATATAGCATGAAAGTTGGAAAGTCAGATCCTGTCTTTCATCAGAAAAGATGGTTTGCAGGGCACCTGGGTGGCTCAGTTGGTTAAGTGTCGGACTTTGGCTCAGGTCATGATCTTGCGGTTTATGAGTGAGTTCAAGCCCCATGTCAGGCTCTATGCTGACAGTTCAGAGCCTAGAGCCTGCTATGGATGCTGTGTCTCCCTCCGTCACTGCCCTTCCCCCACTGGTGCATGCTCTCTCTCTTTCTGTCTTTCTCTTTCTCTCTCTCTCAAAAATAAACATTACAAAAAAACTGCACTACAGTCTTCTCAATGGTAGTATATATTAATATTACATTAATAATTATAATATTAAAATAACTAGATATAGTTTGGTAAATGTTTCAAAAACAGTTGGACCACATGATCTTAAGCATTGTTTCAGTCCTAAGATTCTAAAGTTATATTGTGTTCAATATAGACTTTTTTCAGATATAATTTTTTACTTTCATTGAAAATTTGGGTCTATATATCTTTTATAATCTTTACTTAACCTGAAAAATCAGTTAACAAGGGAATTTTATTTCCTAATTCTACCAAATGAGGCTTTAGTATAACTCTTAACAAATTAACCACCCTGTCACAACCAGGAAGTACTTTGCTGACAACATGGAAGCTGACATGCTGTAACAAATACACTAGACTGAGAGGAAAGAGACCCGAGTTCTTTCTATTCCTTGTCTGATACAAATATGCTAACAGACCTTAGTCTCAAAAGTTTAGATTTAGTTAGGATTTTATAAAATGATGCATGTGAATAAAAAGCTAACAATATTCCATTGAGCTGGCATGAGTGAAAAAATATTATCTCCTTTAATACCACAAAATATTAATTATTTTATTAACATTTTATAAATACTGTAGGTACTTTCACGTTTTTATGACTTATTTCAGTATAGCAATACAAACTGGTACCATAACCTTTTTATGTCATATATATTTGAAGTAAGCTACTAAGAATACTTATTTTTTATTTTTATGTGGTACTGAAACATCCAGTTATGTTTTTCTGAACAGATTATTCCTGGTAAAAAATATGCAGCCAGAATTGCCCCTAACCACCTAAACGTTTATATTAATCTGGCCAATCTGATCAGAGCAAATGAGTCCCGGCTGGAAGAAGCAGATCAGCTGTACCGACAAGCAATAAGCATGAGACCTGACTTCAAGCAGGCTTATATTAGCAGGTATTTGTAGTTCACTTTTAAGTTGTATTACAGAGAATTGAAGCTGTATCTGCATGTACATTTTGACTGTCTGAACTAAATTGCCTTTTTTTTTCTTTTAGTAATCTTATTTGTGACCAAGAACATAGAAACATACCCTAGTTTAGACTTACAATCAAATTTAATTGATTTGATTTGAAATTGACTGTCACTTGTAGTAGCAAACTAAGGTTTTATACGGAAGAAAGAGTAGAAGCTTCTTGTTAGTTTCATTTACTTCTTATTGTCACATTCTTTTTTACTTAAAGCACTTGAAACTTGTATTTTCTAATAATTACTTCTAATATCCAACTCTCAAGAGCTTTCTTAAATACTGACAACTGATTGGTTATTATGCCTTTTATTTATCACAAAGAAACTTTTTAGTTGTCAGTACAAAAACTTTTGGCCGCACATGTTAGAGAGAACTTAATATATTTTACCATGTAAGGATTATCATTTGTATTATACTTGAGTAAAATTGTGTATTAAACTCTGCTTCATCCGCTGGCCCAGAAACCTAATCATAATTTTTAACATTGTTCTTATGGGGAAAATGCATTCAGAATTTCATTAGTTTTTGAGATAAAAATCTGTTCATAAGTTGGGAAGCTGTCTTTGTTCAGTTTTATCCAGTAGTTGTTGAAATTAGCTAAGTTTAGTGGGGTTGCATATATAAATAAAATCTGTCATGTGTTAATCTATGAAGAATTATTCAACAATCTGCATTAAAAAATAACATCTTGGACAGATGCTCTTTCCAGAAGTTGCTTTAATTGAGAATATTAGTCATTCATTTGATTTTATTCCTATGCTTATACTTAAAGGACATAATGGTATCATAATAAAAGTATTCTCATATTACTGCCTAAATTTATTTGCACATATGTGCTTAAACAAAATGACTTTTTAAAGCTCTAACAGATAATAGATCCGTATTAGAAGGATTTGTAAAATGGTTTTCAAACTGTGATCTTCTGTTCCACATGTGTTCCTCAAAGGTACCTGCAGGTGGCACTAGTGCCCTCCTACCCTGACTACTAGTCAGCTTTTTTAAAAACTCTTTTTGTTGTTTTGGGGAGTTTTTTCTTTCGTTTTAATGAATGGCCATTTTATAAGAATACATTGTAGAATACTAAATTAATATAAGAAGGGGCAAAATTTTCATTCTGCTCTTTATAAACGAGACTTCTAACATAGATTTGAATACTGGAATTTCCCCATCACTCCCATATTTATTTTCCTTCTTCAAATGCTATTATTTGGTCCCCTGAAAACTTAATCTCCCATTCTTGTCGCTGCCAATTTTATGATGTAGTCTGGTCTGCCTTCTTTCAAGATACAATTAAAGAATATATTTTCTCTGTTCCCCTTTCTTGGATACCTCCCCGCATCTTACCCTTTAAAGTCAGGTATGCTGTTTCTTTCTTTAATTATACTTGAAAACCTAACAAACCAAATTTGCTAAACTAATGAGTTCAGGTTTGAGGACATTTTCAGATATTTTTGGTAGAAAACTTTAAAAGCCTGGGTTAAAAGGAAAAAGGAAAGCTGTGAATACGTGGAAAAAGTTGAAACTTAAAAAAATTGTATCTACACATTGACATGGTAATGTTGTAAGTAAAGCTTGTGTTTGATTTTTCCACAGAGGAGAATTGCTTTTAAAAATGAATAAACCTCTTAAGGCAAAAGAAGCATATCTTAAAGCACTAGAGCTGGACAGAAATAATGCAGATCTTTGGTACAACTTGGCGATTGTTCATATTGAACTTAAAGAACCAAATGAAGCCCTAAAAAATTTTAATCGTGCTTTAGAATTAAATCCAAAGCATAAGCTAGCATTATTCAATTCTGCTATATTAATGCAAGAATCAGGTATGTTTTCTTAAAATAGTTCTATATTTAAACACATTATAGTTTGAAGTATAATGAAATCTGAACTTAAATTACATTATGAGTAGCAAACGTTTTATGAATAGTTTATATCAAAACTGCAGATAAATATAAGAATATTTAAAATACTTAAAGTTTTCAAGTAATATGCCTTAACACAATTATTAGTTCTTTGGGTATGTGTTAAGACTTAATATTCAAGCAGTCTAGTAAGCAGTGCCTTTTTAATCTATTTTGTCAATTTTATGCACAGAAATATATAATTTCTTACTCCTAAATATACCATCCAAATAATCAGAACTTGCAAAAATTCTTATATAATTATTTCTAGGGAGACGAGCATTATATTTCTATTTATTTTAGAAAAAAAACAGAACAATGTATTTTACCTTGATTTGTAAGAGCAAGTACTTTTGGTATCATTTTATATCTAGTTTTATTTTGTGACGTATTATTGTAATTTACAATTTTTTGTAATTTAACAAAACTAAATCATTCGTGACAGTAAATTAGGATCTTTGATACATGGGTACTTTAGTACTACAACAAAAGGCAGTATTTATAATTTATAATCTTAATTTTTAATTTGGAAAAAATTTGTACATTTAGATTTTTGTAGTTAAATCTTACTTTTTAAAAACTTTTACAAAAAATGAAAGAATCATAAAATCATAGTATTTGAGTTAAAGAGGGTATTTGAATTTACTTTTGCCATTGTTCTATTTAGTATATTAGAGTAAGGACCAAATAGATCTAATAATTACCCCAAATGTCATATGGCTAGTTTAGTAAAACTAGTTCAAGATAAGAACTTAAGCTGACTGATTTATTTTACAATGTTTTTTATTCATCTTACTGTCAAATAAAAGTATAGAGGAAGATATTTATGCCTGGTATTCAAAACATAAATTTAGAGAAAAGCTAATGTTTTTGTAAAGTTAGCTAACCTTGGCAATCATGAAAAATGCCCAGTATTCAACACAAGATTGCACCCTAAGATTTGTAGTTGTGGAACTTGAAGTTTTTCTATTTATTTGCAATAGAAATTATCTCAAATATTTGCATCCTAATTTATATTTAAATTTATAAGCTTTAGATTTAATGGTATATTTTTACCTTTGAAAATCTTTAAAAAATTGAAGTAATTAAAAATCTGATTTTGTAAGACTGAAACATTCTGCTTATCCAGTAGTAGTTACTATTTGCTGAGCTGTTTTACATATATCCCATGTAATGCCTAGAAAATTCAGCAGGCTAACCCAGAGAAGTTATTTGTTTAATGTATAAAGTCATAGTGTTAATAGAGTCAAGATTAGAATACATGTCATTTTTGGCAAATCCCAGGCCTCTTCCCCCTAATTGCGTTTTCTTCCTCTGCTACTACCAGTTAGATGGTTAACTAAGGAGATATGTCATCCCTTCTGATTTTTGAGGCACTCTTTCTGCTTTAAAGGAAAAGAAGTGGGCTATCATTTCAGTGTTTCAAACACAACTGTCTTTCCTGGGAAAACTTTGGGTTTTTTTCATTCCACTTTTTGATGTAGGTACAGAAATTAGTTGTTTTGATGCTGTCTTTTTGTAATCTTAACTAGATAAATACTGAAAGTGGCTTTTGTTCCTCAGGCTTATTAATTCATTTGTTAACAATATGTATTTTTTCTTTAAAAAAATTATTCTTAGGTGAGGTTAAACTTAGACCTGAAGCTAGAAAACGCCTTCTTAGCTACATAAATGAAGAGCCACAAGATGCTAATGGTTATTTCAATTTGGGAATGCTTGCCATGGATGACAAAAAGGACAGTGAAGCAGAGATGTGGATGAAGAAAGCCATAAAATTACAAGCCGATTTTAGAAGTGCTTTATTTAATCTGGCTCTCCTGTATTCTCAGACTGCAAAGGAATTAATGGCTTTGCCAATTTTGGAAGAGTTACTCAGATACTATCCTGACCATATCAAGGGTCTCATTTTAAAGGGAGACATTCTGATGAATCAAAAGAAAGATATACTTGGAGCAAAAAAATGTTTTGAAAAAATTTTGGAGATGGATCCAAACAATGTGCAAGGAAAACACAATCTTTGTGTTGTTTATTTTGAAGAGAAGGACTTACTAAAAGCTGAAAGATGCCTGGTTGAAACATTGGCATTAGCACCACATGAAGAATATATTCAACGCCATTTGAATATAGTCAGGGATAAAATATCCTCATCTAGTTTTGCAGAACAGCCAGTATCCCCAGCTGGTAAGACTTCAGGTGTAGAAGGAGACAAAATTCCAACTGAAAATGTAAAAGAAGTAAGAAGTGAACCCAGACCTACACAGATCATAAAACCAAGTGATAATAAAAGTCAGTCTAAGTCCAACAAACTATTGGGAAAAAGTGCAGACAAAGAGACCCCCCATAAAACAACAAAAGAAATCAAAGAAATTGAGAAAAAAAGAGTTGCTGCTTTAAAAAGACTAGAAGAGATTGAACGTATTTTAAATGGTGAATAGCATTATTTATCATGTGACAATGTCTTCAAATAACTTCAGTCTATCTTATGTGATTGTTTATACTGGGAGCTTTGAAAAAACAACAAGTGTACATGTGACAGTCTATCATGAGCTGCCTCTACATAGGATCAAAATACGATTTTCATTAAATACCTGTGTTACCCCAGGGTATGTATTGTATAAGATATGACAGTAGTTCTGAGTTTTGGCAAATATAGCAGAAATACTAAATTACAGTTGGCAAATTTATATCTTTTATGTAGAAGAATCTACCTGCAGAGTAATCTTGACTACTCTCAAAAATAATCTAAAGCCTGAATGATAAACCCTTGGGGGCAGATTCAACATATGCTAGTTTATTCTATGAATTTGCATTTATTAGTTGACTTCATTACCTTCTGTTACCTTTGGAATCTGACTATGGATTGAAAACACTTAATGAACACATTCTTTTTTCTTTGGTAACTTCTGTTTAACAAAGGAACTTGGCACCACAAAAGAATACTGGCTTCTTTTAGGTTATGTTCTTTGGTTGATTTTTAGAAGGACTGCCAGGTAAAACTTTTTAAAATAAGTCCTATGACATGTTAGTTTAAGAATGTATTTTTCATAATTGTGTGCTTGTCCTTAACTTTACTCTGAAATGCAATTTTTAATCAGGTAAAGTTTTAAATACACACACACATTTCTAATGGTGCTCATATATACTGTATTTTTATTTTTTTACATACTGAGAGTTTCACAGCATGAACCCCACATAAATCATAGCTATCTTTGATTTTTTTACTCCCCAAACTGTTCAGGTTTATTAGAGTCTAGTCAGATTGAAAAAGTTCCAATAATTATAACTTCATTTAAACTTTTGAGTTAAAACATAATAAGATTCTCTTTCATCTTAGTGTTCTCTCTCTAGTGTTATTTGAATTTTAATTGTTCCAAAAACATAATCATTCTTAGATACTTTAAACAACTAAATTGAGTTCTTTATTTAACTGAAGGCAAAACAATGTGACAAAGTTTTATTTTTAAACACTAAGTTCTTGATATCTTCCTATGGTGTATATTTTTATTAAATATTTATTTTGACTACTGAGCTTTCATAAAAAATTTAAAGCTGTTTTAATTCCATCAACTATGGAAAACAAATTGCTGTTGCATTTTCCTATAAATGCATATATTACAGTTTAAACAAAATTTCATCGTCTTTGGCATACTTTCCAGCTATAAAAGGTAGTTAGCCTCATATAGGATTAATAGTTAATTTTAGCAAATTTAAACCTGAAAACTGTTAGGTTGAAGAGTAGATATAAATCAAATTTATTAATTTATATCTGATTTTTTGAGTTAAAATACATTTCAAATGAGTTTTACAGTATCGAGTAAAGTTGGTTTTAATTTAAAATGTTAAAGCTCAAGCTATCATCCTGAGATAGTAACTGATTTCTAATTATGTAGAATTTAAAAAACTGTATTTCTGTTCCTCTGAGATAACTAAATTGTTTCAAAAATCATTACTGTAAGTTTTTATAAAGAAATATTTTCTAAATAGGTCACAAGAAACATAGTCTACATTAAAGACCCACTCTTACTAGCTTCCCTGAGGTTGTGTCATAGATTATTTTTTAGGCAATTTAAATCAAGCACTGACACCAGTCATAGTTCATTTTTGATTTAGGAGATTCTATTCAGGATTTAAAGCAATACCCAGTTTCAGTTTTTAAATTATGGATTTGTGACTCCAGGTATAAGATGGAGAATACCTCATATACTATGACTTGAAAAACAAAATCTATGTTAATCTTATGTTCTCTCCACGTATCTTGAGAAAAAGTTTCTGAGTTTGATCTCTTCTGTTATAGTATCAAACAAAGATAATTCAGAAAAGTAAAGAGAATCTTTCATGACAGCAGATTATAATAAGAGCTTTGAGTAATATTTTAATAAAATTGTATAACTATTGAAAAGATAAAAAATATATTGTTATCCAATGATTTTTATAGAAAAAAAGAATTTCCTCCTTATTTGCACTTAGAACAATGCCTATCATGTAGGAAGTGCTCATGTATTTGAGTTTTAAATAATTTATTTAAGTCAAATCCACCCTGAGTAATTAATGATTTTTCCAAATTAATGTTTCAACCCTCACTTCATATTAGAATCATTTGGAGGGCTCTTAAATATGAATCCCACCCCACAACAATTTAATCTGAATTTCTTAGGGGGCCATGCTTCTATTTTTCTTAAAGTTCTCAGGTTCTAATTTGTAGTCAGGGTTAATGACCACTGCTCAAAATTAGTTCAGGAAATTCTAAATTAGTTCAAGAAAATCCTCTTTATCTCTTCTGTGTTAACTTTTTAATTTAGTAACATAACCCGGTTAAGTTTTGATGTTTTAATAATTATGCTCTTCTGATAACTAGTATTTATTTCATCTTAAGTACCGTCAAGCTTGCTTATGTGTAAGGTGATTATTCTCTTTAAACTCATAGTAGAAATTTTATTGAAGCTGTTCAAGTGAAAAAAGGTAATAGATTTTTTCCCACCTCTTTGGAACTGCCTTTATAGGGATATGGATGGTTAGGGGCATTTTAGTACAGGTCACTAACCTATGGTTCATAGTTGTAGGCATCTGTATGTTTGGAAAAGAAAGCTTATCATAGGTCTGTGTGCTGGTAAAGCGATGTAGTTTTAGTTCTCACTGTTTTACAAAAGAATATATTCTCCCAGGAGTTCTAGGAAAGCTTTGACAATCCCGAAGGGGCAGTTAGGTTACTTTTTCACTGCTCAGAAGAAAGAATTACATTTTTCTCCTATTGCTCCTATGGTATTTCCTTGTTAACATTCAGAATTGGGAGGTTTATCTTGTAACTATACCAGTAAGTGATTTCATGAAGCTCATGACTTGGAGGATAAAACAAATATGTTTGCAATTTTGTGTTTACGTTTATGTAAATATTTAGTATGTGAATTACACAATTCTAATAAAACCTCATGCGTTTTCATTACATCTAATTTGACCTCTCCACTTCATGTTGCAGAATACTTCTTTGAAGATGCTTTAATGAGAACTATTATGAAAATATATAGATTTGTATGTCAGTTTCTACTTCAGAAATCCATATATTTGTCATATTTATTTTTTTAAAAACTTCCTAATTGTTTGCATGACTAAATGATATTTAAAATGAACCCCCCAAAATATCTGGTACCTTTGTCCAAAATTTTGTCTCTTGGAAGCTATCAGCCATCCATGTTAAGGGTTTATAAGAAAATAGTTTAATATTATATGCATTTTATATTATGGTGGTGTCTGTGTGTACCATATTTCTAAATATTCAGTATAAAATGCTTTTTAAAACCTTCACCTGAATTGCCTTTTAGTGTTCAAATGAGAAGTACAGTAGTGTATCAACAGATTTCTGCCCCACAAAGACAGAAGAGCTGGTGGGTAGTTTTTATTAGCAGTGATATGAGAAAGACGTGTTAAATTGCTTCAAGAACAGTGATACATTTTCAACCCTTAGTGACAGAAACTAAAGAAAATGAGACAAATTCAAATATGGATTTTTATACACATAAGTAGAAGTCAGTGTGGTGAAATAATTAGGAGTCTGAGTTATGGATCTGCCTGGATTCAAATCTTGGTACCACCCTTACTAATATAACTTAAAGGAATGTTTAACCTATATGTCCTTGGTTTACATTTATATAGGTTTAATATGTATATATCCTATTGTATAAACTGGCAGGTATTTTTGTAACTATAAATAATGCATGCTCAGCCATGTACATTGTAAATAGTCTTTACCAAACATGTTTGATAAGGACCATAATTAACATCACGTAGTAAATTGTGTTAAAGAAAAGCCATGATTTATTTGATGTAATTGGCTTAATTTTTTTTCACGTAGTATCAACATGAATCTGTTTACAGCTGTAACCAACCAGTAGTACTGATCTATCCATCCAGTGTTGTCTTTATTTTATTTGATTGTGGCTTGATAATATTTTATTAGATTGGGAAAACTAAAGAAACAATGGTTTTAGTTTTGCTAAAGACTGGCCTTATTAATGAACAGCTTTCCTAACAAGTGATTATTGACTTTTAGCGGGTGTTAACATCTGTTTCATAACATGGCAGTATGTTTATATGTCAGAAGTTTTATGACATTTCTAAGTTGATTTGTTGAAATAAATTCAGCAAGTGGAAAAATCTATATATTTATATTAAAAATATTAATATATTTAAATTGTTTAGGATAGTTCGTGGTATAGTAAATGATAGATGTTAATCATTAATGTAATCATAAGGCTTAGGTATGTAGTAAATAATAGATGTTAATCATTAATGTAATCACAGGCTTAGGCTTGCATTTGATACATATGATTTGCTTTATGTGTTAGCAGAGATAATGTTAATGATGGTTGTGTAGCAAACAGATTATTAGATATTTAATGCTGGTTCCTTAGCTAGCTAAGGAACTTGTTCTTTGCTGTTCACTGCTTTTAGGAAGGTAGCATAAGATAAAATCTTTCCTAAAAGTCTCTGAAGACTTAATCTCAGGCAAATTCATGTTCTTTGGAACCCACTTTATTCAAAGTAACATTTCTGTGACTCTGCCAATGGATAGCATAATTCCCGTCAAGTCGTGTTTTTATTGTATAGGAACCTGATGCCTTCAGTTTTTACCTTAAGCAAAATACTTCTCACCAAACCATTCTAGTTTTCCCTTTCTTAAAGACTTCAGTGGTTAAACTCCATTGTCCTTATTCCTTCCTTCCCCCATGGATTTAGTTTCTGATATTAGGAAAGTCATCTGATTAATCCATGTTAAACTACAAATGATAGGTCTTGTTAGTCATCTTAACAGTAAATCAAATGAACTTCTTTCTTTATAAAGTTGCAGGCAATACAGTGGGAGTTATTTGAGGGATATGGAGTTTCTCCACCATTCCGCCTATCTAAGCAAGGAATTGCGAAAGACCACAGAAAATCTTTGTAACTGCAAGAAGGCCACTTATGACCAGAATCCTGTTTTTGATGGGCACTGGCAGGCCAGGTAACTGCCTTTTGGGAGTGGAATCAGAGTAATCAAACTGTCAGCAGAATTGGACTTATGCTCAATAGTGACATCTGTAAAACTAATTCCTGAGTAGTGAATATACAGATCTTACTTGATTTATGATGGGGTTACATACTAATAAACCCGTTGAAGTTGAAAATATTGTAAGTTGAAAATGTTCTTAATACATCTAACTTAGTGAACATCATAGCTTAGCCTATGTTAAATGTTCTCAGAACAATTACATTAGCCTACAATTGGGCAAAATCATTAGACACAAAGCCTGTTTTATAATAAAGTGTTGAATGTCTCATGAAACTATTGAATACTGTACTGAAAGTGAAAAACAGTGGTTGTATGGGTATAGAACAGTTGTCAGTGTATTGATTATCTCATGGCTGGCTGATCCTGCCCACCACCATACTAGAGAGTATCATACTGGGTATCACTAGCCCAGGACAGGATCAAAATTCAAACTGAAATACAGTTTCTACTGAATGTATATCTCTTACACCATCATAAAGGCAAAAAATCATAAGTCAAACCATTGTAAATTGGGAACCTTTTGTAGTGTGTACATTTTTAATACATGATCTCTTTATATGACACTGCAATTTCCCTTGGTGATGGATCTGCAGTGTCATTTGCAAGCTTTTTAATTTATTCCTCTACCTTAAGTACCAATGTTCTCTCTTCTACCCTTTTTATTTCCCTGTTTCCTTTGAGCAGTGGTTTCAGCTTTATAGGATTCCAAACCTCCAGCCTAGAGTTTCTCTAAACTTCAGGACCATGAACCCAGTGATCTATTAAACATCACATCCAGAGGTGTTCATTCCTCCCATCCTCTCTTCCAAACCCCATGCCTATTGGATAAGTTTAAGAAAGAGAAACTAAAAGAAAAAGTATATCCAGTTTAAAGCAGGGAAGGAGGAGGTAGGGGAGAAACCAAAAGAACATGAGAGCTTACTAATGGTTTATTTACTCAAAAACAGTGGCAAAGTTTAAGACATCATTAAACATTATGGGGCTTAGGTTAAAAACAAATACTACAAATATATGAACAATTTGTAACTTTTAATCCATCAGAAGAAAACTCACCGTAGCCCGATGGAATTTAGTAATGGGGCCAGGGCAAATGAAAGTGCAGTACAAAAAAAGATGCTAAGATATAAAGGACTAATGTAGCAGTAATTCAAATGAATGTAAAATAAGTTAAACCTAACAAAAAATAAGCTGTTAGAGCTCTCTTTTGTTTTCATTATATTCAACTAAGTTTTATATAATTACATTGAGTTATAGATACAAGGTCCAACAACATGTTGTCCCTGAAACGCTTTTATATAGAAGCAAAAGTATGAGAAAAAGCCTACCAGTAAATATGAATCAAAGCAAGCCAGGGTAACAATTTTAATACATGACAAAACAAAATTCAAGGCCAGAAGAGAAGATGAATGATGCATACTAGTAAAAGGAACAATGTAACAAGACATGTCCATCATAAACACATACATCAACAATATAATCTAAAAATAACAGCGAGTAATAGTACAGGGAAATAAATCAGAAATTGTAACTAGAGATTTTAAGGAGTAATAGTACAGGGAAATCAGAAATTGTAACTAGAGATTTTAACAAAATCCTCTGAGAAACTAAGGGGTCAAGCAGAGAAAAAAATAACTGGATAAAGATCTAAATAACCTTGACCTATTAAATTTATATAGAATTTCACTTGACACAATGCATTATTTCCTAGCACATAAGGAATCTTTACAAAACCACACTATGTATCAGACCATAAAGGAAACCTCAGTAAATTCCAAGACCGTGCTCTTTAATCATAATGCAAATGTTCACAGTAGCTTTATTCATGGTAACAAAACTGGAGACAGCCCAAATGCTCATCAGATAAATGGATAAACAAAGCGCAATCTATTCAAATGAAACACTCTTCAGCAATTAAAAAAAAAAAAAAATTGTATCTCTGAGCAAAAAGAAGCCATATACAAGAGTACATCATATATGATTGCATTTATATGCAATTCCAGAGCGGACTATTTGTAAATTTCTAGTACTAAAGTATGGGTCAGGAGCGAAGGAAGCCAAAGGAATTTTTTAGGGTGATACAAATATTCATGACCCAACAATTCTACTCTGAGGTGTACTGACAAAAATATACCTACACATGCTCTACAAGATACAAGAATAATCTTAGGATTAACTGTGCAAGCTCCAACCTTGAAATAACCAAAATACTCATGAAAACCAGACAAGATATTTATGATATAGTCAAACGATGAAATGCTATGAATATATAATGAATATGCATGAATCACTGCTACATGAAGCAACATGGCTGGGTCTCGCAAATATAATACTGGATAAAGCCAAACACAAAAGATACTACTATTACAATTCTATTAATATGAAACTCAAAACTGGCACGATGAATTTGTGCTGTTACAAGTCAGAATAGTGGTTCTGTTAGGAAGGGAAATAGAATGTTTATTGGAAAGGAATGTGAAGTGGGCATTGATGTTCTGGTCTGCTTCTTGGTCTGAGGGATATTTGCACAGATATGTTCAATTTTTGGCAATTCATGATATATGCTTTTTTCCAGATGTATAATAAACCTCAAAAAGAAGTGTAATATTAAAAGATGTGTTAAAAATATGGAAAAATACAATAAAAATTTAGGTGAACCATTTATAAAAGAATTCTACAATCAGTTTAGTAATATCAAATACAGAGAATGACTGGAAGAATGTACCATAGAATATTTTTAAAACAGTTTTATTGAGATAATTGACATACAGTGAACTGTTCATATCTAAAGTGTACAATTGGTTAAATTTGACACTTATATACACCTGTGAAACCATCACCATAATCATGATAGTGAACATATACACTTCTCAAAGTTTCTCATGCCCTGAGTAGTCCCTCCAGTCCCACTATTCCTTTCCAGCCCTGTCCCTAAAACAATTGATCTGCTTTATGCCTCTGTAGATTAGTTTACCTTTTCTACAGTTATATATAAGGGCATCATACATTATTTGTCTGGCTTTCCACTCTTGCAATGGACTGAATGTTTGTGCCCCACCTACAGATTCATATGTTGAAGTCTGAACCCCTAATATAATCAGAGATGGAGCACTTGGGAGGTAATTAGGTTTAGATAAGTTCATAACAGTGGGGATGGGATGGGATTAGTGTTTTTATAAGAAGAGGAAGAGAGATCAGAGTTCTGTCTTCCCACTTGATGAGAACACAGCAAGACGGCAGCCATCTGCATGGCAAGGAGAGAGTTTTCACTGGGCGTGAGTACCTGCTGGCTCTTTGTTGTCAGCCTCCAGAACTATCAGTAATAAATATCTGTTGTTTAAGCCACCAGGTCTGTGGCATTTTGTTATAGCAACCCAAGCTAAGACACACTCAAAAAAAATTTTAGACGCATTCATCAATAGTTTATTACCAAGTAATATTCCATTATGTGGATATGCTATAGTCTTTATCCATTCATCAGTTGACTGGTCCAGTGGTTTTTATTTTCTCCTGTAGGCATTATATATTTTTCAAATACAAATTAAAAAAAAAAAAGTTTTAATTCTGTTATTTACACATTTTCTGACTGTCGATATTCAATGTCCTCCACTTCTGCAAATGGCCATTTGGGGATTTAGTCCTTCCTCATAATGAGCCCATATGTTTTTGGAGGTGTAGAGGCCGGAGCATATGACTCAGACTTGTCATTAAGCACTTGGTATTAATCCATCTATTATGATTCATTTAGGAATGAGAATGTAACCAGATCAAAGCCAATGAAATGACCCTTGATTTTGCTAACACCAATGACTTGAGAGAAAATGAGAGTTTAAAATTGTGACAACCATCTCACCACATGGAGAGATCTTATGTGAGAATACAGCTAGGACAAAGTAGTTGATTATAGAGACAAAAAGTTAGGTCACAGTGGATATTGTTAGAAACCTGGTCTAACTACATTTGGAAAGGCAATAAAGTAAACCAAAGTGGAAGAATCTTGAGCCATATTTGGTTGTGCCAGCTTTTGAGCAGGAACTATACTGTGTATGTTGTCTGGCCAAGCTCATGAGGTCCCATGGTGGGCAGTGCAGGTCTCTCAATCCCAGACTTGAAAAGAATTTTAATTAAGCATAAGCAAAATAACTGGTTAAATTGTCCACTCTGTGTCTTGTGCTGAACAAGACTACAGGACAAGGGAACTTGTTTTGAAAAATTCAGCAAAATAGAGTCATTAGTAAGGTCAAACCAGAACGAGGAAGTTTTAAGCTGGATCTGTTCCATCTGAAAACAAATCAGAGAATATTGTTTTGTATGATGGTCCTTTACCTGCAGTCTGAAATCTGAGATAGCTGCAAGTATATTGACAGGGTTGGAAAAGCCAAGTTCTCTGCCCCAGGCTACTGTTGACTCAAGCAAAATCAGAGGTGGGACAATTTAGCAAGAATGGTAGTTGAGAAGCGATTCTAGTATCTCCGACTTCTCACACATATTTCCATTTAAGCAGTCATGGCCCAAGAAGGGGATAAATTACTCCCATTGGGAATATGCAGTCCAGGGGCACAGATACAAAACAAAACACATTCAGCCCAGGCCTAATGTCATTAGCAGTGCATTGTGGCTGTATTAGTTTCTTAGGGCTGCTATAACAGAGTACCAACTTGCACCAAAATACAAACTTGGATGGCTTAAAACAGAAATTTATTGTTTCACAGTTCTGGAGGCTAAAGTCTAAAATCAAGGTGTTAGCAGTGTTGGTTCCTTCTGGAGGCATTGAAGGAGAATCTGTTCCATGACTTCTTCATAGCTTCTGACTATTGTCAACAATTCTTACATTCTTTGGTTTGTAGATGTATCACTTGAATCTGCCTCCATTCACATGGCATTCTCTCTGTATCTATGTGTCTTCCTTTAAGGGCACCAGTAATACTGGATTTAGGGCCCACTCTAGTATGATCCCATCTTAACTAATTATATCTGCAATGACCCTGGTTGCAGACAAGGTCACATTCTGAGGTACCAAGAGTTAGGACTTCAACATATTTTTTAGGAGCACATAATTAAAGCCAAATAGTGGTCATAGTCAATTTCTAGAAGACAGGAAATTGAAGGGTGATTTTTCAGATTTAAACACTGATTCTTCATATCTCTGTTTACTACCCCATGCTATAGAGTGAATGAAAATAGATTAAAATTATATCAAGAGTTTAAATAAATTTTACTATTAGAGAAGTCTCATTCTTTACAAACAAGAGGCTAGGGTTGTCTCAAACCTGAAAATCATCCTCAGGCTCCAGAACTTGAGGTTAAACAAAGAACACTGATAAAGAATTACGTTACTCATCTCAGTTATGGTCATGGAAAACAATTGTGTTAACTCACTAGATTGAATTATCAAAACACACCCACTAAAATCATAGATCTCACTTTACATCAAACTTTATTAATATTTCAAAGGTTACAGACACCAGATACAGGCAAAATCTATAAATGTCAGGTTTTTCTACAGTAAGAAAAATAGATGGATCAGAAATATCCTATATTGTAGTTAGGGAATCCCTATGTGCAAGAAGATCTGGTGGACATAATTCTTTCCCCCCATTATCCCCACTAGTAAGTGGTTTATTAACCTGTCATTAATCATTTCCTTCTCAACAATGCAATAAAGATCCTTCTAGAGAGCACAGGACAACTAGATTTGTTGACCAAGGAACCACATTTCACTACTGAGTTGAAGTGTCTTTGCCTTCTCTATGTGCAAGATATGATGAGTTATGTAGCAGCAACTGCTGTATGTTGTATCTCTTCCCCAATGTCAGATTAGCAAGGAAAGGTGTATTGGATGTTTTGGTATTCATTAAACATATTATATAGCATTAGTTCTGTGGGCTGAGAGGAGTTAGAGATGGGTCTGAAAAGACTGTGCACTGAGAAGATATTTTGTACTTAACAGATATATGCAGTAAGTGAATGAGACTTGTTACTGCTTTGGGAAAGGTGAGGATATTGTGTTTTCTGTGGGACATAGCATAAGTTTTTTTATGTAGATAGAGATATTTTAAAAGATGATTGGATGAAAAGATGGGGTAGACAAATAAGTGAACATTTATTTCCTCGGTTGTCTATTTGCTGTCAAACATCAAGTCACCCTATTTCTGGTACCACCATTTGGAGATTCATTCAGGGATGTTCTACTGGATAGGAATTGAGAGAAATAAACATATTCCATCCCCTTGGATATGGCCATTTGTAGCCAAGTTCAGGAGTTTGTATGTGACATAATAAAAATTAGTAACATGCTGGAACTTCCCAAAATCTCTCATTCTTTTTCCATTAGATTTGATTGAGGAACAATCCAAGTCTAGAGTTAGAACAGCTAGCTCAAACATAGGTGACACATAGTGTTACATTATTTTCAGGTGTACAACATAGTGATTCAACAACTCTCTACATTATCCTATGTCCACCACAAGTGTAGTTACCATGTGTCATACTATACAATATTAGTACAGTACCATTGACTACATTTCTTATGCTGTACCTGTACATTTATCCCTGTGACTTATTCTTTCCATAATTGGAAGCCTAAATTTCCCATTCCCCTTTACCCATCAAATAATTGATTTTTCAGATACATGAAGCAATTACTTTCCCTTTGTTCTTAAACGCTTCTTAATCCCTTTTAGATTGGGTTTCCTGTCACATGAAATTATAAAAAAATCTGATACATAATTTTTAAGCATTTAAATTTTCAATGCTTCATAATCCAAGAAAAAATTTTTTCAAAGCAACGTTTTTCTCTGGAGTCAGTCTGACATTAATGAAAGACAGATTGGAACTGATAAAATTGCACAACAGTGGGGACTATGAGGACTTTTTTTTCACATTTTCTGGATTTTGTATCCTTTTGAAAAATTTGCAAGAAATAAGTCTGACTAATGTGCTTTTAAAACTCCTACATTATCCTTCTGGCTTAGCTCCTACCTCTCTCGTCCTCAACTGTTTCACTTCCTGTCAGCCAGTCTTCTTACTGAGCTCCCTCTTCAAGGCCCTTGTACTTCTCATTCTTTGTCTAGAACACTTCTTTCTTCTTTCTTCTTCTTTCTCCTTTCTTCCTTCTTCTTTCTCCTCCTTCTACTCCTCCTCCTCCTTCTTCTTCTTCCTAGTTTATTTTTTTTTAATTTGTTTACTTTAAATTCTAGTTAGTCGACGTACAGTGTAGTCTTGGCTTCAGGAGTAGAACCCAGTGATTCATTTCTTACATATGATACCCAGTTCTCATCCTGAAAAAGCGCCCTCCTTAATGCCCATCACCCATTTAACCCTAACTACCTCTCCTCCAACAACCCTCAGTTTGTTCTCTGTATTTAAGAGTCTCTTATGGTTTGCCTCCTTCTCTGTTTTTATCTTATTTTTCCATCCCTTCCCCTATCTATGTTTATCTGTTGAGTTTTTAAAATTTCCACATATGAATGAAATTGTATGATATCTTTCTCTGACTGACTTATGTCGCTTAGCATAATACTCTCCAGTTCCATCCACATTGTTGCAAATGGCAAGCTTTCATTCTGTTTGGTCACCAATATTCCATTGTATGTATGTATGTATGTATGTATGTATGTACATATGTGTATATATATATATATATATATATCTCACATCTTCTTTATTCATCAGTCAATGGACATTTGGGCTCTTTTCATAATTGGGCTATTGTTGATAGTGCTGCTATAAACATCGGGTGCATGTGCCCCTTTGAATCAGCATTTTTGTAGCTTTTGAATAAATTCCTAGTGCAATTGCTGGGTCATAGAACACTCCTCTTTCAGGTAGCCATATAGGTTCCTAAATCCTTTAGATTTCTTCTCAAAATTGAACACCAAATGCAATGAGAAAGAAAGCATAAGGGTAAAGAGCTGAGAAAAAGGTAACAATTGATTATAGCTCAGAACATTGATAATAAATAGAAAAACCAATCCTTGAAAGAGAATTATTAAAAATTTTAAAGAGCAACTGAAGTAATTACCATGGAGGTCTTGTCTTCAAGTCCACTGTTTAGGGCACAGCTTTCCTAGAATGGATGTACCTAATGTCAGCACATACAAGGGTAATTGAAGCAGGTTGTGCAGGTCTCAGGGAGTGGAGTAAAGGGTATGATTCTGTAAAATATGTTTTTTTTAAATAGTTGCCTGTGTTGTGTTTTCTTCTTTTTGATGTGTTTTCTTTTGATATTTATTTTTCCTTAGTTATCTCTCTTCATAGATGGCTCATATATGGGATCATATCTAGGAGCAACTTCTCAGAAGGTCTTTGAAAATCTCGAATAGTCAAGTATGGCCAAGGTGTAGCTCAGAGGATGGAGTCTGTGAGGTAGACATTTTACTCATGACCTTAATGAATGGTTGAAATTATGAGAAATTGAAATGTAGCCTGAATTTCCATGGAGGGGCAAGTGGGAAGGGAGCAGGTAGTCTCTATTCATGTCTTCAAACAGAAAAAGGCAAAGAAGCCCTTGATATTCACACAAAGTTCAGGAGTAAGACATGGGATGGGCAACTGAGAACACTGAACCTTACCAAGGAAGAGCAGATTCAAGTAACCCATTACATACTCATTCTTTCATATGTCTATTGGGTAGAATGACAGGTAGCATGGTATATATTTTTATATTATTTCTTTCTCTCATCAAGCATGCAATTTAATTCAAGTTGTTTCAGTGTGACTAGTATGAAATTCCAGTGTACTGCAAACATGCAACAGTAAGTTGAATGTGTCCCCTCTGCACCGAAGACTCACTTTTCAGCACAATGCCACAGCACTCTTGTATGATGCAGTGGGGATTGCTCTTCATCCACTATGTCATTTAATCCTTAGAACATCCCTATTATGGAAGTAGGCCTTAATTCCATTTTATAGGTGAAAGACACAAAGTTTAGAGAACTGGCACTTTCCCAAATGTGCATCTATACAGTGAAAAATTTTTGTAAAAGTAGCAGGTTAGATATAATTAAAGAAGTTCATGAATCAGCTGAGAGTCTTTTCCAGTTAGTTATGAGTTCCCTGGTATAGTGATTGTGGTAAGCTGAATAATGGCCTTCAAAAGATGTCCATATCCTAATCTTGGGACTCTGTAAATATGTTACCTCAAATGGCAAAGTGCTCTTACAGATGTGATTAAATTAAGGATGTTTTGATAAAAATTTATTCTTAGATTATCTGGGCGGACCCAATGTAATCAGAAGGGTCCTTGGAGCACCTGGATGGCTCAGTCAGTTGGGCATCAGACTCCCGGTTTTGGCTTAGGTCATGATCTCACAGTCTGTGGGTTTGAGCCCCACATCAGTCTCTGCAAGGGCAGTGTGGAGCTTGCTTGGGGTTCTCACTCTCTGCCCCTCTCTCACTCTCTCTCTCAAAAATAAATAAACTTTAATTTTTTTTTTTTTTTTAAAGCAGCAGAAGGGAAATTAACAATGGAAGCAGAGGTTGTGATGTGCTTTGGAATTGGGGGGGGGTGGGGCGCTGGGGAGGGAAGAGCCATGGCCATCTCTGGGCAGATCAACCTCTGAAACACTTCAATAATGGGAATTTAAAAGTTGCAGGACTGTATAAACTTTCCCCTTTTGCCTTTTTATTTCTTGATTCTTGTCTCTTCTTGTAGGGTCTATGTTCTTGGATAACATCCTAAAATTATGTTTTTCCTCATAGGCAAGTTATGTATAAACTCTTGTTGATAAATTAAAACACCTTTAGCCATTAGCTACTTCAGCATAAATAAAAAGATTGGATTATGATGGTTCATTTTAATGAGTCAGTAGGTAAAATCACTTAAAGCAGCTCAGTTTGTTCTAGTGGCTGAATAAGCAATGTTTCTTGGCTATTGCTGTAGTTAGATTACCAGCTTGAACTAATGAGCAGTTTTAAGAATAAGAAATTTGAGAAGTTATTTGGCTGGGGTATGCAAAAACAAGATCATGCTAGGGCTTGTTAAAAGTCCCTCCGTGACAAACTCAAAGATACACAATATTATTAACTGTATCTTGGCAGCTCATTTTCTTCTTTTATAAACAGTCAAAAAAGCAGCTCTGGTTTATTTAATTTCAAGAAAAGAAGAATTGGAACCATTTAGCCTGCTTAATATCAAAACCCTCCTGACCCAGAGAAAAATCAGGAGTAATTTCACAGAATACTTTATTTTACTTAACATCGTCCCATATACAAACTCTGACTACAAATGAAATAGAATTTTTTTTACAACACTAATACAAATTTTATAAGATTCATTTCTTCTATTATTTCTCTCAATGCTCTTTCTCTGATATCCTTTTTTTCTACCACCCTATAGAGATTTCCAGGAATTAATCCCTTGTTCTTTGCTCTTTTCCCTTAAAATTCATCTTCTTCAGAAGGTACCCCATCCTCATGTTATGACTTGCCAATTTTGTATGGATTGATTGCTAAATGTGTAAGTTCCAAACTCCTGGTGATTGTATGTAGACCAATCATGCTCATAGCAAATGCTAACCTGTTATCTTTCTTTCCAGAAAATGATACCTTTTAAAAATATATTCATGCACCCATGCTCCATTATATCATTACCTATATATCTCTCATGTGGGTGTTTTACCAGGACCTCTAGACTTCATAAAAGTGGTCAAGCTCAGGTCATTTCTTGAACTACTCACCGTGTGTGTCTAAACTTTTCATCATTTCACTTCAGCTATTCTTTTAGGGCCCTGGAGAATCGAGCTACTGGACAGGTAAATTTTGAAAGCAATCAATACCATGAGAAAATAATGAGAATTACAATTTTAGAAGATTGCTCTGACAGTAGTGTAGACAATGGGTGTTTGGAACATGAACTAAAAGGTTAGTGTAATTCTTCAGTGAAGTGAGAAAGAGGGAGGAGAGGAAAATGTGGGTCATAATTACATGTTAGGATCTAATAATGATTTTCTATGTTATCTCTTCCACAGAACAATCATATTTAAAATGACCCAGAAATGAAGAAAAAAGGAGAAAGAAAGGAAAATACTTACATTGACATGCATGCAACTTGGTGTGTAGAATTCAATAAATATTTTCTGGATAGATGAATAGCTGACAGGTCAGATAAATGGCAAAAATTTAAGTCATCTTGAAGGACTGGTAGGGGACATATTTTTTCTCTGAAAGTGGCTTTCTCAGCACATCTCCATTTGCACTGTGCACCTGGCAACCCTATTTATTTCTGGATATGGATTCCTATCTATTCTCTTCCCTGACTAATCACATTTTATTCCTGTCATTCTTCTATGTCATTTTAATATTGTGTGCTCCTTGATAATTGTCATGTAGTAATTCCCTGTTGACTCGCAGGGAGTAAACTCTTTAATGTCAGGGACCAGATTTTCTGAAATATCTCACAGTACCTAACAGAATGTTCTGCACAGCAGAGATCTAAACATGCTTGGTGCCTTATTCTGAGTACTGATTACATACATTAACAAACAGCATGTTATTATAGAAAATATCCAGATTATTCTCTGCTATAGGAATTTGATTTTGAGTATGTTAGGTTGTTTTGTCTTATCTATTCTGTTTTTATGTTAAATTCACCACATTTCTCACTTTAGAGGAAAATTGCCTTTACTTTCCAGGAAGCAAACATTCCCAAAAGATGAATCATTTATTCCTTTGTTTTCCATGACACCGTCTCTTCTTATGATGTAAATTTCCAGATGTTAGTGTATTTTCTTCAACTTGTGCTTGTGAATCTTGATATTTGGTTTTATTCATACACAAAAGACCTGGAATTGAAATATATTTAGAACATGTCACAAACAGCTTTATAAGTCACTTCTTCAAGCCTTGATAAGAATATTTGATCACTTGGGACATAGCTATGACTAGTATAGACTTTGAGACATAGTAAGAAATTAATTTGATAGCTCCTTTGTGACAAGAGATATTGTATATTATTTTTAAAATTTACATAAGATTTCTTCTTTGGTATTATGAAAGCACTTTCTTTTGCACTTTTAATATTTTCCAGTTTTATTTTTTTAATTTTTTAAAAATTTATTTATTTTTGAGAGAGACGAGAGACAGTGTGAGCAGGGGAAGGGCAGAAAGAGAGAGGGAAAGAGAAAATCCCAAGCAGGCTTTGCACTGTCAGCACAGAGCCTGATACAGGGCTTGATCTCACAAGCTGTGAGATCATGATCTGAGCTGAAACCAAGAGTCATAAGTTTAACTGACTGAGCCACCCAGATGCCCCTTAATATTTTCCAGTTTTATTGAGATTTAATTGAGATGTAGCATTGTATTAGTTTAAGGTGCACAATGTAACAATTTGATATAAATATATATTGTGAAAGATTACCACAATAAGTTTAGTTAACATCCATCATTTCATATCATTACAAAGCTTTTTTTTCTTCTGATAAGAACTTTTACGACCTACTCTTTTGGCAAGTTTCAAATGTGTAATACAGTATTAACTACAGTCCATATCCTGTACATTACATCCCCAAAACTTGTCTTATAACTGGAAGTTTCTTTTGAATTTTAAAATTTACTTGTGATTAAGATAGCTGTTTGCATTCTTGTGAGTAAAAACTTCATGTACAAAGTTTATTAACTCCTAGACTTGTCATATGAAATATTGAAAAATTTTAATTACTTATTCTCTCTATTATAGAAAATATTTTATTAAGATAATTTCTATTTTAACACAGTTGAAACACTAAGGAAATGCTTAGATTATAAAATTTACTGAAGTTTGTGTGTTAGTTTTATATGGCTGCCATAGCAAGTCACTACCAACTTAGGGATATAAAACAACAGAAATTTATTATCTTATAGTTCTGTGGGTCAGAAGTCAGATGCATAATCTCACTGGGCTATAAACAAGGTATTGGCCAGCTCTGAGTGCCTTCCTGGAAGTTCTAGGGAAGAATTCATTTCTCTGCCTTTTTCAGGTTTTAGAGGCCACCTGCATTCTTTGTCTTGTTCTCCCTGTCCTCTGTCTCCAAAGCCAGAAATAGACCAAGTCCTTCTCATGCTGATTCTCACTGATCCTTTTGTCTGTTGCATCTCTCTCTCTCCGATCACAGCCAGGAAGGGTTTTCCACTGTGATGGACTAGTGTGATTAGATTGGGACCCAAACTCTATCAGACACCAGCATAATTTCCACATGTGAAAAATTTTAAATTATAACTTAGCGTACTAAAAAGTTCCTGCCTTCAGTCTGAATCAGGCATCAAGAAGATAGTAAATTCAGCCTGAAACCAGATCCCTTTTCTTGAAGTCCTTAAAGGCTCTCTTATCTGTAACTGCCTTTTAATCATTTTCTCCTTGAAAATAACTGAGAAGACAATGTATGTTATTAAAGATAATGAGGTAGAAAATTTGGAATAAATAAAAGAGTGTTTCTCTATGCCCAGAGGAAATGTTCAGGCTATAAATGTTGTTATTAGTTGAAGGTGTTAAAAGAATAAGAATGGGTAAATTAAACTTAAAATGTGTTTATATGTGCATGTAGTATTATTTATTTAGGTAGAGTTTTATGCATATGTGGAGCTTCTATCTTTTCCTTCCACTGAAATTTTCAATATAAATTATTTGACAAATTATTCCAAAATTGATTCTGTCTGTAGCCATGCTCAACTTAGAACAGAAAAAAGAAAAAAAAAAAGGCTTTAAACAAGAGAATTACTTTAGTAACTCCATAATGGTATCAATGGAGAGACAGACAGACAGAGAAGGAGGTAGATAGATACATATATAGATATGTTAGAGGCTGGGTTAAGGGAAATTTGCCTGGCTTGGAAAATGATTGAAAAGTGGTTTTAATATTTATAATTTTCCTTAAGCAGTTCAAATTTCAGATTTAGACCTTAATCTGAAGTTTGATTTTAATAAAGGACCAACACATGCATTTTTCCAGGTTTTCTTTGCAAGATTTGATATCCTTGGGTACTTCAAACAAATACCAAAACATGATACTGCACATTTGATCCCTGGTCAACAACTCTGGTGGAAGTTTGCCTGTGGTTGTGAAGATAGACTTATGCTAAAATCCCAAAGAAGACCACAGGGAAGCAGAGAATAGAGTCAGTGGAAGAAGCCAGGTGAAGTGTCTGTTCATAACCTTCAACCCTTTGTGACACTCAGAGGTTTAGCTCAGCTGTAAATTTTACTCCTTTTTCCTGGAATAGATCGAATCCTTTCCACATCCACAGGAGAGCTCAGTGGATAGCTTTGAGCAACCACCACTTGTAGAAATGTCTTTACAATGTGGAAGGCAGGTAGAGTAGAATGGGAATAGGTGGTTTCAAAGATGAAACTTTAGATTCTGGTTCTTCTTTATGTTTCTTTCTGCATCCCTCTTCTGCTGGTGCCTTTTCAACTTGCTCACTCATACTTTATACAATATAATATGCTCATACTCTATATGATGTATTTACTATATATACTATTTAAATCCTATATAAAAACAGTAAAAAATAATAGTGTTATGAAATTAGAACTCTTCAGGAGTACAAAATATTATGATGGGTAGCCAAATTTATGTAATAACTATCAAAGAGCACCATGTTTGTGTGAGGTATTAGATTAAGCACTTAATATTACCTACTTTAATCCTCATGAAAACCTTATCATAGACATTAGCTGTCTTCACTTTACAAAGGAGGAAGCCAAAGCAACTTTTTCTAGGTGACAGCTAATAAATGGCAGGTCCCAAATTGAATCCAGGTTTACTTAACACTAAAGTCTTTTCTTTTACACATTAATGACTGTGGTACCATTTAATAATTAAACTCCCCATACCACACTATCCCAAGTTTCACTTCCAGGTCAATTAGAACACTTCCTAAGTTCTCATTTTTTTGTCACTATAGTCCTTCAATTTTACTCTTTGGTCTGAAAATTTTAGTTCAAAATCATTTGATGTGAGCAAACTTTTGTTTTGTCTTTTCCTGAGAAAAAGAGAGAGAAGAAAATTTTTAGTTAAATATTATAGAGGAACTCATGTTTGCCCTTTTTCTTTCAAAACTGTTGTAAATGAATAACAATGTATAAACTAGAAGGGGCAAAAGGGTGGGAGATGATGTTATATAACGGATGTCAACAAATTTTTGAAGTGGGAAAGCCAATGAACGAATTAGTAACTGATGTAAGCAAAGAAGAAAAAATGGAAATCTAAGTTTTTATAGACAAAGATGTCAAATGACACAAGAGGATAAGCATCACAGAACCATAAACATTCATGAATCAGAAGCATTAGGTACCATAGAGGGCAGAAAGATTGTTTGAAAGTCTGTTAGGCATCTTAATTCCATCCTTTTGCCAGTATCTACCTTCCTGCATGCTGGTAGTATAAAAGAAATTTGTTCTCTGGAGAAATTGAGTCAGCCTGGCACTAGCCTTAGAGACATATACTGAAGACTTGATTAATTGAAAGTATATGGAGGGAACTAGGAGACCCTAGCCGTCCTCTCATATTCAGCTTTGAGAATACTGATAGCTAAGCCTATGCCATCCATCAAATGCATTCCTTAGTTAAAGATTGGAGCAGTGCTTTCTGAAGAAACAAACCAGTCTAAAAGGAAAATCCTACAGCTTCTATAATTTGAGGGTTCTAAAGCAAGAATCTGTGTCCCCTTTCAGTCACCACACAGTCTCAACCCCCCAATCCACACATCTAACCTCTGAACATACACTGTCCAGTCAGCATTTTAGTGCCCCATTCTTAAATATGAATAAATAGCCAAGGAGGAAAACACATGGTTTTCTATGACCCTTAGTACATAAATATTATGTGTATATATTTAAAAATGTGGTCATGCATGGCATTTATTTTATCACAGTCTCAAAGAAAACAAAATTATAAAGCATACCTGCTTCAGATACCGAATGCCTGCCTAAAAGTTCATTATCTATCACATTTTCCACTCTTTCAAAGAATTGCTTCCTATACTTTCCTCCACTAACCACTACCCACTATCAAGTTGACTCTTCTCTCGATGAGTACAATAAATATTTATTATTAAATTTCACCTACAAACCATGTATATTTATTTTCAGATTATTATAGTTTAGTTATATAAGTAATTATTTGCTCAATTGATATATTTTTCTGTGAAAATCATTTGGGTATTATTTTGCGTTGGGAAAGAAATACAATATATTTTTCCCCCTTAAAACTGATGGAATTATTCTTTTTCTAAACAACTTTTGAGTTAGCAATGGGTTCTCAGAAATAAACTAAAACTGTTAATTGAGGGATACGTGTAATATAATACTTATAATATTATAAAGACATTTTCAGGTACCTAAGATCATTCCTCTCCCCAAAAAACTCTTTCAGGAAACTGGTATGTTCCAGAAAATAATGAGGATGAAAACAAAGAAGTGTGTGCTTCAAGAAACAAGTGTTCCAACCTAGGAAGGGTGAAAGGGATTCCCAGATGAGGTTGGAAAGAAAGTCCTAGAATTACTATGGAGGAGCCCTGGTTAGCATCTGATTTCAATTAGATGCAGTCTCTACTGCTGGTCTGTAGGGAGTGTTACTCAGAAAATGATGCCTCTTGTCCTAACCAGATTTTGATGGCATTCCCTAGCTGACTTGATTCCTGGCTAGCTACAGACCCACAAGGTTCTTCCATGTCCTCCAACTCTCAAACCTTAATCTCTGCCAGAGATCATTGTGCTGCTCCCAGTAAGCCCCATAGCTGATCTCTCTATTCTCAACATTCATTCATATCATTTAAGTCTAGAAAGCAGCTTGGCAAAGTTAAGCCCTAAGGCCCCTCTCTCCTATCTCATAGAACATCAAGGAAGTATGGCCAAGCCACAAGAGCATCACATAAGGTGAGCTCTTTCTGCATCTTAAATAGGAAATTGGGGAACAGTCACTCTCCTCCCACGTTACCTTCACTTTTCTAAACCACATTTTCCTCTCTCTGAAAGTAAATCGGGATGGGGGGTGGAGGTTGTCATACACTCACTTCATGCTTCTTTTTCTTGCTTGTCCCTTCCCATTCTCTCCTGGGACCAGAAAATGGGCTTTTTGTTTGTTTTCCTTTCCCTTCATAGCATCTCCTTTCTGCCACAGAGAAGCAAGCTTGGCTACTTTTCTGTCATGGGTTAAGAAGTATCTCTGTGGGACAGGAGAGCTCTGTAAGCTAGGTCCTTCAAGCCCTTGATATTTTAATGGAGAAAATGATGTAATCTGGAAAGTTTTCCCTCTTGCTCTCTTAACTGTAATCTTGTTTCTTGGTTACACAGAGCTCTAGTTTGCATATTAGTGGCTGAATCCGACCTCTTCACGTCTTGTATTTCTCTAGTAAGAAGTTCTTATCTCCTTCCTGTTAAACAGATATTTCAAGCTAACTTGGACAAAGAAAGGAAAAGAGAAAAACACATCAATAATTAAAAAGTTATTAGATTTGTATAAAATCTTTTTCTTCAAGATTCTATTGTAACACACACGCATACACAGAGAAAACACATATTCTGAGAAACGGTTAAACTTTTCCCTGCTTATATGGTATGGATTTTTTTTAAGTCTTTAGGTTGTTTTTGCCAGCCAGCAACATAAACATTTTAAAGAATAAAATAAGGATAAGGTAAGGTTATATGAAAAAAGAATAAACATAAGAGATTTTGAAGTACTATTTTATTTTGTAGTTTGTTTATGTAACATATAAGGAGAAAAATATAATAGCTTGAGTAAAACAAATCCAATGTATATGTGAGAGGGTACTTGCCTGACTTAATCAGTTAGGAATGAAGCACTTTGGGACATCAGTTATGTAGTTTGCCTGTCCAAGTTATCCTGTGTTATACTGTGAGGTTAATAAGTGTTTAGATGACCAGATTTGATTATATATATATATACTATTATTATAATAATAACAACAACAGCTACTATTAACTGAGTATTCTGTGCCAGACATTTTATATATATATATAATTAACTTCTTTAACATTTCTTTTTTTTTAAACATCTCTAGGTAAGTAGGTATTCTTATCTCCATTTTTAAATGAGGAACTTATGACTCAAAGATGTTATATTATAGCACAAATTTCCATTGTTAGTGCAGGTCCTGGTATTGAATTTAAGCCCTCTTTTCTTGGATAAACTCCAGAGACTGTGCTATTCCTTTTATATGCTAGAAAAACCCCTGTGGTATCCTGGGAATACCGCCTTTTCTTCCTCTACTAACACTCACACTCTCACCATCATTAATATGCCCATGTTTCTGAAAATACGTCAAAATTCTGAAGGTAACTTAATCAAATACACTAACTATAGTTTACCAGTATTGACTCAAGGATTGTAACTGAGAAAAAAATAAACAGTTACCCAAAAAAGGTGAAATCCAGGTTAGGCAGCATAGTGTTGGGTCAAGGTTCCAGGGCAAGGCTGGAAGAGGAGTTTTAGAAATAAATTGATAAGCCTCAGTGTTACATGATGCTCATGATTCCACAGCTAGGAAGCAGATAATGCAATTGCTGCCATGGCAATGATGTGAATGTGGCCTCTCCTCTTTATTTCCTCCTCCCAGTCACCATATATTCAAGGCTGTGGCAGATGGAAAAACTTTTACTGGAGATTTGGGAATCACGGGAGAAAGGTCATCAACTAACACTTAAATTATGTAACATTAAGTAAAAGAAGCCCCTGTTTTAAAAAATCTTTGCTATTAAACTACCCTATAAGACTTCTTTAAAAAAAATTTTTTTTAACGTTTATTTATTTTTGAGAGACAGAGACAGAGCACAAGTGGGGGAGGAGCAGAGGTAGAAAGAGACACAGAACCCTAAGCAAGCTCCAGGCTCCAGGCTCTGAGCTGTCAGCACAGAGCCCGATGCAGGCTCTAACTCACAAACCGTGAGATCATGACCTGAGCCAAAGTCGGACGCTTAACCGACTGAGCCACCCAGGCACCCCAAAACTACTCTATAACACTTCTAAATGTGGTCTTCTTACAGGCAATAGCCTGGACTCTCCATTTTTTCCTTCTTTCTTTTTCCTCACCTTTTTTTCCTCATCCCTCCCACTAGGAGTGTAGAAATGTGCCATTCACTCCATCCTATTCCAATATCTTCTCATTCTATCATGTAGAGAAATCCACTCTTTTCAGACTCTTCTAAATCCAGCACTCTGCAGCCATATCCAGAGTTCACATGGATGCAGCTGGAAAAAGGGCACCAATGCTAGCAAATCTTCACACTCCTTTGATCACATATCACTCAGAGAAAAATAATTTTGTATACAGTCCCAATATATAGCAATTCATTTATAAATTATATACACATACTACTGTCAATTCGTATTTTAAATCTGAATGTGTTTTATTTCTTTCTGTATGAATGCTACATAATAAATAGAGGTAAGTGAATATTTTCTTCCCATTCCCCAATGGATTGCTTTGCACAACTACTGGAATGGGATCATCTCATTTTGCAGACTATTGTTCTACCATAATTTTAGCAACAGAGAGGACCAGGAGGGATCTATGATTACCTTTCTTTAAAAAAAAAAAAAAAAAAAAAAAAAAAAAAAAAAAAAGCCTTTTCACAAAAGGAATGTATTCCTTTTATCTAGAAAAAAAAAATACTTGTAGCAAATGGTAAATAATTGGTAGAAAAGAATATAAGAAAAGTTAGTTTTCTTTTGATACTTACTAGAATGATACTCTTAGCAAGAGGATTTATTTATTCTCTTGAAAATATTTAGGGGATTAATGCACTATGTTATTAAGGGGAAATATGATAGTCTTTTCATGAATGAGAAAATACTGATTTTTGCCTGTTTTGCTTAGCTTGATACTCAAATATATGTTCTGTTTCTCATTATTTATCCTTATATAAAAATAGTTGGCTGTGAAGGATATTTGCTCCAGCTATTCCCAAAAATAACTTGATATGGATACACAGTTTTATTTTGTTCTTCACAAAGATATCTAAACATGAGTCTGGGTCAGAGTCTATTTTAACCCGAATAAAGGCTTAATTCACTAAAAGTTATCTTTAAAATACTGATTCCAAAATTAAAATAACAGTAACACAAACCCCTGCAATTTGGAATATGGTATACATCTCTTTTCTATACATTACCAATAATTTAATTTTTAAATCTATAGATGATAGTTAGAAAGGTAGATAAATTCAAATAACCTGTCAATTCATTCAGTTAGTTTGCTTCAAAATTATCTTACCCTCATCAATTGGTTGTTTTGAGTTCATTAAATCATCTTGTTAATTTTATGGACACACAATCAGAATCTTCAACAGATAATCTGAGACAAATGCTTATTCTGAAGCCACAGGACAAAATTCATAGAGATTGTTTTTAGCAAGAACATACCCTCAGACATATTGGAAATAATTTCTGAGCTATGTTAAAATACTGACATTAAATATTAAATGACAATTTTTAAACAAGTCACTATTTCCCACTATATTCAAAAACTATATTAAAATGTTGAAAACCTCTTATGGATGCTCAATAGAGAAATAATTTTTTTCAAGTAAAATCATTATTTGTCAAAAAGATAAAACTATAATATTTTTTAGAGCCTAAACACATTAGAGAAAAAAGAGTCTTTTGCAATCAATGTACATCTGTTCACCACATGTGTGCTTTAGTCAAATTATATTTGTAAAATATGTATTTTTTAATGTTTATTTTTGAGAGAGAGAGAGAGAGTAAGCACAAATAGGGGAGGGACAGGGAAAGAGAGAGAGGGAGAGAGGTGGGGGATGGGGGGGAAGCGGGAATCCCAAGCAGGCTCCTCACTGTTAGCATAGAGCCCCAAAGTGATGTGGAGCATGATCCCATGAACTGTGAGATGATGACCAGTGCTGAAATCAAGAGCTGGATGCTTAACTGACTGAGTCACCCAGGCACCCCCTTGCAAAATATGTTTTTAAATAATGACTTTAAAAGAAAGAGTTTTTTAAATGTGCCACAATACAAGAAAAGATTTGGTTAATATCCTAGCCAACTTCATGTAAGTCAGTGTTTTCTCAACCTTGATCGTCAACTAGAATTATCTGGGGGGCTTTTTAAAAAAATACTGATGTCCAGAAGCTATCATAGAGCAATTAAATCATAATCTCTGAGGGTGGTTCCTGGACTTTGTTGTTTTGTTAATGATTCTCATGAACACTTAGAGTTAAGAATGTCTAATCTAAATGAGTAATTGTAGCTGTTATAATAATAACCACCCCCATCTGTGAAGTGTTCCTCTCTGTGTCAAATATCAAGCTAGGTGTTTAACCTACATCATGCAGTTTAATTTCTAGAGTAAAAGCGCTTTTACTTTACATATAAGAAAACATACCAAACCCACCATAGTCAGTAGCAATGCCAAGACTCAGATCCCACACTCTCTCTCTGAAACACCATCTCTCTACACTTTGCTCCAAGACACCAAAACAAGGGTTAAACAGACAACACTTGGATCAGTCAGAAGTCAGATAAAGGAAAAATATTTACTTTGATTTTTATAGAAATTCTGGGCAAGAACCACAAAAGAAAGAAAAAATGGATTGGAATTCTTCTGAAATGTTTTCAAGGCAGCCCTCAGTTTAGGATGTGGCAGGCAGAATAATGGCACCCAAATATGTCCACATCCCAATCCCCAGAACCTGTGAAAATGCTACTTTACACGGTAAAAGGGATTTGCAGATGTGATAAAGTTAATGATTTTGAGATAAAGGATTATCCTGTATTATCCAAGTGGGCCCAAAATAATCACAAGGGTCCTTATAAGAGAAAGGCAGGAGGGTCAGAGTCAGAGAAGGTGATGAGACCATGGACAAAGTCAGAGTAATACAGGGACATGAGACAAGGAATTCAGATAGTCTTTAGAAACTAGAAAAGGGAAAGTAATCAATTCTCCCTGAGGGCCCCCAGAAGGAATGCAGACCTGCCAACACATTTTGAACTTCTTATGTCCAGAATTGTAAGACAATAAGTATATGTTATTTAAAGCCTCTAACGTGTGGCAATTGTTACAGCAGCAATGGGAAACTAATACAGAAGATATTGTATGTGCTATGTAAAGTCACAGGATTATGTAAAACTCCATCCAGTGTGACAGTTTAGAATAGTTCACAGAGTTATCTTAGTGTTGTTGAAAAAGAGAAGCCACAACTCACAGATTGCATTAATTGGCCCAATATTTGCAAAGCAGAGGAAGGGAGAGAAATCACATGAAAATTCAGAGGTCTGCCACATCATTGAAATTTCAAGCCCAATGGTTTGGAACCAATGAACATATCCCCTCAAAGATTGTTGTGCCTGTACCACCTAGCACTAAATGGGGCTCGATGCTACATAGCCATTATGGATTTGGGAGACAATGTGCACCTTATTTGAATGTCTTAATTGAAACCATTTACTGAGTAACCCATGAGGGTCCTGATGTTGAGTAAGGACCAGAGCAAGAGAAGTCTGTGCAGCAAGTTAAGGCATCAAATACAGGTTGCTCTGCTAATTGGGCCTCATGACTTAGCAGATCCAATGATACTCAGAGCATCTATGGCAAATATTGATGTACTGTGGAGTTGCTTGCAAGCACCAATAGGAGAATATCAGACCTCCAGAACTTTGGAGTAAACCTTTGCCTTTTTCTGCAGATTATTATTCCTCCTTTGAGAAATATATCCTAACTTCCTATTGGGTCCTGGTAGAGACTGAATGCCTAGCCATGGAACATCAAGTGACCATGTGACCTGAGCTTTCCATCTCAAACTGGGTGTTTCTGACCTGCCATTAAGTTGGACACGTACAACAGCACTCTGTCATCAAATGGAAATAGTATATATAGGCTCAGGCTCCTTTGACACTGACTCCAGCTGCTGCATTGTCTCATTGCTTTCAGTACACACCTGTGATCTTATGGAGAGCTCCTTATGACCAGTCAGTTGAGGAGGAAAAAAAAGCCTGGTTTATAGATGGTTATACACAATTTGCTAGCACCAACCATAGCTGCACTGCTGTAACATGACAACCTCACTCAGGGGTGGTCTGGAGGAAGAGAGTGAATATAAATCACTCTAGTAGGCAGAACATTGAGTGGGACATTTTAGTGTCTACCTTGTCTAGAAAAAAAAGATGATCAGAAGAATGAATCTACATTGACTTATGGGAAATTGCTAGTGGTTTGGTTTTATGACCAGGGACTTAGGAAGAACAGGACTGAAAGTGTAGTGGCAAGGAGGTTTGGAAAAATGCATATGGATGAACTTCTCAAGCTTGACATCTAGTGTGAAAATAATTGTCTCGTGAGTCCTCACTAAATGGCATCTACTATAGAGAACTCTTTCAACAATTAAGTGTACCAAAAGACATGTTCTCCAAAATGTCAAATATCTCTTTCTCCATCTAGTACTTGTTCAGTGAACTCATAGGTAGACTGGCCATGGTGACAGGATAGAAGCTATACATGGGCTCAGCAATCTGAACTTCCTCTTACCAATGCTGATCTGGCTACAGTTTCTCATTAGTTTCTACCTATAAACAGCCAACAAAATAACCATGCTGTTGACATACCCATATCTATATGTATAGTAAAGGATATCAGTCCTTTAGTACATATAAGTTTAATAAATATTTTTTCATACTCTATTACTTGCCTATTGTCTTAATGGTGTCTTTTAATGAGTAAATTTTTATTTTAATGAATTCTATTATTTTTTGTTTTGTTATTTAATGTCTTCTCTTATCTGAGAAAACTTTGGCTACCCCCCCAGGTCACAATGGTTTTTCTATATTTCATTTAAAAATTTTCATGATGTTAATTTTGTATTACATCTGTGATCCATATCAAATTAGTTTTGTGTGTGGTATGTGTATGGCCAGAGTTTATTGTTTTCATGTGAACATTTATTTCAGCACCATTTGCCAAAAGGCTTTTGTTTCTCATTAGATTGTTTTGGAGCCTTTATCAAAAACCAAAAAACTAAGTGTAAGTCCATTTCTGAGCTCCCTATTCTGTTCTATTGATCTATTTGTTGATCTGTATGCCAGACCCACACTGATTGGTTATTATAGTTTTATATCAAGTCTTGAAATCAGGTAATATAAGTTCTCCAACCTTAGTCTTCTTTTTCATGACTATGTAGAATATTCTGGGTTTTAACATTTCCAGATACATTTTAAAATTAGCTTGTTAGTTTCTATATATTAAAAAAAAAAGCCCTCTGGAATTGAGATTAGGACTGATGCTATCTTTGTTGTCTTGCTGGTGAATGAGGAGTGCCCTAGTTTTCCTAATAGGAGTAATTATTTAATTACTGAACATTACAGGATTTTGTTAAATTAGACTTCCATGCTAATTCAGTCATCCTTTCATGTGCTGAGGACATGACACTGGCACTGACAGTGTTGTCTTCTGTGTGTGGCCTGGACTGAAAATATCAGTATAATCCTAAAAAAATTCTTGTCTTCTGTACCTAGCCAAAAATTTCATAGTTGAATCTAAATCAACACCAGTAAAAACACTACAAGGAGGATACACACAATGGTAAGTGTACTAGAAACAAATGGCTATAAACACAAAACAGGAAAGCCATGTACTGATCAGTCTAATGATTACCATGTGCTCATGACAATTGACATTTTCCTGTAAGTAAGCTAAGTTTTTGAAAGCAACTTCACTTGGGATACTTCAGAGTAAACCCACATCAGTAGAAGAATTCAGGACACCCTGTTGTCAGTCAGACACTAATCACATTATTTTATTCTTACAAGGGTTATAAAGATGAATTCCTTTAAAAATTCAATCAGAAGCCTTTTAAAACCTTTTATCAGGCACCCAGAAGAACTTGATCTATCACACAATGTTCTTCAGTAGCTGCTTAGAGTTTTTTGCTTCTTAATAGTTGAATTGTCTCTGGATGGATCATATAGACTTTAAATAAAATGTAGTTTAAAAACGTGATCCAGACATATGATCTATCTGATAATACATTTCATAATATATGTCCATAGCTGTATAAAGGCATCAAATTCTGAGACTTGCTTAAAGAGTTCTTAACAGAAGGGAAGTCTAAGTCAGTAGGTCTTTTGTCTTTTGGCTGAACATAATCCACAGAGAATTTTGAAAATGAAGATGCACATGGAATATACCAAACCCATATTTAATATGTGACCACTCAGTTTTAGGCACTGTATTAAGCACTGGGGATAAACATACTAATAAAATGCTGTCCTTAGATAATTTCACAGCTAGTGGGAAAGGAATACGTAACAACAACCAACTCTAATAACAAATTATGACAGAGTTAAATACAAAGTGTTCTAGGAGCCTATATGGAGAACAGTGAGTCCTGCTGGAGAAAGTATCCCTATTTGCAGATAGAGGTCAAAGACAGCTTCACTAAAGAGATGGTATTTGAAATAGAACTTAAAGAAGTTAATAGTCATGGCTAGTAAATCTGAAATTGGAAGAAAACAAAACATGCCTTAAGTCTAGAATAAATTTTAAGATGCATTAAGTTCCCAGTTCCAATACTGAGTTAGTTAATATTTTATTAAAGTGCCTTTTTAAATCTATATTCTGAATCTGTATCTTTTAAGATTACATTAAGTGGTCATTTTTATTGCTACTTATTATTCCTTATAGTTTTGGTTAGGAAACCAAGAATGCTCTCATTGACAATGGAGGTACATAAACATTTCAGCTCACTGGCAATAAAAATTGTCGTAAAGAGTTTTCTCCTACCTGCCAACTAGTAGCAAGGTCTATGACATGGTTGATGCAGGAGCTCTTTGCACATCTCAGTGGGAATCAGTTATATAGTATAGAATATAGCACTATTCTCTCTCTGATGGCTGTGCTTCCTTAGCCATTCAGGACTCTGAATATTAGCAATTATCTTGTATTTATTGGATTAGATCATTGCCTTTAATAAAAGCTTAAAGAGTTATTTTACTTGGGGCTTTACAAAGATAATGTAGGAATATATTGAAAATAACTAAATATATACTAAGACTTGACAAAATAATGCATTACCATGCAATTACCTTAAGAATAACTATAAATACAGCCTGCTGTCAAGAATGCAGTTCTTAGGAAACTAAACTGAATTACCTGCTGAAACCCTTGGGATATGTGGCCAAGGAAAATCTCTAAAGATATTATACCAGTACTATTTGATTTTTTTCTTTTTATTTAATCGTTAAATTCATTTCTCCCTCTTTTAAGTCTGTGTCGATTCTCATCTGAATTGAAATGGCCACTTCCCTTGTATCAGGGAGGGGTATCAGGGCTTTAAAATCAATTGCCCAACTTGTACCCTAATGTTTATAGCAGCACTTTCAACAATAGCCAAATTATGGAAAGAGCCTCAATGTCCATCAACTGATGAATGGATAAAGACATTATGGTTTATATGCACAATGGAATACTACTTGGCAATGAGAAAGAATGAAATATGGCCTTTTGTAGCAACGTGGATGGAACTGGAGAGTGTGATGCTAAGTGAAATAAGTCATACAGAGAAAGACAGATACCATATGTTTTCACTCTTATGTGGATCCTGAGAAATTTAAGACCATGGGGAGGGGAAGGAAAAAAAGTTTAGAGAGGGAGGGAGCCAAACCATAAGATACTATTAAAAACTGAGAATAAACTGAGGGTTGATGGGGGGTGGGAGGGAGGGGAGGGTGGGTGATGGGCATTGAGGAGGGCACCTGTTGGGATGAGCACTGGGTGTTGTATGGAAACCAATTTGAGGATAAATTTCATGAAAAAAATAAAATAAAAAAAGAAAAAAAAAGAAAATAAACTTCATATTAAAATAATAAATAAATAAATAAATAAATAAATAAATAAAATAAAAATAAAAGCTACCAATTGCAAAAAAAATAAAATAAAAATAAAATCAATTGCCCAGTACTGTCAATGTTCCCATGCAGAATTGTTCAGCATTTCATCATTTGTTGCTCAACATTATTTATCTCAGAGATAGGAATGAATATAGAATTTAAGACTGTCTCCTTTTTGTAAAATCTTTCTGTAAAATCAGCTTTTTATTGCCCAAGAATTTCTTTTAATTAGGTTATCTGTCTTTTTTTCCCTCTAGTTGGCTCAACATTGCCGTGACTAAAATTTTCTCAAATGCTACATTTCCCGTAATCTTATTCTTTTCAGTAAAAATTATTTCCCACACTGTCATTACTCTAGCTTCAGAGTGGCTAATGATATGAAGTGGATGCTAATCTATACACAGTGAGATTTCCATACTGGATTGGGGCTTTTTATGGGAAGAAAGAAGAATCAGAATTCTCTTTATCCTTGTGATTTACCTTCCTAGCAGAATGTTATGATTGGATTGGCAATTTTTTCTTGGGAAAGACTTCTGTGATAGGGGACTAATATTTCTTATAGGATTACAAAACAATCTGGGGGCCCACATAGAATCAAGGGAAAAAGGATCAAGGGAGGGTAGATTAGCTGTGTATTAAACTTTAAGGAATAGATATAAAAGTGAGAAAGATTTTTGATGTTTATGACTTTTCCAGCCAAACTCATTATAGCAGAGATTTTTGGAAATAATGCTAGCAAGGAATAATGTACACACTTTTTGCTGAAGTGTAGCTAGTGTCATATAGCTCAGCCATCTTTAGTGGCAAGCCACCCAGTAGGGTATAGATGCAGTGTGGGAATGGAGCTTTAATATCTTGGAAACTTCACTAACAAAGGCAATTACTTCAATAGAGAAAGTGAAGTTGGCTGCTTAACTGACTAAGCCTCCCAGGTGCCCCTCGTTGTGATTTGCTGACAGCTTAGAGCCTGGGGCCTGCTTTGGTTTCTGTGTCTCCCTCTCTCTCTCTTCCCCTCCCTGCTCACGCTCTGTATCTCTCTCCTTCAAAAATAAATAAACATTAAAAAAAATTTTAAAAACCCACAATGAGCTATAACCTCATACTTGTCAGAATGGCTAAAATCAAATCCATAAGAAACAAGTGTTGGTGAGGCTGTGGAGAAAAAGGAACCTTTGTGCACTGTTGGGGGAAATGCAAACTGGTGCAGACACTATGGAAAATAGTACTGAAGTTCCTCAAAAAATTAAAACTTACCATATGATCCAGTAATTCCACTACTGGGTATTTACCTAAAGAATATGAAAAAACTAATTCAAAAAGATGTATGCAACCCTATATTTATATATTTAGGCATCATTTAAAATAGCCTAATTATGGAAGCAGCCCAAGTGTCCATCAGTAGATGAATGAATAAAGATGTGGTATAGGGGCTCCTGGGTTGCTCAGTGGATTAGGCATCCTACTTCGGCTCAGGTCATGATCTTGCTTCCGAATCTGTGTCTCCCACTCTCTCTGCTCCTCCCCTGCTCAGGCTCTGTCTATCTCTCTCTTAAAAAATAAACAAACATTAAAAAAAAATAGAGAAAGTGAAATGTAACACAGGATCTGAAAGAAATGATCCCTTGTCAGCATGTCTGTACAAATCCTCTCTTCTTCCACCTCCACCCTCCCCCAATCACTTTTATAGACGATGAATACATTGTCTATATTCATTGAGAATACTCTCAATATAGGAAATACTTTTTAGGACAAGCTAAATGGCTCCTATCTCTATCTCTATTTTACTGGCACCCTTTTTTAAGGGCTTTGTAAATCTATTAGCACATTTCAGAGCTATCATCGTTAAGAAACAGACCAAGTTACTAACATCTTCTGAAGACACACTCCAGTATAAATGAAGAAATTTTAAGATTCACAAACATAATGAGTATGTCTTCCATATTTTAGTAGTTAATACAATTTTTATTACTTAATTCAATGCCTGTTGAATATATGAGTGAATGAATGAAAAGAGCTTAGCGACTTGGACTTCATCCACATGAACAAAATGGCACAGCAGTGCTTTAAAAAAATGACATTTAAGCTTATATTTCCTAATCATTTTACTAAAAGACAGTTCTCTTGACTCCAGAGGTTCCTACCAGTTTGATTCTAATTTAGAAATGGAGTATTCTTAGTACATCTGGTTGGCTCAGGTTAAGCGTCCAACTTTGGCTCAGATCATGATGTCATGGCTTGTGAGTTAGAGCCTTTCATTGGGCTGTCTGCTGTCAGTGTGCTGCCTGCTTCAGATCCTCTGTCTCCCTCTCTCTCTGACATTCCCCTGCATGCTTTCTCTTCTTCTCTAAAAATAAATAAACATTAAAAAAAGAAATAAATGGAGAAATCTCTCTTTTTGATGCCACTAGCTGCCTTACCTGCAAGTTTGGAGGTAGTCTGACAAAAATCAGAAGAATGGAATCCAGTCTTCCACTGGAGATTTAAAATTACTGAATACTGTTATTAGAATAATATTTTCTTTTCAATCAAGTGCTTAGTGAACTAGTTTATCACTTAGGTAAAAACTCCATTTAGCTTACTAACAGTCAACAAAGGATGTTGGGTTACATTGTGTGGAAGGTGTTGTGAGGGGTGTGTGCAGAGCTAAGAGCAAGGACTCAGGTCTCCCAGGAAAGCACAGTCACTGACACTCTCATCTATGGAGTAAAAATCATTTCAAAGTTGGAAAACATTTGAGGATGTAATTCCTTATTTTACAGATGAGGAAGCTGAAAGATAAAGCAGTTTAAGAGGTCCTATTTTGTCTAGCACAGAGGAAAAGAGAACACAGCCTTGTGGACCTTGTGGATTTTCAATGGCTAGACGAGGTAGAGATTGAAGTATTCCTGATTTAGGCTTTAGGTTAAATAATCAAAGTGAAATAAATAAGGGAAGTATTCTTTTAACTAATTCTGTTGGTGTTATTTTACCTTACTTTTCAGTTCTGAGGAAGGGAAGCATAAAAACCTTGACTTTTATTCATCTTGCTCAGTGGCAATGTTCAGAGAAATGTGGCTTTTTTTTTTTTTTTTTTGCCATGATTCTGGTAAACTTGGTTATTTTTGTACGACCATCTGCCCCTTAGTTAGATTATTAAGGATATTCTTAACTTTTATCTTTTCAATGGAAAAACAGAGAATAAAAAAAAAAGAAGCACTGAAATGCTTTTCTGTGTGATAACTAAGTGGGTGGAAGGAGAAAGAGGAGGGGAGGGAACACAAAGGGACATGCCTTAAATATTACTGAATTATAAGATAAAAATTGGGGAGTTAACTTTTACAAAGTTTAATGCTACTTAAAGAACATAGTACTCCTAAACTTTTTCTGTCAAATCTTCTAAACTATGGATAGAATTCCTGTGATTTGCCTCTAATAATATTGTACTATTTATTTTTATTGATATATGTAATGCTAGTCTGATTTAGAAAAAAAAATACTTGTTTACTACTAATAATTACCTAGTGATATCCTACCACAAAAGCAATATATGTTCAAAAGAGAATGTAGACACTACAGACAAGAAGAGACAGAGAAAATAAAAATTACATGCAATTCCACCATCTAAAGATATTTCTCTCATAAGTTAGTGTAGATGATTGCTGTTAAAAATGATGTTCGAGAGGTCTGTGTAACAATTTCTCGATGAGTTTAAAAACATTTGAAAATGTTCATGAAATGTGAAGTGAAAATAATCAGAATTTAAAAACACAGTTCTGGATCAAGTAGGCAAGTAGGCATCCCAGTCAGCAAAAACCCCAAGGGGAGCCTAGACCTCCACCCTTACCTGGGAGTATAACAAAGACTCTCAACTTCTTCACCAGAGTGTTATCAGAGAAGGTTGAGTAGGGAGCTAGGACTTTCACTCTTGCCTGGTGATAAGCAGGCCTTTTACCATATGGTTTCAGTAGAGGCCACATGAAGATTCTGGATTTTTATTGCCACCCACCCATATTAAACACCCTCCTTCTTTCCACTACTGTGAGAGGAGACAAAGCAAAAAGCCAGAACATTCATCATGATCTAGTGGTAAGAAGCCCTCCTCCAACTGCAGTGTCAGTGGAGGTCATGCAGGAAGCATAGGATTTTTTTTTTTATCATATCCTGCACATTTTATGTATTATGTTCTGAGACTATGAACCTCATTGAAATACCTGTTTTAGCAGACCACCTCTGACATATAGGGATGAAAGTCTTGGTGGTTTGTTCAACCTTCTTTGACATCCTAACAGGGAGGAAAACCTTGTTATAGCCAAAAGCAGAAGTGGTATTTCATGTTCTCCGTGAAGTATCTGATGACACCACACTGCCTGGAAGAGGAAAAAGCACCCCCCAAAGCAAAAACCAGGAAATCTCAACTTGTATGAGAAAAGATAATTAATAGATGATAACACTGAAATGACACCAATGTTGAGATTAACTGATAAAGATTTCAGAGCAGCCATCATAAAAATACTTCAGCACCATTTATGATCAAGTTTGAAACATGAAAAATTAGAAAATCTCAAAAAATAGAAGATATCAAATAGAAAATTTAAAACTGAAATGTAGTAACCAAAAAAACAAAACAAAACAAAACAAAACTCAATGAATTGGCTCAATAGCAGAAAGAAGTGGACAGAGGACAGAATAAGTGGACTAGAAGATACTACAGTAAAAATTACCCAGTCTGAGCAACAGAGAGAAAATAGACTGAAAAATAAAAACAAAAACCTAGAGACCTGAAGGACTATAATAAAAGGTCTAGAATTGGAGTCCAAAAAAAAAAAAAATAAAATAAATAAATAAATAAAATTGGAGTCCAGAAGGAGAGTAGAAATAGTATGGGGCTGAAAAGTATTTAAAGAAGTAATGGCTGAAAATGTCTCAAATTCAGAAAAAAACATAACCTTCAAATTCAAGAAACTAAGTGAATCCTAAGCAGGCTAAACCCAAAGAAAGTTGCACAGATGTGTCTTAGCCTTAATTATAATAAACATTCTCCTTTTGTTGGTTGTTTTTAGCAGATTATTTTTAACTTTGACTAAGTTATGGTCCCTACACAAGTAGAAATTATGCAGCTATTCTTGTGGATTAAATATGGACCCAAATTTCTCATTCTCTCCATTGAGGGGTGGAGTTTATTTTACTTCCCCTTAATTAAAGTCCTGTGACTGCTTATCACATGAAATGCAATGGAGGCAACATTGTGCTAATTCCATGTCTAGCTGTTAAAAGGAATAGCAGTTTCTGTTTCCTGTCTCTTGGAATGCTCACTGTAGGGACATTCTCTCTCAGAACAAAGCCACCATGCTGTGAGAAACCCAAGACCCTTGGAGAGGCCAGAGCACCTGACAATCTGCATCAATTGTCAGCCATATGAGTGAGCTCTCTTGGACAAATTCCAACCCAAATGAGCCCCCAAATCACTGCAGCCCCAGCCAACATGATATAGTAAACCAGAACTGCCCAGCTGAGCCTGGTCAACCACAGAATAATGAGATATAATAAAGTAGTTTTTTTTAAGCCATAAGCTTTGAGTTCCTTTGTTATGCAGTAGCAGATAACTGACAAAACTAATAAAAACTGCTAGAAATAAAAATAAATAAAAATAAAAACTTTTAGAAAGTAAAAACTATTAAAAAATAGACTGATGATGTAGGAAAATGTTGATTTTAACATTAAAACAGATGCAAAAAGAGACAAAGTGTGATCTATGTTGTTTAAAAACTTGTGGTATGGCACAAAAACAGACACATAGACCAATGGAATAGAATAGAAACCCCAGAACTAGACCCACAAACGTATGGTCAACTAATCTTTGGCAAAGCAGGAAAGAGCATCCAGTGGAAAAAAGACAGTCTCTTTAACAAATGGTGCTGGGAGAACTGGACAGCAACATGCAGAAGGTTGAAACTAGACCACTTTCTCACACCATTCACAAAAATAAACTCAAAATGGATAAAGGACCTGAATGTGAGACAGGAAACCATCAAAACCCTAGAGGAGAAAGCAGGAAAAGACCTCTCTGACCTCAGACGTAGCAATCTCTTATTCGACACATCCCCAAAGGCAAGGGAATTAAAAGCAAAAATGAATTACTGGGACCTTATGAAGATAAAAAGCTTCTGCACAGCAAGGGAAACAACCAACAAAACTAAAAGGCAGCCAACGGAATGGGAAAAGATATTTGCAAATGACATATCAGACAAAGGGCTAGTATCCAAAATCTATAAAGAGCTCACCAAACTCCGCACCCGAAAAACAAATAACCCAGTGAAGAAATGGGCAGAAAACATGAATAGACACTTCTCTAAAGAAGACATCCAGATGGCCAACAGGCACATGAAAAGATGCTCAACGTCACTCCTTATCAGGGAAATACAAACCAAAACCACACTCAGATATCACCTCACGCCAGTCAGAGTGGCCAAAATGAACAAATCAGGAGACCATAGATGCTGGAGAGGATGTGGAGAAACGGGAACCCTCTTGCACTGTTGGTGGGAATGCAAACTGGTGCAGCCACTCTGGAAAACAGTGTGGAGGTTCCTCAGAAAATTAAAAATAGACCTACCCTATGACCCAGCAATAGCACTGCTAGGAATTTACCCAAGGGATACAGGAGCACTGATGCATAGGGGCACTTGTACCCCAATGTTTATAGCAGCACTCTCAACAATAGCCAAATTATGGAAAGAGCCTCAATTCCATCAACTGATGAATGGATAAAGAAATTGTGGTTTATATACACAATGGCGTACTACATGGCAATGAGAAAGAACGAAATATGGCCCTTTGTAGCAACGTGGATGGAACTGGAGAGTGTGATGCTAAGTGAAATAAGCCATACAGAGAAAGACAGATACCATATGTTTTCACTTTTATGTGGATCCTGAGAAACTTAACAGAAACCCACGGGGGAGGGGAAGGAAAAAAAAAAAAGAGGTTAGAGTGGGAGAGAGCCAAAGCATAAGAGACTCTTAAAAACTGAGAATAAACTGAGGGTTGATGGGGGGTGGGAGCAAGGGGAGGGTGGGTGATGGGTATTGAGGAAGGCACCTTTTGGGATGAGCACTGGGTGTTGTATGGAAACAAATTTGACAATAAATTTCATATATTGAAAAAAAACACAAAAAACTTGTGGTAAAAACAATTTCAGTTAGTACTTCATTTATATGATGATATATGATATGTGACCATGATTATGATATAATCATCTTGATCTTTTATAATTGTATGACTATAAGGAAATATGTATATGTACACATGTATAGATAAACATAAAAATCTATATAAATATATATTTATATGTTATATATTACATATATATTTTTACATATACATTCATATATAAACATATATTTATTATATAATCATCTTAGCCTTTCATAATTTTATGACTAGAAGGAAATACAATGTTACCAGTAGTTGAATAACTAATTTTCCTAAATCTCTATATTTTTTACAATTAGCAGGCAATCCTAGTTGTAAAAGAAAACACTCAGTATTTACTCTATCATTAACAACAGACAGAATAAATCTGGTGCACGGAAAACAAGGCAGTATATATACAATAATAATTACATCTCAGTTTGGAAGAGAAATTCAGAGTAGTAGATCATACTCTGTTATAATATAACTTAGACAAATAAAAATTATTGTAAGAGTTAACCCATTTGTAAGAAACATCAGTTCTAATTTAGCTTTGCTCTGATAACCAAGTAATTATTTAGAGTGTCAGTAGGTCAATAAGCATTGCCTCTTCGTAGCAGGTCATATTTGTGATTTTAATTTATGATCAAATGACTTCTGTTTTAAGGTTATTTTTAGAAGCAGTTGTTTTAAATAAAAGTATTTTGTAATGTATTATCGATCTGATATACCAATTAGAATTTCTAACAGATATATACATCATAGAAAGATATGAAAGAGAACTTTGTTAACCTCTATCTAGTTAACCTCTTAATTTAGAGAGAGACAAAGGTAAGCTAAGGAACTGATCAGATCTATAATGCAAAAGTGTAAAGAGAGTAGCAGACAGAGTAAATTTGGTAATCCAAGTTGGATCATGAGACATTATCCAGCCTTCCTGAGGTTTTGAAGTGGTGGTGGGGTGGGGGTGAGTAGGGACCAGATGCAGATAATCCCACCAAGGAGGAGTTTCAGTTACAGGCAAAGTTAAGCTCTGAGAAGTTGCAATATATGTAGTTTTGCTTATAGTAAATCATCATTTGGAAAACCAATTTGTATAAATTTGGAGGAGAATTTTGAATGTTATGTTATGTTATACAACATGCCCAAATTAAGTGGGTGGCATTTTAGAAAGTGAGTACTCTAATTTTTTTTCACAAATCCCACATTAACTTCCTGAATTCTCCAAGGATTTTTATAGGATTAAAATAAAATTTGTTAGTTCTCTACTATAAGGCAACCATATTAAAGCACATTATTCTGCTGGAGAGTGATATTCTGCCCCTCAAGAGCAATCTCTATTAGGGAAGACAAACAATAATTCATTCATTTGTTCAAATAATTTTTATTGAGCACATTATTACTCCAGTCACTTAAATATGTTCTGAGATACACCAGTAAATAAAATAAAGTATCTGCTCTCATGGAAATTATTAAAGAGAGGAAAAATAATAAGCATACAAATAAATACATAATAAAATACATAATATTAGGTAGTGGAAGTGCTATAAACAAAAATAAGTTAAGGTAATGGGACTATTTTATTTTTAATTTTTTAAGTATATTTTTTTTATTTTGAGAGAGACAAGGGAGGGCCATAGAGAAAGGGAGAGAGAATCCCAAGCAGAGAGAGAGAGAGAGAGACGGGGCTCAATCCCACAAACCATGAGATCATAACCTGCGTGGAAATCAAGAGCTGGATGCTTAACTGATTGAACCACCCAGGCACGCTGGAAATGGGACTATTTTAAATAGAATGATCTGGGAAAACCTTTCTGAGAAGATTATATCTGAACAAAAACCCAAATTAAGTGAGAAACATAAATACATAAATACAAATTTATTTTATAATATTGGAATACAAGGAAAGTGAAGGATATGCAAGTGACATCATCATTTATTTCACACATCAATATTTCCAAAAATTTATATTCTCTAGCCAACCTCAGTAACTTATTCTAGTGCCAATCCTTTCTCAATTAGAGAAAATCTTCCTTTAAGTAAGTTTTTCATGTAAGATGAACTTCTTTATATTTACTAATGAATGTATACCTTGCTTAATGAGATATTTATGTTATTCACTATTTAATTATAAATCAATATAGTCTTAGTGATATAAAAATTAGGCAATAGAAATGCTGCCACTGGGGTGCCTGGGTAGCTCAGTCCGGTTAAGCATCTGACTTGATTTTGGCTCAGGTCATGATCTCATGGTTGTGAGATGGAGCCCTGCATCAGGCTCTGCACTGGGCATGGGGCCTGCTTAAGATTCTCTCTCTTTGGGATTCCTCAGTGACTCAGGAATGTCCAGCTCTTGGTTTAGGCCCAGGTCATGATAACATGGTTCATGGGATCAAGCCCCCCATCAGGCACCATGCTGACAGCACAGAGCCTGCTTCGGATTCTCTCTCTCCGTCTCTCTCTGCCCCTCCCCTACTTGTGCTCTGTCTGTTAAAAAAAAAAAAAAAAGACAACAAAAAATGCTATTACTGATATTCAACTAATTCTATAAAATAAAGGCATAGCATAATTTATAAATGATACAAATAGAAACTGTTTATGATAAAAATTATTACTTTTTACTTTTTCATGTTTCTTTTTAATTTTTGACTTTAAAAATAAAAATAGTAGTACTAGAATAATTAAAAATTTTCTAAGTAAAATTAACATTCCTAAACTGCTTTCCTAGAGGGTACTTCAAACATATAAGAGGAAACATACAAGATTTTCATGTTTCTTTGAATATTTTCTAAGAAATTAGATACTCTTGTCCATACATCTTATTCTATACCCCAGTTAAGGGTATATTTAAAATCCTCAAGACAAAAACTGTGGTGTGTCATCCATTTTTTGTCTGTCACCTTTCAATCAGTGTTTAGTTGCATTAAAAACATTTTTTCTCGAGGGAAGATGGCGGCGTAGGAGGACGCTGGGCTCACCGCGCATCCTGCTGATCACTTAGATTCCACCTACACCTGCCTAAATAACCCAGAAAACCGCCAGAGGATTAGCAGAACGGAGTCTCCGGAGCCAAGCGCAGACGAGAGGCCCACGGAAGAGGGTAGGAAGGGCGGCGAGGCGGTGCGCGCTCCACGGACTGGCGGGAGGGAGCCGGGGCGGAGGGGCGGCTCGCCGGCCAAGCAGAGCCCCCGAGTCTGGCTGGCAAAAGCGGAGGGGCCAGACGGACTGTGTTCCAACAGCAAGCGCGACTTAGCGTCTGGGAGGTCATAAGTTAACAGCTCTGCTCGGAAAGCGGGAAGGCTGGAGGACAAAGGGAGGGAGAGCTGCTGAGCCCCCGGACGGCAGAGCTCAGTTTGGTGGGGAACAAAGGCGCTCGCCAGCGCCATCTCCCCCGCCCATCCCCCAGCCAAAATCCCAAAGGGAACCAGTTCCTGCCAGGGAACTTGCTCGATAGGAACAAACACCCAACTCTGTGCTTCTGCAGAGCCAAACCTCCGGCAGCGGATCTGACTCCCTCCCGCTGCCACAGGGCCCCTCCTGAAGTGGATCATCTAAGGAGAAGCGAGCTAAGCCTGCCCCTTCTGCCCCCGTGCACCTTGCCTACCCACCCCAGCTAATACGCCAGATCCCCAGCACCACAAGCCTGGCAGTGTGCAAGTAACCAAGCTGGGCCACGCCAACCCACAGGGAATCCTGCCCCTAGGGGAGGGGAAGAGAAGGCACACACCAGTCTGACTGTGGCCCCAGCGGTGGGCTGGGGGCAGACATCAGGTCTGACTGCGGCCCCGCCCACCAACTCCAGTTATACACCAGAGCACAGGGGAAGTGCCCTGCAGGTCCTCACCACTCCAGGGATTATCCAAAATGACCAAACAGAAGAATTCCCCTCAGAAGAATCTCCAGGAAATAACAACAGCTAATAAACTGATCAAAAAGGATTTAAATAATATAACAGAAAGTGAATTTAGAATAATAGTCATAAAATTAATCGCTGGGCTTGAAAACAGTATACAGGACAGCAGAGAATCTCTTGCCACAGAGATCAAGGGACTAAGGAACAGTCACGAGGAGGTGAAAAACGCTTTAAACGAAATGCAAAACAAAATGGAAACGACGACAGCTCAGATTGAAGAGGTAGAGGAGAGAATAGGTGAACTAGAAGATAAAGTTATGGAAAAAGGGGAAGCTGAGAGAAAGATAAAAAAATCCAGGAGTATGAGGGAAAAATTAGAGAACTAAGTGATACACTAAAAAGAAATAATATACGCATAATTGGTATCCCAGAGGAGGAAGAGAGAGGGAAAGGTGCTGAAGGGGTACTTGAAGGAATTATAGCTGAGAACTTCCCTGAACTGGGGAAGGAAAAAGACATGGAAATCCAAGAGGCACAGAGAACTCCCTTCAGACGTAACTTGAATCGATCTTCTGCACGACATATCACAGTGAAACTGGCAAAATACAAGGATAAAGAGAAAATTCTGAAAGCAGCAAGGGATAAACGTGCCCTCACATATAAAGGGAGACCTATAAGACTCGTGACTGATCTCTCTTTTGAAACTTGGCAGGCCAGAAAGGCTTGGCACGATATCTTCAGTGTGCTAAACAGAAAAAATATGCAGCCGAGAATCCTTTATCCAGCAAGTCTGTCATTTAGAATAGAAGGAGAGATAAAGGTCTTCCCAAACAAACAAAAACTGAAGGAATTTGTCACCACGAAACCAGCCCTACAAGAGATCCTAAGGGGGATCCTGTGAGACAAAGTACCAGAGACATCACTACAAGCATAAAACATACAGACATCACAATGACTCTAAACCCATATCTTTCTATAATAACACTGAATGTAAATGGATTAAATGCGCCAACCAAAAGACATAGGGTATCAGAATGGATAAAAAAACAAGACCCATCTATTTGCTGTCTACAAGAGACTCATTTTAGATCTGAGGACACCTTTAGATTGAGAGTGAGGGGATGGAGAACTATTTATCATGCTCCTGGAAGCCAAAAGAAAGCTGGAGTAGCCATACTTATATCAGACAAACTAGACTTTAAATTAAAGGCTGTGACAAGAGATGAAGAAGGGCATTATATAATAATTACAGGGTCTATCCATCAGGAAGAGCTAACAATTATAAATGTCTATGCGCCGAATACCGAAGCCCCCAGATATATAAAATAATTACTCATAAACATAAGCAACCTTATTGATAAGAATGTGGTCATTGCAGGGGACTTTAACATCCCACTTACAGAAATGGATAGATCATCTAGACACACAGTCAATAAAGAAACAAGGGCCCTGAATGATACATTGGATCAGATGGACTTGACAGATATATTTAGAACTCTGCATCCCAAAGCAACAGAATATACTTTCTTCTCGAGTGCACATGGAACATTCTCCAAGATAGATCATATACTGGGTCACAAAACAGCCCTTCATAAGTTTACAAGAATTGAAATTATACCATGCATACTTTCAGACCACAATGCTATGAAGCTTGAAATCAACCACAGGAAAAAGTCTGGAAAACCTCCAAAAACATGGAGGTTAAAGAACACCCTACTAACAAATGAGTGGGTCAACCAGGCAATTAGAGAAGAAATTAAAAAATATATGGGAACAAACGAAAATGAAAATACAACAATCCAAACGCTTTGGGACACAGCGAAGGCAGTCCTGAGAGGAAAATACATTGCAATCCAGGCCTATCTCAAGAAACAAGAAAAATCCCAAATACAAAATCTAACAGCACACCTAAAGGAAATAGAAGCAGAACAGCAAAGGCAGCCTAAACCCAGCAGAAGAAGAGAAATAATAAAGATCAGAGCAGAAATAAACAATATAGAATCTAAAAAAACTGTGGAGCAGATCAATGAAACCAAGAGTTGTTTTTTTGAAAAAATAAACAAAATTGACAAACCTCTAGCCAGGCTTCTCAAAAAGAAAAGGGAGATGACCCAAATAGATAAAATCATGAATGAAAATGGAATTATTACAACCAATCCCTCAGAGATACAAACAATTATCAGGGAATACTATGAAAAATTATATGCCAACAAATTGGACAACCTGGAAGAAATGGACAAATTCCTGAGCGCCCACACTCTTCCAAAACTCAATCAGGAGGAAATAGAAAGCTTGAACAGACCCATAACCAGCGAAGAAATTGAATCGGTTATCAAAAATCTCCCAACAAATAAGAGTCCAGGACCAGATGGCTTCCCAGGGGAGTTCTACCAGACGTTTAAAGCAGAGATAATACCTATCCTTCTCCAGCTATTCCAAGAAATAGAAAGGGAAGGAAAACTTCCAGACTCATTCTATGAAGCTAGTATTACTTTGATTCCTAAACCAGTCAGAGACCCAGTAAAAAAAGAGAACTACAAGCCAATATCCCTGATGAATATGGATGCAAAAATTCTCAGTAAGATACTAGCAAATCGAATTCAACAGCATATAAAAAGAATTATTCACCATGATCAAGTGGGATTCATTCCTGGGATGCAGGGCTGGTTCAACATTCGCAAATCGATCAACGTGATACATCACATTAACAAAAAAAAAGAGAAGAACCATATGATCCTGTCAATCGATGCAGAAAAGGCCTTTGACAAAATCCAGCACCCTTTCTTAATAAAAACCCTTGAGAAAGTCGGGATAGAAGGAACATACTTAAAGATCATAAAAGCCATTTATGAAAAGCCCACAGCTAACATCATCCTCAACGGGGAAAAACTGAGAGCTTTTTCCCTGAGATCAGGAACACGACAGGGATGCCCACTCTCACCGCTGTTGTTTAACATAGTGCTGGAAGTTCTAGCATCAGCAATCAGACAACAAAAGGAAATCAAAGGCATCAAAATTGGCAAAGATGAAGTCAAGCTTTCGCTTTTTGCAGATGACATGATATTATACATGGAAAATCCGATAGACTCCACCAAAGGTCTGCTAGAACTGATACCTGAATTCAGCAAAGTTGCAGGATACAAAATCAATGTACAGAAATCAGTCACATTCTTATACACTAACAATGAAGCAACAGAAAGACAAATAAAGAAACTGATCCCATTCACAATTGCACCAAGAAGCATAAAATACCTAGGAATAAATCTAACCAAAGATGTTAAAGATCTGTATGCTGAAAACTATAGAAAGCTTATGAAGGAAATTGAAGAAGATATACAGAAATGGAAAGACATTCCCTGCTCATGGATTGGAAGAATAAATATTGTCAAAATGTCAATACTACCCAAAGCTATCTACACATTCAATGCAATCCCAATCAAAATTGCACCAGCATTCTTCTCGAAACTAGAACAAGCAATCCTAAAATTCATATGGAACCACAAAAGGCCCCGAATAGCCAAAGTAATTTTGAAGAAGAAGACCAAAGCAGGAGGCATCACAATCCCAGACTTTAGCCTCTACTACAAAGCTGTAATCATCAAGACAGCATGGTATTGGCATAAAAACAGACACATAGACCAATGGAATAGAAACCCCAGAACTAGACCCACAAACGTATGGCCAACTCATCTTTGACAAAGCAGGAAAGAACATCCAATGGAAAAAAGACAGTCTCTTTAACAAATGGTGCTGGGAGAATTGGACAGCAACATGCAGAAGGTTGAAACTAGACCACTTTCTCACACCATTCACAAAAATAAACTCAAAATGGATAAAGGACCTGAATGTGAGACAGGAAACCATCAAAACCCTAGAGGAGAAAGCAGGAAAAGACCTCTCTGACCTCAGCCGTAGCAATCTCTTACTCGGCACATCCCCAAAGGCAAGGGAATTAAAAGCAAAAATGAATTACTGGGACCTTATGAAGATAAAAAGCTTCTGCACAGCAAGGGAAACAACCAACAAAACTAAAAGGCAGCCAACGGAATGGGAAAAGATATTTGCAAATGACATATCAGACAAAGGGCTAGTATCCAAAATCTATAAAGAGCTCACCAAACTCCACACCCGAAAAACAAATAACCCAGTGAAGAAATTGGCAGAAAACATGAATAGACACTTCTCTAAAGAAGACATCCAGATGGCCAACAGGCACATGAAAAGATGCTCAACGTCACTCCTTATCAGGGAAATACAAATCAAAACCACACTCAGATATCATCTCACGCCAGTCAGAGTGGCCAAAATGAACAAATCAGGAGACCATAGATGCTGGAGAGGATGTGGAGAAACGGGAACCCTCTTGCACTGTTGGTGGGAATGCAAATTGGTGCAGCCACTCTGGGAAACAGTGTGGAGGTTCCTCAGAAAATTAAAAATAGACCTACCCTATGACCCAGCAATAGCACTGCTAGGAATTTATTCAAGGGATACAGGAGCACTGATGCATAGGGGCACTTGTACCCCAATGTTTATAGCAGCACTCTCAACAATAGCCAAATTATGGAAAGAGCCTAAATGTCCATCAACTGATGAATGGATAAAGAAATTGTGGTTTATATACACAATGGCGTACTACATGGCAATGAGAAAAAATGAATTATGGCCCTTTGTAGCAACGTGGATGGAACTGGAGAGTGTGATGCTAAGTGAAATAAGCCATACAGAGAAAGACAGATACCATATGGTTTCACTCTTATGTGGATCCTGAGAAACGTAACAGAAACCCACGGGGGAGGGGAAGGAAAAAAAAAAAAAGAGGTTAGAGTGAGAGAGAGCCAAAGCATAAGAGACTCTTAAAAACTGAGAACAAACTGAGGGTTGATGGGGGGTGGGAGCAAGGGTAGGGTGGGTGATGGGTATTGAGGAGGGCACCTTTTGGGATGAGCACTGGGTGTTGTATGGAAACCAATTTGACAGTAAATTTCATATATTAAAAAATAAAAAAAATAAAATAAAATAAAATAAAAAATGTTCAAAAAATAAACCAAACATTTCTTTCTCTAAGTTTGTTTGAGACAACTCTCCACATTTTGTTGGTTTTCCTGGGCCATTTTTCCAACTGAATTCTTTTTCTTAATACATAATTAAAGTAAGTATTTTCAAGTGTTTTTGAAAGCAAATATACTTGCTGATATAATTTATTGAAACTCTGTGAATTAAAATGTTCTCCAAAACAATTGTTTCCTGTCAGAGTTTTAAACAAATTTCTCCAAAAATCCCAGACAGTAGGCCAACAAAATGTCAAAACAAATTTTAACTTTGATCATATGGGTAAACTATTCAAATTCATGTGACTCAACCTAAGTGTGCCAAATAAAATAAAAATCATTGAAAAATGAAATTTTCTGATTTTCCTTTTTAAAAATAGTTTACAGAAGATGTTTCCAACTATACTTTTTCTATTACTTATGGAAGAAAATGAGATTCTTGCCACATCATTTTTTTCTTTTCTTTTTTATTGCTTTATGGACATAATTGACCATTAATTTTCTATTTCATAAAAGAGATATGGTATACGTTAGCATTTGAGGGCTGATATATCAAAAGTGTGAGAAAATTCAGTGCAAGTGACTTCATCATGAAACTTTTTTAGTTAGAAACTGATATAAACTTGGAAAGAAGCTCTAGAAATCCTGTTTGATTTTTCCTACTGTCTTATACCAGGTGAACTTATATTGGACTGAGAAAATGAAGTAATCCATCGTCATCATCAACCTTTTGTTGAGGACTTACTTTGTTCCAGAACTTGATATCACAGCATCATTTTATTTCATCATTTAATCCCCTCAAGCAACCTTAAGGTAGGATGCTGTTATTATTCCAGTCCCCTGGAGGCTCCAAGAGATTAAATTTCCAGTTCTTAAGGGGAAGAGCTAAGTGCATCTATTGACAACATAGGTTTGAAGTCAGGAGCTCTAATTAGAATAATTTATAACCAATATGTTTTTTTGTCCCTGTTATCCCACTGCTTATTGTCATTGAATTATATGTATTTTTTCTCCTTAAATCCAACATGATTGAATTTATCATGTCAACCAGACTTAGTTTTAGCTTTGGATTGTCTTGTTTTGTTTCCTTTCTGACTCCAAAATTTTCAGGATTCAGCATTTAATTTTTTTGTGTGTTTGTTTAAGATAATTTTTATTTTTAGTTGAAAATGGACTCATCCAACAAACTCTTATCCAACACATTTATAATTTGGTCTTTAATATTCAGGCTGCTGAGGAGGACTAGTGAACCACTTCTAATTTTTTATCTTTCTTTCTCTTTCTTTCTTTCTTTCTTTCTTTCTTTCTTTCTTTCTTTCTTTCTTTCTTTCTTTCTTCTTTCTCTTTCTTATTGGTCTCTGAAGTAGAACTCAGTGATTCATCACTTACATATAACACCCAGTGCTCATCACAACAAGTGCCCTCCTTAATGCCCATCACCCATTTAGTCCATCCCCCTCTCCCCTCCAGCAACCCTTGGTTAGTTCTATATAGTTAAAAATTTATGATTTGCCTCCCTCTCTGTTTTTATCTTATTTCCCCAGTATTCAACTATTTTGTTTCTTAAATTCCACATATGAGTGAAATCATGTGGTATTTGTCTTCCTCTGACAGATGTATTTCACTTAGCATAAAATACTCTAGTTCCATCCATGTAGTTGCAAATGGCAAGAGGTCATTCTTTTTGATGGCTGAGTAATATTCCACAGTATTGTTTGTTTGTATGTATGTATGTATGTATGTATGTATGTATGTATGTATGTATATCACATCTTCTTTAACCATTCATCTATTGATGGACATTTGGGCTCTTTCCATACTTTGGCTGTTGTTGATAACACTGCTATAAACAGTGGGTGCATGTGTCCCTTCAAAACAGCACCCCTGCATCCTTTGGATAAATACCTGGTAGTGCAATTGCTGGGTCGTAGGGTTCTATTTTTAACTTTTTGAGGAATCTCCATACTGTTTTCCGGAGTGGTTGCATCAGTTTGCATTACCACCAACAGTGTAAAAGGATTCCTCTTTTTCCACATCCTCGCCAAAATCTGTTGTTTACTGAGTTGTTAATTTTAGCAATTCTGGCAGGTGAGAGGTGTCTCCTCATGGTTTTGATTTGTTATTTCCATGATGATGAGTGATGTTGAGCATCTTATCATGTGTCTTGTATATCTTTGTATATCTTCTTTAGAGAAATGTTTGTCCATGTCTTCTGCCCATTTCTTAACTGGATTATTTATTCTTTGGGTTTTGAATTTGATAAGTTCCTCAGTGATTTTGGATACTAGCCCTTTATCTGATATGTCATTTATAAATATCTTCTCCCATTCTGTTGGTTGCCTTTTAGTTTTGTTGATTGTTTCCTTCACTGTGCAGAAGCTTTTTATCTTGATGTGTCCCAATAATTCATTTTTGCTTTTGCTTGCCTTGTTTATGGTGACGTGTCTAGTCAGAAGTTGCTACAGCTGAGGTCAAAGAGGTTGCTGTCTGTGTTCTTCTCTAGAATTTTGATGTTGTCTCATATATGTCTTTCATCCATTTTGAATTTATTTTTGTATATGGTGTAACAAAATGGTCCAGTTTCATTTTTATGAATGTTGCTGCCCAGTTTTCCCAACACCATTTGTTGAAGAGACCGTCTTTTTTCCATTAGATATTCTTTCCTGTTTTGTCGAAGATGAGGTGAGCATACACTTGTGGGTTCATTTCTGGGTTTTCTATTCTGTTCTATTAATCTATGTGTGTGTTCTTGTGCCTGTAGAATACTGTGTTGATCACTATAGCTTTGGAATATAGCTTGAAGTTTGGAATGGTGATACCTCCCTCTTTGCTTTGCTTTTTCAAGATTTCTTTGGCTATTCAGGGTCTTTTGTGGTTCCATACAAATTTTAGGATTGTTTGTTCCAGCTCTGTAAAAAATGCTGGTATTATTTTGATGGGGATTGCATTGAATGTGTAGCTTGCTTTGGATAGTATAGATATTTTAACAATATTTCCTCTTCCAATCCATGAGCATGGAATGTTTTTCCATTTCTTTGTGTTATCTTCAACTTATTTCATAAGTATTCTATAGTTTTCAGAATGCATATCTTTTACCTCTTTAGTTAGGTTTATTCCTAAGTGTCTTATTATTTTTGGTGCAGTTGTAAATGGAATTGATTCCTTGATTCTCTTTCTGCTACATCATTATAGGTATATAGAAATGCAACAGATTTTGATACACTGATTTTGTATCCTGCATCTGTGTTGAATTCATGTATCAACATGAGTTCTAGCATTTTTTTGATGGAGTCTTTCCGGTATTCTACATAGAGTATCTTGTCTTCTGCAAAGAGTGAAAATTTGATTTCTTCCTTGCTGATTTGGATGCCTTTTATTTCTTTTTGTTGTCTGATTGCTGAGGTTAGGACTTCTAGTACTATGTTCAACAATAGTGGTAAGAGTAGATATCCCTGTTGTGTTCCTGACCTTAGGGGAAGAGCTGAGTTTTTCCCCATTGAGGTTTATGTTAGCTGTGGTTCTTTGTATGTGACCTTTATGATGTTAGGTGAGGGTCTTTCATATATGATCTTTATTATATTGAGGTATGTTCCTTCTATCCCTACTTTCTTGAGGGTTTTCATCAAGAGAGGATGCTGTATTCTTTCAAACACATTTTTTTTTTGCATTTATTGAGAGGATAATATGGTTCTTATCCTTTATTTTATTAATGTGGTATATCATGTTAATTGATTTGCAGATATTGAACCACACCTACAGACCAGGAATAAATCCCACTTGTGAATGATTATTTTAATGTACTTTTGGATTAAATTTGCTAGAATCTTTTTGAGAATTTTTGCATTGCTGTTCATCAGGGATATTGGTCAGTAATTCTCCTTTTTAATAGGGTCTTTATCTGGTTTTGGAATTCAGGTAATGTTGGCCTTGTAGAATGAATTTGGAAATTTTTCTTCCATCTCTCTTTTTTTGGAATAGTTGAGAATAACAAGTATTACTCTATATTTGGTAGAATTCCCCTGGGAAGCATCCAGACTTGCATTCATGTTTGTTGGGAGATTTTTGATTACTGATTCAATTTCTTTGCTGGTTATGGGTCTGTTCAAGTTTTCTGTATCTTCCCGCTTCAGTTTTGATAGTTTATATGTTTCTAGGAATTTATACATTTCTTCCAGATTGTGCAATTTTTTGGCATGTAATTGCTAATGGTAGTCTCTTATAATTATTTGTATTTCTATGGTGTTGGTTGTGATCTCTCCTCTTTCATTTGCGATTTTATTTATCTTGTTATTTTCTCTTTTCATTTTGATAACTCTGGCTAGAGGTTTATCAATATTTTTTTTTAATTCTTTCAATGAACCATCTCCTAGTTTTGTTGATATGTTCTACTGTTTTTTTTCTATATCATATATTTCTGCTCTAATCTTTATTATTTTCCTTCTTCTGCTGGTTATAGGCTTTATTTCATTCTCTTTTCCAACTCCTTTGGATGTAAGGTTAGGTGGTACATTTGAGACTTTTCTTGCTTCTTGAAGAAAGCCTGAATTGCTATATACTCCCCTTTTATGACCACCTTTGCAGTGTCCCAAAGGTTTTGGACTGTCATGTTTTCATTTTAATCAACTTTCATGTATTTTTTATTTTTTATTTCTTCTTTAATTTCCTGGTTATCCCATTCATTCCTTAGTAGCATGTTATTTAGCCTCCATGTATTTGTGGTCTTTCCAAATTTTTTCTTGTGGTTGACTTTAGATTTCATAGTGTTGTGGTCTAAAAATATGCTTGCTATGATCTCAATCCTTTTGTACTGGTTGAAGCCTGATTTGTGACCCAGTGTGTGATATATTTTGGAGAATGTTCCATGTGCACACAAAAAGAATGTGTATTTGCTGCTTTAGGATGAAATGCTCTGAATATATCTGTTAAGTCCATCTGGTCCAATGTGTCATTCAAAACCATTTTTTTCCTTATTGATCTTCTGCTCAGATGATGTATCCATTGTTGTAAGTGGGGTGTTAAAGTCCCCTACCATTGTTGTTGTATTATCAATGAGTATCTTTAAGCTTATTAAATGATTTATATACTTGGCTGCTCTCAATTTGGAGGCATAAATATTTATAATTGTTATATCTTCTTGTTGGATAGGCCCCTTTTTGTTTTATTGCCCTCCTTCATCTCTTATTATAGTCTTTCACATAAAATCTAGTTAGTCTGATATAAGTATGGTTACTATAGCTTTCTTTTAATGTCCTTAGCCTGATAAATGGTTCTTCATCCCATCACTTTCTATCTGGAGGTGTCTTTGGGTCTAAAATGAGTTATGTAAGCAGCATATCAATGGTCTTGTGTGTGTGTGTGTGTGTGTGTGTGTGTGTGTTTACCCATTCTGATACCCTGTGTATTTCGATTGGAGCATTTAGTCCACTGACATTCAGAATAATTATTGACAGATATGAATTTAGTGCCATTGTATTACCTGTGAGGTCACTGTTCCTGTAGATAATCTCTGTTCCTTTCTTGTCTTTGTTGCTTTTGGTCTCTCTTTCCCACTCAAAGGGCCCCTTTAATAAATTTCTTGTAGAGTTGGTTTAGTGTTCATGAGCTTCTTTAATTTTTGCTAGTCTTGGAAACTATCTCTCCTTCTATTCTGAACAGCAGCCTTGCTGGATAAAATATTGTTGGCTGCATATTTTTTCCATTTTTCTTGTTGAATATATCATGCCATTCTCTTCTGACTTGCAAAGTTTCTGTGGAAAGGTCTACTGCTAACCTTATGTGTATAGCCTTGTAGGTTAAGAACTTTTTGTCCCTAGCCGCTTTCAGAATTCTCTCTTTATTTTGTATTTTGCAAGTTTCACTATGATATGTTTTGGGGTTGACCTGTTTTTATTGATTTTGAGGGGAGTTCTCTGTGCCTCTTGGACTTGAATGTTTGCTTCCTCCCTCAGATTAGGGAAGTTCTCAGATATAATTTGTTCAAAAAAACCTACTGCCCCTTCTTCCTGCTCTTCTTTTGGGACTCCTATGATATGGATATTATTGTGCTCTGTGGAATTACTGAGTGCCTTAAGTCCACATTTGTAATATAATAGTTTTCTTTCCCTCTCCTCTTAAGCTGCATTATTTTTCATAATTTTATCTTCTGTGTCATCTATTCATTCCTCTGCATCTTTCATCATCGTTGTGATTACATGCAGTCAGTTTTGCATCTCATTTAGAGCACTTTTTATTTCTGCCTGACTAATTTTTAGGTTTGTTGTCTCTGTAGCAAAAGTTTCTCTGGTGTCTTCTATGCTTCTTTCATGCCCAGGTAGTATTCTTATGACTGTTGTTCTAAATTCTTGTTCATATATATTGCTTATATCTGTTTTGAATAAATCCCTGATTGTGATTTCTTCTTGACCATTCTTTTGGGGCACATTCCTCCATCTTGTCATTTTGTCTAGGTTTCTGTCTTTTGTGTGTTATGAAAGCTTATTATGTTTTTCCTGCTCCTGAGAGTAATGCTATATCAAAATGGGTCATACACTCTCCAGGACATGGCACTTTAAGAAGTGTTTCTGGTGTATGCTGTGAACACGCTCCTGTTGTGTTTTGGCTGCTCTTTCCCACAAGTCAGTCATCTGCAGAGCCTTTCTGGCTTGAAATAGTAAGTTTTTGGACCTTTAACTTGGTGTGTTTTGATCTGTTTGTTAAAATAAGCCTGATTAAAATAAAAAAACACGCTGATCCAAAAACAAGAAAAGAATAAGGCACAAAAACAAACAAAGGAGGGGCACCTGGGTGGCTCAGTTGGTTGAGCGACCCACTTCGGCTCAGGTCATGATCTCACAGTTTGTGAGTTTGAGGGCTGTGCCGGGCTCTGTGCTGACAGCTCTGAGCCTGGAGCCTGCTTTGGATTCTGTGTCTCCCTCTCTCTCTTCCCCTCCCCCACTCATGCTCTGTCTCTCTCTGTCTCAGAAATAAACGTTAAAAAAAAATTTTAAAAAAAGGAAAACAATAAGCCCGATTCCAATGAAAAAGAAAGAAAATAAAGAAGAAGAAGCTTAGTCTTATTTCAGCCATAACTGAAGCTGACATTTTGAAGCACTCTATGATCAGTAGACTTGGTACATGCAGTGGGGCCTGTGCTGGTCTTCTGGGTGAGAGGCCCACTGGGCTGATTCACAGTCAGTCCTGCCATAGTAAAGATGCACCTACAGGGCACAGGGGTGTGGGGTTTGGTATAAGTGGCCCCAGGCTCCACTGGGGGCTCTGTGTTGCTCACTGAAATCTGACCATGCTGGTGAGTTGGAGGTGGGGGAGTTAGAGGTGGTAAATGGCGTCACCCCACTCTCTCCTCCCTGGAGAAGGGAGTTCAGCCTGCAGCTGTTCAGGGAGTCCTCAAAGAAAAGCAAACAATCTCCCTTCCTGTATCCCAGGCTTATGTCAGATTCCTGCCCTCATTCTGTCTGTGCCTGGGCATTTGGCATTCCTGGAACCACAGTTCTCCTGTATTTTATCTCTGGTGCGCAGCAGGGATTCAAAATTCCAACAAATCATAAAAGACCTGGCATGGTGTAGACCCCATCTCCTCTCCTCTGGAGGAGAGCCTCATAGCACTGTGCCTAATACTGTTCTATCCCAGAAAAGCAGCTGCACAGCTGCAGCTTAAGGTGACACACAGCAAAAAACCATGACCACTTTATCAGCCTTCAGTACGTGCCTCTGTCCCCTGCTGTTACAGCCGCTCAAATGTGCCCAACAGGTGTTTTGCCCTTTGACAGGTAATATACCTTCTTCCAAATGTACTCCAAGAAGGGGAACATTCTCTCCCAGTGCAACCCAGGGGATCTCTAACCATGCTGTCTGCTCCTAGTCCTCTGCTTCTTCTCCCCTGGAGCAGCATTGTCCCTGATTCCAGTGAATGCCACACATTTCTAAAACCTCAGAATTTGAGCTCCACTGTAGGTGAAAACTTGCAATAGTCGGTTCCTCTCGATTTCCCAGTCAGTGGTTTTGAGGAAGTGTTTTTCTTGCATGAACTTGACTCACAGTTTTCTCTCCCCCTCTCTCTTTCTCTCTCTTCTCTCCACAGAAAGGGCTCCCTTCCGTCTGTGGCACTTTGGTTTTTCTCTCCCCCAGTTTTTGTCTCTGCACCTGGTACCTGCCATGTTCTCTCTCTCTCATTATGCATGCAGATTATTCTCTTAATCCTCAGATTGATTTCCTAGATGTTCATAATGATGTGATGTTGATTTAGCTGTGTTTGAGAGATGAGGTAAGTCCAGGTTCCTGCTTCTACTTCTCCATCTTGACTCCAAAAAGTAAATTTTTACATTTCTTAAACACTTTTTCTTTTATATGACTTCAGAAATTCTAGAGATTTTCTAATTGAATGTAATTTTATTTATCTTATATAACATTTAACTAAAATTTAGCTTAAGCACATTTAGGAATATTTACCAAAAAGAGTAATTTTGAGAATAAATGATAGCAATTATTTTTAAAACACATGAAAAACCAAGTTTTTCTAAACCTAAAGAGGAGCTTTAATGCAGCCTACCAACCCTGTACATCCCACAGGTCACATTTTTTTCTCTCCTAATTCTTTATCTCTTCTAACTCAAACTTTTAGAGAGAATACGCTGTACCTACTCTTTTTACTATGCCTTTATTTTCTTTTGCTACTAACCAATTGCTATATACTTCAGTTTTGACACACTGAAACTTCTCATCACCAACAAACTTTAACAGCCAAATCTAGGGGGAACATTTTTGTTTTTCTGTTAATGTCTTTTACTTCTTCTTTTTTGATCTTTAACATTGTTAAGCACCTAAATCCTTGAAAGACCCCATTTTCTTGAAGCCTGTGATATCATTCTTTCCTGGGCTTTCTTTTATGTAGATTGTTTGTCTCCTCATGGTCTTTTCATATTTTACTTATGAAATATGAGTGTTTCACATACCAGCATCCTGAGCTTTTATTATTTTCCCTTTTTGTATACTCTCCTTCAGATAACTCACTCATATCCATGTATTTTATTAATGTGTATGAGGCAATAACTTCCAACTCTGTATCTTTAACTCAGATTTAATTACTGAGCTTCAAAGTATTAGTATAGACCTCTCACTTAGAAAAATTTCAAAACAGAATTTAGCTTTTCTTCCAGATCTTCTCTTCTTCTGAATCTGTTTTGATGAGATGTCTAAATATATCTACTCTTCAACACAAATACCTGGGATTTTTCATAGTGCACTTATTCAACATATTCAAACAAGTTTCCATGTTTTGTTATTCATCTTTAATATCTTTCCCAATTGTTCCAAAGTCCTCCATTATTACTACTACTGCATAAACACTTTCTTAAACCAGTAGAAAAAGAATTGAAAGCCAAATGGCATATGGAAGCCTATATGTAACAGATAAAAGCACATTTGTTCTGTTCAAGCAGAAGTGGAAGACTCAAAGTGCTATTCGTTTTATATCCATTTTACCTCCTGTTGGGACTTTTGCAATACTTCCTTTGAGGTTTAGTAGAAGTGCGTTTAAAATACTGCCTTCATTTTGCTAAGTGAAGGAAGCTAGACCCCAAAAAGGTGTCAACTGTATGATTCCTTTATATGGCATTCTGGAAGAAGACAACTGTAGGAATGGGTAACAGATCATTAGTTGCTGAAGATTAGGAAAGAAAGGAGGAAATGGCTATATAGGAGCCATACAGTGGCATTTTTAAGGTGATGGAACTGTTCTGCATGGTATTGCTGTAGTGGATATGTTTTCTCACTGTCAAAAAAGGAATTTACAAATAAGCCAGTAGGGGGAAGACTAGAACGAACCTTGTGGTACTGGGTTGGAGTTGGAGATAATAGCATAAACTCGTATTTACTATATTATACATACAGATAGATACAGAGGTAAACATTTTTATGTGTGCATAGTCATTAGTATACACACACATATTTCCTAGTTATGTCTGCTGAAAAGGCCTATAAGCAATGATGTCTTTTTTGCAGTGAGTTTACCTAGTGCCCAGATCTTGGTTTGTCAATATAGTTATCCAATAAAAGGAATCTGGGCTCCTTAGAGAAATGGTTGATCCCCGGGCTGGTCATGGAAAATGTAAAATTAGTGTAAAGCATTGTGTGATACTAGAAAGTAAGGGAATGTTCAGAGAGAGAGAGATGCATAGATGGAGATATATCAAAAGAACAAAGGAGCCTACTTAAAAAAGTTTCCAACAACCAGTGCTATAACAATTTGAACAAAGTAATAATATTATTGAATTATACACTCCTCCAATATATAAATCTATACTGATATAAGTGAATGATTGAATGAATGAATGAATGAATTGAGGAGAGGGAAGAGATGTGTCTTCCTTTTTGAAGATTTTCAGCTAACGGACATAGAAGAAATGAGGGAAATAGAAAATCACTATTAGAACATCACAGTAATACTTGCTGTAGACATGGTCTACTGATGACTGTTATACTTGGTGGGCAGACTTTAAGGAGAAACAAGATATTTGCATAGACTCAAATGATTAAGGGATATTACAAAAATTTTCAGTTGTCTGTGAATGGGTTTCTTAAGAATGTTTTCCATGAGCAAGTATAGAATTAGTGTTATTTGTACTTACATCTAGCTTTATACCTATAGTTCCTTGATTGTGACTTGTACTATATAGACCACAGGATATTAGGGTTTCTTATACAATAGTGAAAAATTAAAAAACAACATAAATTAATAATAGAGTTTCATCGTGTTTTATTTGTATATAAATGTACAAGCCATTAAAAAACACATTTTTTGCCAAAACTAATGATACTGGGAATTATTATTATAAAATAAGTATGTAAAATCAAAACACAAAATGTATATGTACTATTAACACAATTTTATTTTTTAAAATATGTATATAAACAAATAGAAAAAAGATGAGGAAGAAATATATCAACAGGTTAATAGTGTTTATCTTGAGCAGTGGAGTTGCAGGTAATTTTTTTCTTCTTTTTTATACTTTCCTCCAACAAACATTTGTATTTCCAGAAAAAAATAAATAGCAATAAAACAAAGGTAACTTCCATGGTTGATGTCCAAATCCTTCCTCATGTGGATCCATATTAGGCTGTCCTGGGTGCCAACCATTCCTGGCACTGGGAGTGGGTACCAAAGGGCCAAAACAAAGGAGAGCCATCGTATCAGAAATAGCCTAGCATGGGAAGTGTCACAGCACAGGGTTGAGTACAAGTAAAAGAATTAGTAAGGATAATTAATAGCCAAAAGTGAGGGAAATTGAATGTAGACACCCAAATCCAAAAAGTAAAATATATAGTTTCAGTTTAGAGCCAGATAGAAAAAAAAGGATGAGAATAGAAGTCAGTTAAGAAGGAATTGAAGAATTCCCAAAAAGGACCTGGGGCTCATTTTCATTTTCATTTCTGGCCTTCAAGAGGTCCAGCTGACTTGATTGCATAGTGTTAAAGTAGCAAGGAGAGAGAAAAATATTATTTAAAAATATCCCATTTCAAAATTTTAGGATGTTTAATGTGCTTTGAGAAACACCGTGTTTCTAGTCTTTTTCTTTCTGCCACATTATCATCTGTGCAACTCATGATGGTCTCGTTCAAGTTTGACTTTCTCTCTGAAATCTTTTTCAGTCCTCCAATCAGATGTGATTTATTTTTTCCTTTAAAGTCCTGCAGGTTTTATTTATATTGTTTGTAAAGAATACAAATTTGTAAGCACAGTGAAATAGCAAACGGGTCTTTCAGGTTTGAAAACTCACAGAAGCCTAGGTTGACATATATTATGACCCCTTATGTGACACATTGTATGTAACTTTTAGTGAACTAAATGATGAAGTGCTACAACCATACACATATTTATTAAGAGAAAAATGATAAGGAAATTTGTCACCCACTACAAATATACTCCTCTTGGAAGCTATATTTTATCTTAGTAGCTAATACTTACACATACCTGCTAGGTACTTTCCTGCTTGCTTTTGAGTCATAAATTATTCTTTAAAAGCTGGCATAGTTCCCAATGTCAGAGTTTACACATTAAATGATAATCTATAACATTTCTTTTACCTAGCCTGGTAAGATTTAAGTTAGGCCTCCAAAACACTGACATTTTCCAGTTAATCATGTTACATTAATGCTGTTAAGATTAAGACAGAAGAGGAAAAGAAAGAAATGGGAAAGCCTGTCATACTTTCATTTTAAAGAAATATAGATACCAACAATTTATTATCATTGCAAATACTTTTCACATTATACAAAATTTCAAATTAATGAAATTATTTCAATATTTCTGATTCCTAAACTTTTTTCTTCTGCAATATGATCGTCTTCTTATGAAGCTATTGTTATTTATGACTATGTTGTACTGCCTCTAATAATCTGCAAATTGACTTTCTTTTCTTATTGATTTATGATCAACTCATGACATACTCTGAAGTAAACTTTTGACATCTCACAAAACAAGGCTGTAGCTCTTCTTATAACTTCTTACTTGACTTCTCCATTAGGGACCCCCACAGATGCCTTAAGCTCAAAAACCAAAATCATTGTGTTCACCCATTCTCTCCCTTCTTTGGTAGAGATTTTCTTCTAGCATCTGGGGTCATCTGGTTCTCTATCCCTAACCTCCCACATCCAACCAAACACCAGTTCTTCTCAGAGCAAACAGACATAGAAATTACAAATAGGATACAAATTACTGGGATTTTAGGTGGTAAATACATAGTACCCCCTATTCTTTGGTCAGTGCAGAACCAATTGAGAAACAGTGTCAGAAAGCAGAAATTATAATATTGCCTAAAATTACTGCTAAATGCTTGAAGTCAGTCGTAGAGGAGTTAAATGACTAGAAAGTCATGGTAGCCCCTCTTTCCTCTCATACTTCCATCTGTGTCTTAAGAAAGTTCTGTAGGTAAATTTAGTGTTCAAAAATGAACTTAAGCTTTCTGTTCCCACCGGTCCAGTAGAAAGAGGAGAAAAGATATTGAAATCCTCAGAGATAGCAGATGATTGACATAAAATGTAAACCAATGACTTTCAGCCACAGCAGAACCTACTGTCTTCTGCATGTAGAGGAGCATTTGAGGAGTGTAGCAAGAGGCCAGGAGTTCATGTTAGGGAGTCCCAACTGCTGGAAACAGGAGAAAAGGCAAATATGTATATTCCTCCACTAACATGAGGAAGAGAACGGAAGAGGGTTTGGAATCATGGAAATTAAGAGAGTGTTTCAAAAAGAAAACAGTTAAGGGGCTCCTGGGTGGCTCAGTTGGTTAAGCGACCAACTTCAGCTCAGGTCTTGATCTCACGGTTAGCGAGTTCAGGCCCCTCATCAGGTTCTGTGCTGACAGCTCAGAGCCTGGAGCCTGCTTCAGAGTCTGTTATCCCTCTTTTGCTGCCAGCCCCCCACTCACACTCTGTCTCTCTCTGTCTGTCTCTCCCTCAAAAATAAGTAAACATTTAAAAAATTAAAAGAAAATATTTTTAAAAAGAAGAAGAAAACACTTAAGTACAGTTCAAATGCCACCCTTGCACGTGATCCTCCCTGCCTGGAAACTTTTAAATTCATAGTCTGACAAGCTCATATTTCTCTTTCAAGGCTCAGGCAAGTGTGAGCTCTGTGAGATCTTAGCTGGGTCCGTGGACAGAAAGCAGGTAGTTCTGTATTGCCTATACTTGCCCTGCAATTGATATTTGTCTTTTAGAATTTACCATATGCCAATAATTGTTTGTACCTCTTTTAATGAAAATGTAATTATTTATGCCTCTTTTTTCCCCATGAGAGTAGGAACTCTGAAAGCACAGACTGTTTGCTGCATGATAAATGACCAGTACATTTTTGCTTCAGGATGTTTATCACTACATGAATACAAAAAATAAACAAAACAAATATTTAGGTTGGAAACAATCTAATATCCGTTATACAAGCAGATCTGATGAATTGTATTACAACCACGATGGAATGCTACACACATTTAAAAGTCATGTTTTTAAAAGTATATTCAGTAATAATAATTTTAAAAAACACTGACATTGTAGGTGGGAAAAGTTAAATTTGCATAATAGTTTCTAAAAATTATATGTCAATATTTAAAATTTATCTACACACATCCATATGTAAAAACATATTTTTTAATAGGAAACATACCAAAATGTTTATGATGTTTATTGTGGGTGATTTTATATTTTTTTATGCTTTTGGACTTTTTATAAATGATAAATATTAGAAAAAATATTATTGTAAAACAAAATAATGATGTGAACTATGGTTCATTGGCTTCCTACCTCTGGTGTAGAGTGTTCTTCATATTGTTGACATTCAATAAATCTTGGTGAGCTGCTAGGAATATTAGGGCCACTGTTTTTTTTTCATAACTTTTTAAAGCTTTCAATCACTGTGTTCTTAAATTGTCTGGTGAGTTAATCTGAAAATGTGTATTTAAGATTATTTCCCCAGCTTTTTAAATAGGGCACTAATGTATCATTATTGGCTTCACCTATCCATTCTTCATCTTGGAAAAAAAAAAAAACATAAAAGAGAGCTTCCTGTTATCTGAGAAATAAAACCTTAGGGTGATTAGTAAGGTAGACCATCAGCCATTTCCTAAATAAAACATGCCATGTTGATTTTAACATAGCCAAATTGTGTGTTTTAAGTTGTTCTTCCAATGTCTGTTAAATATCTTTTTCTATTTTTCTGTCTCAGCTATTCTACCCATCCCATATGGCATTAATTCTGTGTATCTGTATCTGTATTCATAGTTCATTAAGAAGATTAAAATATCTAAATTTATTGGTTTTTATTTTTTGGTTAGGGAATTTGGTTATCCTCCTTATTTTTCATATGAGGAGGTATAATTAGCCTGCTTCCTATAGAGCTAAAGGAAGCCCACAGCTCTTGAATTGTTTTGCCTCAAAGTATTTTGCTTTTGTATTAACATAAGCAATTTAAATTATTGCATTTTTTTCTTTCTGTGTGTCTTTCTTATGCTTTAACAAAGCACACTTTGTTAAAATTATTTAATTTTTTTTCATTTTTCTTGCATTGACAAGGGTTTCCTTTATAAGCTGTCTAGAGCTTGCCAGTATCTTTGCCTAACTCTGTACTGATAACCACAAGTCATGATGGACAGATACCTATTGTAGAGGGTAACTAGGCATACACTTAAAATTTGTACAGAAATATGTGGCCTAGTAAATGTTCGATGTAAATGTTTGGTATAAAAGTCTTCATGTTCATCAGTGAATATCTGTCTTAGCAACTGAGCCATTTTTCCTCTTGGTTTATAGAACCATAATCATAAATGCCCTTCGTTTTTAACCAAAGTCTCTTCTTAGTCTTAATGTTCCTTTATTGTGCTTTGCTGTGTGACTTTCTTCTACTTCCTAAATATCAAAATATACCTGTGGTTCCAATACTAAAATATCATAGATCTGGGTTTCCTTGGTGTTAAATGCAGACTATAAGAGAGCTCCCAATGATTCTTGCTTTCTGGGAGTTGAACCCTGAATAATTCTTTTGTCTTAAGTGTGGATTAGACCTAGCGATTCCTCTCTAGGGAGCAGAATGTAGCAAAGTTGATGGGATGTCACCTATAAGATTAGGGTACAAAAAAGACTGTGGCTTCTGTCTTGGAAGTCTCTCTCTAGCCATCAGCTAGTAAAGAACTTAGGTCATCAGTTCAACAGCCCATGAGGAACTAAATCCTATCAACAACCGTATTGAGGGAGCTTGGATGTAGATCCTCTCCCAGCTGAGCCTTCAAGTGAGATCACAGTCTTAGCCAACACCCCAAATGGGTGTTGTACCCCATGAAAGACCTTGAGCCAGAGACACCCAGGTAAGCTGCACTTAAATTCCTGACACACAGAGACAGTGAGATAAATGTTCCATTTTTTAACCTGCTAAATTTTGAAAGAATATGTTATAAGGCAATAGATAATTAAAATACTCAGCCATATGGTTTTCTGATATTCTTATATAAGGGAAGCTTTACAAGTATATTTTTATAATTATTTTACCTTAAAAAGGGTGGAAATCTGAGAATTGCAAGATGCTGGACTATGTTTAAGTTCAGAATATACAATTTTGGTTAAAAAAGCTAGATACAATCTTGCATTTTCTAGCATATTATTACTGCGATATTGTCTACTTAGCATGATCAATGAGCCAACAAGATGCACTCCTCCCATGTCTAATGAGCTAAACACAGAGCTACATAAGTGCATGAGAAATCAGCTCTCACTTATTATGGAGCAATCTTGAGAAAGATGAAGCAAAGAAAATAACGGCTACTGTCTATCAACAGAAGCTGGAGGAAAGGGAAGGAGAGAGAAACTTTGACATTAAATTCTAGTAGTAGGCCAGGGATATAGGATTTGGCATACTACATTCTGTTTATTTAAATCAATTTAAGATATATAACTCTACTTCTTGCTTTAGTCCTAGAGCAAACTCAATTGTGGTCAAGCCACATTCTGAGAGGACTCTTCATGCATCACCATCTATTTTTACCTCAAGAGAACATTGCTCTGATCATAAGGATAACCCATTACAGTGATACAAATTGGGACAATGTCTTTGTTTTCACTTCTTACCCTGTACCTTGTTGATGTCAACATCCTCTGCCCCCCAGACACTTACCTGGCTGATTTATCAAGGATCTAGATACCTTAATCTAAGTTAGGCTGCCGGAGTTCAGCCCCAGCCGGTCCAGGGGTTCCCGAAGGATGAATGGCATCGGCGAAAATAACAAATGGACACAGAAAACAGCAGTGTGTTAGACTGGCCGCTTTACTGTGGCAAGCGTGGCATTATATTTGTTAGCAATTTCCTTGTAGCGTGTGTCATCTATGTTTCTCGGCTTTACCTAATTCTAAAAATGTTCTTTTGTGTAATCACCCATTAAGGAACCTCATGGTTATTTCTTTGTAATGTTCCCTCCTGCCTTTTGCTTATTGATTAATTTCTTCATACTACTTTCATTATGTATCTATGTTTATTTATAGTTTATAAAGCGTTTGCTTCGCTATTTTCATGAAAGGTCATCTAGCTCTCAACACCTCAAGTGGAACATTTATAGGGACCTGACTTCTTAATTGTTTCTTTGAACCATTTGCAGTATAAAGAACAAAAGTATTCCCTTTGGTCTGGGGTTCCCGGAGGGAGCCAAGAGGGCCCTGGGAACCCACGCCTTATATGCTCCCGGAGAGACAATGTATACCTAGGAACTAATGAACCGTTCTGTACCTTAACCCACCAGGTCCAGTTATCATCTGGAATGCCTCCTGGGGGCCAAGTGGGACTAGGGGTTGGAGTAAGTAACTTGTATCCATAGATACATTCCTTTGTTGCCAGAGTGGGGATTTTGAACCCATTTGTCCCTCTCTTGGCTGGGAAATATATGGGGCTATCCTTCCTTTAGGTAGAGAAGTCTTTATAGGGTGTCTCAAGGGCTGGATGTAGGGCCGCATAATTTCCCTGTGGAATCTTATTTCTTTCCCCAATGGCTCTTTTCCTGGGGGGCCTGTTGTGGGCAATTCCCCAACCGACAAATCCCCAGGTACTTTCATTGGTAGGGGGGCTGCCCTGACCAACGCTAAGGCCAAATTACATAAAAGCAGGAGTACAAGAAGTTTCACTTTTGGTGGGCCGCCATGCAGTCCTGATCCGTCCACCGCCCGGGCCCTGCCATCAGGCTGGTTGGATAACTTCACATCTGGCATTAGGCAAATCCAATTCTCTTTCTTGGAAACATGAAACTTGATCAGAGCCCCAGAGGGAATGAAGGTTATTAGCACAAAGATAGCTAATATGAACACACAAGAGAAGGTTCAATAGTTTCTGATGTTAAAGACCCACAAACAGTCTTTGTCCTGAGACTGTCAAGGCAAGATGGTGGTTCAATGTTTTTCACTTCTGTGTGTTATCTTAATATTCTAATAAATTTAACTCTTTTGCTTGAGTTATCCAGAGTAATTTTCAGTTATTCAACAGTTATGTATTGACCTACCTATTTTATATACTACATCCCTATTATATAAACCTCTGCTTTAAGATTTATAGCTAAATTGGTTATGATTTTTTGAGTAAATAAGTATAAATTTATTATAGTTGTAGATTGATGAAAGCCAGAATATGTGGGATATACAGAAAAATAATTAAGGCATTTCTACTTAGTGTCTATTTGGTAAGTTTTTCTACAATTCCAGTTAACACTTTCCATTTATTTTTCTTATTTATTTTTATTTGACTTCTATAATTTTACATACATGTAATTACAGATATGGAGTGATATATACACATGGCTAGTGATTTTACTTACATGAGGTATCTAAAGTAGTCAAACTCATGGAAGCAGAAAATAGAATGGTGGTTGCCAGGGCCTCAGGGAAAGGAAAATGAAGAGTTGCTGTTTGGTGTGTGTAAAGTTTCAGTCATGCAAGATGAAGAAGTCCTAGAGATCTGTTATGCACCATGGTGCCTATAGTTAATGTTACTGTGTTGTACACTTAAACATTTTGAAGGCAAAACCATAAAACCTCAAGTTCTTTCTAAAACCCAGCAGAACCCTGTGAACCCTTGATGCATAGGACACAGCTTGAGACCAGATCTTGGTAGCACACTGACTTTCTGAGTTATGTTGCTTTTGTGCATTCTCTCAGGAAGTGTTCTGAATTACTAAATCTTTGCTTAAACGTGAATCAGAGAAGTTCTATTATTACTCTAATTAGTTTAGAGCCATCTGGAAGGACAAGATAGTATTTTAGTCTAATGTTATCTTACAACTCTATCATTACAATTTAATCATTGGGAAGATTACTTGCATCTTCCTTGGAAAAAGACACAGTGCAATACAGTGATTAAAAGCAAAAGATTTCACATTATTTCAAATCGTAAGTTTTTTGGATTTCAGCTGTTCCTCCATTTTAGAGAGTCTGATTCAGATTATCCTGGCAGATTTCCATATCAGTGTAATAGTCAAAGGCTCGCAGGATTTTTACTTGATGGATGAATATTTATGTCTGTTTGGTTAACTTTCCTCTGTGGCTGAGCAGCTGTTTCCTCCTGGTTATGAAACTTGGTTAGGTTAAATTAAAATGACATTACCACTTGGTTTCTCCTTCCATTGCTGCCATTATGTGGGAAGGAAAACAACTCCAGGCATTTATTCAACAAATATTTATTCAGCCCTTATTAGATGCCAGAAACTGAGGTTAAGATTGTTAACAACAACAACAACAACAAAATTATAGTTCCAGACTTCACAAAGCTTGTGGTCTTGTGGTCTAGGGTATCCAAAATGATGACCCATACTTCTCCTGCAACCCATCCAAACTACAAGGGGTCCAATCTCCAAGTAAAGGATTTTTAGGGATACTGCTGACTTTCTTTCCCCAAATAGCATCCCACTCTTGATTATGGGAGATATGTGTCAAAGGTGAGTATCTTTCCCTTTTGTAGATCAAATATTTTAAAAACGGCAAATATATAGTAGATTCTACAGTAAGACATTTTGGTAATTTACTAATGTCTTTATAAATGGAAATTCCTTTATTGTTTTCTGTTGTGCTTATTATTTTGCTTAGTGTGATATTCAGACATGGAGTCATATACCATCATCTTTACTGGAAATCTAATTTGATTCAAATTTGCACATTGAAAAAGTGAATGGCAAGCATTCCTTTGCTGTCTATCTTGGTCACTATTTCAACTGCTCTTCAAAAATGTTTCATATGAATGCAGACTCAGATTTGAATTTTTATGGATAAGATTAATCTTTTTCAATCAAACTTTTTTGAAAATGGAAATAGCTTTACAGATTTTTTTCCTTGAATACATAAGAAAAATATTTATAAAATTTTAGATAATAATAACAAATAATTTTAAAAGAAAATTATCATTGCTGATTTTATCATCCAAAGGTAACCAGTATTAACATTTTTATGTACATCTTTCTAAAATGTGTCATAGTCAAACACACACTTACAGGGACACAGGCAATTTTTCCCTCTCCTTTTAATTTAAGTAACTAAAATTACTTCATGCTATAAGACCACTTTATAATTAGATTTTATCACATAAAATATATCTTGGACACATTTAGATTTCACTTGATCTTAGCCAAAAGGCTGAGAAGCGATTAAAAAAAATAGATCTATAGCATTTTTAAATGGCTGCACCATTTATGCCATAATTTACTTACTCAACCCTCACATTTAGTTTTCTTTGCATTTTTTGTTCTTAGGGAATTTTATGCAGGTAACCTCTAGTTCCTTGCAAGACCTGATCTCTGTTATAAATTTTTCATTTATTTGTATCCATTTAATACTTAATAGAAACTCATCTAGCCCATTATTATTTCTAAAATTAGAAATAATTACACGCCAGCATTGTATTATGAATTGATTTCATACTTTTTATTTTCCATATGCCACAAACATTGGTAATTTGGGTTTAGCATTTTTCACTGGCCATTTTCCATTAGTTTCAAACTGTTCTTCTTCCAAATTTAGTAATGTTTATTCCAGATTGAATGTATTAAATCTGAACTAAAAGCAGCCAACACCCAAAGTAAGAATAAAGAGAAAGACAAACATACCACCCATCCAGGAGCCAGGGCATTACCAAGATAATTTTATCATCTCTCTCTTTCTTCTGCAATGTGAGATTTTTGCATTCTTCTCTACTAGTTTCCCAGGCTGCGGCCAGGAGAAGGAAAGAAGAGAGGTATCTCCATTACCCACCAAACACATTCAAGCAAGCACAAATGAAGGCAGAAGTATTGTGAATTTATCACTGGGTCACATCTTGTCTTTCCTCCCACTATTTGGTACTTTTATTATGGTATTCCTGGTTTAGGGGGATAGGAGAAGAAAACAAGGGAGGCCTCACAAATCTCCCTGATGAAGCAGGTAATAATAATAGCTAGCATGTATTTAGTAGTTACTTAGTACCAGGAATGGGTCTAAGTATTTTATATGTGCTAATTATTATACCAATCCCATGTAGAAGTTACCATTATAATTTTCAGTTTGTAGATGAGGAAATTGCACAGAGAAATTTAACAACTAAAATCAAACAGCTATTGAATGGGAGAATAGGATTAAGACCCAAGTTAGTCTGATTTTAGAACTTGCCTTCCTAACTGATTTGCTATGTTTCTATCTATAGCTTTACCAAGTCAGTTAAATGAAATAAATGCTTGACAGCCCAAGCATCTGGCAGGATTTATCTATTAAACTTAGATTAAGATTAATCATTGGAATCGGATAACATAGTCTTGGGACGCCAGGGTGGCTCAGTTGGTTAAGCGTCTGACTCTTGATTTTGACTCAGGTCATGATCTCACTCTTGGTGAGATTGAGCCCCATGTCTGACTCTGAGCTGACATCATGGACCCTGCTTGGGATTCTCTCTCTCTCCCTCTGTCTCTGCCCCTCCCCAGCTCGTGTGTGAGCTCTCTCTCTCTCTCTCTCTCTCTCAAAATAAATAAACTTAAAAGTCACATTTAAAACTTCTGCTCATATTATGTCCATTAACATGCCATTGGATGAAGCAGGTGCTCAGCTAGGCTGAATATCAGTAATTCAAGGAAATATACTCTGCTTGCTCTAGTGAGGGCACTCCAGCCTTAAATCAAAGGTTATAGATGTATGTTTCTATCACAAGGGAAGAAGTGAAGAATTGGAGGAAATGGTCTAATTTACCATTAAAGGAAATGGAATTGAAGTATTCTAAAGTTCGAGAGTTGTCAGGGAAGCATATAAGTTAATATTTCATATAAGTCCAACATACACATTTTAATCTTTAGAATAACCAAGAAAGAATAGTAAAAGCATGCAGATGGCCTTAAAGGTCAAAAAAAATACCATCTAAAAGCTACGAATCCTGTGGGAGACTTATATATATGAAGTCTGAGGCAATTCTGAGTTTATGATCTGGAAAAGGAAGCTCTGGAATTTGGATAACTTCAAACAGATCAAGTCACTTAAGTCAATTTCAATATGACATCTGTATTATGCCCCTCCACTTCAACCCTCCAGGTTTGAGGATAATGACCTGGAATCTTCTTGTTCATAGAACATCCTTTCACCCTTTAAAGGAACTCTTTCAAAAGAAAACTAAATTGTTTGTGATATAAGGAGATTCATGTTCATAGACAAACTTGAACATGAATATTTTGCCTTAGTATCTCATACAATTTCTTGTGTGCCATTCAGAAAAAGGTAATGCATAGCCAACAACAAGATAAGCTGATGCATATCAAGCAGTGAATATTTGTGTTCTGCTATATTTCGTTGGCACTTCTCTCAGCTCAAAGAGTCAAGGGACAGAGGAATAAAATAGCTGCCTTTGTGTTTCGCTATTCATTACAGATTCTCCATCTGAATTTAATGTTCATCAGAGCAAGGCCAGCAAAAGGTCAATAACCAGTTAGTATGCATCATATTATCTACTACTGAGGAAACTGGTCAAGGACCAAGAAGAATAAAGTATAATTTTGGTTATAATCAGAAGTCATGATGCAACTATGTTTTTATTTAGGGAATGGAAGAAAACAGAGCACTCTTTAAGGATATCACTGCATTAAAAAGTCAAGAATAGTTAGTCAAGAAAATTACAAATATTTTGTATATTTAATTAAGCATTTTATAAGATGAATTTCACCTTTCTAAAATGGATAAAGTAACACAAGATGGTCTAGTATAGCAGTTTGCTAAGTGTTGGTAATAATATTTTAATGACCAGGAAGCTCATATTTAAAATTAACCAATTTATTTACTTTTATTTTTTATTTTTTTCAATGTTTATTTATTTTTGAGAGAGAGAGAGGCAGGGCATGAGTGGGGGAGGGGCAGAAGGAGAGGGAGACACAGAATCCAAAGCAGGGCCCAGGCTCTGAGCTGTCAGCATAGAGGCACAGAGCCTGATATGGGGTTCAAACTCACAGACTGTAAGATCATGACCTAAGCTGAAGTTATATGCTGAACCTACTGAGCCACCCAGGCATCCCTATTTATTTTTATTTTAGAGAGATAGAGCAGGGCAGAGAAGCAGAGGTATATATAGAGAGAATCTTAAGCAGGCTCCACTCTTAGCTTGGAGCCGAAAGGGGGTCTCAATTCCACCACCCTGGGATCATCATCTGAGCTGAAATCAAAAGTCAAATGTTCAACCAACTGAGCACCCAGGCACCACAGAGCTCATTTTAATCTGTTGGTTTCTCCCAGCCAAGAATGCACTACAGCTCTCTCACACACGTAGGTATTTAAGCAGATATAACATGATTCCACATTCCAGAGATGTTAGTACATGTATTATTAGCTTGTGCCAAAACTTTACAAACTTTCCTATTGCGGCTTTCCAAGGAGGAACTAAATTCCACCTTTTTAGAATAACCCAATCATTTTCTTTTTCCTCTCTTGCTATAGAGCATTATAGAACTATAAATTTAGAGTTTTTAATCTCATCTTGACTTTGGCTCCATGCTAAACCTTTCACTTGTATTTGTTAAGTTTTTCTTCTCATTTCCAATTTCTTCTGGTCTCCCCCATCTCTATTCACTCTTCTTATCCTCAGCCTGACCTCACCCTGAACTCAGCAGGTAACAATGACTCTTCTTAGAGAAAGGAAAGTTGATTAGAAAACCCCTTCCACTTCTTCACTATCTCTGGGCTTCTAGTTGACCCTTAAGCAACATGGGTTGGAATTGCATGGCTCCACTTACATGGGGATTATTTTCAGTAAGTACAGTATGGTGTTGTAAATGTATTTTCTCTTCCTTATGATTTTCTTAATAACACTTTCTCTTCTCTAGGTGGAGGGACATGTCTAACCCCTTGTGTTGTTCAAGGGTTAACTGTATACAATTTCTCCCTGTGAACTGGATCTTATATTGAAAAATCAACCATTTCAAATGTCCTCTTTCATGTCTTTAGTATCTATAAAGATACCTAGAAATTAAATTTGCAAAGTAGATCACTTTTTATTTTCTGAAATGTTTTCTTGCTCCTAAAACTACTTGTCTCCTTGAATGGTCCATCTAAGGCAATGATGTCACTTAGGCTTCAAGCTAAAAATCTTCCCAGCTTTCCCAATTCTTACATTTCTGTCTCTGCTCCCTGTTATCTTACCTTCCACACAATCTCACCTGCGTAGGAACCAATCTACAAATTCTACCTCAGAAATGCTTTTCAATTTTATCCTTACCTCTTCATTTCCACTGTCACTGCTTTTTTCCAGATGTGTATTGCTGTTATTTTGAACTTTAGCAACTATCTCCTAACTGGGTTTTCTTCCACCAATGTCTTCTTTTACTCCAGTTCACTTTCTACATAGTAATTAAGGGATGAAGGAAGGAAAAGAGAGAGAAAGAAAGAAAGAAAGAAAGAAAGAAAGAAAGAAGAAAGAAAGGAAAGAAAGAAAAAATTTTTCCAAAAAATAGAAATGGAAGGAAAAACTTCCAAACTCATTCTATGAGGCCAGCATTACCTTGATTCCAAAACCAGACGAAGACCCCACTAAAAAGGAGAACTATAGAGCAATTTCCCTGATGAACATGGATGCAAAAATTCTCAACAAGATACTAGCCATCCGGATCCAACAATACATTACAAGATTTATACACCATGATCAAGTGGGATTTACACCTGGGATGCAGAGTTGGTTCAATGTCTGCAAATCAATCAATGTGATACATCACATTAATAAAGGAAAGGACAGGAACCACATGATCTTCTCAATAGATGCACAGAAAGAATTTGACAAAATACAGCATCCTTTCTTGAGAAAAACCCTCAAGAAAGTAGGGATAGAAGGATCATACTTCAAGTTCATAAAAGCCATATATGAAAAACCCACTACTAATATCATCCCCAATGGGAAAATCTGAAAGGTTTCCCCCTGAGGTCAGGAACACGAGAGAGATGTCCACTCTTACCACTGTTATTCAACATAGAACTGGAAGTCCTAGCCTCAAAAATCAGATAACACAAACAAAGGGCATCCAAATCATCAAGAAGGCAGTCAAATTTTCATTCTTCACAGATGATATGATACTCTATATGGAAAACCCAAAAGATTCCACCAAAAAACTGCTAGAACTGATATTTAAATTCAGCAAAGTTGCAGTATACAAAATCAATGCACAGAAATCAGTGGCATTTCTATACACCAAACATGAAGCAGCAGAAAGATAAATCAAGGAATTGATCCCATTTACAATTGCATCAAAAACCATAAAATGCTGAGGAATAAAACTAACTAAAGATGTGAAAAATCTATACACTGAAAGAAATTGAAGAAGGCACAAAGAAATGGAAAAACATTCCATGCTCATGGATTGGAAGAGGAAATATTGTTAAAATATCTATACTACCCAAAGCAATCTACACATTCAATGCAATACCTATCAAAATAACACCAGCATTTTTTTTACAGAGTTGGAACAAAAATCCTAAAATTTGTATGGAACCAGAAAGACCCTGAATAGTCAAAGCAATCCTGAAAAAGACAACCAAAGCTGGAGGCATCACAATTCTGGACTTCAAAATGTATTACAAAGCTGTAAGCATCAAGACAGTATGATACTGACACAAAAACAGACATGTAGATCAATAGAACAGAATAGAAAACCCAGAAATGGACCCACACATGTATGGCCAACTCAACTAATCTTTGACAAAACAGGAAAGAATATCCAATGGAATAAAGACAGTCTCTTCAGCAAGTGGTGCTAGAAAACTGGACAGTGACTTGAAGAAGAATGAACCTGGACCACTTTCTAACACCATACACAAAATAAACTCAAAATGGATGAAAGACCTCAATGTAAGACAGGAAGCCATTAAAATCCTCGAGGAGAAATCAGGCAAAAACCTCTTAGATCTTGGCGACAGCAACTTCTTAACACATCTCTGGAGGCAAGGGAAACAAAAGCAAAAATGAACTACTGGGACCTCATCAAAATAAAACTTCTGCACAGTGAAGGAAACAATCAGCAAAACTAAAAGGCAACTGATGGAATGGCAGAAGACATTTGCAAATGATGTATCAGATAAAGCATTAGTATCCAAAATCTATAAAGAACTTATCAAACTCAACACCCAAAAAACAAATAATCCAGTGAAGAAATGGGCAAAAGACATGAATAAACACTTTTCCAAAGAAGACATCCAGATGACTGACACATGAAAAAATGCTCAACATCACTCATAATTAGGGAAATACAAATCAAACCACAATGAGATACCACCTCACACCTGTCAGAATGGCAAAAATTAACAACTCAAGCAAAGACAGATGTTGGCGAAAATGCAGAGAAAGACGAAACCTTTTGCACTGCTAGTGGGAATGCAAACTTGGGCAGCCACTCTGGAAAACAGTGTGGAGTTTCCTCAAAAAGTTAAAAATAGGACTACCCTACAACCCAGAAATTGTACTACTAGGTTTTATCCAAAGGATACAGGTGTGCTGTTTCAAAGGGGCACATGCACCCCAATGTGTATAGCAGTGCTATCAACAATAGCCAAAGTATGGAAAGAGCTCAAATGTCCATTGACGGATGAATGAATGAAGAAGATGTGGACTATATATGCAATAGAGTATTACCCAGCAATCAAAAAGAATGAAATCTTGCCATTTGCAACAACGTGGATGGAACTAGAGTATGTTATGCTGAGTGAAACTAGTCAAAGAAAGACAAATATCATAAAACTTTACTCATGTGGATTTTAAAATACAAAACATATGAACATAAGAGAAGGGAAGCAAAAATAATATAAAAATGGGGGGGCAAAACATAAACATAGAGAACAAGCTGAGGGTTGCTGGAGGGGTTGTGGGAGGGGGAGATGGGCTGAATGGGCAATGGGCGTAAAGGAGGACACTTGGTGGGATGAGCACTGGGTGTTACATGTAGGGGATGAATCACTGGATTCTACTCCTGAAATCATTATTGCACTATATGCTAATTAACTTGGATATAAATTTTAAAAATTGATCCATGTTCTTCCTCTTTGTAAAAAGTTATTTTGGCTCCCTGCCTACAGGAAAAAGTTCAATTTTTGGCTTACTCCAAATGACCTTTCACTTTCTGTAGCTAACCTCTTACTCTGGTGTTATTTTACATCACTCCCTGATAAGTACCCTACTGTTCTTCTTAGGAAAATTCTTAGTGTTTACTACCCAAGACAGGCTTGTTGACAAATTTATGGTCTGATATGTTGTTCTTTCTTTCACCCAACCTGAATATTTTCATCTGGTGTACCCTACTCAGCTTTTCCACCTCAGCTGAAATATACCTTTTCTGTGAACACTTCCCTGACTTCTTCAGTGTTTTGAGCCCTTTATGGTCCCATATCACATATTCATACACTTATTGTTGTACTCAACTTTGAATTGCGAGTAATTTGTGTTTCAATAATCAGTTATTTTTCATGGTATCCTGTTTATACCTCTTTAATGTCTATTAAATTATACTGTAATCACTTCTTTATACTCTATGTCCCCACCAGATGTCAAACTTCTTTAAGAAGGGTCTATATCTATCTTTTTTATTTCATTATTTCCAGAACCAGTCATATGTTTAGCACATAGTAAATGTTCAAATATGTTTGTGTAATAAAAACATCCACTCATTCCTTTCCATCCTTCACTAGAGAAGAAGAGAGGTCATTTCTTTTTTTTCCTAGCATCTAATATTTTGCCTGCCACATAAGATGCATTCATACATGCTTATAATTAATTCTTTATGGTTATATTCTAAATCAATTTCTTTTAGCTGGTTTTCAGAGAAAGAGTGATAGTTAACATAGAAGGTAAAAGACATGAGAAAAAATGTTCTCATTGATTAGACTTGGTGAACTCTATGTTTATTTATGCATCTGAATTTTTCTGAGTCTTTTCCCAAGGACAATCTCTTGGTTTTAGAGTCATTGAGCTATTATTAATTTACTAAGTCAAAGCCTGACTAGATTAGAATTATACGCTCTCACCCACTTTTTGAGTCATTTCAGACACAAAAATTTCTATGAGCACTTAATTAAAAATAATGCATGGCCCAAAGCAATTGTTATACCTAAAAGAGGTTAAACAACAAGAAAATAAGGACAGGAGAAAAAGTCATTCACATATTTTATTAATTTTTCCAGCTCCTGAAGGTCTCCCCTCAACAGCCTGACCTTTGAGTTGCCTGAGTTTGGCAGAATAACAGCCGGCTGATGAAGCTGTATAGCATAAAATGGAACCAGCTCATTGGAAAAAACGTGACCCCCTTATGCTGTAGATTGTGCAACTTTGTGAGAAATACATTTTTTCTTTTAAATAGCTTAGGAAGTTTTTTTCCCCCTTTGTTTGAAAACAAACAAAAATTTCCCATGTATCTTGTATATTTGCAGGCATATATTGTTGTATGCTTACCTTGTGCCCACTGCTGTAAAAGATTCAAAAGCAATGCCATACAAAATTTAGTCCCTGGTCACTTCCAAGGAGCTGATAGTTTTGTTGAAGACATAATGTCTTGCTGTAATTTTTTTTCCTTTTCTCCCTCCTTCCCTCTCTTCTTACTTTACATTTCTCTCTCTTCCTTTCATCCTTCTTCCTTCTTTTTCTCTTTTTTTATTCTTCCTTCTCCTTCCAAATAGAAAACTATTTGTGTATTAGCAAGTGTTTATCCTCAGGACATCATAATAATTTACTTTAACTCCTTCAGTCTCTATCTAACCCTTCACTTGTTTTCAGTTCCATGGAAGGAAATAAACTGTCATCTAGGTAAATCTATTTCTTTCCCATGGGTCATATAGGCAAGTTAGAAAATCCTATGCCAATAAAAAGTTGACTATCTCTCTATTTATGATTAAATATGGTCTAAACTGGGAGAAGAAAGGAAGGCACATAGATATAAAGAGACAAATTTCATTTGGTGTGAAATTTCATAATTTGCAACTTGATCTTTAGAAATAAAAATGGTTGAAAAAAATTATAGATTTCCTAAGAGAGAGTATCAGAACTGTTTGCCTTAGGGTGAATCAGCCCAACAAGAATTTCTTCCTCTAATTCACCACTCTTTTTTTTTTTTTAATTTTTATTTTTTAATTGAGGTATAGCTGACAAATAATATTATATTAACTCCAGGTACACAACAGAGTCATTCAACAATTACATACATTATGAAATGCTCATCACAGTAACTATAGTTACTATCTGTTGCCATACAATGTTATTACAGTATTATTGACTACATTCCCTAAGCTGTACTTTATATTCCCCACACCACCTTTAACTATGCTATCTTCACACAATGATGTAGTGATCCGTTGAGAAGTGTCACAAATTTATTACTAGTATTAATACTACTAATATTAATGCTAATAAGGTACTTTAAACACTAGAGAGGATTCTTTTTTTTTTTAGAGCAATACCCTTTTAAGACCTCTGCGTCCTCTAATTGTTTCGTGAGAGAAAAAAGAGTTGAAGCGCTCATGGTTAGAATGCCCATGGGAATTGACTGCGGATGTGAACGTCAATTGCTAGATGTGTCACAGCTGAAGATGCTATAAGTCACAACTTTGAAAGAAAAAAGTATGAAAGTTATTTTGGAACATGGGACAGTGCCTGAATGAGGCAGCTGGGAGAAGAGAATAAAGAGGGCATATCAGGATTGATGTCTGAAAAAGAAAGCAAAAGCAGAGAGAAGTACCCAAAGAAAGAATAGGAGGACTTTGAAAGCAAACTTAGTCTATTTGATACTTTTAATTAAAACTGAACCTGGAGCGCCTGGGTGGCTCAGTGGTTAAGCATCTGACTTCGGCTCAGGTCATGATCTCATGGCTGATGAGTGCGAGCCCTACATTGGGCTCTATGCTGACAGCTCAGAGCCAGAAGCCTGCTTTGGATTCTGTCTCCCTCTCTCTCTGTACCCGCCCCTCTTCCCCCCAACCTCCCCCCACCCATGCTCTGCCTGTCTCTCTCAAAAATAAATAAACATTAAAAAAAAAAAAAACCCTGAAGTTGAATGCCTGTTCAGGCAAAGTTTAGATAACTGATTAATAATAGTGGAGTGTTGTATTTTGTTTTGTTTTACAGAACCATTTGGTTAGTTACCTCAACACATTATCTTCCTTGGGTGAATAGAATCTTTAAATTCACTGAAATTCCATCTTTCTCCTTTTCACACTTCTTAAGTCCTATTTCCTAACCAACCAAGCATAAATCAATTTACCTTTCTACTTCCCTTTATCCTTATTTAGCCAAGAGCATATGCTTCAATAGTTAAAGCACAAATTTTGCTAATAAGCATTATATATTTGAGGCATTGTGATAAAAATCATTACTTGTCCTAATATAAAAACCTGCTTCAAATATCTGGTTTTACCATTGAATCTTCGGTTTAACTCAAGGGTTTAACCTCAACTGTGTAACTACACCAACACTTTAGACATGAGATTTGACTTAAAGGGAATCCTGCTGCACATACAGCAGTTGAGTAAAGAAAATGTGATAACCTATATCTTGCATATGTGATGTATACTTTATTTTATTTAAACCTTTAAATCAATAGATGTTGTCCTCCAAATGCATTTTAACTCCTCAGAAAAATTTCGGTAGAAAACAGACTGTGAAGTAGTACAATTCCCTTCTTCACTTAGGACTTCCACAACACTTCCCTGTTGGTTGTGCTAAGTTTTACCCCAGGAGACAAGATGGGACGAATCTGGAGAAGGCCAAGTATTGTCCAATAAAGCACTTCCCTTAGTTCAGGCTTCTCTTACAACACTATTTTTCCTGTATTCACCAGTTATATGGAGTACTTTTGTTATCAATTGTTTCAGTCTATTAATCATCCTAGATTCTCTCTTTATCTTTCCATTTTTCTAAGATATATTCCTATAGGAAATTGTTCATTTTATCCAAGATTTCAAATTTATTGGTTTAGAGTTGTTGATAAAATAATCTTAATCTCATTTTAGCTTTGCATTTATTGATGGTTTTGATTTATATATTTGCATTTTCTAGTTTTTCTCTTGATTAATTTCACCAGAGGCTTATCTACTTAGTTGGTTTGTATTGTTTTCAGTTTCATTGATTTCTGCCCTTTATTGCCTTCCTACTTCTTTCTTTGGGTTTATTGTGTTCTTTTTAAAAACATACTCAATTGCATATGTAGCTAATTTCAGGGTGTCTTCTATTCTAAGAGAAGTACCTAAAGTTACAAATTCTTCTCAAAACACCATTTTTCCCAGTTTTAAATATGAAGGGTTTTTGTTATCATTCAGTTCAAAATCTTTCTAATTTTCATAATGATTTCTTTTTTAACCATGAGCTGTCTGGAGATATATAACATTATAAAATGTTCAAATGCATTTATTTTGAAAATTTATCTTTTTAGCCTCTAACATAATTGAATTGTGGCCAGAGAATGTCACTATGGAAAACCTTTACTGTGAAAGGTGTTAAGATTTACTTTACAACCCAATCTATGTAAAAGTTCCAAGTCTATTTGAAATACTAAAATTTGCAATTTTTGAACATGACTTTTGACTATTGCTCCTATTTCTTTAATGATTGTTGATCTTTCATGTTTTTTTTTTATTTTTAGCTAGACAAATTTTGATAATTTGTGTTTTTTCCAAATTATGTTTCTCTAGATTCCAACATGTGTGTACCATTTGTGGAAGAAAGAGTATAATTCATAGAGAATCTCTGGTGTGTCCTGACAGGAGAGTTGTAGACCAGATACCTAGGGTTCTAGAGCAAGTCCATACATTTTATAGCATAAAAGCAGAACCCATTCAATATTCAATAGGTAACTCTTGGCATGCTCCTGGGGATTGTAGGATAGCAAGTCATGATGCAACAACTACTTTTCATCTGACCCTGGGCGAGCGCAGCAGCAATCCATGGAAATGGTCTCTTTGGGGTTGGGCCCGAGCAATCACCTATTACAACAGTGTGTCTACTTTAGGTTACTCACCCCTCTGGGTTTCCTCATAACCAAATAAGAAAGAAGGAAAAACTCTGGATTCTTGTCCCTTCCTGAATTTCATGACAATGTTTATTAGAGTTATAATGACTTTTTTCTCCAATTTTATTGAAACATAATTGATTGTATAAGTTTATGGTGTACAAACTAATGCATTGATGTATGCATGTAGTGTGAAATTATTACCACAATAAATAGTGAATATTCATCACTTCATAAAGTTAGAATTTTTTTTCCTTGTGATGAAAACTTTTAAGATCTTAGCAACTTGACAATATATATAAGCAATATATATAGATATAGCAATAATATATTATATATATAGCAATATATAATACAGGATTATTACCTATAATCACCATGCTGTACCTTATGTCTCCAAGATTTATTTATCTTTTTTAAAGTTTACTTTATTTATTTTGAGAGAGAGAGAGAGAATGCACGTGAAAGCAGGCGAGGGGCCAAGAGAGAGGGAGAGAGAGAATCCCATGTAGGCTCCACTCTGTCAGCACAGAGCCTGATGGCAGGCTTAATCTCATGAACCATGAGATCATGACCTGAGCCAAAATCAAGAGTCAAACGCATAACTAACTGAGCCACCCAGGCGTGCCATGGGACTCATTTATCTTATAATTAGAAGTTTGTACCCTTTGATTATCTTTACCCATTTTTCCCACCCCCCTCAACTTCTGCCTCTGGCAACCACAAATATGATGTGTTTCCATGAGTTTGTTTGTTTGTTTTTTAGATTCTGTATATAACTGAGATTATACAGTATCTGTCTTTCTCTCAGTTATTTCACGTAGTATAATGCAAATCAAGTCAAATGCAAATGCAAATCAAAACCAGAATGAGATATCACCTAACACATCTAACACCTGTTAGAAAAGCAATAATTTTTGAAAGTTTTTTTGTTTTGATATATATTTAAATATAGAGTCAAGGATATTAGACCTAATGTAATTAGACCTATTAGACCTATTAGACCTAATATAATAATATTTAAAGATTAATGATGGTTGGAGGACATATCAAATGCCTTTTGACCCCTGTGAAGATGATTAAAGGTTTTTTTTTTCCTTTAACCTATTATTAAGGAAATGATATTTACAGATACCCTAAAATTAAATCTTTATTTCACTTATGAAATTAAGTCTTCTTTATTGTACTGTATTATTCCTGTAATAAGCAGATGAGTTCTCTTTGCTAATATGTTATTTAAGTTTTGCAATTATATTGTATTTGAGATATAGTTTTTGTTTTTTGCATTCATTGTTATGTAGGCTTTAGAATCTCTCTTTCTCTTTGATCCGAAATAGTTTAGATAGTATCAACTCATTCTATTCCTTAAAACTCTAATAAAATTTGCTAGTGACAAGTTGAAATATTTGCATTTTTACTATTTATGAACTTTCTGAATGCATTAGGCATATCCTTTCAATCTAGCAAATAGTTTTAACTAGAAACAATTAGTTTTTTTAGAACTTTAAATAAAGTTGGATAAAGTCTTTACTTCCAGAAAAGACCCACATTTTTAAAAAAGTTTTAACATTTATTTATTTTTGAGAGAGAGAGAGAGAGAGAGAGAGAGCATGAGCAGGGGAGGGGCAGAGAGAAAGGGAGACACAGAATCCAAAGCAGGCTCCAAGCTCTGAGCTGTCAGCACAGAGCCCAACACAGGGTTCAAACTCATGAACCACGGATCATGACCTGAGCCGAAGTTGGATGTTTTAACAACTGAGCCACCCACGCACCCTAAGGCCTACACTTATAATAAGGGCATAATGCCTGAGATTAAATAAAACACATTCTATTAAATTTGAAAAAAATTTTAAAGATCTTAACTCCAGGATTATAAATGATTCTCCTATTTTAGATTTATTTGCTTTATTGCTTTTTTCTCAGCATGGTGGGTACGTTGAGTTTCACAACACTAAAATAAAATTACTAAAATTATTAAAATTTCCAAATGTTAACAAGCTATATACAGCAAGTATTTTGTTCTCCACTATAGAATTATTGTGGATAAAGTAGTTCTGATCAGGTAAAACCACCTTCAGGTTTTTCAACTAATCCATATTTACAGCTAAACTTTAAGAATTGGCTTGGAAATATGGAAAACATTATAACTACAATACAAGGGGAATTTATCATAGAAATACAAAGTTTAACATTTGCTTCTCTATGTATTCCTAAGCATATGCTTTATTCTTGAGTCTCTTTTTGAAATTGGGAAAATACTGGCAACACCTACTTCATAATTTTTATGAAGATTATGTGAATTAGATATTTAAATTTTTTTCTGATTTTTTTTACTTTTGCTTATTAATTTAAACAATATTTAGAATAATTAGAGTAATAGATATAACAATGAAACCTTTACAAAAATCCACAACATTTTAGCTAGCTAAAGAAGAGAAAAATGAAAAGCAAATAGAAGAAAAATAAAAATATGGAAAAGGAAAAAGGAATGCTATCTGCTTTTCCCTGGAAGAAGTAGAGGGCTAAATTGAGTGTGAAAGGGGTTTTATGTATTACATGTCTTTATTTGTACACCTATAGTGTTTAGCTAAGTAGATGCTTACTAATTGGTTACCTAGTGATTCTGCTTTTATAGTTTGCCAGGAAATTTTATGATATTATGCTATAATATATTATGATATTATGTGTGACCAAATGGTACAGAAAAATAAGAATTTTAGACACAGCAAAATCACTTTAGAAGCAACTACAATCTTCTAGTGAGAAAGCAATACACAGATTTGATACAAAAATCACTCCAGTGGGGAGCCTGAGTGACTCAGTTGGTTAAGCGTCTGACTCTGGATTTGAGCTCAGGTCATGATCTCATGGTTCATGGGTTCAAGACCTGCATCAGGCTCTGCACTGATAGCATGGAGCCTGCTTGGGATTCTCTCTTCTCTCTCCCTCTGCCCATCCCCCACTCACTCTCTCTCAAAATAAATAAATAAACTTTTTTTGTAATCATACCATTTGTTCTGTGGAATTTTCCACATTCTAGACTGTCGGAATGTTTCCTTATGTTATTTCCTAACTTTAATACTCCAATATTTCCAGAGAATTTAGATTTAAGCCTTGATTAGATTTAAAGTATGTTTTTGTTCTTGATCTGTTTTTTTTTTTTAATGTTTATTTTTGAGAGAGAGAGAGAGAGAGCGCCAGGGAGGGGCAGAGAGAAAGGGGGATAGAAGATCTGAAGTGGGCTCCACACTGATAGACAGCCTGATGCAGGGCTGGAACTCATAAACCATGAGATCATGACCTGAGCCAAAGTTGGACACTTCACTGAGCCACCCAGTTACCCCAATCTGTTTTTTTTTTTTTAAGTGGGAATTCTTCAAAGGTCATTCTGTGCTGATCATATCCCTTCATATGGGGAAGCATTTACTTTCTGGCTTTTCATGAAGCTGAGATTGTTCACCTCAGTTCAAATGGTGAGAGCTTGATCTCTTCACGTCAGATTTTCCCATGAAGTTTTCATTTATTTTTGTTTTAACTAACCATTGATGATCTTTTCCTGAGTCACTTACTTCTTAAAGGATTGCAAAAATGGTAATTTTCTAATTGTATCATTTGCTTGCTCATATTAGGTGGAATTTTTCAGTGGAAAAATATTTCCTTCATCTGCCAGGGCTATTTGCTTTCTGCATTATACAGTACATTTAGAAAGGAAGGATAAAGTCTTAACATTTTTCTTTAATTATCAATTTGCAAGAGAAATGGTGTCCCAGTAACCCTCAGTGGTAAGTGGTTTGTTGTTGTTGTTTTTGAATATATTTGACATATAACATTGTATAAGTTTAAGGTGCACAATTTGTTAATTTGATACACTTATATATTGTAATTTGTTGCCACTATAGCAATATTAACATCTCTATCACATTACATAATTATCTTTTCTTTTTAGTTGTTTTACTATGTTTTAGTCTCATTAGCAAGTAGTACAATATTATTGTCTGCATTTGTTATACTGTGCATTATATTTCCATGGCCTATTTACTACTCTTTGCAAGTTTGTACCTTAAACAACATCGATCTTATCCCTTGAACTACCATCAGCAATCACCATCACTTTACTCTGTGTTTTTATGGGTTTGACTTTTTTAAAAAAAAATTTTTTTTTTAACGTTTATTTATTTTTGAGACAGAGAGAGACAGAGCATGAATGGGGGAGGGTCAGAGAGAGAGGGAGACACAGAATCTGAAACAGGCTCCAGGCTCTGAGCAGTCAGCACAGAGCCCGACGCGGGGCTCGAACTCACATACCGTGAGATCGTGACCTGAGCCGAAGTCGGACGCTTAACCGACTGAGCCACCCAGGCGCCCCAACTTTTTAGATTCCATATATAGGTAATATCATACAGAACCTGTCTTTCTCTAAATTATCTCACTTAGCATAATGTTCTCAGTGTCCATCCACGTTGTTACAAATGACAGGATACCCTCCTTTCTCATGGCTGTGAAATATTCCAGTGTGTGTGTGTGTGTGTGTGTGTGTGTGTGCCTGTGTACCCAATATACATATATATAGTATGTATATATAATATGATTGTTTCCATATCTTGGTAAATGGTTTTTAAATTCTTTTCATAGCAGGTGAAGATGAAGATGTGGAGAATATTTGTTTATCCATTTTTCTTTTTATTCTTAACAACTGAGTTGTAAATAATTTTTAAAAATGATCTCAAAATCTGTATTCAGTTTTGTAAATTTATTTAAAATATTGTTTACAAATATATTTGTGTTTCATTGGTTTCAGTGTTCACTTTTTTTTTCTTTAACATTTATTTATTATTGAGAGACAGAGCATGAGCATGGGAGGGGCAGAGAGAGGAGGAGACACAGAATCTGAAGCAGGCTCCAGGCTCTGAGCTGTCAGCACAGAGGCCGACACGGGGCTTGAGCCCACAAGCGCAAGACCATGACCTGAGCTGAAGTTGGACGCTTAACCGACTGAGCCACCCAGGCGCCCCTCAGTGTTTACTCTTAATATCAAGCAGTGCAGTGCCTGGCTGGCTCAGTCGGTAAAGCATGACTCTTTTTTTTTTTTTTTTTAATTTTTTTTTTTAACGTTTATTTATTTTTGAGACAGAGAGAGACAGAGCATGAACAGGGGAGGAGCAGAGAGAGAGGGAGACACAGGATCCGAAACAGGCTCCAGGCTCTGAGCTGTCAGCACAGAGCCCGACGCGGGGCTCGAACTCACGGACCGTGAGATCATGACCTGAGCCGAAGTCGAACGCCCAACCAACTGAGCCACCCAGGCGCCCTGGTAAAGCATGACTCTTGATATCTGGGTTGTAAGTTTGAGCCCCATGTTGAGTGTAGAGATTACTTAAAAAAAAAATCTTGAGGGGCGCCTGGGTAGCTCAGTCCATTGAACATCCGACTTTTAATTTCAGCTCAGGTCATGATGCCAGGGTTGTGAGATTGACCCCCACATTCGGCTCCCAGCTGAGTGTGAGCCTGCTTAGGATTCTTTCTCTCTCCCTCTGTCCCTCTCCCCCACTTGTGTTCTCTGTCCTTCTCTCTAACATAACTTTTAAAATATCAAGCATTGATTTCTACATTGCTGATTTCTTCGTTTGATTTCACCCATTGTGTTCAGGCATAAATGATATTTAGATTTTATATTTTCTGTTCCTATACATTACACACACACACACACACACACACACACACACACACACAAATGTACAACTTCAATGTCACTCGTCATAAAATTCTTCATTTAATAATTTTTTCCTTTAAATAAAGGATTCATCAACTGGATGCTTCCTATTCACCAATGCTCTCCCCATATTTTTCTTCCCCATTATAAAACTTTTTATTTTGAAATGAATTGTACATAGTACCTATGAACTATTTAAAAATGACAATAATGTAAACGTCCATGTGAATGATGTATTAAAGAGTAGAACACTTCATGTTAATGAAGCTCCAATGTGCTCTCAATCTTGTGTTTCTATCTCCGTTTCAAGAGGTAACCAGCAGCCTGAATTTTGTTACCTTTTTATTTTTCTTTATAGTTTAACAAATGTGTACGTAATCATAAAACATCACATCATTTAAATTGGCCTACTTCAAGCTTTATATTAAATTTATAATGCATAAAGTTTCCTTGATACTCTTATTTGCTCATTTCTATGGATTTTAGAAGTCATCCCTGTGACAACAAAAATGAAAGCAAACGAATTTAAAAATTGGCATTAGAGAAATGCAAACCAAGGTTACACTGAAGTATAACCTTATACTTGTCAGAAAGGCCACTATGAAAACAAAACAAAACATATGTTAGCAAGAACATGGAAAAATTGGAACACTTGTGGAGTATTTATGGGAATGTAAATGTTCTCTATGGAGAACGGTATGGCATAAAAGTAGAATTAACATATGATTCAGCAATTGCACTTCTAGGTCTATACTCAAAAGAGCTGAAAGTGGGGCACCTGGGCAGCTCAGTTGGTTTAGTGTCCGACTCTTGGTTTCAGCTCAGGTCATGGTCTCACGGTTCGTAGGATCGAGCTCCATATCGGGTTCTGTGCTGATGAGCCTGCTTGGGATATTCTCCCTTTCTTTCTGCCCTTCCCCTGCTTGTGCTCTCTCTCTTGCTCACTTTCTCAAAATAAATAAATAAAGTGAAGAAAAAAAGAGTTAAAGGCAAAATCTCAAGGAGATATTTGTACACACATGTTCATAGTTAAATTATTCAAAATAGCCAAAAAGTGGCAGCAACTCAAGTGTCCATAGATGGATGAGTGGATAAACAAAGTGTGGTATATACATACAATGGGATATTATTTGGCCTTAAAAAGGAAGGAAATTCTGACACATGTTGTAACATGGATGAACCTCGGGGATATTATGCTTAGTGAAATAAGCCAGTCACAAAAAGGCAAATACTATATGATTCCACTTATACAGCATACCTAAAGTTGTCAAATTTTACATACCTAAAGTAGAATGGTGGTTGCCAGAGGCTAAGGGAGTGAGGATGGGGAATTGTTGTTTAATGGGAATAGAGTACCAGTTTTGCAAGATGAAAAGAGTTCTGTAGATTGATTGCACAACAATATGAATGCATTTAATATGACTAAACTGTACACTTAAAAATGATGAAAATGGTAAATTATATGCTATGTGTATTTTACCACAGTTGAGAAATTTTAAAAAGTCATACACGTGATTCTGTATGCGATATCTTCATTATATTTTTAGGAAAGAAATTATTCATCCTTGGGAATATTTTCAAGATCAAGATCTTGCTATTACTTCTCTTTTTACTCTTTTTATGGGGGTCTTGAGTTGAAATTAGTTGTTAAGTTTTTTGTAGCCACACTTATCAATCTTTGTCTTTATGATTGGCATTTGTTTTTTTAAATGTTTATTTATTTTGAGAGAGAGAGATAGAGTGAGAGAGAGCAAGTGGGGAAGGGGCAGAGAGATTGGGAGAGAGAGAGAGAGAGAAAGAGAGAGAGAGAGAGAGAGAGAGAGAGAGAGAGAGAGAGAGAGAGAGAGAATCTCAAGCAGGCTCTGTGCCACCAGCACATGAATCATGAGATCATGACCTGACTGAAATCAAGAGTCAGATGCTTAACCAACTGAGCTACCCGGGTGCCCCTGTGATTGTCTTGTTTAATATATCTTTCTCTACCTTAAAAATTCTCATTAAAGTTTTCTATCTTATTTAAGTCTTTTTTTTCTTCCAAGATTATATTTAAATTCAAGTTAGTTAACCTACAGTGTAGTATTGGTTTCGGGAATAGAACCCAGAGATTCATCACTTCCATATAGCACCCAGTGCTCATCACAACAAGTGCCCTCCTTAATGCCCATCACCCAGTTAGCTCATCCCCCCACTCACCACCCCTCCAGCAACCATGAATTTGTTCTATAGTTAAGATTCTCTTATGGTTTGATATCATATGATATTTGTCTTTCTCTGACTGATACATTTCACTTAGCATAATACACTCTAGTTCCATTCACATCGTTGCAAATAGCAAAATTTCATATATATATATATACATATATATATATATATATATATATATATATATATATATATATATAACGTCTTTATCCATTCATCAGGCAATGGACATTTGGGCTATTTCCGTAATTTGGCCATTATTGATAGTGCTGCTATAAACATTGGAATGATTGTGCCCCTTTGATTGTGCCCCAATTGCTGGGTTGTCGGGTAGTTCTATTTTTAACTATTTGAGGGACCTCAACACTGTTTTCCCGAGTGGCCACACCAGTTTGCATTCTCACCAACAGGATAAAAGGGTTCCCAACATCTGTTGTTTCCTGAGTTGTTAATTTAGCCATTCTGACAAGTGTGAGGTGGTATCTTCTCATGGTTTGGATTTATATTTCTCTGATGATGAGTGACACTGAGCATCTTTTCATGTATCTATTAGCCATTTCTATCTTCTTTGGAAAAGTGTCTATTCATGTCTTCTGCCCATAATAAATAAACAAGATTATTTATTTTGGGGTGTTGAGTTTAATAAGTTCTTTATAGATTTTTGATACTAACCCTTTATCCGATATGTCATTTGCAAATATCTTCTCCCATTCCATTGGATGCCTCTTAGTTTTGTTGACTGTTCCCTTCACTGTGCAGAAGCTTTCTATATTAATGAATTCCCAATGGTTCATTTTTGCTTTTAATTCCCTTCCCTCTGGAGACATGTCTAGTCAGTAGTTGCTACAGCTGAGGTTCAAAGGGTTTGCTCCTTGTGTTCTCCTCTAGGATTTTGATGGTTTAGTGTCTTACATTTAGGTCTTTCATCCATTTTGAATTTATTTTTGTGTATGAGGTAAGAAAGTGGTTCAGTTTCATTCTTCTGTGTGTTGCCGTCCAGTTTTCCCGATACCATTTGTTAAGAGACTGTCTTTTTTCCATTGGATATTCTTTCCTGCTTTGTCAAAGATGAGGTGAAAATATAGCTGTGGGTCCATTTCTGGGTTTTCTATTCTGTTCCATTGATCTATGTGTCTGTTTTTGTGCCAGTGCCATACTGTCTTGATGATTACAGCTTTGTAATACAGCTTGAAGTCCAGTATTGTGATGCCTCTGGAATGTGATGCCTCCAGCTTTGCTTCCCCCCCCCCCCCACATTACTTTGGCTAATTGGCATCTTGTCTGGTTCCATACAAATTTTAGGATTGTTTGTTCTAGCTCTGTGAGAAATGCTGGTGTTATTTTGATAGGGATTGTATTGAATGTGTGGATCGCTTTGGGTAGTATAGACATTTAGCGATATTTGTTCTTCCAATCCATGAGCATGGAATATCTTTCCATTTCTTTGTGTCATCTTCAATTTCTCTTATACGTCCTCTACAGTTTTCAGGGTACAGATCTTTTACCTCTTTTGTTAGATTTATTCCTAGGTATTTTATGCTTCTTGGTGCAATTGTAAATGGGATCAATTCCTTGATTTCTCTTTCTGCTGCATCATTGTTGGTGTATAGAAATGCAGATTTCTGGTTTCATATCCTGCAATTTTGCTGAACTCATGTATCAGTTCTAGCAATTATTGGTGGAGTCTTTTGGGTTTTCTACATAGAGAATCTTGTTGTCTGCAAAGAGTGAAAGTTTGACTTCTTCCTTACTGATCTGGATGCCTTTTATTTCTTTTTGTGGTCTGATTGCTGAGGCTAGGACTTCCAGTACTATGTTGAACAACAGTGGTGATAGTGGAAATCTCTGTTCTATTTCTCAGTTTTCCCCTATGAAGGATGATATTAACTATGTGTCTTTCATATATGGCCTTTATGATATTAAGGTATGATCCTTCTATCCCTACTTTCTTGAAGGTTTTTATCAAGAAAGAATGCTGTATTTTATCAAATACTTTTTCTGCATCTATTGAGAGAATCATATGGTTTTTATCCTTTTCTATTTTATTAAAGTGGTATCTCATGTTGATTGATTTGCAGGTGTTAAACTAGCCCTGCAGCCCAGGAATAAATCCCACTTGATCATGGTGAATAATTCTTTTTAATATACTGTTGGATTTAATTTGCTAGTACCTGGTTAAAAATTTTTGCATCCATGTTCATCAGGAGATTGGCCTATAATTCTATTTAGTGGGGTCTTTGTCTGGTTTTGGAATCAAGGTAATGCTGGCCTTGGAGAATGCATTTGGAAGTTTTCCTTCCAGTTCTATTTTTTGGAACAGTTTAAGAATAATAGGTATTTAATCTTCTTTAAATGTTTGGTAGAATTCCCATTGGAAGCTCTCTGGACCTGCACTCTTGTTTATTGGGAGATTTTTTTTATTAGTGATTCAATTTCTTTTCTGGTTATGGGTCTGTCCAAATTTTCTATTTCTTCCTGATTAAGTTTTGGTAGTTTGTGAGTTTTTATGAATTTGTCCATTTCTTCCAGATTGCCCAGATTTGTTCCAGATAAAATCTTCCAGATTTTATTCATGATTGTATTTATTTGGTTCCTCTCTCTCTCCCCCCATTTACCCATCCCTCCCTCCCTCCTCCCTCCCTCTCTCTCTCTCTTTTGATAAGCCTGGCCAGGGTTTTATCAATTGTATTAAGTCTTTCAAAGATCCAGCTCATAGTTTCGTTAATCTTGTTTCTTCGATTTCAATAACATTTATTTCTGCCTTAATCTTTATCATTTACCTTCTTCTGCTGGTTTTGGATCTTTTTTATAGCTTCTTTAGATATAAGGTTAGGTTGTGTATTTGAGACTTTTTCTTGCTTCTTGAGGAAGACCTGCACTGCAATATACTTCTCTCTTAGGGCTGCCTCTACTGCATCCCAAAGGTTTTGGACTATCATATTTTCATTTTCATCAACTTCCATGTATTTTTTAAATTTCTCCTTTAATTTCTTGGTTAACCCATTCATTCCTTAGTAGGATGTTCTTTAACCTCCAAGTATTTGTGGTCTTTCCAAATTTTTTCTTGTGGTTTACTTCAGGTTTTATAGTGATGTGGTCTGAAAATATTCATACTATGATCCCAAAATTTCTGTACTGGTTGAGGCCTGATTTATGACCTAGTATGTGATCTATTCTGGAGAATGTTCCATGTGCACACAAAAAGAATGTCTATTTGCTGCTTTAGGATGAAATGCTCTGAATATATCTGTTAAGTCCATCTGGTCCAATGTGTCATTCAAAGCCATTTTTTTCCTAATTGATTTCCTGCTCAGATGATCTATCCATTGCCATAGTGGGGTGTTAAAGTCCCCTACCATCATTGTGTTATTATCAATGAGTATCTTTAAGTTTATTAATTTATTTATATATTTGGATGCTTTCAATTTGGAGGCATAAATATTTATAATTGTTAGATCTTCTTATTGGGTAGACCCCTTATTCTGATTTAGTGCCCTTCTTCATCTCTTATTATAGTCTTTGGATCAAAATCTAGTCAGTCTGATATAAGTATGGCTACTCTAGCTTTCTTTTGGTGTCCATTAGCATGATAAATTGTTCTCCATCCCCTCACTTTCTATGTGGAGGTGACTTTGGATCTAAAATGAGTCTCTTGTAAGCAGCATATCAATGGGTCTTATTTTATTTAATCCATTCTGATACCCCATGTCTTTTGATTAGAGAATTCGGTCCATTTACATTCAAAATAATTATTGATAGACATGAATTTAGTGCCATTGTATTACCTGTCAAAAATCTGTTCCTGTAGATTGCCTCTGTTCCTTTCTAGACTTTGTTGCATTTGGTCTCTCTTTCTTGCTCAAAGGGTCCCCTTTAATATATTTCTTGAAGAGCTGGTTTAGTGTTCATGTGTGGGTTCAGCCTTCTCCTTTGTCCAGCAAAGATGAGGGCAGCAGAAAGGATTAAAGACTCCACAAGCCAAAAGAGGTGAGAGGGAGGCTGAGGGAAGTCTACCTCAGCTGCTCTCAAGTTCCCCTATTTATTAGGCATACATTATAGGGAAAACATTGCACAGTATGTCAGTGGCTACCTGCCAGTAGGAACACATAGAAAGCTTACAAAGAAACAAAGCATTCCCAAGACTACAAAAGAGCAGATATCAAAAGCAGGCTGGAGTACAAGATAAGATATTCCATAGATAACATAGTCTAAGGAATTCATGAGCACAGACAGGACCCAACCCCTAATATGCATCAACTAGATACTGGTCAGCTGTTTTCATCAGGGTCAGAAAGCAGTGTATTGCATTCCCTCTAATCTTAACTAGGACATACCTGTTTGGTTTCCCACATACCCCCTTTTTTCTTTGAAAAGTCTTCTTGTTCATGGGAGTTGAGGAGGGTAATCAGTCATCATTCATGATATCTTGAGGAGGCCACTATGACGTAGATCATTCAAAGGGCTATGCAAAATACAAAAAAGATTAACAAGCACAGAGTTCCAATAATCCAAATATGTAAATTGAGGCCATGGAACAGTTGGTTGGAACATTTCATATTGTCAAATAACTCCTGTTCAACTTGTATCTGTGTTTCCTGTTGAATATCTAACACTTGTTGATGCATCTGGGAAGACAGAGCATTAATCTCAGATTGTAAATTGGTAAAAAAAAAAAAAAAGCTCCTTGTGGGTGTTTTTTTCCCCCTAAATCCCAGTAGTGTTAAGACATATTATATTGTAAGGGGGCGACACAAATTTTGTCATGTTGCCAGTCACATTATGTATTTTTAGGATGAACAAGTGCCTGTTGGCAGTACCCCATCTATTCCAGGGCTGCTTCTGCAGCTTGCAGTCTCTGCATGATACTGTTATCAATCTGCATTTGAGTAATCATTGCCTTGGTGATATTAGTCATTATGTGATTGACTACTTTAGCAGTATGGGTAGACTGTCAGGGAGACCACTGCAACAGAGGCTGTGGCTAAGATGACAACCAATGAGATAAAGAAGGCAATGAGCCATCCATCAAACCTTTTAGGTCTCTACATAGAGATGGCTTGGGCTAGTTCTGCAAGACCATTGGACCCTTCCCAGGGCCTTGTTAGATTTCCTGAAGGCCAAATTTGAGGCTGTCTTTTTAAGGTAAAGAAAAGTGTGTTGATATTGTAATGGCTGATACAGTCTGTATACCAAGCCAGAGGAGGTACTTCAAAAACATAATATGGGTTGTCAAATGTTATATTAACCAGCTTAAAGAAAGGGGGGAGGGGTCTATGATACAAGCCCAATACAGTGATGGAAAAGCAGTAGTGGCCTGGATAAAGAAAAAGATTAAGCAAATCTTGCTTAGTCAGGCTTTGAGAAACCATAGTGAAATATGCTAAAAGCCTATTTTCTGGGGTTGGTGGCATTCAAACATGGTGCATGATTTTGGTGACACGTTGATCGAGCTTCTTAAGTTGTACCCAGGTGATCTCATTTGCCTTCATCATTCGTGGGTATGGTATCCCCTGTTGACCTTGTAAGGACACATTGGCCATCTGAGGAAGAGGGTTAAGGGGCTGATCCTTCCAACTCATGGTATGGTTTAATCAGACGGGCAGGCACCCACTGCGGTCCTGATGGGAGAAGAACACATGCATATTCCCTTCCCCATGTTATTAGTTCATAGGGCCCTTTCCATGAACTATCACCTTGTATGTCTTTGAGTAAAACCTTGGCTCTAATATTTGAGCCAGGAGATGACACAAAATGCTGTTTGGCAGCTGTGAGGCCATGGGAATCACACTTTAAAAAATTTAGTGTGTATAAGTCTTTATACAGTGAATTCCAAGCAGAATCATTATGTAGGTTCCCCTTTTTGTTTGTGAAGCATTTGTTTTAAAGTGGCATGTGTATGTTCTATAATAGCTTGTCCAGTAGGGTTATATGGTATGCCTATAATGAGTTGTATATTCCAAATTTGGAAGAATTCCCTTACCATGGAGGAAAGGTATCCAGGCCTATTGTCTGTTTTAATTTGTTGAGGTTTACCAGCTTTTGAAACTGCCATGTAAAAAATGATGAATGGTATTTTTTGCATTTTCTCTGATGTGGATAAAGGCCACTATAAATCCTGAAAAGGTGTCTGTAGACATGTAGATATATTTGTGATGCCCAAATGGGCATAATGTGTAAAATCGGTTTGCCAAAGCTGACTTTCATTTAGACCTCTGGGGTTAATTCCCAATAATCCTCCTGATTGCTGTTGTCAATCAGGGCAGGCAGCAACAATTTATTTAGCTTGAGTAATTTATTTAGCTTTAGTTACGGTAAGATGTAATTAATAAGGGACTTATAATTTTGATGAAAAAAGTCGTGAGATAATTGAGCAGTTTTAAAAGCCATATTGTAGCCAACAAATTGGTCTGCAACCTCGTTTCCTTCTGTTAAGGGTCTAGGTAAGCTTGAATGTGATTTTATTGAGTGATAAAAAGAGGGTGTGTTCGTTCATCTGGTAAGGCTTGTAAAGTTAAAAATAATAACAGTAAGGAAGAATCCTTTAATTCCCCAATAGAGGCCTGTTCTATATTCTGTATCACCTAAACTACGTATTGAGAATCTGCTACAATAGAAATAGATGGGTTAGGAAATTGTTCTGGTCTTTGAGTAGATGTTTGTCCTTTGGAGATTACTTTATGCCATCGTCGGTCAAACCAAGCAATAGCAGATTTAGTAGTTTTCCAGAGCCATCTATAAAAACAGTGATTGCCTGTGAAATTGGCTGTGGAAATACTTTTTTTTTGGTAAAGTTATGTTTAAAAGAGGTAATTATTACAATAATTACAATTATTACAATTGTTATAATAATTATAACAATTTGTCTGATGGCAGAGAGTAAACAAGTTGGCCTACAAAATCTGCCATAGCACTTTTGGAGTTCCATAGATTAAGAATCCATTGAAAGCATTCATAAGACACCCCAAGATATATGGAATCAGGATCATATCCTGTTAGTTGTTGGCAACAATATCTGCCCCTAAATAATAATTCCATAATTTGTTGTATATAGGGAGTGAAGGTTTTCTTAAATGAGTGGGGTGGGGGGGTGGGTAAGCCATTCTAAACAGTGAATTTCTTTTACAACTTGGCCTAGAAGTCCAGCAGGCATATGGAGGGTAGGGAATATAAATAGATAAATGGGGTAAGCTAACTGTCGGTGATACAGTTGCCTGTTTTTAAATGCCTGCTCAATAATAATTAATTATTTTTCTGCTTCAGGGTTTAAACTACAAAGAGAATCTAAAGCAGTGTCTCCTTTTAAAATATTAAATAATTTGGAACGTTGTCCTGTAGTAATTCCCACAGTGGGAAGAATCCAATTAATAGCTCCTAAAATTATTTGAAAATCATTTAAGGTATTTAAATGAGTAGTATTTAAGGAGATGCACTGAGGCTGTATTGTCCAAGCAAAGACTATGTGTCCTAGATACTGCCAAGGCTCCTGCATTTGAAACTTCTCAGGAACTATTTGAAGCCTACGTTCCTTTGTGGAAAGTTGTAAATGTTGATATATTGTGAGAAGTAAAATCTACGTAGGAGCAGCAAGAAGAGTATCATCCATATAATGATAAATTAGACAGGATGGAAATTTTTTACGAGTGGGCAGTAAGGCTTGTTGAATTAATTATTGACAGATAGTTAAACAATTAATTGTTCCTTGAGGTAACACTTTCAATTGATGTCTAGACAAAGACCTGTAGCATTTTCTACTCCTATCAGAATACCCTAATCTTATTATGAATTGCCTGTGCGGCACAACCCTCTTGATATTCTAAAGTCCACACAGCATGCTAAACAGGAGAAGTATGTTTTTTGTTAATGCCTTCCAATCCCAAGGGTCATTTTATATCCATTTCCTATTGTTTCAATTACCCCTTTGTAATTTAGACACCATTCTCAGCAACACTTCGTTTCAATTCCTTGAAGACAATAAAACAATAAAAGGGAGTGACTCATGTCTAGGTTGATGTCCAGCAGTGGTAATGATGGGGAATGTATGAAACTCCCCAGCAGCATATCCCTCTTGTAAATATTGCTGGATAACTGATGGCTTGTATAACACCGATATAGGTGTTAGTTTTAAGCCATCGGGAGGAATAAGGACAGGAGCAGGCAGCAGAGGGAAATCATCCTACATTGTAGGGGGTGCCGTGGGAGAGGCAGGTGTTCGGCTTTCTTTTTTAATTTGTTCCTTCTCTAGAGATACATGTAATGGACATAATGATGTGGGGACTAAACTCCAGGTCACTAAAATGGAAGCAGGAACCTTCTCTCCTTTTTCAAGTTTTCTTTAAAAAAATGTTTCCCACTTGTTCCCATAGATCTAAATCAACTGTACCATGGTTGGGGAAGCAGGAGCAGGAGTCTCATATTGTTCATAACAATTTACTCAATTGATCTTTTTAACAGTACAATAAGCCACCTTTAAAATCTGCTGTGAAGTTTTTAAATATAATAGCTGTTCCTATGTCATTTTTTGGCCCCTGGTAAAGAAAGGAAATACTCACTGAAAACTAGACATGATGGCAGCTATCCCAAGCAGGTATAGCTGTCCCTTACCAGGATGAGGTCTGTCTGTCTGAATTCCGGATGGTTTCACTTTCTTCTCCTTTACAGGTGGATTCTGCCACCTGAAAATCTTCCTCTCGAAGCTGTTACTATCACATCCGGGTCACCAACTGTGGGTTCGGCTTTTGGCTTTGTTCAACAAAGCCAAGTTTGGCAGAAAGGATTACTCAAGACTCCATGAGTCGAGAGAGGTGAGAGGAAGGTTGAGGGAAGTCTCCCTCAGCTGCTCTCAAGCTCCCCTATTTATTAGGCATACATTATAGGGAAAACATTGCACAATATGTCAGTGGCTAAGTGCCAGTAAGAATATGTAGAAATTCTGCAAAAAACAAGGCATTCCCAAGACTACAAAAGAGCAGATGCCAAAAGCAGGCTGGAGTACAAGATAAGATATTCCATAGATAATATGGTCTAAGGAATTCGTGAGTACAGGCACGACCCAAACCCTAAATATGCATCAACTGGATACTGGCCACCTGTTTTCAGCGGGGTCAGAAAGCAATGTAATGCATTCCCTACAATCTCTTTAACCAGGACATAGCTATTTGATTTCCAACATTCACAAGTTCCTTTAGTTTTTGTTTGTCTTAGAAACTCTCTATCTTTCCTTCAATTTTGAATAACAACCTTGCTGTATCAAGTGTTCTGGGCTGCATATTTTTCCTATTTTTCTCATTAAATATATCATGCCACTCCCTCTGACCCACCAAGTTTCTGTGGGCCGGTCTACTGCTAACTTCATGTGTCTAGCCTTCTAGGTTAAGGACCTTTTATCCCTAGCTGCTTTCAGAATTCTCTCTTTATCTTGTATTTTGCAAGTTTCAGTATGATACATCTTGGTGTCGACCTGTTTTTGTTGATTTTGAAGGGCATTGTTGTGCCTCTTGGATTTGAATACCTATATCATTCTCCAGATTAGGGAATGATTTGTTATAATTTGTTCAGATAAACGTTCTGCTCCTTTTCCCCACTCTTCTTCTTCTGGGACTCCTATAATTCAGACATTATTGTGCTTTATGGAATCATTGAGTTCCCTAAATCTACGTTCATGATCTAATAGTTTCCTTTACCTCTCCTTTTCAGCTTCATTGTTTTCCATAATTTTATCTTCTATATCACCTATTTGTTCCTTGCTTCTTTCATCCTCATGGTGATTTTACCAGTCAGTTTTGCATCTCAGACATAGCGTTTTTTATTTCTGGCTGACTAGTTTTTAGGTCTTTTATCTCTGCAGCAAGGGTGTCTCTGGTGTCTTCTATGCTTCTTTCAAGCCCAGCTAGTATTCTTATGCCTATTCTTCTACATTGTTATTCAGATATATCACTTATATCTGTTTTGAGCACATCCCTGGCTGTAGTTTCTCCTTGATTTTTCTTTGGGGGAGAATTCCTCCATCTGCCATTTTGTCTGAGTTTCTGTCTTTTGCATGTTATGAAAGCTTGCTATGTTTTTTCTGCTCCTGAAAGTAATGCTATATTAAGAAGGGGCCATACACTGAGGAAGTGTTTCTGGTATATGCTGTGTTTTACTCTGTTGTTGTGATTTGGCTGATTTTTCCCCCAGGTCCTTCATTTGCATAGTTCCTCTTTGCTTGCAGTGGTGAGTGTTTGGACCTTTAACCTAGTACACTTTGATTTGTTTGTTAAAATAAGCCTGATTAAAAAAAAAAAGGCTGATCCAAAAAAAAAGAAAAGGAAAAGGAAAAACAACAACAGCAAAACAAACAAACAGACAAACAAAAACTATAAGCCTGATTACAAAGAAAAAGAAAGCAAGAAAGAAAATGTAGGGGAAAAAAAAAGAAGCCTGATCTAAAAAATGAGACAAATGAAAAAAAGAAACAAATGGACAAAAAACTATAAGCCTGGTTTCAAAAACAAACAAACAAACACAAAGAAAGAAAGAAAGAAAGAAAGAAAGAAAGAAAGAGAAAGAAAGAAAGAAAGAAAGAAAGAAAGAAAGAAAGAAAGAAAGAAAGAAAGAAAGAAAGAGAAAGAAAAGGAAAGAAAGAGAAAAAGGCTATCCTACTTCTGCCAGAACTGAAGCTAACACTTTGGAGCACCCTATTATCGTTAGACTTGGGGCATGTGCGGGAGGCTGTGCTGGTCCCCTGGGGGAGAGGCCCACTGTGCTGGCTCACAGTCAGATCCATCTAGTAAAGATGCACCTGAAAGGTGCAACTGGTAGCAGTTTGGGGCAAGTGGCTCCACTAGGGGCGCTGGGTTGCTTGCTGAAGTACCATTTGGTTGGTGGTAGAGGTGGGGGAGGGGAAGGAGCTTGGTGTCACCCAGCTCTCTTGCCCCAGGGACCTTGCACCCACCACTGTTCAGGTAGACCACACAGACAAGTGAACAATCTCCCATCCTGTATCCCATGCTTCCATCAGGTCCCTGCCCTCAACCTTTCTTTGCCTGGGCCCTTGACATATCTGGCACCGCAGCTCTTCTGTGTTTTATCTCTGGCTTGTGACTGGGATTCAAAACTTTTAAAAGGACCTGGTAAGGCCTAGACCAACCCCCCTCCTCCTCCTCCTCCTCCTCTTCCTCCGCCGCCGCCTCCTCCTCCAGGGAGCCTCACAACTTTGTGCGTGGCGCCGTTCTGTCCCAGAAAAGCAGTTGCACAGCTGTGCAGGTGCCAAGAGTTCCTGGTGAAGCAGAGTGAAAAGCAGCAACCAGGTTATCTGCCCACTGTGCTGCTTCTGTCCCCTGCTGTTGAGCAGCCATTCAAAGGCCCCAGGGGGTCTTTTATCCTTGAAGAGGCAATATACCATCTTCCAAATGCACTCCAGGAAGGGGAACGTTCTTTCCCAGTGCAACCCAGGGAATCCCCACACCACACTGTCTGCTGTCCTCTCCAGGACCTCCCCTCCTTCTCCTCAGGAGCACTGTTGCCCTCCCAGATGGCTCCAGTGAATGGCACAGACTTCCAAAACTTCAGATAGTCAGTGCCTCCTGATTCCCCAGTCAGTGGTTTGGGGGGAGGTTTTTTCTTGTGTGAACCTGATGCGGTGCTCTCTCTCCCTCTTTCCTTCCACAAAAAAGGCTCCCTCCCTTCTACAGCACTGAGGCTTTTCTCTCCCCCAATTCACTTCATAGTGCATACCTGTCATGTTCTCTCCCTCAAATTATGTGGATTGTTCTTTTAATCCTCAGATTGATTTCCTAGGTGTTCAAAATTATTTGATGTTGACCTACCTGTGTTTGAGGGGCTAGACAAGCTGAGGGCCCCCCTACTACTCTGCCATCTTAACTCCTCCGCTATCCTATTTAAGTCTTTGATCTATGTAAAATTGATTTTGTGAAACAAGATATTTATTTACTACTCCCCCCATATAAATAACAAAATGGCTCTGCAGCATTTACTAATTAGTATTTTCTTTCCTACTAATTTGCATTTACAACTCTGTCATGAATCAAGTTTCTAGATTTTCGTAAGTCTAGTTTTGGGTCTCTCATTTGTTTTCCACCGATCAAAGTTTTATCTCTGCAGCACTACTATCTTCTTAATTCATATATTTTTAGTGTACAAAAATTGTGTTTTCTAATGTGTGTTGCTGGGATATAAAAACTTAGTTGTATTTATATATTGATTTTGATTAAACTCTTAATAATTTGATAATTTTTCTGTATTCTTTGGGGCCTTATATTTAGAGAATCAGACTATTTGTTGATACTTATATTTTCATTTTCTTTCTAAGCTTTATTATTTTCAGTTTTTTTTTCTTCTCTAATATTATAGGCTAGGAACTCTAGTATAATATTTGTATATGCAATAGCATCTTAGTCTTGTTCCTAATTTTTTAGCAAATGCCTTAACATTTCATTATTGTGCTTAATGTTTGCTGTAGATTTTTTTTGCGTATACTTTTTATTAATTTAGGAGTTTCTTCTATTCCTAGTTTGCTGAGTTATTCACATGGATGTATGTTGCCTTATAGCTGATGCTAATCTGGTAAAAATAATTGTATGATATTTCTCCTTTAATCTGTTAAAAAGATTACTTCATGCTGAGTTATATTAATAGATTGTCTAAGGTTAAGCAAATTTGGTTATTACACATTATTTTTATAGACATTTGTGATTTTGTTAAAAAATTTTTTTTAATGTTTATTTATTTTTGAAACAGAGAGAGAGAGAGAGAGAGAGTATTGCAGGGGAGGGGCAGAGAGAGAGGGAGACACAGAATCTGAAGAGGGCTCCAGGCTCTGAGGTCTCAACACAGAGCCCAGTGTGGGGCTTGAACCCATGAATTGTGAGATTATGCCCTGAGCTGAATGAAGTTGGATGCTCAACCGACTGAGTCACTCAAGCACATGCCTACATTTTTGATTTTGGTTCATTATGTTTTTCTTAAGATATTTAATTAATTATATTGGTTTACAATGTTCTTTTTTTTTTTTTTTTTTTTACTGTCCTTGTTTGGTTATGGTATCAAAGTTCCACTTCCACTAGCCATTTAAAATTCATGGTGATATTTTCTCTACTCTCTGGAAGGGTTTGTGTAAAACTGGAGTTAGATGTTACAGTATTTTCTTTTCCTTCTTTTTTTTTTTTTTATTAGGCTCCATTCCCTTGGAAACCAACACGGGGCTTGAACTCACAGCCCTGAGATCAAGGCCTGAGCTGAGATCAGGAGTTGGATGCTTAACGGACTGAGCCACCCAGAAGTCCTAATATTATTGTATGTATGTATGTATGTATGTATGTATGTATGTATTTATTTATTTATTTATTTATTTATAGTAAGCTCTATGCCCAATGTGGAGCTTGAACTCAGGACCTTGAGATCAAGAGTTGCATGTTCTACCCACTGAGCCAGCCGGGCACCCCTGTTATGGCATTTTCTTTGAATGGAGTTTATTTATTAAATAAATAATTCATTCTTTTTCATGTTTATAGGTGCTTTTCCTACCCATTTGTGTCATGAAAATTTTGATGAATATTACTATGGGCTTCTTCCAGTTAGTATTTATATTGTTCATGCTACATTTTTAAAAAATGTCCTCCAAACTTAATACTCTCTTTTCATACATATTATTTACTTGTATTGCTTTTGTGTTTTTTTAATGACTTGAGCTATTATTTATTTTATTCTTTTCAGTCTGTTTATTGGGTGTTTTGTTAAAAACAAATGCCCATATTTTGGGTTCTTTGTTTGTAGGTGTGAGGAAGGGTTATATACTTACCCACACTTTGAGGTTAAAGTGTGGCCATGTGACTGCACTTGCCAATGAAACATGAGGCTATATGATTCATGTCACTCCCAGATGTGTAAATCTTCATGTTCTCTCTCTCTTCTGTGGCACATGCGGAAGCCACTTGTTGAGACGGAGGGCATAGTGGGGACTCTGTCAGCCTGAGACCCTGAGTGGCTCCAATGAGTAGAAATTCCCTGTTGACTCCTAGTGATATGCAGTATGAGTTAGAAATAACTTTATGTTACTTTTAGTCACTGATACCTGTGTGGTATTTGTTTCATAGCATAACTAGCCTATCTTGACTCTTAAAACAACATATTAACATTTGTTATAACTCATGATACTACTCGGATTTCTATTATATTGTTTTACATATTTTTTGTATGTTTGGAATCTTTTATTATATTTAAAATTTAAGTTAAAAATAATATTAAAAGTATGTTGTTTTCATGTTCACATATATTGCTTTATTTTAAGGAATAGGGAATTACAGGCTTGAACATAAAAACTTGTTCCTAGGTCAAAATTGCAAAGCATATCCTCACATATTTAATTCAAATTCCTATGAAAATAGCCCACTGAAAGCACTTTTCTTTTCCTTACTTGAATTCAATTTCTCTATGTGCTTTAATATAGAGGGTTACTAATTAGTGTGCTTGGTTTCTGGTCTCAGGATCCTTGCCCTGGGCCGTATTCTGAGAGAGACACTGTTACTTTGCCATAATTCCTGCAATAAAACACTTGGGAAATGTTTAGGCATCATTGCTTTGTAACTACATTTCATATAGTAGTAATCTGCTCATTCGTTAGTTCATTCTCATGTCTGTATTCCGGGAATTATGACAGAAATATAGGTCACAAATTATGTACCAAGGGCCATGTCCTCTATGTATTCTAGAGTTTCACTGGCTCTAAGCCAGAGTTTTTAATGTTACTCTCTAAGCTTGAGAATCTCCATGCTAAGTACTATTAATATGGATTCACAAAAACTTCTCACAGAAAATTTTTTATTCTTCCCCAGAGTCCAACCATAAATAACCAGAAATTATCAGAAATAACTCGAAATTCTTGTCTCTTCCCTGACCTACCTACCAGGTAGATTTTCATGAATCATTTCTTTTTCTAACCTTTTTTTTTTTTTTTCCGAGTCATCTTTTGCTGCGTACAGCCTTTATGTAATATTTTCTGTTGTGGAGTACAAAACACTAGTTTCTAGATAAACTTTTTTTATGTATAAAATTTTCTAAGAAATCAGCAACAAAAACTTCAAAAGCCCAATAGAAAGATGGGAAAAGGACAAAAGTAGAGCTCAGAGAAGAAGAAATATAAAAGATTCTTAAGTGTATGAAAAGATACTCATCACCATGCATAACAAGATAACGTGTGACATGCAATTTCACATCTAGAAGATTGGAAACAATCCAAAGTTTTGACATGTGCTTTGTGCATCAGCTTGGAGAAGAAGAAACATTCTTTACAGTGCTGTTCATATTATCAAATGGTGCAACCTACATGGAGGACAATCTGGCAATATCACTCACAATAAAACATGAACTCATTCTATAATCCAAGGAAACCACTTCTAGGAATTAATCCTACAGATATATTTACATATATACACTATGATTTAATTACATGTTTATATACTGCAGCAACCTGTGTCCATCAATAAACAATTGCTTTTCACACGAATGAATACTGTGTGGTGGTTTTTTTTTTCACTTTATTATCTTATTTTATTTTATTTTTTACTAATATGAAACTTGTTGTCAAATTGGTTTCTATACAACACCCAGTGCTCATCCCAACAGGTGCCCTTCTCAATACCCATCAATCTCCCTCCCCTCCTTTCCACCCCCCCCATCAACCCTCAGTTTGTTCTCTGTTTTTAAGAGTCTCTTATGTTTTGGCTCCCTCCCTCTCTAGCCTTTTTTTTTTCCTCCCCCTCCCCCATGGTCTTCTGTTAAGTTTCTAAGGATCCACATATGAGTGAAAACATATGGTATCTGTCTTTCTCTGTATGACTTATTTCACTTAACATAACACTCTTCAGTTCCATCCACGTTGCTACAAAAGGCCATATTTCATTTTTTCTCATTGCCAAGTAGTATTCCATTGTGTATATAAACCACAACTTCTTTTTCCATTCATCAGTTGATGGACATTTAGGCTCTTTCCATAGTTTGGCTATTGTTGAAAGTTATGCTATAAACATTGGTGTACAAGAGCGCCTATGCATCAGCACTCCTGTATCCCTTGGGTCAATTCCTAGCAGTGCTATTGCTGGATCATAGGGTAGGTCTATTTTTAATTTTTTGAGGAACTGCCACACTGTTTTCCAGAGTGGATGCACTGTTTTGCAGAGTGGTTTGCATTCCCACCAACAGTGCAAGAGGGTTCCTGTTTCTCCACATCCTCGCCAGCATCTATAGTCTTCTGATTTGTTCACTTTAGCCACTCTGACTGGCATGCGGTGGTATCTCAGTGTGGTTTTGATTTGTATTTCCCTGATGAGGAGCGATGTTTAGCATCTCTTCATGTGCCTGTTGGCCATCTGGATGTCTTCTTTAGAGAAGTGTCTATTCATGTCTTCTGTCCATTTCTTCACTGGATTATTTGTTTTTCAGGTGTGGAATTTGGTGATATAGATTTTGGATAATAGCTCTTTGTCTGATATGTCATTTGTGAATATCTTTTCCCATTCTGTTGGTTGCCTTTTAGTTTTGTTGATTGTTTCCTTTGCAGTACAGAAGCTTTTTATCTTGATGAGGTCCCAATAGTTCATTTTTGCTTTTAATTCCCTTGCCTTTGGAGATGTGTCAAGTAAGAAACTGCTGCAGCTGAGGTCAGAGAGGTTTTTTCCTGCTTTCTCCTCTAGGGTTTGAATGGTTTCCTGTCTCACATTCAGGTCCTTTATCCATTTTGAGTTTGTTTTTGTGAATGGTGTAAGAAAGTGGTCTAGTTTCATTCTTCTACATGTTGCTGTCCAGTTCTCCCAACACCATTTGTTAAAGAGACTGTTTTTTTTTCCATAGGATATTCTTTCCTGCTTTGCCAAAGATTAGTTGGCCATACTTTTGTGGGTCTAATTCTGGAGTTTCTATTCTATTTAATTGGTCTATGTGTCTGTTTTTGTGCCAATACCATTCTGCCTTGATGATTACAGCTGTGTAGTAGAGGCTAAAGTCTGGGATTGTGATGCCTCCCACTTTGGTCTTCTTCTTCCATATTACTTTGGCTATTCGGGGTCTTCTGTGGTTCCATACAGATTTTAGGATTGCTTGTATTATCTTTGAGAAGAATGCTGGTGCAATTTTGATTGGGATTGCATCGCATGTATAGATAGCTTTGGGTACTATTGACATTTTAACAATATTTATTCTTCCAATCCATGAGCACGGAATGTTTTTCCATTTCTTTATATCTTCTTTAATTTCCTTCATAAGCTTTCTATAGTTTTCAGGATACAGATCTTTTACATCTTTGGTTAGGTTTATTCCTAGGTATTTTATGATTCTTGGTGCAATTGTGAATGGGATCAGTTTCTTTATTAGTCTTTCTGTTGCTTCATTATTAGTGTATAAGAATGCAACTGATTTCTGTGCATTGATTTTGTATCCTGCGACTTTGCTGAATTCATGTATCAGTTCTAGCAGACTTTTGGTGGAGTTTATCAGGTTTTCCATGTGTAATATCATGTCATCTGCAGAAAGTAAAAGCTTGACTTCATCTTTGCCAATTTTGATGCCTTTGGATCAGATGGACTTGACAGATATATTTAGAACTCTGCATCCCAAAGTAACGGGATAGACTTTCTTCTCGAGTGCACATGGAACATTCTCCAAGATAGATCACATACTGGATCACAAAACAGCCCTTCATAAGTATACAAGAATTGAGATCATACCAGGCACACTTTTAGACCACAATACTATGAAACTTGAAATCAACCACAGGAAAAAGTCTGGAAAACCTCCAAAAGCATGGAGGTTAAAGAACACCTTACTAAAGAATGAATGGGTCAACCAGGCAATTAGAGAAGAAATTAAAAAATATATGGAAACAAATAAAAATGAAAATGCAACAATCCAAACGTTTTGGGATGCCGCAAAGGCAGTCCTGAGAGGAAAATACATCGCAATCCAGGCCTATCTCAAGAAACAAGAAAAATCCTAAATATAAAATCTAACAGCACACCTAAAGGAAATAGAAGCAGAACAGTAAAGACACCCCAAACCTAGCAGAAGAAGAGAAATAATAAAGATCAGAGCAGAAATAAACAATATAGAATCTAAAAAAACTATAGAGGAGATCAATGAAACCAAGAGTTGGTTTTTTGAAAAAATAAAATTGATAAACCTCTAGCCAGGCTTCTCAAAAAAGAAAAGGAAGATGACCCAAATAGATATAATCATGAATGAAAATGGAATTATTACAACCAATCCCTCAGAGATACAAGCAATTATCAGGGAATACTATGAAAAATTATATGGCAACAAACTGGACAACCTGGAAGAAATGGACAAATTCCTAAGTACCCACACACTTCCAAAACTCAAACAAGAAGAAATAGAAAACTTGAACAGACCCATAACCAGTGAAGAAATTGAATCATTTATCAAAAATCTCCCAACATATAAGAGTCCAGGACCAGATGGCTTTCCTGGGGATTCTACCAGATATTTTTTTTTAATGTTTTTTTTTTTTTTTTTTTTTTTTTTTTTTGAGACAGAGAGACACAGCATGAGCAGGGAAGGGGCAGAGAAAGAGGAAGACACAGAATCTGAAGCAGGCTCCAGGCTCCGAGCTGTCAGCACAGAGCCCAACGCGGGGCTTGAACTCACAGACCGTGAGATCATGACCCGAGCCAAAGTCAGATGTCCAAGGGACTGAGCCACCCAGATGCCTCAGAATTCTACCAGACATTTAAAGCAGAGATAATACCTATCCTTCTCAAGCTGTTCCAAAAAATAGAAAGGGAAGAAAAACTTCCAGACTCATTCTATGAAGCCAGCATTACTTTGATTCCTAAACCAGACAGAGACCCAGCAAAAAAAGAGAACTACAGGCCAATATCCCTGATGAATATAGATGCAAATATTCTCAATAAGATACTAGCAAATCGAATTCAACAGCATATAAAAAAGAATTATTCACCATGATGAAGTGGGATTCATTCCTGGGATGCAGGTCTGGTTCAACATTTGCAAATCAATCAATGTGATACATCACATTAATAAAAGAAAAGAAAAGAACCATATGATCCTGTCAATCAATGCCGAAAAAGCCTTTGACAAAATGCAGCATCCTTTCTTAATAAAAACCCTCGAGAAAGTCGGGATAGAAGGAACATACTTAAACATCATAAAAGCCATTTATGAAAAGCCCACAGCTAATATCATCCTCAATGGGGAAAAACTGTGAGCTTTCTCCTTGAGATCAGGAACACAACAGGGATGTCCACTCTCACGACTGTTGTTTAACATAGTGTTGGAAGTTCTAGCATCAAGCAATCAGACAACAAAAGGAAATCAAAGGCATCAAAATTGTGTGGTGTTTTAAAAGACAAAGGAAATCTCTATGTACTGATATGGAAATATCTCCAAGATACACTGTTCACTGAAAGCAACAGCATCAAATCTCATTAAGATTACATACAAAAGGTGGCCTACATTTTGGGTATAAAGGAGAAACAAATGTACTTACATTGTCTAAGAAACACTGGAAGGATCATAATAAACTAATACAATACATTGTTGATGGAAAGAAGGGGAATTTGTGGATGGAAATTGGGTAAAAGTAAAACTTATTATATAGTTTTTATTTTTTAAACCAGGTAGATGCATCATCCATTCAAACATAAAGTATAAAATAATAACAACAAACCATAGCCCCTAGCTGTCAAAGCCTTTATAATGTCAAAGACTTCTTTAGGCCACTCAGGTGCTTATAACTCTGGCTTTAGATTTTTTCCTTGATTTCTGAAACCTGAAGGTTTTAATTTTTTTTTTGTTTTTTTTCCCCATTTTTTAATTTTTATGTTTTTATTATTTGTATTTATTTTTATTGTTTAATATGAAATTTATTGTCAAATTGGTTTCCATACAATACCCAGTGCTTATCCCATCAGGTGCCCTCCTCAATACCCATCACCCGCCCTCCTCTCCCTCCAACCCCCCATTAACCCTCAGTTTGTTCTCAGTTTTTAAGAGTCTCTTATTTTTTTTATTGTGAGCTCACCAATGCATTTAAAATTAAAAAAAAAAAAGTATTATCCAGCATTATCATGATTGCCACAGGAGAGGTCTCCAGTGTGTTGGCTCCCAGGTTGCTAGAGGCCCAGGATATTCACAGGGTTAAGCAGCCAAAAAGATTTCTCAAAAGTCAAAGAGCAGAATGATTTGAACTGCAAACTTAATACAAGGCTTACCCACGTGGGTGGGTGGGAGATAACACAATTGGTTCTTTGTGATCATCTCTTCTTAAAGAGGTAAATAAAAATGAAAGTCAATATTGGGTTGTATATATCACGAAACTTTTGAAATATGACGTTATGCTTATTTCCCCTTGTCAATAGAGTCCTAGAATCCTACTCTGTGTGTTTAGTTGCAGATAATGAGTACGGCTGACCCTTAAACAACATGGGTTTGAACTGCACGGGTCCACTTACACATTTTTTTTAATAGTACAGTACTATAAATGTATTTTCTCTTCCTTATGATTTTCCTAATAACATTTTCTGTTATCTAGTTTACTTTATTGTAAGAATACAGTATATTCTTAATATAATACATAAAGTATTATACAGTATATAATACATAAAGCATAAAAAATATGTGTCAATTGATTGTTTAGGTTATCATTAAGGCCTCATGTCAACAGTAAGCTACTAGTCGTTAAGTTTCAGCGGAGTCAAAAGTTATACATGGATTTTTGTCTATACAGGGGGTTGGTGCCCTTGAACCTCACATTGCTCAAGAGTCAATTGTATATTTTAATACACATTACATCAGAAGTCATTTGTTCCATGTGGCAAGTTTTAGCCATTAAAATGTTTTAATTCCTGAGTATTATCATCCTAAATTATATAAAGTATTTGAACCAAGCATAGTTAGGTCTTTCACTCTTCAGTTCACCTCCATTGCTGATATAAATACATTGTAAGAGAAATGTTTATGATAAGGATGGAGAGGAGCTCTGTAAGAGCTATCAGAAATTGTGATTGCTGACGGACTGACACTGAATTCAACTGCTACACCAATCCTCATACAGTCCCTTAGGATTAGTCTCATGGAATAAGCAATTTAAAGTGAAGGATCTAAGGATGCCTGGGTGTCTCAGTGGTTAAGCATTAGACCTTGGCTCAACTCATGATCTCGTGGCTCATGAATTCGAGCCTTGTGTTGGGCTCTTTGCTGACAGCTCAGAGCCTGGAGCCTACTTTGAATTCTGTATCTCCCTCTCTCTCTCTTCACCTCATCTGCTCACACTCTGTCTCTCTCTGTCTCAAAAATAAATAAACATTAAAAAAATAAACTGGAGGATCTAAAAAAATCAAATTGTGCATTAAATTATGTCCCACAAAAATATGTTGAAACCTTAACCCCCAGTTCCTGTGAATGTGACCTTATTTGGAGCAGGTTTTTTTCAGATATAAGCAGGTTTTTGGACATAGGGTTTCTGTAGATGTAATCAAGTTAAGATGAAGTAATACCGAATTAGGATGGGTTCTAATCCTATCTGATTTATGAGAAGAGAAGAGACAGACACAGGGGAGAAGGCCATGTAAAGATGGAAACTGAGATTGGATTGATACAACTGCAAGCCAAGAATGCCAAGGACTGCCAGCAGTTACCATCAGCTAGAAAGAGACAAGGAAAGATCCATCCCCTGGAGCCTTTAGAGAGAGCATGGCCCTATCAGCACCTTAATTTTAAACTTCTAATATCTAGAACCGTGAGAGGATAAGTTTTGTTCTTTTAAGGCATTCAGTTTGTAGTAATTTCTTGTAGTCATTCTAGGAAACATGAGACACAAGTCAAGATCAAAAGATGTCATTTACATGATTTCCACTTTCAATCACAGTCATCCCTGTTCTCATGGAATCAAGATTGGAAGAATAGTAGGATGGTAAATTGGTGCCACTATTTCCTTCTTGCATTACTATATCCATTAAAAAGACCTCTTTACCATTTTTAGAGGCTTGGGTTTAGGGGCACTTACTTTTATCAAACTCTTTGGTCATTTGGTAGAAAATATATACTAAACTTTTTATTGTAAAAACAGTATAATTAACACTGTCAAACAGTGCACATGCTTATATGTGAAAAGCATCCTTCCCTCTTCCTACGTCTATCATACCCTTCAGAGAAAAGCACTGTAAAACATATTTTCATACCCTTTTAGAAATGTTTTATGTATATACAAGCATCTTCAAAGTCATATATATCTACACACTATTGTTGTATTCTACACAATAATCTATGCCTTCTTCTCTCTAATATATTTTGCGTATGTTTTTAATAATGACTCTTACAAAAGCTACTTTATTCTTTAAAAAATTGCATAGTATTCTATTGTAAGGATGCTATAACTACTATACCAAACGTCTACTTGTGAGCACTTAAAGTGTTTCCAGTGTGTTAGTTATGCTACAGTAAATGTGTGTGCATATTTTAAGGATCTGTACATATAAATATCTAGAAACAAAATCCACAGAAACAAAATTGCATGTCAAATTAAAAATTTGATGTCTATTGTCAAATAACTCCTAATGAGAAATGTTGATATATTTCCATATCACTCAATTCCCATAGCTAATTCAGAGTGTGTGGAACTATTAAATAGTAAAATCACAACAAGATTTGTTTGGATAACTTTTTTTTTTAAGTTTATTCATTTATTTGTGTGAGAGAGAGAGAGCTAGAATGCACAAGTGGGGGAAGGGAAGAGAGAGAGAGAAGAAGACACAGGATCCGAATCAGGTTCCAGGCTCTGAGCTGCCAGCACAGAGCCCAACATGGAGCTCAAACTCATGAACAGAATCATGACTTGAGCTGCAGTTGTATGCTGCACTGGCAATGAGCCACCCATGTGCCCTGGTTTGGATAGCTTTTATTATTAAGGATATACTCAATTTTAAATAAAAGTAAGTAATCATAAAGTATTTTAAGGATGGAGAAGGCAGAGTCTTTTCTACATCTCAGCCTTAATGTACTATTTCCCATCAATAGTCAAAAATGTCTTTAAGCAACTTTCCAGGGAAGCTTTGAGAAATTATTTTGTTACAGACATTTTCCAGAAAGTGACTCAGAAGGAAGGGAACCTAGTGAAATCTTTCTATTTGCAAGTATCTGTGCTGTATCTAAGAAATACACAAGTAAAGCAAGAGAACCACCATTAATGAAGTAGTTTTTATCCTTAAATTTGAACACTTAGCTTTAACTTAGAGACATAGGAATAGTTATGATTTGTGTATCACCTCTAGTAAAATGAATTGGCCAGTCCAGGGTGGATTATTTCTGTGAGTAATGTGAGAAGTAAATGAGGAGCAGTGGATAATTAAGGGTGTCACCACTTATCCTTTTGAGCAGTTGATTGTTGACACCAGAATCATCATATTCTAAACTCTAAGGTATTAGTATTTTGATGTGAATTTATGGCCAAGTTTTAGGTGTTTATTAAATAACATATATTCTCTATATGTAATTGTATGGTCACTCTACATTTAAGAGACCATCAATATATATCAGTGTCTCTCTATTCTTCTAAAATTAATTCTGTAATATGGATTGCCCTTTTCACTCATAAAACTGCATCTTTATTAAATCTATAAACAAAGATCCCCTTTCAGCTATTGTTCAAAGCAAAGTATTCAAATAAGAAGATCCAGAGGAAATTTGCAATTATCTTAAGTGTCAGCATGCAAACTTCTACAAGAAATTGATTTTCTGATAAAACACTGCCTGAACAAGATGTATATTGGCAAGACTATCAAGCTACCTGACCTGTTTTGCGTCTGTCCTAAAACTGTGAAAAGATGGGCACCTTCCTGCAAAATATATTTGCCTGTTTATATGTGCATATGATGGTGATGGTGGGGATTGGGGAGTAATATAGGTTCTTTTGTGCTGGGCCATCCTACTATCCAGGGTTATTTGTTTTTCTAACCCTGAACACTTGTGGTAGGAAGACATGATGTTGTCTGACTCAACCAGTTAGCTTGAATTATGTCCATTTGCACTTGTCCTGTGTCTATCTCCCAGAACTGGACCCCATCCTTGTTCTCTCATGTCTTATTTTCAAATGGAATTCCTAGCTCTGCAGCTCACTTTATGTCCCCTAAGTTCTTTCCATCTAGCCCATAAATAGCCTGTATCCGCTTGAGTTTCCTTGGAGATAGTCTCACTGTTGCCTCCTCTCCACAATTAGGGCTACGGCCTCAATCCGTGTTTTGCCCACAAATTCACACTAATTGTACTACAGCAAACTTGACACTTTTCCTAGCAGGCTTTATGGTCATTGGAGCACAGTGGTATAGCACCTTGCTGGGATCTAGAGTTGACTATTCAAAGACTTATATAACAAAGAAGTAGGCCCCCTAGCATTTCCAGGTGGTAGGATAGGGAATAAACCCAAAATTTACTTTCAGTGTCCTTCTATAGGGAGGACTGTTTTCCCCAAATTATTAATAATGGATTCCACCTATCAATATGGAAAATTATATGAAACAAGTCTATAAATGCTTTAGAATTTCTCTACTTCCTTTTCATTTCTGCAATATAACTCTTGGCAGCAACATGCGATGAGGACATAAAAGTGACACCAAAGAAGCCTGAGAAACTTCAAGATCAGCAAATTACAGATGTTTATGAATAAAACAATTGAATCAGTGTTTAACTCACCAATAATGGAACTGATTCTTAATATCTTTTAACAATAAAAAAGTTAATAAGCGAATTAAGCAACACTGTCCCCACCTAGACATTTCACTAAAATAGAACTTGGCTGATTGTTCCCAGTTACTTCTCTCTTATTTCCCACTGAAATATCTATGAAGACAATGATAGAAAATGTTACAAAAAGAACACTGAACACTAAGGTTCATAGGTCACCTAAACTTAGATTTTGGAAAGAGTCTTTATTAAGTATGTGAGAGTTAGTATGATTAGGAAAAACAAAAACTAGCTACAGGTCACCGCATAAGTGATCCAGATTTCACCTCATAAATAGAGATAATACTTTACACCTGTCCCATTGAAGTTTTGAAGGTTGAATCCTCAACATCAGTAGCAATCAGAATATTAACTTACTGTCCTTCTATTATTTGACAATTGATAATAGACAAGAAATGCTTAACATTTATTATCTATCAGATCTATTATCAAAATATTTATTGTGTTTTGGGACAACCAGAATAGCATGAGTATACTTCCATTTTTTGTCTCCTGACTCCTATTCTTTATCTACTCAAAGAAAGAAAATCCCAGAAAGTCAGTGGGACAGTGTAGGTCTAGTAATGAAGAAAAGCACTATCACCAACGAAATGTAGTTTCCACAAATCAAACACTATAGCAAGAATTTAACACTATCAGAAATTCCTAGAAAGAATATGTCCTGAGAATTGCAGTAACTTATACAGCTTATCATTCAGAAGAGAACAGAAAACTTTCTGTAGGATTAATAGCAGCCATAGTGGTACATAGCCGAATGAGGGATAGCCTTGTAAGAAAATGAGAAGTGATTCAGGAACTGTTTACATCAACCTTCTCTTCAGCTGTTGATTTGGAAGAGACTTAACCATTATCTAAGAATGTATGAACTGGGCCAAGGGCAAGACACACAATTTTTCTGTTGACAAATACAAAACCTGAAAAGATTTGGCTTCATTCAGTGATGACCAAACAACAAGAACAAGAGGGAGCAATGTGAAAGGACTGTAGAGTATGGGGAAAGAAACAGCAACTAAAAACTCAGAGGAAGAAAATATTTCTGAAAATAACCTAATATATAATCATTCTAAAGCTTAGAAAATGAGTAGACATTCTTAATGGCATGCAAGAAGTCTTTGCCTCTTTGAGACAGGAGCAGAAAACTGTAAGGGGAAAACATGATTAGCTAAAGGGAGGTGACTAAATAAGGATTTCAAGACACAAAGAAAAAAATAGCATTGTTAAAATTCATTGCAGAAGAAAAGAAACAAATAATATTACATAAAATTAAGTCAGTGGTATACAGAAACTTCCAAAGCTTTTCCAGATATAGTGGGAAAGAAGGAAGATGAAAAAATTATGATAGGGAACTGAAAACATGGAATAAAAATAGAGAATAAATATCTAGATTGTAGATTTGACAAAAAAAGAAGAAATCCCCAGCAAATCAGAATAAATAATAATGAAAATATAAATAAAAAACAATTTTCTGAACTGAAAATAGACCTGCATATGCGTTCAAAGAGCTCGTCACATTCCAGGAAAAAGCAACGAAAAGAAAGAAACATTTAGATATATCCTGGTGTAATTTTGAGTTGTAATCATAAATTAAAAGTCCTCTTTTTGTACAGAATACAGAAAACAAACAAGCAACTGAATCTTGACCTCACGACAGAAATTAAAGTTAAGATACATTCACTGTTTATACAACACTAAGTATCAGAATAATAAGCAACATCCAAAAATAATCATATTTACCATTTAATTGAGAGCCTGATGCATATAACATACCTACACATTTTATCTCCTTAATTAAAACAACAGCCTCAAAGATGAGTAATATATCCCCGTTTGGGGAAATTGAGATTCAGACAATTAGCATGACCATGATCCTATAGCCAGAAAATTGTAGAATTGAAATCTAACCTATGTTTATTTGATTCTAAAATATGTGCTCTTTATATTGTAATGTGCAACCTTTATATTACCTAAGGGAAAATGCCTTTGATCTAAAATTCAGGACACAGCTAAGTTGTTTTTAGCAGAACATACTTATAAGAAAGAGGAGTCTATTTAACTTTATGGAAAGGTATCTAAGCTGGATAGATCTTTTGAAAAGAATCTTACCACGGCTTTTGTATTTCTAAATCCAGAACTGCTCCTTAGGTGCAGAAAGTCTCCTTGGTCTGTCCTGTCATTTTGAAATAGACTAGGAATAGAGTCAGGCTACCCTCTTCTTACTTCTTGCTTATTTCTTCCACAAGTCAACCTGCAGAGCAGCAGTGGCTGCCTACCCTTTACTGCTCCTGAGATAGAATCATGTCATTTTTTTCCCCCTTGAACATATAGAGTTTCATATAAATAGATGCAAGACACCAATATTACATCTTTGTGAACTATATCAATGCTGTCAAGTCACCATCCACTTATTTAGATGACCCAGGAAAAAGGAGTCCAGTGACAGACCAGTGGAATATACGATGTGTGATTGAATGAAATGCTACAAAATGAATATATATTTTTTGACATTGAATGAAAGATTAAGAACACTCTGAAATATTTAACAAATGAGAGAAAAATAATTTTCCAGGATTATCTTTGAGGAGATGTTTCTTTGGGTTCAGAGTTTGCTTATCTGTTTGTTCATTTTTGGTAAACATTGTTTTCACACATTGAAGAGAGTTGCTATAATCTTCACATCTCCCTACTCTGAGATAATTTAACTGGCAAATTATTTCCCCAGTGTTAATGTTTTTGAACTTGGCAATGAATAAAAAAGAAACGCATGTTAACGTCACATCAAATGAGGTTGCAGCTGAGCAGAACCTCATTCCTTGGCTCTCAAGGTGAAAGAGATAGGGTAAGTGAAAACAACGAATGAGACAAGCATGCTTATTGATATTGAAAAAAAGGTAAATAGAAGTATAGCTGAGAAAGAATTATGGCTGAGGGAGTGGAAGAGGGCTCTGGTTGCCAACAAGTAGACTCACAAAGAAAAATTAAAAATAATAAAAATGATATCAGCATTGGGTGAGAACTAAAACTGGAGAAAACTAATAGTTAAAACATGGGGAATAATTCAAAGAATATTGAGAGGACTATATTGAGTATAAATATTTGAAAGCAGTACCATTACAACTGGGTTCTGATCATTTTTTCAGTTCATTTCCAAGATATAGCTTAGAACGTCTTAGGATAGAAAAGATAGATGGAAATATACATGCAAATAATAGGACCGAGGAATATGTTCTCAGCATCTGGACATTTACAAATAGGATTGATTGAAGGGACTTGGAGTTTCCATAACAGTTCATGGTTCAATTACTTAACTGACTGATCTATCACAAGGCTTTGTCAGAAAAGATAAGATCATGATAGCTATAGATTACAATAATAGTTGACAGAGAAAATGTGAAAGAAGATAACTGAAGTAATAGAAGACTTCTGAAGGCCTACTCAGATATGTGTACATTTCCTAACACACAGCATGAGTATACTGCATTTTATCATCACCATTAAAAAATGTTTCAAAAAATTGATGTTAAAATGTTTTAATGATTTAAGAAAACATATACAGGTGGTTCTGTATGACACGTTGTTTAACTACCTTTAATAAAATTGGCCGGCTTCTATTAATTTACAGAATGCTGTCCCAATCAGACATTTGCAACAAAAATACTGACACAATAGTTTAAACTTCTGAGTGTTTCCACTATATCTGGTAAATCTGTCCATGTGATGAAAGAATTTGTTGGAAAGATTTGGTTGATTCAGTTTTCTCTCGTTCAGCAAATGAGTATTTAATGTGGAAAATCTTGAATAACACATTTGGCCGGGTCCTTTTTTTTCATTTCAAAAGAATCTCAGAGTCACACTATGCGTTACAAAGCTCATAAAAATAAGCCAGCTGGTCATAACGCCGTCTAAACAGAGAAAAGGAGATCAAACAGACTGGAACGTTTTCATGATATTTTGCCATAAATATTTTCTTGAGATAGATCATTGAGTAGGCATCAATATTTTGGGTAATGAAGACTCTCCATTCTTTGATCCTATCTATGGGCCCTCTGCTCTGGAAAAATGCACATGTGTTCAAGAAACATTTTTACATGTCTTTGAGCCCGTTCCTGGACCTCAGGGGTTTTCTTGCATGACAGGCTAAGAATCTTTATGGTGGAGTACTATCTGAAACATTATTTTTTTGTGATCATACGATTACTAAACTTTGCCATAATTCTTCCTTCTTATCCTAATTTCTCTTCCCTCCCCTTCCAAGCAACAGAGCTCTTCTTTTAATTTTTGTTTATTGAATTTTATTTTTTTTTTTATTTTTTTTTTTTTATTTTTTTTTATTTTTTAATATATGAAATTTACTGTCAAATTGGTTTCCATACAACACCCAGTGCTCATCCCAAAAGGTGCCCTCCTCAATACCCATCACCCACCCTGCCCTCCCTCCCACCCCCCATCAACCCTCAGTTTGTTCTCAGTTTTTAACAGTCTCTTATGCTTTGGCTCTCTCCCACTCTAACCTCTTTTTTTTTTTTTTTCCCTTCCCCTCCCCCATGGGTTTCTGTTATGTTTCTCAGGATCCACATAAGAGTGAAACCATATGGTATCTGTCTTTCTCTGTATGGCTTATTTCACTTAGCATCACACTCTCCAGTTCCATCCATGTTGCTACAAAAGGCCATATTTCATTTTTTCTCATTGCCACGTAGTATTCCATTGTGTATATAAACCACAATTTCTTTATCCATTCATCAGTTGATGGACATTTAGGCTCTTTCCATAATTTGGCTATTGTTGAGAGTGCCACTATAAACATTGGGGTACAGGTGCCCCTATGCATCAGTACTCCTGTATCCCTTGGATAAATTCCTAGCAGTGCTATTGCTGGGTCATAGGGTAGGTCTATTTTTAATTTTCTGAGGAACCTCCACACTGCTTTCCAGAGCGGCTGCACCAATTTGCATTCCCACCAACAGTGCAAGAGGGTTCCTGTTTCTCCACATCCTCTCCAGCATCTATAGTCTCCTGATTTCTTCATTTTGGCCACTCTGACTGGCGTGAGGTGGTATCTGAGTGTGGTTTTGATTTGTATTTCCCTGATAAGGAGCGACGTTGAACATCTTTTCATGTGCCTGTTGGCCATCCGGATGTCTTCTTTAGAGAAGTGTCTATTCATGTTTTCTGCCAATTTCTTCACTGGGTTATTTGTTTTTCGGGTGTGGAGTTTGATGAGCTCTTTATAGATTTTGGATACTAGCCCTTTGTCCGATGTGTCATTTGCAAATATCTTTTCCCATTCCGTTGGTTGCCTTTTAGTTTTGTTGGTTGTTTCCTTTGCTGTGCAGAAGCTTTTTATCTTCATAAGGTCCCAGTAATTCACTTTTGCTTTTAATTCCCTTGCCTTTGGGGATGTGCCGAGTAAGAGATTGCTACGGCTGAGGTCAGAGAGGTCTTTTCCTGCTTTCTCCTCTAAGGTTTTGATGGTTTCCTGTCTCACATTCAGGTCCTTTATCCATTTTGAGTTTATTTTTGTGAATGGTGTGAGAAAGTGGTCTAGTTTCAACCTTCTGCATGTTGCTGTCCAGTTCTCCCAGCACCATTTGTTAAAGAGACTGTCTTTTTTCCATTGGATGTTCTTTCCTGCTTTGTCAAAGATGAGTTGGCCATACGTTTGTGGGTCTAGTTCTGGGGTTTCTATTCTATTCCATTGGTCTATGTGTCTGTTTTTATGCCAATACCATGCTGTCTTGATGATGACAGCTTTGTAGTAGAGGCTAAAGTCTGGGATTGTGATGCCTCCTGCTTTGGTCTTCTTCTTCAAAATTACTTTGGCTATTCGGGGCCTTTTGTGGTTCCATATGAATTTTAGGATTGCTTGTTCTAGTTTCGAGAAGAATGCTGGTGCAATTTTGATTGGGATTGCATTGAATGTGTAGATAGCTTTGGGTAGTATTGACATTTTGACAATATTTATTCTTCCAATCCATGAGCAGGGAATGTCTTTCCATTTCTTTATATCTTCTTCAATTACCTGCATAAGCTTTCTATAGTTTTCAGCATACAGATCTTTTACATCTTTGGTTAGATTTATTCCTAGGTATTTTATGCTTCTTGGTGCAATTGTGAATGGGATCAGTTTCTTCATTTGTCTTTCTGTTGCTTCATTGTTAGTGTATAAGAATGCAACTGATTTCTGCACATTGATTTTGTATCCTGCAACTTTGCTGAATTCATGTATCAGTTCTAGCAGACTTTTGGTGGAGTCTATCGGATTTTCCATGTATAATATCATGTCATCTGCAAAAAGCGAAAGCTTGACTTCATCTTTGCCAATTTTGATGCCTTTGATTTCCTTTTGTTGTCTGATTGCTGATGCTAGAACTTCCAGCACTATATTAAACAGCAGCGGTGACAGTGGGCATCCCTGTCGTGTTCCTGATCTCAGGGAAAAAGCTCTCAGTTTTTCCCCGTTGAGGATGATGTTAGCTGTGGGCTTTTCATAAATGGCCTTTATGATCTTTAAGTATGTTCCTTCTATCCCGACTTTCTCAAGGGTTTTTATTAAGAAAGGGTGCTGGATTTTGTCAAAGGCCTTTTCTGCATCGATTGACAGGATCATATGGTTCTTCTCTTTTTTTTTGTTAATGTGATGTATCACGTTGATCGATTTGCGAATGTTGAACCAGCCCTGCATCCCAGGAATGAATCCCACTTGATCATGGTGAATAATTCTTTTTATATGCTGTTGAATTCGATTTGCTAGTATCTTATTAAGAATTTTTGCATCCATATTCATCAGGGATATTGGCCTGTAGTTCTCTTTTTTTACTGGGTCTCTGTCTGGTTTAGGAATCAAAGTAATACTGGCTTCATAGAATGAGTCTGGAAGTTTTCCTTCCCTTTCTATTTCTTGGAATAGCTTGAGAAGGATAGGTATTATCTCTGCTTTAAATGTCTGGTAGAACTCCCCTGGGAAGCCGTCTGGTCCTGGACTCTTATTTGTTGGGAGATTTTTGATAACCGATTCAATTTCTTCGCTGGTTATGGGTCTGTTCAAGCTTTCTATTTCCTCCTGATTGAGTTTTGGAAGAGTGTGGGTGTTTAGAAATTTGTCCATTTCTTCCAGGTTGTCCAATTTGCTGGCATATAATTTTTCATAGTATTCCCTGATAATTGTTTGTATCTCTGAGGGATTGGTTGTAATCATTCCATTTTCATTCATGATTTTATCTATTTGGGTCATCTCCCTTTTCTTTTTGAGAAGCCTGGCTAGAGGTTTGTCAATTTTGTTTATTTTTTCAAAAAACCAACTCTTGGTTTCGTTGATCTGCTCTACAGTTTTTTTAGATTCTATATTGTTTATTTCTGCTCTGATCTTTATTATTTCTCTTCTTCTGCTGGGTTTAGGCTGCCTTTGCTGCTCTGCTTCTATTTCCTTTAGGTGTGCTGTTAGATTTTGTATTTGGGATTTTTCTTGTTTCTTGAGATAGGCCTGGATTGCAATGTATTTTCCTCTCAGGACTGCCTTCGCTGCATCCCAAAGCGTTTGGATTGTTGTATTTTCATTTTCGTTTGTTTCCATATATGTTTTAATTTCTTCTCTAATTGCCTGGTTGACCCACTCATTCGTTAGTAGGGTGTTCTTTAACCTCCATGCTTTTGGAGGTTTTCCAGACTTTTTCCTGTGGTTGATTTCAAGCTTCATAGCATTGTGGTCTGAAAGTATGCATGGTATAATTTCAATTCTTGTAAACTTATGAAGGGCTGTTTTGTGACCCAGTATATGATCTATCTTGGAGAATGTTCCATGTGCACTCGAGAAGAAAGTATATTCTGTTGCTTTGGGATGCAGAGTTCTAAATATATCTGTCAAGTCCATCTGATCCAATGTATCATTCAGGGCCCTTGTTTCTTTATTGACTGTGTGTCTAGATGATCTATCCATTTCTGTAAGTGGGGTGTTAAAGTCCCCTGCAATGACCACATTCTTATCAATAAGGTTGCTTATGTTTATGAGTAATTGTTTTATATATCTGGGGGCTCGGGTATTTGGCGCATAGACATTTATAATAGTTAGCTCTTCCTGGTGGATAGACCCTGTGATTATTATATAATGCCCTTCTTCATCTCTTGTTACAGCCTTTAATTTAAAGTCTAGTTTGTCTGATATAAGTATGGCTACTCCAGCTTTCTTTTGGCTTCCAGGAGCATGATAAATAGTTCTCCATCCCCTCACTCTCAATCTAAAGGTGTCCTCAGATCTAAAATGAGTCTCTTGTAGACAGCAAATAGATGGGTCTTGTTTTTTTATCCATTCTGATACCCTATGTCTTTTAGTTGGCGCATTTAATCCATTTACATTCAGTGTTATTATAGAAAGATATGGGTTTAGAGTCATTGTGATGTCTGTATGTTTTATGCTTGTAGTGATGTCTCTGGTACTTTGTCTCACAGGATCCCCCTTAGGATCTCTTGTAGGGCTGGTTTCGTGGTGACAAATTCCTTCAGTTTTTGTTTGTTTGGGAAGACCTTTATCTCTCCTTCTATTCTAAATGACAGACTTGCTGGATAAAGGATTCTCGGCTGCATATTTTTTCTGTTTAGCACACTGTAGATATCGTGCCAAGACTTTCTGGCCTGCCAAGTTTCAAAGGAGAGATCAGTCACGAGTCTTATAGGTCTCCCTTTATATGTGAGGGCACGTTTATCCCTTGCTGCTTTCAGAATTTTCTCTTTATCCTTGTATTTTGCCAGTTTCACTATGATATGTCGTGCAGAAGATCGATTCAAGTTACGTCTGAAGGGAGTTCTCTGTGCCTCTTGGATTTCAATGCCTTTTTCCTTCCCCAGTTCAGGGAAGTTCTCAGCTATAATTTGTTCAAGTACCCCTTCAGCACCCTTCCCTCTCTCTTCCTCCTCTGGGATACCAATTATGCGTATATTATTTTTTTTTAGTGTATCACTTAGTTCTCTAATTTTCCCCTCATACTCCTGGATTTTTTTATCTCTCTTTCTTTCAGCTTCCTCTTTCTCCATAACTTTATCTTCTAGTTCACCTATTCTCTCCTCTGCCTCTTCAAGCCGAGCCATCGTGGATTCCATTTTGTTTTGCAATTCGTTTAAAGCGTTTTTCAACTCCTCGTGACTGTTCCTTAGTCCCTCGATCTTTGTGGCAAGAGATTCTCTGCTGTCCTGTATACTGTTTTCAAGCCCAGCGATTAATTTTATGACTATTATTCTAAATTCACTTTCTGTTATATTATTTAAATCCTTTTTGATCAGTTCATTAGCTGTTGTTATTTCCTGGAGATTCTTCTGAGGGGAATTCTTCCGTTTGGTCATTTTGGAGAGTCCCTGGCGTGGTGAGGACCTGCAGTGCACTTCCCCTGTGCTGTGGTGTATAACTGGAGTTAGTGGGCGGGGCCGCAGTCCGACCCGATGTCTGCCCCCAGCCCACTGCTGGGGCCACAGTCAGACTGGTGTGTGCCTTCTCTTCCCCTCTCCTAGGGGCGGGATTCACTGTGGGGTGGCGTGTCCCGTCTGGGCTACTTGCACACTGCCAGGCTTGTGTTGCTGGGGATCTGGCGTATTAGCTGGGGTGGGTAGGCAAGGTGCACGGGGGCTGGAGGGGCAGGCTTAGCTCGCTTCTCCTTAGGTGATCCACTTCAGGAGGAGCCCTGTGGCAGCGGGAGGGAGTCAGATCCGCTGCCGGAGGTTTGGCTCCGCAGAAGCACAGAGTTGGGTGTTTGCGCGGAGCGAGCAAGTTCCCTGGCAGGAACTGGTTCCCTTTGGGATTTTGGCTGGGGGATGGGCGGGGGAGATGGCGCTGGTGAGCGCCTTTGTTCCCCGCCAAGCTGAGCTCTGCCGTCCGGGGGCTCAGCAGCTCTCCCTCCCTTTGTCCTCCAGCCTTCCCGCTTTCCGAGCAGAGCTGTTAACTTCTGACCTCCCAGACGCTAAGTCGCGCTTGCTGTCGGAACACAGTCCGTCCGGCCCCTCCGCTTTTGCCAGCCAGACTCGGGGGCTCTGCTTGGCCGGCGAGCCGCCCCTCCGCCCCGGCTCCCTCCCGCCAGTCCGTGGAGCGCGCACCGCCTCGCCGCCCTTCCTACCCTCTTCCGTGGGCCTCTGGTCTGCGCTTGACTCCGGAGACTCCCTTCTGCTAATCCTCTGGCGGTTTTCTGGGTTCTTTAGGCAGGTGTAGGTGGAATCTAAGTGATCGGCAGGACGCGCTGTGAGCCCCGCGTCCTCCTACGCCGCCATCTTCCGGAACCTGTTTATTGAATTTTAAAGCACAATATAGATGTGTTTAGACATCTAAGAGATTTTAACATCTAAGAATTCCCAATTTTTCACCTAGATCTGAGTTCTTTCTTGAGCATCACTAAGTTGATTTTCTTTCTGATTTGTTTCAGACTCATACTTCAGAAGTGCTGCAGGGTTTAAATTCTGTGGAATAGGGTCCACAGTTAACATCTGGTGACATGATACTTGACATAGTGAAAAATCTTAAATATGTATCCAAATTCTCAGATCAAGCTCAACTAGCACACTTACTGTTTATTGAAATACGAATTTTAGTTCTGAGAACGTGAAAGGCCAAAAACTATTCAAGGATTTGGTTAACCTGGTTTAAAACAGTTTAATTGAGTTATAATTGACACACAATTACTACACATATTTAAGTGCACAGTTTGAAGTTTTCTCATGTGTATACAGCCACTAAACCACAACCACAATCAAAATAATAAACATTATCTATCTCCCCCAAAAGTGTTCTCATGCCCCTTTGAAAGATCTCCCTCTTAATCTCCCTTTTACCCTACCCCCACCATCTTCAGGCAATCACTAATTTAATTTCTGTCATTAAAGATTACTTGGTAATTTCGAGACTTTTTAGAAAAGTAAATCACAGTACATGTATTCATTTTGGTTTGGTTTTTGTTACTCAGAAAAATTATGTTAGGACTTAACCATGTTTTTAATGTGATCAGTAATTCACCTATTTTTTTTTATTGTTATGTAGTATTTCCTTGTATGGATATACCACAATGTATTTATTCATTCATCATGAACCAAAGAATGTGGGGAACCTCTAGAAGCTGAAAAAGGAAGAAAATGGTTCTTTTCTGGAACCTCCAGAAGTAACACAGTCCTACCAAACTATTTTAAACTTCTGACCTCCATAATTATAAGATAATATATTTGTGTTGTTTTAAGCCATCAGCTTTGTGGTATTTATTAAAGTAGCAATAGAAAACTAAAACAATACTTTTTATCAGTTTTTATCAGGTTCCCTTATATTTCTAGTTTGCTGACAACTTTTATAAGAATCAGTGTGAGATTTTTGTCAAAAGCTTTGTCTGCATTTATTGCAATGATTATATGGTTTTAACTTTTTACTCATACAGTAAAGTATATTAGTTAATTTCTAATGTTAAACCAACCTTGCATTTATAGGATTAACCCACATTTAATCATGTATATTACCTTTTTATTCATTCTCTGACTTGATTTGATAAAATTTTATTAAGAACCTGAGGATAGTGGTTTGTGGTTTTCTTTTCTACTAACGTTTTTGGTTGTAATATTGGATTTCCTTGTCTTCAATTTTCTTTGGGTCCTTGATATACACATGGATCTTTGGGTTTTTTTCTTTTTTTTCCTTCTACTCACATAAGGTTTTATTTGTTCTTTTATTCTGCATTTATTGAGGTAACCATGTCATTTTAATTAATTATTTTTAATACATTGAAGTATATTGATTCCGCATTAAGTGTTTCATAAAGTAGAAGTTGAAGCCCTTCGTTTAAGATCTTTTCATTTCTAAAGTAGGAATTTACTACTATAAATGTCTAAGTACTACTTCAGCTATATGCTAAAAATTTTGACATATTGTGTTTTCATTTTCACTTGGCTCAAACTACTTTATCTGATTTTTTTTTTTCTTTAACTCATGTGTTATTTAGAATTGTGTTATTTAGTTTCCAAATATTTGGGGATTTTAAAAAAGTTTTTATTTAAATTCTAATTAGTTAACATACAATGTAATATTCGTTTCAGGTGTCCAGTTTTCACAACACCATTTGTTGAAGAGACTGTCTTTTTTGCATTGGGTATTCTTTCCTGCTTTGTTGAAGATTGATTGACCATATAGTTGTGGGTTCATTTCTGGGTTTTCTGTTCTGTTCTATTATCTATGTGTCTATTTTTGTGCCAGTACCATACTGGTTTAATGACTACAGCTTTGTAATATAACCTGAAATCCAGAATTGTGATGCTTCCAGCTTTGCTTTGCTTTTCCAAGTTTGCTTTGGCTATTTGAGGTCTTTTGTGGTTCCATACAAATTTTAGGATTGTTTGTTCTAGCTCTGTGAAAAATGTTGTTAGTATTTTGATAGGGATTACATTAAATGTATGGATTGTTTTCAGTAGTATAGACATTTTAACAATATGTGTTTTTCCAATCCATGAGCATGAAATGTCTTTCCATTTCTTTGTATTCAATTTCTTTCATCAGTATTTTATAGTTTTCAGAGTGCAGCCTTTTCACCTCTTTGGTTAGGTTTATTAATTTGTATCTTACTGTTTTTGGTGCAGTTGTAAATGGGAGTGATTCCTTAATTTCACTTTCTGCTGTTTCATTATTGGTGTATAGAAATGCAACAGAGGGGTGCCTGGGTGGCTCAGTCGGTTAAGCCGGCGACTTTGGCTCAGGTCATGATCTCGCGGCCGGTGGCTTCGAGCCCCGCGTCAGGCTCTGTGCTGACAGCTCAGAGCCTGGAGCCTGTTTCAGATTCTGTGTCTCCCTCTCTCTGACCCTCCCCCATTCATGCTCTGTCTCTCTGTCTCAAAAATAAATAAGCGTTAAAAAAAAATTAGAAATGCAACAGATTTCTGTAGGTTGATTTTGTATCCTGCAATTTTACTGAATTAATTTATCAGTTTTAGTGGTTTTTTGGTGGAGTCTTCTACCTTTCAATAAATGATTTCAAATTTAATTTCACTGTTGTCAGAGAACATACTTTGTATGGCATGAGTAATTTTAAATTTATTGAGACTCATTTTAATGGCTCAGAATAGCATCCCTCTTCCATATATACTTAAAAAGAATACGCATGCTCTTGTTGGCTGTAGTGTTCTATAACACAAGTGAAGTGTGTCAAGTTGCTCAACAGTGTTATTTTCAAGTTTTCTATATTCTTGTTAATTTTCTCTCTTGTTCAATTCATTTGAATATTTCTTGTTCAATTCATTATAAAGAAGTGTTGAGGGGCGCCTGGGTGGCTCAGTCAGTTGAGCGTCATACTTCGGCTCAGGTCATGATCTTACACTTCGTGGGTCCAAGCCCCTCATCAGGGTCTGTGCTGACAGCTCAGAGCCTGGAGCCTGTTTCAGATTTTGTGTCTCCCTCTCTCTCTGCCCCTCCCGCACTCGCTCTCTGTCTCTGTCTCAAAAATAAACAAACATTTAAAAAATTTACATTTATAAAGAAGAGTTGATTTTACAGAAATTTATTGTCTCACAGTTTTGAAGGCCAGAATTGCTAAATCAAGTGTCAGCAGGGCCATGTTCCTTTTATTATGCTAGATAAGAAACTGTTTCGTCCCTCTATTCTAGTCTCTGGCAGCCAGGAGCATTCCTTGGCCTGCAGATGAATCACTTCAATTGTCTGTCTTCACTTGGCATTCTTTCCATTTTCACATTGTTTTACGTCTGTGAATGTCTGTCCTCTATCTCTCCAAGTGTCCTCTAGGAAGAAGGACACCCATCATATGACCCCATTTTAACTTAATTACTGCTGTAAAGATCCTTTCTCCAAATAAAGCCACACTCTGAGGTATTGGGGGTTAGGATTCCAATATATCTTTTTTGAGGAGACATAATGCAACTTATAACATGGGTCTTGCTTTTTTAAATATCCAATTTGACAATGTATGGTTTTTAACTGAGATGATTGGATTACATACAATATGATTATTGAGATGGTTAAGTTTAAATCTATAATCTTGCTATTATTTTCTATTTGTTTCATATGTTATTTTTCTCTCTTCCCATTTTCTGCCTTTTTTGGTATTAATTTAGTATTGATATTACTTTATCTTCTTTTTTGCTTTGTTATCTATAATTTTATGTTGTGTTACTTAATGACCACTCTATGGCTTAGAGTATAAATCTTTAACTTAATATTGTCTACTTTCAAATAGCATTAAAATATTATGGTACATTTCCATTTTTCTCTTCTGGGACCTTGTGTTACTGTTGTCATTTGTTTTAATCTACATTTGTCGGAAACCCCATGTTACATTATTATTATTATTTTTTTAAGCAGTTGATTATTTTTAAAGGGAATTTATATAGCAAGAAAAATATTTTATAATTTCCCAGGTATTTATCATTTTTAGCACTCTTTATTCTTTTTTTGTGGATCCAAATTTATTTATAATAAATTAATTAGATAAATAAGATGTATTCAATCATCTAAAAGTAAGTAAGAATAATAAAATATAACCTCTGTCTCTTGAGCTTATGTGAAGGATTTTTATATTTTAATATTAATAATGATTGAATTACAAAATATTTTTGGAATTCTTATACTGACAGTATACTTACTTCAAAAATGATAATCGTTATATTTAATTAATACCAGTGGGAACATATAGAAACTTGACAATGTAGTTATTAAGAAAGCATTCCTAGGATGCCTGGGTGGCTCCATCACTTAAGCATCTATCTGACTCTTAGTTTTGGCTCAGGTCATTTTCTCACCATTCATGAGTTTAAGCCCTGCATCTGGCTCTGTGCTGACAGTATGGAGGCTGCTTGGGATTTTCTTTCTCTCCCTCTATCTCTACCCCTCCCCTGCTCATGTTCTCTCTCTCTCTCTCCCAAAATAAATAAATAAACTTTTTTTAAAAAGACAGAATTCCCTTGATTAATTTTTAAAACATTAGGCTAGTGCTTTACAATCATTTTCATATTATGGCAGATACAGAAAGCAATCATATCACTGTGATATACTAAAGTATACTGAGCTTTTCCATGGCTCCAGGGGCTCTAATTATCCTTGGTTTCACAAAGTCACCCAAGAGGTATAAGTATAAATATCAGTATAATTCTGACCTGAGAAATTCCACATTAAGCCACAGTACTTCAGTGTGGTTATTTTACTGACCATCCAGCCTTATTCTACCTTAATTTAACATTTCCTTACCATTTTTTGTCATGTTGGATGGTAGGGAACAGAAACGAAGCCTAACCTGTAACACAATTTTTATCTAAAGTTGGCAGGCTTAATGCTCCAACCATAAGTACCATAGAAAAATAGTAGTCAAATGAGAGTAATTACCAAAGGCAGAATATAATTTACCATAGGGTCAATACCTGATAATTTCTGGGACTCATGCATATCCTTATGTCCATGATTGCATCTGACAAAAAAAAAAAGTGGATTTATAACAGAATGAAAGAGATAAAAATCCCAAGCCTACAGAGTAATAATTATATATTTTTTTCTTTTCTCAATTCATTGAAAGTAGAAACTTTTTCTAAAAGAAGCAGAAAGAGAACTTAAATGATATAACAACACTGAATACCAGCATCTGGAAAGAAGACTGGATATACTTAACAGACAAATTTGCCTTTCTTTATATTAAGTTTGATCAGATTTTACAGAGAGTATAGCTCTTAGTAATACTGAACAATGAATGGTTCCAGCTGCTGGATTAAAAGTGTACCTCATCATTTCCCTTCTGAACTTTTTACAAGGCTTTAACTAAACAAGCAATAGCCATTGTTGGCAAAGACTCATGTTCCTTGCAAAGAAGTCCTTTGGTCAACAATAATGTCAACAAGGATATTAGTCTTCTCTTTCTAAATTAAATACTATCACAGTCTCCTAGAAGTAATAAAAATAAAGAATGATGCTTGGGTTTATAAAATGAAGCTGTTGTGTGTTTATAATATGGAGAGTAATCAGAATGCTACTGAAAGAAAACTTAACCTAATAAATCACTGGCTGCTATCCCAGGTGAAAATCCTTCCTACATGACAAGGAGAAATGTTTGAGCTTAAGTTGCCTTCTTTTTTTTTTTTTTCATTTATTGAGGTATAATTGACATACCACAGTATATTTCACATTTTTTTTTTGAGGATGAACCTTTCTGCATCAGCTTTGACTTCATGGCATCAATCAATTTCAGAGCCAGCTATATGTCAGTTTTCAATTAAATAAAATGTTATTATATTCAGTTGTTAGATGGATGTTTGGGGTCTTTGATTTTTTTTGTACTGAATACTAAAATCATCATTTAAATTTTATCTAATTGAATTCTAAAGAAAATGGGAAGTTTATTCTGTAAGCAAATATATATTTTAATGCTTTATGTTATAATTTATAAATGGGGGAATTTGAGTCCAAGAATTGAAGGATCTATGCTCAATTTCACCTAATTGCACCTAACCTCTGCATTTTCACAGCCATTCTCATAAAGTGTCTTAAAAATTTAGAAATAATATTATCTTTACAAGGAAGTCATTTATACTTCTTTTGTTGTTGTTGAAGCACATTTGTAGCTATATTATTCATGCAAACACTTATTCATTAACACTTATTCATAAATGTGCATTTTAAAAATACTTACCATGTAGCTTACCTTTGGCAGGAGTTGAGAAAATTGATGAGAAGACATGATCTCTGTTTGTCACAACTTTTTGCTTTACTTGGGGGCTAAATATTTAAAACGCTAATTATAATTATGTAGCAAGTGCACTTATAAAGAACTAGTAAATGAATCTTAGAATCATAACATTGAGTGAAAAAAGTAAATCTCGGTAGACGACTTAAACTATACTTAAACTATATATAACAATATATAACTATATAAACTATATATAACTATATACAACAATACTTTTGTAAAATTTAAAAAACCAAGCATAACCAAATATTTAGATATATCCCTGAAACGCAATGAAATAATAACAATGATGATGATTATGAAGAAACTTTTAGGAAATAATAAAAAGTCAGGACAATGGCTAAAAGGGAAGAGACCAGGGAGAAACACCAGCTAGATAAAACACTATTTGTTTTTTTTCTTTTTTTTCAATTTTTGTATTGTTTATTTATTTTTGAGAGAGACAGAACAGGGGAGAGGCAGAGAGAGAGAGAGAGAGACAGAGAGACAGAGAGACAGAGAGACCGAGAGACAGAGAATCCAAAGCAGGCTCCAGGCTCTGAGCTGTTAGCACAGAGCCCAACAAGGGTGCAACCTTGAGATCATGACCTGAGCTGAAGTCAGACACTCAAACCAACTCAGCCACCCAGGCGCCCTGATAAAACACTATTTGTATTATAATTTAAATTGAGTGTTGGATTCAAGTGTGTTAATTTCATCGCTATAATTCATAGCATGAATATGTTTTTTATGCATGTACAATATTGTTGAATTTTACTTTTTACTAAGGAAAATTTCTATCATGTACAAGAGTAGAGAGACCAGTGCAATATACTTCATGTTCCTATCACCCAACATCAATGAGGATCAACAATACTATTTAATCTAATATCCCACCTGCATTATTCCCTTGATAATTTTCAGGCAAATCTAAGACACCATGTAATTTCTTTTTTTTTTTTTAGTATAATTGATGGTCACATTGGCTAACACAGTGTGTACAACATGCTCTTGGTTTTGAGAGTAGATTCCCATGATTCATTGCTTACATACAACACCCAGTGCTCATCCCAACAAGTGCCCTCCTCAATGCCCATCACTCATTTTCCCCTCTCCCTATGCACCTCCCCCTCACATCTACCCTCACACCCTCAGTTTGTTCTCTGTATTTAAGAGTCCTCTTATGGTTTGCCTCCCTCCCTCTCTGTTTGTAACTGTTTTTTTCCCTTCCCTTCCCCCATGGTCTTCTGTTAAGTTTCTCAAATTCCACATATGAGTGAAAACATATGATATCTGTCTTTCTCTGACTGACTTATTGCACTTAGCATAATACTTTCCAGTTCCATTCATGTTGCTGCAAATGGCATGATTTCATTCTTTTTCATTGCCAAATAGTATTCCATTGTATGTATGTGTATATATATATATACATACATTGTATGTATGTGTATATATATATATATATATATATATATATATATATATATCACATCTTCTTTTCCATTCATCAGTTGATGGACATTTAGGCTCTTTTCATAATTTGGCTATTGTTGAAAGCGCTGCTATAAACATTGGGGTACATGTGCCCCTATGAATCAGCACTCCTGTATCCTTTGGATAAATTCCAAGTAGTGCTATTGCTGGGTCATAGGGTAGTTCTATTTTTAATTTTTTGAGGAATCTCCACACTGTTTTCCAGAGCAGCTGTATAAGTTTGCATTCCCACCAACAGTGCAAGAGGGTTCCCATTTCTCCACATCCTGGCCAGCATCTGTTGTTTCCTGAGTTGTTAATTTTAGCCACTCTGACTGGCATGAGGTGGTATCTCAGTGTGGTTTTGATTTGTATTTCCCTGATGAGGAGTAACGTTGAGCATCTGTTCATGTGTCTGATGGCCATCTGGATGTCTTCTTTGGAAAAGTGTCTATTCATGTCTTTTGCCCATTTCTTCACTGGATCATCTGTTTTTCAGGTGTTGAGTTTGGTAAATTCTTCATAGATTTTTGGATACTAACCTTTTATCCAATATGTCATTTGCAAATATATTTTCCCATTCCATTGGATGCATTTTAGTTTTGTTGATTGTTTCCTTTGTAGTGCAGAAGCTTTTTATCTTGATGAGGTCCCAATAGTTCATTTTTGCTTTTAATTTCCTTGCCTTTGGAGATGTGTTGAGCAAGAAATTGCTGTGGGTGAGGTAAGAGAGGTTGTTGCCTGCTTTCTCCTCTAGGGTTTTGATGGTTTCCTGTCTCACATTTAGGTATTTCTTGCATTTTGAGTTTATTTTTGTGTATAGACACCATATAATTTCATTTATTTAATATTTGGTATGTATGTCTGAAAGAAAAAAGATTATTTTTTTAAGTTTATTTATTTTGAGAGAGGGAGACAGAAGGAAATATATATATATATATATATATATATATATATATATATATAGAGAGAGAGAGAGAGAGAGAGAGAGAGAGAGAGAGAAACAGCAGGGGAGGGGCAGAGAGAGAGGTGGGGACAGAGGATCCAAAGCAGGCTCTGTGCTGACAGCAGTGAGCCTGATGCAGGGCTCGAACTCACAAACCATGAGATCATGACTTAAGCCAAAGTCAGATGTTTGACTGAGCCATCCAGGAACCCTGAAAAAAGATTATTTTTAAAAAGTAACCACAAGTCCATTATCATACTTAAAGAAAAAATTAAAACTAATTTCTCAGAATTATCACAAATCCAGTGTTTGAATGTAAATTTCCCATTATCTTATTATTCTTAAAAGTTTTTATATATTTATTTTCTTACTCAGGAGCAAAATAAGGAACAACCATATATTTAACCTGTAGGTTCTCTTATATTTTAATTTTATTTTTTTTTTTAATTTTAAAAATGGACTTTATTTGTAAAGCCATTTGGGATTCACAGCAATATTATGCAGAAGGTACAGAGATTTCCCATATATCTCCTGCTTAACACATGCATTATCCCACACTATCTCTCATTATCACTATCCCCCACCAGAGGAGTACCTTTGTTATGACTGGTGAACATACCTTGGCCCATCATAATCACACAATCCATAGTTTATATTAGGTTTCAAACTTAGTATTGTGCATTCTATAGGTTTGGACAAATGTATAATGATATGTATCTATCATTATAGTGTCATACAGAATAGTTTCACTGCTCTAAAATTCTGTGCTCTGCCTATTTGTGTCTCCCTCCCCTGTAAGTCCTAGCAATCACTGGTCTTTTTTTTTTTTTTTCCAACCATCTCTATAGTTTTGTTTTTTCTACAATGTCATATAGTTGCAATCATACAGTATGTAGCCTTTTCATATTGGCTTCTTTCACTTGGTAATACGCATTTAAGTTGAATGTGTTGTTGCTCTTACTATTGTAAACAAACAATTAACTTCAAAGACCATCAAAAAACAAGAACAATAAAAGTTTTTATTTTAGCTTCACTTATTTCTTCTCTGATGCTCTTCCTTTCTTTATGTAGACCCAAGTTTCTGTCCTATAGCATCTTCTGTTTAAAGAATTTCTTTTAACATTTCTTGCAATGCAGATCTACTGAAAACAAATTCTCTCAATTTTTGCTTGTCTGAGGAAGTAATTTTCCTTCACTTTTAAAGAATAACTTCATGGAGCAGCTGGGTGGCTCAATCAGTAGGGCCACTAACTCTTGATTTTGATTCAGGTCATGATCCAGTGGTTCATGGGATCAAACCCCACATTGGGCTCTCCACTGACAGGGCAGAGCCTGCTTGGGATTCTCTCTCTCCCTTTCTCTCTGCCCCTACCCGCTCTCTCTCTCTCTCTCTCTCTCTCTCAAAAATAAATAAATAAACATTTTAAAAAATAAAGAACAATTTGACATAGTACAGAATTCTAGGTTGGTGTTTTTTTTGTTTGTTTGTTTTTCTCTCTTAACACTTTAAATCTTTCACTCTGTCTTCTTGCTTGCACGGTTTCTTAGAGAAGTCCGATGTAATTCTTACCTTTGATCCTCTATAGTTAGATGTCTTTTCCTCTGGTTTCTTTCAGGATTTTTCCTTTATCTTTGCTTTTCTGTAGTTTGAAAATGAGATGCTTAGGCTAAGACTTTTTGTTTTGTTTTGCCATTTATACTACTTGCTGTTCTCTGAGCTTACTAGATTTTTGGTTTTATGTCTGACATTAATTTGGGGAAATAGTCACTATATTGTTTCAATTTGTTTTGTTCATTTCTCTCTTTCTTCTCCATTTGGAATTCCTATTACACATATCTTATACATAGTTTTCCCACAATTCCTGGATATCTGGTTCTTTTTTTTTTTTTTTAGTTTATTTATTTATTCATTTATTTATTTTTGTATTTATTTTTGAAAGAGAACATGCACACACACTTGTGTGCATGCGTGAGTGAGGGAGGAGCAGAGATACGGAGCGGGAGAGAGAATCCCAAGCAGGCTCTGCATTAACAGCGTGGAACCTGATGTGGGGCTTGAACTTACAAACCATGAGACCATGACCTGAACCGAAACCGAGAGTCAGACGCTTAACCAACCGAGCCACCCAGGCATCCATGGTTCTGGTTTTTAATCTCTTTTCTCTTTGCTTTTCAGTTTTGGAGGTTTTTATTGAGATATCCTTAAGCTCAGAGATTCTTTCCTCAGCTGTGTCCTGTCTACTAATGAGCTAATGAAAGGCATTCTTCATTTTTGTTACAGTGTTTCTGATCTCTACAATTTCTGTTTGATTCTTTGGTTTTCCATCTCTCTACTTACATAGTTTATCTGTTCTTACATGCTCTCTTCTTTACCCTTAGAGCCCTTAGCATCCTTTTTCCAGTTTTATTGAGATATATTTGATGTATAGCATTGTATAAGTTTAATGTGGACAATGTGATGATTTGATACATATATATATATATATATAGTGAAATGATTACCACAGTAAGGTTAGTTAACACATCTATCACCTCACATAATTACCATTTTTTTAAGTTACTGTGATGGTTGGGACATTTAACTTTTTGGGGGTGCCTGGGTGGTTCAGTCAGTTATGCCTCCAACTCTTGATTTCAGCTCAGGTCATGATCTCACAGTTAGTGAGTCTGAACCACGGGTTGGGATCTGTGCCAACAACTTGGAGTCTGGAGCCTGCTTCAGATTCTGTGTCTCCCTCTCTTTCTGTCCCTCCCCAACTTGTGCTCTCTCTCTCTCTCTCTCTTTCAACAATAAATAAACATTAACTTTTTTTTAATCTACTCTTTTATATGCCCTAAACTAATGTAACATTATATGTAAACTATACTTTAAAAAAATGTACTCTTTAGCAGCTTTCAAGAATACAATACAGTATTGTTAATTATAGTCCCCATGCTATACATTAGATTGCCAGAAGTTATTTGTCTTATAGCTGGAAGTTTGTACTCTTTGATCAACATCTCCTCCTTTCTCCCACCCCCTAGCTCCTAACATCCACCAATCTACTCTCTGTTTCTATAAATTTGAGTCCTTAGCATCTTAATCATAGTGTTTTAAATTCCAATCTATAAATTTCAACATGTCTGCCATCTGACTCTGGTTCTAATGCTTGCTCTGTCTCTTCCAACAGTTTTTTGCCATTTAGTATGTTTTATAATTTTTTTCTGATAGCTGGAAATGATACACTTTCTAAAAGGAGCTACTTTAAATAAGTCTTTGGTAATGTAGTAAGGTGTGGGGTGAGGGAAAGCATCCTATAGTCCTATGAGTATGTCTGCCTTTTAGTGGACTTATATCTCTGGGTTGTAAACCTCACACTGGTTTCTTATTTTCCAACCCCCTGCCCCTAAATGGGATAGGATGATTAAAGGCAGCTGAAGTTGCATATGTCTCTTCCCCCAGGTCTGATAACACCCCAGCAGATTAGGCTGCAGTTAAATAGTTTTTCCTGTGGGCAGATACCTTGTTAAGAAGAGTGCTCTGGCATATTTCAATGTGGCTCATTTTCCTGTCCCTCAGCCAGAGACAGAAGGCAACTTTTCCTCTAATATTCACTGTGAGAACTTAGTTGAACTTTTGGAGGTAAAATACACAAAAGTATGCAGTCCCCCCTATGATTGTGTCTCCCTTTTGTTTTTATTTCTCAGCTGTGTCTATGCTGAGCTTCCAGCAGTTCATCAGTTACACTTCAGACCTCCCTGGTTCCTGCAGAGATGTGTGCTCCTGGGTCTTTGCTCTGGTAAGTTGTGATTCTCTAAATTTGGTCCTTGGTCTCTACAAATTTGGGGAACGTTGGTTTGCCCTGTGACCTCACTTCTCTTATGCAGCTAGGAAGAGTTGTTGATTTTTCAGTTTGTTTACCTTTCTAGCTTCTTACACGCCAGACTGGAGTCTCTTTTTTCTTAATCAGTTTACTGTATAGAGTCCTGTGTTATCTATCTGAATTTTCTTGGATTTTGCTGGTTCTGTTCTTATAGTATCACTAAACATCTTTCTTTGTACTCAGAAAATTGGTCATTAGAGGTAGAGGCTTGATCTGATTCAGTTTTGTTTTTGACAAGATTGCTTACAGATGGTATATATATTTTGCTAAGGAGGTGTCCATTATCTGGATAGCTCTGTTTTTGTGATTTTAGCCACCATTGTTAGTTACATGGATTCATTGTTTCACTTGGAGTTGCAAAATAATAATATTCCATTGCCTTTTGTGTTTGTTATTTGATTTGCTCTCTAAAAAGTCATCTCCCCTTATCAGCTATTTGGTTACCTTAAGATGCAGTAGAACAGGAAAAGGCAGGAAAAAAGCCTTGTTTCCCTTTATTTACCACTTTTCAAGAATATGAGCTGGCTCTCAAGCATTCTAAAATGATGTACACATTTTATCTATCATTATGAATTTAAGGATTAAGTGCACTTGGTGGTATTCAATCAGTTTCAGTTATTATCCTCAGTCAAATTCAATTCTTTGGCTGGGAGGGCTTGGGCTTTTCTTTCCTTTTTTCACATGACTTAATAGTCCTTGCTTCCTGTACATCAAGTTATTTCATATTGATTTTACACATTTCCTGATACAAACCTGGAATTGGGAATTACCCAGTTTGCTTATTTTCATGAGAAATATATTTTAAGATCACAGTCAGGATACTGGGGATATTCACCACTAAACTTTGAGACTAAACAGGTTATTTGGTAATTGCTTTGGGGCTTTTTCACTGGAAAAGCTAGACTACCTATCTATTGATAAAATTACAATTCCTTCTCATTACTCCCTGCCGTAAGACAACAACTATCCAGGGGTGCCTGGGTGGCTCAGTCACTCAAGTGTCTGACTTTGGCTCAGGTCATGATCTCACAGCTTGTGAGTTTGAGCCCCGCAGCGGGCTCTGTGCTGACAGCTTGGAGCCTGGAGCCTGCTTCGGATTCTGTGTCTTCCTCTCTCTCTCGCTCTCTGCCCCTCCCCCACTCACTCTCTGTCTCTCTCTCTCAAAAAATAAACATTAAAAAAAATAAAAAAGACAACCGCTATCCAGAAGTTGATCTATATCCAGTCCATGTTTTAAAATGGAGTTTAAATCCTAGCTTTGTACTTAACTGTGTGACCTTGGAAGAGTTACCAGATCTATCTTTGGATTGTTGACTGGGTAAAGAGAACCGAAGTAAAAAAAAAAAAATCATTTATTTGGGGTCTTAGAATTGCAATTTGGTTAGCACCAATTTGGGCAGCAACCTAAACTGTGGTCTTACTAGGGAACAAAAGTCAGGGATTTTTCAACACAAAAAGAGAATGCTTGTATTTGTTGTTTACAAAGAATTTTGATTGGTTTTGGTTGCCTAAAACTTGGCTAAACATAACTGGTTGCTAAGTCTGTCACTAAGCAAAAGTCCATTACTGTAGCAAGTTGTAGGTGTTGTCAGTGTCCTTGGAATATTTTAGGTCTGGTCCAGTTCACAAATTTATTGTTCCATCCAGTAAGGACATGCATGGGGCCTACCTTAATGACCTCCTAGCTCCATTTTAAAATCTCTTGACATAAGTGACTTCATTTTATTTCCCCTTTCACAGGATCAAGTTTATGATATATTAAAAAGGATTATTGTACTAGTGTACCAATCTCAAAAGTTTCTTATAATAATTATATACTTAGTATATAAATTGTGCTTAGAAGGGGGGCTGACATATAGGAGCACTATTTGTTAACCATCATTATTATTAACCATCCAAAAAGCAATATATAGATTTAATGTATTTGCATACAATTTTGAAATTTTCTTTTTTCATTCAGTATTGATATAATATTCTATCCATGTTGGTATTTAAAGAATAGTTCATTATGATATCTGTGGTTTTATATTTATATATAAAATAGTATATAATAAATGTTATGATAATAAATAGATATATGTGTGTAGGTACATTTAGTTTTCTCAATAAATATTCATTCTCATAATTTCAGTTATAACATATGTGCTGATAACTACAAAATATATTTACAATTTCAGCTTTCTCCTATATTCCAAATCCTATGCCTCCCTATGGTAGATTGAAGACAATGGCCATCATGTTTTTTATTTAGCTCCTCCCATCAGGAGACTGAATCTATTTCCCCTGTCCCTTGAATCTGGGCTGACCTTGAGATTCATGTTGACAAATAAAACATGGTAGAAATTATGGTGTGCAACTATGGGACTCGGCCATAAGAGGCCTTGCAGTTAACATTTTCACTGTCTTGGGAATATTACTTTGTAAGAAAACCTTTTTAGCCTATTGGCAGAAGAAAGGACACATGGGGGAATAACAGGTGCTGAAAACAAAAGCAAGAACCAACTTCCAGGCCTGTGAATAGGCCATTTGGCAGTCTCCACCCTGGTTGAGTTAGAATGACCACAGCTACATGGGATGGCAAAGTAGAGCTTGTAGACTAAATCCAGCTGACTGCTCATTCATTCGTTTCCTTCTGTTTCTTTTGTGCCACAACAGTAGAGTTGAATAATGTGACAGAGACTTATGACCCACAGTTAAAATAGTTACTATCTGGTCCTTTACATAAAAAGAATTCTTATTTTAAGCCAATGGTTTTTTATTTGTTTTAAACAGCTATATACTGCCAATATATGCCGGTATTACCCAGGCTCTCAAATCTGTCCTTACTCCTGCATACACTAGCTCTAACAATATTACTCCTATCCATTTACCTAAGTTAAAACATTGAAAGCATATAAGCATTTCTGCCTTATTTCTCTTTTATACCTCCCTATCTAATTTATCACAAAATCTTATAGAACACATATTTTACATCTCTGCTTGATTATTTTTTTTACAATGCTCTTCCTCAAAAATCCTATAACATCTTTCCTGGATAACTATATTTGTCTCCTTTATTCATTATTTATTTTCTTATGACATAAAATCATATTTCTGTCACATCCTTGACATAAATGGATTAATAACCACAGCCCATGTGATCAACAATAAATAGTGAAATGAAAATGACTAGTTGATGAGTGCTGATGGAGATAAACAGATAATCTTATGAAAGCACCAATGAGAGGCATTTAATTCAGTCCAGTTAAGTAAGTCAGGGAAGGGCCTTTTAGTTAAGATAATACTTGCCATAATATGGAGGAAAAAGAGAATTCTATATAGAGAAGACACTGTCATTAAGTTTACAGAGGTGAAAACGACAGAATAGTTTGATATTGCTGGAGCAGGGAGGAACAGCGGTGCAGAGAAGTAGGCACAAGCTATATCATAGACAGAGAAGTTTTATCCTGAATGTGCACAAACACTTTCTCTGGGGGCATCCAGACACAGTTTGTTCCAAACACATTAATTTTGATAACTTTGACTTTCATATTAAAATTGATCAGCCCAAGAATGGTTTGTAGTTAAATGACTCATATTGGTTCTTATTTCCTACCTCACTCCATAATCACACTTATCCAACTGGGACACAAAGAGAAAGAAAGAAAGAAAGAAAGAAAAAAGAGTACAGGTCAGTTATCAGTTTATTGCTTCTTAACTCCATATTCAATATTGATGAGGCTGTTTGTGATCCTAGAGCTCAATCTTTTAAACATTTCTTTTCTGCCAGTAGAGAGTTGTGGAGTAAGACTACAGGAGAAAAGGGCTTGTCTTGTAGCTTCAGGTACAATGATTCTCAGCCTACTCCTGCAGTGCTGCAGCCAGCAGATGGAGGGCACACGAAGGCTCACCTTCAAGTGAGCCAGTCTCTCAAAACTGGCCTTGTGGACATGGACCGACTCTGACCATTGATAACCCTAACTTTATCTCCATTCAGCAGGCTGAAGCTTTCTCTTCTCCAAAGAGCTTTGAATCTCAGCTTTGGGAAAGGGACCTCTTTTCACATTTATTCCTTCCTTTGGTACTCTCCCTCAGTCCTACAGCATTCTTTAAAATTCTCTTTCATTTTTAGTAGCTAATTTCCTGTAAATAGTTAACACTTCTTTTCTCATATTGTAATTCTTCAAATTACTGAGTGGTATTTTTTCTTCTGATTGGATTCTGAATGATACAGAACACTACTTAAACTATTTAAATATGCAAAATACTTATATGGTACATTACTGTCAAGAATAAAACCTTCAGGGTGCCAAAAAATGGAGAAAATTTGCAGTATTAGAAAACATAAAGCCTTGGTATGTTAATATTAACCCTGGGTGAGATCTCATGTCTTACCCGATCTTATATAAATTTTGCTAAGAATGTCATGTGAAGTTAGAAGCAGTGTTTGGCCTGTGTTGAGATTTTCTGTGTTAAGACATATTCAAGAGTAGGGAAGTGATATTTCCATGTTTGGTGATGAGAGACTAAGCAGATCTCCCTACCCCTCCTTAAACACCACCATCAGCAAAAAACAATTTTTGAAGCAATGGTTCTCATACATTGGACAAAAGATAGTGCAGGACAGTGATAGCGATTTCCTTCAGAAGAGGAAACAAATGTACAATAGAATTGCCCTATCTTATTGCCTGGATTGAGTTTTGAGGCCATAGGACAAGTAGAGAGGGTCTCCAAACAGCGCCTTCTACCACACAGGATATTGAATAGAGTCCTCAGAAGTGTATTGCCTCATACAAAGGTAGTGAGGCCAAACTATCCCTGGACTAAAGACTGGGAATGACTAACAAAGCTTATAAGCATGTCCTGAAATGATCAAACTGCTTCCGAGTAACTTAATTGTGTCCTAGAAAAACAAAAACTATAACTTAAACTTTGCCCAAACAAAATAAAAGCCAGCACCCAACATAATATTCACAATGTCTAGAATCCAATAAAAAATTTACAAACTTCCAAAGAAACAGGAAGTTATGTCTCATAATGAGGAGAATCATCAGACAATACAGAAACAAAATGACTCTGATATTACAATCACTTGGTGGATAGATGTTGTAAGAAGTCATATTAAATCATTCATTGTATCAGATAGTAAGTAAGGCATTTTATAGAAAAAGTAGATCTGAATTGGTTGGCTGCTTTGACCATTAGGATTAGCTTTGACAATTCATTTATATGGTCATCATGTTTTAATAATGAAGTTGATCTATATCATGTTTTAATAATGAAGTTGATCTATACTTACAATGTTTGGACAAAAATTAAGTTAAAATGTGATATAAAATTTGTGTTGGCAAATATATATATCTATATTACTATTAGCTGCTTTATGTGTTTGGGTGCTCCCATGTCGGTGTATAAATATCAACAATTGTTATATCTTCTTATTGGATTGTTCCCTTTATGATTATGTAGTATCCTTCTGTGTCTCTTGTTACAGTTTTTGTTTTATAGTCTATTTTTTTTCTGATATAAATATTGCTACCATGGCTTACTTTTCACTTCCATTTGCATGATAAATGCTTTTCCATTCCTTCACTTTCAATCTGCATGTGTCTTTAGGTCTGAAATGAGTCTCTTGCAGGCAGCTTACAGATTGGTCTTGCTTTTTTTATCCATTCCATCACCCTAAATCTTTTGATTGGAGCATTTGGTCAATTTATATTCAAAGTAATTATTGATAGGAATATACTTATACACATTTTATTACTTGTTTTGTGGTTGTTTTTGTAGTTCTTCTCTGTTCCTTTCTTCTCTACCTCTCTTCTCTGATGGCTTGCTGGCTTTCTTTAGTAATGTACTTACATTCCTTTCTCTTCATTTTTTTCATAACTATTGCAGGTTTTTGATGTGTAGTTACCATTAGGTTTATATAACATCTTATGCATATAGCGATCTGTATTAAGTTGTTCAAACTTAAGTTTGAACTTGTACTGGGGCTCCTGGGTGGCTCAGTTGGTTAAGTGTCCAACTTTAGCTCAGGTCATGATCTCATGGTTCTTGGATTCAAGCCTCATGTTGGGCTCTGTGCTGACAGCTCAGAGCCTGGAGCCTGCTTCATATTCTCTGTCTCCCTCTCTCTGCCCCTCCCCTGCTTGCACTCTGTCTCTCTCTCAAAAATAAATATTTAAATTTTTTTCTTAAACATTTGAATTTGTACTAAAGGTGCTAAATTTTTACTCGTTCCCCCAACATGTTTTAGGTGTATGGTGTCCATACATCACATTCTTTTATTTTGTGAATCCCTTGATTCACTCAAAGAGTCCCCTTTAATATTTCTTGTAGGGCTGGGTTAGTGGTCATGAATTCCTTTAACTTTTGCTTGTATGGGAAACTCTATCTCTCGTTGTGCTCTGAATGAAAGCCTTGCTGGATAGAGTATTCTTGGCTGCAGGAGGCAAGAACAGATTTTCAGGAAAACTACCAGTCTGTCTACCATGTATGCATAATTGGTTTCAAGAGAAGATAGTCACATCCCCTTTTTCATCCATTCAATAAGTATCTGGCTGTTTGTCCTCACCCTACTAAACAATCTCTGAATTTAATTTCACTGGACTATATTTTCATGCACTTTTATAAGTGTCATGCCTTTGTTCATAGAACACAGAACATCTTAAGTTCTCTTCTCAATTTTGTTTCTTTTCAGTAAATCGCTGATGTCCTTTCTCCAATAACAGACGTAGTTGGGATTTGGACATTGATCTTATGCTGAGTCAAGTGTAGCAGATCACTGGGATGAGGTTTCTGAGGGATGATTCTGGGTAGGGGAAGTGTGCATAGAATATTACACTCAATGTAGAGTTAGACTACCCTTTGATGAACTTGATGCTTAGGTGGGTGACAACTTTTTCCAATAGAATGGACAATGGGTGGGAATCAGAGTGCAGATATTTAGGAATTTGTGGAGGGTATTTTTACCCTTGTCTTTTTCTCTCTCTTTGGTCACCCATATACTGAAACTGATATTTGATTGCTATATTGTTCCTTGTTCATTATTGCTTTTCAAATGTTATTTAGTTTCACTATTATTGAGGATTGCTTTAAGAAAGGAAAATATCTGGGGACGCCTGGGTGGCTCAGTCAGTTAAGCGTCTGACTTTGGCTCCAGGTCAGGACCTCACAGTTCATGAGTTTGAGCCCCGCAGCGGGCTCTGTGCTGACAGCTTGGAGCCTGGAGCCTGCTTCGGATTCTGGGTCTCCCTCTCTCTCTGCCCCTTCCCCCACTCACGCTCTGTGTCTCTCTCAAAAGTAAAATAAAAAACATTAAATTTTCTTTTTTAAATTAAAGAAAGGAAAAATATCCAGCAATATAACCATACATACTAGTATTTTTTTTCTAAAAGCCACTGAAATTTCTTTCTGAGCAATCTTCATTTGTATTTTTTCTTTTATGATTCAGTGCCGTTTGGTTGAAAAGAGAGCTTCCAATTGTACACAAATATTTTAGATTTCTATCTTCTCTGTTTATATGAATTCTCCATATTAATTGACATCCATTTTTACTCATTCACATCTCTTATTTACTGGCAACATGGTTTTGAACATAATTATTAGGGAAAGAACTAATAGCCTTTCTCAGCTGGTATTCTTTGAGAGGATTAAATACTATAGGAAAATTATTGGAGTAACTATTTTCAATCTCCCATAGGTGTTACATAGCCAGTACCACTCTAAATGCATAGAAGATGACTTAATACATTGCTTGTGATAGAAATCTTAGGTTATTAGAGTTTAATTCTGCCCAGTTTTGGAGTCTGGCCAAGGGATTCAAAATTTTTTCTTGGGAAAGGCATAGCCTACTGAAATAGAACCATGAGATTTTTATCTTGATATTTAATGATAGAAGTATGCAGCTGTGAACCTAAATGTTTATTTTGGGATTTCAAATGCATGAAATTTCTTCTTTTCCTTTTAACTGCATCATCGGCAGTGGTTTTAACATTTCTCTCGAAGTGTATAATTCTAATGAAGAGAAATATTTTAAAAAGAGTGTTAGTACTGGAAAGTTAAAAATAACAGACCTTTGGGAATAAGGGTAAAAATACTTTTAAAAAATATTTAGAACTAGAAGAGTTTGCTTGTTGTAAGGGTTTTGGAACATTTTTTGTTGTTGTTCTAAGAGCAGATACATACTAATATCCTTGATTTTATATAAATTTAAATTTTACAAAGTCATTGCAGCTCAAATGCTTCATATCAGGTTTTAACACAGTGCCTGTTATAAAGAAGGTACTCAGTAAATATTTTCTTTTCATCTTCTTCCTCTTCCTCCTCCTTTTTGCTTTTCTTCCATCTTTTCCTTCTTTTCTCAGAAAGGCAATTATGAGAGTGTATTTTTATATGTAAAAAGATTTTTAAAAGATGAAAGTTCAGAAAATGTAGCTTTTCTAGAATTACTGGGAAAGCATGTTATTGTCCCAAGACATATAAACATATGTTTTTATCCCAGCAACTAGAATATATTAGTTTTTTTCCAAGCTAATACCTGCCATAATTGTATTGGGATTTACATCACATGTTTGAGTTGTTTGGTTTAGATTTATTCCAACAGTTCTATTTGCTACTATACCTGAACGAATGCTTGAAGATAGGTGAAAATTAAAATGGTGTGATATTTTCCCTGGATCAGAGTATGAAGAAAACTTAAGTACACACAGATTCTTCTGTTTAATGAAGATTCAGGGAAAAGGGACTAAATTTACCAAGTGCCTAGTCTGTATAGACATTTTGCTTTATAGCAATTGTCACATTGAATCCTCAAGATTATTTTTTTTTAAAAGAAAAGACTATTTTTAAAGCTCTTTTAGGTTCAGAGCAAAATTGAGAGGACAGTAGAGATTTCTCCTGTACTTTCTGTCCCTGCACATGCATAGACTCCTCCATCAACAACATGGTTCATCAGAGTGGTACGTTTGTTACAGCTGAACTTACAGTGACATCAAAGTTACCCAAAGTTCATAGTTTACATTAAGGCTTATGGTTGGTGTTGTACATTCCATGAATTTGGACAAGTGTATAATGTCCATTAGAGTATCATACAGAATATTTCCACTACCCTAAAGCTCTTCTGTGCTCCACTTATGTATATCTTCCCCTCCCCACCCTTGGAAACCACTGATATTTTTACTATCTCCACAGTTTTGCCTTTTTCAGAATGTTCTATAGTTAGAATCATATAGTATATGGTCGTTTCAAATTGGCTTCTTTCACTTTGTAATATGCATTTAAAGTTCTTCCATGTCTTTTCCTGGCTTAGAACATAGGTCATTTCTCTTTAGCACTAAATAATATTTCATTGCCTGGATGTACCACCGATTACCTACCCATTCCCCTACTGCGGCATCTTGGTTGCTTCCAAGTTTTGGCAAATATGAACACAGCCGCTATAAACAGCTTGCGCAGATTTTTGTGCACACGTACATTTTCAGGGTTTTTTTTTGGGGGGGGGGTGTAAATATTGAGGAGTATGATTTCTAGATTATATGATAAGGTTATGTTAAGTTTTGTAAGAAAATGCCAAACTGTCTTTCTAGCAATGTATGAGACTTCTGTTGCTCTACCTCGTCACCAGCATTTGGTGGGGTTAATGTTCTGGATTTTGGCCATTCTAGTCATGTAGTGGTATCTTATTGTTGTTTTAATTTGCATTTCCCTGATTGTATGTACTTGGAACATCCTTTCATATGCTTATTTGCCATCTGTATATCTTCTTTGGTGAGGTGTCTGTTAACTTATTTAGCCCATTTTAAAATTGAGTTGTTTGTGTTCTTATTGCTGAGTGTCAAAAATCTTTTGTATATGTTGGGTAATAGTCTTTTATCAGACGTGTCTTTTGTAAATATTTTCTCCTAGTGTGTGGCTTGTCTTCCCATTCTCTTGATGGTGTCTTTCCAGGGCTGAAGTTTCAATTTTGGTGAGTCTAGCTTTTTTTTTTTTTTTTTTTTTTTAATGGATCATGCCTTTGTTTCTGTATCTAAAGTTTCATTAGATACTCCTATGTTATTTTCTTGGAGTTTGATAGTTTTATATTTTATATTTAGGTCTGTGATCCATTTTGAATTGATTTTTGTGAAGCGTGAAAAGTCTGCGCCTCACTTCATTTTTTTTTTTGCATGTGGCTGTCCATTTGTTCCACCACCATTTATGCAAAAATTATCTTTGTTTCATTGTATTGCCTTTGCTCCTTTGCAAAGACCAGTTGACTATACTTATGTGGGTCCATTTCTGTACACTCTAGTCTCTTCCATTGGTCTATTTACCTATTCTTTTGCCTACATTACACTGTTTTGATTATTATAGCTTCCTGGAATGCAAATGTAATGTCTGGAGCTCTAGAAGCTCCCTTGGGCTATGAACTGAATTTTAATATGCAAGCCACATTTTGTAGAGCAAAAAGATAAAAGGAGCCTGTGTCCTCCCTAAAACTGGGAAGTTTTCATATTTCCCTGGAAAGCATATCCATAGATTTATTTTATATGAATGAAAAATAAACACATTAAGTCACTATTCTTGAGAATGTTATTTCTATCACAGAAACTCATACTCTCTGGTCCAAAGCACTATACGTCCTTAAAATTACTTATAAGCTGGGACTTTTTGCCGGGATTTTGACTGGGATTGCATTGAGTCTATAGATTCAGTGATAAATTTGGGAAGAACAGACATCTTAGCAATATCCTGACAATATTAAAAATGCTTATGATATTTTGAAGTGCACTCCATTCTCTATTATATAGAGATGTGAAAATAATACATAACATGGATAAAGTCTACCAGTCGGTCATTGTCAATGCTAAGACTCAAACTTTGATTTGTCTTATTCCAATGTCTTTTATACTAAATTCTCTTAACAACAACAAATAAAAAGGAAGAAAATTACAAAACAAAACATTTTGGGAACACCACTATATGCTAGGCCTTTTGAAAAAAATGCTTTATATATACATTTTCTCAATGCTTCCCAAACTTCATTCATCTACCATCAAAATTTTTGCCACCAGAACTAACATTTTGCCTATTTTTTAAAGGCAAAATAAAGCGAAAACAAAAACAAACAACCCTCAACAATGTTCATGGAAGTTGAGTATATAAAAACCTTCTCTAATGGTACAAATCACATCTATTATTAACACTTCTGAAGAGCTTTTCTGAATTTTGTTTTTGAAGGTTTGAAATATTCACAGGTATGCTCAAACACTATGCCTGTAATTTGTTCTATCTGCCTAAATTGGATTCTCATAGGCCTACCCATTCAACTCTAACTTACATAATAACTATCATACTTCATGTGTAAAACATGAACATTTTAAACATTGAAACATTTTAAAATAAAAATTATTATAAATATATAATTATTAAAATTGAAAAGATTCCCATAAAAACCCTCTCAAATATACGTGAGGTTAACTAAACATCTTAACTTACCCACGACTAGGGGATTTTCAGTGCTAAAATTGAGACAGTCCCAGATAGACCAGGATGGTGACCAACATGAATATAATATATTTGAGGAAACATGGCATTATCTCATCTAACACTCACTGGACCATTCATTTAGGTATAGTTCTCTCTCTTCTACAGATGAGAATCCAGGCACAGTGTATCTAGTGAAACAGCAGCTATTAAATCAAATATTGAAATACGTTCGGCTGGCTTTAAAATAGATTTTCTAAATATCACACTTCTCACCTAGCCCATTATCTTAGCAGGAAAATAATACTGACAAATAGTATGTCTAATTTAGGCTCTAGCAAGAAAAATTTGGGTCCTCTCACCACATCTCACACTTCTCTAAACTGTTTTAGGTAGGACACTCACAGGGAGTCTTGTATCAATTCAGTGACATGGTCTTCTGGGCCACCATAATGATGCCACCTTGTTTTCCTCCTTCCCTTTTGTTCCTTGTCTGTGCTGTCACAGCTGCCGGTTTCCTTTTTGGTCCCCTTCCTAAGCCACCACAGTCCCCTTCTATTTTACCCCTACTCGTGTGGTCCTCTTTCAACTGCTATGTGTTCTCTTTATCTTGCAGAGATTTTCGTGGGAAATGATTTTATTTTGTGTGAAAGCCTCTCATTCTGAGTACCTTATAAGAAAAGATGGGAAGGTCAGGACCAGACAATAAAATTAGCAAAAGTATTCATCTGGCTGTAGACTAAATATTTGTCTCCCTGCAAAATTTTATTTTGAAAGAAAGTTCGATGTGATGGTGTTAGGAGGTAGGGCCTTTGGGAGGTTCTTGAGTCATGAGATGGAGGCTTCATGAATGAGATTAGGGAATTTATAAGACCCCACAGAGCTACTTTGCCTGTTCTGCCCTGTGAGATTGTAATGAGAAAGCCCATCTGTAAACCCACTAGACACTGAATCTACCAGAGCCTTGATCTTGGACTTCCCACTCTAGAACTATGAGAAATAAATTTAGTTGTTTACAAGCCACCACTCTATGATATTTCTGTTATAGCAGGCTGAACAGAAAAATACGATCTATTTTCAAATCTTTCCTTCTGTTTCACCCAATGACCTTGAACAAAAGTGTATTTTCAACGTTCTTGCCTAAGGTAAATACCTTTCACTCCAAAATATTTCTTCACACACACAAACTTCTGGCAGATCTACTTTACTAGCTCTCCAGATTTTGCAAAGTCACATGGCTATTGAGAACTTGAAATGCTCCTAGTCCAGATTGAGATGTGCTGGCACTGTAAACGACACCTAGGATTTTGAACACGTAGTATGGAAAAAAAAAAGTAATATATCTCATTAAAATATTCTACATTGATTACATGATTAAATTATAATCTCCTGATAATGTTTAGTTAAACATAACATTAAATTTTCACTTGTTATTTTTTTAATGTGGCTTTGAAAAAGTTTAAGATGATATATATGACTCACATTTCTATTGGATAATTTGTTCTACAGTATTAGGGTACCCTCACATATCTGAGATTAGAGAACATATCCACTGGGAGACAGCTCATCCATCCCTCTTTTATTTATCCATCCCTCCACCCATCCATCTACCGAATCATCCATTCAACCATTTATTTAACGTACATTTGCTAGGTTTTATAGATACAATGATGGGAAAATAGACATGGTTATATTCTTCATGTATTATACAGTTTAATGAAGGAAAAATGCATTAACTAAATATTCTACCAGTAAATATATAAAGGTGTATGGGTTATGAAAGTCCTACAGAGGGAGTTAGGCTTAGGTTTGGGTGAGGGAGAAATGTCTCCCTAAGGGATTGGGCATTTGGCCTCATAGCCAAATAAACTAGGCCAGAGTATATGATGGAAAGAGAAGAAAGATGATACCGGATATTTCTTTCCATGGCCTTGGAGCAAGATGGCTTATGACACCAAAAGAGAACAAGAAGCATTCCTCAAGATGAGACTGGAGAGAGAGTACAGGTCAAACCAAAAAATCTTACGGAGACCAGAGGCTGAGGAGGAGAAAACATCAGCAATGGCTCTTGCAAAGTTGTATTGACACAATAGAAGGTGGTTTGTTAGGGTAAGGGGTTTTGTAAAAGTCATTTTTTGTTGTTGTTATATTATTTGCTTCTCATCTTTCACTTACAGATTTGGAAATATGGTAGCTTTTATGCCAGATCTATTTTTTTGTTTGTTTGTTTAGAGTTTAATTGCAAAACTCTTTTTCACATAAGGTTATTCTTACTCAGGTCAAAAAGAGCAAGGTCATGTCAGAGAGAACACTCTGGAAATTATATGTAGTCTCCCTAGTTCCTGCCTTGCCAGGCAGATTGCAGTCCAGCTGAAGGAACCAAACAACAACAGCAACAACAACAACAATGTTCTTAAGGGGGAGGAGAGATTAGTTTTTGATCATCCTTTTCCATCAGAGGATTTTTCTATCTGAGCTGCTTACCCAAATCTTGATGGATTGGGGGACATTTTTTTTTAGAAGGCAGATTCTTTCTTTCTTTGATCATCACTACATATTGGCATTGATTCTGAACATGATTATGGTAATACACGCAAAAACATAATTTGTTGTAAAAGTATAAAAGTATTTCTGGGGTCCTTAATAGTGAGGATCACAGTTTCCCATCCAAATGCTGCATTATTTTAGTCATATCCTTTTTTTTTTTTTTTTTTTTACTTAAATAGATGCGGGGAAAAAAACCAACCTCACAGTAAAACATACTAAAAGCAACTTTACATAGCTTTAAACTTTATCCACTTTAACTATAAATTATTCTTGGAAAAGATCTATAAATAACTGTGAAGCTGAAGAATGCATGGGAAATTAAATTTAATGCAGCATGCGCTGCTTCTTTCTGTGGTTTTCAAATAAACTGCTTTCTGTTTTGTATATTCAACAACACATGATTAACTGGTTTGGGATGTTACATAACAGAGGGGAGACTGATCTATTTTTTGATACTCTATGCTGAACATTATGCTCAAAGTATGTCTTAGCATATGTGATGCTGTGCTTTATAATAAGAAATATGTATTTGGTCTTCATCCTGTTTTTGGCACCGAGCTCCTAAAACCCTTGGAGTTTACTAAGTGATGAGAGTGATAAAAGGGTCTTGGTAATGAGGTGACTTTTGGACCTCACCTGAGGATGGGGGGTTGGTTGCCAGGAGAACCAGACTCATGATTAGAGTGTTGGACTTCCAGTCTCATCCCCAATCTACTTTTAGCAATCATAATTGTACTTATCCAACAGCCCAGAATGCAACGTCACTGTTATACATTCTTCCTATCAGCTAAAAGATCTCATCCAGCTATAAACTAGCTAACAGAGCCACATGTAATTCTTGATAATTAGTTACCTCCAAAAGTTATTCCTCCAAGGATTTCAAATGCCCAGTTATGCACAAATAAACTGCTATTAAAGTACTTTGCATCTCTTACCATATTGCCTATCCTGGGTGAGTATTTGATAGTTTACCATGTTAATTAGTAGAAAGGATGAAAAAACTTTTTCATTCAACCACTTTTTATTGACACTCTGCTCTGTGCAAGGCTAAAGGCTATACTAAATGCTAGAGAATAAAGAGACAAATGAAGCTTGATTTCTGCCTGGAGGGAATTTATAATCCCATACAAAGACAGCCCAGGCTCATTACAAAGGGAAAAAGCTGGGATTTGGAGGCAGGCCCGTTCCAAGTATTTCTCCACTCTATACTAACCAAATAACTTTGGGCATAAAGTTAGAGTTCTCTAAATATCATGATTTATAACCTCATGACTCTGTGTTCTTTTCCTATGACATGAGGATTATAATATCTTCTTTGCAAAGTTTTTGTCAATTAGAAAAAGCATTTAACATTTGTAGCTAGCAAAGTGCTGGGCACAAGGTAGGTGTCCAACACCTGCTGCTGCTGTCGATGGTAGTCATGTACATGAAAGCACCAGGAAAATTGTTTTAAATAGTGAGGAATATGGGACACTTATTCTCTGTGCAGAGCTTTGAAGGCTGAACAAGACATCAGCAAGTAAAGATTTAGGACATGATCATTCCTCGCTGAGCTACCTGATGAAACAAAAGAGCAGGATCAGAAAGTTCAAGACACGTGAGCAGGGGTAAATTCTCAAAAAAGCCTACTTCTTAGGGAAAATGAAAAGCTCCTTATGAAGCTGTTGTAACAGGCCAGGTGAGAGCTAAGAAGGACCCAGGACTTTGGCACATTTATCTTTTATGCTTAGACTTTTGGCCAGGTGTTTGTTTAAGCCTAGGTATAGTGTCTGAGATCTGGCTTTTCTAGGGTATGATACTCAACAGTGTGTCTTTGGCATTTCACCTTGTTTGTAAAATCAAAATGGCATTTGTCAAATGAAAATCTGTCTCTTTCTCCAGTTCCTTTGTAAAGCCTAAAGGTCTGCAAACTGAATTGTCTTAATTTGTCACTTTGCTAAGCTTCCATTGTCTTCAAAACAAAGCAAAACAAAACAAGCCATTTCAAGACATAGATTTGACTGGAACACTCCACCCACATTTATTACTTTAAAAAGAACTTTGCTAACACTTACATATTCTGATTTATTCTTTTCAGTTTTGGATTTTTACAGAGATATAGCTTGAGACTATTTACAATACCTAAACGCCCATCACATAGTAGTCCTATGTTTGGTGGCAATTAGGTAGAATATGTATTATATAAGAGAAGGTGATGTTACACGAATTTTATCAATTAAGATAATGCTGATTTTATATTTCATGAGTTAGAATCCATTTTTAAGACTCCAACTTTTTTCTTTTAAACTTTCACTGCATGCTTTTCTTCAAATTTCTAAGAAAAAAGTGAAAGCTTTAAGCAGTATGCGATGTTTAAGCCTATTTGTAATATGTATACTTTATTAAACATGTTGTTTTTCAATTTATTTTGTTTCTTTGTCTTTTCTATGTGCATAATTGGATTTCAATATGACAAATGTAGAGGGAGTTATTCTAATATTTCCTCAAAAATATACAGCTCTGTCTGGAAGTGTCCTTGAGAAACTTGGAAAGGTTTTTATGGACATTAAATATTGAAGACAGTAATTAACATAATAATAATGTTTATACTCAACCATAATGCTTTCACTTCTTTCAAAAAATCTTTTGGCCTGATGAATTCTCCTACAATATCTGATTTGCTTCTAATCTAAAAATAAAATCTTTCCCACAGCTAATAACCTTCTAGAGCTACAAAACAGAGCTAACCGCTCTTAATCTGCAAAGGAAATTTTAATTTAACAGCTTATTAAACAATGCACAAGAAAGTAATCATCAATTTGGAGCAGTTATCCAGGTAAATTATCACTTATTCCCCAGTGGGGTCAGCTAATCAAGTTGCTTCTTCAACACACTGATTCCTAGAAAATCTTTTGGAATTTTGTTAATGACATTGACATTCATGGCAAAAGAAGTATTGTGATTAAATAAACCTTTGAGCCAAGGTCAGCAGTTGATGATTCCCTGTTTTATTCCAATTTTTTTGGCTTAATTTATAAGAATTATATTGAAATGAATTATAACAGACCCCCAAATTGCATTCTGTCTCCCTGGGAATTCAGATCTGTTTGCATATCAACTGTTGACATTGCACATTTACTCCTTTTTTCCTCCCTCTGGATCCTTTAAGTGATTGCTGTAAATATCTCTTTGTGTCAAGGCTCTCAGATTTAGACCTCTAGGCAGAAGTCTTCTGTTTCTAAAGATTTTATTTTTAAGTCTCTCCACACCCCGTGAGGGGGTGGGGCTCAAACCCACAACCCTGAGTTTAAGAGTCACATGCTTTACTGACTGAGCCAGCCAGGTGCCCCTGTAGTCAGAAATCTTGTTTCAGCTCTGAACTAGTACGTCTAAATGTCATCCTGATATTTGAATGCTAAATTTCATAAAGTTCTTAAACTTAAAGTTAATTGTAACATGTCCAAACCAAATCTTCTTTGCCCTACTCCCAAGTACTCCAATTCCTATCCAAATCCACCTTTCCCAGTGAATGGCACTATGGGTTATTAGCCAAGTGAAAAAATGGACATCATCTTCTTCCCAATCCACATGCCCAACTCTGATACTAAGACTTTTACCAACTCTGATTAACTTTATCTCCAAACTATATATTTCTCTCTTCCTGACCACTATCCTAGTCCACACCATTATCACCTCCTGATTAGACCACCATCTGTGTTACAATTTGCACTGTTAGAAGGCCAACTTGACTTCTTCATCTTCCTCATTTCCATTCTTCTCATCACAACCAGAATGGTCAGTTAGGAACCTCTCTCTAATCACATCACCTCTCTCTACTAAAAATCCTTGAAAAGCTGCCCACTGTGCTTAGAATGAAGACCAAAATACTTAGCATGATTTGCAAAGCCCTGCAAAATTCGGGCTTTGCCTCCTCTCCAACTACATCTCATGTCACTGTGCCCATTATTCACTATTTTTCAGTCACACTGGCCTCTGCTAAGTTCTGCAACATGACAAGCTCTTTTCTGCCTCATGGCTCTTCCTTCTACTTACACATTTTTCCTCCTCTTACTTCATATCAGTGGTGCCTCAGATATCCATGGATGCCATCTCTTGTTCTAAAATAGATCTTCTTTCTTTTTCTTTCCCATGATTTCATCCTCTTTTCCTTCAAAGAAACAATATATTTAAAATTTACTATTTAACCATTACTTCTTTTCCTCCATGAAAGGGAGGAACATGGCTGATTTGTTTACAGCTATGTACCCAGCACCAAACAGCATGCCCAATACATAGAAGTACTCAGGAAATATTTTTACATGAATAAATGAATGAGTGAATATCCATATAATAAAAAAGGAAGTAAATTTTACTCTGAAATAAAGTGTGTTAGGAATACCACTTTTTTTTTTTTTTTTTTTTTTGTCTACTGAAATATCTAGCTTTATTTAGGGTTTTCTGTATTAATCAGGGATGGTGGTGGTGGTAATAATATGCAAGAAAAGTTAAATGAAAAATAACAATAAGAAATGAGAGTTATACTGGAAAGAATCTTAAGAGATAAGGGTCTAACAGTTTAGTGTTCTAAATTCAGGAAAAGCAACTTTGGAAGCAGAATGTCAAAAGTGGTTTGAGGGTAGTAACCTCATTTTCCTTTATTTTTTAAGATAATTATATAACACGATAGAGGTGCTAATTATTGCTACAATGACAATCATATAATACATAAGTGTAACAATATTAATAATATTAACATGTTGTATACCTTATGTTTATACAATGTTATATGTCAAATATATTTTAATTAAAAATGAGACAAAACAAATGGCCCCTTCTTAGACAAAGTAATCACAGTTGCTTGTATTGAGTAAAATCTATTGCTGAGATCTCAACTCTTACTCTGGAGTTAGGAAATTCAGACTCCTGTATTATTGAAGGAAGTAGTCTCCTGTCTCTAGAAAACACATAAGAATGTTTGAGGTTCATGTGGTACCTATAAAATAGAGCAAGTACCTTTATTGTCAGCTCTCAACTTAATTACAGATGTCTTTACTGCTGCACTGCCCCTTGCAGAGAGGCCACTCTGCTGCTCTCAGGCTAAGCCGGAGCAAAGGAATCTTGGCTGACACTGTGAGCCTTCATGACTAGGGTCCCACCTTTTCATGGACTTCCAGCAATTTCCCTTTGAAAATTTGTCATTTCCTAGGGGCATGTGCTGGATTATTCTCTTTCTCTTTGTCATCCTATTCTGAGCTTTAGACTTTGGCTAATTAAGATTTGGGTCCAAATTTCCTTTTTTTTTTTTTAATACTTAAATTAGAAAACTCTGGTACAGAACATTATCAGTGAACAGCCTTCATTCTAGAGGGAGAGTTCAGAGAGGGGATATCGGCAGTCAACTTCCCAAGGCCAACCTTGTCATGCAGTGATCTATGGGCCAAACCACCCTTCGAGCTGTGTATATATCCACTGAAAAGTGTCTATGAGTGCATTTCTCACCACTATAATCAGAAAACACTAGAGATCAACACCCCGAATGTGATAACTTCTGTAGTTTTAAAAAACAGAGCCCAGAAAAGCTCCAGAAATAATATCCATAGCACAATGTGTAACAATACCTGGATGGGGTTTGTTATTTTATGATTTTACAAAGACGACAAATCATTATTGCAAATAATAATGGACCCAACTATATGGAATTGAGGTTATTGACATTTTTCTACATTGTTAATAGAAACATAAATGTTTATAGTCTACCACAAATAATATATGGTGGAGATCTGATACAACCTTTTTTTTTTTTTAAATTTTTTAATGTTCATTTATTTTTGAGAGAGACAGAGCACAAGCAGGGGAGGGGTCTCAGAGAGAGAGGGAAGACACAGAATCTGAAGCAGGCTCCAGGCTCCCAGCTGTCAGCACAGAGTCCTGATGCAGAGCTTGAACTCGCGAACCATGTGATCATGACCTGAGCCGAAGTCAAACTCTCAACCAGCTGAGCCACCTGACACAACCTTCTATTCCAAGTCCACCAAGGATTTTGTGGACACTTGTAGTTTGCATAAAGGAATTCTCTCATGCATGCTCTCCAAATTCTATAGACCCTATTCATTGTTCCCCCATGCTATAATGTATTTAAATTATTTCTTTACATCAAGATCCTTAAAATGCATTGAAATTTTTATTTTTATTAAAAAACAATTTTGGGCTGCTTTTTTAATGTAGTGTTTTCTCTTTTATTTTTTTATTTTTTAAAATTCAAGTTAGTTAACATACAGTATAGTACTGGTTTCAGGAGTAGAACCCAGTGATTCATCACTTACATATAACATCTAGTGTTCATCCCAACAAGTGCTCTCCTTAATGTCCATCACCCATTTAGCCCATTCCCCCTATAGCAACCCTCAGTCTGTTCTCTATATTTAAGAGTCTCTTATGGTTTACCTCCCTCTCTCTTTTTATCTTATTTTTCCTTCCCTTCCCCTATGTTCATTTGCTATGTTTCCTAAATTTCACATATGAGTGAAATCATATAATATTTGTCTTTCTCTTACTGACTTATTTTGCTTAGTATTATACACTAGCCCCATCCATGGTGTTGCAAGTGGCAAGATTTCTTCTTTTTGATCACCAAATAGTATTCCATTGTATATTTATACCACATATTCTTTATTCATCAATCAATGGACATTTGAGCTCTTTCCATAATTTGGCTATTGTTGATAGCACTGCTATAAATGTTGGGGTGCATGTGTCCACTTGAGCCAGCATTTTTGTATACTTTAGATAAATACCTGGTAGTGCAATTGCTGGGTCATAGGGTAGTTTTATTTTTAATTTTTTGAGGAACCTCCATGCTATTTCCAAAGTGGCTGCACCAGTTTGCATTCTCACCAACAGTGCAAAAGTGTTCCCCTTTCTCTGCATCCTCGCCTACATCTATTGTTTCCTGAGTTGTTGATTTTAGCCATTCTGACAGGAGTGAGGTGTTATCTCATTGTCGTTATAATTTGTATGCCTCTGATGATGAGTAGTGTTGATCATCTTTTCATGTGTCTGTTAGCCATCTGGATGTCTTCCTTGGAAAAAAAAAGTCTATGTCTTCTGCCCATTTCTTCACTGTATTATTTGTCTTATGGGTGTTGAGTTTGGCAAATTCTTTATAGATTTTGGGTACTAACCCTTTATCTGGTATGTCAGGTACAAATATCTTTTCCCATTCCACCGGTTTCCCTTTAGTTTTGTTGAATGTTTCCTTTGCTGTGCAGAATATTTTTATCTTGATGAGCTAGCATAAAAATTGACAAAGAGGAAATCAAACTTTCAGTCTTCATAGATGACATGATACTCTACATGGAAAACCTGAAATGCTCCACCAAAAAAAGGCTAGAGCTGATACATAAATTGTACAGAAATTCTGATACATAAATTCTGATACATAAAATGTACAGAAATCAGTTGCATTTCTATAGACCAATAATGAACCATCAGAAAGAGAAATCAAGAATCAATCACATTTACAGTTGCACCAAAACCCATAAAATACCTAACCAAAGAGGTAAAAGATCTGTATGCTGAAAACTATAGAAAACTTATGAAGGAAATTAAAAAATACCCAAAGAAATGGAAAAACATACCATTCTCATGGATTTGGAGAACAAATATTGTTAAAATGTCTATACAAACCAAAGCAATCTACACATTCAATGCAATCCCCATCAAAATAGCACCAGCATTCACATAGCTAGAGCAAACAATCCTAAAATTTGTATGGAACCAGAAAAGACCCTGAATAGCCAAAGTAATGTTGAAAAAGAAAACCAAAGTTGGAGGCATCACAATTCTGGACTTTTAAGCTGTATTACAAAGCTATAAAATCATTAAGACAGAATGGTACTGGCACAAAAATAGACACATAGATCAGTGGAATAGACTAGAGAACCCAGAAATAGACCCACAAATGAATGCCCAACTAATCTTTGAGAAAGCAGGAAGGAGTATCCAATGGAAAAAAGTCAGTTTCTTCAGGAGATAATTCTGGGAAAACTGGACCACTTTCTTACACCATGCACAAAAATAAATTCAAAATGGATGAAAGACCTAAATGTGAGACAGGAAATCATCAAAATCCTAGAGGGAAAAACAGGCAACAATCTCGTTGACCTCAACCATAGGAACTTCTTACTAGACATGTCTCCAGAGGCAAGAGAAACAAAAGCAAAAATGAACTATTGGGGCATTACAATTGTTAATAAGAGGACTCATCAACTGGTTGTTTCATTTTTTTCCTACAAAATACATTTCTTTCTTTTTTTTTAATTTTTATTTTTTCAATTTTATTTTTATTTTTTAAAATTTACATCCAAATTAGCATATAGTGCAACAATGATTTCAGGAGTAGATTCCTTAATGCCCCTTACTCATTTAGCCCATTCCCCCTCCCACAACCCCTCCAGCAACCCTCAGTTTGTTCTCCATGTTTCAAAATACATTTCTGTTTTAGAATACTTGAAAAATACTAATATATAAGAAGAAAAAATTAAATAATCCTACAATAACAATAACCAAATGTCATCAAATCCTTATTATAACTGCCTACTATACTCAAGTCTTCAAAATGCTTCCTGTCAATTACCTATTAGCCAGGAATGACCTTGTCATCTGCATATGTGGAGCTTTACTGATTTCTCACCCAAACTTAGCACCCTATGACTACTGCCTCTGTTTTTACAGATCCTGAGGTAGTATGTTGTATTCTATCACAACTCCTTTTGGAAGAAAAACTAACTTTCAGTTTAATCCCCAACAAAATGATTTCTGCTGGAGAATATCAAAGATGTCTTTGTACTTCATGGTTGATATTATTAAATGCTGCTTCTGACTACAATAACTATCTTTTTAACCATTTTATGTCCATTCTCATGTATACTGACACTTAAAGTACAGAATGACATTCCTAATAAAATAGAAGCAATTTTGTATACCAGCATGCATAGTAAGTGGCTAAAAGCTCTGGTTATATAACTCTGAGTGTTTCTGATACTGCCATCTACTTCCGGCCCCAAATGTCACGCACATGTAAGATGAGTGAGAAACACATCTCTGTTGTTTAAGACACAGAGATATGAGGGATTTTTATTATTGCATCGTAACTCAGATTTTCCTAATTGTTACAACTACCCTACCGTTGCAATCTTCAAGTGCATAAGTACAGAGTGCCAAATCCCAGGAGATAGCTGCTGCTAGCTTTATCTTTCCTTATCTGATGAGATCATCTGACATTTTCAAGTCTGCCTGCCAATGTTAACTTGCTAACACTGAACTTGACATAGCAACTGCCTACTCACCCTTAGCTCTTTGGACACAACAAAAAATAAAATGCCCTGAAACCTGATCTATCCCAGTGGCACACTTCCCTCTAAGGGTTGGCACGAAGACTCTGGGAGGGAAGGGCTAGGATAGGACTAGGATCCCCCCTGGCACACCTGGCTTTTATTCAATCAAAAGGGAGAAAATACATGCATATTCAATGACACAAAGTACAAACCATCAAAGGATGAAAATGTTACATAAAATCACTTACATAAAAGTATAGTTGCAACACTTTATCTGGAAATGAATAAATCAAATTATAAGTTGGAAGGAAATAACAGGTTTATTTTCAGTGCAGAATCTTAGTGAAGCTAAAATATATTTTATTTTTTCAAACATTATGACAGCAGAAACTCTATTATGATTTGTTGGATATTTAGGAGAGCTATGTAGAGCCCAATGTGGAATTTAAAACTGTATAATACATTTTCCCTAGATAGACCATTGAAAAAAATTCTCATGATTCATAAATAACTAAAAACTTTATTTTTCCTATAAATATTGTTTTCCTAAAAACCTACCAGATGCCCAGAATTTTATGTATAGTCTTTGAAATAAAAACTTGTGTGCTGACAGTACAATCCAAGATCTGAATACTTGTGGTGAAACGTGACCAGATACTCATATCTTGGTATACCAAATACATTTTTAACATTGAGATATCTTAAAGCCTTAGTTGAAAGCATATGCATTTAGAAGTTACTGTGAAAATTCATTTTGATGCAGTTTTAATCTTACTGAACAGTTTATGGTGTGATTTCCAGGGCTGTTATTCTAAATATTACAACTTTCTGAATTTGTTATGAAAAACAAATGCACTGCTTTTAACTTTCATCAGCCTTTAAGATAGAGAAACTGTCATTCTGGTCTGTCTGTGTGGCTTTTGCTCAGAGAGTCTGTAAAATGTTTTCATAAATTGATCATCTTTTAATACATGTTTATTCATTGGGTTGCAGTGGCTATATTTTTGCAAAATTCTTTCTGAATTTCTTAAGGACTTTAAACTGTGTCTACATTTTTCTGTCATTTTCTTTTAGTGTCCATGGACTTCTCAAACATTTCTCTCAGCAAGATCTGCAAGTTATCCTTCAAAAAATAAAACAGAGTTAAAATAACACTGCTCCAGAGACGCCGATCCAATCTTTTAGTTTGGTAGCTTTAACCTTTTATGTCCTTTCATACCCTTTGTAGCAAAATTTAATGCAGCAGGATTTCCACAAGGTCTACTTATATTTTGCAGATAATGATGCAGATGTGTGTTTGAATATGTTCTGAAGGCAGATTTTCTAACATGTATTTATATAATGTCCCATAGTCTGTCTTTAGGGGACTAAGAAATGAAACTACACCATTCCAGGATATAACTATTTGTAAGCAAATATATTATAAAATTGATGTTTTACAATCCAACCTCTTATAACAGCTAAGCAGTAATAAAACCACTGTGCTTATTCAGCAAAGAATAAGTAACCTGGCATGTATTTAGAAATCTTCAAGGAGGCTGTGATTGGATGATGTTACCGCAATCCCAATAGAGACAATTCAAGGGTCATTACAACTATTTACACAAATTTCTCTCAATATGAGACTTTTTTAACATGCCTTTGTTGTGCCATTGTTCTTAAGGAGAAAACTACTTACAGTATATTTACACTTTTACAGACATTAAAAATCAATTAGTTGATCGTACCTAGGTTGACACATTGCAACCTAATAACTTATTAGGGATTTGTTAAACGTGACAAAATGGTTTAGATTTGTTTATTTATTCTGGGGGCTGGTTGTTTTTCATTTCACTTTTTGAAAAAGGTTATTTATTTATTTTGGGAGAGAGAGTACCAACAGGGGAGGGACAGAGAGGGAGAGAGAGAATCCCAAGCAGCATGGAGCCTGACTTGGAGCTCGAAATCATGGACTGTGAGATTATGAGAGCTGAAACCAGGAGCCGGACAATTAACTGACTAAGCCACCTAGGCGCCCCTTAATTTCACTTTTAATAAAATTGGCATAAAGAATAAATTGTCAATGAGGCTGGGTTTCTTTTTTTTTTTTTTTCCTATTTCACACAGCAGTATAATTAAAGACAAAATTGTCTAGCTTCTGTTTTGTAGAACTATCAAGCATTAGCTTTTAAATTAAGCTAAACACGATTAGCTCCCTCATGTGAGCATTGTACAAAAGTCAAGAAATTGGGGTTCTGGCCTTGATTCTGTCACAAGCATCTCACCCAATCTGTTTGAGGCTATTTGAATATCTACAAAAGGGTTGGCTGAGTCAAGGGCTGTGAGCTTCGCTCCAGGTTTGTGTCCTTTATTTAGTCCATAATATAGCTTTCTTTTTTAGCACATATCAGTTCTTAATATTCTTAAACATAAGATTTGTTTTATTTGGTAATGTTGGTTTCTTAAAAAATCCAACAATTTTAATTCTAGATGTATGCATTTAAATCTAAGCATGGTAAGACATTATACACCGTAATTATTGCACTCAAGCCTTCTTTGTTTATCCATGTGCCTGTCGTTAGCCTGTCTGCCTTAGATCCCTGCTCCTTTCTCCTCCTGCTCTGATCTATATTTCAGAAGTTGAACATGGAAATCTGTGTTTTCAGGCTTCCTTGTGACAGCAACTATTGAGGATAAGATGCCCATACCTTCCTTCAAGAGAGAACTTGCCACAGGAAGTTTGGGAAGCTGAGAGCATCCAGCTGAGGTGTCTTCAGGGTGTGCTTCCATCTAGGAGTCTTTTCTGAAGCTCTGTGATGGTCTGAGGCCTTTACTACCCAATGCTCTGATCTGCCTCATGTTAGCCTCCTGTTAGTATTGGATCTGAAGGCTTTCTCTGCTACTGCTCTGCCTTTTCCCCTTTATCTTTCATAGGTGTTAGCTCCAATCAATCTCTTGCACATCTAAATCCATCTTGACATTTACTTCCCAGAGGACATAAACTTATGCATTTGTCGATTACTTCTGATTCCATTCAGCCAATGGGATAGACTGGAGAACAATGAGAGGGAGGACGAAAGAGAGAAGAGGCATACATGTCCCCATCTCTCTACCGCAGCAGGCATCCCAGGTGTGGCTGCACCTCCTCCCTGGCACCAGCTCCTGCCACATGGGAATTGCATGGGTCTCAATTCCTGTTAAACGAACTGGCTTCTAGGCTCCAGTAATACCACCTGTTCCCATCAGCTTCAGGGCTAATAGTAGCTTTCTGATGTTTTTAACATTATGGTGGCCTTACAATTCTTTATCCCTGAAATAACCACCTGGTAAAAAGTAGTTACCAAGCACTATCTTTTGCAGAATAGTTTGGTATCTTCCTGTTGCCTGCCTGAGATCTGGGTCACTGAGGGAATTATTAGTTCTTAGCTCTCTAAAGTTTCCTTTCAAACTGCTTCCTGAAATTGGCTTGTTTTTTTTTTTTTTCTTTTTCTTGTTTTTTTTTTTTTTTTTTTTTTTTTTGAGGCCTGCATCCTTGATCTTCTGGTAACAGATTACCTCCCTCTTTTGTTAAAGAAGGTGTTCTTTCTCTCCCTAGTAGTGCCCCAAATTGAAGCATGTCCCCCCCCTTCCTCTCCAGCAGTGATGTTTAGGAATGAGAAACGCAGTATCAGCCAATCAGCATCCTTTTCCTGGAATTACTAGGGATGCTGGGAAGAGAGGAATCTCTTTTTGAACTTGTGGCCATTAAAGACTCTGCAACTCTGTGCCTGCTGGGGGCCACTTTATGGAAGAAGCCTGTCTGTGAGTGGGGCCAACATCAAAGGAGACCAACGTAAAAGAGACCTCATAATATTTTTAAAAGCTCTTGAATAAATGTGGGAAGACAGCACTGTTATGCAAAGCACAACCCAACTCAAAAAACTATCAAACTGTAAAGCCTGTCTTATCCAGCTTCCTGAAAGGGAGTTTACAATAGAGAGGCACTATGGTAGGAGGGAGAGGTTATCGGAGATAAAGTTGATTTGGGGTCACAGGCACAGAAAAGGAGGGTATATCTGGGCATCTCGATAGTTGCTGAAAAGTAAGGGAACTTTGAAAACACAACACTCGTAGAAGTTGAATTATCTCCACATTTTCATTTCTGAGTCTCTGGCCCTTTCTGCCACTTATGATGTCTGCAACATCCGTTCTTTTTATTGCATTGTGGCAAATCCCTAACTTTTTGAAGTCTGAGGTCTTTACTTTTGCTACCACCAGTGCTGACATCTGTGACTAATCTCTGTGGCTGCCTTGGAATTTTTTAGACCAGGTGCCATAAATTAGAGAAAAGGAGCTTGCTGAAGATTAAACTGTTTATTCATAAAACAGTAACTTTTTTTGTGGTAGGAAATAAAACAGCCTTTAAATACCTATGATTGAATTGTTGAAAATAACAGCTAAACAATCATCCATGTTTTCCTTAATTTTTAAATGAGTTTCTTTAGTATATATTTTCTCTAATGTTGTAGTTATATGGATTAATCCTGTTGAATAACTTATTCCATGCCATGAGTGGCTAGATAGGTTTCTGATGGGATCTCAGCATCAGCTAGGACTTAAGATCAGTTTTTTTTTGTTGTTTTTGTTTTGTTTTGTTTTGTTTTACTAGGTTATATAAGCTTTACTTAGGCTAAGAACATTTTCTTTTATCTGCTCTCAGCTTCTGAGTCAGAGTAACTGGGCTGGCCACTCACTCTGACCCTGCTTTAAGTTTCTGCAGAAATCAGGGCACCTGGATGACTCAGTTGGTTAGGCGTCCACCTTCGGCTTGGGTCATGATCTCACAGTTTGTGGGTTTGAGCCCCTAATCGGGTTCTGTGTTGACAGCTCAGAGCCTGGAACCTGCTTCAGATTCTGTGTCTCCCTCCATCTCTGCTTCTCCCCTGCTTGTGTTCTCTCTCCCTTTCTCTCTCTGTTTCTCAAAAATAAGGAAACATTTTTTTTTTTTTATATTTCTGCAGAAATCTCTCACGGATTGCTATCCTGTCGTAGCCTTGGTCAGAACACTTAACATTTCTCTGTGACCTCTTCTTTGGTGTATTCTCAGTGCCAGAACAATACTGCCCTCAGTGTAGGTGCCCAAAACTTGCCTGAAGAAGTATAGAATTTGGTCATGAGAATATCATTGAATAAATGCATTCCTCAAAGGTTTTACTCAAACAAAATTAAAAACCCAGAATTACTTCTTGTTTTCTCTATCCCTTTGGGTAAGTTACATCTCTTAACTTACTTTTCTCATCATATCATCTTCCTTAATAGGGTCCTGGAGATCAAATAGAATTAGGTAAAATAGCAAGCATGATATTGCCGTCTAGTAAGTCCTCAATGGTTACCATACTGAATATCTTTTGTAGCACTGTACAGATATCAAAACCTAAAAAGCTAAAATGTTCCTGCTGACATTTTTTGTATCAAATGAGATCTTTAGTCACTCTCTCAGAGTTGTTATTCCACTGCGGAATTCAATTGTACCAGAAGGACTGAGAACAAAAATCTCTCTCAAGCCCAATCATTTCTAAACAAAAGTGATAATACAACTTAGCAGCCTATGAGAGGATGGTAGGGGGAAAAGCAGCTGATAAATGCCTTGGCTATAGTGTCCAAACACAGAAAGTAGGATTTGCTGTGCCCATGTAAGAACACACAGGGGGCAACCAGATCATACCATTTCCCATGTTTCACATGAGGTCGCAATAAACCTTCCACGTCCATGAGGTATTATAACAACACGTCAAAGCAGTTTTAGATTTAATGGCAGAATGCACATTCTAGTGCAAGGGAGATAAACTTTGAGCTGGGCAGAAAGGAATGTCCTTTCTAGTTGAGAAGAAACAGGAGGCGCCAAAACCTCAACTGTTGTCAGAGCAAAGTAAAACAGTACCCAGATGTTTGGGGATTCCTTTGGCACTGAATTGTAACGGGGTATAGGCAACTGATGCCAGACACGTCTTGTTATAATTGTGCCAGCCAGAGGAAAATCTAGCATCCTTTTAGGTTTGTTCTTTAATAAAATCAGCCCACCTTTTCCAGCTTACTTTTTGCAACTTTGAGATTGATTAGTATCTCCTAGATCAGCTTGACAGCAGGGAAAAAAAATGAAAAGATAAAGTATAAAAGTTACATAAATTTGTCCAGCAACTGAAACATCATAGCTGAACTATGTAATTTTTATGAGAGTATGAAGTATTAAGCCCGTTTGTTGCAAAAGTCATTTTGTGTTTTCCTGTTGCTTCTTCATGCCTACCCCCCTGCAAACAATCCTTTCTCCAATCGCAACTCCCTCTTGTTATACCTAAACTTAGAATCAGGTTCCCCTCCCCTCCTCCTCTCCCTCCTCTCTATCTTCCTCCTTTCTACAAACATTTATAGAGCACTATATAGTTGGGACTCCACTAACAGCTTTTGATAAATTATCTCATGTTCTTCATGATAATCTTAGTAGGTAGATAATATTATTATATTTCCCCATTGAATAAGAAACAGCTACTAGAAAGTAAGACTTAGAGAAGGGAAAAGTTTGTTCAAGGCCACACAAGTGGGAGAGGAAGAGCTGAACTGGACTGAGGTTCATTCTCACGTTATCTCCGGATTCTGTGTTCTTAAACTCTGAGCAATGCTATCTCTCAGTTGTGTGGAAAGAGCACCAAAATAGCGAGATAAATATTTTTATGTGTATATATGTGTGTAAAAGGTATGAGTAGTCTCATTAATCTCAGAAGACTGCATCATACATTTTGCCAAATATGCGTTTTCACAGCAAGTTGGAGGATGGTTGAGCATTTTAATATGAAAAGTTGCAACCTTACCTTTCAAAAACAGCTCGCTGCAAGACAGTTTGATTTGAGGTAACATGCCTTAGTTTTCTCCATTTGATTCGCAAAATGTTACTCTCTGATGGTGTTATAGGTTTCTAGGCAAGTACCAAAGTGACGAAGTATGCAGAGAGCTTTAATATGTAATTAAGAATAACTTCAGGAGGGCTGGAAGGTACTCTTCTTTGCTGTATGTTTACCACTTGCATTGCAAGAATAGATTTGGCATTGCTTAGCAAAAGACTCTTTTGTTTTGTCTGCTAATGCCTATGTTCTCAGTATTGTTTGAAAGAGTTTACCTTAGCGCAGAAAAAAATCATGCACTGAAATTTTTATTAAACCAACATACCAATGAAACTCAGATGTTTAAACAGACTGTCCAGACATGAAATAAACATAAGTAATCTTTCATTTCTCATTTATCCACCAATGTTTCAGATTATACGAGATGAATATATATATGAAAACATAGATATTACCTTGGAAAATTTTAACTACCTTTTGGACTGGTGACAACAAAATTATGCACTGTAACCTTGTCATTACAATTTTAAGTGGCATTAAATACTGTTTTATGGATCTTAATCTATATAGCTCAGGGGAAGTAGAATCATCTGGACTCTTCCATGGTAGGAAGATATTGTAGGCACTGCTCCATTTCTTTATTGATAATACTGTCTGGTGCACATTTCAAAAGACTTACTTGAGGCTTTGCCCTGTTAGAGGCAAGTTCCAACAACTCCAGTTATATAAATGATGCCACAATTATATAATGTTCTTTTATTTTTCAACAAAGCAGAACAACTTTATACTACAGATTAATTCTCTAGGAAAATTTGAAATTGCACAGAGATTAAAAACTATTTAAAACTAGAACCTCAAAAAGGATTGCAGGAATGTGCAAAATAATAAAAGAAGTCTTTCTACTTACATGGTAATTGGTTCTGGTGTTTGAATGATGTGTTAATACTATAAACTATACTTTAATATGGACTTAATGCCACAGATATGCATATACGTGTATCAGTAGCTTCCTTCTTAATGAGGTACCAGTACATATATCTTAACACGTCTATCTCTCTGGTCCCAATTCTCTATTCCATTGGCACATAAAATTCTTAATTTGTCCAAATGAGTCAGTGGATCTGGGAATTTATATGAGTAAAGGTATGTGCAAGTTGCTCTGGGGGAAAAAGTCAGTTTCCTATAAAAGTCAGTAATTTCCAGAACAAATTACACTGAATATGCACAGTACTGTGGAAAGAAGCTCCATAGTTAGACACACATTGGTTCCACTACCCCTTTTACCAATTATTAGCTAGATTACCTTGAGCCTCAGTTCCTCATTTAAAATGGGGATGATTGTAATCTGTGAAACAGGAGTGATATGAAGATGCATGTGAAATGAAGTGAAAATTAAAGCAGGTCCAAAGATAATATCAGCTTCTGTTGCTGCTGCTGCTGATAAAGCCTATTATTATGAACAATGTACCAGGCACTGTATCAAGTGTATTACATATGCCCTTTTAAATCTCTCAACAACCCCATTTATACAATACACTGTTCTCCATCTACAAAAGGCAAATGATCCTTGGGGAAATTAAAAAATATATATATTAACCAAAGTATCACCACTAATAAGTGGTAACTTGGGATTTTGTAGCCAGATCTTAATGACACCAAAACTTGGGATCTTTATGCTTCTATGAAACCTCCAGTATAGTACCTGGGCAAGAGTGTACACTCAATAAGAGTAGATACTTCTGTGTGTGTGTGTATTTTCCTAGAAGTAAAGATTTTTTTCTCTGTTGGTTATCTCATAGTAACTAGATTTTTAGATTCAAATGTCTTCACATTGCTAGGTGACCCACACTAAAGTCATTGCTTCTTATTTTTGTTATCCTAAATTCCTAAATATTCTTCAAATATTTCTTCAAGTATTTTTTATGTAAAGAAATTGACAGAGTTATCACAGTACTTCAATTTTTCAATTAATAATGAATATAGAGAAGCAATAATGAGAATCTGGTCTCAATGCCACTGGGAATCTTAGTGTTTCTAAGCTTCATTCCAATGCTAATACTTGTATTTAAATCTCTCTGGGATGGCTGTGTGGCTCAGTTGGTTGAGTGACTGACTCTTGATTTCAGCTCAGGTCATGATCTCATAGTCATGAGATCGAGCTCCCTGTCAGGCTCTGTGCTGAGCATGGAGCCTGCTTGAGATTCTCTCTCTTTCCCTCTATCCCTCTCCCCTGCTCTTTCTCTGAAACATAAATAAAAAAAACTTTTTAAGCTCTTTAAATTTATTGTTACTTTTAACAAGATGTTTGAAAAGCTATAAGAGAAAAAAGACAAAAATATGGGAGAGTTTTTGTCAATTTTTTTTCAAAACCTTGAGCTATAATAATTTAGTAAATAAATGTTTTAGCATAAAACTCAGTAGTTTGTTTTTCCTCCCACAAAAAATACAATTAACAAATATTTTAAAAACAGTAATTGAAAGGAGTGCCAAATTGTTTGCCTGTCTGGAGCACCCTCCTGTCTCAGTACACATGTGAAAATTCCCATTGGAACAGCCAATCAGTTTTCTGTGTCTGTGGTGCTCAGAGAAGTCAAGACCAGACAGGAAACTTTGAAAGTCATTGATGTAGAGATGAAAATTTAAGCCATGGGAATTGGTGGAGTTATATAAATCAGAGTACAGATTAGGAAATAAATGATGTTTGAAACAGCTTTGTGCAACTCCAGTATCTTATGTTCAAGGAAATGAGAATGAAATTGACTAAGAAGTGGGAAGACAGGTAGGAGGGATTTCCCAGATGATTATTAAGGAAGAGCGTATTTTAGAAACAAAGGAGTGGCCAAATGAATGCTACTAAGTAGTCAAGTAAGATGGGGACAAAATGCTACTAGATTTAGCACTAGGTAGATAATCGGATAAGGAGTCCTTATGTTCCAGTTTGCCCTGAAGCGTCCTAATTGAAGCCTGCTGTCCCAGTGAATGTGTTTCAGTGATGTGGCCTTCCTAGTCATTGGTAACTAGCAATGGTCATTTCAGTAGAATGATAGGAGCAGAAGTCAAACTTGAATGGATTAAGGAATGTGTAGGAGGTGAGAAAATAGAGACCTTAAGGGTAGATAATTTCTTGAAAGAAGTGTGACTATAAAAGAAAGTAAGGACCATGAATGGAATGAAATATGAGGTCAAAGCATTTTTTTTTAAGGTGGGAGAGACTGGAATATGTCTCCTGGGGATATCTGGCAGGGCAAGAGAGATTGAAGAGATAAAAATGAGAAGGTATAATTAAAGGGGCGAGTCTTCTGAAAAGGTGGCAGAGGGTAGAATCTAGAACACAGGAGGCATTGGGCCGTAAAGGGGAGAAGGGGCACCTTAACAACTGCAACCACAAGGGTAGAGGGTATAGGAGCACAATTGCTAGTAGATGTGGATGTTTGCAATGGAAAGTTAAGGTCATTTTAATCTGTTGATGTATTTTCTCTGAAGGAGGTGAGAATATTTGCTGAGAATGAGGGGGTGAGGTGAAGGGGTTATGGCCTGTGGAGAGTAGAGAAGGTGTGAAAAGCTAATGTGTTTGCAGTGTGGTAGCAAGAGTTGAATAAAATCCTGCAATAGAATTGCTTGACAGTATTCAGGGCATGATTGACGTACATGACCATTACTTTATAATGATACCCTTTGTGCAGTTTGCTCCAGGGCACCCAGTTGTCTGGTGTCCAGCGCAGATAGGGCAGGTATATCATTTCAGATAGAAATAAAGCTAAGGCTTTGCCAGATAGATGTAATTAAAGGAGAGAGGAACAAAGAAGACATGAGAATTGGTGATACTATGAAATGAGAAACACTGAAACCCAAATTTCGTGGGGGATAAATGAATCCAGGAGAAGGGGTTTATAGATAGGGAGAAAATACAGAAGACAATAGCTCTCCACAATTAAGGTTATGGTAGAAAGAGATGGACCAGCAAGCTGAAAAGATTGGTGATCTTGGTCAGAATCTGAGGTGTTTGAATCAGTGATTTTGAAAGTAAAAGTAGAACAGTTATCAGCGAAAACATCTATCTACATACTCTCTTAGGATATATGCTTAGTGGACACCCACTTTCTAATCTCTATCCTAGGTTTAAGAAACTCAAGAAGGAAAATCACTTAAAATATACACATGAAAATTTTGCTTTCAACGTTTACCTGTAATTCAAGAACTTTAAAAAAATTTTTTTTTAACGTTTATTATTTATTTTTGAGACAGAGAGAGACAGAGCATGAACAGGGGAGGGGCAGAGAGAGAGGGAGACACAGAATCCGAAGCAGGCTCCAGGCTCTGAGCAGTCAGCACAGAGCCCGATGCGGGGCTCGAACTCACGGACCGTGAGATCATGACCTGAGCGAAGTCGGACGCTTAACCGACCGAGCCACCCAGGCGCCCCCAAGAACTTTGAAGTAGTGTATTTTCTTCAGAAATATTTTTTACTCAATTTTACTAAAATATATATGATATATAACAATTTGTAAGTTTGAAGTGTACAACATGATTTTATACATGTATATTTTGTGAAATGATTTCCACGATCTGAAAGTTAACATATCCATCAGCTCACACAATTACTGTTTGTGTGTGGGTGGTGAGAACATTTAAGATGTACTCTCATAACATTAACAGGCATACAACGCAGTATTGTTAGCTATAATCACTGTGCTGTACATTAAATTACCAGAACTTACTCATCTTATAACTGGAAGTTTGTACCCTTTGATCAACAACTCCTCCACCCCTGGTAAGCACCACTTTACCCTGTTTCTAGGAGTTTGGCTTTCTTAGATTCCACATATAAGTGAGATCATACCATATGTCTTTCTTTGTCTGACTTGTTTCACTTGGCATAATACCCTCAAGATTCATCCATTTTTCACAAATGTCAATAATTCCTTCTTTCTCATGACTGAATAATATCCCACTTTAAGTGTATATCACATATTCTATATCCATTCATCTATCAGTGGACACTTAGGCGGTTTCCATGTTTTGGCTATTGTGAATAATGCTGAAATGAACATGGAGGTACAGCTATCTCTTCAAGATAGTGATTTCATTTCCTTCAGGAGTATACCCAGAAATAGGATTGCTGAATCACGTGGTAGTTTTAGGTTTAATTTTTTTTTTTTTTTGAGGAAATTCCACACTGTTTTCCATAGTGGCTGTACCCATTTACATTCCCACTAACAGTGCATAGTGTTCCTTTTTTCCACATCCTCTTCAACACTTATATCTTATCTTTATTGACATTCTAACACCATTCTAACAGGTGTGAGGTGATATCTCATTGTGCTTTTTTAAAATTGAAGTATAATTATCACAGTGTTATATCAGTTTCAAGTGTGCACTATAATGATTCAACAATCCTATACATTTCTCAGTGCTCAAGATAACTGTACCCTTAATTCCTTTTATCTATTTTATCCATAACCCACCCATCTCTTCTCTGAAAACAACCGGTTTATTTTCTGTATTTAAGAGTTTGGTTTTAAGTTTGTATATTTTACTCTTTGTTTGTTTATTCTATGTCTTAAATTTCACATATGAGTGAAATCATACGCTATTTGCCTTTCCCTGAATGACTTATTTCACTTATGATTATTCTATCTAGGTCCATCCATGTGTGGTAATGATAAGGTTTCATTCTTTTTTATGGCTGAGTAATATTCCATTTCATGTAAGTACTGCCTCTTCTTTATCCATTCATCTATTGATGGACCTTGGATTGCTTTTATAACTTGTCTATTGTAAACCGTGCTGCAGTAAACATGGGGATACATATATATTTTTGAATCAGAGATTTTGTTTTCTTTGGGTAAATCCTAGTAGTGAAATTACTGGATCATATGGTAATTCTATTTGTAATTTTTGGAGGAACCCCAATTCTGTTTTTTATACTGGCTGCACCAATTTGCATTCTCACCAACAGTGCACATGAGGGTTTCTTTTTCTCCACATACCCCTCAACCCTTGATATTTCTTGTCTTTTTAATTTTAGCCATTCTGACAGGTGTAAGGTGATATCTCATTGTGGTTTTAATTTGCTTTACCCTGATGATTAGTGATATTGAGAATCTTTCCATATGTCTGCTGGCTACCTGGCTATCTGCCAAAATGTCTATGTAGGTTCTCTGCCCATTTTTAGTCATATTATTTGTTTTTTTGGTGTTGAGTTGTATAGTTCTTTACATATTTTGTATATTACCCCCTTATCAGATATATCATTTACAAATATCTCCTCCCATTCAGTAGGTTGCCTTTTCTTTTTGTTGCTAGTTTATTTCACTGCACAAAAGGTTTTTTTGTTTGTTTGTTTTGTTTTGTTTTTGGTGCCATCCTAATAGTTTATTTTTGCTTTTGCTTTCCTTGCCTCAGGAGACATATCTAGAAAAACGCTTCTATGGCTGATGTAAAAGAAATTATCAAGCTTTCTCCTAGGAGTTTTATGGTGTCAGGTCTCACATTTAGGTCTTTAATCCATTTCAAGTATATCAGGTAAGACAGTGGTCCAGTTTCATTCTTTTGCATGTTGCTGTCCATTTTTCCCAGTTCTGTTTGTTGAAGAGATTGTCTTTCCCTAATGCATATTCTTGACTTTCTTTGTTGTAGATTAATTGGCCATATAAGCATGGATTTATTTCTGGGCTCGCCATTCTGTTCTATTGATCTATGTGTCTATTTTTGTGCCAGTACAAGACTGATTTGATTACTATTGCTTTGTAGTATAACTTGAAATCTGGAATTGTGATACCTCTGGTTTTGGTCTTCTTTCGCAAGATTACTTTGGTTATTCAAGGTCTTCTTTGGTTCCATACAAATTCTAGGATCATTTGTTTTAGTTCTATGAAAAATTTTGTTCGTATTTTGAGAGAAATTGCATTAAATCTGTAAATTGCTTTGGGTGATATGAAAATGTTAACAATATTGATTTTTTGAATACATGAGCATGGTATATCTTAATTTACTTGCATCATCTTGAATTTCTTTCATGAATGTTTTGTAGTTTTCAGAGTTCAGGTCTTTCCCCTCCTTTGTTAAGCTTGTTCCTAGATATTGTATTACTTTTGGTGCAATTGTAAATGGGATTGTTTTTCCTAATTTCTTGTTCTGCTACTTTGTTATTAGTATATGGAAACATAACATACTTTTGTGTATTAATTTTGTATCCTGTGACTTTACTGAATTCATCTATCAGTTATAGTAGTTTCTTGGTGGAGTCTTTGGAGTCTTTAGGTTTTTCTACATATAGTATCATGTCGGCTACAAATAGTGACAGCTTTACTTTTTCCTTACCAATTTGGATGCCTTTTGTTTGTTTTCCCTGCCTAATTTCTCTGGCTAAGACTTCCAGTACTATATTGACTAGATGTGATGAGAGTGAACATCCTTGTCTTATTACTGATCTTGGAGGAGAACCTCTCAATTTAGCTGTGGGTTTTTCATATATGGCCCTTATTATGCTTAGGTATGTTTCCTGTAACCCTACTCTGTTGAGAGTTTTTATCATGAATGGATGCTGTACTTTACCAAATGTTTTTTTTTTGCATCTATAATCATGTTATTTTTTATCCTTTCTCTTATTAATGTGATGTGTCACATTGATTAATTTACTGATATTGAAACACTCTTGCATTCCTGGGATAAATCCCACTTGATTGTGGTGAATGGTTTCTTCAATGTATTGCTGGATTTGGTTTGCTAGTATTTTGTTAAGAATTTTTGCATCTGTGTTCATTATGGATATTGGCCTATAGTTTTCTTTTTTTGTGGCATCTTTGTCTAGTTTTGGTATCAGGGCCTTGTAGAACGAATTTAGAAGCTTTCCTTCCTCTTCTAATTTTTGGAGTAGTTTGAAAAGAATAGGTATTAACTCTTCTTTAAATGTTTGGTAGAATTCACCTGGCAAGTCATCTGGTCCTGGATTTTTGTTGGGAATTCTTTGATTACTGATTCAATTTCATTGCTAGTAATTGGTGTATTCAATTTTTCTATTTTTTTCTGATTCACTTTTGGAAGGTTATATGTTTCTAGGAATTTGCCTATTTATTCTAGGTTATCCAATTTGCTGATATATAATTTTTCATAACATTCTCTTATAATCCTTTGTGTTTCTTGGTGTTGGTTGTTATTTCTTCCCCATTTTTGATTTTATTTTTTTAAGTTTATTTATTCATTTTTAGGGAAAGAGACAATGAGTTGGGGAGGGACAGAGAAAGAGGGAGAGAGAGAGTCCCAAGCAGTCTCTGTTGTAAGTGCAGAACCTGATGCGGGCTCAGTCTCATGAACCATGAGATCATGACCTGAACTGAAATCAAGAGTTAGACACTTAGCTGCTGAGTCACCCAGGCACCCCTCTGATTTTATTTATTTAAGACCTCTCTCTCTCCTCCCCTCGTCTGCTTTTTTGATGAGTCCGGCTAAAGGTTTATCAATTTTGTTGATCTTTTCAAAGAACCAGCTCTTGATTTCATTGATCTGTTTATTTCAGTTTCTATTTTGTTTATTTCTGCTCTAATCTTTATTATTTCCTTTCATTTGTTGGATTAGGGTTCTGTTTGTTCTTCTTTTTCTAGCTCCTTTAGGTGTATGGCTAGGTTGTTTGAAATTTCTCTTGTTTCTAGATGTAGGACAGTATTGCTATAATCTTCCCTCTTCAAACAGCTTTTTCTGCATCCCAAAGATAGGCCCATTGTGTTTTCATTTTCATTTGTCTCCATGTATTTTTAAATTTCCTCTTTGATTTATTGGTTGGCCTATTCATTGTTTAGAAGCTTCCATATATTTGTGTTCTTTCCAGATTTTTTCTTGTGATTGATTTCTAGTTTCATATCATTACGGTCAGAAAAAGATATGATATGATTTCAATCTTTTTGAATTTATTGAGATTTGTTTTGTGGCCTGTTATCTAATCTATTCTGGAAAATGTTTTGTGTGCACTTGAAAAGAATGTGTGTATTTTGCTGTTTTGGGATGGAATCTTTTTAATATATATGTTAGGTCAATCTGGGTAAGTGTGCCATCAATACACACTTGATTGATTTTCTGTCTGGGTGATTTATCTATTGATGGAAGGTGGTGTTAAAGTCTCCTACTATTATTGTACTACTTTTGATTACCTCTTTATGTCTGTTAATAGATGCTTTATGTATTTAGGTATTCCCATGTTGGGCGCATAAATATTTACAATTATTATATCCTCTTGTTGGATTATTCTCTTTATCATAATGTAGTATCCTTATTTGTCTCTTGCTAGTCTTTGTTTTAAAGTCTATTTTATCCAATGTAAGTGTTGCTAACCCAGCTTTCTTTTGCTTCCATTTTCATGGTAAATGTTTTTCCATCCCTTACTTTCAAAACCTGCATGTGTCTTTAGGTCTGAAGTGAGTCTCTTATAGGCAGCATATAGATAGGTTTTTCCTTTTTATCCATTGCAGTCACCCTGTATCTTTTGATTGGAGCATTTAGTCCATTTATACTCAGAGTAATTATTGATAGGTATGTACTTATTGCCATTTTGTTACTTATTTCTTCTTAGTTCTGCTCTCTTTCTGTTTTCTTCTCTTGCTTTTGTCCCTTGTGGTTTGATGGCTTTCTTTAGTGAGGTGTTTGAGTTTCTTTCTCTTTATTTTTTTGCATATCTATTACAGTTATTTTAATCTGTGGTTACAATTAGGTTCATATGTAACATCCTATGCATATAGCAATCTATATTAAGTTGATGATCACTTAACATTGTACTCATTCTGGAAACTCTAAATATTTTCACACACACCCCTACATTTTAAGTATCTGATGTCATAGTTGACATGCTTTTATTTAGTGAATTCCTTGACTGATTTTTATATATATAACTGATTGTACTGCTTTTTTGCTTTCCATACTGGTTTTATAAGTGATTAAGCTACTACTTTTATTTTATATACATTTACCTATAATTTTTTTTTCCTTTCTTAATTTTCTTACTCCTATTTATGGCTTTTTCTTTGCACTCAAAGAAATCTCTAATGTTTCTTGTAAGGCTGGTTTAGTAATAAACTCATTTAACTTGTTTGTCTGGAAAACTCCTTATGTATTCTTCTATTCTGAATGATAACCTTGCTGGGTAGAGTATTCTTGGCTGCAGCCTTTTTTTTTTTTCTTATAGCACTTTGAATATATCATGCCACTTCCATCGGCTCTGTGGTTTCTGCTGAAAAATCAGCTGATAGCCTTGTGGGGTTTCCCTTGGATGCAACTATTTTCTCTTGTTGCCTTTAAAATTCTCTATCACTACTTTTGCCAATTTAATTATTATGTGTCTTAGTGTGGACCCTTTTGGGTTGACTGCCAGGGGGACAAGGCTCCCTGTGCCTCTTAGATCTGGTTGGTTGTTTCCTTTCCCAAATTAGTGAAACTTTTGGCTATTATTTCTTCGAATAAAATTTTTGCCCTTTGTCCCTCTTCTCACAGGATCTCTGTTATGCAAATATTACTATGCTTGACGATGTTGCTGAGTTCCCTTAACCCATTCTCAGTTTTTATTATTCTTTTTTCTTTTTGCTGTTCAGCTTGATTGCTTTCCATTACTAATTCTGTTTCCAGGTTGTTGATCCATTTTTCTTCTTCCTCTAGTCTACTATTTATTCCACCTAGAGTATTTTTAATTTCACTTATTGAGTTCTTCATCTCTGGCTCTTTTTTATATTTGTATCTCTTTGCTGAAAGTCTTAGTGAAATCCTCCATTCTTCTCAAGTTCAGTGAGTATTTTTATGACCATTACTTTGAATGTTTTATTAGGCATATTGTTTATCTTCATTTCATTTAGCTCTTTTGCTGTGGTTTTGTTTTATTCTTTCATTTAGGACATATTCCTCTGTCTCCTCATTTTGTCTAATTCTATGTTTGTTTCTGTATATTAGAAAAGTAAGCTACATCTCCTGATCTTGAAAATAGTGGCCTTATAGTACCCTGTAGCACAATGTCATCAGAACCAGGTGCTTCAGAGGTGTCTCCTGTGTCTGATTCATGCATCCTATTGTTGGGGCTGAGCTACATGTGCCTTTAGTCCAATTGGCTACAGTGGCCCACTTTGCTTGTTGTGTGTATACCAGATGGGATTTGGTCCCTGTGCTGGTAAGGGGTGAATCTAGGGAGCCATCAGGACCTTGCAATTTGGCAGTGCCATCAGTCAGCCTGGATGCCTGTCCTCAGCATATCTTCCAGGGCTGCAACAACATCTGCCTGCAGGGTGTTCTCTACCTTGTCCCCTGAGAGGCTTTTGTTGGTGGGCAGTGCATGCAGTCAGATGTCTGCCTCCAGTCCATCTGCTGGGGATTCTCTCTCTGCACTGCCAGCTGTAAGGTTTGACTGCTGGGGCTGCAAGAGCACTGGTGTGTATGGTTATCTTCCCATCTCCCCAGGGCAGGAGTCACTTTGGAGTGGAGCCAGTCTCAGCTGGGTCTGCTTGCAGGTTGTACCCTGGCAAAGTCACTCTGGAGGGACACCCGCTGAATTGACCTGGTTGCATGAGGCAAATCCATAGGAAAACACAGGGAGTGGATCACACAGTGTTAGTAAGATGGGTGGAGAATGTTTCCACTGATTCCCACAAGTTTTGGGCTATCTAGGCTGGAGGGTGTGTTGCATCCACAGGACTCCTGAAACAGAATGCTACGGGCACCAGTGACAGTCACAACAAAGTTTATTGCAATGAGAGGTAAGGCAAACCGATCGATCAGGACCAACACTCTTGACCAGAATGCAGTCTTGAACAACCGGGGTACAGAGTTTTTAGAGCCGACCACATGGTCTTATTATCACCTGGGAACAGAACAAAGGAATAGTTCCCAGGTGGAAAGAGTTCAAACAGGCCCTTGCCCTAATCCAATCAAGTGCTAATCCATCCCTTGATTGATAGGATAAGGCTGTTATCTCTTAACCTACAGTGTTAAAACAAAGCTGTTATTTCTTAAGGCTACAGGTTAGCCCTACACTACAATTTAACTCTTACAGGTGGTGAGAAATGGCACCCACTAGCTCTTTTGTTCTTGAAGAAGTCTAAAAGTCCCTGCCTCTCCAGCACATGAGCTGAGATTGGCAAATATATCTCCTTCACATATATACCTCAGGCACTTTTCAAATTTTTGAACTGCTGCTTCTATTCTGTGTCCTGTTGGGTTATTTGTTATGCTGGGTCTTTAAGCATGGGAACTCAGTTTCCTATCGCCCTCTAGCTCTCCTAAAATTAGTTTTACTGATTTTTAAAGTACCCAGAATTAAGGCCCACTGATTGTAAAAACTTGCAAAGTTAAACCCCACTAGTTTTCAAGTCCAAATGTTATGCGATACATCTTCCCAGTGCAAATCCCCATCTCCCTATCCCCCCAGTGCCTGAAGGGCCTGGTGTGGAGTCCGATCCTCTTGCTTCTTTGTGCTTGTGGTGTCCCTGCCATTTATGATTAGTCTCATTTAGGGGTTGGTTCCCTAGTTATTTCTGCCCCTCTATTATCCTTTTTGATGTGGGTTCCTCTGCAATCAGCCATGATAGGTCTGTTCTGGTCTCTGGGTTGTTTTCTGAGTTGGTAGCACTGATATGGCTGTTATCTTGGTGTATTCTTGGGATGAGGTAAGCTTAGAATTCTCCTACTCTGACATCTTCCCAGAAGTCTCATTGTGTTTTTGATTTGCATTTCCCTGATAGTGATCATCTTCTCATGTATCTGTTGGCCGTTTGTATGTCTTTGGAAAAATGTGTATTTAGGTCCTTTGCCCATTTCTTAACTGGATTATTTGAAATTTCCTTTTCTTTCTTGCTTGCTTTCTTGCTTTCTTGCTTGCTTTCTTTCTTTCCTTTTTTTTTTTTTTTTTTTTTTTTTTTTGCCTTCGTTGCTATTGAGTTGTACAAATTCTTTATATTTTGGATATTAACTCCCTATTGGATGTATGGTTTACAAATATTTCCTCCTATTCCATAGTTGCCTTTTCATTTTGTCAATTATTTCTTTTGCTGTGCAGAAGCTTTTTAGTTTGATATAGTCAAACTTGTTATTTTGGCTCTTGTTGCTTGTGCTTTTGGTGTCATATTAAGAAATCATTGCCAAGGCCAATGTCAAGTTTTTCCCCTATGTTTTCTTCTAGGAGTTTTATAGCTTCAGGTCTTATATTTAAGCTTTTAATCTATTTTGGGTTCATTTCTTTTTTTTTATTAAAAAAAATTTTTTTTAACGTTTATTTATTTTTGAGACAGAGACAGAGCATGAACGGGAAAGGGTTAGAGAGAGGGAGACACAGAATCTGAAGCAGGCTCCAGGCTCCGCGCTGTCAGCACAGAGCCTGACATGGGGCTTGAACTCACAGACCGTGAGATCATGACCTGAGCTGAAGTCGGAAGCCTAACCAACTGAGCCATCCAGGCGCCCCATATTTTGAGTTCATTTCTATGAGTAGTGTAAGATAGGGGTCCAATTTCATTCTTTTGCATGTGGCTGTCCAGTTTTTGCAGCACTATTTATTGAAGAGACCATCCTTTCCTCACTCAATATATTTGGTTTCCTTGTCACATATCTGTACACTGTATATGTGGGAGTTTATTTCTAGGGTATTGATTCTGTTCCACTGGTCTATGTGTCTGCTTTTGTGTCAGTTCCATACCAGTTTGTTTACTATAGCTTTGTAACATAGCTTGAAATCAGGAAGCATGATACCTCCAGAATTGCTTTGACCTTCTGGGGTCTTTTGTGGTTCTATACAAATTCAATTTTTTTTCTGTGAAAAATGCCATTTGAATTTTGATAGGGGTTGCATTGAATCTGTAGATCACCTTGGGTAGTTACGGACATTTCAACAATATTAATTCTTTCAGTCCAAGGATACAGGATATAATGCCATTTATTTCAGTGTTCAGTTTCTTTCATCAGTGTCTCATAGTTTCAGCATACAGATCTTTCACTTTCTTGGTTAAATTTATTCCTAAGTATTTTCTTCTTTTTTGGATGCAATTCTAAATAGGATTGTTTTCTTAATTTCTCTCATAGTTCATTTTTAATGTATAGAAACACAACTGATTGTCACATACTGATTTTGTATTCTGCAACTTTATTGAATTTATTTAATAGTTCTATTAGCTTTTGATGGAATCTTTAAGATTTTCTATGTATAATATGCTATCTGCAAACAGACAATTTTACTTCTTTTCCAATTTGAATGCTGTTTATTTCTTTTCCTTGCCTAATATCTTGGGCTAAGACTTCCAGTACGAGGTTGAATATAAGTGGCAAGAGTGGGTATCCTTGTCTTTCTCTTGATTTTAGAGGAAAAGCTTTCACCTTTTTATCATTGAGTATGGTGGTTGCTGTGGGCTTGTCACATATTGTCTTTATTATGTTGAGGTATTTTCCTACTATACCCACTTAACTGAGAGTTTTTATCATGAATGGGCATTCAATTTTGTCAAATACTTTTACTACATTTACTGAGATGATTATGTAATATTTATCCTTCTGATAATATGGCAAATCACATATATGTGTGTGTTGAACGAATCTCACATCCCAGAAATAAGTCCCCCTTGATCATGGTGTATGATACTGTAATAAGCTGTTGAATTCTGTTTGGTAGTATTTTTTGATGATTTTCAAGTCAATGTTCATCAGGTATATTGTCTTGTAATTTTCTATATTTTTATCTTTGTAGTGTTCTTATCTAGCTTTGACATCAGGGTAAGGCTGGCCTTTTAAAATGAGTGTGAAGTATTCCATCCACCCCTCTCAAATTTTTGGAAGAGTTGGAAGAGGATTGGTATTAATTTTTCTCTGCAAGTTTGGTAGAATTCACCTGTAACATCATCTGGCCCTGAGTTTTCTTTGTTGGGAGGTTTTTGATTTACTGATTCAATATCCTTATTTTTATTTGGTCTGTTTAGATTTTCAATTTCTTCATGATTCAGTCTTCATAGGTTGTCTCTTTCTAAGAATTTGTCAGTTTCTTCTAGGTTATCCAATTTGGGGGTATATAACTGTTCATAGAAGAGTCGTATGATCCTTGCATTTCTGGGATATCAGTTATATTGTCTCTTATTTCATTTCTAATTTCATTTGAATCCCCTCTCTTTAATTAGTTTAGCTAAAGGTTTGTCAATTTTCTTTACTTTTTCAAAAAACCAGCTCTTAGAAGAGTATTGCAATAGAAGAGTATTGCTGATCTCTTCTATTATTTTTTTAGTCTGTATTTTACTTATTTCTGTTCTACCCTTTATTATGTTTTGCCTTCTTCTAACTTTGGGCTCAGGTTGTTCTTTTTCTAGTTCCTTGAGGTGTGAAATTGGGTTTGTTTTCTTTCTTTCTTTCTTTCTTTCTTTCTTTCTTTCTTTCCTTCCTTCCTTCCTTCCTTCCTTCCTTCCTTCCTTCCTTCCTTCACTGTTGACGTTTATTGCTATAAATATCCTTCTTATAACTGCTTTAGCCTATCTTATAATTTTTTTGTATCTTGTGTTTCTTTTGTTTGCCTCAAGATATTTTTTAAATTTCAGTTTTGATTTTTTTAAATTTGACCTATTGGTTTTTCAGGAGTGTGTTATTTAATTTCCACATATTTGTTAATTTTCTAATTTTTCCTCTGTTAATTGATTTCTATTTACATACCATTGTGGTCAGAAAAGATATTTGCTATGATTTCAATTTTAAATTTGTTAAAGCTTGTTTTGTGGCCTAACATATGCTCTGTCTTGGATAATGTTCCAAATGCACTTAAGAAGATTGTGTATTTTGCTGCTTTTGAGAGGAATGGTCTATATATATCTTTTAGGTTCACTTAGTCTATAGTGTTCAAGTCTACTGTTTCTTTAATTTTTTTTTGTTTGGATGATCTGTTCAGTAATGAAAGTGGGGTATTGAAGTTCCCTATTATTATTATAGAATTGCTGAACTGTATTATAGAATTATGAACTGTAGAGTTCATTCTATTTCTTACCTCAGTTCTGTTAATATTGGCTTTATATATTTAGGTGCTTTGTTATTTAATGCATATGTATTTACAATTGTTATATCCCTGGATCACTAACCCCTTTATGATTACATAACGGCTGTCTTTTTCTCTTGTGACAATTTTTTACTATTGTTTATTTTGTCTGATACAAATATGACCAACTTCTAGTCCTTTGGTTTCCATTTACATGGAATATCTTTTTTTCTCCTATCACTTTCAGACAATGTGTGTCCTTAAAGCTAAAATGAGTCTCTTATAGGCAACATATGGTAGGATCTTAAGGTTATTTATTTATTTACTTTATGTGTGAGAGAGAGTGTGATCAGGGGAGAGGCAGAGAGGGGGAGGACAGAGGATCCAAAGTGGGCTTTTTCACTGACAGCAGTGAGCCTGATGTGGGGTTTGAACTCATGAACCCTGAGATCATGACCTGAGCTGGAGTCGGACTCTCCATTGACTGAGCCACCCAGGTGCCCCAGGATCTTGGTTGTTTTTTTATACATTCAGTTGTTCTATGTCTTTTGGTTACAGAATCGAATCTATTTACATTTAAAGTAATTAATGATAGTAAGGGCTTACTATTGCCATTCTGTTCATTGTTTTCTGATTGTTTTGTACTTTCTTTCTTCTTTCCTCTCTTGCTGTCTTCTTGTGTGATTTGATGACTTTTTCCAGGGGGGAGGGTGATATTCTTTGCTTCATTTCTTCATCTTTTTATGTGAAATTTTAAGATTGTTGATTTATGCTATAGTTCTGATTGCTGACAATTATCCATTTGAAGTCTATACTTTGCACATGGGTATTGGTGATGAGATTATTGAAATGCCTATTGACTGTACATCATTTGCAAATGTCATTTTTCCTCTGTCCATTTTTTTTTTGTACTTTTGTTATGAAAAAGAAAGAGATTGTTTAGGATTTAAAGTAAAGATTAACAAAAAACTTTTCCTTTACTTTGTGTTCCTTGAAAACTTGCATTACTGTCTTCACATTTGAAGAAGCGGTCACCTCCTCCAGTCTTTACTGCCTGGCTTTAGCCAAAAAAGACCTTCACTACTCAGGCCAGCTAGAGATTCTGGGGATGTAGCAGACTTTTCGTATGGATGTGACCATTCCTCTTGTACCCTCTTAGGGAATCCTAATGTCTGATGAATCTGTGCCTCCTTTCCATCCTGCTAAGTCAGGCCAGTGCTGAGAGCTTCCCATTTATTTTCCCTAAGTGTTCAAGATTACACATCTTTTTCCCATTCCTGCAGAGTCAAGTTGGCTGCTAAGATTTGCACCTAATACTGAAATGTATGTGCTATCTGTAGGGACTTGCACAGGCATCTTCAGAGGTAATGAGGAACTTAGCATGATTTGTGGGGTTCAGCCATGGAATGGCATGTGGAATTCTGGGGGTGCACACTGGTGGGTTGATGGGGGTTCTGCAGGCAAGTCATCCTGTAGAGTTCATGGATAATCCTCCTGGTGGAGTTCCTGAACTGGTCAGCAGGATCCACATCTAACTGTTGAGATCTATGTGTGCATTCCTGTGAGCTCTTCCTTTCTTTCTGCTCCTAGCTGCCCCCAGATGATTGTGCCAGGCCCATCCCCTCACTGTTTGTTGTGGAGTGAGGCTTCCTAGGCAAAATCTCAAAAGGCTGGGGAAACCTTGCTTACCTTGCTCTTGCTTTCCTCCATAGGGGAAATTGTGGGCCAAGGGAGCATCTTCTGGTCCTGAGCTGTACCCATACTTGGTTGGACAATCCCACAAAGGTTTTCTTTTCTGTGAGTGGTTGCTAAGTTGATGTTTCTGTTGGAAGATGAGAGCTGGAACCTTCTATCATCTTGCTAATACCTTTCCTGTAAAGGCCTGTTTAAGTGTTCCCAAATTGCTAAAATAATAATAGTAATCAATACTTTACAGTTAACAAAGTGCTTTTCATGGACTACAATTGATTAAATTCTCAAAACAACTATCTGAAATAGATACTATAATTCTCACTCCATAGATTATTTAACAGTCATAGAATTGAAGTTAAGACTAATGCCTCATATAGCTAACACAAAACCCAAGTCTAAATCCTAGTCTTTTGTTATGTAAAACAATGCTTTTTAATTTTGCAATGCTTTCCTAGTGGATAACATATATTTTGATAGTAATTTAAAATTAGAAGATTGAAAACATATTCTGTGTGGTTATATTTTAATAACATTAAAGTCTGTTTAAAATATAATATTTATTTTGTTGATGATCCTCCAAAAGAAACCATCAGATGCCTACAAACACTAACAGTTACTAATATATATAGACTGGTGTTTGTAGCAAAAAGTATTTTCATTTACTCTTAAAGTATTTTGGAGTTTATTTTTAGGTTAGCTTTCCTGTTAGATGACTTTTTGTCTTAATGCAAAATTGGTTAGATTTAAATGACAACAAAAAAACTATCACATTGTTTCAGTCCCTCAAATGAAATTGTTTTTAAAACTTTAGTTGTATAAAAATAACATAGGTTGTTGAAACACAGATTCCAGGGTGTCTCTCAGAATATGATTATTCTTGAGTTTGGGATGCAAACCAGAAATTGGCTTCTTTAACAAACACCCCAATTGATTTGATGCAATTGAATTTTGGACCATACTTTGAGAAACATTGTTCTTGAATTTTATTTTTCAATTTGCACTAGTATGTTTAATTTTTGATAACATAGCAAGCAACCTTTACCATATGTATCTGAGACTCTAAACACTGTGTTGTCTAACATGATAGGTACAAGGCACATGTGGGTAATTCAACACCTGTACTTTAGTTTTATATTGTAAAAAAAAAAAACAAAAAACAAAAAACTAGTTCTATAATAAACCATAATCTTAAGTCATATAGTTGTATATATAACTAAATTTGGATCTGAACTCTACCTATATATTTAAAAGTAGTTCTTTGAGCCCCCCAAATTACCCCAGATGATTGTGCCAGGCCCATCCCCTCACTGTTTGTTGTGGAGTGAGGCTTTCTAGGCAAAATCTCAAAAGGCTGGGGAAACCTTGCTTACTTTGCTCTTGCTGTCATAAAGCATTTATGACACAAGTGCTTTAGGATCTTTAGCTTCTGTTTTAAGGGAAAATCAGATGATGGCTTTGAACTGTCAACATGTATTAAGTGACCAGTAAATAAACACAAAAATTCTTCTTGTCAGTGGTCAGGGAAATGCAGGTTCAAACTACAACATGGAATTTCCTGCCTCTGACATTGGCAAAAAATAAGAAGCCCTGAATAGTATCTAGTGCTGACAAGAGAGTAAGGGAACTGGGTCCAGAAATTCATTACTCATAGGAATGTGCAATATTGCAATATATTTGGAAAGATTGGATAGAAATCTATTGGCTATTGAAATAAAAAATGTGTATACTTTTGATAATGTTTATATAATCATAGCCACAAAGGTGAGAGGTTTTTTTTAAAATAACACTTTGTATTGGCAAAACAACAGCAATAATTTAAAAACTTTTAATCAGTAGGAGAATGGCTGGATAAATTATGGATTTGAAATTTATACGTCTATTTAAAAAGAATAGATCTATATGTAGTGACCTGGATAAAAGTCTATGAATAATTTGTTTTTAACTTTTGTTTTAATGTTTATATTTGAGAGAGAGGGAGAGACAGACAGAGAGAGAGAGAGAGACAGAGCATGAGCAGGGGAGGCGCAGAGAGAAATGGAGACAGAATTTGCAGCTGGCTCCAGATTCTGAGCTGTCAGCACAGAGCCCAATGTGGGGCTCGAACCCATGAACTTTGAGGTCATGACCTGAGCCAAAGTCAGACGCCTAACTGACTGACCCACCCAGGCACCCCTGTCTATGACTAATTTTAATGAGGCAAACAAAATTAGGTTGCAGAGTATTTTTTATAATAGACTTCACTTTTATAATGAGATTGTGGATGTCATGCTGTCCAATATGGTAGATAGAGAACACATGATAATTAAATTTAAATTAATTATATCTAAATAAAATTTAAAATTTATTTCCTCAGTCTCAATAGTCACATTTCCTCGCTCAATAATCACGTGCGGCTAGTGGTACCATTTTGGGCAGCAACACAGATAGAATCTCCCAAATGGTGGAACAGTTTTGTTAGAGAGCCCTGCTCTAGAAAATTCTGGAAGTGTTTTAAATGACCAATGAACATCAGGAAATATTCATTCTTATTAGTGGTCAGGGAAATTCAAATAAAAATACAGTAGCATGTAATTTCTCACACTAAACTGCATGGGTATACAACAAACTCATGAAGTTAGAACTGGAGATGAGATGGGAAGAAGGTTATTAGCATGTCATTGCATATTTCATATGGTTGATGTGTTTAAAATTTATTATTACTTAGTTTTTAAAAGTAAGTGAAAACAGTATAAGATATTTTGTTTTCATCATTTATTGCGGGAAGGTGTTTTTAAAAACCTCTGCCAATGCTCATTAAAACAATTTTTCCTTGTCTTTGTAATTAGCGATTTGGCAATTCTTTCAAGGCCAGCTCTGCAGTTGAATGTTCAATCTTTTTGAGGTGGCAAGACATGCATAGATAGGGCAGAACATTGAGATTTGCAACACTGGGAGAACAAGAAAACATGTAATTAAAGGCTAACCTTTTCTTTCAGGCTTGACTCTTCTTTATGAGTCTCTCATATAGCCAAGGACATAAGCCAAATTATAGGCAAATTATAAGCACTAAATTTTTTTCCGAGTTTTAATACTGTCATTCAGTTCATAAAGGATAATTGTCTCTATGGGGCTCATCCATCTTTTCTTTTCTTTTTTTTTCTTTCCAACAATACTGACTGATAGCATAACTTGGGGACACCCTTCTTTGCCGTTCTGCTCTTCCTCTTTACTCTTACTGTCTCCCTACCCAAACAGTTAAATAGTGTTTATGAACAAGCGTTCTGTGTGAATGTAAATTAGTGCATAAAAATGATATAATTGATGCATTCAGAAAATAGCTATGCCTCCACTGCTCTGCTGTTTCCTCTTGACCAAAAGAGAACTCCCAGCAAGAGTCTCCAACACACTGACATTGCCTTTGGGTGACTTGGATCAGTGTGTTTTGTCTGTGAAACTTTTACCACTCCAAAGCTCTATACAGTAAATATGGGAATGGAATGCTATGTGTGACACTGAACTTTATTCATTTCCCTATTAATTTTATTCAGAAAGAAATAGGAAATGTGCTTTGCCAAAAAGGAAAGGACATGTGTTGTTGGTGGATAGATACATGTTATAGTAACATACAATTCCTGTGCAGGGTTAGGCTTTTTTTGAGGAGCAGATAAAATCCAAATTCCAGTGATTCTTTTAGATTTAGCTGAGAAACAGCAGCAAACTGCCTGCCAGTATCCAAGCATCCAAGCAGGATACAAGAGGAAAACACATTTCATTTTGTTTTATAATCAACATAAAGTGTTTCCTAATGGAAAAACAACTAACAGAACTCATAATGCCCTATTTTATACACTTTGCTGCTTTAGTTACTATAAACACTGGTGAACTTAGAGGTAGTAATTTTGGGTTTGCTTGTCTAAATATTGACCTAATAGGCATTTGTTGACATTGATATTTAGTCAACTGTACAAAGTGTAAGGACATGAAGAGTGATGTGGACCATGATCTGTGACTTACTGCAATGTATAACAGGAAAAGATATTAGCGGTTTCTTTCCTCTTGAATTCCTGTATATTGATTCAGAGTAGGTTAAAATGAGGATATTTTCCAAACATAAGCTATAAATAAAAACCTGCCCATCCTTTCCCAATCTTCTGCTAACTTCACTTATTAGTGATTTTTCAAGCTCATAAAAAAGTGAATTTTCTATACTGAAATGAAAATTCCAGGGCTACTGAAATCATCTCTTCAACTCCATAATTAATATTCAAATTTATGCCAAATCCTGTATCAGGGATGGTTATCCTATATCTGGAGGCCCATTCCTATCCTCCAATCTAAACCAAATCTTACTCTTAGCAGAGGGAACTTACTTATTTCTCAATAAGAAGACAATCTTACTGTGTGTGTGTGTGTGTGTGTGTGTGTGTGTGTGTGTGTGTGTGATCAAATCACAGTTCTTTCCTTTTAGCCAATACACTCTTTTGAACCCCAGTCTAATACTGATCTGTCCAATGCCTGATTCTGTCTTTTGCCTAAATTCCTGTCATAATATTCTGTTCCCAATATCCTTGTCGAAAAGTGTCTTTCAACTAAGACTGTCATCAGAATGAGCTGTGAATGTTTTATTACACACAGATTCCTAAGCCATACCTCAGCAAATTTATTTTTAAGAGGTCATGGCTGGGGACTAGGCTTCCACATTTTGAAAATGTCACCAGACTGTTACCTACTACTAAGACTTTTCCAAGAGTTTGCTTTATGTCATCTCCAGCTTCCATTCCATCTTTGTCTAATCTGTTTACCAACTAATTGTGTCATAGCCCTTGTGCCCTAGTACCAAAAAAAAATGATGATTGTACAATTAAAGCTTGTACAGAAACATCAGAAAAACCAATCTATTCATTTGTAATATATGCTTATATACCTATATACGTTTATGAAGTTGCTATTGTAAAAAGTATGTGTCTGTATTTTGGTCTTCTATTTTGGATGTTATTCAAAGATGAATAGAGGAAGAGAACATATCAAGGGAAAACATTTAAAACAGTAGATGAAACTTGTTGAAATCTTTAAATTAGAGGTGCACAAAATTTAGTGTGCATAAATGTTACTTGGAGAGACCCCTAGGTGGCTCAGTCAGTCAAGTGTCTGACACTTGATTTTGGCTCAGGTTGTGATCTCATGGGTCATGGGATCAAGCCCTGCATTGGGCTCTGTGCTGATAGCCTGACAGCGCAGAGGTTGCTTGGGATTCTCTCTCTCCCTCTCTCTACCCCTCCCCTGCTCTCTCTTTGTCTCTCTCTCAAAATAAATAAACATTTAAAAAATAAAAAGAAAAAAATTACTTGTAGGGTTTGACAAATATATATTTATATATATTATATAAAATTACACATATTATATGTTTATATATATATATATTTAAATTTTTTTGATGTTTTAATTTATTTTGAGACAGAAAGCACACATTAGGGAGGGACAGAGAGAGAGGGAGACAGGAACACAAGTGGGCTCTGTGCTGACAGCAGAGAGCCTGATGCAGGGCTTGAATTCCCAAGCCATGAGATCATGACTTGAGCCTAAGTCATGGTCAGCTTAGCCAACTGAGCCACCCAGGTGCCCCAAGATTTAATTATTTTTGATGGCTGAGTAATATTCCATTCTATGTATATGTGTGTGTGTGTATATATACATAAACCACCTCTTCTTTATCCATTCATCAGTCATTGGACATTTGGGCTCTTTCCACACTTTGGCTATTGTATATAATGCTGCTATAAACATCAGGGTGCACGTATCCCTTTGAATTAGTATTTTTGTGTTCTTTGGGTAAATACCTAGTAGTGTAATTGCTAGATCATAGGATAGTTCTATTTTTAACTTTTTGAGGGAACTAATACTGTTTTCCAGACTGTCTGTACCAGTTTGCATTCCCATCAACAGAGCATGAGGGTTCCTCCCCATTCTCTATATCCTCACCAACACCTGTTATTTCATGTGTTGTTGATTTTAGCCAATCTGACAGGTGTGAAGTGGTATCTCATTGTAGTTTTGATATGTATTTCCCTGGTGATGAGTGATGTGGAGCATTTTTTCATGTGTCTGTTGGCCATCTGTATGTCTTTGGGAAGATTTCTCTTCATGTCTTCTGTCCATTTTTGTATTGGATTATTTGTTTTGAGGGTGTTGAGTGTTACAAGTTCTTTTTTTATATGAAATTTATTGTCAAATTGGTTTCCATACAACACCCAGTGCTCATCCCAACAGGTGCCCTCCTCAATGCCCATTACCTACCCCACCCCCCAACCCCAACAACCCTCAGTTTATTCTCAGCTTTTAAGGGTCTCTTATGGTTTAGTTTCCTCCCTCTCTAACCTTTTTTTTTTTTCTTTTTCCTTCCCCTCCCCCATGGTCTTCTGTTAAGTTTCTCAGGATCCACATAAGAGTGAAAACATATGGTATCTGTCGTTCTCTGTATGACTTATTTCACTTAGCATCACACTCTCCAGTTCCATCCACGTTGCTACAAAAGGCCAGATTTCATTCTTTCTCATTGCCACGTAGTACTCCATTGTGTATATAAACCACAATTTCTTTATCCATTCATCAGTTGATGGACGTTGAGGCTCTTTCCATAAATTGGCTATTGTTGAAAGTGCTGCTATAAACATTGGTGTACAAATGCCCCTATGCATTAGTACTCCTGTATCCCTTGAGTCAATTCCTAGCAGTGCTATTGCTGGGTCATAGCATAGACCTATTTTAATTTTTTGAGGAACCCCCACACTGTTTCCAGAGTGGCTGCACCAATTTGCATTCCCACCAACAGTGCAAGAGGGTTCCCGTTTCCCCACATCCTCACCAGCATCTATGGTTTCCTGATTTGTTCATTTTAGCCAGTCTGACTGGCATGAGGTGGTATCTCAGTGTGGTTTTGATTTGTATTTCCCTGATGAGGAGTGACATTGAGCATCTTTTTATGTGCCTGTTGCCATCTGGATGTCTTCTTTAGAGAAGTGTCTATTCATGTCTTCTGCCCATTTCTTCACTGGATTATTTGTTTTTCAGGTGTGGAGTTTGGTGAGTTCTTTATAGATTTTGGATACTAGCCCTTTGTCTGATATGTCATTTGCAAATATCTTTTCCCATTCCGTTGGTTGCCTTTTAGTTTTGTTGATTGTTTCCTTTATAGTACAGAAGCTTTTTATCTTGATGAGGTCCCAATAGTTCATTTTTGCTTTTAATTCCCTTGCCTTTGGAGATGCATCAAGTAAGAAACTGCTGCAGCTGAGGTCAGAGAGGTTTTTTCCTGCTTTCTCCTCTAGGGTTTTGATGGTTTCCTGTCTCACATTCAGGTCCTTTATCCATTTTGGGTTTATTTTTGTGAATGGTGTAAGAAAGTGGTCTAGTTTTATTCTTCTGCATGTTGTTGTCCAGTTCTCCCAGCACCATTTGTTAGAGACTGTCTTTTCTCCACTGGATATTCTTTCCTGCTTTGTCAAAGATTAGTTGGCCATACGTTTGTGGGTCTAGTTCTGGGGTTTCTATTCTATTCCATTGGTCTATGTGTCTGTTTTTGTGCCAATACCATGCTGTCTTGATGATTAACGCTTTGTAGTAGAGGCTAAAGTCTGGGATTGTGATGCCTCCCACTTTGGTCGTCTTCTTCAATATTACTTTGGCTATTCGTGCCTTTTGTGGTTCCATACAAATTTTAGGATTGCTTGTTCTAGCTTTGAGAAGAATGCTGGTGCAATTTTGATTGGGATTGCATTGAATGTGTAGATAGCTTTGGGTAGTATTGACATTTTAACAATATTTATTCCTCCAACCCAAGAGCATGGAATGTTTTTCCATTTCTTTATATCTTCTTCAATTTCCTTCATAAGCTTTCTAGAGTTTTCAGCATACAGATCTTTTACATCTTTGGTTAGGTTTATTCCTAGGTATTTTATGCTTCTTGGTGAAATTGTGAATGGGATCAGTTTATTTATCTTTCTATTGCTTCATTGTTAGTGTATAAGAATGCGACTGACTTCTGTACCTTTATTTTGTATTCTGTGACTATGCTGAATTCCTGTATCAGTTCTGACTTCTGGTGGAGTCTATCGGATTTTCCATGTATAATATCATGTCAACTGCAAAAAGTGAAAGCTTGACTTCATCATTGCCAATTTTGATGCCTTTGATTTCCTTTTGTTGTCTGATTGCTTGATGCTAGAACTTCCAGCACTATGTTAAACAACAGCGGTGAGAGTGGACATCCCTGTCATGTTCCTGATCTCAGGGGGAAAGTTCTCAGTTTTTCCCCATTTAGGATGATATTAGCTATGGGCTTTTCATAAATGGCTTTTATGATCTTTAAGTATGTTCCTTCTATCCCGACTTTCTTGAGGGTTTTTATTAAGAAAGGATGCTGAATTTTGTCAATGCTTTTTCTGTGATTGACAGGATCATATGGTTCTTTTCTTTTCTTTTCTTTTATTAATGTGATGTATCACATTGATTGATTTGCAAATGTTGAACCAGCCCTGCAGCCCAGAAATGAATCCCACTTGATCATGGTGAATAATTCTTTTTATATGTTGTTGAATTCGATTTGCTAGTATCTTATTGAGAATTTTTGCATCCATTTTCATCAGGGATATTGGCCTGTAGTTCCCTTTTTTTCCTGGGTCTCTGTCTGGTTTAGGAATCAAAGTAATGCTGGCTTCATGGAATGTCTGGAAGTTTTCCTTCCCTTTCTGTTTTTTGGAACAGCTTGAGAAGGATCGATATCTCTGCTTTAAATGTCTGGTAGAATTCCCAGGGAAGCCATCTGGTCCTGGACTCTTGTTTGTTGGGAGATTTTTGATAACTGATTCAATTTCTTCACTGGTTATGGGTCTGTTCAAGTTTTCTATTTCTTCCTGTTTGAGTTTTGGAAGTGTGTGGGTGTTTAGGAATTTGTCCATTTCTTCCAGGTCGTCCAGTTTGTTGGCATATAATTTTTCATAGTATTCCCTGATAATTGCTTGTATTTCTGAGGGATTGGTTGTAATAATTCCATTTTCATTCATGATTTTATCTATTTGAGTCATCTCCCTTTTCTTTTTGAGAAGCCTGGCTAGAGGTTTATCAATTTTGTTTATTTTTTCAAGAAACCAACTCTTGGTTTCATTGCTCTCCTCTATAGTGTTTTTTAGATTCTGTATTGTGTATTTCTGCTCTGATCTTTATTAGTTCTCTTCTTCTGCTGGGTTTGGGGTGTCTTTGCTGTTCTGCTTCTATTTCCTTTAGGTGTGCTATTAGATTTTGTATCTTGGATTTTTCTTGTTTCTTGAGACAGGCCTGGATTGCAATGTATTTTCCTTTCAGGAGTGCCTCAACTGCATCCCAAAGCATTTGGATTGTTGTATTTTCATTTTCATTTGTTTCCATATATTTTTTTTTAATTTTTCTCTAATTGCCTGGTTGACCCATTCATTCTTTAGTAGGGTGTTCTTTAACCTCCATGCTTTTGAAGGTCTTCCAGACTTTTTCCTGTGGTTGACTTCAAGTTTCATAGCATTGTGGTCTAAAAGTGTGCATGGTATGATCTCAATTCTTGTATACTTATGAAGGGCTGTTTTGTGACCCAGTATGTGATCTATCTTGGAGAATGTTCCATGTGCACTCGAGAAGAAAGTATATTCTGTTGCTTTGGGATGCAGAGTTCTAAATATATGTGTCAGATCCATCTGATCCAATGTATCATTCAGGGCCCTTGTTTCTTTATCGATCCTGTGTCTAGATGATCTATCCATTGTTGTAGTGGGATATTAAAGTCCTTTGCAATTTTACCACATTCTTGTCAATAAGGTTGCTTATGTTTGTGATTGTTTTATATATTTGTGGGCTCCTGTATTCAGCACATAGACATTTATAATTGTTAGCTCTTGTGTAATTATTATATAATGCCCTTCTTCATCTCTTGTTACAGCCTTAATTTAAAGTCTAGTTTGTCTGATATAAGTATGGCTACTTCAGCTTTCTTTTGAGTTCAAGTAGCATGACAGTTCTCCATCCCCTTACTTTCAATCTGAAGGTGTCCTCAGGTCTAAAATGAGTCTCTTGTAGACAGCAAATAGATGGGTCTTGTTTTTTTATCCATTCTGATACCCTATGTATTTTGGTTGGAGCATTTAGTCCATTTACATTCAGTGATATTATTGAAACATGTGGGTTTAGAGTCATTGTGATATCTGTAGGTTTCATGCTTGTAGTGATGTCTCTGGTACTTTGTGGTCCTTGCAACATTTCACTCACAGAATCCCCCTTAGGATCTCTTGTAGGGCTGGTTTAGTGGTGATTAATTCCTTCAGTTTTTGTTTGTTTGGGAAAACCTTTATCTCTCCTTCTATTCTGAATGACAGACTTACTGGATAAAGGATTCTCAGCTCCATATATTTTCTGTTCATCACATTGAAGATTTCCTGCCGTTCCTTTCTGGCCTGCCAAGTTCAGTAGATAGGTCTGCTACTACTCTTATGTGTCTACCTTTGTAAGTCAGAGCCTGTTTATCCCTAGCTGCTGTCAGAATTTTCTCTTTATTCTTGTGTTTGCCAGTTTCACTATGATATGTTGTGTAGAAGATTGATTTAAGTTACATCTAAAAGGAGTTCTCTGTGCCTCTTGGATTTCAGTGCCTTTTTCCTTCCCCAGATCAGGTAAGTTCTCAGCTATGATTTGTTCAAGTACACCTTCAGCCCCTTTCGCTCTCTCTCTTCTTCTGGAATTCCTATGATACAGATATTGTTATGTTTGATTGCATCACTTAGTTCTCTAATTCTCCCCTCATACTCCGGGATTTTTTTTATCTCTCTTTTTCTTAGCTTCCTCTTTTTCCATAATTTTATCTTCTAATTCACCTATTCTCTCCTCTGCCTCTTTAATCCATGCTATGGCTGCCTCCATTTTATTTTGCACCTCATTTATAACATTTTTTTAGCCCCTCATGACTATTTCTTAGTCCCTTGATCTCTGTAGCAATATATTCTCTGCTGTCCTCTATGCTTTTTTCAAGACCAGCAATTTTATGACTATTAGTCTAAATTCTTGTTCCGTTATATTGCTTAAATCGTTTTTGATCAAATCATTAGCTGTTGCTGCTTCCTGGAGTTTCTTTTGAGGAGAATTCTTCCATTTCCTCATTTTTGGCAGTCCCTGCAGTGGCTCCAAACTGCAGGGCACTTCTCCTGTGCTGTCTGGAGAAACTTGGGTTGGTGTGCGGGGCTGCAGTCAGACTGGTGTATACCTTATCCTCCTCTCTCCCGGGGGCAGGACTCACTCTGGAGTGGTGTGGCCCCTGTCTGGGCTACTTGCACACTGCCTGGCTTGTGGTGCTGCTTTGATGGGATCTGGCCAAGGTCCTATTAACCAGGGTGGATCCGCAAGGTGCACAGTTGTGAGAAGGGAGGCTTAACTTGCTTTGCCATGGGTGGTCCCTGTGGGAGGGGCCCTAAAGCACCAGGAGGGAGGCAGGCCCATTGGAAGGATGGATCCACAGAAGTACAGTGTTGGGTATTGCTGGTGCAGGCAAGTTTGGTGATGGGACCTGGTTCCCTTTGGAATTTCGGTTGGGGGATGGGAGAGGGAGATCGTGCTTGCCAGTGCCTTTGTTCCCCAGCTCGGCTGAGGTCTGTCTTCCGGGGCTCAACAACTCTCCCTCCTGGCATCCTCTTGCCCTCCCCGCTCTCTGAGAGCAGAGCTGTTGACTTTTAACATTCCAGATGTTAAGTCCCGCTGGCTGTCAGAACTCATGCAGTCTAGCCCCTCCACTTTTGCAAGCCAGACTCCAGGGGCTCTGCCTTGCCGGGTGGGCTGCCTCTCTACTGCCCCAGCTGCCTCCCACCAGTCCATGTAACACACACTGCCTCTCTGCCCTTCCTACCCTCTCCCGTGGGCCTCTTGTCTATGCTTGGCTCTGGATAGTCTGTTCTGCTAGTCTTCTGGTGGTTTTCTGGATTATTTAGGCAGATGTGGGTGGAATCTAAGTGATCAGCAGGACATGGTGAGCCCAGAGTCCTCCTACACCACCATCTTCCCCTCCATATGTTTATATATTATATTTCATTAAACACACACACGCTTTGGCTCCCAAAGTAGGTCTGAAGGGAGGTATATTTAATAACTACAAGGGGTACAGATGGCTTTAGGGCCACATCTTGAGAAAGAGTGGCTTAAACCAACCAACACTGCATCTAGGTTTTCATCATAATTTTTAAAAATCTGTTTTTAAACTCACAACTACATTTTTGCTCTATGGGTGAAATATGTGAACATTGAAAACCAAAGGTAGTTGATGCCTTCCAGCAAGTATTAGTATTACTATACACTTACACTATACACTGACTTACACGATAGATGATCTTACTTGGAACACGATGTAATTATTTTATTTTTATATTATATTCTATCAAGAAGCTGTATCTCATGATTTCTTTAGAAAAAGGAATAGCACACTTTTTTTTCATTTGAACTTGATGCATTAATAGTGACTTTGTTAGCTGTGGGTAGGACACCAGCACTACCTGGTGGCAATGAATAAAAATTACAGTTTTAGTTGCTGATCACTGAACACACACATTAAGTGCCAACTCCAGCAGTTCTATAAGCAATTCCATTGGCATAAACGGTATTTGGAGGAAGTCTAAAAGTTCATATTCTAGTGTATGATCTTTTCTGTATGATGATTTGGTCTCAGGTCTATGTATAAGCACTAACATTCTGCTCTTTGTATAGTTTGAGGTTTTTCACAGAATAAAATAAATAAATAAGGTTGAAAGATGAAAGGAGTAATGAGATTCTCTTCCCAGTAGAGACATTATTATTTTTCTTTTAATATCAGGGAATTCTTGTGCCTTGTTACACTTTGGTGGCATCAACAATGCCCTTATTTGCTGGTCTTTTTAAAAAAGGAGCTAAAGAAATTTCTACAGAGAAATATATGTATTTCTTCAGGTCTTCAGGATTTGGCAGTGTGTATTGTGGAATGTGCACACATGGCTGGTAGACTGATGGATATTTTCTTTTTAAAAAAAATATTTCTTTTTTCATTTTATTTCTTTTTTCATTTTATTTCTTTTTTCATTTTATTTCTTTTTTCATTTTATTTCTTTTTTCATTTTATTTCTTTTTTCATTTTATTTCTTTTTTCATTTTATTTCTTTTAGAGAGAAAGAGAGAGACAGAGAGTGAGTGGGGGAGGAAAGCATAGGGAGACAGAGAGGGAGGGAGGGAGGGAGGGAGAGAGAGAGAGAGAGAGAGAGAGAGAGAGAATCTCGAGCAGACTCTGGGCTCAACACAGAGCCAGTTGTGGGGCTTGATCCCACAACTCTGGGCTCATGACCTGAGCTGAAAGCAAGCATCCAATGCTCAACTGAAAGAGCCACCCAGATGCCTCATGATGGATATTTTCTGAAGTCTTATACTACTACTACTACTTTCTTATCCCTTTGCATTCATGTTAATAACCCATGGAAAAAAGCCAATCTTAACTTTAGACTACCTTTTGAAAGTCCCTTTTCCTAAGACCATGATTACTCTTGCTCTTTATTTTGGTTTAATATAAAATTTTATATACATTTTGTTGAAAGGCACTTAAATAATTGTCAGGAAAACAACAGGATGAAAAAAGAATGACAGTATAAAAATGTAGCATATAAAGAAAGTATATGGTTCTCGTGAAAGCTTGCTTTATGTTTGATGGAATACATGAAAGTGATTTTATGACTTTAAGAGTAACTGAGGCCTTGCATGTCATCTCATGCTTATAATTTCATTAACCTATAGCAAATCTTCTTACTTATTGAAGAAACTTAACATTAGAATCGTCCCTGGGACAGATGAACTTGAACTACTGAAAGAGATTATGATGACTAGGAGAAACACAGCACCTGGATAGTGGAGTATCTGCAGGATAAAATACTACAAAATAGCAAGAATAGAAGAGCTAAACACAAATTTTGATGATTCTTCATTTTTGCTAAAAGTCACCAGTCATATATCTTCTTAAAGGTTGTTCTTCTCGATCTCTCTTACCTATGCTACATGCTTTTAAGAAGCCATATTTGGGAGCATCTAAACTTGTAATTGATCCTCTGCCCCTGTGTACAATAATATCGATAAAGTGCTCAGGAATTCATTGTACTGCCTATCTTTATTCTATGTAGAAAAGGGCTGAATATTGCCAAATGCCTGCCCAAGATACCTGACAAGACTATTACAACGACAGAATATCTAAGTTCTTTTAGTTCTTTGAAGCAAAATATTTTCATCTATTAATAAAAATAGTACTCTACTTGGAGATGTATGAGTAACTGTTAAAGAGAAATTAATCATTGCCACTTGTCAGAATCCAAGTGAAACAAGATTACATTAAATGCTACCTTTAGAGTACAGGAAACAAATAACAAAGGAATGCTCCCACCTAATCACATTTAAGCTGAAATAATAGTAAAGATTCTATTTCTGTTGAGTCATAGAAAGACTATTTTGTTCTGTATAAATGTATTCCCTAAGGAGTACCTATGGGAAAAATTGAAACAAAACTTCTCCCACCATTGTGTTTTGAAAGTACATGGTGAAAGAGTAAACAAACAAGGATCTTCCTCTCTTTCTCTTTTAAGCTGTTGACTTTGAACTCTGTGGTTGCTAAGTTTATGGATACATCTGCAAAGGTTTTAACAGGGATCCTCCTTGTTTAAAAATTGGGATGATCAAGGCTTTAAATTTGAGTTTCTCATCACTTGGTTGTGGTGCAATGTGGTACCCAGCCTTCAGCTATCCTAAATGATCAGAGAGAAAGAACAACTCCCAGCATGTCTCATCGTACAGGTATGGGTGGTCAACGTCAGCATTTCTAGATTGCAGTCTGATGCTAAACTGATCTACACATGGGCAGCTGAGTTTATACGTCTCATGCAGGCAAAATTTATGTTCACTTAGGGAAATAAAAATCTGGACATGCACACACATACACATACACATACACATACACATACACATACACATACACTATTTTAAAGTAATGTGGAAAATACATGCAAGAACCCCCAAAGGTTTTACTTTTTGTATATGTTTAGATACAGTAAATAACATACAGACAATCATGGCCATTGGTGTTTTTCTTAAAGGACCATTGCATGAGCAAAGTTGCTTACCATGGATTTTCAGGCCACGTGGTTAATGGATGAGCTAATTAGTACATTTTCACTGTAATGAACATCCTTACAGCATGTAGCAATGAGCTAATGTTGTTGTGTCTCAGTTAATATAAAACCAATATAATTAAGCAGTTATATATTATTCTTGAATGTGCTGAAGAGCAAGAATGAGTTAAAAACTGTACCGGGGCGATAACAAACACTCCAAAAATGTATTAATCAAATCTGTGTCCAACCTAATTTTAAGAGGAGCTATATAGAATTAAAATTTTGGTAACAAACGAGAAGTAGTTTTTAACCCGAGGTGTTTGTAATGCATTTGGAGGAACCAACCAAACATGCAGAAAACATTTCTAAAATAATCACCAATTAATCTGAAACTTCTTCCTACGAATAAATTCAAGTTTCTCAATGCTAAAAATTTAAAGTATATCTTCTCTTAACACTATAAATGCCTTTAGTTACTGTAATAAAAAGCACACTGACACAGAATTTAACCTGGCTTAAAACAATTGATATACTCCAGCTTTTCCCATTTTGGTTTTCAGAAACCTGTTATAGTCAAGCAATGTTGATCCAGTGCAGGTATCACAGTAGCTAAAGAATTTATTCTAAATGGTTTAAAACAAAACACACACACACACACACACACACACACTCTCTCTCTCTCTCTCTCTCTCTCTCTCCTCCACACACACAAACACACGCTTTTATTTATATATTTTCCTATGTTAATTCATGGATAACTAACTATAACAGGGTTATACCCGGTCCTAGGAGTACAATTTCCCTTCACTAAGCATTACTAAGAACTGAACCATTACAGCCAAGAGAAGTAGTCCCTGTTCTGAGTCTGGTCTATATTACCTTCTTACTACCCCATTATACATTTATTTACCCATGCTGGCTGTGCTAAGTCCACATCTTATTTTTTTGGTTTTACGTCTAAATATATCTGTGTACTTTTCTTAAAAGTACGGTTTCTAAGACCTGCATCTTTAATTAATTTTAGTGAAGGCCTCTCTTTCCTCCTATGGCCTTTGCAATATACTGGCTGCTTCATTTTCTAGATTTTGCTGGCTCTTCAGTGCTGTCCTCCAAACCTAACTGGTCCATGGTTCTTTTCTCTTCATTAGCTCTGTTCTTTCTTCCAGATCACTATTCTCCACTGCCCTTTGCTGCCACTGTGGCAACAGAGAGAGGGAATGTATTAAAATTATTTAATATCCTTTTTTTTTATTTGAAATTCACTCCTTGTGTAGAACAGATTAAGCAAAAGAATATGGCCAGCATAAACAAGGAGTAACACTTTCCATACCAAAGATAAATCCATCTGGAAAAAACATTGAGATAGCCATGCACTTCTATTGAAATTTCAAGACAGAAATAGCGTGGAACCCTGGTCTTTTCATGTCTGTACCTTTGTCTAATCACAGCATGTGCTTGTAGAGGTGAGCCTGTCAAGAAAAGGAAGTTTTCTTTTGTTGCTTTTGTTGCTATTGTTGTTGTTTTTATAATAGGCATCTTAGTTATATTTTAAAAATAGAAACCTAGGCAGTGAGTCAGGAAGAAACCTTGGTAAGAAATTGGGGATGTGAGCTAGCACACTGCAGTATTCACAGACAGTAGAGGGGTCTGGAAATGTAGGCCAGCACCTGCTGGGTGTATTGCGCTTCCAATGAAGTGAGAAGGGAACTAATGTGTATAAGTGCTTACTAAGCTAAGCACCACAAGCAGACATCATCACTTTTCTACCCAACTGCCACATCCCTCCTAGTTTTTCTTTTGCTCTCACAGGAAGGAAAATGCTGAATACTCACTTTTCCAGCCTTTCTTGCAGCCTAGATACAGGCATGTAATTTGGTGTAGGCTAATGGGACCAGAAGGGATGTTACTGGGCCTTTTGTGAAGAATTCTCCCTGATGAGAGGCATGCAAAGAAAAATGCCTACCATTCTGCTTTGGGTATTGTCATGTTAGGACATGATACCTAGAGCTCTGCCAGCCCAGAGAACCACAGAGAAAATGACTGAGATCTCTACTGCCATTGGGCTTGTGCACCAGCGCAGAGAATCCCTACCTCTGTGTCTATTGTTCTTTGAGAAAAACTAACCCCTTGCATTGAAACTGCTTTTAGTTGGGTGTTTGGTTTCTGGCAGCCACATGCACCCTAACTGAACAACACTGGGCCAGATGCTTGTCATCTGATCTCTTTTGATGTTTATAATCATACTGCCAGCTATGAATTATACCCCTCCCCCATTTCAGAGACAAGGAAACTGAGGCTCATAAAGAGGAAGGATCTTGCCCAATGTCCCAAACCTCTAAAGGACCAAAGGCAAGGTTTGAATCTGTGTGCCTGTTCCTGAAGCACATGTGCATCTCCAATTCTCATTCACTTTCTGCCCTCTGTCACCTCATACTGCCTCTGTGGAATAGCAAATATTTACTAATGGAGCTAGTATTTGAGCGTGGCGGGGAGGGTGTAGGCAGGTGTGTCTTTGTTCTGAGACCATGGCAAGCATGTACAAAGTAAAGGGTTGAGCACAAAAGGTAGTTTTTATTGTGTGACAGTTTTTAAAAAGTGAATATAATGTCCTTCTTTAGGGCAAGAGGGCTGAGGCATATATATCCTTGGATATAATTAGATACTGGGTCATAAAAAGAAACTTAGCTTTGCAGATATCTTTTGGACACTACACAAGTGCAAGACTTTCCACCATGCTCTCCATCATCCCTGGAGGGCTCTCGCCCGATCTTTAGTCCTCTAGTTTCTTACAAGTCCAACAACTTAACTGCAAGGATTTGGAGAACTGCCTCTGACAAACGATGGATGTTTTCAAATCCTCCTATTTGAAAACCCACAGTAAAGTAGGAGAGGGACTAAGAACAAAGGTCAGGGTGTGTTATTTTTCTCTTATTCAATACTGCTGGACTTTTAAAGGGGTTTAGTTCAACAAATTCTCTGAGGCCCTGGAAAGGTGGAACCCAATTATTTATGTGTTTAGTGATGGGCCATTTTCTAGATTTAGTTCTGAAAGATGTAGGATTATCTTACTGGTGTCACCTTTTCTTTGCTTTCCCAGATAAGGGATCACTGTCCTGGTGAGTCTGAATCCCAGGCCTCTTTTATCTGTTCCAGCCTTATCCTAATTGCATAGCATTCCTCCTTTGGGAATTTTTCTTCCTAAACCTTATCTTTAATGTTTTCTTGGTAAATTAATCCAAACTAATGGTTAATGGCATTTCAAAGTGAAATTATTATATCATGTCCATGTGGGAAGTAATATATTTACAAAGCTTTAACACAGAGTGTAGTAACTTCTCTAGTATGGAATTTTGGCCAGAGTCAGAGGATTCCTTTAAGGCAGGCAGAATCATGCCACATGGACAGCTGCCTCTGGAACCAACCAGCCAACAAGCAAATAGAGCACATACTTACAATAGCACGTTCTTCAACAGGAAACATAGCTTTTGAAAAACATTGACTTAAGAAAGACTTTATAATAATGTGAAAAAGGCTAGGCTGCACTGATATTTTCCTACACTCATATGAACACTGAAAGCAGCCAGAGTGGAAAACATAAATTCAGTCTTCACTGCTTCTAGCTCAAGCCACCATCATCTGTTAAATGGAATTGATGAGACAATTCATTAGTATCTGGTTTCTATTGTCACCAGTACACATCCCCACTTCTAAGTCTTTTCTCAAAATAGCAGCTGGATTTATCTCTTGAAAAGCTAAATCCAGGGATACCTGGGTGGCTCAGTTTGTTAAGCGTCCAACTCTTGGTTTTGGCTCAGGTCATGATCTCCTGGTTTGTGAGTCTGAGCCCCGCATGGGGCTCTGTGCTGGCAGTGTGGAGCCTGCTTGGGATTCTCTCTCTCTCTCTCTCTCTCTCTCTCTCTGCCCCTCCCCAGCTTGCGCTGTCTCTCTTTCACACTTAAAAAAGAAGAAGAAGCTAAATCCAACCAAGACATGCCTCTGCTTAAAATCCTCCAGTGTCTCTCCTGCTTACCCAGGATAAAAGATTAAGCTCTGACAGTGGCTTTAAGGCCTTACTTTGCTTTCACCAGACTTCTTCTTCACCCTCATTTACTAATCTCTCCTGCCACTGTAGCCACACTGGCTTCCTTCTGTTCATAGCAAGCCTCAGGCACACTCCTGCCTCAGGCCCTAAGTTGTCTTCTTGGATCAAATGCTGCTTTTTCAGTGACAGTTTCATAGTCACCTTGTTCACAATTGCAAGTCTCCACTGGCTGGACACCCTTCCTCAGCAGTCTTGTCCCTTTCCCTGCCTCATTTTCCTCTGTAGCACTTCACAGTGACAGTAACATATATTTTACCTGCTTGGATTGTTTGTTATTAGTCACCTTCTCATTGTGCTCCCCCAGCCCCCTCACTAGAATGCAAGCTATATGAGAGTAAGAAAGTTTGTCTTTTTTTTTTTTTTGAAATGTTATATCTATAGTGCATGGTACAGTCTTATATCCGATAAATATTTATAAAATAATTCTCTCCCCTGCCTATTCTGCCAGGGATTGTAGTTGCAAAACTACGGTATTGCCTGGTTCTAAGTCATTTAAGCAGAGAAATAATTTATTGAAATGAGATTGGAAGGCCAAAACACCAGATTCAGATACTGATTGAAACCAAGAAGGCTGGGTGGGTGGTAGAACACGCAGGCCTTGAGAACTCAACAGTGTTGCCCTGGGCTCATTCTGTCTTTGCTGCTGTCAACAATCTCTAACTGTCCCCGTATCTTTGCAACCCTTCCTCTAGTTCTGGAGTGCCCACCAGCCAGGTGCAGCCTCCTAGGCCATAAGTCAAGAAACTAGCTGTCAAGGGCCAGGGAAGACAATATGTAACCCTAGTTAGCTGCCAAGTAGGAGCCTGGGTTCTGCCTCCCACAAAAATGTATACAGTAAGGGATTCCCTGGCATACGACCAGATCTGGATCATGGGCAGCCAAAGAAGAAAACACTAAACAAACAAACGAAATCCACAATTATAAAAAAAAAAGTGACTTTCATTCGTTGAATTTTGTTTTCCTCTAACTAATGTTTTCTAAAATTTCCCAGTGATGTGAATAAGGGTATTAGCTTATTTCATGACTTTTGTTAGAGAAAGTTTATACATTAAGGTAATAAAAATTTTAGCCAGACCTCCATTTTCCTCTTGATATGGACTCTGATTTATGATTTATCAGTACTTACTTACTAGAATGATAAATGAGTGAATTGAGAGGTCTTCAGTGAGTCATTTGATTTCTTCAGAGTAGACTTTTATCCAGAGGCTAATAGAGCATCATTTGTGTTTCACTAAATTCACATAATGAAATCAAGAGTATCAATGGAAAACAGATGCCGATCTGACTGAAACATTAATCATTTTATTCCCCATAGTAACAGTCATGCATTGTATTGAACTAGAGTTCAAATTTATTACACAAGATTTTTTGTTTGGTATGGGATTTTGGAATCAAAGATAGATACAGTGATTCTTCCCACCCTGCAGTCCCCTTTCGAGTGACTTTTCTACTCCTCTAACCCAACTCCCTTTGAAATTGAGCTAGCCCTGTAACTTACCGTAACTAATAAAATGTTGTAGAAGGGATATGAGTGACTTCTGGGCCAGGTCTTTAATATGCACTGTGGCTCTTGATTTTGACCTCTTAGAATTCAACTACCATGTAGGGAAGTCTGGGTTATCCTTTTGAAAAAGCAGCATAGAAAGTAAGGCCCCGTAAGATGAGAGACTGCATGGAAAAAATGCAAGGTGCCCCAGAAAACAGCCAGCATTAACTGCCATACATTGTACGTGATGCCCTCTTGGATGTTCCAGTCCCAGCTGGGCCACCAGCAAAATTCAGTCACATGGGTGACCCAGCTTATACCATGAGGAGTAGAAGAATCACCCATATGAGCCTAGCCAACACACAGAATCATGAAAAATCATTCATATTGTTGTCTTCAGTCAATACCTCTTGAGGTAGTTGTTATAATAGAAGGCTGAAATATTTAAAATAAATTTTTTTAAAAATTGATTGGGTAATGGCACTGTTAAATTTTTCTTGACAGTTAGAAAATGTCCCCCCTAAACCCTTTGAGTTTAAAAAGTACAGTATATTCTTCTTTGTTGGGCCACACTCTAATAAAAATCCAAGGTCTGGAAAACAATTGAATTGTTAAAAACTGATAAAAAAAATTTGTGTTTGTGTGGGTGTGGATGCGCATCCTTCATCACCTCTGAAGTGTGTACAGCTTCTGTCACCTTGGCTTTATGAGTCCTGTCTCTGGGTTGCCCCACTACCAATTCCACGAACTCACTCATTTGACAGTCGACCTTTAACTATTTCTGGGCATCTCTCGAGTACATGAACTTGTACTCACAAGTACTATTCTGTAGCTGTCTTATCCCTTTTTCCTTCTCCCCTGCTGTTGCTTCCTGCAGCAATGTCTGTTGCTGAGGCAGCTTCTACCCATTGAAGAGACCCCAAAGCTGCCAAGGACTATTTTCTGTGAAGCTGTTTATTCCACTACTGAGTCACCAACATCATCGGGATTTGGTATCCATGGAATATTATGTCTTCTTTCCTAGCCATCTTGCTGCTTCAGCTAGGCTACAAATCAGGGCTGCTTTGAAACTCTTGTCCCACAGAGATTTTAGTAAAACTTTAAATATATTCTTTCTCTCCTAAGGGCACAGATATCAATCAGGCTGGGTCAGTTGACGATCTAAATAAAGGACATTGAACTGACCACCTTTGCCTTCGGAAACAGCCTTTGAAGCTATCTTAATTCTATTTTCCTCATATCTCTGTTAATTGCTGGAGACTCCAAATATGTCAGCTATATGTAAACGGAAGGCTCAGTACCCATCAGATTCATACCATAAATGTATGGAAAGACCAATATTCTCTACCCTTCCCACAGTTATTAACAGTTACTCATGTTAAACTGGAGAAAAGGCCAGAAACCTCTGGATACCCTAGTCTGACACTATTACTTCATGGTCCAAATAAACAGAGACTTGGTGGTGGTGCTTCTCCAATTGAATGTTGCAATCGTGGCAATTAGTAGAGGTTTCTGGAAATGTAGTTTTTAGCAGCTGGTTCGATGATGGTGATTCCTAATATCTATTTGTATGATCATCACTTCCCACCACTGCCTCCACCAACTGATCCCAACTATAGTAGGGAATATGGGAAGCAGAAGGTCCTCCTCACTTCTTTGACATAAAGATAGAACCCTATGGAATCTGCTCAGGGAGGAAGTTGCTGAGAGTTGACTGTGTGTCTATGGGTACCTCTCTATCTGTTGTCTACTTGTAGATCCCTTGGCATCTGGACAGAGGCTCAGAACCACTTTCCTTCACATGTAAAAGACAGTTTAGAGCTGGCCTTCCAGTTTTCTACTAGAAACTGCACGACTTCATATCTGTTGCAATGAACTTATAAACAGTTCTCTCCAGATGCGATAGAAGGATGCAGATGAGACAATTCTCTTTAGCTGTTGTCTGACCTAGAACACTGATTCGTTTATAGTACCAGGAGTAAGTGCCCTACCACGTGACCTCTCTGAGGACTGGAGAAAATACACATCAATAGTGTCTCAGGTGTGAACTCATGCTGATCTTGGCATGAACTGTGTGGTTCTCCTCTCCCTCCTCCCTGCTCTCCTTCTCTAACCCTAATCTCAGCTCTTGTCTTTTTTATGTTTGAATTAATGGCTTACATATTATACAATATTTTTGGAAGTAGTTGAGGTATAAATATTTAATAAGTAAATAGGTAAAAAGTGTCACATTCTTTTATACCTCCTCCTTCCATAAAGAACAGAGCCATCTATTCATAAAAAATACCTAAGATAGGTATCTGTAATACCTCAGATGCATGCAAACTAAACTCTAATAGTGACCTAAGTAATGCAATAGATAAAAATTATCTGGCTGTAGTTAAGCCACACTCACTAGCAAACTCAAGCCACTTCCATCCCCCCCGCTAAGCTCCTGTCCTAGCTCCACCTTCCAGGGCAGGAATATTATATACTTCTAAGGTCCATAGTAACTTGTCTGACCAATAGATCCTTCTTGACATCTCAAGCTCTATTCTAGCTTCTCTTGTAAAATTAGTGCTGTAATGGAAAAGGGCAAGAGGAGTGCTCTCTGATAAAGTATATGTTTTGACTACTGAACCCCTATCCTTGACTTCCATGCCTCTTTCCCCTTCCAGCGCTAACTCTATGATGGAATTTTTTAGTTATATTGGGTAGTGAGAATTTCAATCTGGTTCCAGGGGGTAGGTGTGGCAACAGTAGAATAGTGGGGAATAGATTTGGGCACCAATGATTTTATCATTTTATCATCAGTGAGGCAGCTTTTTAGCAATTAAATTTTGGACAAATATCTTTGAAATGAGTTTTTGCTCATATACCCAGATGACATTAATATCAATTAACGAATTGTTATTATGCATCTACTGTGCACCAGTTTGGGGATAGGCAATTTTCAAAACATGTTAAAATACCAGATGATGTTCCTTCCCTAAAAGCACTAACAATGCATTTGGGAGAGACCAAACAAGATATCATGGTGCCTGTGTTAAAGTGTTATGAACACTTTAAGCAAGTACTGTTCAGTACCTCAGTTTCTTTCTCTGTAAAATGGAGTAACAATAGTACCTATTTTATAGATAATCTATGAAAGTACTTGGGGATGTGCCTACATAGAGTAAACATCTATACATGTAAACTCATATTGCTGTTAGACACTCTCATGCCACCAAGAGGTAGATGTGACTTTGGTTGTGTCATTTCCGCTCATTAGTTTAGATATTAGTGTCCATATCTGTGAGAAAAACACATTTTAATGATCCCCCTCAGTTCTACCAATTTTAGAAAAAGAGGAATTAAAAAATGTTAAATATATTTATAAATCTTTATCATTTTGTAGTTAAAATCTAATTAAAAAAAATTTAATGTTTATTTACTTTTAAGAGAGAGAGAGAGAGCAGAAGTGGGGGAAGGACAGAGAGAGAGAGGGAGAAACAGAATCTGAAGCAGACTCTGGGCTCTGAGCTGTCAGCACAGAGCCTGATGCAGGGCTCGAACTCATAAACCTCAAGATCATGACTTGAGCCAAAATCAGACACTTAACTGACTGAGCCATCCAGGCACCCGTGTAGTTAAAATTTTTAAATCATGTAAGTATAGGGATACCTTCCTTTGAAATATTTTTCTATCTTTAAAAACACCATTTTAAAAAATTTAAAAGCTAAAAGAAATAGAGCTTTTGCGCATTTTAATTTTTTTATCACTAGATTTGAATGATATGAATTAAGCTCTAAACATATCAAGATCAGCAATTACACCAGCCATTCTGTTAGTAATGTAGTGATTTATTTATTTAGTGGGCTTTTTTGATCCTTGATTAAGGCACATGATCACCTTTAAACTTTATTATTTGAGAACTGAAAATTATTAGTGTATATTTTATTCTTCGTTCGCAAAAATAATAGTTTATTGTTTTCTTTTATGTTTGTGTAGTACATAAATTTAGTGAAACTACCAGTCATCAGCTAAACATTTAAAAAACTGACATATCAAAACAGTTATCTTTGCCTAATAGCTTATTGCTAGAGGTTGATCAGTAAGAAGCACATCTTAAGGAAGGGTTGTAAATTTGCATAGCTTATGAATTATACACCTTGAAGAAGTTGTTTTTCAATCCTTGGTGATATTTTTGTTGTTGTTGTTAATCTTGGTCCTAGTAAATGAATAAGCATTTCCTCCCAGTGTGCCTGTTTTATTATAAATGTGTTATGCTGAACAAAAGGTCATTGTTCATATCCATTTGATAAAGCATTTTTACTTATTTTTTGCTCACCATTGTTTGCTGTTAGAAGATGAATAATCCACCTTCCCTGATAACTGAGCACTCTGGAGGAATGGGGAGGGAGAAATGGCTAACATTTATTTTATCTCGAGTTTCAAATTTAACAAAGGTATGTCTCCGTTGTAATTTATCACAGTAATTTATAGAAAACAAGCTGACTGAATCATACGTTGATAAATAAACAATACACTCCTGTGAACCCAGAGCCACAGGGGTGTGTAATCGGCATTCTAAGTTTAAAAAACAAAAAACAAAAAACTTGTGTTTGAAGTATTTTTGTACTGATAAGTTACTGAATCATATTTTGTCATATGATTTATACATTTTACCAAGTAGTTGATATGCTTTACCAACATGTTTTGAAATATCAGACATTATATGCATGAATCTAGGCAAACAAATTAAATTGAAAACTTTATTGTAAAAAATAATACTATATTCCTTTACAAAAGTTCAGTTCAAAATTATTTATTTATCTTTAAAAGAAAAATCAAGTAAACCCAAAACAAATCTTTGGGGGAGAAAGTGAAAAATAAAATTTTATTCCTAGAATTGTAAAGCATTCTTTGTCCGAGGAACCTTAGGATCAAAGCATTATACTCTCATATTTTAAAATGTTAGCTGTAAAAGAACTTCTTTAAATAGAGTGGACATTTTCATATTTTTTGTGTGATAAAATCATACATTTTTGGATAATATAGTCATCCAAAAAATCTGTAATCACTATAATCTGGATATATGTTTCAAGTGTTGGAACAATACCTTTATAATCTATGTTTCACAAGAAGAAGTGTTTGAGTTACTAAGACTCTTTTCTCTAATTTCAGTTTTTAAAGCTATATCTAATACCCTATTAATGCTACAGTCTACAAAGAAACAAAAATAAACCAGTGTAACTACATTCAATCTATTTAGTTTGTATATGAATGCAATCCCTGCTAGAATACTATTCATTAGGTAAAGATTTGAAAATACATAGGGGAAAAGTGATATAACTATACTAATTTTTAAAAACCTTTCTAAAATACTTGACATTTACTGGAAATAGAAGTAGAGGAATTTTCAAATTCTATCAAGAAGGAAAAAAATAACATTCAGATCAATACATGTTAATTATATAAGAAAATTATGATATTGATTCGTGGTGATGAAAATTTTCCTATTAAATGCTTTAAGGTTGTTTCAAATTGCTAGGTTGTTTGAATGACTTTTCTTACCCAAATTTCCTGAAACATATCTTCTACATTACCATGTAGACCATGTCTGTCTTGACTTTACAGCAATACACTTTACTTTGTCAAAGAAAATCAATAGATTCTAATTTGTTAAACCTGGGAGAAGCTGTTTTGAAAACATAGCCTCTCTGCTATGAGATTTAAGGAGCTTTAAGGCTATAGTACAAAAGTAAAGTAATCCCAACCTAACTCAGTGGGAAAATATGTGAGAACATAAGTACAACAATAGGTAATGTGGGTCTATTAGTTATGAAACATATTTCTAGAAAGACCAGTACTTTTGCAGAGAAACCAGTCAAGTGGACAGGATCTACAAAGCATTTCTAACCATGGTGCTTTGAACTAATCTAATCTCAAGAAAGATTTCAACTTTCAATTCAATTCCACAAATATTTGTTGAACAAGAGCACTCAATATTTGTTGTACAAGAGAACTCAGTACTTTGCCAAATGCCCTGCTCTGACAAAAATTGGAAATCTATATTTAACCTTGGACAAGACTTCTAACCACCCTGGGCCTCAGTTTCTCCATCTGTAAAATGAAGAGATTGGACTACAAAATATCTAAGGTTTTATAGTTCTTTTGTGGGACTGGCTTGGGTATAAATGAGAACAGATCACCTTTGCTTTTTAACTCACACCTTGACCTCACCAATAGTGTAAAATTAGAAAAGCCAGAGATTGCTTGTGGTAAAAGGGACATTAGCCATTAGAAGATGAAATGAGCTCAGGGAACTCAGGGAAAGGATGGTGGTGGAGAGCATGGGCTCTAGAGTGGGGCTGCCTGTGGTGGAGCTCTGGCCCTAACCAGCAATGTGTCTTTGGACTGTCACTTTATTTCTTGGGACTTCAGTTTATTCATTTGTAAGATGGAAATAATTGCATTTACCTTATGGGGTTGTTGTAAAGATTAGACGAGTTGATGTACAGAAAGCACTTAGGACAGTGCCTAACACAGAATAAGTGTTCAATACGATCAGCTAGTATTACTCTGGCTAAAGGCTCAGGGACACTGAATGTCAGTGGCCAACATTCAAGCCCAGATATTGACATTTGCTAGGATGTTGTTTAGTTACTTTAACTAATAGTAGCCAATTCATAGGATAATTTAGGGATTTATGTATTTAAAAATAAATATATCTGTATCTATATCCGTATCTATATATCACATGGAAGAATATCAGTATACAGCACATAATGACACTGAGAACTCAAATATTGAGAAATAGAAAGAAATGTATCCATGCACAGAAGTCTTCAGGTATTGAGCTTCATACATGACAGACTTATGAATTTAGTTGATAGTTCTGGCAAAATAAATATTCAGAATAAGAGTGTACAGGTGGAAGAGATAGATGCATAGGGCAAGGTATTTGCAAAGGTGCTTGGAGCTTCCATGACCTCTCTTGTCATGCCATTCATCCAGAATGTTCACCACATGTTCACCAACTTGGAAGCTTTCTGAACCCGTCCTTTTGGATTTTTATGGAGACTTCATTACATAGACATGATTGACTAAGTCATTGGCCATTGGTGATTAAACTCAATCTCCATTCCCTCTCCCCTCCCTGGAGGTCTGAAGTTGGCGGAGGGGGAGGGGGGTGAAGCTGAAAGCTCTAATCCTGCAATCACACAGTTGGTTCCCCTGGCAAACAGCCCCCACTTTCCTTCCAAAAATCACCTCATTAACATAAATCAGCTGTGGTTGAAAGGGGCTTGTTATGAATAAAAAAGTTACCTTTACCCTCACTCTCATCACTTAGGAAACCCCAAGGTTTTAGGAATTCTGTGCCAGAAATGGGGACAAAAACCAAATATGTATTTCTTATCGTAAATTGCAGTATCACAGTAGAAAAAATTCACAATGTAGAGAAAAACCAATCAATTAGAAAAACTTACAGAAATGACACAGATGATAGTTATTAGACAAAGACAATGAAACTGTTATTTTAGTTATAGTTCATGTAGTTATGGAATATTCTCTATGTTTAAGATGCTAGAGGAAAGATTGAGTATGTTAAGTTAGATATATGAAAGAGTTAAAAAAAAAAAAAGAAAGACCCAGATGGAAGTTCTAAAGATGTCTGAGATTAAAAAATAATACACTTACACTCTTACTGGGATTAATAGCAAATTACACATTGCATTAGAAAAGATTAGTAACTTGAAAACAATAGAAGATATTTGAAATTAAACAGAAGAAGACTGAAAACAAATGAACAGACATGAGGAAGTTGTTGGACAATTTAGGCAGCCAAATACAAGTGATTGTGGAGTCATTGAAAGAGGGGAGAAAGGAGGGAACAGAAAAAAAGTTGAAGAAATCATGGTCACTTTCCAAATATTATGAAAGGTATACAGGCATACCTTTTTTTTCATTTTGCTTTGCTTTATTGTTCTTTTCAGATATTATATTTTTTACAAATCGAAGGTTTGTGGCCACCCTCCATCAAACAAGTCTATTGGTACCATTTTCAAACAGCATTTGCCTACTTTGTGTACCTATGTCACGTTTTGGTAATTCTCACAATATTTTAAACTCTTTATATTATATTTGTTATGAAAATCTGTGATCATACTGCTCACTGAAAGCTCAGATGATAGCATTTTGGGGGATAAAGTATTTTTTAATTAAGATATGTACTTTTTTTTTTTACACCTAATGCTATTGTACACTTAATATACTATAGTATGGTATAAAGATAAGTGTTATATGCACTGAGAAACCAATAAAATTCATTCGACTTGCTTTATTACAATATTCACTTTATTGTGGTGGTTGGGAGTAGAATCCCACAATATGTCTGAGGATGCTTGTAAAAACAGAAAGATCTAAGAAGTTCAATGTACCCAAAATACAAGAAACCAGAAGAAACCAATACAAGATACACCTTAACTATATTATTTAAAAACTGTGATAAAAAGAAAAATCTTAAAAGCAGGCAGAGAAAAGAAAAAACTCACATTATGTATAAAGGAAAAATATAAGAAACACATGTCTTGTTGGAAATAATGCGAGCCAGAAGATAGTAGAGACACATTTTTACTAAAAACAAAAGCACAAAATATACAAAAAAACACCCAATATATAGTGAATACTATTCTCAGCAAAAAATATATTTGAAAAAGGAAGGCAGAATAAACTTTCTTAGGCATAGAAAAACTAAATGAGGGGCGCCTGGGTGGCTCAGTTGGTTAAGATCTGACTTCAGCTCAGGTCATGATCTCACAGTTCCTGGGTTCAAGCCCTGTGTCGGGCTCTGTGCTGACAGCTCAGAGACTGGAGCCTGCTTTCGGATTCTGTGTCTCCCTCTCTCTCTGCCCCTCCCCTGCTCATACACTCTCTCTCTTTCTCAAAAATAAATAAACATTAAACAAATTTTTTTAAAAGAAAACCTAAATGAGTTAATCACCAACAGAAATATCGAAGGAATTCCTCCAGTCAGAAAGAAAATGATATTAGACGGAAATGTGCATTTACACAAAGGATTAAAGAACATATGATAATATATGGATAAATAGAAAAGGTATTTTTTATTGAAGTATAGTTGACACACACTGTTACAATAGTTTTAGGTGTATAACATAGCGAATTGAGAAATAATCATGCTGTGCTGACCACAAGTGTAGCTACCATCTGTCACCACAGAACTCTATTACAATATCATTGACTATAGTCCCTATGCTGTATCTTTCAACCCTGTGAGTTATTCATTCTGTAACTGGATACCTGTGCCTCTCCCTCCTTTTCATCCCTTTTTGCCCACCCCCTGCTCCCTGCCCCTCTGGCAACCACCAGTTTGATCTCTGTATTTATGGATCTGTTTCTGCTTTGTCATTTGTTTTGTTTTTAATGATTCCAGTTATGGCGTTTACCTTTCTCTGAGTTACTTAGCATAATAGCTTCTAGGTCTATTCAACTGTCACAAATGGCACGATCTCATTCTTTTCATGGTTGCATAATATCCCATTGTATACGTGTGTGTGTGTGTGTGTGTGTGTGTGTGTGTGTGTGTGTGTGTATCACATCTTCTTTATTCATCTATCAATGGACACTTGGGTTGCTTCCATATCTTGACTGTTGTAAATAGTGCTGTCCTAAACATAGAGGGGCACCTATCTTTTTGAATTAGTGTTTTTATTTTCTTTAGTTAAATATCCAGTAGCAAAATTACTGATTTGTATGGTATTTCTGGTTTTAATTTTTAAAAGAAGCTCATTACTGTTTTCCGAATTCCTGTACCGAATTCCTGCCAGTAGTGCAGAGGGCTCATTTTTCTCCATATCCTTATCAATACTTATTATTTCTTGTCTTTTTGATACAAGCTATTCTGATAGGTATAAGGCGATATCTTACTGTGGTTTTGATATGTATTTCCCTCATGATTAATGATGTTGAGCATCTTTTCATGTGTCTGTTGGCCATCTGTATGTCTTCTTTGGAAAAATGTCTATTTAGGTTCTCTGCCAATTTTTAATTGGATTATTTGGTGGGGGTAGTGGTGAGTTGTATAAATTCTTTACATATTTCAGGTATTGACCCCTTATCAGATATATCTTTCGCCTTTCTCCCATTCAGTAGGTTGCCTTTTCATTTTGCTAAGCAAAACTTTTATTTTGGTGTAGTCCTAATAGCTTATTTTTTCTTTTATTTCTCTTGCCTGAAGACACATATCTAGAAAAATGTTTCTAGGGCCAATGTCAAAGAGGCTGCTGCCTATGTTTTCTTTTTTTTTAATGTTAAATGTCATAACTTTATTTAAAAACATAGCAAATTCAGTGTATTATGATGGAAAGTCTTTTAATACAAATTAAATACATGGTATTCAAAATGTTACCAAAATGCCAAAATAAATGATCACTCCAAAAATATCATGTGTACAACCCTTAGATATTTATGTAGATAGTTCATTTTACCAAGTCCGTTTTTTCCTGTGCTAGAGAAATGTTTGAAAATCTCACTAAAACTTTCAAGTTTCTTGTGACTGATTGATTTAGCACACTCATTCTTAAGCTTCCACACCTAGATTTAACTTTCCCTCATATCTCCACAATTCTTTTAGACTTTCATCAATAGTACTGATGCTCTGCTATTTCCTCCTGTCCTTTAATACCCTAATTTGTCATTCAGTATTATAGCCATCTCCTAAGCCACCATGGCAACTGCTCCTTTCATCTACATAAACTGCGTAAGTATTCTCAGTACAAAACAGATTTCAAACTCCAGAGTTATAATTCTGTGTTAGTTTTGTTTTTTAGAATGTCAAATCCATGCTTCAATTTCTCTTTGGAAGTAACAATTTCCTACCATCTTGTTTTGTGCTACTGATTCCATCCCCTTCTGTCCCCTCTGGGATCATTTTTCATTAATCATTCTCACCTCCCAACTCCTCTTCAATCATTTGTCCACTGCTTCCTTTTTTCCAATGCTATGGTCATAGCGAATACTTTTAGTCTAAAAAACATTTTCTTTAAGCCTGTCCCCACAAATTAATCCACATTGTCATTACTGCTTTCTCTTCTTGTATAGTGTTTTAAGTTACCAGTATATTTGTTGCTTTCACTTTTCATTTCTTTTAAAATTAGGACTCAACTATTTGTTTTTGGTTCGGTCCACTCAAATATGAAAATAACTTCTCATACATTTTCCTTTATTTCTTATCCATATCCAGTTTGAGAATAGCAAGGATTTCTTCTTGGAAAATGCTCCTCCCTTGACTTTAACACAAAGAGCTAACATTATTTTTATATATACTTTGAGTGCTTTATAAATGCTAGACACTGGACTAAAGGATTTTACACATTTTTGCTTGCATAATATCCCATTAACTATCCCTATTTCATACATGAAGAAACTGAGACAAAGAAGTTGATTACCTTCTGAAGACCACACAGTGGCAGAAGGGCAGGCTGCTTCCAGAGATCGCTCTACAATTATCCTGTCTTTCATATTAGCTTCTGGGCTATCTTCCATTGATCACTCTTGTGCTAATCTTTATATATGTATTACATATTTCACAATTTCAAATTATTCATCAGTACATTCTTGTTAGAGTTGCAGATAATAAAGAAATATATGGATTGAAAAATGAGAGTTCTCTATTCTCTCCCTAGCCCAATTCCAATGCCACCAGAAGAGGAAGTGGCTTGTTGGGTGCTGCCTATGTTTTCTTTTAGGAGTTTCATGGTTTCAGGTCTCATATTTAGGCCTTTACTCCATTTTGAGTTTGCTTTTGTGTATGGGGAAAGAAAGTGGTCTGGTTTCATTGCTTTGCATGTTGCTCTCCAGTTTTCCCCACATCAGTTGTTGAAGGGACTGTCTTTTCCTCACTGTATATTCATTCTTCCTTTGTCGAAGATTAAGTGACCATATAAGTACAGGTTTATTTCTCCGCTCTCTGTTCCATTGATCTTCTAGTCTGTTCCACTGACTTTTTAAAAATAAATCTCTTTAAAAGCTATTTGACCGTTTAGGGGCACCTGGGTGGCTCAGTTGATTAAGCGTCAGACTTTGGCTCAGGTCATGATCTCTCGAGGGAGATTCTGTGTCTCCCTCTCTCTGTATGCCTTCCCTGCTCACACTCATGCACGCTCTCTCTTTCTCAAAAATAAATCTTCAAAAAAAATTTTTAAAAGCTATTTTACTGTTTAAAGCAAAGGAGCATCAATATATTATGGGAGATAAAACACATGTAAAAATAGGATGAAACTATGTTCTTATAAGGTTGTTATCCTGAATGTGAAATGGTATAATATTACTTGAAGGTAGACTGTGATCAGTTAATGATGTATTCTATAAATCCTAAAGCCACCACTAAACAACAAGAGTTATACCTTATAAGCCAACAAACAAGATAAAATGGGGGAAAGGGTAAAATTATTACAAGTGTAGGAGAAATGAACCTTCATAATCAAGAAACAAGTGTTCAGAAAATATACTTATTTGTCAATTACTTAGCTTATGAGACCAAGTTTTGCCATTTAAGGAATCTTCATCACCTCCTGTTTAAAACACACACTCAAAAAGCGCCTGGATGACTCACTCGGTTAAGCATCCGACTTCCGCTCAGGTCATGATCTTGCGGTTTGAGTTAGAGCCCTGTGTTGGGCTCTGTGCTGATAGCTCAGAGCCTGGAGCCTGCTTCAGAGTCTGTGTCTCCCCATCTCTGCCCCTCCCATGCTCATTCTCTATCTCTCTCTGTCTCTCAATAATAAATAAAAATGTTAAACAAATTTAAAACACACACTCAAATCAGTCAATCTGGGAGTCTTCTTTTCCCTCTTCTTGATGCCTCACTGGAAGTGATGCATAATTCCTGGGACATTGTCTTGATGTCAGTGGAGGGCAGGCTTCTGAGCTAGATGCTTGGATCCAAATATTAACTCTACTATCACTTTTCTGTCACCATAGGCTAGTTACTTACCTTTGGTTTGGTGCTTCTCCTTCCTCATTGGTAAAATGAGGATATTGATAGGAGCAACTTTGAAGGATTATTGTGAGGATTTTTAAGATAACTTAAGGAGGCACTTAATACAGTACTCATCACATACTAAACCCTACATGAGTAACACCTTCATTATCTGTCTGTGATAGTCTCTGCTGTTGCTACATCTTCTGCTGTTGTCCTGGCCATGCCACAGGCACTGGAAGGTATCAGGCAGCTGCAGACTTTGTCTTCTGTCTTCATTAGGTACCACCAGCTCAGTCAGCACTTTTATACTTCCCTTGGGGGTTTTAGAAATACTTTTTTAGTTTTTCTGGACTGTGGTGACCAGGACTCCGTGGTGCAGCTGCTAGTCCAGTCTTCTGGACTTCTGGACACTTCATTCCACCATTGCTTCTCTACTACTCAGAAATGTCCACTCTCCCCAGGCCACACTCCTCAGAGCAAGATACACATTCTTCCTATGTTTCTTGGGCCACCAGGATCTGGCTTTCAAGCCTAATGTTTCTGATATAGCTTAAAACTTTCCCTTTGGGAACTCAACACTAAGCAGCGACTTCTGTGATCTTGCTGTAGCCATCCTCCACACAGCAGCGCACGTGGGCAGTGAGTGAACTCTCTGCCTAAATGCCAAGGGCTGTTATAGGGGTAATAAGAGTGATAAGAAGAAACCTGGTAATACTGCAAAACATTACCTGCTCCCAGTTGGCAGCCTTGAATCTGTTCTAATGCACACGGAAAAGCTAATCATTCATTTTACTTCAACTGCTTTATTGACAGATTAGTTATTAGACTCCAGAAAGCGAATGTTGTCCACCAATGTGCCATGGTGCCACAGTGGAGAACCAGTGACTGTGGTTCACCAGGACGATTTGTTATCACACATAGAAAAGATTTGGACACATCTGGAGATTCTTGGAAGTACCATTTTAATGACATGGCCCTCAACATCCCTGGAAGCTACAATCACCTCTTGATTCAGTCTAGAAACACTAAAGTCTATGAGACAATGGGCAATCTGCTGAGTTCTGGATCAGTTACGAATAATTCTGTGGAACCATTTCCAATCATTACAGTTGGAAACAGTGTCTCTGTGTATGTTTCTCTTATGCTGATTATCACACACTGATTTGTAGTATACTCATTCACATCCTCTTCTGGTATCCCCTGATAGTCTAGAAGCTCCTTGAGCAGTGGGACTTATTCACATTTTGCCATCCCATGGGGCCTAGCAGAGTTTTAGAAGGAGCTACTAACACCACCACAACCACTAAACATAAGAACCCCACCCTAGACATGGCTCTGGGGGCTGCATGAATATGATTTCATTCAAAGCTCATAGGACACTAATTTATTATCTTCCCATTTTAAGGGCCAAACAATCAAGGATCCAAGTAATTATGAGATTTGTGTAAAGGTGCAGAGCATGGGACTACAGTTCTATCCAGGCATCTCATGCCTTATATCCTTTCAGTATAGCATGTCTCTTTCACATGACACCTCTCAGTGGTGGCTGTTGCTGAGTTTGTCTCCTTCCACTGTACCCAATCCTACAAGCCCTCTGGTGGTCAGGATGCCCTGGGAAGGCACTTAAACATAGCAGAGCAGAGCCAGGATCTGTGGCTACTGAGATAACAGAGGTAAATAGCATTGCCAAATATATAGTCTATTGCTTTAGAAATGCCTGTGAACATCTTATAGAGTCAACAACAATCATTTATCTGTATCTTCTGAAAATATGATAAATTTAGCCAAAATGTTATAGATAGGAGTGAAAGAAATTCAGAGTAAGACATCTGAATATTCTTGACCTTTACAATCTATGTTAGCCAGAGTCACATACTTTTTTCTTTTCATAGAAAGTGAGAAGTTTGGGGTCATATTCAGTAATTTTGGCCTGGAAGTTCTGGCTTGTTGTCTGCATTTAAAAACTGCTAGATTGCATTCTACTCCAAAAAGGCATGTGACTTCTGAGGAGAACTGTGGTGAAGTAGACAAAGCTTGTCTTTTGTTGTGCTCACTTCCCTTTTATGAAGCCCTTTCCTCTTTTTTACATCCCTTCTCCCCCTCACTTCCCCCTACCCTGGCTCTTAGTGCTCTACTCTAAGTGTCCAGCAGAGAATAAATCACTAATGCTTTCAGAAAAATTAGTCTGAGAGTTTGTAATTACCCCAAAGGGAGTAACTCAAAATAATAAATCTCTAGTGATAGAGATTACTAACAGTGGTATTTCAACTGCTGTGGCTCCTGGTTAAGTGACTTATTTTGGTGATAAATCATACCATTTGAGAGGCGAATTGCATCATTCAATCAATCACCTGACATCCCTTCTTGGGTAGACTTAGCACTCCAAAGATGATAGGAAAACAGTTTTCCACTAGCCACAGGTGAAGAAATGCACAATCCCAGTTTGGTTCGACACAAATAGAGAGGCTGAAGTGTTGCTAACATCAGAGCAGGATGAATGGAAACTTGCAAAGTGGTTCTTTGTTAAGAGTGTGCTGCTGCTGACCTTGCTGCTGACCTCCCTGCTTTCTGCCAGTATGTGTCAGTTGAGTGGACTTTTGACTGCTGGACATGAAGAAATAGTATAATCAATGAAGCAATCAATCCACAAATGTGTAATGGACTTCTACAATCTGAAAGATTCTGTAGCAAATTGTACAGGGATATAAAGGTGATTTATGAAGCGATATCCCTATTTTTAAGTAGCATATGATAACTATCAAGAATGTGCACAATATATGCTAAAGGAGTCAGAGGAGAAAGCAATCCTTGTGGCTGATGTTGTCCAGAAAGGTGGTTTTTTTTAATAGTGGTATTTGACCTCTTGAGTAATATTATCAGAAAATAATAGAATCCTTGAATACATTCTTTGTGCCAGGCACTGTTTTAAGCTCTTTACACGTTATGTGTAAAATTCTTAGACAAGTAAGTGGCACATGATACGTGCTCAAAGTGTTATAGTTTTACTAGTGTCATTCCTTCTAATTGGAACTAGTGTCTAATTCCTTCCAATAGGAACAATTATTTCTTCCTTGTTATAGTTGAGAAGACGGGGGCACATCAAGGTCATATAACTTGTAGAAGACATAGAACTAATAATTGTGAACTCAGACACTGACTCCAGAGTCCATGCTCTTAACCACACTCCATATTGCATGGAATCAATAAGATTGGTAAATAAAGGCAGAATTGGGAGAGGGGTGCGGGGAGTGGATCCAAGGAGCAACAGGGCAGATGAACAAAGGTGACAAAGTTCCAATCTTGTCCAAGGGTCAGGAAGTTAACCAGGATAGAGGACTTGGGTTAAAGCTATGGGAGGAATGTCTAGAAAAATAATTTAGAAAGAATTATGAAAGGTTTTACACATTCGTTGGGAAGACTATTAAAGGAATTTCAGCTTTAGCTTATATGGACTACAGAATCGACAATTTTTACACACACACATACACACACTCCAACAGGAAAAAAATAATTTTTTGTGAAGATTAAGATAGAGAATTATCAGGACCATCTTATGTGTTTGACAGTAGGCAGTGGCTAGAGCCCATAGTTCTTTCAGGAGCCTACAAAAATGTTTTAATTTTAATTTATTTTAAATCAGAAGGAAATCATATATATAATGAGTCTATAATGAAAACAGTTTGGATTATATTCATCTTTATAATACTATAGTCAGAAAATATAACTTAAAAAATATTTTAGTAGAGAACAGGGCAAAAGTGCCAATGGCTCACAAAAGTCATACTGTGCCCCTGGTTATTATGCTGAATCACCTAGAATTGGGAGTGACTAAGCATAAATAAAACGGTTAGGAAACTACTAAAATCATTATACATGAGATAATACAGGTTTTGACTAAGTTTGTAGCCATATTAGTTAATGAAAAACAAAGATATTACAAATAAAAAACTCAGAAACGTTCATAACTGCCTTTGTTATATGGGTGTGGTGGAGTATGGGATTATTAGTTACAACTGAGTACGAAAAAATGTAAGTTTTCTGGTTGAAGATAATGGGCAAATACATACATATACTTTCTTTGTGTTCCAGCATTTCTTAAAAGACAGAAGAGACATGTTTTTAAAAATCTATAATAGTAGATTATATGAAAACAGTAGACGATGCTGAAAAAGTAAGTCTGAATCAGCAGACTAGAAAAAGGTTTAGGATCTGATTGATAAAGAATCAAAACTGAGAAACCCGAAACAGGCAGAAGAGAAGGTTGCAGGATTCAAGTCACAATAAATGGCGTAGGAATAGAAACTCACCATAGATTGACTAGTGTCATGATTAACTTAAAGAATTATGAAACACCCTGATCATTTCTGTATAGGGAGCTGGCTTAAGTGATCGCCTCCAGAAAATAAGGCTAATGACAAAAGCTTTCAAAACAAAATGGAGAATCTTCTATCCCTAGATAGGTGTTAAGAAGGGATAGTGAAAGTTCAACATGGTTTTGATGCTGAAAACAAACAAAAAAAATGCAGAGCCTCGGTGACTTTAAACCCACACAGATATGAAATAAGGGTGGGAGGGGATAATTGGATAAGCACAGAACTGAAATATACTCGTTTCCCACTTCTCTCATTTGGGATTTGAAAGGGGTCCCTGCCTCATTTGCCAGCTTTCCCCCCATAAACACATCACACAGCATAATCTTGCCTGTTTAACTTCAGAGTCTAATAAAATTTCCCACTATTTGGGGTGGGATGGGCTTCTTATAAGAAATCAGACATATACAACTTTTAAGAAAACCTATACTAGCTACATATGTGAATCAATGCAGTCTTTCATTTTTAAATCTATAAAAGCAAAAAATTTTCTATGCATTTTCATAAAAGAGAATCAAAAGAAGAGCTGACCTGCATGAAATGTAAACGTTTTAATTCTCAGAAAGATTGAAGAGTTGATTAAAGTCATGAATCAAGTATAAGCTGCTAGGGAAAGAGATACCATCAAAAAAAATTTTTTTAATTCTATAAGATAAAAATGTGATTACAAAAACAAGTAAGCACACATATTTACATATACATATGGGCCAAACAACAAAACTAGTAGAGCTGAAGGCCAAATTAATAAGGAAATGTCCCAGAGCATAGAGAAGGCAAAGACAGAGAAAATAGTAAAGATAGATAACTTGAGAGCTATGATGGACAATTCCAGAAGATTCAATAACTGTCTTAAAAAATAGAGAAAAGAATAAAATAGATAGAAATAACTAATAGAAGAAAAATTTCCTGAAGAAAGATCCAAGTGTTCACATGAAAAATTCTTTGATGTACTGATCAGGAATAAGGAAACACAGGCATGTTAGGACATATCTTGATGAAATTTTTAAATCCCAAGAATAAAGAATTAATTTTTAAAGTTCCCACAGGAATAAAACCAAAGCATATAATTGAGACTGAAATAGGTATGGAACGTCTCAATCTTCACACTAAATGCTAGAAAAATGTAGCAGTAATGGCCTCAGTGTGCTAAAGGAAAAAAGATTTATAATTAGGAATCTATAACCAACCAATTCGTTTGCAATATTTGAGAACCATAAAGATTTTTGTTGGACGTTAAAAGTTACAGTAGATCATTTAGGAAATAAATTACTCAAGATGAGTTTCAGGAAAAAAGAAATTACTCAAGATATTTTCATTTGCTTAAATAATCCAGAAAGAAGACATGGTATATATAAAAGTAAATAAACATAGAAATCAATTGACTATACCATTAAGCCTAAGTAGTTACTAACAATTTCGCCATAAATTTCAGTGTAGTTCATTACCAAAATAATTTTTAAAATAGTAAAGGCATTACATATAATAAATGAATAAATGTAACTGTAAACGATTTAAAAATAGTAGATGGAGACTATGAGTAGGATGTAGGATACATAAGAACCACTTCTTCTGTTAACCTAAAACTGTTCTAAAAAATAAAGTCTAGTAATTAAAAAAACAATACATAGGAGATAGAAGAAAAAGTGAAATAAAGGCATGTTAACAACATTTCTGTTTAAGAGGAGGGAAAAGAGATACTACTTCTTCATATTCACTGAAACATATAGTTTGTATTTGTATCTTAAGAATCTAAAATACATAATGAAAATAATCTAAAAAGCATTTAGAACTTCCAAGCTGCTCAAAGTTAAAAAAGGAGCCATAAAATGTGTTTCATTTAGCAGAAGGCAGGTAAGAAAAGGAGAAGGCAAAGGACAGTGAGAGAGAGAGGAAGAGGATAGGAAGAAGTAAATTGCATATAAAAGATGGCATAAAATTATAAATATGAAATGGCAGGATAAAATATATAGCATCAGAAGCCACAATAAATGAGTGGATAAATTTTCAAATTAATAATGACTCAAACTAAAACAAAAAAAATGAAAAATCCAATGATATTCTGTATATCTAGAATAAAATATTTCTTCACTCAGTGGACATTCTGTCTTGTTGGGACACCTGACTGTGGACTCTTTGTTGAATGGTAAAGGTCTGGGCAGCAGGAGACGGAGAAAGTATCTAAGGAGCCACAGAATATGTGTCTGATACAGACACTCAGGAAAATTGATGATTTCCAAGGTACATATTAAAAAACAAACACTGAAAAATTAGCTATTATGCTCAACTAACTACAAAAGATTTAATTAACTGAAACAATGTAGCATTGGAATATATTAAAAAGGCATGGGCTCATATAGTTTTATGAGTGTATTAACTCAAATCTTCAAGAAACAGATACTTATATTAAAATGTCAAAGTCATTAGAAAAGAAGGAAAGTCTCAAAAATTATTATATGATGTTAGCAAAATTTGAGTAGGGATGGTACAAAGATACTTTATAGCTCAAATTCATGTATTATTATAAATAATAAGAAATCACATACAGCGTGACTTAAAAGAGTAATATTCCAAGGTCAAGAAGAGTTTATATGAGGAATGCAAGGGTGAGGAGGGAGGCATTCAGAGGATATAGTGGAATCAGAACAGGAATGAGAAGAGGGGAGCTATGGCCAAGAATTTGAGGAGTGGCTTAATGAATTGGCTAGAAGTTTCCTAACAAAACTGATATAAAGTTGTTTTTACACTTACATTGGCTGAGTTTCTAAGTCAGGTTGGAGATATGAGGACAATTTTCAGTCTTTGCCAGGATTCCAAATAGAATGGTACGTAACATACTTTCAATTATTGAGATGTGATCATTTCAAGGACTTCATTTCTCAAAGGAATTAGCAGTAGTCCTTGGTGCCACTAGAATAAACTACCAGGATAGATCAGTACATAATTTACCTGATATATTTAAATATGTTCTCAGCTTCTTGCAGACATTTTGAAAGGGGGCTACTCCTTCACTATAGATTTTAAGAAATAAAAAAGAAAAAATTATACTAGGGTTACAAATCCTTAATCCTAAATAGGCCAGGATGTAAAATATTTCCTAAATTGAATGTAACAAACACCAAAGTAAGGAGGTTTCCAAGGTTTAGAGCCCAAGTTACTAGGACCGTGGTAGTACCCAAGTCCACAATAGGGAATTGAGAAGGGCAACAACTTTTAAAGTCATATTAATAGATCAAGTTGAGTGACTGGAGAACTCCCATATGTAAATACTCAACAGTTGAATATGTGAGTCTGCGGTTTAGAAAGAGAAGGATCAGGCTGGGTTTATAGATTTGGAAGCTATCACACAAGGGAAAAGCAGTCTAACTCATGAGAATATATCATCTGAAACAAATGAAGACAATCAAAAGAGATGAGCCCAAAAAATAGAAAAAATTAACTTGAAATAAAGACAATCTTTAAAATGAAGTCAAGGAAACAGAAAGACCAGGAAAGAAAGACTCTTGCAGACTAAAGAAAAAGAAATTCACAGAGATCTGGTACTATTTATTTATCTACAAACATATATTGAGCACATCCTATATATAAACTAAATTGAGTAAACGGTCCTCACCCTTTGATGCCTTTCATTTGACTTACAGTGCAGACAAAAGGATTGGAAAACCTACTTTGATTAAAGATCAACCCTGACTTACAATGATTTGACATACAATTTTTCAACTTTATGATGTTGCCAAAACTATGCAAACTTAGTAGAAACTTGTACTATGAGTTTTAAGTTTTTTCTTATTGAAAAAAAAATTGTTTTAACTGAGTGTAGTTGACTCCCAAAGTTACATTACTTTGAAGTGTACAGCATAGTGATTCAACATCTGTATGTTATGCTGTGTTCACAAGTGTAGCCACCATCTGTCACCCTATAACACTATTACAATATCATTGACTCTATTCCTTGTGCTGTATCTTTTATTTCCATGACTTGTTTATTCCATAAATGGAAGACTGTATCTCCCACTCTCCTTCACCCATTTTGTCACTCCCCACTCCCTTTCCTCTGGCAGCCATCAGTTTGTTCTCTGTATTTATAGGTCTGATTCTGCTTTTTGTTTGTTTTGTTTTTTTAGATGCTGCATATGTGTGAAATCACATGGTATTCGTCTTTTCAGTTTGACTTATCTCCCTTAGCATAATACCCTCTAGATCCATCCATGTTGTCACAAATAGCTGGATCCCATCCTTTTTATGGCTGAGTAATATTCTGTATATACCACATCTTTATCCATTCATCTGTCAATGGACACTTAGGGTGCTTCCATATCTTGGCTGTTGTAAATAATGCTGCAGTAAACACAGGAGTGCGTATATCTTTTTGCATTAGTGTTTTCATTTTACAAATTCTGAATTTTGATCTTTTCCCTGGCTAGGAATATGCGATTCAATAATCTGGTGAATCAGGGCAGCAGCAGTGAGCCACAGTTCCCAGTCAGACACATAGTCATGAGGGTAACTGACCATGCACTTACAACCATTCTGTACCCATATACCTATTGTGTTTTTCACTGTCTGTACAATATTTGATAACTTACATAAGATATTCAATACTTCATTATAAAATAGGTTTTGCATTAGATGATGTTGCCTAACTGTGGGCTAATGTAAGTGTTTGGAGCATATTTAAGGTAGGCAGAGCTAAGTTATAGTGTTCAGTAGGTTACATATATTAAGTACAGTGGGCTTATGATATTTTCAAATTATAATCCATCTACTGGGATGTAATCCTATCATAAATCAAGGAAGATCTATATTTTGAAATACTAAGAGTAAGTTCCTCCCATAATCATCCCCACATTCCTTTGGCTTCTCTTCTTTGTCTACTTAATATTTTTTATCTTTTGGCTCATAATTCAGGTTGTTTTGTGACAAAAAAAATCCTTGTATAGATATTTGAAAATATCTGCTTGAGTTGTCCAATCAATAGAGGTCTTTCTGAGCTGTTCTAGATGTCGGGAATATGGTGGTGAACAAACAAAGCTCTATGAAATCTTGGTGTATCCTAAAAAAGCAGGACAGACTGCAAAAATAAATATGTGATGTGCTAATAGGTGAAAACAAATGCTGTGGGGAAGAAGAAAGCAGGGGAAGGATGACAAGTATGCTGCAGACATGGGGTTGGTTGCTATTTTAATAGGATAGTCAGGGAAGGTCTCTAATAACGTAGCTTTTTAAAAATTTTTTAAGTTTATTTATGTATTTTGAGAGAGACAGAGACAGCATGAGTCGGGGAGGGGAGAGATATAGGGAGAGAGAGAATCTCAAGCAGACTCCATGCTGCCAGCACAGTGCCCAGTGCAGGGCTCAGATTCATGAAACTGCAAGATCATGACCCAAGCCGAAAACAAGAGTCACACCCTTAACTGACTGAGCCACCCAGGCACCCCTCTAATAAAATAACTTATAAGCAGACACCCAAAGTAATAAACGGAGTTATATGGCTCTCCTGAGAAAGAATATTCCTAGAAAGGAAATAGCAAAGCCCTCAGGTGGGAACATGTTTGGAAAACCAATATGTCTGGAGCAAAATGAATGAGGGGAAGTGTCACAAAAGCTAAGGCTGGAGTTGGTACAGGGCATCATGTTGTTTCTTGTGAGGCACAAGAAGCACATTTAGTTTTGTGCAGGAAGAAATGAGAAATCATTCTAAGGTTTCAAATATAAGAGTAAAATAATCTAATTTATGTTTTAAAATGATCACTGACTGTTGATGGGCAGGGGGTACCAATCAGGAGGTCTCTGTTTCTAAAGAACTTTATTTACACAATTTGTTTATAATTCCTAACTAAATTTATGGATGATACATTAATTGTTATAGAATGAATGTTTGTATCCCTCCTGCATGCCAAGTTCATATGTTGAAACCCTAATGTCAATATGATGGTATTTGGAATGTGATGCCTGTGGGAGGTAATTAGGTCATAAGAATGAAGCCCTCATGAATGGGATTAGTGCCGATAAGAAGAGTCCAGAGAGGTACCTAGCTCTCTTCCTGTCATGTGAGAATACAAAAAGTCAGCTATGTAATACACAGAAGAGAACCTAACCAGAACCTAACCATTCTGGCATCCTCATCTCAGACTTCCAGCCTCTAGAACTATAAGAAATAAATGTTTGATGTTTAAATTACCCAGTCTAGGGTAATTTGTTTTAGCAGTCCAAATGAAGACAGTAATTAATTTGTAATTCACAGAATGCAACAGACATTGATGGTTGTCTCCTCAGATCTGTCCTTCTTCCTTAGTGTATCACTGTGCTAGTACCATACAAAGTACCACAGGTTGGATGGCTCAAATGGCAGAAATTTATTGTCTCAAAATTCTAGAGCCTAGAAACCTAAAACCAAGGTATCAGCAGAACTGGTTCCTTTTGAAGACTCTCCTTTGGCTTGTAAGGTGCTATTTATATGTATGTCTTTATATAGTCTTTCATCTATTTGTGTCTGTGTCCCAATTTTCTCTTCTTATAAGGACATCAGTCGTAACCCACCCAGATGGCCTCATTTTAACTTAATAACCTCCCTAAAGACCTTATTTCCAAATATAGTCACATTCTGAGATACTGGGGGTTAGAACTTTAACATACAAGCTTCGGAGCCACACAGTTTAACCCATAACTTGAAGTAATAGAGTTGTGGCTAGAATAGAGCTACAAAGTTATGGACTACATTTCCCAGCCTCCCTTGCAGGTAGACATGGACATTTGGCTAAAATCTCACCAGTGAAATGTGGACAGAAGTGATGAATTTCACTTCCACACTTCTAGCCAATCTCATAAAAAATTGCATAAAAGTATATTCCTCCATGCTTTCCTCTTTAGGCTAAAATGGTGACGAAGAGAGCAACCTTGGAAAATAAAAGGTTGAAGATGCTACAGTCTATGTCAGCTTGGGTTCCTGACTGTCAGTATGAAAAGACAAGGAACACCTAATGTAGATTGTAACAAGAGAGAGAATAAAATTCTCTATTCATTGAGCCATTAAATTATTATTGAATTCCTTGTTACTGTAGCTCACTGCACCTTAAATAACATACATACCATTATGACTGTCTACATAGTATCAACCAAAGGGAAATTTTAACATTAACCTTTAATTTGAGTAGAGTTATTAATATTGGAGCCAAGAGGATTTATGAGGTACATATAATCTAGAGTATAAACTTAAATTGTAATTTTTTAAATTATAATATGGTCATTTATCAATGTAACAAAGTTAATTCAACAAATTGGTGCCATTACCATGGGCCAAATTCAACACTAGACTCTGGTCGTAAACAATCCAACAAAGTCCATGAATACCACACCGTCTTTGTCCCCAAGTTGCTCAAAATCCTGTGGGGGAAGCTATCGATAAACAAATTCTCTGATGTGTCACCTGCCCACAGAGGAGTGCATAAGATTTGTTTGGTTGGAGGATCTTGGGAACCTACAAATTAGAGATGGCACTTGACCTGAACCTAGAAGAAACTGCAACAGGTTATTATTTAAGGATTCAAAGTAGAAAATACAAACCAATGTAGCTTATGAAAAATATGTGTAGGAGAAAATAAAGTATTTTAGATATTTATTGAATGAAAATAATTTCCATTAGTTCAAAATCGGTATAGAAGAAAAACCTTTATGAGAGAACCATTGCCAGTTTTCCTCTATGTAAGGTGATAATCAGTATTAGAAAATGGGCTTAAACCTAATCAGGAAATTTGATTAGTCTTGAGGAAGACTCTCTGGACTGTCAGATGATAAAATACTAGCTCTGTTTCTAGAGAATGCTTAAGAGTGTAGACAAATCCCTGGGCTGGGGTGCATAGTTTTCATCCATCTTGAGGCAAGAATTTAGAACAGATGACATCTTGAGGTTGTTTCTTTGCCTAAGAAGAGTGAGGGGGAATACCATGGGATCCAAGAGTCTACTGCAGTAGCCACTTTACATGAACTATACAATTTAATTCTCATGAAAATCCTATTATTCCATTTTACTGGAGAAGGAACAGGTCCCCAAGAAGTTGAGTCCCCACTTGCTGCAGCTTAGTTCACAGAGCTCCATAATTAGCAGCTGAATGTCTAGGCTCTGGGTCTCAGATGTGTAGTTTTGAATCAAAGCTTCTTCTACTTCCACTGTGTAAATATGGGCATTATTTAAACTTTTTGCTCAGATTCCTCCTCCCCTCCTCCTCCTCCTCCTCCTCCTCCTCCTCCTCCTCCTCCTCCTCCTCCTTCTCCTCCTCCTTCTCCTCCTCCTTCTCCTCCTTCTCCTCCTTCTCCTCCTTCTCCTCCTTCTCCTCCTCCTCCTCCTCCTCCTTCTCCTTCTCCTCCTCCTCCTCCTCCTCCTCCTCCTCCTCCTCCTCCTTCTTTTTCTTCTCCTTCTCCTTCTTCTTCATCCTCATCGTCATAAAATAAGTACTGCCTACTTAGAACAACCCCAACACATAGTAGGTACACAATATGTATCTCTTGGCTGTTAACACAACATAGAATTTTTTTTCTTTTGATAGCAACATTTAATTCTGCAAGTACTTTCTCAGTATGCAGTATTAACCATCACAATAAAAAGCAAGAGCTGGAACTCATTATGCAAGTAGCTATAAATATTTTTAAAGATTATTTTAAAGTTTATTGGCCCCAAATTAAATATTATATGGGACTATAAACCATGGATATGTGATGTTAAGATAGGAAACCCTTAAGCTTTTGTCATTTTAACTCCTTGAGTACCACAGCTACTCTATTTATTAAAGACTACTGTTTCACGGGATTTAACTGAATTAATTTTCTTATATTTACTGTCCTATAGACAATCAAAATCCCAAGAATGGAGCAAGAGTTGATTCTGTCATTTACTATTTAGTTTGTTTTCATATCTCTGTTTTCTATGTCTTCATGACTCATCTCTTCCATCACCAGTGAACAATTCCAGACTCCAAATCTTTATTTTCTCGCTCCTTCCTCCTCACTCAAGTCCTTTTATCCATGTGAATGTCCACATCTGTTCATCTTGTGTCTGGGCACTGCTTCATCGCTTTCTCCCTTATTCGTTAACTGTGTGTCTCTCACCCCAGAATGTGCATACCATTCCCAAGATGAAACAGCAGACTAGATGGATTTAAAAATCTAATAAAAATTACTGATAGTCCTTAGCTTTCAGTTCCAAAATCCAAAATGTTTCTTGTTTACTCTCTTAGCTAAGAACAAATCTGTTTGCCTTTGGCATTTTAGTAGTAATTTTAGATATTCATGTATTTCTTCTTATCCTAAATGACCTTATAGTAAATGGAGTGCTAATAATAAGTATGCCAAGACCATAGGTATAAACAGGGCGACTCCAAATGCCATCTGATCCTGAAGTCTCCCTGACCATCCATATAGGAGATAATACTCCATGCTAAGAATTTTGTGTTCTGTTTCTAAGTCCTCCATTTCTCTTGGCTATTTGTGTCCTTGAGTTTTTAAATATGTCATCTTTTAGCTACTGTATTTACATATGTATTTACATATCTGTGTGAGAGTGTTTATAACAGTGCTCTCTGTAGTAACCCCAGAGCGAAGACTACCCAAATTTCCATCAAGAGTAGATCACATAAATTATGATCTCTTCACACAATGGAACATTATACAGCCATGAGGATAAACAAACCATAACTTCACACAATGATATGGGAGCCAGATACAAATTAGTGCATACTGTATGATTCCATTTATATAAAGTTCAGAAAGAGGCAAAACTAATTTCCAGCATTAGAAGTCATGAAAATGGATAAACGGGGCATGGAGAGACTTCAGTGTACCATGACAGAATGAATCGGGATTCTTCTGTGGGCTGGTTCAGTTTGTGAAACTTGGGAAAGCTCCTTATGCTATATATATCCTTGTGGTCTGTGCACTTTGAATATATATCTTGTACTTTGACAACATTTCAAAGATAGATAATGATAACATAATACATAGTTTTTATACATATATAAATATTCCTTTAAGAAAACTAGCATTCCTTGTTTTATCATATGGAGACCAGGCTTTTAACAGACAAATAGGGGAAACTGAAATTTTAACAGATTGAAAATGCTAAAAGCAACAGTTACTAAATTTTGAAGGGAGCCCTCTTTAACTTACAAAATACAAAATTAGGCACAAGTTGAGTATTTGGGACAAAAAAATCACAAAATATGATAGACCATGTTTATTAATTGTCCCAAACACATTTATGAAACTTATTTTCCTACATGTTATAACTGCAAAATCTTTGCCTCTTTCTATGATATGCTTTGTAATATTTCCTATAGGGAGACTATAAAGATTTTTTCCCCTAATATAGTTGATCCAATTTTTTTTTTTAATTTAAAAGAGATCTCACACACAGACATTTGCTGATGTTGCATTGCTACAAACTTACGTTCTACAAATGCAGAAATTCTGATACATTTTATTTCTTGCAATTCCCACACAAATGAGTGGTGCTTTTATAATTTTATACCTGCATTATAAAATATATCCCCAACACCAGAGAACTTCTGTTTGACAAGGAATTTTTAAGAAGTCAATCTTCACTTGAGATTTTACTGAACAACCAGGAAGAATTTCCCATAGACTAACCTATTCTGTCATCACTGGCTATATTCTTGCAGACCCTGAGCACAGGGCATGTTTATAATGCAAACATCTTTGTGTTAAGATGCTAAGTGAGTCTACCCACTAGGCAAGAGGAGTATTCCTGGTTTTCCTGCATCAGGACGGCTAGCAAGAACTTAAATACAAACAGAAGTGTTAAATATATCCCACTGAACCCAAACTAAACGAATGCCCAATTCAACTTCCCTCTAGTTGGATCTCAAAAATGTCCATGATGGCTCCAGCACCCTCCACACAAGAAGTATGATAATGACTATGGTGGGGTGGAAAATAAGAGTGACCTCAACCACCTGCTGTTAATTACTGTCCTTCAGAAAATCTTGCAAACACAAATGACCATATAAACCCCAGTGTTAACTCCTTTTCTGGTGCCTGGGAAGACATTGCTGCAAGCTTCATTTGCATCTGTGTAAACCTACCTCTGCTTCCTATTAGGCCTCACTGGTTGCATTTCGTTTCTTCTGGAAGTGAGCTCTTCATCTCTAATTACTGTCAAAACACTGCGCACATCTACAGTTGGCTCTTTTGTCAGCTGTGACTGTCTTCCCACAGTCAACAATCTATGCGGCATTATTGAAATTTTTCCTTCAGTGACTTTTTATAGAATTTCATCTGCCTGCCCCTTGGATGTCCCATTTTAGATTAGCAGACAGCAGCTGGTGAGGTGTCTTGCTTTTGTTATCAACCATTGTTAGAAGATGGCCAGCTGAGCACAGTTGAGAGGCAGCCATTAAGCTTTGATACAGTCAGACTGGCTGTGCTTCAAGGCCTTAATGGTTTGCTCTTGCCATTTGGTGTAGATTTGAGGCTAGTGAATAGCGTGAAGTCTCTATGGATACACATGCAACAGCAATATTTTCAGTTTTCACTCTGATTACACAATTCCAGATTCAATTCATCACTTGCACAGACAGAACTGCTTTTATTTATTTGTGCTGACTCCTGACTCTATTTTATACCTTTAGAAAGTACTCAGAGCTTTTATTTCCCTTCACTCCATAATGTAGATTTACTCACTAATATGATATACATTTGTGCTTACCGTGGATTTTACAAGCACTTATCAGAAGAATAATAATTACAGGGAGAAAATGTTTACTTAATAAATTAATTTCTGCCTTTTAGTGATATTCTGTCCTGACTATCTTCTTTCTCTTCAGTCTAAAAATGTATTTGGTTATTCTTAATTAATATAAAGTTTTTTCATGCAGCACTGAAATTCATTTAAATTATCAACATTGGATTAAATAAAATGAATTTCTTTTATACTGGCACTCAGAGAATCTTTAAATTATTGAATATGTTGACAATGGCCATTGGAAGAAGGTTTTCAATTTCTAATTCTTCCTTTTGCTTAGTTGTACTAAACAAGCACTTGTACTCAGTATTGCGCACATATTTCATTTAATTCTCATAACAAAACTTTAAGGAAGGCAATATTGTCTATGTCTTAAGGAAATTGAGCTTTAGACAAGGTATAAATTTTCCCAAATTCACATTAGAAATAACTGGTGGTTGTTTCCTTTGCTGTGCAGGATTTTATATCTCAATGAAATCCCAAAAGTGCATTTTTGCTTTTCTTTGTCAAGACTGCTCCGGCTATTCAGGATCTTTTATGGTTCCATACAAATTTTAGGATTTTTGTTCCAGCTCTGTGAAAAACGCTGGTGGTATTTTGATGGGGATTGCATTAAAAGTGTAGATTGCTTTGAGGAGTGTAGACATTTTAACAATATTTGTTCAAATCCATGAGCATGAAATGTTTCTCCATTTCTTTGTGTCCTCTTCAATTTCTTTCATAAGTTTTCTATCGTTTGCAGAGTGCAGATCTTTTACCTCTTTGCTGCTTCATTATTGGTGTATAGAAATGCAACAAATTTCTTTATGTTGACTTTGTATCCTGCAACTTTCCTGAATTTGTGTATCAGTTCTAGCAATTTTTTAGTTGAGTCTTTTGGATTTTCTATAAAGAGTATCTTGTCATCTGTGAAGAATGCAAGTTTGACTTCCTCCTTGCTGATTTGGATGCCTTTTATTTCTTTTTGTTGTCTGATTGCTGAGGTTAGGACTTCCAGTGCTATGTTAAAATAATAGTGGTGAGAGTGGACATCCCTGTCTCGTTCCTAAATGTAGAGGAAAAGCTCTTAGTTTTTCCCCAATGAGGGTGATATTAGCTGTGGGTCTTTCATATATGGCCCTTATAATGTTGAGGTATGTTCCCTCTGTCTCTACTTTGTTGAGGGTTTTTATCAAGAATGGATGCTGTATTTTGTCAAATGTTTTTTCTGCATCTCTTGAGAGAATTGTGTGATTCTTATCCTTTCTTTTATTAGTGTGGTGTATCACGCTGATCTATTTGTGAATATTGAACCACCTTTGCAGCCCAGAATAAATCCCACTTGATTGTGATGAATGATTTTTTTAGCATACTGTTGAATCCGATTTGTTAGTATTTTGTTGAGAATTTTTGCATCCATGGAAATAATTTTAAGAAAAAGCAAAAGGCAACCTATACAAAAGGAGAAGATATTTGCAAATGACATATCTAAAAAAGGATTAGTATCCAAAATCTATAAAGAGCTTATTAAACTCAACACCCCAAAACCAAATAATCCAGTTAAAAAAAGACATGAAGGCATGAATGGCAGAAGACATGAATAAACATTTTCCCAAAGAAGACATACAGAAGGCAAACAGACACATGAAAAGATGCTCAACATCACTCATCATCAGGGAAGTACAAATCAAAACCATGATGAGATATCACCTCACACCTGTCAAAACGGCTAAAATTAGCAACACAGGAAACAACAGCTATTGGCAAAGAGGCCAAGAAAGGGGAATTCTCTTACACTGTTGGTGAGAATGCAAACTGGTGCAGCCACTTTGGAAACCAGTGTGGAGGTTCCTCAAAGAGTTAAAAATAGAACTACCCTATAACCCAGCAATTACATTACTAGGTATTTATCCAAAGGATATAAAAATGCTGACTCAAAGGGGCACATGCACCCCAGTGTTTATAGCAAAGCTATCAACAATAGCCAAATTATAGAAAGAGCCCAAATGTCCATAGACTGGTGAATGGATAAAGAAGATGTGGTATATATATACAATGAAATACTACTTGGTGATCAAAAAGAATGAAATATTGCCATTTGCAACAACATGGATGATGCTAGAATGTATTTTGTTAAGCAAAATATATCAATCAGAGAAAGACAAATACCACAGGATTTCACTCATTTATGGAATTTAAGAAATAAAACAAATGAATGTAGGGAAAGGGGAAAAAAAGGAGACAGGGAGGCAAACTATAAGAGATTCTTAACTACAGAGAGCAAACTCAGTGTTGATGGAAGAAGGTGGGTGGGAGATGGGCTAAATGCGTGACGGGTATTAAGGAGGGCACTTGTTGTGATGACTACTGGGTGTTATATGTAAGTGAAGACTTACTAAATTCTACTGAAATTAATATTACACTACATGTTAATTAGAATTTAAATAAAAACTTGAAAGAATTTAAAAAAAAGAAATACTGGTGGGTCTGATGTTCAAACCTGAGTCTGCTAACAGAAAGCTATTGTTCATAACTACTACTTATCTTTTAGAGTTAGTAGTATGGTAAGCAGAAAGAAACCAGAAATAAAAAATTATTGTTTTTAACAATCTTCTCAAATCTAGAATGAATGGGAATTTTATTTCTGTGTTTGGACAACTGAAAAATATTAATTTATCATTTCCCAATCTGAAAAGCAATCCCATCCTCATAATATTAAGCATGCCTTGAGTTACTATTCAATTGGGCTGTACTTTTTAGTAAATTTATTTTATTTTGGCCATTCTGATACCTATTATGCACTTTTAGTCAAACACGGTCACATGCCTAAGCATTTGTTTAAACGAAGTGTTCCTGGCCTCATCACAAACCTACAGAATCAAACTCACTTGTGCTAGGGTCAAGAAATCTGCATTTTTACACTAACAATTAGATTGTGATTCTGAAGAGCACTAAAGTTTGTCTTCAGAAGAGTTCCCCATGTGTTTGCTGTAGCTCATATTTTTGGACTACTCATTTATATGTTTCTTTAACATTTTGGTTTTTTGAGAAAGGCTCCTCTGGTAGTAATTAAGCTTGTCCACAAAAATTCTGGCTTTTCTCTGCCAAAGCACAAGATAAGATTGCATTTCCCTGCACCCTTGAAATCAGATGTAGCCATGTGACTTCCTTTGGCCGATGGAAATGATTGGAAGTCATGTGTTCTCCCTTCCCTGACTCCAGGAACCATATATACTCTAGACAGTGGAGGCTTTGTCCACTGCATTCCTGCATGGATATAAGGTGAAGTAGAGCCCCAAGCTGATCCACAATAGATCTGGAAAAATGGAAGACTAGCAGGATATTAATTTTCCAGTATCATTCTGAATTTATACCTTAGTCATAAAAACACCAATCCTCTTTGTCAGTCACTTTACTTTTCAGCTAGAAGATTAAAATTTCCAGTCCACATTTTGGCTAGAGTTATTATGTTAAATACTGGCCATCAGATATAGGTGGAGATTATATTTCATTGCTAGCAAGTATCTTTAAAAAAGTGGTGCTGTCACCTTCTTTCCTCCTTCAGGCTTCCTGGAATGCAAATACAAAGACTGACGCTCCAGCAGCTTTCTTGGGTTATGAGGCAAGTTTTAAAATGCAAGCCACATTCAACAGAATAAAAAAGGTAGAGGAGCCCGGGTGTGTAAAAATGTGAACCCTCCATATTTTGCTGAAAAGCCTACGCCTGGGTTTATTTTTTATGAATGAGAAATAAACCTGTATGAGTCACTATTTCCAGATCTTTATTTCCTACCACTGAATCTTATTTTCGCTGGCACGAAGCATTATATCTACTTGTAATTACTTATAAGCCAGGACCGTGCCACTGACTAACTCTATCAATTTGGGCAACATCCTTCATAAATCTAGGCATTTGTCCTCACTTTCAAACAAAGAAGTCATAGTGAGTACTACAGCTTTATCCAGTGTAGATGAGATAATGCAGGCATTGCAGGTTACATGCCTTCCAAGTGGGACAGGATTCCATGCATGTCGGCCAGGCTTCTCAAATGATATTCTGCATTTTCTGGGCCACTTTGCCAGCTCAACCACAGTCAGTGCAGTGTTGGTCAGCATCCTGTCAAGATAGATGGAGTTTATGAAGGATTGCCAGCCTTACTCTCAAAAACAGCTGGAGGAGTGATTTTGAACTCACCAGAGTGATTGAACTCACCAAAGATCCATACGCATTTCCTCCAGGAACTTCAAACTAGCTGATGAGTACATTTATTTTGGCACTTATTTATTTAGTGTAAATCATACTGATCAACTTCAAATGAAGCCTTGCTGTTTTGTGGAACTTCTCTAATCAGTAGAATTCTGCTGTTGGAAGGAGACTTAGAAGTGTCTGAGCTCAGTAAGTGGATTTTACATGAGAGGAAAATAAGCTTCAGAGAGCAGACACGACTAATCAAGAGCCATCTAGCTAAGCTCAGGTTAGAAGACAGAGCTCCTGACTCTCAATCCATGTGTTTTTTCTAAACTAAGCTTCCCCAAAGGCCACTGCATTCTCCTTGCCTCTCCTTGAACTTTCATCTTAGCTCAATAGTACATACTCACTCAGCAATTAGCTGACATCTTTCAAGCTGAGTCCGAGTTTTGTGTCTCTTTTTTGTGTCTTATCTCAATTACCTCTCCAGCATTAAAAAAAAAAGTGTCCCCTCTTGATGTTTTTTCCTGAATTCCTGAAGCAAATAGTCTCTTTAATCATTTGGGCATCTATACTCTCTCCCAGCCAATTACCTGCCTCTTCTTATAAATATGCCTAGTTCTTTCCTATCTTTACATAATCTACAGCTTGTAATGTTTTAAACAGAATTTATTGGATCATCTGAGCTTTCTAATTCATTTTCTAGGCAGTTTTGTTCAGAGATTTTATTCAAGATCTTCTATCACTTCATTACTTTGCCTTTTCTTTTCTATTGTTCATTATTCTCTTTTCTCGTTCTCTTTTCCTCCTTACCACATCTCCTGTTGTTAATATAAAATATATTTGAATACCCAATAGCGGGCATAGTGCCTGGCATATGTGGAATATTCTGTAAATTTTTTGAATAAATAAATACTAAATGGTTTAAAAGATCACGATAACCACTAGGAACCATGGCTATCTATACAAACATACATGTGAATATACATACAAAAGTGGAGCTCAGTAGCTTATATTATGTGTTGACTGTGTACCTGTCTCTGTTTTAAGAACTATAGATGGTATTGCCTCACTTAATAATTAACAATAATAATAATAATAATAATAATAACAATAATAGCAAATACAGAGAGTGTTCAGGATATGACAGGTACCATTCAGATCACTTTAATATGTATTCATTTATTTATCCTCACAAGAACTCTATGAGGTAGGTACTTTATTACCCTAACAGAGGCATAAAGAGAAATAGCTTCTGCCTTCACACAGCAAGGGAGTAGCAAGCAGAGTAAGAACCTGAACTTAGATGTTCTGACTCCAGAATCTGTAATCTTAGGTCCTCACACTATAATGCTTATTACTGAAGATCTTACAAGTAGAGTTGATACCTCACAAAAAATATACTCTACCATCTACCCAAGGCACCATTCCCAAAACACCTCCCTTACCAGCTTGCATAAGTGACTGAAATGCTTATTATTTAGTCATAATCTTTACAGAAGGTACTTGAAGAACTAAAAAACAAAAAACACAAATGCGTCATATGGGTAAGTGACATAAAGCTCTAACCAACCATTAATATTTTAGCATGATATAGTTTATCAGATAAATCTAACTGATCCTTGACAGACTCTTTTTTTATGTTTTTAATTTAATGTTTTTAATATAATTGATTGTCAAATTGGCTGACATACAGTGTGTACAGCATGCTCTTGGTTTTGAGAGTAGATTCCCATGATTCATTGCTTACATACAACACCCAGTGCTCATCCCAACAAGTGCCCTCCTCAATGCCCATAACCCACTGACAGACTCCTGAGAAAATAGAATAAGATAGCACATTGAATTTTGAGATGTTGGGGAAGATAAAGTCATGAAATGTTGAAAGAGTAGGAAAGAAAGACCAAGTAGGATGGTTACACTACAGGATATTTAAAGAAAAGGGAGAAAAGACAGATCAGAAATTTGGACAAAATTAAAAGGATTTAAATGTGCTACCACCAAAGTATTCTGTGCTGCTTTGCCAATCCTATCTCACCTGAAAGTGCCTGATTTTGAGTATATGTATTTTATCTTAGATTCCGTATCTCACATGGAATCATATCTTTGGGACCAGCAATTTCTTTTAGGTCTGGCTGGATATTTTAAAAGGTATTATTAATAGGTATAATTTAGACAGATTTTTGTTACCTGGAAGAATAAGCTCCAATTTTATAGTATGGGAAAGCTGAATCTAGTATATAGGACTTAGCTTCAGCAATTTTTGTTAACATCAAAGTTTGTCCATATACTGAGGTGCTCCTGTGAGAATCGAAATTTTGCTTCAAGATATATAGCCTTTGAACTAGGTATTCCTGGCTAATAGGCAACCTCTAGTCTTATTTCATACCTGCGAACTCTGTGCCTTTTAACCATTTAATAAAGAATAATTGGTTTAAGCAAATGTTTAAGTAATCCCTTGTGTATGAAACTTCACATTGCATATGTAGAAAAGATATATAGCATTATTTGTTATTAATTTTGATCTTAGCCTTTCAATCAGAAAATCCCTTTTGACAGATGAACATAAGGGAAGGGAAGCAAAAATAATATAAAAACAGGGAGGGGGACAAAACATAGAAGACTCTGAAATATAGAGAACAGAGGGATGTTGGAGGAGTTGTGAGATGGGGAATGGGCTAAACTGGTAAACGGCATTAAGGAATCTACTCCTGAAATCAGTGTTGCACCATATGCTAACTAACTTGAATGTAAATTAAACAATAAATAAATTTTAAAAAGAAAGAAAAAATCCCTTTTGTTTTCTCAATCTGATGAGATTCTACATGTGCATTAGACACGAATTATTCATTTTTGCGAGCAGTTCACTGGTTCAATAAATCATTAATCTGAATAAAGGACTGAAAATTTAAATCTCCTGAATCTGTATGACATTTATACCAAAAAAGAAAAGTTCTTAAGTGAATAGTAGCAAATTCCATGTATTTGGAAGAGTGATTGTATCAAATATTTCTCTAATCCGTTATATTTTAATTTTTTTTAAGGTTTATTCATTTTTCAGAGACAGAACGTGAACGGGGGAGGGGCAGAAAGAGAGGGAGACACGGAATCTAAAACAGGCTCCAGGCTCTGAGCTGTCAGCGCAGTGCCCGATGCCGGGCTGAGCTCACAGAGGGCGAGATCATGACCTGAGCTGAAGTCTGACGCTTAACCCACTGAGCCACCCAGGCACCCCTTTAATCTGTTAGGTTTTAAAACAATTTAAAGTCATATAAGAGTTTGCCTACATAGTCAACCTTAGGCAGCAGAACTTTCCCTGGAAGCCTCAGTCAGGAAATAGGCTTGTGTTTCCTTTCCACTGGCATATCTTATCTAGCTGGTTAGGGGAAATATCACTAGTGCCAGGGACCAGCAACTGGATATCCCAGCAAGACAGTCTCCAAGAGACCCACAGAAGCATTTCACTAAAGAAGCAGATTGTCATCTGACATGTCCAGAAGACACCAACACTTGATTATAGTCAAACAAGTCCAATAAGAACTTGTCCATCCGCTTATATCTCCTCCTTCCCCCTGCTCCAACATTGGAGGCCCATGGCTAAGAGAAATGAATAGAAGAGCAAAGTGAAGAGATGACGGTGACAACTCCACTGTGCAGGCTGGAGTAAGTTGAGGAAGGGACAAAGACCTAAAGCAGATAAGAGCAAGGAATTTACGTTTTAATTGTGGGCTGAACTGCACTTGTAATTATATTAAAAAATGAGATTATGTTTTCACACCCGATAGGCTCCTGAAAGCTCTGGCATTCTCTGGGGATTTTATCAAGGATAAGAAAGAATGAGCTAAGAGAGTAAGTTTAATGGAAGATGTAGAGAAACACTGAAGTTACCTTCCACTTGAGCCCTTCTGAGTGTAACTCAATAAACTAGTTAGAAATTTAGAAGGAAGAGAGCTGAAACCCTATAGTTATTTTAAAAACCAGCCTTTAAAACACTGCAATGTTTATGATCTGAAAACAGTCAAGCATGAGACCAAAACATATCAAAGAGTATATTGGTGTTTGTGTCCCGCTGCTGCCATAACAAATTTAGTGACAGAAGCAATATAAATTTATGATCTCACAGTAGGTTAGAAGTCTGATGGTTCATCTGATTCCTCTGCTCCAGTTTCACAAATCCGAAATCAAGGTGTTGGCAGAGCTGTGTTCCTCACCGGAGGCTCTAGGATGGAATTCAGTTTCTTGCTTTTAGGAATTAAATATTTGTTTTCTTACTGGCTGTTTGCTGAAGGCCATCCTCAGTTTCTAAAGAATGCCTCATTGCTTGGCTGGTGGCCATCTTTCTCCATCTTCAAAGCCAGAAATATTAGGGCAAGTCTTTCTCATGACTCAAATATCTCCTGTGCTTCTATCACCACACCTCTCTGTCTGCAGCTAGAAAGGTTCTCTGCTTTTAAGGACTGTAGTGATTACATTGGGCCCATCTAGATAATCCAGAATAATCTCTTCATCTCAAGGTCCATATTCTTAATTGTATCTGCAAAGTCCCTTTTGCTGTCTAAGGTAACATAGGTTGCAAGAATAAGAGTATGGCCATCTTTAGAAAGCCATTATTCTACCTACCACAGTGTTAATGCCCTGACAGCCTTCATTTCCATGAAGAAGTAAATGATTATGTCATCCCTGGAGAGCAAAGTAGGCAGTGGTGTAATATAAAGAGTAAGATTTAGAATAGCTATGATGAGGGGTAAGAATAGGAGTAAATTAGGAATTGTTAAAAAAAAAAAAAAAAACCTGTGGAGGGGATAAGGGATTAAATGAGGGCTAAGTACCTTTTGGCAACATGCCATGTAGAACCAGGAATCATGCAATTATTACACGTGCTGACCTGAGAAAGCATCATTAACTTAAAATTATATATACTTGCTCTTCTTAGGGAATTCATTCGTATCTGAGTAATTTGCATCATGAATTCTTAGTTTTTCTTAAATGGTCACACTCATTAACTTTCAATTAATACATAGCTATGGCTGGTGACGTACAGAAGTAATCCTATTTTCCATCTGATAACCAGAACATTGATTTTCAGCAGAAGGAGAAATAATACCAAGAGTCAGGGGAGAACATAAGGTGGAGTTAGAATCCTCTGAATCTCTAGGAGACTTACAAGGTTGAAAAATTGTGTTCAGTACATAGGTTAATATCATATTTTAAGAAAGGAAAAATGATTATAAAATTTAAAATATGGAATATAGACTGGAGAGCAATCGAGATTCTTACATTTATATAAAAAAAGATTTTTTTTAATTGAAAAACAGTGATTTAGAGAAGACCCTCTAGCTTTCATTAACTTTTGTTTATTTGGCTAGGAATGTACAGGTCTCTGTGTTGAGTCTGGATCAGCAGCCTAAGATCACCCTTTCCTGAAGTTTAGAGTGTGTGTGTGCATGTGGGTATATTTGCTCATTGCTACTGATTTTATTTTTTTTAATTTTCTGGAGCCACAGTCTTTTGTTTGGCCACAAGTCATAATCGGGCCTAACTTATGATTGCCTTTGTCCACCCCAACAGGTTTTCCTAAATTCAGACTGGCACAGTATACAGCTAATACTAGAAGTTTCTTTGATCTCAACTACCTTGTCCCAGTGGTTATAGTTTGATCAATAATAGCTGACTATGGAAAAAGTGAACTAAGAAGGGCAATACACTCAAAGTTCAATGTGATACACCATTGAAAACTGGGCAGGGACCCCAATCATCAGGTGCATATCATGGCAATGGAAAGGTGAAAATGCTGGAGTTGTCTAAAATAGCAACCCTATGTGATAGAAGCAATAGCTTTATAAGACAGTTCTCTCTTATTATACTCTATTAAAATATAAATTAAAGATGTTATAAATATGTTGAGAACTAAAAAAAATAAAACAGTGCTGCCATCATGGTAAGGAAAACAATGTAGACCCCCAAACTCTCCTCACTTCCCAGATCAGGATTAAAATGGTAACCTCAGTTTATTAAGCATATCTCAATATTACAAGTTGAATTTCTAGTTAGATTTTTATCTTTATTGGAGAAATAATCTCTCCTCCTTCATCTTCTCCTTCTCTTTCTTTCTCTTCCTGAAACGTTCAGTCCTAAAGCCATTAAGTGGGGTTGATCAAGATAGATGTTAATTGTTTATGCCAGAGTGAGGGGAGCTACAATGGCTCAGTATCAGAGTACAAGAAAATTGAGGAGGATTTCCTCATGGAGAGAGAGCCTGGTGCAAAGGGCCAGAGCCCAAGCAGGAGAGATTACATCACACAGGAGGGCATCCCAGAATAGGGTATCAGAGCATGGACAATTTGAGAAGGTGTCCATGTGGGGAGTGCTCAGGCATTTAATGCCAGAGGCTAGGTGGGAGTGTCAGACATGGTATAAGTGGTCAGAGCCTAGGTGGGATGAGGAAGGCATTCACATGGCAGAACAACTCAATTTAGGTGCATCAGAATTTGGGTGAGGTAAAAATTTTAAAAAAAGTTGTCTACTTGTGCAGGCAGCCTGGCATGGGGATATTGGAGCCAGCTGACATTATAGAGTGTCCATGCAGGTGTCAGGAGCAGACAGATCTGGTTTCAGGACCTAAGTAGGATGAGGGAATATCCTTACAGGAAAGTATTGCAGCCCAACAAGGTGAGGAAGCTTCCCTGATGAGAGGGGTGTCAGAACCCAGGTAGGTAAGCAGGGTGTCCATACAGGGATGGGGTCTGGTACAATGAATCAGAGCTCAAAAGGGGTGAAGAATGTATCCATGTGGGGAAGAGGGTAGAGGAGCAATGGGAGATATTACTTACTGAGGCACTGAACAAATAAGTAAATGCACGAAGATAATAGGAGCCACATTTCTCACCTTTGCAGAGGGGAATTCCAAGTATGGGGAAAAAAATAAACTAGAAGGAGCTCTGTCTTGTTGGCTTGGAATTTGATATATTAATGTGAACTCATGGTTTTCAACATATGTAGATAAAGAAATGCTTAGGTTTTAATGTGGGTGTGTGCATACATGCATGTTGCTAGGGCTGAGTAGCAACTCTATTTCATAGGCTCAAAGACACTTAGCAGCGGCATCTTGATTTCTAAATACCACCCTTCAGTATATGATTGACTCCAAAGCTGAGGCAGGGAAAAGAACAAAATAATTCTGGGACATCTGTTTGTGCCAGAAAGTGCTGACAGAGTGATGTGGGCACATTAAAAGGAGAGAAAAGCCAGTTTGAAGGGTCTCACACTGGGCAAATGGGGGACAATTTGAACATAAAATACCAGTTACAGTATACATCTTGAATAAAATAGGAAACCATGAATCCATACTCTTAGCTATCAACAGTCTCAAAGTAACTCTTCATAGAATGCCTATGAATGACAAAGGAAAAATTAGAAATTCTACAGTGGAGAATTCTGTAAGCTACCATTTTACCTAGGTGATCAGAGAACATGATCAGCAAGGTGACAAGTTGAATTGTATATCACCTGATAGGTTGCAATGAGAAGAACACAACATTTCTTTTTTACTATTCTTACCACTTACGCACAATCTGACTCTAATCGTAAGGAAACGCTGGAATAACCCAAACTCAGAGTAATTCTACAAAATACCTAACCCGTAATCTTCAAAAGTGTCAAAGTCATGAAAGTTGAGGAAAGGCTGAGGAGCTGTTCCAGATTTAGGAGTCAGGAAAAGTGACATTGAACTGCAAAGTGTGATTCTGAACTGGATCCTCTGCTCTTTAGGAGATTGTTAGGACAATCAGTGAAATTGAATGGATTAGCTGGCAATGGTGTATCATTGTTAATTGCCTGATTTTAATGGCTCTATTGTGATTTTGTAGAAGAATGTCCCTGTTTGTAAGAATTACACACCATATTAGTTTCCTAGGGTTGCTGAATCAAATTGTCATAAACTGGGTGGTGTAAAAAAATTTACTGGTGGTGTAAATTTATTCTTTCATGGTTTTGGAGGCCACAAGTCTGAAATCAGGATGTCAGTAGGATTGGTTCCTTCTGGAGATTCTGAAGAAGAATCCATTCCAAAGCCTCTCCCTTCAATTCCCATGGCTCCCGCAATCCTTGGCATCCCTTGGCTTATAGATGCATCACTCCAATCTCTACCTCCATCCTTACTTGGCTTTTGCCTGTGCCTCTCTTTTGTATCTGTGTCTCTCCAATCTTCCTGTCTCTTGTTTTATCATGAACACTATTCATGGAATTTAGGTTTCACCTTTAATCGAGAGTGATCCCATCTCAAGATCTTTTACTTAGTTATATCTGCAAAGACCCTATTTTTGAAGAAAGTCACATTCATGGGTACTAGAGGTTAAGACTGGACCAATTTTTTTGGAGGGGGTCACTATTCAAACCACTGACACACACTAAAGGATTAGGGGGTGATCAGGACATCATGTTGGCAAATTATTCTCAAATGGTTTGGGACAAAAGTTATTTGTATTGTACTTGTGATCTTTTTATAAGTTGAGGCTGCTGCAAAATTAGAAAAATTAGAAACAAAGTAGAGGAATAAACTCTCTTGAACTAGTTTAGTAACAAATAAGACTGATTATACTGAGTTTGTCTGGGTGTGAGCTCCACCATTTACTGTGTGAATTTGTGCAGGTCACTAAACCCATTTCAACTTCAGTTCTTTTGTCTACAATGGGAATAGTAGTACTTTATAGATTTGTGAGGATTGAGACAACGGTTGTAAATAGCTTAGCAAAGTGCTCACCACTTAGTAAACAGTTAATAAAAGTTAATATTATTACCTTTTTAACATCATAAATATCATTAGAATGATCTAACATTTTCTTTTATGCAATAACTGAAGGTCAGAGATGTGCTTTCAGCCTGATTAAAAATTCCTGAATTGAGTAGGTCGGTAAGACTTGTCCTTTCCATACTAGTTTACCAAAGCCATATATCCTTGCTCTCTGCTTGTAGTTGCAATCAATTGTGTCAAACTATTATGTGTTGAATTTGTGGGGTTTTGACCTTTAAACGTCTTAATATAGCCATTCAAAGATCCGGAAATTCTCAGAAGTCCAGCCTTATTATCATGGTTAAGTATCTCTGTCTGTGTTGGTTGTGGTGTCATTTAAGAGTACATTCAGCTACAAGGAACATAAAGCAAAAGCAGAGTTTGCTATAACCATTCATCTCAGATAACATGAGATAAAGAGGGAGGCAGCCCAAGGCAGCAAGACAGTTCACTGATGTCGGCAAGGACAATCACAGGCATATTAGCATCCATTCTTTACTGTCTTATTGTCACAAGATGGTTACAGGATGTTGAGGTTTTATATCACTACAAGCATGAAGAGAGGGGCACAGATCATAGAGCACACCAACTGAGTCTTTTTTTTTTTAAAGACAGCACAATTTCTCAGAAGCTTCTGTTCACCACACCATTCTTCTATCACTTTGATCAGAACTGAGTCACATGATGCCCCAGAAATAAATCACTGATGGGGCAGGAGAAGTGAGAAGAGGGATGGTATTACTGTAATTAATTCAGGTCATTTTTTATTCATCTTCCAAAACTGGGACAGGCACCAGCTTTCTCAGTAGGACCAACCATGTATGTTAGCTGAACACACCAGGGTTCTATTAGCAGGGAAGAGGAGGGAGGCATGTAGGTGTATAGACAGTGGATGGTTTCTGTCATAATTGGCCACAGCTGTTTGCCAATTACATTAAAATGTAACGTGTCAGTCTATCACCAGATCCTTCTGAAAATACCAACCTAAGATATACTAGTAAAATATAATTCTGACTTGCTTACCATTTAAGTGATTATGAGATACAGGTTTTTTATATATTAGCACATTTTTTTGGATATGAATATAAAGTAGGAGCACATAAAATCCCTTTTTTTTTAATTGAAGATGCAGTAAAATCTATTGTTAGTCCCAGATTGTTATTAAACACTCTCAATCTTGGAAAGCAGAAAGAGTTTTCCACTGCATGAGTCAGATGAAATTCAATATAAAATCCTTTTTTTAATTTTTTATTGTTTTATGTGTTTATTATTGAGAGAGAGAGTGTGTATCAGTGGGGGAGGAGCAGAGGGAGAGAGGGAGACACAAAATCCAAAGCAAGCAGTCTCCAGGCTCTGAGCTGTCAGCACAGAGACTGATGCAGGGCTGGAACCCTCAAACCATGAGATCAGGACCTGAGCTGAAGTTGGACACCTAATCTACTGAGCCATCCAGGCTTCCCTCAATATAACATCCTTAAGGAACACAGGGGATCGTGTTTCTGTCTTCATGATCTGGGAAAGACCTAAAATAAGTAGAATACAAATCCAAAAACTATGAATATGATCTTATAAAGATCATCTAGTCCTCCTCTTTGCAGTTATGAAAGGACTAGACCCAGAGGGAGAAGGTTAGGCATGTTGCCAGAGGTTCCTCAATTGTTAGGGGATGTGGAACTAGATCTCAGACCTCTTTACCCCAATCTAGTGTTCTTTTATCTGTATCCCTATGAGGCTGAGAAAGCCCAATAATCTGGAAAAAGTAATATGTAGTGAGTTGTCTTGATTTTTGTTGAGAAGAGACAGAAAATTAGAGAAATTTCCTGGATAGTCCAACCTCCTAGCTAGGAAGAGAGGACCAGAGCTGAAGGATTTTTACATCATAAACAGAGAGAGAAAGAACATAGATATGAATGTTTGGTTTTATGCAACCAGCAAGTCTGTTAAAATTCTAAACTTGTCTCTTCCCTCCCTCCCTCTCCCCACCTCCATGTATTTATTGAACACCTATTTTCTATCTGGCAAAATAGGGTATAAGACGAAGTCCTATCTTCTGTACAAACTAGGTTTTCAAATCTGCCTCAGGATTGTACCCATGATCACAAAGAATCAAAATTGTGGTTCACAGTCCACTAGGAATCAGTTGTATCACCATAGTCCAATGCAACTAGTTTTGCCTCCAAAACTAGAAGGAATTTTTGATTTCTCAGATTAGCGCTGGATGAAGTAGTTGTCTTTGGTTTACGGGCCATGGTTGTTAACAAATGCTATCTTTACAAACTCACATCATGCTCATTGTTGTGAAGCACATGCACAGTAAGACAGAAATCAAGGCATATTTTGAGGATTAAATACCAGCATCCAATCTCCCATATCAAATTCAATCTGAGGCCTGTGTTTATTGAAGAGAATAGTGTACAGAATCACTATTTTTTGGTCCTTTTTTCTTTGTAAATTCTTCTTAATAAAATATACATAGTTAAATGTGTATACATGCCACACTGCTAAATATAAACTAGTGTGTATGACTGAAAATATAACTCAATAGCTTGTGGGTTGCTAAAAACAAGTGTGAATTTAGATCTGGAATAAGAAAAGGTAATAAGCAATTAGTCAGTAAATGATTGCTTAGAGATCTATGGGAAGAGGTGATCATTTATTAGGAGAAGAGAACTAATGAGGTGCGTCTCCTCCCTGCCAAATGTTTTACAGATCTTTCTTCTTTTAAGCCTCATAAAAATTGCATGAAGTAACTTTTATTATCTCCAATGGAACAAAAATAGAACCAATTCAAGGAAATTCTCCAAGTTGGTAAGTGGTAGAGCCCAGATTTGAACCTAACTTTGTATGACTCCGAAATTTGTGTTCTTAAGACAACAGCACAGCATCCTATTCCCCAACAAGACAGTATAACTTAAGATCCAATGCACGAGATTTCCTTCTTTATGTACAGACATGGGAGAAATATCTTTCTTTGTCTCTAGCCAGGAATAACATTTTAAGAGCCTTCTGAGCAAATGGTATGTTTTAAATTGAGGATACTCTGAGTATATCTTCACATTCTGAGATTCCTGTTACAATCCTTAGCATCAAATTTGTGGACCATCAATAACAAGCTAGAAGATCTACTCTATGCAAATTTTTTATTCAAATCTCACTCCTGCCTTCATGTTAACTTTTCCTTTCCTCTGTGCTGTGTCCCACTTTCATATGCAATTATTTTATGGTGGTTTATTTTATTTCATTGTTATGGAATAATTGCTTTAAACTCTGCCTGTAACAAGGCATGAGCTCAAGAGTGAAATAAAAACCCAAATGTAAGATCATTAATAGGCAGAACATGACTTTAAGAATGAAGGAGTAATGTAACAATAAGCTCATAAAGTATAGAAGTGTATTTACCAACTTAATTTCCTGGCAATTTTCTTCATTGTTGTGATATTAACCAAAGCATGTCCCTGCTATGTGTTAGGAATGAGAGCACCACAAAGGAAGGATTTGCTTGTTTATAGAAATAAATATTCATTTTTTCCACCACCTATAATATGTACTATATGTCAGGCATCATGCTAGGCCTGAGAATAAAAAGACGAATAAGACATAGTCTTTCCCCTTAGTTATAGATAATTGCCATAAAGAGTGATTAGTGTTGTAATAGACACTGGTACAAAACCTTCTGAGATTAATGCAATAAAATTGACTAAAAGCTTAGCCTTTAAAGTCAGACAGACCTGGATTTAAGATAGTCCTTTACTGTAGTACTTTCCTAGGGCTTCTGTAAGAAATTACCACAAACTGGGAGACTTAAAACAAGATAAATTTATTCTTTCAGTCTGGAGGCCAGAAATCTGAAACCAAAGTATCAGCAAAGTTACTTCCTTCTGGAAGTTCTGAGCCTCTTCTAGTTTCTGTGCTCTAAAAATCTTTGATCTCTCTCGGCTTGTAGATGCCTCATTCCAATGTCTTCCTCTACCATCACTTGGCTTTATTCCCTTTGTGTCTCTGTGTCTTCATATGGCCTTCATCTAGGACACTAGTCATTGGATTCAGGGCCCACTCTAAAATTGCAACTGCAAAGACATTATTTGCAAATAAGGTCATATGCTAAGATTCGGAGTGGACATGAATTTTGGAGCAACACTGTTCAACCCAGTACGTTCAACTAGTTACATTAGTTTAAATAAAACTTCTCTATTCCTCATCTGTAAAATGGAGATGATAATAGCAACTATCTCCTAAATTGTTAGGGTATTTAAAAAAAAAAACTTACATAATATGTTCTGCATACTGCTTGGCACAAAATAATTGCTAAATAAGTGTTAGCTAGTAGTAATTTTGAGAACAGTTGAGTCCAGTTTTTCCTTGCAGCGGTAATGCTTTGTTAACTAGTTTTCAAGAAGTGAAACAAGTTTATTTTCCAAAGTCTATGATATCTACCCCATCAAATAACTCAGATTATTTCTAAAACTTTGCAGAGGAAAACTGTTGTATGTGAGCACAAGGTCTCTGAGGAGTATTGGTATGCCAAGAATTTTACAATCCTAAAGATTGGAAATATCCAAGTCATGTATCAAAACTGTGTACATTTGGAAATAGGTCATTTAAACTTAGAAAGGGTACAGCTATCTTCAATATCTCTAGTAAATTTTAATTTACTTAAGCAACAACTCTTTAAGTTGATAGGATAAGGTTATAGATAAGAAAGTCATTCTGATCTCTAAGATCCAATTTTTTATTAAATCAGGAAAATTACTTCCTGAATATTTTAGTCGGCCTTTTTGTTTGTTTTTTAATTGGCCTTATTTTTAGAGCAATTTAAGGTTAATATCAATATTGAGCAGAAGGTATGGAGATTTCTTGTATATTCCTACCCCGATGTATGCAATACCCCTCATCAACCTCACCCACTAAAGTGGTATATTTGTTACAAGTCATGAACCCACATTGAAACATTATCACCCAAAGTGTGTAGTTTACATTGGGGTTCACTCTTGGTGTTTTACATTCCATGGGTTTAGATAAATTTGTAATAACATATATCCACTGCTGTAGTATAAACATAGTGTCACTGCCCTAAAATTCCCCTGTGCTCTGCCTATTGATCTCTCCCTCTCCCCTAAAAGTGATGACAAACACTCATCTTTCTATTGTCTCCAAAATTTTTCTTTAATACCATATTTCAAATCACACAATATAGAGTTTTTTAGATTGAATTCCTTCACTTAGCAATATGCATTTTTCTCCATGTCTTTTACTGACTTGATAGCTCTTTTTTTTTTCTTTCAAGTGTTGAATAATATTCCATTGTCTGAATATACCACAGTTTATCCATTCACTTACTTAGGGACATGCTTGGTTGATTTGTCAATTATGAATAAGCTGTTATAAAACATCTGTGTGCCAATGTTTGTGTGGACATAAGTTTTCCTTTGGGTAGATACCAAGGGGCACAATTGATGGATTACTTGGTAAAATATGTTTAATGTTATAAGAAACCATCATGCTGTCTTCCAAAGTGGCTGTTCCATTTTGCATTCCCACCAATGATGAATGAGAGTTCCTACTGAGCCACATTCTCACCAGTATTTGGTGTTGTCAGTGTTCTGGATTTTAGCCATTCTAATAGGTATATTGTGGTATCTCATTGTTGTCTTAATTTGTATTCCTCTGATGACATATGATTGGAACATCTTTTCATATGCTTATTTACCATCTTTATATCTTCTTTGGTAAGGTGTCTGTTCATGTCTTGGGCCCTTTTTTGATAGTAACTCTTTCTCAGATGTGTCTTTTGCAAATATTTGCCCTCTGTGGCTTGTCTTCTCATTCTCTTGACATTGCATTTCACAGAGCAGAAGTTTTTATTTTTTAAAAAATGTTTATTTGTTTATTTTAAGAGAGAGAGAGAGAGGGAGGGAGGGGCAGAGAGAGAGGGAGAGAGAGAATCCCAAGCAGGCTTCATGCTGGCAGTGCAGAGCCTGACGTGGGGCTCGAACTCACGCACTGTGAGATCATGACCTGAGCTGAAAACAAGAGCCAGATGCTTAACTGACTAAGCCACGCAGGCACCATTGGAAGTTTTTAATTTTTTAAAAATTTCTTTTTAATGTTTATTCATTTTTGAGAGAGGCAGAGAGAGAGAGAGAGAGAGAGAGAGAGAGAGAGAGAGAGCATGTGCGTGCGCGCAAGCACATGTGAGGGGGGAGGGGCAGGAGAGAGGGAGACAGAGGATCTGAAGCAGAGAGCCTGATGTGGGTCTCAAACTCAGGAACCATGAAATCATCACCTGAGACGAAGTCAGACACTTGACCGACTGAGCCACCCAAGCATCCCTGGACATTTTTAATTTTCATGACATCTAGCTTACTAATTATTACTTTCATGGATCATAACTTTGGTGTTGTATTTTAAAAAATCATCACTATACCCAAGATCATCTAGGTTTTTTCCTATGTTATTTTCCAGAAGCCTTATAATTTTTGTGCTTTACATTTAGGTCTGTGGTCCATTTTGAGTTAATTTTTGCGAAGGGTTTAAGATCCACATTTGATTCATTTTTGCATGTGGATGATGAGTTATTCTGGCAACATTTGTTAGAAAAACAATCTTTAATCCATTGAACTGCCTTTGCTCCTTTGTCAAAGATCAGTTAGCTATATTTACGTGGGTCTATTTCTGGGCTCTCCATTCTGTTTCACTGATCTGATTTGTCTATTTTTTTTTACCAGTATCACATTGTCTTTATTACAGTAACTGTAGTGAATTCTGAAGTCGGGTACTGCCAGTCTTCCCATTTTGTTCTTCTCCTTCAATATTGAATTGGTTATTCTGGGCCTTGTGCCTTTCCATATAAACTTTGAATCAGTTTGTCCATATCTACAAAATAACTTGTGGGGATTTTATTGGATTGCATTGAGTCAAGTCAAATCAAGAAAAGACATCTTGATAACAATATTGAGTGTTCCTATATATGAACATGGAATACCTCTCCTTATTTAGTTTTTTTATTTCTTTCATCAGAGTTTTACATGCATTTTACACATGCATTGTTAGATTTATACCTAAGTATTTAATTTAGGGGTGGCTAATATAAATGTTATTGTGTTTTTATTGTCAAACTCTACCTGTTCATTGCTAGTGTATAGAAAAGTGATTAATTTTTGTATATCAGCCTGGTGCCAAAGATTGAACATTTGTGTCTCCTCAAAGTTCATATGTAAAGATCTAACTTCCACAGTGATTGGAATTAGGAGGCAGGGCCTTTGGAGGTGCTTAGATCATGATAATGGAGCCATAATGAAAGGGATTAGTATTCTTATAAGAGAGACCACAGAGACCTTCCTTGTACCTTCTAACGACAGAAGGAGAAGATGGCCATCTACCAGCCAGGAAGTGGACCCTCACCAGCCACTGAATCCGTTGGTGCTTTGATCTTGGACTTCCCAGCCTCTAGAACTATGAGAAATAAATCTCTGTTGTATATTAGCTATCTAGTCTGTGGTATTTTGTTATAGCAGCTGCAACAGACTAAGATGTGTTTTATCCTGTAATTTTGTTATAATAGCTTACTAGTTCCAGGAGGCTAGTTTGCTTTTGGAAATTGACATGATCTACATAAGCCCATTAAGAAAATAATAATAAATTAGAACTAATGTTTAATGAGTGTCTACTGTATGCATGGTGGTGTTCTAGGCACTAGGGAATATTTGATTAATAAAAATATACAAGTTCTCTACCCTCATGGTGCTTACCTTCTGGTGGAGAAGATAGATACATAAATAAACCTGTGATGTCTGGTAGTGATAAGTGTCATGAGGAGAAAAAAGCAGGGAAGGGAATGGGTAAGGAAGCAGGTATTCCCTTTTAGATAGTTGGGCCAGAGTTGGCCATCAAAGTATCTGGGAAAGAGCATTCCAGGAGAAGGGAAGAGCAAGATCGAATAGTCTCACAGGAGAATGTACTTTTATTGCTCTAGAAAAAATAAGGGACTGAAACAGAGTGAGCTAAGGCAGAGATGGGGTGGGGTGGGGTAGAATTGACTGGAGGAAATTACATTAGAGTCCGTCAGAACCATTTGAAGGGTCCTGACTTTTTGATGATAAAATTGTAGTACATGGTAAGAACTTCCATTGTCATACTTAGTATAATAGGAAGTCATTGGAAAGTTGAGAGCAAAAGAATGCTTTTATATAGTTTGCTATGTGAGGGTTTTACTCAATTCATAATATCCACTGAATTTACATTGGCCTGGAAAAATCTATGACTAGAGTATACTATGCAATATATACTATGACACAGATTTAACAATAATAAATAAAACGACTAAAGATATGACCATGGGTTGAATGGGCCAGGTTAAAAAAACTGCGGACAAAGTAAATTAGAAGATATTTTGGAAAATATGACGTGAAGATAGAAAAGCCGTAGGAATTGGAAACTCAAAGCTACTTAGAGCCACTTGGTTAAATTTTGGTTTTCAGCTATCATTTAACAAGAACTTATTATGTGCTCAGCACTTGCTCACATCCTGGACATATCTAATTAGGGAGGAATTGTTGGCCTTATTTTATATATAGATTAATTTACGTAACGAAGGAGTATTATTAGCTGTTTTAAAGATGATGAGACAGGCTCAGGAGGTAAGGAACTTGATCAAGGTCACATAATTGTTAAGTGGCAGAGCCAACATTTTAATTGAGTTTTTTTTCTGATTCTAAAATCCATGTTCTTTATTACTGTGAATCATCTTAAAAATTTATTTTTACAAATCACCTCTTCCCCATGAAACCTCCAAATTTTGCCTTCAAAATGCAATTACCCTTAACCTAGGCATCTCACCCAAATCTCTTGTCCTTTCATGTAGCTGCTGTGTCCAGCACCTTTGCTGCGCCTATCATGAGGTCTGTATTACCTTTGTCTGTGGCCATCTCTCAGGCCAGAGAACTCAGTGTCCTCCCCATTGTCTCCTAAGCATTTGGGGAGAAGGTTTGATGATGAAACTAGCCCTGTGGAAGGGACCTGTCTGTATGGAGGTTTATTTCTCTTCATGATGTTGTGAGTCTCATATGAGCAGGCACATTATTTCATTTCAGGTAGATAGGGTTGACCTGAAGATCCAGTAAAGGGAAGGAAAAACAGAGGACAGATACAGTTACTACAAAATCAGGATTCTTCTTACAATTCTTCGTACAATCCTTTTGTGCTAATAGTCTATATGCTATTCAGTTTCATTTTTCTCTTGGCTATTATCTCTCAATCTGTCCCTTCATCACTGACTAATCTATTAGTAACTTTTTCCCCCTTTTTTAATGCAGATGTTGACACTTTATTCACCCTTTCTTCTAATAATTTTCCAACAACCATAATTGATTTTTATGGTTATAGTTCATTTAATATCCCAGTTCCATTTCCTTGACCTTTACATTAATAATCTTCACTTCTAACAATTCACATGTCTGTCTACAGCTCTAATATTTTAAACCCTGAGATTTCTCTCTCTGAATGAGCACTCTGCCTCTTTTACTTCCTCAATTTCAGTAAGTTTGATTTTTGCTTTTGTTGTGATCTTCCCTATTCTCAATTTTTTTAACTTCAGTTTATTAATCTAAGTTTATTAATCTAAGCTTCATTCCCTGCTTATTGCTTTTCAACAAGAAGGTATGCCCCTGTTTCTTGATATTGTAAACATCCTCCAAGTTTGTTGGATCACACCATATCTCATTCTACTCTAATGCCCCAAGATTTCTGAATTTATCACTATTTTTCACATTTACAGCATTTTATTACTCTCTGGGATTGTGGTTCAGCGCTGCATTTAGGGTTATAATCATATTTTCCTCTTGGATCAAAGACTGGATTTTCCCTTGGTCTGTACTCTCTATAGGCATCTAGATAAATATCTTCCATGAAATTGTTCAATCTTGAATAGGCAAAGTTGTTAGTGATTCCACACATCCCCATGTATATGATCTAGGTACCTCCCTATACAGGCAGAATCCCAAGGTTCATCATGTCAAGTATATAATCATCAACCCTCTTCATTCTTTTACTCTCTTAACTTGTTTGTGGAGTTTATACATCAATGCCAAAATCTTGATGACCCTACCGATTCACATTGTCTAATTCCATTCCAAGATTTTTAAATAATGTTAAAGAAAATTGCATAATTATGTTGGTTAGCCTCCATTAGAATTTTTCATTTTTCAGCTTCAATGAGATAAGCAATTCTTTGAGTCATTCTTAGTCAATTCCTTACACATTCATTTTAATAACTATTCCAATAAGGAAGGAAGGAAGGAAGGAAGGAAGGAAGGAAGGAAGGAAGGAAGGAAGGAAGGAAAAGAAGAAAAAAGAAAACCCTTATAGTTCTTTTCAAGCCCCTGATTAAAATAATAATAATAATAATAATAATAATAATAATAATAATAGTAACCTAGCGGGGCACCTGGGTGACTCAGTTGGTTAAGCATCTGACTCTTGATTTCGGCTCAGGTCACAATCCCAAGGCTCTGCCCTGAGTGTGGAGCCTGCTTGGGATTCTCTATGCCCCACCCCTTCTGCCCATCTTCCCCTTCGTACTCTCTCTCTCTCTCTCTCTCTCTCAAATAAAAAAAAATTAAATTAAACTAACATAGTTCTATGGAACCTAGAATTTGTATGTCTTATAAGAACATCTTCAATTTCACTATCTATTCTTTCTAACATAGTATTCTTTTATCATCTTTCTCTCTCCCTTCTGTATCAGCTAAAGTTGTTTGACTAGGGTGACACAAATGGAGTCTCCTAAGGAAAAATAGAAAATTACCAGAAGGATATTGTCATATCATATGCCAGAACATAGTGTCAAAAGGAAGCTTAGAAATGTGGATTTGGAAATTTGTGAGAACCAAGGAAGCCCTGGAGGGAAGAATGGCAAAAATAGTTTGGTGTTCCAGGCCTGACCTCTGGGATGAATCCAGATGTTTCTAGTCTCTTGTTACTCTGCCAACTATTAAACTCCTGGGAAGAGAACATCCAAGTGGCTTAGCTTGGATTACAGAAGTTGTTTCTTGGCTAAGTGGAAGTAGGACCTTGAATTACACATCCATCTGACTGTAACCAGTGGAGAAGCAATACTTTCCCCAAAGGGAATTGGGATGCTATGAGGAAGGGAAGAGTGAATGCTAAACCATTAAAACACAACAGAAATCCACTATTCTTCCTTTCTCTGAGAAATAATTGGTTCTACATTTCCCAATTCTCCCACTGGGTTCTGATTCAATCCCTTGTAGGATTTAGTCATAACTTTCTTCTCCAATATACTCATTCTAATACTGGGTCCTCTTTTTATCTGTTGAAAACCATTATATGTGCACTTCCTCCAAATTTTAGATTTCAGAGTAATCTTTGTCTTTTTTCCTCTGAATTATCAACCATCATCAAACTAACTGATGTTAAAGTTTTATTGATATTATGTGAAAAATAGCTCTCCAATTAAGTTTCTTTCTCTTTGCCTCACCTGAAACTATCATAGACTATTATAATAATATAATATTTTTTTCCTTTTTTAAAGTTTTTTTCCTAAGTTCTTATTTATATTATAGTTATTTAACATATAGTAAAATTGGTTTCCGGTGTAGAATTTAGTGATTCAACACTTGCATGTAACACCCAGGGCTCATCACAACAAGTGCCCTCCTTAATACCTATCACCCATTTATCCCATCGTCTGCTTGCCTCCTTCCACTAACCCTCAGCTTTTTCTGTATCACTAAGAGACTCTTTTGGTTTGTTTCCCTTTCTCTTTGTTTTTTACCTTCTGCTATGTTCATCTGTTTTGTTTCTTAAATTCCACATGAGTGAAATCATATGTTATTTGTCCTTCTCTGATTTTGCTTAGCATAATATACTCTAGGTCCAACATGCCATTACAAATGACAAGATTTCATTCTTTTTGATGGCTGAGTAATATTCAATTGTGTGTATGTATGTATATATAGATGTATATATGTATATGTATGTATTCATTCATAAGTCAATGGACATTTGGGCTCTTTCCATAATTTGGCCATTGTTGATAATGCTGCTATAAACATCAGGGTGCCTGTACCCCTTTGAATCTGTATTTTTTTAATCCTTCAGGTAAATACCCAGTAGTGCAATTGCTGGGTCATAGGGTAGTTCTATTTTTAACATTTTGAGGAATCTCCATACTGTTTTCCAGAGTGGCTGAACCAGTTTGCATTCCCCTAGGCAGTATAAGAGTGTTCCCTTTCTCTGTATTCCTGCCAACATCTGTTATTTCCTGTGTTGTTAATTTTAGCCATTCTGACAGGTGTAAGGTGGTATCTCATTGTGGTTTTGATTTCTATTTCCCTAAGGTTAAGTGATGTTGAGCATCTTTTCATGTGCCTGTTAGCCATTTGTATGTCTTTTTTTGAGAAATGTCTATGTCTTCTGCCCATTTCTTAACTGGATTATTTGGTGGGGGGGGGGGGATGTTGACTTTGATAAGTTCTTTCTAGATTTTGGATACTAACCCTTTATCAGATATGTCATTTGCAAATATCTTCTCAAATTCCATAGGCCGAGTTTTAGTTTTTTTGATTGTTTCCTTTGTTGTGCAAAAGGTTTTTAACTTGAAGTCCAAATAGTTCATTTTTTCTTTGTTTCCCTTGCCTCTGGCAACATGTCTAGTCAGAAGTTGTTACAGCTGAGGTCAAAGAGGTTACTGCCTGTGTTCTCCTCTAGGATTTTGACGGTTTCCTGTCTCACATTTAGGTCTATCATCCATTTTGAATTTATTTTTGCGTATGGAGTAGAAAGTGGTCCAGTTTCATTTTTCTGTATGTTGCTGTCCAGTTTTCCCAACATGATTTTTTGAAGAGACTTTTTTCCATTGGATATTCTTCCCTGCTTTGTTGAAGATTAGTTAACCATATAGTAGTGGGTCCATTTCTGGGTTTTCTATTCTGTTGCATTTATCGGTGTGATTTCCTTTGGCCAATACCATACTGTCTTGATCACTATGGCTTTGTAACATAGCTTGAAGTTTGGAACGGTGATGCCTCTCTGCTTTTCTTATTCAAGATTGCTTTGGCTATTCAGAGTCTTTTGGGGTTCTATACAAATTTTAGGATTGTTTTCCCAGATCTGTGAAATATTCTGGTGGTATTTTGATAGGTATTTCATTAATTGTGGAGATTGCTTTGGGTAGTATAGACATTTTAACAATATTTGTTCTTCCAATCCATGAGCATGGTATGTTTTTCCATTTCTTTGTGTCCTCTTCAATTTCCTTCATAAATGTTCCATAGTTTTCAGAGTACAGATCTTTCACCTCTTTGGTTAGGTTTATTTCTAGGTATCTTGCTAATTTTGAGCATTTGTAAATGGGATCAATTTTCTTGATTTCTCTTCCTGTGCTTTATTATTGAATGAATATAGAAATGCAACAGATTTCTGTATGTTGATTTTGTATCCTGAAACTTTACTGAATTTGTGTATCAGTTCTAGCAATTTTTTGGTGGGGTCTTTCAGGTTTTCTACATAGAGTATCATGTCATCTGTGAAGAGTGAAAGTTTGACTTCTTCCTTGCCAATCTAGATGCCTTTTATTTCTTTTTGTTGAGGATAGGATTTCCAGTGCCATGTTAAATAACAGTGGCAAGGGTAGACAAGCTCTCAGTTTTTTCCCATTGAGGGGGATATTAGCTGTGGATGTTTCATATATCCCCTTTATGATGTTGAAGTATGTTCTCTCTATCCCTACTTTGTTGAGGGTTTTCAATCAAGGATGGATGCTGTGTTTTGTCAAATGCTTTTTCTGCATCTATTGAGTGGATCATATGGTTGTAATCATTTCTTTTATTAATGTGGTATATCAAGTTGATTGACTTGAGAATATTGAACCACCCTCACAACTCAGGAATAAATCCCACTTGATTATGGTGAATGATTCTTTTAAAAAAATTTTTTTTCAACGTTCATTTATTTTTGAGAGGAAGAGACAGAGTGTGAGTGGGAAAGGGGCAGAAAGAGAGAGGGAGACCAGAACCTGAAGCAGGCTCCAGGCTCTGAGCTGTCAGCACAGAACCTGATGCAGGGCTCAAACTCACAAGCCATGAGATCATGACCTGAGCTAAAGTCAGACACTTAACCAACTGATCCACCCAGGCAACCCTGAATGATTCTTTTATGTACTGTTGGATTCAATTTGCTAGTATTTTGTTGAGAACTTTTGTATACATGTTCATCAGGGATATTGGCCTGTAGTTCTCTTTTTAGAGGGGTCTTTGGTTTTAGAATCAAAGTAGTGCTGACCTCATAGAATGAGTTTGGTAGTTTTCTTTCCATTTATACTTTTTGGAATAGTTTGAGAAGAATAGGTATAAATTCTTCATGAAATGTTTGGTAGAATTCCCCTGGGAAGCCATCTGGCCCTAGACTCCTGTTTGTTGGGAGATTTTTGATTACTGATTCAATTTTTTTGCTGGTTATCAGTCTATTAAAGTTTTCTATTTCTTCCTATTGTAGTTTTGGTAGTTTATATATTTTTACAAGTTTTTTCCATTTATTTTAGATTGCCCAATTGGTTGGCATGTAATTTTCTATAGTATTCTTTTATAATTATTTGTATTTCTGTGGTGCTGGTTGTGATCTCTCCTCTTTCATTCATGATTTTATTTATTTGGGTACTTTCTATTTTCTTTTTGATATGTCTGACTGGAGTTTGTCAATTTTATTAATTATTTCGAAGAACCAGCTCCTAGTGTCATTGATCTGTTCTGATTTTTTGTTTGTTTGCTTGTTTCTTTCTATATCACTAATTTCTGCTCTAATCTTTATTATTTTCCTTCTGCTGGCTTTAGGCTTCATTTATTATTCTTTTTCTAGCTCCTTTAAATGTAACGTTAGGTTGTGTAATTGAGATTTTTTTCTTGCCTCTTGAGGTAGAACTGTATTGCTATATACTGCTCTTATGACTGCTTTTGCTGCTTCCCGAAGGTTTTGGACTGTTTTGTTTTTATTTTCATTTGCTTTCATGTATTTTTTAAATTTCTTCTTTAATTTCCTGGTTGATCCATTCATTATTTAGTAGGATGTTCTTTAGCCTCCATGTATTAATGGTCTTTTCAAATTTGTTTTTGTGGTTACTTCAAATTTCATAGCATTGTGATGAGAAAATATGCATGTTATGATCTCAATCATTTTGTACTTGTTGAGAGCTCATTTGTAAACCAGTATGTTATCTGTTCTGGAGAATGTTCCATGTGCACTCGAAAAGAATGTGTTTTCTGCTGTTTTCATATGAAATTTTCTGAATATATGTGTTAAGTCCATCTGGTCCAATGTGTCATTCAAAGCCATTGCTTCCTTGTTGAGTTGTTCTTCTGCTTAGATGATCTGTACATGGCTGTAAGTGGGGTGTTAAAGTCCCCTACTATTATTGTATTATTATCAGTGAATTTAAGTTTGTTTTTTTTATTAAAAAAAATTTTTTTTCATTTACATCCAAATTAGTTAGCATATAATACAACAATGATTTCAGTCTTTAAGTGTTATTAATTGATTTATATATTTGGGTGCTTCCAAGTTGGTAGTGTAAATATTTACAATTGTTCGATCTTCTTGTTGGATAAACCCCTTTATTATGGTCTATGTCCTTCCTCCTCTCTTATTAGAGTCTTAAATTACAGGTTTAAAATCTAGTTTGTCTGACTTAAGTATGGCTACTCTGGCTTTCTTTTGACATCCATTAAAATGATAAATGTTCTCCATCCCCTCACTTTCAATCTGCAGCTGTCTTTAGGTATAAAATAAGTCTTTTGTAAGAAGTATATAGATGGGGTCTTATTTTTTTAACCCATTTTGACACCCTATGTCTTTTGATTAGAGCATTTAGTCCATTTATATTCACAATGATTATTGATAGATATAAATTTAATGCCACTGTATTACTTGTAAAGCCATTGTTTCTGGAGATTTTCTTTGTTCCTTTTTATTCTTTGTTGCTTTTTGGTCTTTATTCCCAAAGACATCACTTTCATATTTCTGCAGGGCTGCTTTAGTAGTCATGAACTCCTTTAGTTTTTGTTTATCTAGAATACTCTTTATCTCTCCTTCAATTATGAACGTCAGTTTTGCTGGATAAAGTATTCTTTGCTTCATATTTTCCACATTCAGCATGTTGAATATATTATGCCAAGTTTCTGGCCTGTCAAGTTTCTGTGAAGAGATCTACTGCTAACCTTATTTGTCTTCCCTTGTAAGTTGGGGATTTCTTTTTTCTTACTACTTTCAGGACTTTTTCATTTCTGTATTTTGCAGATTTTTACTATGATATATCTTGGTATTGGCCTGCTTTTGTTGAATTTGATGGGAATTCTCTGTGCCTTCTGGATTTGGATGTCTGTTTTCTTTCCCAGATTAGGGAAGTTTTCAGCTATGATTTGCTCAAATAAACCCTCTGCACCATTTTCCCTCTCTTCTTCTGGAACTTCTAAGATAAATGTTATTACACTTTATGGAGTCACTGAGTTCCTTAAGTCTACCTTCATGATCCAATATTTTTCTTTCCGACTTCTTTTCAGCTTCATTATTTTCCATAATTTTATCTTCTATATCACTTATTCGTTCTGCTGTTTGTTCCATCCTTGTGGTCATTACAACCAACCAGTTTTGCATCTTGCTTATAGCGTTTATTTGGCTTTTTTTTTTTTTTTTTTTTTTTGGTCTTTTGTCTCTGCAGTAAGGGACTCCCTGGTGTCTTTTATGCTTTTCTCTAGCCCAACTAGTGTTCTTATGATTATTGTCTTAAATTCTGGTTCAGGCATATTATTTATATCTGTTTCGATTAGGTCCATGGCCATGACCTTTCCTTGTTCTTTCTTTTGGAATGAATTCTTTAGGCTTGCATTTTGTTTAGGTCTCTTCTGTGTGTAGGAAAGCCTGTTATGTTTCCTGTTCCTGAGAGTAATGGCTTTATAAAGAAGAGGTCATATACTGTCCAGGGCCTGGCGCTTCAGGAAGCATTTCTGGTGTATGCTACACGCACTCTGCTGTTATGTTTTGGCTACTCTTTCACACTGGTCAGTCCTCTGCAGAGTTCTCCTTGCCTGTAGTGGGAAGGGTTTGGACGTTGTCCACTGTGTGGCAAGTTTTAACTAGGTGTGTTTTGGTCAGCTTGTTAAAAGAGGCTAGATCCTATTGTGACTAAAGCTGAAGCTTTGCCACTTTCTATGGTTCGTAGACTTGGTGCATGTTGGGGTGGGTGTTGCTGGTCTTTTGGGGGAGGAGCCCTGCTACTCTGGCTCTCAGGCATATTTGCCCTAGTAGAAAAGTACCTATAGAGCACAAGAGGGTGGGGCTTGGTGTAAGTGGCTCCAGCCTCCAGTGAGGGTGCTGTATTGCTCACTGGAGTCTCCTCATGCTGCTGGGCAGGGGAGGGTGGGAGTGGGAAGGAAATGGTATCAGCTCATTCTCTAGTCTCTGGAGGAGGCAGTTTGTACCTGCTGCTGTTCAGGAAGCCCTCACAGAAGAGCAAACATTTTGTGATCCTGGCCTCCCCCAAATCCCTGCCTTCACCCTGTGTCCAGGCTGTCTGCCCACATGGCAATGTGGTGCTTTTGTGTTTTATCTCAGGTGCACCGACTGGTTTCAAAACTCCATGTTTTAGGGACCTGGTGCAGCATGGACCCACACTGATCCTTTGGGAGAGGGTCTCACCATGCTATGGCTGGTGTTGGTTTGTCCCAGAAGGTCAGTCACATGACTGTGCAGGGGCTTGAAGTTCATGGTAAAGTGCAGCAAAGAGACGGCATCTGAGCTAGCTGCCCTCAGCAGCTCCTACACTAATAAATCGCAGCAAAATGGTGTCCCCCAGCAATTTTGTCCCCAAAGGGTCAGTGCCACCTCTCCCACTCCAGGAAGAGGAATTGTCTCTCTCAGTGTGACCCAGAAGATCCTCAGACCATGCTGTCCATTCCTGGGCCTCTGCCCTCCTTCTTCACAGGATCACCACTACACCTGCCAGGCAGCATCCCAGCAATGATTTGGACTTCTAAAACTTCAGTCTTTGAGCTCCGCTGCTTGTAAGAACTTGTGATAATCAGCCCCTCTCATTTCCCCAGTCATTGGTTTTGGGGACATGTTTTTCTTGTGCAATCCCCTGCATGCTGCTCTCTCCCTCACTCTCTCTCCTGTCTGTCATCAGGGTTCCCTCCCCTCCAGAGCACTCGTGATTCTTTTTTTTTTAATTTTTTTTAATGTTTACTTATTATTGAGAGACAGAGAGACACAGAGCATGAGCAGGGGAAGGGTAGAGAGAGGGGGAGACACAGAATCTGAAATAGGCTCCAGGCTCTGAGCCGTCGGCACAGAGCCTGACGCAGGGCTCGAACTCACAAACTGTGAGATCATGACCTGAACCGAAGTTGGTCACCCAACCAACTGAGCCACCCAGGTGCCCCTCGTGATTCTTTTCTCCCACAAATCATGTCTCCACACCTCCTACCTTCTACCTTTTCTCCCTCTAGTTGTGCAATTTGTTCTCTCAGTCCTCAGATCAATTTATTGTGTGTTCCAAATGATGTGATATTTATCTAGCTCTTTTCAAGGGATAAGGCAAGCATAGAGTCCACCTACTACTCCATCATCTTAATTCTCTCTACCAGAATCTTTTATAGGCACTGAAAACACAGAAATAAGCAAGCTGACAGAAGTTTCAGCTCTTGAGAGCTTATATTCTAGGGTGGGGGCAAAACAAAAACTAACCACTAATAAAATGGTAAGGTGTAGACTGATATAAAGTATTATGGAGATAAATAAATTGTGGCAAAAGTGCTAAGGAGTGCTAGGAAATACTGGAATGTAAAATAGGGTGGGCAGGGAAAGTCTCACTAAAAAAGTGAAATTTGAGCAAAGATTTAAAAGAAGTAAGAAAATAAGTGTTTATCTGGAGGGAAAGTAAGACAGGAATGTATGTATCATGTTAAGTGACATTCTGTTATTGAAGAGCAAGTACACCAACATGGTGGGACAGGAGCCAAGAGGGGATGAGAGTGTGCAAATTAAAATAAAAGCCAGATCATACAAGGCTTTGTAAGCCATAAATCATTGACTCTGAGTAGACAGTTTGGGCAGAGAATTGCTGACTCCCCCAACTCCACCCCTTTCTCTCTCTCCAGTTAATATGTGTGTGGTTTCATTTTTTTTTAAATCAAAGTGTAGTTGACACACAATGTTACATTAGTTTCAGGTGTACAGTTTAGTAATTCAGTAAGTCTGTACATTATGCTATGCTCACCACAGGTGTAGCTACCATCTGTCACCATAGAACACTATTACGATTCCATCAACTATCTTCCCTATGCTTTGCCTGTCATCTCCGTGACTTATTAATACTTCCCTTTCTAAAAGCTCATCCTGGTTGCTGGACTGAGAACAGAGTTTTGGGAAACATTTATCACACCGTATAATTATAAATTGTTTATTCATCTTTAGGATCTCTTCTCCCTCTGAAAGCAAAAAATATATGTTGTTTATCTTACTATATTTGTGACTTGTAAGTGTTTGAGAGACTTAATGTGTAATCATATATTTGCTGCATTAGTTCCATTTCCTTCATCAGGCATAAGAGAAATGTTTATATTCAATTCAGTCTGAAAAGATTACATTAAATTTAATTACATAGAAAAGCAACACTAAATTGATAAAGGCAATAGAATGTGGAAAGGGAAAAAGAGAAGAGAATTAAATAAACCTATGCATAGGTAAATAAACATAGGGTGCAGTTTAAAATAAAGAACAATTTGTTTTTAGATTTTTAAATGGATTAAGAGCTAATGGAATGCAGAATTATAGCTTAACCAAATATATTAAACATCTAAAATGACACTGTGTAAACTATAATGGTATATGTCTCCAGTAAAATCAAAGTATTGGTGAAATGTTGGAACGTTAGTCATTTCCACATGGCTGTGTAACGGCAGCATAGACAAATCATCAGATAAATATCCCATAGTTAAATAAACTTATCCCCTGAATCTAAGTCAAATTATGTATTTGATGCATGTGTATTACTTCCAAATACAAATTTGCAACTTCATTCAGTTTTCAGGCAATTCCTAGGTTTCCCTGAATGTATTCTTTTGCACCATCATTTGTCTGGTATTTGAAAGGCTGTATTCACAAGTTCAGCTAGAAAATGTTTATAAGCCCTATGGTGCCAGGCATTGGCAAATGTCCTCTCTGGACATGTGCTGAAGGGAACAAGCCATATAACTGCTTCCCTCCCACATAATCCCTGTGGCTCATTGAAATTGGATGACCTTCCTGGGAACTCTTTACTGTGGCCTCCCTGGGTGCCAAAAGCCCAAGAAAGCTTGCTGGGTTGTTCTCATTCAAATACTGAGCTTGCTGGGTTTTCATTCAGGCATCTTTAGACACACTTCCTTCTTGCTCAGCGACACTGCTAATTGGCACGGGAAACATCCCAGCTTTGTCTATTTTCTATAGAAGTTGGAAATACTTCTAACTCACTGTGCTGGCAGAATTATATTTTCAATGGTATGAATGCCGCAGACATTTCAATGATAACTTTGGAGATAAAATAAAACACATAATACAGTTAGTTACTCTTAAACAGCCTCATGCCACAGAATAAGTGGTTACAAGCAAGAGTCCTCCAAAATCAGGAGCTAAAAAAAATGTGTGCTTGGGATATAGTTATTTAAATTTGATAAAAAACCGCACAGAGTGACTTTGTGTTGCTTTGCTCTTTACCTTAATTGTGCCATTTGCACAATTATACATTTAATCTGTTTGCCTCTAGTTATAAATAAGAGACTGCTGTGGTCAGTTTCCAAGGACTATTTTTCCATCAGTTCAAGAAAGCATGTTACATTTCCAAGAGTGAAGAAAATTGTCCTTGTATTTTTCATTGGCTAAGAGCCTATGTCTCCCATATATATATAAAGGAGCAAAATAAAAACAAAAACCTCTCTAATCTGTATTTTAGTTCTTGCCTGCTTGTAATGGACTTGTATACAGTGACAGGCAGAAAGGAGATATAATTAGTGGTGAGAGCACTTGTTGAAATTACTGAAACCTTTTTTAAGTCAGTCTTAACATTTTGTAAGTTTATGTCAAATTGCTGAAAGCTATTTTAAATTCTTTGCATATGTAAATATGTATATATGTCTTCTTTGAATTCAAGTAGATGCAACAAGGTTTTGTCAAGTCTTTTGAGGATAATGATGCTCTTTAGTTGTGAAATTCACATTAAATATATTGATATGAGCAAGGCCCACTCAAAAATATCGTTAAATAGATTATTAATGTTTTATTCTGTGTTTTTAATTCCATATTGTGAGGTTTTGGAATATTCACTAAGAATAAGATATCAATTCATTACATCACTGTTCTTGTGTTTAAAAGATCATGACAGGATAACTGACCAGGTTGCCAGTCATGTACAGGAAAATCCAGTCATTTCTAGTTTTTGCTTTATGTATAAAAAGTTCATTCATGGTGCCCTGTTTCCAGTGCTGGAAGGTATTTGATTCATTGAAATTCTGTGTGCCCACAAAATGTCCGGAACTGTAATAAATACTTGAATGGACAAAAAAGAAGTCTCCTGGAGAACTTTTGTTTAGGTCCTCTTTGAATTATGATTTCTAACTCTTGCCAAGTTGTGTGGTTGAAATCAGCTTTTGAATGGTTTCAAAGGATAATATTTTATGCCTCCCAAAATTAAAGATTCATTAGTTTGTGAAACAAAACTAAAAACAATTTTCAAGATCACAGTAAGTCAAAAGGTTGATGCTTGAGAAGGAACAAAATGATAGCTAAAATAGAGTTGACAGTTCTAGAAATAGAGCCAAAGTACACATAGGAATTTAGTGTGTGGCAATGCTGTTATTTCAAAGCAGTGTGGAAAGATCAATTATTTAATAGACAATGTTGAGGCAGCCATCTAGCCATTTGGAAGAAGATCAAGTTGGATCTCTACACTAGAGTCCTGATAATTTTTTAGTAAAATAATAATAATAGGAATCCTAATAAATTAGGAAAAAGTGGATATAACATTTTATTTATCTATTTATTTATTTATTTATTTATTTATTTATTTATTTAGGATGATGAAATGGGCAATGTCTGTTTAAACATAAAACATCACCTAAAGGCTATAAAGGAAAGGGAAGGATTGACTATATAAAAATTTAAACTATCAATGCAGCAAAAAGTACCATAAAAATGTCAAAAGAAAAACAAACTGGAAAAATATATGCTGAATATACAATAAGCAAAGGCTGATTTCCTAGATATGCAAAAAATACTCCTAAACCAAAAACAGCACCTGAAAGAAAATTGACAAAAATATAAAGTGTTCATAGAAAAACATAAATGGCCAATAATCATTTATGTCATAAATGTGTGCTGAAAACCTACATGGTCAGGATTATTCAAGGTGTTTATAATATATCAAAGAACAAAATAGACACAAAGTCTTATACTTCAGCTCATTCTATCATGAGGGATGGTGGTGGAGAAGACCATAAATAATACATTGAAAAAAGTATGTAATAAGGGGCACCAGTGACTGGGTGACTCAGTCAGTTGAGCATCTGACTCTTGATTTCAGCTCAGGTCATGATTGCATGTTCATTCATGTGATCTCATCAAGGAACCTACTTGGGAATCTCTCTCTCCCTCCCCCACTTACACATGCTTCCCCTCTTTCTCTCTCTTTCTCAAAATAAATAAATAAACATTAAAAAAATAGTTACATGGTAAGATCGACCCATGGTTTCCAAACTTTTGGAATTACAAAAGTTTAATGCAGGTTATCTAAATTTTTAAGGGAAGCATGGCAACATCTATCAGAAAATGTACAAATTACTAGCTGAGGTAGCTGAAAGTTTCAACATGAAATCGTGCTAAATTTCTTTTGGTGACATCATGTCTTTTTAAACTCAGCTTTTCAGTGGTTGCTGTAATAACAAATACTATTTACAAAAATCAGTGTGCATCAAGAAATGAGGATGGTGTTGTCCATTATGATTCCAAGTATTGACAAGCCATTCAAAGTCCAACAGGCACACACATCCTATTATTACTTTTTAAAATGAATAGTAAGTTGTTTGGACATAAATACTATTTAGTTGTTCGGACCTTTCTGTTTAATTAATGGAATTGTTAGATATTTGTTTTGGCTAGAGGTGCTGTGAACATTTTTTAATAAACTAAGGGAACCATGAACTGATGCAGTTTGGGAACCTCCATGCTAGAGGGTGATAAATGTTATGAAAAAAATGCCGAACACACTAAATTGGTCTAAGTGCTGAGGGTAGGAAGGGGGCAGGTTGCTTTTTGATATAGGGTGTATAGGATGAACTTCACTGAGAAGGTGACATTTGAACAAAGCCTTGAAGAGGTGAGGAAGTGAGCCATATGGATGGATACCTGAAAGGAGAATGTTCCAAGCAGAGAGTACAGCCAGTGCAAAAGCCCCAATATGGTAGAGAGCTTAGAACATCCAAAGAGTGCAGTGTAGCTAGGAGCAGAATGAGCCAGGGAAAATGGTAGAGGGAAAGGTCAAGTAGGGGTCAAGTAGGCATGTCATAGAGGCAATAATAGAACTTTGACTTTTGCTCGGAGAGAAATACAAAATGATTGCATTTTAATACGTGTTTTAACATATTTACATTCCAAAATAATAGTTTAGTTAAAAAATAAGTACTTATATTAGACTCTTCTGATATTTCAATAAACTCTACACCAGGTAGAGTTCAGGTACACAAAGTTTGAACCATTACTGTGCATATCTCACAATTCACATTTTTTTAAATAAATATACCTTTTGTCTTTAGAAACTTAGCTTTATATCTGAAGTGAATCACGTAATAACATTATTGCTTAGAATGTAAAAGTTGTCCTTCAGATTGTCAGAAGCTATAAACATCTCATTCCCCATCCCATTTTCTCCCACAAAAGAAACACTTCCAGCAGTTAAGCCCAGCAGTACCTAATCTTAAATTTAAAAACACTTATGCATAAAGAGTAGAGGGAGATAATTTATTTGATAGTTTTCACCATCAAACATCTAAGGACTTATAAATAGTTAATGAGTTATTTTTGAACAGTATTCTTTAAGGTTACACTATTTTCTGAAAGTCTTTAGAGGGAGGGTTATGCTAACACGTTTTAAAATATTTCAAATGATGGGGCACCTGGGTGGCTTAGTTGGTTAAGCCTCCGACCCTTGATTTTGGCTCATGCCTTGATCTTACGGTTCATGAGTTTGAGCCCTGCACTACCCATGCAGAGCCTGCTTGAGATTCTCTGTCTCCCTCTCTCTCTGCCTCTCCCTTGCTTGCTTTCTATCTCTCAAAATAAGTAAAGAATTTACAAAAAAAAAATGTTTAATGTTTTATTTATTTTTGAGACAGGGAGAGACAGAACATGAGCAGAAGAGGGGCAGAGACAGAGGGAGACACAGAATCCTTAGCAGGTTCCAGGCTCTGAGCTGTCAGCACAGAGCCTGACAGGGGGCTTGAACCCACAGACTGTGCGATTGTGACCTGAGCCGAAGTCAGATGCTTACCCGACTAAGCCACACAGGGGCCCCAATAAGTAAACATTTTTAAAAAATAAATAAATAAAATATTTCAAATGATAAATATATGAATATTACATGAATATATTTATTACATACATGGTTTTCTTCTGAGATTAAAATCCTAGAGAGTCTTTATGATCAAACATAAATACCATATTTGAGTGAATTTATTTCAGAATGAGAATTAGGGTATTTACAAAAAATAGGCACTAAAATCACTGCTTATATTCAGAGAACAATATACCTCCATGTATGAATGTACTTAAGTGGCAGCCAAGATATTATTTGTGTCAAAATTATCCTACTGAATAGTTTTTTACTATGGCAAGCAATCAATACTAGTCATTAAATAACCTCCAGTTAATAAACCTAAGGCATAATTTTTTAATATTTCTAAGACTTCATTTGGGTAATAGCTGCAAAGAACTCCTTCTAAAATGTCCAGTTAAGCAGAGCTTTTATGGGTTTTGTTTTGTGTTTGTATTTTTGCAGTCGGATCAGAAGTTCAGTTTGGGATGCCAAATTTGAGATTACACTCAGATGTCTAAGAGGAAAGGGATCTGGGCTGGAAAAATTAATTGGGTGTACTTGATGCATCTGTGTTACTTAAGGAGAGTGTACTGAAGGAGATCATTAAGAAACGCATGTGTTCTAACAGAAGAGGCCAGAGACTGAGCCATGGAATACTCCTTCAGTGACAGGATAGGAAGATGAAGAAGGAAGAGAGTAAGAAAGAGCAACAACAAAAGAAGCCAAAATAAGACTTTAAAAGTGTAGCAGGGAATGTACGGCAAATGAAGGTTCCAAAATGACCATTAGAATTCATTCCATAAAAAATCTTGATAAGAGTAGCTTCAGTGGAAATGAAGACCCCGGTGAGTTTAACAAAGAATGTAAGATAAGATAGAGGATTTCCATTCTAGTAACCCCATAAGTAAACCGAATCAACCCTCCAGATAAGGAAAGCAAACTTGAAAAAATGGCAAAAAAAAAAAAAAAAAAAAAAAAATTTAGGGTACTAGAGAGGAAACAACAACATCAAAAAACCTCAGAGAGATAGGCAAGGCATTCAGGGACACATTTTTCTTTCATTTTCAGGGATATCCACTGATAATGGAATGGCCAGCTAAAAGGTTCAGAAGTTGAGTAAAACTTCCAACCACTCTCAGGTCTGGTAGGCAAACATTGGACTCACTGCTTGCCAAGGAGTATGAGCCCTGGTTTAAAAAAAAATCCAAGCATTATATTGGGATCTTGAAGGTGTGAGAAGGAACAGATGGACTGTTCAGTGACCAAATTAGTGTCAAAAGATCTCAATTTCTGATTAGGTTAAGGCAATCAATGCGGGGGGAGGCTGATTTTACCCCTCCGACGATATTTGACCATATCTTAGACATTTTTATTGTTATCCTGGGGGATGCTGCTGGCATCTAGTGGGTAGAGGCCAAGGATGTTGCTAAAGATCCTAAAATGCACAGGCAGCTCCATAATAAAAGATTATTCAGTTAACAGTGTCATTAGTGCCTAGGTCCGGAAGCCCTGGATTAAGGACATCTGGAATTCCTAGTGCTCCTAGCTGTTCTAGGAGACTAACAAAACCCTCTCAGAAGAAAAATAATGCTATTCTGGGACTCAAGCTGTATCTATAATTGGTTTTATTTAACATCTAATGAGAGGTTGAAAATAATCAGGTACATGAGGAGGTTAGACAATGAGATCAAAATTAAAAGAAACATGACACAATGAAATTATCTGATGAATTTTTTATTTTTAATTTTCTTATGGAAAATTTCAAACATACAAAAAAAATTGAAAAAAATAGACATGATAGAAGGAAAAATGAACACCCTTCTAAATATCTCCCAGGGATAACAATCAATATTAATTCATAAACACTCTTTTGTTTTATCTATGCTGTTTACCACCACTGAATTCTTCTAAGAAATTGTCACAATTTTCACCTGTAAGTATTTCAGCATATATCTCTAAAAGATAATCTTTTTTTTTAAAATATGTCATGGACTGAATGTTTGTTTCCCCCCGCCCCATTCATATGTTGAAGCCCTAAATTCCAGTGTGATGGTATCTGAGATGAGGCCTTTGGAAGGTATTTACGGTTAGATGAGGTCATGAGGGTGCACATTCATGATGGGATTAGTGCCCTTCTAACAAGAGATACCAGGGAACTTGTTCTCTCTCTCTCCTCCCATGTAAACACAGAAAGAGGACACATGGGCATAGAGCAACATGACAGCTGTCTGCAAGCCAAAAAGAGAGCCTTCTCCAGAGTCTCACCATACTGGTACATCAGTTTCAAACTTTCAGCATCCAGAAATGTGAAAAAATAAATTTGTATTGTTCAAGCCATCCAGCCTATGGTATTTTGTTATGACAACATAAGACAAGGAATATAATATATACCAATAATACCATTATCACTCCATGAGGAAAAAAAAAAGACAACCCTAGAATCCATTTTCCAGCTTGAGTTTTACCTTCCTAAATTGCTTCAAAGACTTTTTCTCGTCAGATTGTGAACATTAGAACCCAAACATTAAAACATATCTATAAAACAAACATATTCAGAGAAGTTTAGCTTCTTGCTTTTTCCTTCCAAAAGAGGCAGGAACTCCTTTCCCCATAGGCAATTAATTTGTCTTATGATTTAGCATTCCATATTTTAAATATGAGCAAAGACACACATACTTATATTCATAATACCTTCCCATTTAAAAAGAAATTTAATTTTTTACATTTATTTAGTTTTGAGAGAGAGAGAGAGAGAGAGAGAGAGAGAGAGAGAGAGAGAGACCGCACATGCACGAACAGGGGAGGGGCAGAGAGACACAGAATCTGAAGCAGGCTCCAGGCTTTGAGCTGTCAGCACAGAGCCTGACATGGAGCTCGAACCCATGAACCATGAGATCATGACCTGAGCTGAAGTTGGACGCTCAACTGACTGAGCCACCCAGGTACCCCAATATCTTCCCATTTTTAAGATAAATAGTAGCATATTTACATTTTCTTCTACAGCTTTTGATGTAATATATTTTTGTTACAGTTTTATTCTTACCATCAGAGTAATTTAAATGTATTTCTTCACATCTTTATTGACTTTGTTTCATATGTATTTATTTTTTTTATTTAAATAGTTTTTCATTTTTATATTTATGTATAATTGGCACACAATGTTATATTAGTTTTAGGTGTGCAACATATTGATTTGGCAAGTCTGTATAATACTCACTGCTCATCACAAGAAATGTAGTCACTATCTGTCACCATACAGCATTACTACAATATCATTTACTATATTCCCTATGGCGTACTTTTCATCTCTATGACTTATTTATTTTATAACTGGAAGTTTGTGTCTCTTAATCCCCTTTATCTATTTCACCCATTCCAACCCACTTCCCCTCTGACAACGACCAGTTTATTCTCTGCATTTAATAATCTGTTTTTTGTTTTGTTTTCACATTCCACATGAGTGAAATCATATAGTATTTGTCTTTCTCTGTCTGACTTATTTCACTTAAAATAATAGTCTCTAGGTCCATCCATGTTGTTGCAAATGGCAGGATCTTATTCTTTTTATGGCTAACATTGTTTTATATATACATTTCACATCTTATCCATTCATCTATTGATGGACATTTACTTCCTTATCTTGACTATTATAAGTAATGTTGCCATAAACAAAGGGGTGCAGATATCTTTTTGAACTAGTGTTTTCATTTTCTTTGAGTAAATTATTGGATTTACAGTAGTGGAATTATTGGGTCATATGGTATTTCTATATTTAATTTTTTTGAGGAACCTTCTATACTGTCTTCCACAGTGATTGCACCAATTTACATTCTCACCAATAGTGCAAAAGGACCCAAACATTAAAACATATCTATAAAACAAACATATTCAGAGATCCATATCCTCCACATCCTCAAAAACACTTGTTATATATTGTCATTTTAATTCTAGACATTCTGACAGATGTGGTTTTGATTTGCATTTCCCTGACATATAGTGATGTTGAGCATCTTTTCATGTGTTTGTCGGCTAGCTGTATGTTTTCTTTGGTAAAATGTCTATGTAGGTCCTCTGCCATTTTTAATTGTGTTGTTTTTTGGTGTTGAGTTTGGTGTATAAGTTCTTTATGTATTTCAGATATTAACTTTTTATTGGATATATCACTTGCAAATAACTTCTCCCATTCAGTGGGTTGCCTTTTTGTTTTGTCAATGCTTTCCTTCACTGTTCAAAAGCTTTATATTTTGGTGTAGTCCCAATAGTTTATTTTTCCTTTTGTTTCCTATGCCTGAGGAGATATATCCATAAATATGTTGCTAAGGTAAATGTCCAAGAGATTTCTGCCTGTGTTCTCTTTTAAGAGTTTTATGGTCTCAGTTCTCACATTTAGGTATTTAATCCATTTTGAATTTATTTTTGTGTATTGTTTAAGAAAGCAGTCCAGTTTCATTCTTTTACATGTAGCTAGCCAGTTTTCCCAGAACCATTTATCGCAGACTGTCTTGTCCCCATTGTATATTCTTCTTTTTTATTAAAAAAATTTTTTTAACATTTATTTATTTTTGACAGAGAGAGAGAGTGCGAGCAAGGTAGGGACAGAGAGAGATGGAGACACAGAATCTGAAGCAAGCTTCAGGCTCTGAGCTGTCAGCACAGAACCCAATGCAGGGCTCGAACTCACAACCATGAGATCATGACCTGAGCCAAGGTTGGATGCTTAACTGACTGAGCCACCCAGGCACATGCCACCCCCACCCTCCCATTGACATAGTATATTCTTGCTTCTTTTGTCATAGATTAATTGACCTTGTAGGTGTGAGTTTATTTCTAGTCTCTCTATCCTGTTCCATTGATCTGTGTGTCTATTTTTTTGTGCCAGCACCATACTGTTTTGATGACTATAGATTTGTAGTATATCTTGAAATCTCAAGATTGCTTTGGCTATTTGGGAGTCTTCTGTCGTTCAGTACAAATTTTAGGTTCATTTGTCCTACTTCTGTGAAAAATGCTATTGGTATTTTGATAGGGATTGCATTGAATGTGTAGATTACTTTGGGTATTATGGACATTTTAAGAATATTAGTTCTTCCAATCCATGAGTGTGGAATATCTTTCCATTTGTTTGTGCCATCTTCAATTTCTTTCATTGATGTTTTACAGTTTTCAGAGTCTTTTACCACTTTGGTTAAATTTATTCCTAGGCATTTGATTCTTCTTGCTAGAATTGTAAATGGGGTTGTTATTTCTCTTTCGTCTACTTTATTGTTGATGTATATAAATGCAACATATTTCTGTATATTTTGTATCCTGAAACTTTTTGCATTGGAACTTTTCAGTTCTACTAGATTTATGGTGAAGTATTTAGGGTTTTACATATATATATATACATATACATATATATATATATACACTATACATATATACATATACACATGTATATATACTATATACATGTGCATATAGTATATATACATATATATGTATAGTATATATAGTATATATATGTATAGTATGTATAGTGTGTATATATGTATATAGTGTGTATATACATGTATACACATATATATATGTATATGTGTATATATACAGTATCATGTCAACTGCAAATAGTCACAGGTTTACTTCTTCCTTACCAGTTTAGATGCTTTTTACTTCGTTTTCTTCTCTGATTGCTGCAGCTAGGACTTTCTGTGTTGAATAAAAGTGGTGAGAATGGGCATCTTTGTCATGTGTCTGATCTTTGAGGATTTTTGAGGCAAAGCTTTCAGTTTGCACCATTGAGAATGATGTTAGCCATTGGTTTTTCCATATAGGTCCTTTATTAAGTTAAAGTATATTCCCTCTAAACTCACTTTGGTAAGAGTTTTTATCATGAATGGATACTGCATGAATTCCAAATGCTTTTTCTGCATCTCTTTAGGCGACCATATTACTTTTATGCTTCCTGTTGTTAATGTGATATATCATGATTGATTTGCAAATATTGAACTACACTTGTATCCCTGCAGTAAATCCCACTTGATTGTGGCAAATGATTTTTTTAAATTTATTGTTGGATTCAGTTTGCTAATACTTTGTTGAGGATTTTTGCAATTATGTTCATTAGAGGTATTGGCCTGTAGTTCTTTTTTTTTTTTTTTTTTTTACAGTGTCTTTGTTTGGTTTTGGTATCAGGGTAATTCTGGCCTTGTTGAATAAACGTGGAAGTTTTCCCTCCTTTTCTACTTTTTTGGAATAGTTTGAAAAGAATAGGCCTTAACTCTTCTTTAACTGTTTGGTAGAATTCATCTGTGAAGCCATCTGGACCTGCACTTTTGTTTGTTAGGAGTATTGTGATTATCAATTCAGTTTCATTACTAATAACTCATCTATTCACATTTTTTTTTATTTCTTCAGTTTTGGAAGACTATATGTTTGGAAGACTATTGATTCAGTTTTGGAAGACTCTATGTTTCTAGGAATTTATCCATTTCTTCTATCCATTCTTCCAATTTTTAATATGATTTTTATAATCTCTTATAATTCTTTGCATTTTTGTGGCGTTGGTTGTTATTTCTTCTCCATTTCTGATTTTTTTTAAAATATGAGTCTTCTCTTTTTTTCTTAATGAGTCTGACTAAAGATTTATGAGTTTTGTTTATCTTTTCAAAGAACCACCTTTTGGTTTCATCGATCTTTCTATTGTCTTTTTAGTCTCTATTTCATTTATTTCTGCTCTAATCTTTATTATTTCCTTCCTTCTACTAGCTTTGGGCTTTGTTCTTCTTTCTCTAGCTATGTTAGATGTAAGGTTATGTTGTTTGAGATTTTTCTTGTTTCTTGATGTAGGCCTGTATCACTATACATTTCCCTTTAGAACTGTTTTTACTGTATCAGATTTTAGTCCACATATTTTCATTTTCATTTGTCTCTATGTATTTTTTTTGTTTCTTTGTTGACTCATTGGTTTATGATAGCATGTTACTTAGCCTCCACGTGTTTCAGTTTTTTCCACCTTTTTTTGTAATTGATTTTGAGTTTTATACCATTATGGTCAAAAAAGATACTTCATATGTTTTTAATCTTCTTGCAATTAATAAGACTTTTTTTGTGGCGACACATGTGATTTATCCTGGAAAATTTTCCATGTGCCCTTGAAAAGAATGCATATTCTGGGGCTTCTGGTTGGCTCAGTAGGTTAAGTGTCCGACTCTTGATTTCAGCTCAGGTTATGATCTCCTGGTTCATGAGATCGAGCCCCACGGTGGGCTCTGTGCTGACAGTGTGAAGGCTGCTTAGAATTCTCTCTCCCTCTCTCTCTTTCATCCCTCCCTCCCCTGCTTGCACGTACACACACTTTCTCTCTCACAAAATAAATATTTTTTTAAAAGAAAAGAATTCATATTCTGCTGTTTGGGGATGGAATGTTCTGTGTATATCTGTTAGGCCTATCTGGTCTAATATGTCATCAGAGCCACTGTTTCCTTGTTGATTTTCTGTGTGGATGATCTATTCATTGATATAAGTAGGGTGTTAAAGTCTCCTACTCTTATTATATCACTGTCAATTTATCCCATTATGTATGTTAATACTTGCTTTATATATTTAGGTGCTCCTGTGTTGAATGCATATTTATAATTGTTATAAACTTTTGTTGGATTGAACCATTTATTATGTAATGTCCTTCTTTGTTTCTTGTTATGGTCTTTGTTTTAAATTCTCTTTTGTCTGATGTAAGTATTGCTAGCTCAGCTTCCTTTTTTTTGCTCTGTTTATATGGTTAATATTTTTCCACCCTCTCACTTTCAGTCTATATGTGTCTTTAGGTTTAAACTGAGTCACTTGTTAGGTAGCATATAGATGGCTCTTGTTTTTGTTTTGTTTTGTTTTTTATCCATACAGTCATCCTATATCGTTTGATTGGCTCATTTAGTCCATTTACATTTAAAGTAATTTTTTTTATGATTCAAGGATTTATTAAGTTATACATGCAAAACATACTGCTAATTGCATTAGCAAAAGATCAATGTAAAAACACTCCACAAGTCTGAAACTGTCAATTTAAAAAATTTTGTTCTAGTGGTTAAAAGGCCCAACCTTATATTCTTGCTGGTGGGTAAACTGTACAGAATTTGGTTAGCAGCAGCAGGGGCTTACAGAGCCGCACAGACCCAAAAGAACTTAGGCAGAGCAACAGGAAGGTTGTGTGTGTCTGGGGGGTGGGGGCAGGGGAGTAAGGTGAGGAGGAGGGTCAGCATTAGTCAAGGTACAGTACTGGTGATCTGGTGAGACAATGATGTTAAGAAAGTTCATAGTTTAGGAATATCTAAAATATTTCAAAAACTATAAAGCTGCAACACGTGATTTTTTTTTGCCTAATTACTAGAAAACTAAGGAAAACACTTATTAGCTTTGAATAAAGTAACAAGGGAACAGGAATGCACTTTTACTAATCTAAAAAATAATCTAATGCATTATCAGAAAGATTTTATAATACAAGGAGGCATATTGTTCATTATGAAGGGGTTCTAAAATAAAAGCACTAAGTTAGCAACTATGGGAATGACCAGTTCAAAGATGAACTAAATGCCCCATTTTAGGAGGGATGGCAGGTCTAAGAAAAAAATCTTAAAACACTTAGTGATGATACTGACCTCTCATCATTCACTGCATCTGACAGAAACTAACTTTTTAAGATTTTACTCATGACACTTTCACTCAGTTTAATAATGATGCGCACAGTGTCGTGTAAATTAACCTCCATATTTTGTGAGAATATTGTCTTGTCCTCTGATGGCCTCCCGTGAAGCACACACCCGCCCCCGTGTGCCCGCGACCACAGCGGAGCCTTCATCACAGGGAAGGGAGTCAGAGGGCGGTTCCAGATCTCAGCCAAAGCTAATACACTAACTTAAAGAAACAAAATCTCACTACAAAATAAAAAAGATTGATCCAGAGAGCTGAGTCATTACCCTCGATCCATGAGGATCTTAATCTGAGCAACTCTTAATCTGAGCAAGAGTAAGGGCTTTTGAAAAATAAGGCTTTAAGAAAGCTTGCCATTTTAGGGATACATTTTAATGTGAAAATTTGAAGTCTTAAACTTTAAACAAATAAATCCTAAAAATTACTGATTTGTTCAAAATGGTTTTATGGAAAAACTAATCTGTAACAAAAAGATGGCATTGAGTGTGAAGGCTCCACCATATTTGAGCAAAGTGTACAAAGGTTCCGAGGGGGACAGGGCAGGAGAGGGGCCCAGATATTTACAACAGCAGGCATTTTCTTTCCCTCCTCTTGACTGGAGGGGGCCAGAGAACTGCTCGACTAGCGTCATCAAACACTGTCTTGAGGCCTCTCTGCGTGACAGCCAGGCACTCTAGGTATTTTACAGCACCCATCTAACTTCGTTATGGCCAAACCCTGCTGGTAGGTGATGGGAGTCAGCTTCTTGTCTTTCAGTTGCCCAATCCTGTCTTTGTCATCCCTGAGGTCGAGTTTAGTTCCCACCAAGATGATGGGGGTGTTGGGACAGTGGTGTTGCACTTCAGGGTACCACTCTGCTCCAACATTTTCAAATGACACAGGACTCACAAAAGATAAAGCAAATTAAGAATACATCCGTTCGCTGAGAGGATAAGGGACGTAATCTGTCATAATCTTCTTGTCCAGCTGTATCCCATAAGCCCAGATTCACTGGTTTTCCATCCACCATAACATTGGCAGAATAGTTGTCAAAGACAGTGGGATATATTCTCCAGGAAATGCATTGGTTGTGTAACTGATCAGTAGGCACGTTTTACTACAACTCTGTAGTACTCCACCACACGTTTGATGGCCTGCATCTGGGCCTCTTGCTGGGCCTCAGCAGGCTCAGGAGAGGCAGGCAGGCAGGTGGGCGGGTGGCTGAGGGTGGCGGGGTGCGGGGTGCCAGGGCTGCTGTCCATGCTACCTCATCCTCCACCTACCGGAAGACAGAGCCCAGAAGTGGCCACCACCCAAAAGCTGGAGAAAACTCTAAAGTAATTATTGATGGGTGTGTACTTGGTGCCATTCTGTTAATTGTAGGTACTTTTTAAATTATAATTAACATACAGTGTTATATTAGTTTCAGATACGCAACATAATGTTTCAACAATTCTATACTAACACAGTGCTCATCACAATTAGTGTAGTCACCATCTGTCACCAAATAGTGTTATTATAATTTCATTGACTATATTCCCTATGCTGTACTTTTCATCCCTGTGACTTATTTATATTATAACTGAAAATTTCTACTTCTTAATGCCCATTCTTTTTGTTCTTCTCTGTTCTTTTTCTCTTGTTCTCTTCCTGTGTGGTTTGATGGCCTTCTTTAGTGTTATGCTTGTATTCCTTTCTCTTTGTTTTTTGTGTATTACAGATTTTTGACTTGTGGTTACTATGGGGTTCAATTATAACCTGTTATGTGTATAGTAGTCTATATTCAGTTGATGGTCTCTTAACTTTGAACACATCCAGAAGCACGAAAGTTTTACTGTCCACTTCACATTTTATGTATATAATGTCATATTTTACATCTTTTATTTTGTATATCCTTTGACTAATTTTTTGTAGATATAATTGATTTTACTAATTTTGTATTTTAACCTCCATACTGGCTTTATAAATGATTAATCTAGTACCTTTAATACAGGTTTGCTTTTACCTGTGAAATTTTTTCTGTTCATTATTTTCTTCTAGTTATGACCTTCTCTTTCGATTTAGAGAATTCTCTTTAACATTTCTTGTAAGGCTAGTTTAGTAGTGATAAACTCCTTTAACTTATGTTTGTCTGAGAAACCCTTTTTCTCTTCTATGATGAATGATAATCTTGCTGGGTAGAATATTCTTTGTTATAGGTGTTTTCTTTTCAGCACTTTGAATACCTTATGCCACTTCCTTCCGGCCCTCAAAGTTTCTGCTGAAAAATCAGTTGATACCCTTGTGAGATTTCCCTTCTATGAAACTGTTTTCTCTTGGTGCCTTTAAAATTCTCTCTTTATTATTACTTTTTGCCATTTTAATTATAATGTGTTTTGGTGTAGACATCTTTGGGTCCATATTTTTAGGGTCTCTCTGTGCTTGCTGGACCTGGATGTCTGTTTCTTTCTGCAGATTAGGATGTTTTCAGCTATTATTTCTTTACATAAGTTTTCTGCCTCCTCCTCTCTCTCTTCTCCTTCTGGGAGACCTATAATGCAAATGTTATTACACTTGATCTCACAGAGTTCCCTTAACCTATTCTCATTTTTTTTATTCTTTTTTTTTTCTTTTTGCTGTTCAGCTTGGTTACTGTCATTACCCTGTCATCCAGATTGCTAATATGTTCTTCTGCATTCTCTAATCCCCTGTTGATTCAATTGGTGTACTTGTTATTTCAAGTTATTGAATTCTTCAGCTCTGACTGGCTCTTTTTTATATTTTCTGTTTATTGAAATTCTCACTGAGTTCTTCCACTCTTAAGTCCAGTGACTATCTTTATGACCATTGTTTTGAATTCTTTATCAGTCATATTGCTTATCTCCACTTCATTTAGCTATAATTTTTATCTTGTTCTTTCATTTGGGACATGTTCTTCTGCCTCCTCATTTTTTTCTCTCTGTGCTTGTTTCTATATATTATGTAGGCCAGTTATGTCTTCTGGTCTTGAAAGTAGTGACCTTGCATAGAAGAGGTCCTGTAGCACAATGCCTTCTGGTCATCAGAACCAGGCACTCCAAGGGTGTCCCATGTGGGCTGAATGCACCCTCCTCTTGTGACTGAGCTGTGATTGCCTTTGGCCTAGCTGGTTGCAAGGATCTGTTTTGCTTGCTGTGGGCACACTGGGCAGGGTTTCTTCCCCATATTATTAAGGACCTTCTTTGTGGCCCACTTGGGCTTATTGGTGAGCAGGGCAGGTACTTACCCTAGCTCTCTGCAATTAGCCTCTCTGTCACAGCAGCAGGTGCACCAAAGGGCAGGGCACAGCTGCAGGACCTAGAGGTGCACTGGTGTGTGGGGTTATCTCCCACCAGCCTCACCAGGGCATGAGCCACTTTGGTGTGGTGCCAGTCATGGCTGGGGCTGCTCCAGGTGAGGTGGGTGCCTGTGGAAGCAGGCAGTTGGGATGCAGTGGGTTCACAGGGGAACGTTGGGGTAAGTCGTGCAGTTCTAACAAGATAAATGGAAGGTGTTAGCACTGGTTCCAGAAAAGTGTCTGGCTATCTAGGTTGGGGGATGGGAAAAGAAATGGCAGCCACCAGAACTTTTGTTCTAGGAGAAATCTCCTACAGATCCCTGTCCCTCTTACACACATTCTAAGATTATTCAATGAATCTCCTTCACATATACCCCAAACGCTTTTCAAACTGCTGCTTCTGATCTGTGTCTGGGGCCAAATTATTTAGAATGCTGACTTTTTAAGGGCAGGGTCTCAGTTTTCTACCACCCTCTGGCTCTCCTGAAGTTAAACCTATTGGTTTTTAAAGCTGCTGGAGTTAAGCCCCACTGATTTTTAAAGTTCTTGGAATAAAGTCCTGCTGGTTTTTAAAGCTAGATGCTATGGGAACGGTCTTCCCAGGGGAGGTCCCCAGTGCCAGAGATGCCCAGTGTGGTGTCTGATCCTCTTGCTTTTCCATACTTGTGATGTCCCTCCTGTTTCTGGTTAGTCTGACCAGGGGTTTGGTTCGCAACTATGTCTCTATCTCTTCTACCCTTTTCTATGATTAGCAGTGAAAAGTCTGTTCTGCCAGTCTTCAGGTGGTTTTTCAGAGTTAGTCGTATGGATGCAGCTGTTATCTTTGTATGTCCATGGGATGAGATGAGTTCAGGATCCTCCTACTCTGCCATCTTCTTAAAACTCCTAGGTCTTTAATAAATAAATACAATGATTACAGAAAGGGATCCTTTATATCGATTTTATATGTTTGAATTAGTTTATAATTTCTCAATTATTTTTATGAACGATTCCAAAACATCTTTCCAGACTGGAGTTAAATGTCTGAGTTTTATCTTTTTTCTTCTAATGTTTTGTTTGTTTTTGTTTGTTTGTTTGTTTGTTTGGAGTCTTTAAAACTATGTTAGAAGTCATTACAAGTTCCAAGTCCTTAAAATGTCATTATGTCCCAACAGCCTTATGTTAGGGAGACCATCTTGTTACACAAAAATTCTTTAGAAAGTTTTAAAATATGTTAAAAAATGCTTGAAGCTGCCCTATGAAAGACAATGTTAAGAGAATGAAAAGACAAGCCACAAACTAGCAAATATGTGTAGAACACATATCTGACAGAGGGTTTGCCTGTAAATATATACAAGAACCTTTTAAAATTCATCAGTAAGGAAACAAATAACCCAATTAAAAATGGACGAAAGATTTGAAAAGACACCTCACCAAAGAAGATAAACAGATGGCAAATAAGCTCATGAAAAAATCCTCACCATCATTTGTCATTAGGGAACTGCAAATTAAAACAATGATGATAAACCAGTACTCATCTATTAGAATGGCTAAAATCCAACAGACTGACCATAACAATTGCTAGTGAGTACGTGCAGCAGCAGAACTTTATATTCATAGCTGCTAGGAATGCAGAATGGCCCTGCCACTTTAGAAGACAGTTTTATGTTTTCTTACAAATCTACACATAGGTGTACCATACGGTCCAGAAATCATGCTCCTGGGCATTTACCCAACTGATTTGAAAACTTCTGTGTTCCAAAAACATGAACGTTTAGAGCAGCTTAATTCATAATCACCAAAAACCGGAAACAACCAAGATGTCCTTAATAGGTAAATAGATAAACGAAGTGTGACACATTCATACAAAGGGATATTATTCTAAGATAAAAAGAAATGGGCTATCCAAGCCATGAAAGACATAGATGAGTATTAAATGCATATTTCTAGGTGAAAGAAACTCGTCTGAAAAGGCTACACATTATGTAATTTCAATTATATGATACTCTGGAAAACATAGAAACTGTAACAACAATAAAAAAAATTACTGGTTTCTAGAGGTACAGGGGAATGGAAGAGATTTTGAATAGGTAAAGCACAAGGGATTTTTTTTTAGGGCAATTAAACAATTCTGTATGTTCTATAATAGTGGATATACAACACTACACATTTGTTGAGACCAGTGTATTGAGAAGCCGAAAACATGTTATCTCACATACGGATTTTCTGGTTCTATAAACACAGCAATTTTATTAAATTCTATTGTATTTCCTCACCACTAAGAGAAAAAAAAATGTATGGTTTTGTTTATAATTGTATACTCTGTACTACTGAGCATTTTGTGATTGGGGAAAGCTATTATTTTGACCAGGCATTAATGAAACCTTAGTCTTCCACTTACAGTTTTACATATCAGGAGACTGATGATTGTGAAAATTTCCCACAAACTGGATTCTGCCTCCATTCATTTCAAAACTCATTTCTCATCCATCACCCGCATACTTCTGGTGCCAGATCCATAAGACACATTCACTAGGGCATCATGATACAACCTCACATATACTTTTAGGTCATGGTGTCCTAGTAAATTGGCACAGTGTCCAGTGGGAGTGTTTCTGGAAGCCATTCCCACATGAGAGGTACTTTAATATCTTAAAGATAAATGCAAATGGCTGCAAATTTTACAAAAATATATTACTATATGAATACATTGCTAGCTCCTCTCTATGACATATAGAGGGCCTGTATAAGTGAGGACCAGAAACCTGAATTTCTTTAGCTTCACAGAAAATCAGCCTCCAGGCATTAGGGGTCTTTGGAAGTTCTATTCTTTCAGTCTGCAGGTAAAATAGCAATCAAGCTTATCGGCTAAGAGTGGGAATGAGGAATGTAATGGGTGGTTTGGAAGAGAAAATAATGTATGAAATAGCTATGAGAATGGAAAAGCAATGGACTAGAGAAATAGAATTGTTGAGCAGCATTAAGACCCACTTGATGGGAAGGAATCTACAGAGAAATTAGTAGGCATGATGGCGTGTTGTACACCAGACGTGTTTAGCCATACGAGTGCAGACAGAGAGTGCATAGAGAACTGGATTTGAGCAGGGTTGTCATTTAACAAGCAAATATTAGGAAATGAGAGGGATTAAATAGAAGGTATATGCAGGAGAGTGATTATTAATGCTGGATTGTGGGTTTTAACCTGTATAAGGAGAGAAGAGAGGACATCAAGTTTGACAATTAGTGGAAAATGGTAGAATCGATAGATTGACAGGCCCACTGGATCAAAGAGAATAAACTGGAAAGATACAAAGTGGTGGTCAGAGATGGAATACATGGAATTGAAGAGATGAATGGATTGCAATTAATGGCAATGACAAAGGCTACAGGAAGACCATCAAACTAGGGGACTAGGATGGTGTTGAGGACTGGTTCATTAGGAGAAAAGTTCGAGGACCTGAAGGGACAGGATGTTGAAAGGATCATTTATGTGCATATCAAAATCCCAAGAATGAAGACAGGAGTACAAATGAGTGACAGTGAACCAGATGCTAACACCATCAAGAAATGAGGCCGTAGAGCCTGGGAGTTATATATGGAAGGAACAGTGAGTGGCAGTGGAAAATCTAATGAGATTCAAATCTGGGAGGGAGGAGGGAGGAGAAAGTAATACAGAAGCGGTAAGAACAGATAACTCACTTCTGGACCCTGTGATTGTTATGGAGGAAACACAGCCACCAAATGAGAGGGCTGAAGAGATAGATACATCCTCAGAAGACAGACTCACTTTAATTTTGAGTAAGATGAAGGAAAAGTTTTGAAAATACATTGGATTTTGCAAAGTATCGGCTTTGGAATTCCAAAGGGCACACATTATATTACAGTCTCAGTGTCCATCTATAATTTCCTGGCTATTGTGGCACAGTGAATAGAGGTCTATTGAATGTTACACATTCTTCTAATAAATGAAAAATGTAAGGCTACAGAATAGCATTATATACATATATATGTGTATATATATATATATATATACACACACACACACACACACACACATATTCACATATATGTATATAGTTTGCTTATGCCAAAAAGTTCTCAAAGTTAACACAAAGTAATGGTGCTCATCTGTGTGTGTGTGTGGGGGGGATCTAAATACAATGAATGTTGAAGGGATACTTTTGCCTTTATTTTATAGCCTGCTGTAGTGCAATATTGAAATGTATAATGATGAGACAATTGAAATATGAATACTTACTGACTCTAATATTAAGGAATTGTTCATTTTTCTTAAGTGTGGCAAGTATATCAAGGTTTTTTTTTTAAATTTAGAAATACATATTTACAGATCAAATATTTTTGGGTATTGGCCTAAAAGTAATATGAAAGGGGGAGTGGATAAAGAGTATAGATAGGAGACTTAGATACAAGATCATTCTGTAGTTGAGTAAAGTTGAACCTAGGCTATGGTTACATGGGGTTACATTACACTACTGTATTTTTATACATATTTCAAACTGTTCATAATAAAATGTTATAGAAAATAACTTATCAGACATTACAATAGGTAGTATCTACTCAGTTAAAATTTTGTTTCATTACACACTTTATTATATTAAATTTGGGGAACATAGTGTTATAAATATTCATGGTCCTACCCCTCACATTGTTTATGGCTTAAAAGTAAAAACAATTAGCAATCTCCTCTCCTTCCCCCAAATTATGAGATGGACCAAGGAGGGCCTTGTAAGCCATGTTAAGGCATTTGGGTTTTCCTTTGAAAATAATGAGAAACGATTTAAGTGTTCCAACCAGAGAAAAATATCAGATGTCTCCATATTATTTGTTCTAACTTGAGGAACTGATTGAAAAAGGGCTAGGTATGTGTGATCAGTTAGGAGGTTATTAAAATTGTCTAGGCTTAAATTGGTGAAATTGCAATACAAAGGCTGAACAGAAAAGGCAGAATAAGCAAAGAAGTTGAAAAGAAATGGTGGGTGAATAAATATTATGTCATAAAGCTAGGGTATATGGTCCGAAAAGTCAAATACCGACCAGAGGTTAGCAGGATAATGATTTATTGCCTAAACCACATTAGCCACCATGGTGTTTGATCTTGCCATTCCTCTTCTCAGAAACACACAGTGGTTTCCCATGGCCCCTAAGAATGTCTACCCTCCTTGTTGTGACATTCGAGGTCATGCTCTCATCTCTCTGTGTATCTCTTTTTGCATTATATACTCTGGGCGCACTGATTTGATCTGATAGAATAAGAACTTGTATAGCTTCTTGCTTTGGAAGGTGCTGCTCAGACTGGGCCTAATTCTCCTCTGTCAAAATTTGTCTCACCCTTGTAAGTCTTATTAGCCCAAACACCCAACTCCTCCATAATCCCATGTAGTCTATATCCATTCCTCCTTTCTGCATGCTCTAAGGACATTAACTGGACCTCAGCTTTATACTTAGGTAATAACTTCAGTGTGTTTTTATAAATATTATAGTCGTTTTCAGATCTTCTCCCCAACCAAGTTAGAAACCTCTTGAGGTCAAACAGTGTTAACTTTATCTTCTTCGATTACCCTACCTATTTTAGTAACCGATAAATACGTCCATATTATAACAAAATCTAGATTTTAGCTTATATGCTCAACCATTTTTTAAATATGTGTGATAACCTTGATATCAAATGACAAGGCAAACTTATGAGAGTGCATAAAATTCTTTATTTAGAACAATAAAGTATATGTATATATATAATGTAATTTCAAATTCAAACCTGTATAAAAAAGGGTCAGGACATATACCTAGTTTAAAAAGTACACATATAGTATATACACATACACATCACATTTTACAACGTTTTTTATTTAATTACACTTCAGTCATAATAAACTAGAATAGTGTTGACATACATTTACATTACAATATGCAAACTCCAATCTATGAATGAACTAGCAATGTATCTATGCATCCATCTAAATGTTTGAATACTTTTCAAGTCCATCAATTTAAAAAATAGCAACAAATGGACACTATAATCACACATTAATCCTTAGAATATAGGATATTTTTATTGAAAAATTTTGAGCCTTATAGCTGAGAAATCAAGTAGTTGAAAATACTATGTTTTTAAAACAATTTTATTTTTAAAAACATCATAAGGATGTAGTTGGAGATGGCAGTTATAAATTTACAATGCTTAGGAAACATTTTAGGATTATGAATATCCACTTTAAATTATTTCTAAAACATCTTGTTAGGAAATAAAAGTACCATTACTTTATTTGTAACAAAGGCATTTCCAGACTTGTTAATGAAAAGCAGCAAAACCATAATTTGTGCAATAAAATATCATAAATTAACTAGTTAGAATTTCAATGTTTATATTTTAATGCCAATTTTACAAAATAATACTGTTTCAAAGACAAGCTGGCTTACTTTAAAATTCTTATCCCACCTTCTAATTTTAAAATGAAATTTATGGATGACCCCTTTCCAAATGGATTATAAATTATTTTTTGGCACTCAAAAACTTTAAGCATCTTACATTTCTGTTCTAAGCTTTTAATAAAATGACAGCATTTAAATGCTTAATTTGGTGCATTTCCAAATGTTGCACATATCTTACAGTATCTCTTCCTGACTAAAATGCACTTGTGGTTTTCATTCTTCAGAGGTGATCCAAAAATGTTTACTTAAGCAAAGGAAAAAGCCATCTCTTGTGTAAATGGTTACCCAATTCACCCTATAGGAGATTGAATTTTACTTTTACTAATGGATCCTATTTACATTACAAACAAGAATAGCAATGACTTTTCGTGTTCAAACTGATTATTCACAGATCAGAATGGAATATCTCATATGGAATAGTTTCAGATCTATTTTGTTGTCTTTGTCAGTCAGATATCAATAGGTTTCACACCTAAGGTGTGACCTCCAACTTCACCGTAAATAAAACATGGAGATCCAAAGAGAAGAGGTGACTTACCAATATCCGTTAACAGCAGAGAAGTTTCTCACAATTTTTTCCAACATCTGCCTCACTATGCGAAACTGTCTTTTGAAAAATTTCTAAGAATACGTGGGAAATGGCTAAAAGCCCCATATGGGAATTACATTTTGAAACCAAAGCCTAGCTGCAGAAAAATATTGAGATATCCATAAATCATGAATCATGAATGGATTTTTCTGTTAATTTCAAACCTCAGTTGAATTAGAATACCAAAATATGCCACAAAGTTTCCCCGAAGTACTTTCATACTCAATTAAATGTGTTAATTCTTACGAAAAGCAAACACTACATTAAAAAACACATGTTTTCATTCTTCATATACTTAATTCTTTTTAAAGAGAATAGGGTACTTATTCTATTATCATATTGAAAAAAAACTGAAATTTGTCTCTGACTCATTAAAAAATGGCAGTGTGGTAAGCACGTTAGATTATAATACAAAATCCGGCAACACTTTGATATTACTGGGCAGGCACCATTTATCACAGAGCCAGTTTCTTTATAGACTTGTGTTCTACCAAAGAGGTGCAAAGCTTTTAGTATAATTTAGAATCTGCAGACTTCTGAGATCATTTTAAAAGGCAATTTTGGAACATTACAAAAGATATCAGATACATGGCACCAATTTAAAAGGTGATTTCATGATTGATAATATCAGTTGTGAGTTTTCCATGATTTCTGAAGGATATTCAGCACACATATCAGATAAAATAAAGCAAATGTGTGTATGTGTGTGTGTGTATATATATATATACACACACACACATACACATACACACACACATATTCATCTCAAAGCAGATATGACATATAATTCCCAAGCAGCCAGCATCCAAAATCATGTTCAGCCTTTTTCTACTGTTCATGCATTTTACTGAACTTTAGTGTTTTAAAAATTGGTAATTCACGTAACTCTCAATGAACTAATACATTTAATTAGGTAGAATATATCACCCCTTGCCTATGATGCCAGATTTCATAACTTGCTGAATTTGTTATTTAACTCTATTGATTAGGACCATGTCCTTGAGCGTTAAAACCCAGCTCCTGCCTTTGAGAATAAAAGTGCATTTATTGTACTCTCAAGCTCATTAACAGCATTTTCTCATGGCTAAGAAAATCAAAACCATTGGTGAAATAAACTATTAAATTGAGAAGTATCAGTCTTCTCAATCTACACCTGACCTACACACATGACTCATACTAACTTATATCTAGTTTCTTCAAAAAAATCAAAGTCACACACTGAGAGTCAGGTCCTTTCAGCAATTAAACTGATCGCTGGTTTTATTACTAAACGTTTGATCCATGGGATATTTAAGGGCCTGAGTAAGTCAATGCAGCTTCCCAAAGCACCTGGGTTGTATCTTAGAGAAATGACTACCATCTGAGGAAGCCCAGCACTTTAGAGAAGGAAGGGATCGTAGAAATCATCTGGGCTTTTTGGTACAAAACGCAAAAGCCGCTTCACTGGGGTTGTATTTGGATCTTTTAACATGAAGTCCAACTATACTAGAAATTCTTGGACTTTTGAAATAAAGGAAAGCTAGCAGTTTTTCATGCCCTTTTGTATCACTACATTGAAAATGATCATCTGAGGGGGTAGAACATGACAATAATGTTATAACAAGAATTAAATTATAATAGAAAGCTTTGGATCCCTTCATCTGTATGTTCATGATCTACTGAAAGAATCTTAAACCACAAGAAACCATTTCTTTAGTCAGATCTTCGACTATTAAAAAAAATGTCAAGGGAAATTCACAAAATGTCTTACAAGTTTTAGTTTAAAAGCATGGTGTCCATCTTGAGAATTCTTACCAAATTCACTCTTAATACAACAAACGCTGTCACACATTTTAAACAGCAAACTGACATGCGTAACTACATAAAGCTCGCTATTTTAAATTCATAAATATTAATATAGAGTGCCTGATTTTAAATAAATGGATCCCTTAAACTGATAATGGTGATTATATGAGAAATAACTAAAATTTCCTGATTCCTTTCATTCTTATAAAAGCCAAGTAACCTAATTTTCAATACCCATATTACCATGTGGGTGTGGTTTTCTAATCTTAGATACTAAATATAATTTTTAGTTTCTCTCATGATGTAAATTGAAAATGAGACCTTCATACATTCAGCAATTTCTCTTAAGTCCCTTTACATAACTCTGTAATAGTTTTAGAATATAAACATTTCATAATATATTTTGCAAGCACAATTTATACACTCTATAAGTGGTAGGGGAAAGGGGTGCAAAATGTCCTCCTCAGTGACCATGCTGTTCAGTGTTCATGGCTTCTTTGGGCCATAACTCCTTTGGAGAGTCTCCTCTCTGCAAAGGCATCAATGTTTTTTTTAGGGGGTGGTTTGTTGTTGTTTTTTTTTTTTTTTTTTTTTTTTTTTTTACATTTTTATTCAACTTACTTAAACCAAAGCAAACCAAAACAAAAACAACCCAGTTCATCCATTTCTCCCAACCACCCCCATCCCTTGCAACTACCAATCTGTCCTTTGTATCTATGAGCTTGGTATTTTTAATTTTTTTACCTAAAAATTTTTTTTAGATTCCACATATAAGAGAGATCATATGGTATTTCTCATTCTGACCTATTTCACTTAGCATAATGCCCTCAAGTTCCATCCATGTTGTCACAAATGGCAAGATTTCATTTTTAGAGCGGAATCAACTGTATGTATAATACGTGTGTTATACACACACACATGTAACACATTTTCTTTATTCATCTATTGATGGACACTTACATTGTTTCCATATCTTGGCTATTATAAATAATAATGCAATGAACATAGGGCTTATACATCTTTTAGAATGTGTTTTCATTTTCCTCAAATACCCAGATGTGGAACTCCTGGATAACATGGCAGTTCTAATTTTTTTGAGGAAACTCAAAATTTCCCATAGCGACTGCACCAATATACAGTCCCACCAACAGTGCACAGGGTTCCCTTTTAATTCTTATCTTTTTGATAATAGCCATTCTAACGGGTATGAGGGATATCTCATTGTGGTTTTGATTTGTATTGCTCTGGTGATTGATGGTGAGCATCTTTTCATGTACCTGTTGGCCATTTGCAGGTCTTCTTTGGAAAAACATCTACTCAGATCTTCCCATTTTAAGTTAGAGATTTTTTTCTTTTCTTTTCTTTTTTTTTTTTTTTTTTGCTATTATTGTAGGAGTTCTTGGTAGGTTTAGCTATTAGCCCCTTATCAGATATTTGACTTGCAATTATTTTCTCCCATTCAGGTTTTTTTTTTTCCATTTTATTGATGTCATCACTGTTCTACTACAATACTGACTCCCAAGCATGGATAGATCCAGCTAACCATGTCCATTTGTCTAGTGGGAGATAGGTTTATGTCAAGAAGAGACCAAGATCAGACCCAGACCATTAATTAGCAGCTACAAGGCTGACATGTTGCCTACTCCAATCATTTTGTTCCTACTGCTTTCTAAATGTAGACTGGCTGATGCTGTTGAGTTTTTGTTTTTAACATTTTTTCTAGATTCATTTCAGAAAAATTATCCCCACTATACAGGATGAAATCTACTTGCAAAGACCAAGATTACTATGAACTGCAGGTTGTAACTGAAAATAAAGCTATGTGACTTTTCAGCAATTAGACACTTCTGGAGGCATGCAAAATGGTGCATGCAATCGGGGACACGTGCTTTCTCTCCCAACGTCAGTTGCAAGTTCTAAATGAGACCACCAGTCCCCCAGGTCTTTAAAATAGAGTCCTGCTCCATGCAAGGTCTTCTTTATAGATGATTAATTCAGTGCCAGTTTCACAGTAAAACACTTTGTTCCAACTTGTGAATCATCCATATAGAGTCATGGGTAGCAAGAACAGATAAAAATGCAGTCTGTTACTCCAGACAGAATATGAATTTGTTTAAAGCTGCTTCATTTATGAAGCAAACATGAACTGTTACCCGCCTAGAGAGGAAAGAAAAGAGAGAGATTATGGTGTATCTGCTTTCTGCCTTCTTTCCATTCTCAATAGCTGAATTCATAGGACTACAGAATGAGTAATATACTTAAAATACAAGCTTCACTTACACAAGCTACAAGAACTTGACAAATCTTTTCCTAGATGCAATGATTAGTCACTCTCCGTGACCTCCCTGGGAACATTTAACATTATCTGAATGATCTTACTCATTGTTTGACTCTCTCCTCTCATTAAAATGTAAGCTCCATGAGGACAGAGACCTTTGTCTATCTTTTTTCCTGCTGTACTCCAACACCTAGAATAATACCTGGCAGAGGAAATATTCAATAAATATTCCTGGAACATAAGGATGGATGAATGAATACCCAGTGGCCTTCACACCCATTTGCATACTATAGATTGTTTCCATTTGTGGTAAGAGGGTTATTTTGCAGCCTTGAATTTCTCTAGCCAGGCTATGAAAAGGTAGTATATACATAGTGAGGGGAGAGGGTTTTTGAAAGACAAAGACAGTGTCGAGAGAGAAATGCAGTAGCATTAAGGAGACATCAGTGGAGAAGCTAATAAGAGACCATCAACAAACAGCAGCCTTCTGGTCACTGAGCAATGCCAGTATCTTAACTGCTAAGCCATCACTTCTCCCAACTGAGGAAACAGCAGCAGCAAGAGGGCTTTCAATACTGTCAGCCAAGAAAAGGAAGAAATCCTCCATCACATCCGGACAAAGTCTCTGGGGAGGTTCATTTGGCCTTAACATAACTTATACTTGTTGAAACATTAAAGCCAGACATTGTTTCAGTTCTTCAGAGCGGGTGCTAATCCACTGAGCTTTGGACTCAGCTTTTAGATTTTCAACTTTCACATCAAGTCTCTCTACTTACTTAACTATTTTTTTCAAAGATCGTATCTTCACAATATCTTCAATCACCACCACTAAATAACCGCGTATGTTGCTTTTTCTTCCCTACTCAATACCCTTCGTCCTTATTTCCTGACTTCAAATATCTCAGTTTTTAAATATTTGACATCAACACAAAGGTTATATATAAACTGCATAACATTCCACAGTATAAATGGTAAGAAGTGCACTATTTTTTTCTGCTCTCTCTAAATGAATTTACTACAAATTGTACTATGACAAATTATCAAACAGAGAACTCCAGAAACTAGAGAACCTGCATCTGGGAAAAGGATAATTAAATCCCAAGAGGAAAATTAAGAAACAATTAAGAGAAAACTTCAGAAATCCAAAATATATAAGTAGATGATATTTTTTAAATAAGCCTTGATTAAAAAACCAAAAGGGAATCACACAGAATAAAAAAGGATATATTTTTTAAAAAAGGAATAGCTTGAAATTCTAAACTTAAGTAGAGAAGATTGGAAATCTATTTCTAGTTTTGTTCCCAGGTCTCTTAGCAAAGAAAATAAACTTGAAGGTTGACAACAGTTTTCCCATAAAACAAAACAACAATTTTTATAATGATACCCTGGGATCCTTGCAACCACCTCATGAAATAAGCAGGGTGAGTCTTATTATCCCCTTACTAGAACTTGAAAAAACAGGGGTTAAAAGACAACTGACCCATCCAATAACCTACAGCTTAACTATTTGCAGAGCCATGGCCTGAACCCAAGTCTGATCCCTTCTTATCCTCTATGTGTGTGTCCTCAGAAAGAGCTCAAAAGCAAATCCTCTGAAATTCTTAAGAAATATTTGGTAAAGAGTCAGAGATCTTTGGCAAATCCTGTGTGTGCCAAATGATAAAAATTTGACTCAACGTTACCCATATTCCAAATCTAGGATCTATTATCGCCTATCTTAGCCCAGATCTGCAGGAAATGTCCAGGTTGTGTTTCTTTTATGAATCTCTCCACCAGCCTACTTGTAATAAGTTTATTTGAGAGAGAAAGTGGGGGTAAGGGCAGAGAGAGAGAATCCCAGACTGCACTGGCAGCACGGAGCCTCATGCAGGGCTCAAACCCATGACCCATGAGATCATGACCTGAGATGAAATCAAGAGTCGGATGCCCAACTGACTGAGCCACCCAGGACCTCCCAAAATTACTTTCAACACTTACCATGCTGGGGTGTCTCAATAACACTGACAAATGAGTGTCTACAAACTCATGTTATTTACTGTCAACCAAACAGGGCCTTCTCAGTGATGCAGTCCTTCTTCCAAGGTCTCAATTAAAATTCTTTGTAGATGACTCCCAAACCCCAAATCTATTACCTCCAGCCCTGACTGTTCTTTGAATTTCCAGTCTAAGACATTTGCCCCCATCAATATTTATTAACAACTCCTTCTCTTATTTCCTTTTAATGGCACCGCCATCTGGTTAGTCTCATAGGCTCCAAATTATCCTTGAGTACTACCTGTGATGTCAAGCCTCACATTCCATCAGTAACTAGAATGTGTTGATTATTTCACTGCATATCTCCAAACAGATCCATGCTTTCCTATTTCCATGGCCCTCACCCCAGTTTACGTCATCATTCTCTCACATCTATTTGGAAGATTGGCCTCCTAGGTGGACTGCCTGACTCCAGTTCACTGCTTCCATCCATCCGGCCACACCAACATTTCATTACTTTCATAATACTCGGTTTTGAATATATTACTCACATCTTTTTTGAAGCCCTCCCATAGCTCCTTACATTACTCAATAGAGTACACGTCCTGTATTTGTAATTTTTTCAAACTGATGCCCACATCCTTGCTTCTCAGCATTTCAGCCCTTCATGTGTGACCTCCCACTGTAGTCCAACTGTACAAATGGACTCGAACACTTTCTCTGTACTTTTGGCCTCTCTTAGTTTATACCAATTGCAGTGTCTGGATTTCCCCTTCCCTATTGCTATTAAAATGTTACCAGTCATCCAAGATCTAGCTCAGTATAAATGCCACCTCCATCACCTACATGATGAAGCCTTTCTCCTATTGCTAGTGATTTCTTTCTCCTTTCAGATAAAGCAACTGTTTATGGGTGTGCATACTACAGTTCTAAGAGGTCTGTCCATACATATCACCATCTATATCTCTGAGTCAAGGACACATCCTGTACAACCATAATCAGTGCCTTTGATCTCTTATTGCATTTTCCTTGTAAGCTCCTTTCATTGTTTTAACTTTGCAAACTTCTAGTTTGCTTTTAAAAATAGGTTATTATGCATATGTCTTACTTCCTTTGGTAGGCTATAGGCAATTTAAGGACACAAGTAGGCTATATTAAGCTTTGCATCCAACAATGTATCTACTAGAGTGTGCTGAAATCACATCTGTGGGAAGAATTAAGAGTGAAATTTTCCTATAATATACTCTTTTCTTTCTTTCTCAAACTGCTACACACAAGCTAATAAATGAAAAATTCTTGTGGAATGCCACTTATGAATACTTGGCATCAGCTAGTCAACTAAGTCGATTTTAAACTGTTTATATAGATTAGTATATTTTCTCTTAGCACCGGTTTCTTTTGTTTCTAGTTCATTACCTTATATTCCATGTTATTTCCTTGTTTTCAAAATATCAAACCTTTCCTCTTTTCACTTTCCAATTACAGGTTATTTCATTTGAAGAACTAATTATTCCGTTTTTTGTTCTAGTATTCCAATATTTGTCTTCATTTTTTTTTAGCTGGTGAAACTTCCACTTGAGGGAGAAATCCTTGCAATAAATCTGAGTCATTCCCTGTAATTTCCCCTTCCTTGTTAACCAAGAAAATGACTATAATCCAAATCATATCTAATATTTAAAATATATAACAACAACTGCATATTACATTTCTATCTTGGTACTTTTTACTACGGCTTTCTTATTTCTCAGAAAATTTCCTCTTACTGCATCCTATTCTGCTCTCCCAAACCTTTTCCTTCACCACAATCCTCTCCCCAAATTACAAAGTTCTTCATCAGGCCTTAAACCTCTGTTGGTATAGGGACAAGCAAAAGGCTTTTACTCTACACAGTGGGTACTCAGTAAATGGTAACAAATGATACCTACATATTCACACTTTGGAGTCTGCAGATTCATGATGAAACCTGGCTCTTTTGTCTTCCTTTTTCCTATCCTTTCCAGGTCTATTTTTGTTTTTATTTTCATAAATTTTATTCTCATATTATTGCAATTTTCTGAGATTCTCATCTTCTCCATTTGTCCTCCAACAAATATTTATTCATTACTGTATGCACAAAGTAGATGTTATAGAGTTTGGTGGGATTCCAAAATGAAACTCAGAAACAAACCTTGCCCTGTAAGAGCTTATGGTTTAGCAGTGGACACAAAATAACTATAAAAGTAACTGTGAAGTCCTATTAATGTGTTAATATTACATGAGTATTACATGTCATATGACATAGGATTAGAAGGCTATAAATTTGGGAAGTCAGCTTTTTGGAGGTGGTGGTATCTGAGTCTTGGAGAGATTTGCACACCTGATGAGTAAGATATTTATGAAGGAGAATGCCAGTTCATTCCTTATCCATTTCACATTGACTACTCAATAATGTGTGAGGAGTTTATTTCTAAATGATCCAGAGCTTCTTTTTAAACCTAATGTGATTGAATGTATACATGAATAACATTTTACATTTTAAGAAAAATAGTCATTTCTCATGACTATATTTCCCCTTTGGACGCTTTACTTTCCTATTGACCCAAATCAATAAGTTAAATACACACGCACACACACACCTACATGATAAAAATAAGTCCTACTTCACCTTCTTAAAGATTTTTAAAAATTTATTTTATTGAGGTACGAACACTTAATGTGAGATCTATCCTCTTACCACATATTTAAGTACACAATGTAGCATTGTTAACTAGGGGCATAATGTTTTATAGCAGGTCTCTACAATTTACTCATCTTGCACATAAAAAACCCTACTTCAGAAGAACTATCTTCCTTACCAGTGGTTAAACTTTCATTCAGGATTTATTCACTCTGTCATTCAACAAGTATTTGGTTTGAGTCTACAACACATAGGCAACAAGCTGAGTTGCTATGAGGAGATACAGAAAAACAGGCTCAATTCCTATCCCTGAATGTTCCCTGACTAGCAGACATATGCAGAAATTGCTTGACCATGGTTGTTTTCAAATGCCATTTTTTCCCTCCTAAACAGGTGCCCTGGGTTTTCCCATCATAATCCATTCTCCAAACGTCATAGGGCAAATACCACAATTAAAAACCGCATGATTAAAGACCTGTGTGCCAAAACAGGATCCCAGCGATGCAATCCAAAACCAACCAGGACATTACTTGAGCCTTTAAGACTCAATTAACTATTTAATGTGTGGTTTCTGGATGTCTAGCTTAAGGGAACTGAAATGGCAGACAGGAAAGCAACAGTCAGGCTCATGTTGGGGTTGAAGGGCAGAGGAATTATTTTTCTTAGAAAGCTAGGATTTCAACTTGGAGAGTACTGCTCCAGAAAATAAAAAGTATTGAATGAAAGGTCTATTCATTATTTGACAGAAAACATGACCTTAGAGAGGAGGTAAGATCGTGAGCAGGGGGGGGGGAAAGTGCTATTTATGGTTTGGATATGGTGATCCAGAGCACGATTAAAGGCTGAAATGAAGTCTGTGTAATAGCAGGGTTAAAATGTTAGAGAAATAGGCGACATTGTTATTGTATCATCTTATTTGGGACTGTTGGAAAATGTTTTCCAACTATCAGAGTGAGCTCCTGGAGAAGGCAAAAAGCTCTCTGGAGAGAAATCTCTGAATCTGGGACAGAAATGAAACTGGAAGGACAGTGATCTACAAAGAAAAGGCGAAGCTCACCACAGACCATGTATCTCATAACCCCGGAGAGTGGGTGATCTTCTGACCATGAGGGAGGGCAGGGAAAGAACTGAAGACTCAGGAGGATGAGAGGACATTCATACACCACTGTGATCAATGTGTTGCGATCCGGTGGCCGTAACAAAACTAACAGCCAGTTAGCACAAATAGAAATGAGAAGGGCAGAACTGACGTTGGCTCAGGTGGGTGCCATTCAGGGTGCCCTCCCCCTCCCCCACACTAATCCAGGGTCTGCCACTCAGCAGCTGTGAAAGTAGACAGGAGAGGAGGTATGAACATCAGGTATCTGTTTCTGGTGTAGGTTTACTGCATCCTGGCTCTGGACAGTCATGGGGCAGGTGGCCCTTTACCTTGACAACTTTCTTCTCCTGATTTACAAGCTATTTTGATCATTTATCCTTTTCCTTAAGATAGCAAGGAAAGATTTGTGGCATGCACTTGTTTACAGCATCTAACAAATGAGTTGCTTTTTTCTATTACGTTATGGTAGTCACGCCTAACTGAAATTAGTCTTATTTTTACTTCCTCTATTAATATTATCTTATTTTAGCCCTAATTTGTTCTATTTCCCTTGGTTAACTTATTTTCTGGCCTCAAAAATAGTAAACACTTGGCTGTTAATTTTTTGTATCCCTTCCACACAGGATGAATCCAGTAATCAGAACGACTAATCACTGTTTGCCTTTCAAAATGTAAGAACACACATGACTGCATTGTGCACATCTAATTCATTGTAACAGCTTCAGTTACCACACCAACATCAGTTTAATAGTCAACTTAATAAATTTTGTTTCTAAATTTTGGCATCTAAGATTCTGTAGGGTTCTTGCTTAATCTTTCAGCTTAAATTCTAAAAACTTACCAAGGCACAAAAGTAACAGTGTTGATATAAGCCACAATTACACCTCTTGAAACTCTCTCTCTTTTTCTTGCAGCATACTGAAAAACAACAAGAAAAATGCTTATTTGCTTTTGGACAGAGATTCTGAGGTACACCATGATCTGGGCATTGTAAAAGGCAGTTTTTTTTTTTTTTCTGTAAATACAGTAACAAAAGATGGCAAAACCGAGTGGAAAGTTTATCTTCATCAGTAATTCTAAAGGGAAGAAGGAAGACCTCAACACAGTCTTCCCCAAGTTGTTTAAAAAAATTCTCTCTCGCATATGCAAATACACATACTAAACATGCCTATCTGTACTTCATAGGTGTATCTGTATACACGAAGGCATGATACAAGAGAAAGTAACATGCCAAATGAAAACTATAAACGGGGGGTAAATCAAAGTACTAGTGCTGGAGCAATATGGGGTAAGGGAAGTCAAATACATGAAGTATGCAAGAGAAAAGTCACTCAAGTATCCTGACAGTATGCAAGAGAAAAGTCACTCAAGTATCCTGACTAGGAAGTAACCTTATGAACCAGGGTTGCAGGTGGAGTTTAGAAGGGCGAAGGGGAAGATTCTGCCGCAGCTCAGTCAAGACATCATAAAGGGGTGGATGAAGAGGATGACGGTTTCCAAAGCGCTAAGAGACAGACAGAGGAATGAGCGTGTCCTGGTTGCTAGTGTGGAGATGGAGATTATGCACAAGTGTGCCTCCAGAGCCCCATGACGGGCAGTTTAAGCAAGATTCTGCTGAGTACAGAAATAGAGCTGAGACAGCCACTATTGATACCTTAAGAGGAGTCACGAAGACGACGTGAAGGTATATTCTATAGGGAAGCAGAGATGTAGGACTGAAGCAAGTGTGAGAGGTAGGAAGTGTGGATAAAGACTACAGATATGCATTGGGAGCTACCACTGAGAGCAAACAACTTGTTAAAAGATGTATAAGCACGTGCAGGGCAAGTGAAATGGCAATGTCAAGCCTACTTATGCACATATTTAGCAAAACAAAATACCTTATCTCATTATCCTCTTCGTTAATCTGTATATTTTCAACTGTCCTTGTGAGATTCGGTTGTTTCTTCTGGGAAAAGAACAAGGACATAGATTGTAGAAACATCAACGGACAGTATAATATTCAAGAGGTAAATGGTCTCTACTTTGATCTTTATGTCAATAACTCCAACATCAGGGTTTTGTTTCCCAGCATGTAGCATGTAAAATATTTCTACAATAAAAAGTTATGAAAAATGCACCGTATTAGCGACTTAACATTTTCAGGGTGCTGGAGGTGAAAAAGCAACGAAGAAACAGAAAGATTTAAATGGTAATCAAATTCAAAAGACATTTCAAAAAGTTGAGTCGTAATGATTTAGCACATTTTAAAATCTGAGACAGGTTTCTGTAAGAAGAGAACAAAAGAAGACAAATCCAAAATAGCAGATAATACAAATGACATTTCTGTTTGGCTTTAAGTGCATCATATGTTTTTCAGTCTATTTCTTCCTTTTTACGTTTAGTTCAAGCTATTAAAACCAGTTATCATTTCTTAGGTGTACATTTAAAAACAATTTTTTTAACATTTCTTTATTCTTGAGAGAGAGAGAAAGAGAGAGAGGGAGGGAGGGAGGGAGGGAGGGGCAGAGAGGCAGAGTGTGAACAGGGGAGGAGCAGAAAGACAGAGAGAGGGACACAGAATCCTAAGCAGGCTCCAGGCTCTGAGCTGTCAGTACAGAGTCCGACGCGGGGCTCGAACTCAAGGGCCATGAGATCACGACCTGAGCCAAAGTCGGATGTTTTACCGACTGAGCCACACAGGAGCCCTTTAGATATACATTTTCAGATAGAGGGGTTTTCTCCAAAGCATGATAAGGAATGAGGGCAAAGCCTTAAGATTTAGATTTTATTGAGACTAAATTAAGGTAGGATCTTTTCTCAGAAAAGGGGTGGCTTGTTAATCATTTATGTAAATGTAGTATGAGCAAATACACATCTGAAGTTAAGTTTTGATCAAGAAATAAAAAGAGTAGCAACCCTTACCTTCCAGTAGAAGGCTCCAAAAGCAAATCCAATTACAAGAGAAAAGCACGCTGGTAATGCCATGACTGCCCATTGTATGCTGGAGTCTTCTATGGGATTTGTGGCCTTCCCTGTAAGGAAAACAGTACAGTGGTGAACACGGCATATCCATGCTAGTGGTTTGCTCTCATGCTGTGTGTGGTTGACCCCACCTGTTGCCATAACGTACTCTTGACCTATCTCTGTTTGGAATATTTGGAAAACTGGTTTTTCTGCTGAGCCTTGTTTTGGGACAGCAATACAAGTCCGTGTCGTCTCCAAAATACGTACGAGGAAAAAGAAAAGAAAACCCACAGAAGGTTATCTGACTTGGTTAATGTTGACACATATGGACCACAGACGACATTTTCCTAAAAATTATTTATACTATCAAGGAAATCTAAAACCTTTTCACTTTTTCACTCGTGACATCTTGCCAAGAAATTTTAGAGGACGTGTTGCATTCTGGATCAAGGTCGGTATGCATTATGCTGTTTGGCCTGCTGCATATATTAAGTCATTAAATATACTTTGTGGTTAGGGTCCTTTTAGGTACCTCACCCTCAGAGTCATGGCATTGCCTCACCACATCTCCGGTATACATTTACTGCACGCCAGAGAATGCCCAACACGGTGCTAAGGACTAAAGGTTTAATTTTTCAGACTTACATTGGAAAGCCCCAGAGTACCAAACACTAAGAATGGTTGAAAGAACCAGTGTCCTCTCATTGCTTACTCTAAATAAAGTAACAGCGCGAGAGAGAAAACGTGTGAGATTAAATTGGTCCTCCTCGGCTTTGATCCTGCTTGGCAGAATGATCGATGAATTAAACAAAACACATCTCCCACAAGGGTCTCTTCTCCTGTATCTCCTTACAAGGAACAGCTTAGCTGTTAGAACACACGGACACACATGCCAACTGGTGAGAGTCAAACCTGAAAAGTTTTATACATTTTCAGCAATTATAAGAACAAAATGTAAACTAATCCAAGGTAAAGTGACCATTTGGGGCTATAATATTGCGCAAGATCTGGGTTACTGGGTCAGCCTACGGTCACCTATTTAACATATTAAGTACCTAAAGTATATAATGTAAAAGAACCAAACCACTGTTACGTGTATAAACATTTATAAGGAGAAAATGAACTTACAGATTTAACCTGAGAGGCAAGAAACAAATGCGATCTACTGCAGGGAGAACAGGAATTGCCCATTTCCCCACCATTTGTAAACTGGGAGCAGGAAGTTCAATTCTAGGATTCCTGTTTCCCAAAGGCTCTAATAGGAAGTTCGTGTGTGTGTGTGTGTGTGTGTGTGTGTGTGTGTGTTAAGGGGAGGGTTAGTGAGTCATGGGTACCCCTTACACATAAGGAACAGGGAGACTATCTGGATAGGGAAGTGGGGTCATCCATCCTGAATCACTTCCTTAAGACTCAACTACTGTATCTTCTGGCCCATCCCCCATCCTACAGCCCCATGGGAAAGAAGTTTCAGGAGTTTTAAAGTGGAGTTCAACATGAATTCTTTCAGCAAAGTAAGCCAGAGTTACAAAATGGGATTTGGTAGAATTGAAGTAGTACTACTGTCATTATGATAATATAGCTATTTTAAGGGTTACAGAAGATTATGTGTACTAGTCTGGGATTTGACTACCATTTATAAAAGAGTTTTCTCTCAGAAAATGGATTCAGAGTTATAAGCAATTTTTGCCATTTTAGGCATTTTAATATCACTGTCTGTAAATAACTTGGCTATTTGTGGTTGCATTCCAGTAACAAGTTTGATTTCTCCCAGGGGGCCACTCTGCTATGGCCCACAGTGTCTATTGGGACTGCTGTGTAGTTATGACAGATTTGACAAGGTGACGTCCTGGAGGGATCCCCTAATGAAGGTATACAGAGAGAACAGAGGAAGCTTCTGATATTTTTGTCCCCCGACTCCAATGGAAAACTAATGAGCCAGGATGGTGCTATGGAAAATTCCATTACGTATGTTTGGGTAGCCAGATGCCCTGGAATCAAGGCAGCCAAACACCCTGTTTTTCCCCTTCTTTCAAAAAGCCGAATCTTGAATTGAGCCCTTCAGAGCACAGGAAGGACCAGGCCCACTACAGCAACAAGCAGAAGCAGGCTACTAGAGAAAGAGGCATCCTGGGATTCCCCACTCACAATCTTTCTCAGGTAGGACGGCCCCTAAAGAAGGTGTTCCAAACAAAGCCATGCTGGAGGAGAGATCTAATTAAAGAGAACTCACCTCACGCTTCCAGAGTATTGTGACTTTTTAACCATTTTAAAAGTCCTTCCCCTCCCTGCTCCAGGACTTTGGCCCCAAAGTCTTATCATCTAAGACATAGAAGCAATCCACTTGCCGGAGGGAGGGGCCTGGTAAAGACCGGGAGGAGAAAGGGACCAGGAGAACTGAGAGCTTCACCTTCTTATGGGGTCAATGTTACCTTGCTTTTGTTATTTCTCATTAATGCAAAGAGCTTAAGAGCCAGCCTTTGGTTCTCTCCATTGATACTGCCATCCCTCTTGCAGAGAAAGAAAAAGGATGTTGTAAGAAAAGGCTTGTTCACACCTTCATAGTTTGGCTCCCAAGAATTTCTATTGCTGCTATCTATGTGGGATCAATGAGATTTGAACTGTCTGCCTCAAGGCCCATATGGTGGGTGTCTGGGGTCAAAGCCCAAGCTAGTAACAAGGCTTTGCTTTTAGTAAAGATTGTTCCAGAAAACTTGTGAGGTAAGGGGGCTCATCTGGACAGGATTTGAGTAATCCCAAATCCCTGGGTTGTTGTTATAATGGTTCTCTCGTTATTATGAAAAGGGTCCATTGTCCAAAATTTATGGGAACTGATTTGTTTGGTTTGACTAATAACACACAACATCTGTTCAAACACAGGACACAAAAAACTGCGCTACAATTTTGCTGAACTACTATTTCGAATGATTCTGCTTATGGGCATCACCATGTCTGTGAACATGGATCTCTTGGTGCTTAGAAAACCTGTAGCTCAGTCTCCCTCCATGATTCAGATTCAAAGCTCACTGTAGGCTTGCCACATTTACTGACCCACAGGCTTGGTGTATCTGACAATTCTAACAATTAATGATGAACACATACATAAGGCATTGTGAGAAATAAGCCCACTGGCCCAATCAAAGGAGGGACATGGAGACTCGGAGCATAGTGAAGTGAGGCTTTAATCAACGTTCTTGCAAGACTGGGTGTCTGAGGGACAGGCACGCTCAGGGAAGTTGCGGCAAACCATTTTTTTCCTAGCATGCAAGTCCTTCCTCTGGTTCCTCATTGGCTGAGTAATAGAGGTTACCGCCTGGGACACAGACAATGCCTATGGCCCATGTCAAGCAGAAAGCAGTCTGACTGGAACAAATGTACATTCCCTGAGGTGACACAGAGACTTTCAGTCCCTCCTCCCTTTGCTCTTTGGCACATGCTCATTGCAAAGCCTGAAAAACAGAGAGGGTAAGAAGAACCAGGAAGTGAAATGTCTAAGGGTTTGGGTTTCCATTGTGTGTGTGTGTGGGGGGGGGGGGTCCGTACTTATTTCCAATAGGTTGTAAACCTGTTAACTAGAGAGCACAGCTTTTTTTTTTTTTTTTTTTAATGTTTATTTATTTTTGAGAGAGACAGAGACAGAATGAGAGTGGGTTAGGGACAGAGAGAGAGAGAGAGAGAGGGAGACACAGAATCTGAAGCAGGCCCAGGCTCTGAGCTGTCAGCAGAGCCTGATGCGAGGCTTGAACTCACGAGCTGTGAGATCAAGACTTGAGCCACCTAGGCGCCCCATGCATAGATAGCACAGCTTTTATTTGGTACTTCTGAAAATACTGCCCTTACTTCTCACAGGCAAGGCTCCAAGTTCATGTGTCTTAACACATTTAAAACCTCACAGAAACCTTCTGAAGGAGGTATTATTATCCTTCATTTGACTGGCAAGTCCAGAGAAATTAAGTAACTCACCCAAGGTCACACAGTTATCCAAGGGCTAATGCTGGGATATAAGCCCAGGAGGTCTGACTCAAAGACTCTCTTTTTAGAAGATGTATAAGGTAATGTCAAAGTAAGAATTTCTTCCAATATTCTTCTCAAATACTGTCTGCAAGGATCTTAAACATCCTTTTAGCTTGGTATATAAAGTTAATTACTTTTACTGTGAAAACCCAATTCCTTTTGGGTAACTTGAACACTTTTATAAGGGAGAATCATGGGATAATACAAGATATGAGAGGACACTCATCTCTCAGGACTCCTTCATAGACTTTGGTCTTCCGGCTAGCATGGCCACTTTTTGATTCTTATCCTGAAAACTAGTGTGATCACTTCAAATTTCTCTGGCCATATTCCCCCCAAAAGTCTTACCTCCTTTATGCTACAACTAAAAACATTTACATACTTCTATTATGATACATATTGTAATCCATACATGGTATATATGATAAAATACTATGAGTATTTTATGTATGTATGTGTCTTTTAGAAAGATGTAAGCTCTACAAGAGCTAGTCTTTGTGCATGGCTATCTAAGTGCTATATTGATGAGTGACATCTGACAGCAGCAAATTATGCAAGATCCATATTTTTTACAAAAAAGAAAAAAGAAAAAGAAAAACAAAAAAGAACACTGACCATTCATTCTGTAATTTAAAAAATACCTTCAGACTCAGAGGCACAGGACTGAATAGGTGTTTTATATTCAGTTGTTTTTTGAGGTAAGTAGAAAAGACTTTTGTTTCCAACCATGATAATAGCAGATTAGCCCTCCCAACCTAAATAGTTATTATCATAGACAGATTATAGGCGGCAGTTACTTTCAGACATTAGCCAACAGATAGCACAAGAATGTATTCCCTAAGAGAGTAAAAGCACACATGGTGAGTCCCACGATTGTCTTCATTTTCTAGCTAGGAGGTATGGAAGATAGAGCCCAAGGAAAGTTCAACGGTCTCACTTGAGATAGGGTATCAGAGACTGAAGTTCAGGGATGCAGTGGCCACAGTTTGTGGGGCAGGTTTATTTGTGGGAAAGGAGCGGGGCTGAAAAGAAATCTCTGGAGGAATCTCCTTAAGTCACCAGTTAAGAAATAAACTGTACATGGACAGAAAGAGACTTCACAAAACCTGGCAATAAACAACACCTGGGAAGCTATGACCTTGGCATTCAGAGACAAAGGAGCTCTGACAAGCAAGAATGGAGAGATTTTCTAAGCACTCAATATCTCAGAAATTTCACGCCTTAGAAATAAGGCTACTCTCCCTCTTTCCTCCATGAAAGCTTAAAAACAAGACTGACAAGGAAAATAGTCTGCCAGTAATTGAACTGCCTACCTGAACAAAACTCAAAAGTCTCTAAAGGAATGAAACAAAATCTGCTTTCTCAAAAACATAGTATCCATAATATCCAGCATATATTAAAAAAATTACTAGTTATTTAAAGGGAAATGTGACCCATAATCAGGAGAAAAAAGCAGTCAATATACAATAACCCTGAGATGACCTACATGGTGAGATTAGGAGACAAGAACTTTTAGAGCTTTATTAACTACAGTTGGCACTTGAACAATGTGGGGGTAGGGGCATGACCCCCTTGCACAGTTGAAATCTATATATAACTTTTGACTCCCCCAAAACTTAACTACTAATAGCCTGCTAACTGGAAGCCTTACCAATAACAAACAATCGATTAACACATATTTTGTATATCTATCCTGTATTCTCACAATAAAGTAATCCAGAGAAAAAATATTAAGAAAATCATAAGAGAAAATACATTTATAGTTCTGTAAAAAATCCATGTATAAGTGGACCCATGTGGTTCAACCCCATCCTGTTCCATGGTTCCAGGGGCCAAAAAAGAAAATATTATTATAATGAATATGCAGAATGCAAATCTCAGCAGGAAAATAAGAATCAAATGGAAATTCTAGAATGCAAAATACAGACTTAGAAATGAAAAAAATGCACTAGATCCAAACGCAAAGAATATACAGCACCAAGAGTGAACCCTATGTAAAATATGCACTTCCAATGATTATGATGTGTCCATGTAAGTTCATCAGTTGTAACAAAGTTACCTCTGGTGGGGGGGGGGGGGGATGCTGATAATAGAGGCTGCACATGTGTGGGGGCAGGGAGGGTGTGGGAAATCTCTGTACCTTCTCCTCAATTTTGTATGAATTAAACTTCTATAAAAAAATTAAAAATAGCAAAAAATAAAAATGTACTGGATGAAAAATTTAGCAGCTTACAAATGGCAGAAGAGTCAGGGAACATGAAAACAGGTAAGTAGAAATTATACATTTTGATGAATAGAGAAAAGAGATCGGGGCAAGGGAAAACAATGAACAAAACCTCTAACATCTGAGATAATATTAAACTACCTAATATATGTGTTATTGGCACGTGTGTGATTAAATATACTATGTAGCACAAAAGATATTTCTCCTATTTTTTTCTTGGTGCTCCAATATTAACTAAGTAGAACATTTCAAGTTAAGATATATATTGTAACTCCTAAAACAACCACAAAATAATAAATTTTAAATTTTATTGAAAACAAAATAATTAAAAAAAATTAACCCAAAATCAACCTGGAAAGGAGAAATAAAGAAATGAGGCAAATAGGAAACAAAATGGTAGACCCAAATCCAACCATATGTTGATATGATGATAATAATAATAATATAATAACTGTATTAAATATAAATGGATTAAACACTCCAATTAAAAGTCAAAGACTTGCTAAAATAGCAAGGCCCAACTATATACTGTCTACCAGAGATGTACTTTAAAAATAAAGACAATAGATTGGAAAGAAAAAAATATACCATGAAAAAAGTAAGGATAAGAAAAACTGGCTCTACTAATGCAGATAAAATACACTTCAAGACAGAATACTAGCAGAGGTAATGAGGAATATTTCAGTAACAATATAAAGGTCTGTTAATCAGGGAACCCATAATAATAATCAATATAACCACCTAATAATACAGCTTCAAAATATATGAAGTGAAAAACTCATAACCAAAAGGACAAATGGCCAAATCCACAATCTTAAGATTTTTAATACCCCTCAGTAATTGATAAAAAATTAGACAAAAAAATGTAATAAAGATATTGAAGATCTGAACACTATAACCATTTTGATCAAATTTGAGAATGCTACACTCCGTATTTGAATGATACACATAAAATAAGTCTCAATAAATTTTGAAAGATTACAGTGTATGTTTTCTGACAACAGAATTTAGAAACCAGTAAGGTACCCAGAAGAACCACATATGTTTAGACATCAAGCAACCATTTTAATATTACCCATTAATCAAAGAATAAATCACATGGATAATTAAAAAATATTTTTGAGGAAATGATGGAAACACAATATATCAAAGTGTATGGGATGCAACTAAAGTTGTTTACAAGAAAACTTATACCTTTAAGTGCTTATATTAGAAAATTAGAATGGTTTAAAAATCAATGATTAGATTTTTCTACTTGAAGAAAACTAGAAGTAAGCTGAAAAAACTCAACCCCAAGTAAAAGGAAATAAGAAAGATTAGAAATCAATGAAATAGGGGCGCCTGGGTGGCTCAGTCGGTGGAGCATCTGACTTCGGCACAGGTCATGATCTCACGGTTCATGGGTTCGAGCCCCGCATCAGGCTCTGTGCTGACAGCTCAGCCTGGAGCTTGCTTCGGATTCTGTGTCTCCCTCTCTCTCTGTCCCTCCCCCACTCGTGCTCTCTCTCTCAAAAATAAACATTAAAAAAATTTAAAAAAAAATGACATAATATAAACTAAGAAGCTAAAAGTTGCATCTTTGAAAAGATTAATAAAATTGGTAGTAGAGATCTTAACCCATGTAGTCCGTTCTTAAAACTTTTCAGATCTGACGTGTTATGTAATTCAAAATTTCAGATTTTACAAAGTTCTGTCTTACAAATATTGTATATAATATCCTCATTGAGGTCTGGGTAGCACACTGTAATCAAACACAGTATTTCTGTAGTGAAATCAAGAAATATTCACTTTTGGAAGGAAAAATACTATATATAAGTAGGCTTATCACGGGTCAGGTCCAGTTTTGGTGGCCAAAATTCCTAAACAAATGGATTTTAGAGGTTTTTAAAATTTTTCTGAATTGCAGATTTGTTATGGTGGATTGGTACTAAATTGATTACTCTTATTTACAGGTAGTTCTTCTATGTCCCTGATCATATGACAGTGCCCCATTACGAAGTTTTGAGGGATGATTTTCTTAGCTAAGATCACAGGATGAAGTTCTTCCTCCTACAGCTTCCATGAAACTAGAGGATCAGAATATTTAGTAAAACCCAATGATCTTTATAATGACCTTGCCTGTATTTGAAAAGAGGACATTAGACTTGCACAAAATTGGGTTCTTGGTTAAAAGGAAAGAAATTTCAGGCAAAGCAGCATATTCTCCTCTAAAATAATTTTATAGTAAAATAAAATCATCAAATGTACAAACACACAATAGTAAATACTGTGAATAGTAAATATAAACAAAACTGAAAATATCCTTGGAATTCTATATAACCAACATTTGTACTTTCAATTTTTAAATTCCATTTTTGTCAGGCAAATTTCACATAAAAATGTAAGTTGACAATGAATAAAGCTTAAAAGTATCTAAAATTAATTACATGCCTTATGTAAAATAATTTTAGAAGATTTTGACACAATTCTCTAAAAATTATTTCCAGTTATAGGGAAACCCACTTATACAAGCCTAATATTTAATTCTGAGGAAGACCATAACAGGAAGAACAGTAACAGAACAGTATTAATAGTAGTAATTGCAGAAATTTCCTTTAAAGCCCATGCAATACTCCTATAGATGCTAACTGGAGTCATGCATGCATTAAATCAGATATATGTACTTACTATTACTGCTACTGCTGTCATTCCTAAGGGAGCTGGCTGCAACAGGGGGTAACATAAATGGTTTTGTGACACTGACCCTGGAATCTAAATAGAAAGCAATAATGTGTCAGTGTTGCATGGCGATTTAATGAATTACAGAGTCCGCAAAAGCCTGAAGTGCAATACCAGAATATTTTCTAGGTCTGCTTCCCAAATCTTGATTATTAAGATCCTATTTATTTCATACCGAGTCCTGTTCTATTTTTATTAAATGCACCACAATCACGTTATAGAACAAGGATTCATTGCTTACATAGGTTAATAAGTATGAGTAACACAAATTGTTGGTAATTGGTCTTCAAAACAAAACAAAACAAAACAAAACAAAACAGAAAAAGCAATGAAATTAGATTTTGTAATACTGGGACCCAGTGGGAAAAAAGGTTCTTAATACAGAGTAACTACTGAAGATCAGAATTCATGACCCAGAGGCAGACCTTAAGGAAAAGATTTGAAAAGGGTACATTAAGAAGAGTGGAGGTGAAGAATAATATACTTGCACAATGCTAGCAAAGACCAGATAAAAAATATGAGTGACTAATTCCTATATTGTTTACTCACACACAATTCTTATATTTGAAAATGAGGAGTGTTGCTGTGGCTTGAAAACAAACAAATTAACTGATCATTTCTTTCATGCCATTGATATAGGTCTTTGTATTACACATATACACATACATCTTTCTCTAGCTACACATATATTTGAGTCAGAAGTAGATTCTTACCTAAACATTCAAGATTCAAGCTTGCTTTTGACATTTAAATTAGAAATGCTTACATGTCTTACCTTTTTCGGGACTTAATGTTGAAGAAACCACACATTCACTAGTTTTAGATGCCACCATCTCCAAGTCCTTGAAGGCATCAATGGATCTATTAAAAATTCTAAAGAATTCTTCAGGAGTAAAAAGCCTGGGTTCTGGGCTCTTAGATGATTTTTTTACATTCTAGAAGAATAAAAAAAAGGATTGTGTTTTTCAGATAATTTACAGATTTAACTGACGTCAAGGTAATAGATTATAAACATGTCCTCCAAAAACTCAAGTAAAATTGATACTTTTAGACAACTGCTTTAACACACATAATTCAATTGGTACTGCAAGGTAGTGATCCCATCCAGTTAGGTCTGGGGCTCAACTCCAGATAAAAGGAATGGGGTGCTGGTGGGGATGAGTAAGGTGACTAGACATGCTTTAAAATAATTATTCCTCAAAAAAAAAATACCCTTACATAACACATTCTCCAAATAGCCCAAAATTAACAATTCTGATGATACTAAATATTGCCAAGAATATGGAACAAAGGGGACCCATACACTGGTGGAATGATGTAAACTGGCACATTGGATATCCTCTGGTAAAGTAGGACATGTGTCCACTTTGTAACCCAGCAATTCTACTTCTAGGTGAATACTGTAGTGAAGTTCTTGCACATATGCACCAGGAGACATATAAGAAAGTTCTTAGCAGCAGTATTCTATAACCCTTACATCAAACAACAGAAGAGTGGTTTAATAAATATTGGTATATTGAATCAACTCTATAAGCAGGAAAAAAACTGAGTTTCAGCTGTATGCATCAAAGTGAATATAAGTTATAAACAATGCTAAGTGAAAGAACCAAGTTATGAAAGAATAAAGAGTATGATTAATTTCTAGAAGTTCCCCAAGAAAGCAAACCAACACTATAGTTTAGGAATTTGTAAATGCATGATTACCTATAAAGAAAAGCAGGTAATAACAACACCTATGTAGCACTTGCTATATACCACTCTAAGTGCTTTATATAGATTAACTCAATCGCCAAAAAAATTGAGAAATACCAGCTGGGTTCTTGCCAAAGTGCCATGATTAGTAAGTGTACATTCTCCAGTGTTTGGGGTACTCTTCTCGACATCACCATTTACCTAGCACCTAACTCCCATCTTTCAAGCTCCAATGGGAGCTTATTTCCTCCGTGACACTGTTCCTGATATGCCCTACTTTTGGGGTCCTTGACCTTGTATCATTGACCTCAGAACACTATTTGTACTAACAATATGAAAAGACACGTTAACTCTAAGAGGCTATAGATTTTAAGACACACTATTCAGAAATTAGAAAGTAAAGCATAGAAGTGATGAAATACAGTGAGGAGGCTATTAGTATGGTAAGAACTCTCAGTTTGAAACACAAATGGGACTGACATTGGGTCTTGAAGAGTGACTGGAAGATGGATGAGAAGGTAGTATTTGAGTTTTACAGTACAGAACCATGTTTAAAACCTTAGATTTAAGCATCTAGAAGGCCTGTAGGATAAACCCTGAACTGTAAACTCTATGCCAAAGCAGGCCTCCCAAGACCTATCTTATTATAGATGAGGTGTTCTCAAATAAGAATAAGAAATATTTATTAGGATTTATTTTGCCAGACATGGTACTAAGGCATTAATCAGAAATCATCCAATGTCAATTCCGTGAGATGCATCCTGTCATTGTCCTCATTTTAGGCATAAAGAAAGTGAGCACAGGGAGGTTAAGTTCACAAAGCTAATTAGTGACAGAGTCAGGATTTGAACCCTAACACCTCATTTTTAATCTCTGTACTCTGCCTCTTCAATATACTTAGATCTGAAAACACTGCCATGACCACATTCTGAGGCTGGTGACAACGAATCATCAAATGCCCTGGACTGGAGATGTGAAAATGCACTTCATTATTGTGACAGGATTACTATGGATAAAAGGTTAAGTAAGAGTGTTCATTATAGGTAATTTTCCATTTAAAGATAAATGAACATTTGTAACCTAATAGGTAGGTTAGAAGGACTTCACTACCTTCTGAAATAAAGGTGTTTTTTTTTTTCTTACGTTGAGGTGTGAATAAATTTTATTTTTATGTTAAGTAACAACTTTTAAGCCTTAATGTAGATTTCAGCATTGCAGGGTAACTACAAACACCTATTCACTGTGCTCATCTGAAAAGAATTTTTAATTAAAAGTCTTTAAATTAAAAACTTCACAAATAGAGACAACCCCACTCTTGCCACTGCCAAAGGGCATAGGTTTTGGAGAAAAGTAGTAAAAAAGGAATCCCAGGGAATACAAAGTTACCTCAGATGAGTGTCCTTCCACGCACTCCACAAGGTCATCCACTATTTTCACAAGTTTGTCTATGATAGAATAATTACTCAAGCCTTCAGAAATATTTGAAAACTTGTCCAGAAGATCAGTCAAGCTGACTGACAACTGTTCCACCATCACGCTTATCCAACAATGACTAGGCTGAAAGAAATTGAAAGAAAGGAAGATAAAATCTCTATGGTCAGTCACCCCTCAAAGACATCAATGTTTTAGTCACTGCGGGATAAAGAATTTCCTTATATCAGAACAGGTCAGATGTTTTGTTTACCTCAGATTTAACATCGGTTTCAAAATTTGCAAATTAATAAAGATCAGAGCCAATATTGATGATGAACAATATTGCTCTCGTATGGAAGTAAACTAAGACAGAGCCAAGTCTTACCCTTGACAAGTTTACTCACTGTTCTTAGAAAAGCTTTAGCACAGAAGGAGTTAAAAAAAAAAAAAACAAAACTGTAGGAGAGAGCCCTAGCCTTCAAGGAACTTGCAGTCTTTTGGTGAACTGAAATAATAAGCAATGGATTAAAAATAGCCTGTTTTTCCAAACTGCTTGATAGATTTCAAGGTTTCTCTACACATAAATTCATGTGGGTCTTTAAAAATCAAACAACAATCATGGCAGGAATGTGGTCTGAGAGAGAAGCACTTTTGCCTTAGCAGTAGGACCAGCCACATAACTTGTGGGTCCAAGGACAAAATGAAAATACATTTATTGTTCAAAAAGTTGTTCAAAGCTGACTAATTACAAGATGGTGACAGTAAAGCATTAAACCAAGCACAGAGTCCTGCCCATGATGCTAGCTCTGCCCATTGGTTAGAAGCTCAAATCTTAAGAGTCAGGTATAACTGGGTTTGTTTTGGGCTGAGAAACTCCAGGCAAGCCACGTAAATTCTCTGAACCTCTCTTGGATGGGAATGGGAATAATGGAACAAGGTAGTTATGGGGAGATAATGTACATAATTTGTAAGTTTTATGAAGGCAGTTTTTTTTTTTTTTTATAAAAGCTTGTTCCCCATGGTGTCCCTATGGCCTAGAACTGTGTCTGGCATGTGAAAGTTGCTCAGAAATTATTTGCTGAACAGATGCATGAGTGAAGAAAAAAATACATGAGAAAAAAATTACTCTGTCAGGGATCTATACTTTATGTAAAGAGCCAGATAATATGTTAGACTTGGCATGCTAAGAGGCAAAAATAAAGGATATTATGCAGGTACATATATAGAAAGAAAATTTCTACAAAACTTTTATTACAGAAAATATAATTGAATATAATTTCTTTTGCATAATAACCAAATTTAATCTTTTTTAGTACAGGTCTACCAATAAAATTAATGGAATTCTTTATTTTGGGTCAGCATTTGGTGTGGTTGGGCCTCACAGCATTCTCTATTATCAAACAGACCACAAATGTCCATCTGTAAAAACTAATCTCAGTTAGCTGGCCATATAAAACCAGGTACAGACTGGATCTGACCTACAGGGCATAGTTTCCCAACCTTGGCTATGAATGGTTCTGGGCCAGTAGAGGTTTAGATTATTAGGAAAAAACCTCCTTGATACATTAAAATGGATTTCAGGATTTTTTAAATTAGTGCGGCATTACTTAAAATAATTACTTAAGTTCATATATATTCTGTATTTTAATGTTATGTTTTCTCACAAGGATCTTTTAAGTAGAAGCTCTGATTTTTTTTCTTTAATCTGCTAAAATGTAACAAGTGAGGGAAAAAAGATTGGGAATGGCTACAATTGCCATAGCTTATGTGATCCTAAATTATTTAAAATAACTTCTGCTGTAATAAATATATTATAATCACAGGGAGTAACTGATGCCACATAAAATGAATCAAACCACTAAATCCGATTTCTACCAGCAGAATATCTCTAAGGGAAGGCCAAGTAATTTATCCTAAATTAGGATATTTGGGGGCCATCTATTCATTTAACAGAACAGTTTTAATTAATAGAACACAGCTAAAAAGGAGACTGGTTTATCTACAGAATGGTAAGCCCCAATTCCTGGAAGCACTAAATGACATTCAAAACTTTCAGGAGTGTTGGCTCTGGCTTCAGAAAAGTAGAATAAACAAACCCCCAAATGGGAATTAGTTCAATTAGGCCATTTCACTCAACTCATCAACCAAGTTCTCAAAGACTATGTGTTTCCAAAGTATGTTCAGAATGGATTCTTTGTTTTGTTTACTCAGTGCTTATCCCAAGCACATGCAAGTTCACATTCACATCATTCGCACGTCTTTTTCCAAGATGTCAGTCTTTCCTACAGGGCTTAATCACTCTCCAAGTCTCCCACCATTTAGGCAGTGATAATTCCCTTTTAGATAGCCAGCCCTATCAGCAAGGGGCACATTTCCTAGGATACAGGACACAGCATATCCTGGAAATACTGTTTGAAGGGTATTTATAGGGCAGGGAAGCCTTCCCCAATTAGTTCATTCTGTTGTAATTGTGCAAATTTTACTGTGGCAAGAAGATTTTAGGTGTTGGGTCTCTTCAAACTCTGTCATTATTCCGCTTTATAAATATTCTTGCCTATCCTTCCCCTCAGATCTTCTGATGTGGAAGAACCAAAATCAAGTTCCCTTAATCTGAAATAAGGTATTCATTTAGTTTCTGCAATCTTTGCCTTAAGTGAGGTTTTTTCTTTTTTGTGGTTAAAGTAGAAAAAAAAATTGTTTATAGGTTTCTTATATTTAAACCTGGGAACTCTGGGGGTGCTTATTGCTACCACTTCTGTTTATCTCTATTTTCAGCTGAACTCTAGGTTTGCATTATGCATTCAAGTTCTCATTTAGCTATGACGACTCCCTCATGGCCACCCACGTTCTGTCCACATACCTAATCAACAGCTGAGGCAATCAACTTTTTCCAGGAAAATCCTCAAGCCTAAACTTGTAATTTCTTACAGTGAAATCATGGCAATCCAACAATCTAATCTTAGCCAAATCTGCCCCTTTAACATGAATTCATCAATAGCCAATACGAAATTTCTGTACTACACTGCTGAAAAACACATCTCTAAACATCTTATAAGTTGTATTTCATTCATTATTCATTCTTGCAATAATTTTCTTGGAAAAAACTGTACAATTCAGACTTCTATCTTTTCATTAATTTGTTCAAAGAGTTACATGTTAGGATTTTAGGATTCTTGGACTTATTTTTTTTATTTAAAAAAAATTTAATGTTTATTTTTGAGAGAGAGAGACTGAGACAGAGTGTGAGTGGGGGAGGGCCTGAGAGAGGGAGACACAGAATTGGAAGCAAGCTCCAGGCTCTGAGCTATCAGCACAGAGCCCAATGTGCGGCTCAAACCACAAACCACGAGCCGTGAAAACATGACCTGAGCCAAAGTCGGACACCTAACTGACTGAGCCACCCAGGCACCCCAGGATTCTTGGACTTATTAAAGATAGATCTGAGGTTAAAAAAAATATATCAAATATCGGCCAGTTTTGACCTGTCTCCCTGCAAAAAAGAAAACCAGTTCTGACTATATCATCAAGCAGTTCCATATTTTCTTTTTAATTAAATATAGTCAATGATTTGCAAAAGAGAACAAAATACAGTAAGCTAATATTTCATTTGTGAGATGACAGACCTGTTTTTTTTTTTTTTTTGACTGATTCCAAGATTATGATTAGGAAATGGATGATTTAAGGCTATGGGGCTCCCAAATGTAATCTTTTCCTTTGCCTTAATAACAGGCATTATTGTCACACTTTCTTAGCCTTCAGAGACAATTTTAAGCTCAAACAGTTCCATATAAATATTAACTCACAACATGCATTAGAAGAATGTAAGATATAAATAATGTTCTCTATTTTACTAACAGAAGAATGTGAAGAATTAGGAAAGTTGATAAAGCCACAGAGGAGTTCAATGAAGTGATGTAAAAAGTACCTTTCAAATTCTTAAAGTACATATAACTTAATGTTCGACTCACCCATATACATACAAAAAGAAATACAATCCTTGCTTTGAAAGGGAAAATCCAGGGCTGCCTGGGTGGCTCAGTCAGTTAAGTGATTGACTTCGGCTCAGGTCATGATCTCACAGTTCATGGGTTTGAGCCCCGCAAGGAGCTTTGTGCTGACAGCTCTGAGCCTGGAACCTGCTTCAGATTCTGTGTCTCCCTCTCCCTCTGCCCCTCCCCCACTTGTAGTCTGCCTCTATCAAAAAAAAAAAAAAAAATTAAAAAAATAATAAATAAAATAAAAATGAAAGGGAAAATCTATCTGGGTTTTCCTTAACTCCATACTCTCAATTTCTTATCTTCTTTCTTGGTAGCTTCCATCTTACATTTTCTGGGTTAATTACAGCAACTCTGGATAAAACCACTGGAAAGATATGCTTTCAATTCCTATATAACACATATCATTCTAGAATGCTAAGTTAGTCTATGATAATGCATCAATATCCTTAACGGGCTACCACGCCCCTACCCTTGAAGATTTGCTTAAAACTGTGAACCTCCTGTAAGTGATTTTTTTTTTTAAGTTTAAAGTGTGTGAGCTGGGGAGAGGGGCAGAGGAAGGGAGGGACAGGGAGAGGGAGAGAGGGGGGTAGAGAGAGAGAGAAAAGTCCTAAGCAGGCTCCATGCTCAGCACGGAGCCAGATGTGGGGCTCCATCCCACAACTCTGGGATCACAACAGTAGCTGAAATCAAGAGTGGGGTGCTCAACCAAGCCATCTGGGTACCCCTAAGGGATTTTAAAGTTTATAGCATCATGACTAAGTTGATGATTTAACTAAATGATTAAATGAAAGATATAAAAACTATTATACTTAAAAACATTCTAAACATAACTAGGAATACTACTGCTTCTAAAGATCAATAATGAAAAAATCCATGCACATTCTAAAACCACACATATTTAAAATACATAATATACGAATATATGAAATAGATAACATATGATATGTGATATAACACCTCTGCAATCCCAGAACTGATACATTTGAGACCCTGGCTGAAATTGTGTGTTTTAAAAACATCCTAGTGGGTGCCTGGGTGGCTCAGTCGGTTGAGCATCGACGTGGGCTGAGGTCATGATCTCACCGTTCATGAGTTGAGCCCCAGATAGGGCTTTCTGCTGTCAGCACAGAGCCTGCTTCAGATCCTGTTCCCCACCCTCTCTCTGCCCTTTCCCAACTTGCAGATGAGCTCTCTCTCAAAAATAAACATTAAAAAAATAAAAATTTAAAAAACAAACATCCTGGGGACTTACTGAGTCTGCCATACTTTCTCTTCTCTGTCCTCTGCTTCATTCAAGAAATTGTTCTGCTTTGTTAGCTGAAAGAACTTGACACATTATTCTGCATCAATCTTGGATGCAGAGGGAGTCTCTAAGAGCAGTCACCATTAGCTTTATAGAATCAGAAGGTGAAAGTGGACACAATGTACTGTAAATTTCTTCATGCAAGCACTTGGCGCTTCTTTCCATTTGGTAGCTATTTGAAGACAGATACCTGTGTGCTTCCTTACTGGGTCTAAGGTTGGTATCTGCGTTGTGAGAGTTCCTGACAAAGGAGCTGGGGTAATGTATCTGTTAGGATTCTTACAGAGAAACAGCACTGGCTCATAACCATGAGCCCTCTGAGGAATATTCACAAGAAGCATGCACTCAGTCTTCTATTCCAACTAATCTAATTACTAGCATTACCGCCCACTTAGATTGTTTTTGTTTTCTTTTCTTTAATGTGTGTGTGCCAGTATTAGAGGTATGAATGCCCAAGGCACAAAGCATTCCTTTGTTTCCTCTCCTGTTTAAAGCATTTCCCTTCTGAGAAATCAAAAGAACCTAGAGCCACGCCATTAGAATCACAATAGTTTGGATCTGGAAGGAATACCGAAGACCACCTGGTCCAGCCCCATAATTTCACAGATGGGAATGCCAAGACTTAGAGCAATGACGTGATTTGTCCAAGGTTGTACAATAAATTTAAAACAGAAACATTACAAAACCGAGACTCCCAAGCACTCACTTAGTTCTTTTGTCAGTGATACAAAGCACATACAGCTGCAGCATTTCTTCTGCCAGGTTGTCTATGAGTCTTGTGGTCTCACATCTAGACCAGACTATACTGGCCCTTGGACTCAATTAAGACATCTCTTGGGAACGGAAATGGTTCCGTCTCATTTCAATGAATTCAGAGTCTACTGATGAAAATAAATTTCTCCGAGCCAATGGTCACAACCAAACGGCAAATGCCAATTGCCTTTAGTGGCCTTTCCTTATCCTCCTTCTGGTATTTACTCTTAAAGGCTAGAGAACTGACACTCCCCTGCTACCCACAAACATTCCACAGCAGGCAAATTTCAAACATTTCTATAAAAGCACTTTGCAAAAGCAGTGTGTGCTCACATTAGTAGTGTGGAATCTCTAAAATCTTAACTCCCTTTTGGAGGAGCCGGGTTTTGTCAGGATTTATTTTGGTCTTCTCCCTAAACAATTTGGGTCTTCGGTATTTACTTTAGGCATCTAACTTTGCATTTTCTTGCTTGAATTAAAGTGATGTAGCAACTTTAACCTGATTAAGATGGTAATCAGCCCACATACTATAAATATGTGTTGTTTCCCATGGCCTATAAATGGTCCCTGAGCCAGACACAAAATAGCACAGTGAGGAAGGAACAGCACAGAGAGGTGAGGGCAGAAAGGATGAACGAGAGGTTCGGTGTTTAGTCTTAACTGTTAACACACTTTGTGATTTCAGTCAAGTCACTTCGTCTATTCAGAGCTTCAATTTCTCCATAGACTAAAGGGGTCATAAAATACAGGGGCTATTAGCCACCTGTGGCTACTGATCGCTCAAAATGTGGCTAGTATAAAGCACTAACATTTCATTTTACTTACTTTTAATTTGTTTACATTTAAAAATCAATACTTGATTCAATGACTGAAAAATTTTTAAGTATATTTAGAAAATCTTAGGTTTGTGAATCTGCACTTTCAACTGTAAACTTTATAAAAATCTAAACATGGAGTAAATATTTCTGATGAAAATTTAACGTCTGCACTGAAATGTGCTGTAGCTATGAAATACACTGTGGATTTTGAATAACATGAAAAAATGTAAAATTCCATTAATTTATATTGATAGGGTAAAATGATATTTTGGATATATCGTAGTAAAGAGAGAGAGAGAGAGAGAGAGAGAGAGAGATAGAGAGAGAGAGAGAGAGAGAGAGAAGCCTAAGTAGGCTCCACGCTCAGCACGAACCCAATGAGGGGCTCCATACCACGACCTTGGGATCATGACCTGAGCTGAAATCAAGACTCAGCCGCTCAACTGACTGAGCCATCCAGGTGCCCCATGTCCCCCCCCTTTAACTTTTTAAAATGTGGCTACTGAACAATTTTTAAGATTATATATATAGCTTTCATTATGTTTCTACTAGACAGCAGTGGTCTAGATATTCTGAACAGCATCTTAACATAATCACTAAAGATGGACGCTGCCTGTAGTTTGAGTACACAAAAGAGCCACTTAAAAATAGTTTTGGGATGCCTGGGTGGCTCCAGAGTCAGCTGAGCCTGCTTAAGATTCTTTCCACCCCCCCCCCCTTACTTATGTGCTCTCTCTAAAAATAAATAAAAATAAATTAAAAAAAAGACAATCTTCTTAGAATTAGTATTTAATGTTATGTTTTATTCATTTGATTAACATTTTATACCTATTCTTTTTAAATAAATACTTATTCTATGGGAGATAGAAGTAGATAACTACAGTGTCTGCTTGGCTGATTTCATCTATTTCTACAGGAAGTACTTCTAACCATAGGGTTGCCCCTCAGGAATCATACTCACAACTAGTGAAGTTGCTCTGTGGCCATAACTGATTGGACAACTGGCTGGAGTCCCTTCATGAAGCCTGGCTGCATCCTTGCCCTTTAACTTGGAATGCTACTCTTCAGTATCCTTATAACCGGAACTTTTTCTTTCTTTCTTTCCTCTTTAGAATTAAGTTTGAATTCATTACTGTTAGTGAGAACCAAAGAACTCTAAACAAATGAAGATGGACCTTTCAAGATTTGGAAATCAAGACATTTTTTTGCCACAGTTAAATGCTAACTGGTAAGCAGTTTCTGAGTAACTACTATCTGCTTGAAAGGTGAGGAAATATAAAGGAGTGAAAGATTTGATCCCTAATCATTAGACAAATAAAATACAGTAAAAATAGAAAACATAAGAAAATAATAATGATAGCATCTGACAATGTATATAGATCTTATATCTTGGGCTTTTCCTATCTTAATTATTTCTCACAACACTTTGAGACAAATATATAACACATACAATTTTAAATAGCTAGGTGAGAAATAATATGATCAGGTACCCAAAATAAGTTGTTTTTGGACAAGTTCTATAAAAATTCAGAGATGATGAACTAAAAGGTAAAGTCTACAGATCAGACACCATCTTGGTATTCCTGACCACTGCATCCCCCGAGGCAAGCAGAGTAGGGGTGAAGCCAGTTTTACTGGATGATGCAGGGAAGAGAGCATGGAACAGTAGGAACTAGCCCTGGTGAGAAAGGTAGATCTCACCCTGATCTTGGACAAGAGGCCATGGAGAAGATGCTTTTAGCTGCGAGACACTGCAGGATTCTACAGGTAGAATTGGGATGGCTGGATGGAAGGGGAAAGGACATCCCTGGCCAAGGGAAGTAGCACTGAGCAAAGTCAGAGTTGAGACTAAGCAACGTAATTTTAGGAGGCAGGGATGCATCTAGCTGGGGTGGCTGGTTTGTGTTGGGCAAAAATAGGTATTAAGATGAGGTGGTTAGGAGGAGGCAAGATTATGAAGATTATGAACATTAGATTCAGGAATTTGGCTTTCAGCCTTTAGTTACTGGGAACAGTGAGAATGTTCTTGAATATGGAAATGACTCAGTGAAAGCGGTTGGACAGAAGCCTCAAGAAAACCATGATTCCTAAAAATTGCATAATACGTGGGGTGGCTCAGTTGGTTGAGTGTCCGACTCAGCTCAGGTCGTGATCTCATAGTTCGTGAGGTTGAGCTCCTTGTCAGGCTCTGTGCTGACAGCTTGGAGCCTGGGGCCTGCGGTCTGCTTCAGATTCTGTGTCTCCCTCTCTCCCCACCCCTCCTTCACTCACATTCTCTCTCTCCCTCTCTCTCAAAAATAAACGTAAAAAAACCCTTAAAAATTGAATACCTCATATCTAAGATTTTTAATAAAATACACATATCTAAAAAAAAGACAGCAATAATATTGAAGTGCAGGTATTGTGTGAGGAGTTACAGGCACTCAACACAATAATCTCATGTACTCTACTCAGGTCAAATTTGCTCCTTAGAGAAATTACATGAGATGACATGGGAACTTCTTCCTTCGTCACTTTCAGCAGAGATTTATTAAGTGCCTATTGTTCATCACGCACTGAAGACATAAGAGCAAACATCGACAGATTCCTGCCTTACAGATGTTTACAGGCGTTAAGTAGAAGGTTATCAATTAAATAAATCTGCAGATAAATGGAAAACTGCTATTTTGAAGGATGTTACAAAAAGAGTTTCCAACAGGAGGACTTGGCTTCTTCGAGGAAGAAGGGGAAGGCTCCCTTAAAGAAGTGAAATTGAAAGCAAGAGTCAGAAGTTGCCGGAATCAAAGGACTACTCAGGTACACAGAAAGCCGTGTGCAGAGGAACAGTGGCAACAGAAAACACGTGAGGATGTGCGGCTAAAAGAGGACTTGGAAAGGGGCCAGATCATGAGAATCTTGAAGGTGTTATTTAAGGAGCTCCTTTTTCTGTTTCCTAAGAGCAACAGGCACACAGACATCAAAGTGTATGAAGAAGGAGGGGTAAAATAATCAGGTGTGTTTGTTTTTTTTTAATTACTCTGTCTACTCAAGAAGAGTCAAAACCTCAAATGAGAAGTCCTGAAATGGCAAGGGAGATGGGAAGAGCCCAGAGGCCGCAGGGCCGGGTAGAGAAAGGTGGGGAGAATTGAGAATGGGAATCCTGGACACGAGGGTGAAGGTGCTAAAGGGAAGGTGGCCTGCAGGCTTATTGTTACATATTGCCAAGGGCTTCTTTGTTTAACCCTGCCTTTGAAAATAGAAACTGATGTGGCAAAGACTGGTTTAGGTAAGAATCGTCAATACATACTCAATTTATGGGATAAACTTTGATGAAGAACCGTACATGGTCTTAAAACATCTCCCCAAATATTGCTTCTGAGTTGCTCATGAGTAAACACACAGAAACAGTGTAACACCTTAATCAGGTGATCCAAACAGCGCCACGAAGGGGGAAGATGGACACTGTGTGCCTCCGGGTATGATAACCTGAGGATGCTTCATCACTTATATAGCATTCACGGCTTGGAACACATAACCTGAATATAACAGTCATCAAGAAACACGAATCAAGTGTCTCAGAGACACACGTTTTACTTAAAGAGGAGGGCTGTGTTACTCAAAAATCTCAGTGTCATAAAGACAAAAGAAAGGCTGAGGAACTCTTAAAGCAGACTGGTGGGCTTAAAACAGTACAAATTTATGATGTTACAATTGTTGAGGTCAGATCCAACTCCAGGCTGTTTAGGCTCAAATCAAGGTGTGCACGTGGGCTGGTTTATTCAAAGGGGCTCTTCAGGAGAATTATTTTCCTTGCCCTTTTCAGCCTTTGGAGGCCACCACCTGTGTCCCTTGGCCCGTGGCCCCTTCCCCATCTTCAAAGCCAATGGCGTAACATCTTCTAATCACTCTCTCTGGCTCTGATGCTTCTGCCTTCCTCATATAAGGATTCATGTGATTAGAATAGAACAATCTGGATAATTTCAGATAGCTTAAGGACTTAGAGATGGGGCATTTAATTATATCTGCAAAATCCCTTTTTACATGTAAGGTGATATGGTCACAGCATGGGACATCTTTGGGAGACATTTGGCCGTCTCACACCTGATGTAAAAATGCAAGCCATTATCCTAGCCTGGATCTTGTACTAGAGGAAAATACTAAAAAGATACAGCCAATAGATTTAAGTATTTTAGTTATTGCTAAATTTACTGAAGTTGACAACCATACTGTGGTTACAAAGGAGAAAAGCCTTTACTTAGGAAACACACACTGAAGTATGTAGTGGTAAACATCCCTTATATATACAAGTGATTCGATGAGTTCAGAAAAACAATAACACGCACGCTTGCACATTTACTTTAGTAAAGTAAATGAGGCAAAATGTTAAAAGTAGATGAATATGCATTAAAGAGTTTGTGAGTGTATTTGGAATACTCACAACTTTTCTGTAAGTTTGGAATTATTTCTAAATAAAAAGTTAAAGCTGATAAATCTATAATTAAAAATGGATAAATCTTCTTTTTACTCAAATACCATAAGCAAGTCATAATATATATCATTTTATAAACATTGGGATAACAGCAGATGTGTGGCACAAATTCAGCAATCCAATTTTTGGTCTTTCTGCAATAATGTCACTGGTAAATGAAAGGATCAGAAATGTTTAGGATTTTTAAGGTTAGTGACTTAAAATCCTAACAGTCTGGCAATATTACAGTTTCAAGAGCTTAAGACAGAATTGGTGATTATCATCAGGTTTAAATACCAACTGGCTGGTAGCACCCTGCTATTTGTGAGAAGGAAACTCCTAGGTAATTTTCTAAGAGGTCCCTTAGAAAAGTACCTCCCCTCCCCCCACCATTTTCAGGAGTACTTAGCAGAATTTTAAAGCAAAACTACAACAATAAAGCGTATTCTATTCTAGAGCCACCTTCTGCCCGGTGCTTCAAGACGGAATTTTATCGCCGTGGCCCCAGACAATCTTTCTGGTGCTCATTCTGATTCCTACTCCACCCTTTATTGTTTAAAGACAAAATATAACGCAGCTGGGTCTCTGACCACTGACAAATAATCACTGGCCTCTCCACTGGGAAACTCCTCTGGTCTTGGCAGAAACTAACATTTTAAAATAAAGGTAAAACAAAGTGTAAGACCCCGTTTCTACCCAAAGCCTTATGCACGAGCTTATTTTTCTTGCCAACTGTGGTAGCCAAGAACAAAGTTTCTCCAGTTGTGCCAGGACGGTGTGCCAAGATCAAATAATAGTGGACTTTTCTCAATTACAGAAACAAGAAAAAAAAAACAAAACGTGGCAACGAATCAGCTTTATTTTTGCAAGTTTGACTCTTGCTACCACAGCCCATACTAAAATGTGTGACTGAGCACAACCTAGGATTTTATCAGCACAAAGTAATCTATTTTGTTATTTTCAATTTAACATGAAAAGCTGCATGATTTGAGTTTGGCAATCGCAGACCTAAATGCTTCTGTCAGGAGCAGGGTGCACCTTTATTACTTACGTGTTTCACTTAGGATACCCTCCCTTGCTATTGATGACTAGAGGTTTCCTTTTAAGACTGTCACTTTTTAGTTGGATAACCCTGGGCAAATGCTTATAAACCTCAGTGTGTCATTTGTAAAACAAGAACCCATACAAATCACAGAAGCTGTCTTGCCTTCCTTGAAGGGTTTTTCTAACCATCTAAAGAAATAAATATGTGAAATCATTATGAAAGTTTAAAAAAAAAGCATTATGAAAAGGCCAGATAGTCCCCCTCACCTAGTTATTAAATTTTTTGCACATAAAGCTAATTGATGTGTTTATTCCTTAAAATGTCTGCCAAAGGGCAAATGTCCAGAACTTTTCCTAACAAATACTGTACCTGCTGCCTGAGTGATCGACTGAATAGATGAATTAACTTTCAAGCTGCTATGATTTTACATTCCTATTTGAAAAGAACTCCCCCTAATTCAGTGGAACAGACACTAACCTAAACTTGAGGATATCTGGTTCAACATGAAGAAACACATTCGAAGGAGTTCTAAGGAACTTTAGACAGCTCGTGATAAAATGTTTACTTTCTTAATGAAAATTGGCCTTTGACATTCTCTTGAAAATAACCTTATAGTCTTTGAATGACTTTTTAAGCACAAGCACTTAGTGATGTAACACACTTAAAATGGTCATCATTTTGATTGACTAAGCCACAAAAAGTATTCAAAGCCTAAGACAACTTGCACAGGGTGGATTTATAATAAGCATTTCATAAATCGTGGAAAGATGTTTACTTGCAGAGTAACCCAAATGATTTTAAATTAAGTCAAGGAACACAATCCAGTAGTTAAAATGAATCATCGTGGATCGGCACATTATTGGTCAAAGGCATGTCACAAAATATAGGCAAGTTGCAAAGTGGTATATGTACTACAGTGCAATTAACAAATATGAAAATATGCAAAAAATACAGTATCTTCTGTATGGGTGCATAGTTTGCTGTAAATATGAAAGAGCAGGCAGAGTTACTATGCACTGTTGCACTGAAACAACTCCTCAGGCCATGACTTGAAAACACATGGTAGAATGAAAGATTCCAGCTCAAAATACTTGTTCCTAAGAGTCAAATTGCCTGTATGAGACAAAGTGGGGACCACTGGAGATAGGAAAGAGGCATGGTAGTATTTATAATGTTTCATTAAAAATACACATTTATGGAGCGCCTGGGTGGCTCAGTCAGTCAAGTGCCCAACTCTTGATTTCAGCTCAGGTCATGATCTCATGGTTCATGGGTTTGAGCCCCACACTGGGCTCTTTGCTGACAGCATAGAGGCTGCTTGGGATTCTCTCTCTTTGGCCCTCCTCTGCTCTCGCTTGCTCAAAAAAAAAAAAAAAAAAAAAAAAAAAAAAAAAAAAAAAAAAGAAAGCCAAAAACAAAACTATGCAAGTCAAATTCCAAAAATACCTTCTTCAAATACAATCAGTAAACTCCTAAATGGTAGATAATTTCCTGTCTCAATAGAATGTTCTCATCTCTTTTGTCAGCTCTGAAAAAGAAACGCAGAAATGTACAGTTTACATACCAAAACATCCATCCCGGGGACATATTTGAGGGCTATCTTATAGTCTTTTGGAAGATTTGCCACCTACAGAGACCAGAAGAAAAACAAAGAAGGAAAAAAAATCCATGAGAAAATTCATATATATCAATTAATCATTATTTTTAATGGTTTGGAGGAAAACACATACACACGTGTGATATCGTTGTTAAGTTACCACTGAATTTCAATATTTACATAGTGATTTTCCTTTCTTGATTTCCCTTTGTAATCACAGGCACTCTCAAAAAAAAAAAAAAAAAAAAAAAGGAAGTGACCATACAAGTCTTTTGGACTCCAAATTCAATAATGAGTGGCTAAGTATAATCCATTGAATTTTGGAAACCTCTAAATTTCAATTTTTACCTGTGGTCTTGGAATTCCCTCCCAGGACTAGTTTCCTACTGTTTCACCAAAGAATCAATAATATGATGTGTCTTCTTTGTTTTGGGTTCTTTTGCCAGTGGTTTTCAAAGCGATGTGTCAACATCACCAGGGAACCTGCTAGACATGTAACTTCTCAGACCACATCAGACCTACTGAATCTTACTTAACAAATTCTCTAGATGACTTTGATGCAAGTTTGAGAATTTATTGATCCTAGAAAAAAATGTCAGTGAAACTTCCAAAGAACTACTACTTATGAGATCCAAGTGCTTTCTAACCTAACTTGTAAAGATTCAGTTCTGTGAGAGAGCTTAATCTGCTTCCCCAGGACTTAAGAAAGGTCTCAAATGTTTACCTAGCTTCTTTCACAGGCTTTTAAAAAATATCTCACACGTTTTTATCAGTCATTGTGGCATATGTTGACCAAACATCTGATCTGGAACCAAAGCTAAATTCTGTACTTTGGTTTCTCTCATCTATAAAATGGAGATAAAAGTACCCATGCCCAAATAGTCAATGTATGAACTAACTGAATGTGCCAAACACATCATAAACACAATCTAGATTCTTTACTGAGAGATATATTGGCAACTGACTTCTAGAATATATATCCTGGTGTCTTAGAGTTCTAGATTCCCTGATCTCCTTTCCTACAAACAGTACTAGCTCGGCCATGCCACCACTATTACCATTTCCAGCTGAATACAGCCAACAACTGATTCAGACCATGGAGTCTTAAGACAACATATGGTGGAAAAGTGTGGTTTTACACTATTACATCTTCAATACATCCCAAAACTTTGCTCTTCCCCACATTAAGCTAGGATCTTGCTCACGTTTGCTGGACTGGGTCACCTCTGACAAGTCTCCTGTAACACAATCTGTATGTTTCTTCCTGGCCATGCCAATAGCTTCTAGAATCTGAGAAAAATTTGGTGAGAAAAGAATCTAGGCACAGGCATAAGTAGTCAGAAGGGAGCCAAGGGAGCGACTGCTCCCTTGTGCTTACCACCATTCTACCTCCAAGGGTACATCTTACTCATCTTACACTCACCTTAGTCTGGAGCCTAACCTTCTCTGAATATGTAGTATGTGCCAGGCACTGTGGTCATGAAGGGCTTATGTTGCCTCATCACATCTAGTCTTCCAATCCCTGTGACACATTATCTCTATTTAACAGATGGAGAACTTGAGGCTCAAAGAGGTCACACAGCTACGACGTGAGGAGTATGGACGAGAACTAGAACTCAGATCTTGGACAGCAGTGCCTCCCTTTCCTCTTTGTTCTACTACACATTTCATCTACTATCTGCACATTTGTCCTGGGTACGTTCTTCCTCTCAAATTTCTCCCCATGCTTCCATGATTTCTTCTGTCTTTTGGATCTTCATCCCCATGTTTGAAAGGCAAAAGTACCCAGTCATTTTATGTAAGCCCTGCTGGCAAAGAAACAGTGGACACTTCCACATGTGTAAAAACTGGAATTAGACTAAGCAACAACATTCTATTATGTTATGAACCAACCTTGTAAATGAAAGCCATTCCAGATGGAAAAACTGGACAAGAAGTGGCAGGTGTTCCGAACACAACCTGCCAGCCCCTTCTTCGGGATAATTTACATTATCTATTTCCATCCATCTTTATAAAATTGACAGAATTCGTATTCAGCAAATTTAGGACCTGAGTATATATATACATACTCCTAACAAGCAGGAAGAAATATAAGGGATATGGTCAATTAATTTTATTATTAATTTATATATATAAATTGGTTCAAAGAAGTCAAAGAAACCTTACAAGAAGTTCTCTGACCAACACACTGAAATCTCTATGCCTTATTACTTGGGGGGGAAGGGGTATATAATAATAAATTCTGCATTAAACTGATTTGCTGATATTTAATTTCTGATAGGATGAAAAGTAATAGTATTTCTAAAAATGCTTCATAATCCATAACAAATTTTATATACAGTCTGCCACAACTTCATGAGACATATATTATTAGGTCTATTTTATAGATGAAGACATGGAGGCCCAGAGGGGTTAATTGGCGTCTCCAGGTAGCAGAGCTCAAGAGTTCCAGATGCAGGAAGGATACAAACCTGGCCCCACGTGCTGGGCTCAGTAAGTCATCTATAGGGCAGTCTCCCTTTATTATTTTCTCAGCTTACATTGGTTCCTTTCCAATTATATTTGGAAGAGAACTTAGGGAGAACTTAGGGAGTCAAGTTGTAGATAGTTATGGTTGCTTCATGAGTTACTGTATTACTTTCCAAGCACACAAGAGTGTGTTAAAAAGCACTCAGCACAGATAACCTTGTGATAAATTCAGCTTGATATACATGGATTATTATAGGAAGTGTGACAGTATAGAGGGAGCCTTGGGCCCGGAGTTTAGATGTTCCTTTGAGTTAGTCTGATGTAGGAGTCACTGAACAGGTGCTGGGAATATGCCGTTCGGGTTGGATCCAGGCCCTCAGCCTGGTAACTCAGAGATCTCGGGCAAGTTCCTTAATCTACTTTAGCCTCAATTTTTTCCTACCTAGAGGAGAGGTCGTATGCAAAGACAAAGAAATGGGAAAGCACAAGGTGTGTTTGGGAAATCGTGGACAGATAAATCAAGCTCCAGCAGGTAAGAGGTAGGAAATATGCCAGGAAAGCCACATGAGAGAAGGACTTGACTGTTGGGTGAAGGCAGCCCACTAGGAGACAGTGAGGTTCGGTAAGACACGTTTTACCAGAACCCTACAGCAAGTCACTTCTTCCTTAGACACATTGTTTCTTCTCTATAGAACCTCTATTTGTCTCTAAAATAAAGGGAACAAACTAGTTACTGAAAATTGAGTCTGATCTAACTTTCTCACAGAAGAAGTGGTGCTGCATTAAATGTCTAAGCAGGGAGGGATGGGATAGTAAATTCAGAAAGATTGGTCTGCAAGGATGGATTACAGCAAGGACAGAAGAGAGACCAGGAACAGTTTAGAAGACCACTAGGAAAGTGTTCAACATGTATTAAATATTCCTGTAGAGACTGGAAGCTGAAAACAAAATAAAACAAAACAAAAACAAAACCCAGGAACGAGGTTTAGAATCTAGGGAAGTAGCCTGTTGGTAGGGTCAAACAGATAAGTAATCAAAACTGTAGATTCTGAAAACAAATCTATTCTAGTTTCTAAAATAAGTTCAGGGCAAAATATAAAATAATGAAATGGAACTTAACTGATTAAAAATTTTCCTGAACGCCAAATTATCCCAGTGAGCTTTGTGATTTGGAGTATGAGGATGTCAGTACTATGCCAGATTGTAAAATGCATAAAACAGCAACACAAGTCACTTTATGATGGGCCCACTCTACTAGATGGGCCCCTTTGGCTGTATTTTTTGGATGTCTTGAGGACTGACTATACTCAGTGACACTGGGAAGAACAAAGAAAAAAATGCATAAGGGGCAGCATGCAGAAATCCTGAAAACTCAGCCAAGAAAAAGTTTTTTTTATGCCAAATTGTCACTGGCTGCATAGCAGGCCCTAAAGGTGTTTGGACTCAGGAGAAAAAGAACTCAAGGTTAGAACATTTAATGCCCTCTCTAGATCGCTAATCTAAAATCTTTGGAACTCATAATTCAAATGTCGTTGAGGTCTCTAAATCTTATGAAATAGTGGCTTCTTAAATGTCTTTGCTGAGACACATACTTGTCTCCATTGTTCTCCCCAAGTTCAAGGCAACAATCAAAATACAGGAGTGGTAACTCACGGTTCCCTTGACACTGTACATAAAATGTTGCACATAACAAAGCCTCTGGGAAAAGAGTCCACAGTTTCCAGAGTTTCAGACCCAGAGAAGTTAAAGAGTTGCTGCTGTAGAGGGGGGAAAAAATCTATGCTCATATTTAAATATCACAGCCTACTCATGTACAGCTTAGTGTAATGCTGATTTTCAGAAATAACACAGGAGGAAGCTTTTTGCTTTTCAAATTTTCCCTTGTTAAGTCATCTCCTGTTAATACTAACAATCTAATTCACCAGGACAACTGTCTTCGGTTTTCACAGGTATTTGTTTTTTGATAATAACTCAATTAGCAACTAAAACAAAGTTAAGATGGCAATTTTACAAGACTTTTCTGAGTCATCGTTTCTCAGTGAAGAATACCTAAAAGTTAGAGGACTCTTCTCCCTCCAAAAACAAAAACGAGAGAGAAAGAGAGAGAGATTAAAAGAACATCTAGATTATATTCACTCCCTCATCATGTGACTACTACTTAGGAAGTAAAATTCAAGAGGTTACAATGATAGTTCTTAAAACTGCAGTTGACATTTACATCTTTTTTTTTTAAATTTATTTTTATTTTTAATATGAAACTTATTGTCAAACTGGTTTCCATACAACACCCAGTGCTCATCCCAACAGGTACCCTCCTCAATGCTCATCACCCACTTTCCCCTCCCTCTCACCCCCCCATCAACCCTCAGTTTATTGACATTTACAGCTTAAATTAAGACATCATACATTATTAACTAGGTTCTTGTGTTCCAGAAACAGTTACAGGTTCAAACCTCTCCACTCAGCTTCCTATTTCCAGATAAGGATGATCAGGTCACTTATCACTAGGTCTCAGCTTCCTAATCAATAAACAGGGGGTAAAAATAATTACTTCCTAGGGTTGTAATGATTAAAGGGGACAATGTGCTTTGCATGGTACCTGGATACTCACGCAGTAACTACTGCTTTAAAAAGTCAAGGAGTAGGAGACATAGTACCTAAGTGGGTCATCCTGCAAAGGAAAAAATATTTTTTTTTTTCTTCACAGTAAGTTGGACATGCTTGGTAATATAGCGGGCCACATACTTGTTAGTTTTACAAATATTATTTCTAATATACTTCTGTCCTTTCTTTGAATACTGAAAGTCCAAAATTTAGTTTTAAGTGGAAAAGAAGATTTCTACTGACCACAGGAGAAGAAATTAAAATGCTAAATATAGCAAACTAATAAAATTTAAAAACTATCCAGTTGTCAAACCACTGTTTTTCAAAGCTCCAAAAAAACAAAAACCTATGCGGCGAGAATTCTATTTGAAGAACACTGCATTTGAAGAATAAAAATCAGAATTATTCAAAACTGTCCGAAGTGAAATTTATCTAAGATATTTTATGATCTCCCATTATGCTGAACTCCTATTATGTTAAAGTAAGTGCCTATCACAAGACCAGGAAAACCATAAATTCCTGTGTTTTAATTCTATTACACTGATTTGTAAACTGACCTTGAAAGAGTAATTTCACCTTTATAAGATGGGGCTGGGACTGCAGCCTGCCTTAAACATTATTCAAAAGATATTTTAAAATAAATAGGGTTTTAAAAAGCAACATGGTCACATTTAATCAAATACCCCCAAATGGAAGAACACTATGATCACAAATGAAAGAAACAGTAGGAAGAACAAAAGGAGAAACTAATTTGAACTATTTCAATATTTGTATGCCTCCTTATATTAACACAACTGTTAAAAGCTGTAGCCTAATTGTCCCACAGATACAAGTTTTTAAAGTTTGATTCATCCTCTTCCCAGACACTTGACCTTTTCTTTAGGTAGGTCTGAGTCTGCCATTTAAAACAAGTCTTGCAACATTTTTTAGAAACAAAGCAAAATGTTCTGTAAATAGATGAACTATTATGCTGAGCAAACATGCCAGAAGGATTTCAAATGAAAACCATAGGGACTGTAGGGACAGCACAAAGGATCCAAGAAGAAATAAAAAAAAGCCAAAAAAAAATGACACTAAGGTCGTAAATCACGTGCTTCTGTGACATGAGAATCACCCCAAGCAAACAGACTTCAGGTTGGTGGGCCCCAGTGCAAGTTGCCACCTAATGCCGAGGCAGAATCGGTAGAGACTGTGAAGAAATGAGTTCAGTCAAAAGAAATTACTGTGAGCAAAGGTAAAAAGGTACTGTCAACCTACTTTATTTCTCCCAAATAGAATATACCAAGGTTATGCCTGCAGAACAATTACCTCTTGTTCTAGGCAACCTCCTGGAGTCCAGGCATTACTGAATTATTCTGAAAGGTGCAACCGCACAAAGTATCATTATGGAATGAAAGAATTGCAGAGCTGAAAAGGGCTTCCAAGAAGATTTGTTGTGCTTCTCTTTGGGGGGAGGGGTATCACAGGCTTCTCTGGGAAATTAAAAGTATATACCTTCTTCCCAGAAATGTGCATAAAGCGTACAGAGGCACAGTCTGGAGCTCCACTTGTAAGAGTTCGAAGTTTATGAATCCTAGACTCAGAACTACTGATCATGTCCTTGTTCCTCGTTTTAAAATCCAGAAACTGAATCCCGGATTTATTTGTCCAAGATCACACAGCAAAGTAACAGCAGAGCTGACGCTTAAACAAGCCAGTATGCCTGACTTCAAGATGCTCCGCCCCACTCTACTTTAGAGTGAGGCTGTGATTATCTGTATCCATACAACTCTGAAGTCACTCATGTTGCTGTCTGAATTAGTGAAATTCATGAGTAAGGATGAGAACACTTTCTCCCCCTCACCCCCCAAAGATGAAAAAAACCCAACCTTAACAAGTATTATGGCTTCAGCAGTCCTGGCACCCTATCACCTAGGCTGCTACTTGGCAACATTACCGTTCCTACACCCCATCTCCACCAGCTGAGACTCCCTATTTCTGCAGTAGAGCCCTGATAGCTGTACTTTCAATAAGTACCCTAAAAAAGTATGATTGAATGATGCTCAGATGATATCCTACAAATGCTGGTTTACAGCAGTGACTTTCCAACATTTTTTTCAGAAGCTCAATTCTTTGTTTTTCCAATCAAGTCTTATTTGGGAGTCCAGATACACAAAAGCAGAGTGGCTGAGCAGGCTCTAGGAGCCAGTTTGAAAATCAATGTTGTAGAAGGCACATCACTGGTAAATGGGGCCAGGAGCTGTGCTTCCCCGCTCCTGGGTCTCAGTTTCTTTATTTATGAAACAGTTTGTCTAGATTATCTCTTAAGTTCTCTTTCAGCTCCAGTATCCTATGATCCCACAACACCACAACTACCACTAATAGCTAATAGCTACCACTAATAGCTAATATTTAGCAGGTGCTTGCTGTGTTCCTAACACTGTTCTACTAACTGATTCAATCCTTAAAAATCACTCTGTGAAGTACTATTAATCTTAATACTGATGAGGAAACTGAGGCCCAAAGAAGTTATCTGACAATAACTATATTTAAAAATCTGTACATACGTTCTCTCTTATTTAATCTATAAGACAAAATTGGGAAATAGAAACTGAGATTTAGAAAGGTAGTTAGTTACTCATCTAAGGTCAAAAAACTGGGATTTAAGTTCAGGTCTACCGGGGCGTCTGGGTGGCTCAGTTGGTTAAGGGGCTGACTCTTGATTTTAGCTCAGGTCATGATATCACGATTCCTGAGATGGAGCCCAGTGTTGGGCTCCACACTGACAGCATGAAGCCTGCTTGGGATGCTCTCTCTCTGCCCCTCCCCTCCTTGCTCACTCTGACACACACACACTCTAAATAAATAAATAAACAAAACAAACTTATAAAAAAAAATTCAGGTCTACCACCAATTCCAAAATCCATTCCTTAACCAATATATCAGCACAGGTTGGTACATCACAAAATAAATTATATCTATTTAGATTTTATTTTTAGCTAATCTCTATACCCGACATGGGGCTTGAACTCACAACCCCCAGATCAAGAGTCTCACGCGCTACTGAGTCAGCCAGGTGTTCCTACCACGAAATCTTTTAAATGGCATCCATGCATGTCTTATTATTGGGTATTAATGATATGTATTCATATTTTTATGGAGATGATTTATCTCCCAAACTAGATTATGAACATTTTGAGGTCAAGGATTATTTTTCTACTTCCTACGCTATGAAATATGGGCTGTGAATCATGTCAATCTTTACTTAGTTAGGAGTAATCTGAGTCCAAGTTTTTATTAACTTGATTTTTTTTCATTAATCCAAAGTAAACACACTAATTTCACTAAATCAACTCTTCAAATTAAAATATTTCCCAAGTCAGTTGCTGGAAGGGGTTAAAAACAAGACAAAACAAAACAAAACAAACAAACACCTTTTTTCAGTCTTAGGATTTCACATTTGCCCTTGGGGTGAGGAACTATATTTTAGTGTCAACATTAACAAGTTATCCCTTTTCCAGGTACTTCTTTCTCAGTAATGCTTCTTGCCATTTTTCATTGTATCACCTGACAGGTAACAGACGGAGAATAAGCAGATGTTTAAAGACAAGGATGGAAAATCCTGGAAGGTGCTTATAATACCTACTTAGGCCACTTCAAAATACTAGTTTGACATTTCACAGGAAATAGTGCTTAGTGAGTAGTATTCCTTAAACGCTTAGCAAGTAATAATGCTTAGTAATTTTCCTTGAATATCATGTTAATCTCGGACATGCTTGGCCTATGGTCAAATATACAATCATCTTCCAACTATGATTCATTGCCAATATACTTGACATTTGTCCCTTAAGACCACTGCAGGTCTCCATTGCTTATCCCCAGCTCCACGGTCATACCAGCATCCCCAGGAGAACTGTAATTTCCCAGCTATGAACTACTTTAAGCATGTTTTTGAGACTCATGTTAATCTGACATCCATATAAATTCACATAACACAGATAAAGCTAGTCATAGTAAGAATTGGGACATACTAGGATCAAGACACTTTGGTTTCCAAATGTTGACTGAACAGATCATCTAGGACAGGAGTTCTTAAATCTTTCAGAAATTTCTTTAAAATATAGACGCCTGGAGCCCTTCCTCAGACTGATCATTGTATCAGTTTTTTGGAGTGCTGCCCAGACCCCTGTAATTTTAATAAGCACCACAGGTGATCACGATGCTTATCACAGCAAAACTCATCAGGTCTTCATTCACTGAACAAACATTTAATGAGTGCCTTCTGTTGATATAAAATTTAGAATATAAGCATATATTTTCTTTTTAGTATAGTTTCTTGGATCACAAATTAACAAGTAACTTGAGGAATAGGTCCATGCTCTATGTTCTTTAAAAAACAAAATCAACTTTCCTTACCACATCTTTATACCCAATATCTAGCAGGGCAGATAGCAGGAAAACGGTGCACTGCTTTGATCACCAGCCCCTTGAATAAAGTGTGTTGATATATCTTCAGGTATTGCATCAGAGAATACTTTTTAAGCCTGGACCCCAGGGCATCTTTCTAAGGAATCCACATAAATTGCGTGTGTGTGTGTTATTAATTCTGCATTGAGCCTAAGCCAGAAAGACTCTGACCCTAGTATTAAACTTTTTTTTTGAAGTTTGGCTATGAACCCCAAATAAAATATAAACCAGGAAACGTATATAAAGAGTAGGGAAGTATCTCAACAAATAGCACTTTCTTTCCTCCATATCACAACCCTTATCTCTTCCTTATTCTCGCATCATCTCTGTTCTCTAGACAGTTTTCAAGTAACAGAATGCCACTTGGCTATTTTGAACCAGGAATTTGTGAAAACGCTTCTCAAAGTCTGTTCATCCTGAAATCACATACTGCCGCTCAAGTGGGCACATAAAATCTCCCCTACATCAGGAGAGTTGGGAAGAATCCATTCCAGATGCTATATTATCTCCCTCTCTGTGGTGTGCATTTTAAGAGAATGGTGGCATGAAACTGGCAGTGACCAAGGGGCACCAGTGTGAAATTGCTTTTGCTGAGAGAAGAGTTCCCATGTGGCAAATGTGGGAGAGAAGTCGTTCAACATTTGGGTAACAAACCACTCCTCCAGCTATGTTTTCACACGGGTCACCCACCCACCCACCCACATGTGACAGGGTCTTTGTGTTGTTGGAAAGGGGAGAATGGCCATCTCAGATCTTTTTTGCTAGGCTTGTTAGAGAATAGTAGGAAGGCATGTGGAGGGGGATAAGACACACTGTGGAACCCACAAAAGAGAAAATGGGGAACAAGCTGGTGCTGCCACATCAGCACAAAGAGAACTCTTCGGTGTCCTTCACTGCCTGTGATGGAGATGAAAAAATGAGCAAAGAAACAAAGTCACTGCAGTGATGTACCAATTTTACCCACAGATTCTCCATGACCTTAAATATCTCCCTACCTGCTCTCTATAAACCCTTCAGAATAACTCCAGGATTTCTCTCCTTGTCTTAGAAAAATACTAACTTGGGACAGGAAAAAAATGAAGTCTTTTTCAAAAACCACAAGAAACAAAAATTCACAGCTATCAAAAGCATTCCTTACTTACCAATTTTGTAACGTCTTTCACATCATCAGTCACACGGTTCCTGCAGAGCCCTTTAGTTTTGACCAGAGGGTTAAATAGGAGCAGCTGAAGATAAATGCAAGTGACAATCCAAGTCTAGATGAAAACAGAAAAACTGATGGTGATGACCAGTGAAAAACTGTAATCACTCAAACGATTGCATCTTATACCTTCAGGTGGAAAGGACAATCTATATTAAAAAAAAAAAAAAAGCAAAAAAACCAAACAAACAAAAAACTACTGCCTTAAATATAACTTAAATGCTGAGTGTTCAAAATATGCTGACCAAATTTTTAAAAAATTGACTGTTAAAATGTGGTTTGGATTTTCATTTCAATGACATTATTGTTAACTCTTGTCAAAAGCTTTCTAAGGCCAATTTCCTAATGGCAATTAGGAATGAACATGTAGCAACTTATAAAGGATCTACCACTAAAGGTGTTTTCTTTTTTAAACTAGGAATGTATGAAATTCATACCTTAAGGCACCAAAAAAGGCTTTCTATACTTTAAGTGTAGACTGTCTGGCAAGTAGCAGCAACCCCTGAGCAGTGCTTTAAATCCGATAGTATATGATAGTACTCCAAGTGAGGGAGAGAGATGTATTTTTAGATCTGGGACAGAATTTAACCTCATTTAAGAGACATCAAAAGAATCATCGTTTTTAATCACAGCTTTTAAACCACTTAATAAGGAAAAACATTTCCTTAGTGAAGAGGAAGACATTCCTGAACCCTAGCATGATCTCTCTCTCTCTCTCTCTCTCTCTCTCTCTCTCTCTCTCTCTCTCTCACACACACACTCACACACACACACACACACACACACACACACACCACATGTGTGCTCACACACACTTCTCCTTGAAAATCCCACCATGTTTTGTAGTTACTTTTATGCAGGACTTATTTTTTCTTACTACACTAGATTCTAGGTTTTTAAGAACCTGGGCACCCGATTCTCTCTCTCTTTTTTTTTTTTTTATTTTTTTTATCCTTATAACACACAACACAGCACCTTGCACATTAAGAGCTCTTTATGTAAATATTGGCTGGATGAATCAGCGACCAAAGTAAAAACTGTCTAATGCTTCAAATTCAAATCCAATTTACTGAGCACATATTATGAAACAGGGACTGTGCCAGTCACTAGAGAAACAAAGGTGATGAAGATGCCCTTGAAACTCAGAGGCAGGTGCATAAAGAACACACACAATCTATGACAAATGCTTTGAGAACACAAAGAAGGAAGCAATTAATCAATTAACCTTAAAGGAGGAGAACCCCTTGGCAGGAAGACAGTGCCAAGAAAAGCCAGGAAAAAAAAAATGGGACTCTGGCTGGCTTTTGGAGGACAAGGAGGAGCTTGCAAGAGTGGACAAAGAAGGGACACGCATTCCAGGAAAAATAAACAGCATGAGCAAAGGCATGGATATCTGAAGACATTTTAAAATGTGACGGTAATCTTTTAGGAGTTAACATTTGTCTATGGCATCTTACAATTACACGAAGTCCATCTGCACACGACTAGAAACCTTCCCTATTTATGTAGCTAGCCAGGTACTTTTTAAAAACACTGGATTATTTTCAACTAATATCTGCACACTAACTAGGTGTCACACTGGACCAAGTGAACATCAGCATTTACAAAATTTCTGAGAGTACAACGCTACCTACATAGATAAGAGTGGCTTGTAAACAAAACCTAAGCCTTCTCATTGTTTTAGCATCGTGACCTATTCTAGCAGTAATCCTGTTTAAGTTTGGTTAAGGCTACTTTGAACACTGAGGGGTCATTCTGTTCATAGCACTGTCTCCCTTGGATTGAAATGAAGACTAAATTGTGCAAATGATTTCCTGAAAGCAACCAGGATGTTGTTCAGCAGGTGGATAAACTGTGGCATATCAGACAACGGTATATTTTTATTAAAATATTAATTAATATTAATCACTAATCATTAAAAAGAAATGAGCTATCCAGCCATGAAAAAACATGGAGGAAACTTAAATTTATATTATTAAATGAAGGAAGCCAATCCAAAGAGGCTACCTACATACTGTATGATTCCAACTATTAGGACGTTCTGGAAAAGGCAAAACTATGGAAACAGTAAAAGGATCAGCGGTTGCCAGAGGTTGTAGGGGGAGGGATGAATAGGTGGAACACAGGATTTTTAGGGTAGTGGAAATACTCCGTATGACACTATAATGGTAGATATTGGCCATTGTACATTTGTCCAAACTCACAGAATGTAACATTAAGACTGAACCCTAACATGAACTATGGACTCTGGATGATTAAGAGGTGTCAATGCAGGTTTATCAGTTGTAATAAACATACCACTCTGTGCATGTGTAGGGGCAGGGAGCATATGGGAAATCTCTGTACTTTCCTCTCAATTTTGCTGTGAATCTCAAACTGTTCAAAGAAAGAAAAAAAAGTCATTAAAAAAAATCACTTCACTGTGGTGAGAACAAACTTTAGGGTAGCAATAGGTAGAAGAAACAGACCACTTAAGGGCTATCGTTATCACCCAAGCAAGAAAGGGCTGTAGCAATGCACTGACCAGAATTGGTTTGATTCTGGATGTCTCCTGCGGGCTCAGCCAATAAGATTTCCTGATAGCTGGGGTGTGATTTGAAAGAGTCAAAGGTGACTCCAAGGTTTCTGGCTTGAGCAAATGAAAACATAGTACTACCATCAACTGAAGTGGGAAGGCTGATGGTGGGAAGGTCTGGAGGTCAGATTAGGAGTCAAATTTTGAGCGTGTGAAGTTTGAAATGTCTTTGAGATATCTTACTGATGATACCAGGTCATGATATTTGAATCTGGGTTTAGGAGGTAAGTTTGGGCTAGATACATAAATGACAGCCTCTGATGTATAAATGGAATTTTAAGCAAAGAGTGGCTGAGTCCATCCAGGGAATAAGTACAAATGGAAAAAAAAAAAAGAACAAAGGACTGGGTCCTACAGTGCTCTAACTGTAAAAGGTCTGGCAGAAGATTTAGAAAGCACAAAAGAATCTCAGGGAGAAGCCAAAGGAGTAGGAGGAAGCCGAGTTTAAAAAAAGAAAAGTTAGGTTAAGGAGAATGAGGTCGAACTACGTCAAATACTCATAACAGGTCAAGTAAGATGAGAACTGAGCACTGACCACTGGATTTGGCAGAGTTCAGGTCACTGGTGACATTATCAAAAACGGTTTTACTGAGGCAGGTGCAGGAAAAAGCCAGTGGGGTGTGGGTTTCAAAGAACATGAGGGAGTAATTAGGGACGGTGAATGTAGACGGCTCTTTTAAAGAGCTGTCCTTCAAAGGGGAGCCAATAAGCAAATGAATAAATAAAAACAAGTGGGGTAGTAATTGGCAAGGACTTGAGGGAGGGGAGAGTTTTCTCTGCAAGTTGGTAGGAGCACTGGGAAGTGTGTATGCCCCTGGGGCTGATCCAGCAGGAAGGTGCAACTGGGCGACGTAGGTCAGAAGAGAGGCAACTAATTGCTATGTTCTTGAGAAGGCAAGAAGCGGGGAGATCTAGGCGTCAAGCACAGGGGCTGGCCTTACGTAAGAGTACATACAGTTTATCAGTGCTATCAGACAGAATGTCCGAAAATGTGAGTGCAGATGTGGGTGATTTTTCAACAATACGGTGAATGACAGCTACCCTCTATGTGTGCCAAGCATTTTGTGTATCTGATCATAAACAAACTTCAAGTTTCATATATTCTAATTCTAATGATGGAGAAATTGAGCTACAGAGAGATTTGGTGACTTCTAAGTGGTAAAAACCCAGGCCTGTCCACAATTCTAAATCCTGTGCTCTTCACCACCCAATACTGTCACAGTACTCCCACAAAGCTGTCACATCATTGGTGAGAATTCCAAATAGCACAGTTCTAAAATAGTCATAATTTTTAAAATATTGAGCATATCAAGACAAGCATGTTCCATAATCCATGTCAGTTGAATATGTTTTTCAGATTACCGTAATTTTTAATATGTTCTATTAGTTTTTAAAAATATACTAATACAGACTTCTATAACAATTGCAAAATAATGTCACCAAGGCAGCGTCAAAATATTTTTTTTGCATCAGTTATACACAAATACCAGTGAAGATAGATTCCTGTAAAATGAGCAAAAGCCTATTTGGTCAGGGCTAAAATTAAATCTGTTAATACATTCACACATCTCTGACAAACTTGTATTTCTTGAAGCACTTTATTTTAAAGCTGTTAAATAAACTTATGTTGTAATTTAACTTTGTATATACTTAGCTAGTAGTAAGGAATAGTCACCTTTTGTTGAATTCAACAGTTCACTCTGGCAAAACTAGACATTACAATAGAGGAAAAATCATAGAGAAATGTCCCTCATCAGTGTTCTCGTGAGAGCGCTGAAATGCAAAGCCTATTTCTTTGCATGGAAAAGTAATTTTTCAGTATTATTCTATAGAGAATACAGACATTTTTCTAACATATAGTACACGCACTTCCTTGACTTCTTAAACAGTGGGAAGAAGTACTAAGCTTTACTTTTTTTTGATGGTTCAGGTTCATCAAATAAAAGAGAGACTAAGTGAAATAAGCCAGACATAGACAAATATGATATGATCTCACTTACATGCAGAATCTAAGAAAGAAAAAATAATAATGGTAACGGAGTAAAATAGAGTGGTGGTTATCAGACACTGGGGGATATCTAGATCAAAGGATACAAACTTTCCAGTTATAAAATGAGTAAATTCTGCGGATCTAATGTACAGTAAGGGGACTGTAGTTAATACTATATTGTAAAGGATAACTATGAGGGGATAGTTTGCTGTCATTTCATGATGTATGCTTATATCAAAGCCATCACATTGTACACCTTAAATATATACGATTTTTATTTGTCAGTTATACCTCAATAAAGGTGAGGAGAAAAAACATTCCAGGTATGCAGTTGTGACGACCTTTGCCTAACTAGCTCCAAATTACTGTATTTGACTGAATGACTGTTTTTAAAATGTTATTTTAGTTTTTGTCGGCTGGCTTCCCAGTTTACCAGTTTCTCCCAGTCTGTCAGGTCATTACTTGCAACATAGTTTACTGCTAGTATGCCTGTTTCTAGCCTCCTGCAGTCTCAATGGCAAAACACAACACACGGACCACAGTGTGTGCCTATGGTAGTCAGAACTCTGGCAAAAAGATGGCCATGCCCTAATTCTTGGAGCTTGTGAATTTTTTGCTTTGTATGGCAGAATGGACTTTACAGATGTGATTAAACTAGGAACCTTGAGATGGAGAGCCTACCCCGTATCTTCTGGGTCCAAGAGAGTGCTACAGCTCCTCATAAACTAAGAATGTTTTCCAGCTCTGGTGAGAGAACCGCAATAAAGGAAGAGGCGGAAGATGTGACATGGTAAGGACTTTACTTGCCATTTCTGGAAATGGGCCAGGAGTCAAAGAATACCAGTGGCTTCTAGAAGCTGAAAGAGCAAGGAACAAAGTCGACCTCAGAGCCTTCAGGAAGGAACATAGTGGCCCTGACACCTGGACTTTAGCTCAGTAAGTCCACCAAGTTTGGATTTCTGAATCTACAGAACTGTGACATAATAAGTTTGTATAGTTTTAAGTGGCTAAGTTTGTGATCATTTGTTATAGCAGCAACAGAAAAAAAAAATCAGAGCTTAAGAAACTCACTTTTTGAATGAATCAATGCATGAATGGTATAGTGTTGCAATGCCCAAGCTTTTCTGGTAAGGAAAATAAACTGCCTCTGTCAGTATTCTGGGCCCCCAACCCCTGCTTCAAGCAAAGCAGCTCAGCTTTTTTCCTGCTTTATTTGTTCATGCTTCTGGGTAAGATTTTGTTTAAACAAAGGTTTCCAAGGGTAAGAGAGAGAGAAAAAAAACACACACAAAAAAACACATGCTTTTGAAAACTGGTGGTGTGATGGCAGAGAACAGAACATGAATCCAGAAAACCTCTCAACTCCTTTACCGTGTGACCTCAAGTAAGCCAGTTAGTCCTTCCAAATGTCTGTAGTGTATAAGAGGACAATAATTTTTGCCTCACGCACTTCATGGAGCGATGGTGAGGGGATCAAATAAAAACTTTTCCAACTGCAGGTGCTGTGCAATTATTTGCTGTGCGGTTTGTAGGTTTTAGATAGTCAAGGAAACCAGGGAAAGAAGGGCTGCACACTGAACACTCAGGGAAAGGACTTTACATAGTCAATCTTTCATGAACAAAGAACAGGACCTTTGGTATGGATATTTTGACACTGGTACTGGTTTCACATGCGTGTTTCAATGTATTTCTTAGTTCTCAACTGTGTTGAGAGTAGCTTCAGTTAACCCTGCACTTCCAATCAAGTGAGGTATTTCCCCATCTTTGGTTTCACACTCTTCCTCTTTCTCTAATTTCTGGGAACCCTAACAAAGGTACAGGGGTACCTAAATGTGGGGGTGTGCACGCACACACACACACACCCTATTGGAGATAGAATGCTGAAGCAAAATGTCCCTGTGTTTGTGACTTCTGCTCTAAAATGTATCTTTTCACTTTCGGCAATCATCTCACTGGTTTTTTGTTTTGTTTTGTTTTTCCTGTAACATTCTCTACTTCTGCGGACGACATTTTTCTTTGGCTACTTTGTTTTAGCATCCTACAACTTTTCTCTCTAGGTCACACTCATTGTGTGATAACCTCTCATTTCATGATAACCTTTCATTGCACAGACACATTAAACTAATCTTATTGTCGGCAGTTCTAGATTTTTTATTTGGAGGCATGCGTCAAAAGTGTCCCCCACATACTCCCCACATCACGCAGAATTCCAATAACCCTTTCATTGCTAATAGTTGCCTTGAAATTATTTACATGATTAAAAAAAATGAGAAATCTGTATGTACTGTTAGAACTAAGCCATACAATAGAAATAGTTCTGGTAGAGGGAAATATAGGGAATTAACATTCATAATTATGAATGACAGAAAAGCAGATCTTTTTCTGGGGAGTTTTTATAGTGGCAGATCATACTGAAAAGATCCTTTGAAGAAGAGGGGGAAAGTTACAGGAAGAGGCCAGAGACCCCGAAGACCTGAGACCGATGTCTCATTTTTGTTGAGAACCAGTTTCAGTAGATCCCAGTGGGACATTCATCTGCTCGTTAATTCTTCCTGAACATAAGAACCTTCCTTACAATAAAAAGCCACATGCCAGGAAAAGGAGCTGCAAAATCCCCCTAAAGCAAACTATTTACTTGATCTGAACATGTGTTATGACACAGAAGTCGCTTTGCAAACTTCTTTCCTTTGGTAGAAACTAACATGATTGCAGCCCAAGAACATCAGGGGAACATATGCTGTTTGAGAAATCAGAAGATTCATAGCTTCTAAACTTAAAGAAAAAAAAAAAATCCCGCAAACTTTTCTATGAACTTGAGAAGCGATTTTAAAATAAGTGTTGCCAGGGCCCACGTTACAGACTTCTCAAAGTCAAAAAGGTAGTGCAGTGTCTGCGTAGCTCGTTTTCTTTATGCACAGACCTACAAAGTGGTATTGGGTCTGCCCCGAACAAAACAGCAGCTGCTGCCAAAAACAACATTCATCTTCTCTTTAATCTGGAATGCCAGCTAGCGAAGCAGGCAGTTCCCTTGTAGCCCAAATGTGCTTTGGAAACAAGCCAACTGGCTTAGCTACCCAGAGCCAGGAAAGCAAGTTACCAAGATACAGGTATAGTAATTAGTCCTGAGTTCAGGTCTTTTGAGGTCATATGAACCATATCCTTCAAAAATAATCGTAATGTAAACTACCAACAGATTCTGGTTCAGTGAATAACCATTTAATTCTACAGAATTTCTTCCTTCAGATTTAAAAAAAAATTTTTTTTTCATGTATATTTTTGAGAGACAGAGCATGAGTAGGGGAGGGGCAGAGAGAGAGGGAGACACAAAATCTGATGTGGGCTCCAGGCTCCCAGCTGTCAGCACAGAGTCGACGTGGGGTTTGAACTCACGAACTATGAGATCAAGACCTGAGCTGAAGTTGGATACTTAACCGACTGAGCCACCCAGGTGCCCCTTGATTTCTAATCTTTAAGTAATATACCACTAAACATTCTAGAGAAAATACCGAATCATCCTACACAAATTCTTCTCTAGTGATCATCCAGTAAGCTCAAGGGGCAAAGTAAACACTGAGTACAAGCCTCTCAGGAAAGCAGATGTTAACAGGGTAGCTAAGTGAAACTCAAGCCAGCTTCAAGTCCAGATTGGTGCACTAGAATCTTGTGAAGATCTACTTCCATATCTCTCCGTGCAGATGCTTTTGTGAAGAAGTGAAATAAAAATACTCTAGGGACACCTGGGTGGCTCAGTCGGTTGAGTGTCTGACCTCGGCTCAAGTCATGATCTCATAGTTCTGGGAGTTCAAGCCCCACATGGGCTAGCTGCTGTCAAGCACAGAGCCCATTTCTGGTCCCCCGTTCCCTTCTCTTTGCCCCTTCACCGCTTGCAGTCTCTCAAAATTAAAAAAACACTAAAAAAGATCCTAAAGTATTGGTGATCGCTAAAACATGTTAATATGCTCTACTAACAAAAACTGAACAACCTAGAAATGAATTTTTTAATATGAAAAGACAATGGCTTTAATGTAAACAGGGAATTTAAGGATTTCAGTAGATTCAATATATGGAAAAAAATGAGAAAAGTCACTATTGATAGTCCTTACTCTAAATGTAAATGCTATTTAAAGAGGAAATGACTCACATATATAGACTTCTACTAAGGGCCACACACAGGAGGAACAGTTTGCAGATATTACATATAACCTTCCCACCAACCAGATTTTACAGGTTAGTAAAACATGCTTCAGTGAGATTAAGTAACTTGTTTATGGCCACTCTGCTAGTAAACCCCTGAGCTGGGTTTAAACCAGTATCTACACTATACTAGGAAGGAAAATCCTGGGCTAGTCACATAATAAAACTGATTTCATTTATATTTAATGAACTATTCAATTTTTTCGAAAATACCTACGCTGTGGATGGTGTATAGGTCCATTTAGCTGAATCAGTTTTTGATTGAAGCCACCATATCAAATTATTACTAGGCTGGGTAAACAAGTAGTACAGGTAAATCAAGTTACACTTCACTGTAGGTTTTTAAAAAATTGCATAGCTAGAGGGACGGGAAAAAAAAAACAAAGTGATAAGTTGTTCCTTCTGATAAAAACAAAATTAAGTGCTTTCAGACTTCTAAGAGCTACCTATTCATTTAACAAACATGTATGGGAGTGCCTGGGTGGTTCAGTTGGTTAAGCGTCTGGCTTTGGCTCAGGTCATGATCTCGTGGTTCTGGAGTTCGAGCCCCGCGATGGGCTCTGTGCTGACAGCTCAGAGCCTGGAGCCTGCTTCACATTCTCCGTTTCCCTTTCTCTCTGCCCCTCTCCCTCTTGTGTTCTCTTTCAAAAATAAATAAACATTTAAAAAAAACGTATGGCGTACCTGATAAGTATGTAAGATAAAGAGACAGCAGATGTCTTCTTTGGCCCAGGAGGGACAGCTAAATCTGACTTTGGGGGAACTGAAGGAGCCAGATCAAAGAAAGCAGGGGTGAAGACACCTGGCAGAGGAAGTAGGAAGTGCCCATAGAATTGAGAAAACAGGGCATTTTCATGGAACTTCACATTGATGACATGACTGGAAAGTGAATTTCAAGGAATAAATAATAAAACAGAGGAAGCTAGAGAGATAGGCAGAGGTCCTCCCAATTTTGCTAACTGGTGTGGATTTTATCTTAGAGACATGGGGGGCTCTTTATCTTAGAGCAGGGGAGGATCAAGATCTGATTTTAGAAAGGCTTATCAGGCATCAGAATGAAGGATAGACTGGGGCTTGTGGAGGTCACTGAAGTCATCAACTAGGACAGACGCAGTGGGAGTGAAGAGAGATGGACGAGTTCAAGAGGATATGAAGTTGAATGGGACTTGGGTGATGGGCAGTAAGTGTGTGGGATAAAAGGAGGAGGAGTCACAAATGACCTCCAGTTCCAGTTTAGGTGACGGGGTAAAAAGTAGAGCTATTCACCGAGCCAGGATATGTAGGAGAAGTGGTAGCTGGAGATTATTGGAAGTTATCACCGAAAACCTTGGGGGATAACCCCTCTAAGGGGGAGAAGAACTGTCTGCATAGTAGAGGAGAGAATGAGAAGCGGAGCACGAGAGGCAAGTCTGTTGATTGTGGGATCTGCAATCACTGTAAAAAGAAAGCACAAGAGGGCAAGTGTGAGCAATAAAACAAGCACTGAAAGAGGTCAACCTGATGGTTGCTGAAAAATACCTAATGGGGTTGACGCTGCTAAGGATAGTTTCCACGGAGTGACAGAGCTAGGAATCAAACCACAGTGGTAAATGAGCCAGGGGGAAATTTCAAGGTGATATACCACAACAGCTTGAAAAGGAAGGAGAACAGGTAATCTGGAAAGGCCAGAGAGTTCACTTTAACTTTTATTTATTTTTGAGACAGAGAGAGACAGAGAGAGACAGAGCATGAACGGGGGAGGGTCACAGAGAGAGGGAGACACAGAATCTGAAACAGGCTCCAGGCTCTGAGCTGTCAGCACAGAGCCTGACGTGGGGCTTGAACTCACAGACCGCGAGATCGTGACCTGAGCCGAAGTCGGAGGCTTAACCGACTGAGCCACCCAGGCACCCCTAGAGAGTTCACTTTAGTCTGGGTAGAAGCAAAGACAGCTTGGAAAGAATGGAGCCGTAATGATGCACTAAGCTTTCTTCTTTCTTAAAGGGTCTGTGCCTGGGAACAACTCCCCTGTGGTCCATGACAGCCAGGTGAACTGCGAGGCTTGGCCACTGTGGAAATCCCTGCAAAGAACTTCTACCTCAGGCTAGAATCTAGGGCCTAGGTGTTCAAATTTTGCTGTTACTATTTTGGAATAGACATGTACAAGGCAGAAGCATTTGTGCCCGCAGTAGACATTACGTCATTAGAAACAATGGTAATGTAAGTCATTAGCTATTCATAAATACAGCAGTTATATAAAAACGGAAGGAAAGAATTCCCCCAAGCAGTATAATCTGCCGTATTTTAGGGAAATGCTGGTTGATGACTAATTCTAATCAATTTTATGAGGATGATATGTAACAAACCAAACTACGCTAGAAAATTGCCAGGTGCTAGTTTAATGTTGAACCTAGATGTACATATTTGTTGCCAGATTTTTTTTTTTTTGATATAAGTATACATTTTCAAAGAAATAAGAGACAGGCCCCCAAATTGGCAAAAGTATAGGAACATAGAAAAAAAATTTAGGGCAGTTTTGAAATTCAGATATTCACCTTCAAACACTCCACAGGCACAGGACCTTGTTCACTATTATGTCAATTAGCTGCTCTTAAAATTAAACAACAATATGCACTCCCAGTGTCGTAGCTTTCCAACAAACAGCTACAAAAACGCAAATTGTAATTTATACTCTCTCAACTATGTGACTCACTTCTGAAAGTGGGATCGCATGTAAATCAAAAGCTCTGCAATTTTTGAAAACTTGTAAAATCTTTTGCACTCCCAACAACTGAGAGATGGAAAATGAATGCAGATTCCAGCTGCTATCTGATCCCATGCGCTGAATTTGGACTGAATGACTCCCCTATAGAACTTCTTGTGTTTTGTTTTGTCCTATGGTTGCAATTAAATGGGCTCAGATATCTTGTCAGATCAGCTACCAGGAGTCTTACAAGTTGGGTCTCTAAGGGACTTTTAATCTTTTAATTTTTAAGAACTTAATCTGAGGAAGCAGCTCAGAAAATCTCTGAAGGTCTTCTCACCTGGGCTTTTTTTTTTTTTTTTTTTTACCACATTAAAATAAACTAAATCTTTATACTCTGCTTTAACTGTTTCCAACAGCATCAAAACCAGTGGGAGTTAAAGGCATAAACTCAAAGAACACTCACAATCTTGATCATTTTCTCCATCACATCAGATGATAAGCCCAGTTTGCAAAGGTCACGGCATAAGCATTCCTGATCATGCAACGTGTGCTAGATACACCAACTGCTTTGGTTGAGTTGAATAAACTGTTCAAATGTTCCCTGCTTTCACTGAAGGTGCCCTAACCGGAAACGGGGCGGGGGGGGGGGGGGGGCGGGGAATTGGTTGTCTTACCTTTAGAAGAAAATGTAATCATCGGGGCGTTTATGAAGATTTCAGATTCCTAAGCATCATACAGAATCAAAATTTCTGAGGGTGCATCACAGAGATGTGCACTTATGACAAGCCCTCCATGTGATTTTTAGGTGTTCTTTAAAATCTGAGACATGCTATTTTAGGCTGTACTAGCTCATGGGTGCTATATCATTACAGAAAACAAAAAGGTCTAAAAAGGTAAATGAGGTTACATTTGGTTCAAGGGCTACATATTAGATGCTCTGGATTTAGAGCAACTTGAAAAAAGGAAAGCTAAATGTAACGAACAGTGTAGGAGTAGTGAGCGTAGAGGATACTACGGATTGGCTCTTTCAATTCCTACTCCATCTCTCTCCTAGCATATTCTCCTACACTGTGGTGGCTGCAAAACTTCCATTCCTTTGTAGTCAGCTACAATTGCAGATGTGACTTAGGTTCTGGCAATCAGGCACAACTCTGCAAGACTGATGTGGGAAGGAAATTCTTGAGAAAAGAAGCTGGGTGTTGGGCATGCATTTTGCTCCCTTGGGGGGTAATGCGGGCAGAAACTCCCTGCCATCAGTAGCAGTAAGAGCTTCCTGCACTAGCTGTCACAGTTTTACAGACAGTGGTGGATTTAACTGGCAACCAGAGTATTCTGGAAGCTGAGACTCCTCTTCTAGCCCTCCCAGTGGTTTTATAAGCCATCAAATACATTTCATTATATGCCCCACTCTGTTTAGCTGGAACGATTTATCCCATCTGCAACTAAACCCTAAGCAATACTTGGAGAAAAAGAACCCAAGTTATTAAGCACTTCTTATGAAGGTTAGTCTAAACTTTCCATAGGAATTTTCCATTAGTGTTTCAAAATTGAAACTGTAAGATAAGGATCACTTTAAAATTTAAGAAAACAAAAAAAAAAAAAAAGAGAAATTTTTGATGGTCAACCCCGGAGAATGTTAATGTAATTCTACCACCTAAAGCACAGCAAAGCATCCATCTCTGACATGCCCGGGACATGTTCCTTTGGTAACACTTCATCAGCAAGTTCATTGTTGATGCAGGCGATAATGTTTAGAACAGAAGAACATCAGCAAAGTAAGACATGGATTCAAATCCTGATTCTGTCACTGACATGCTATAACCTTGAACCAATTATGTAACTTCTCTGAGCCTCAGTTTTCTCATGGGGCGGGGAGGGAATAGCATTTCTTTAGATTTTTGAAAAGATTAATTAAGACAGTATTATGTAAAGCACTGACAAGAGGCCTGGAACAGATCATGACATGACTGCCAATGCTATAGGTATTTTATCATTATTACTACTCCTTTAGATGCTGAATTCAAAACTAACAGTTGTACTAATAGTGAATTTCACATTCCATTTATGTTCTGCTTCCCTGTAGATTAAAGATCAGCACAGGGAGATGATAAAGAGTTTGTGAAACTGCCCTGGGTTTGGATTTGGATCAGCTCTCCCAAAGCAGGTGGCCATCTTGACCTCGTGTAAAAGTGAGGCTGAACTGTTTGGGCCATGGGTGAATGTTAATCTAGACAACAGAGTTTCAAAAGTCAGCTTGAGCTCCAGCAATAAATAAATTCAAGACCGCTTTCGAAAACAGAATGTGTGTACTCATGCACAGAGAAGCAGTGTGGAGTAGGGCCTGGGGGACAGTGATTCAGACTACCAAGGGGCACCTACGTGGCTCAGTTAAGTGGGTGTCCGAGCCTTGACTTCGGCTCAGGTCATGATCTCATGTCATGGGGTCAAGCCCCGCATCAGTCTCTCCACTGAGCATGGAGCCTGCTTGGTGTCTCTCCCTCTCTATAAATAAATATAAAGTGCCCCTTCCCCACTCTATAAATAAACAAATTTTAAAATCAGACTGCCCAACTTTGAATCCCCACTCTGCCACTGACCTGCCTTGTGGCCTATGGAAAGTTTATCTTTCTGTGCTTTAGTCTTCTTACCTGTACCATGGGCCTAATAGAACCCACTTTCCAGGCCTGTTGAGGACTAATATGCAAAGCACTTGGTACGGTACCGGACAGGAGGCACACCCCTGTAAAAGTTACCATTGTTAACAACGACACTTAGAACAAGCATCCCGGATAATGTTATTTCCAAACTTCAAGCCAAAACTCTGGGCACCATCCTTGATTCTTCCCCTATTTCCATATCCAGTCTCTTATGCCCTGTTAGTTCTACCAGCAAAATAAATCTTGCAACATTCACTTCTCTCCGTCTCATCTTGTACGGCTACAGTACAGGCTCCACGCTTGCCCAGAAGCCTTCAAAGGCCTCTAAATAGCCTTCTCTGCTTTCACGCTTGCTACTTACAACAGTGTGGCCCTTTGGGAATACACGACAGTACTCACTGCTTGCTTCGAATCTCTGCATACCTTTCCGTTCCATTTACAACAACATGTGAGCTGCTGACCAAGGCCTAAAAGGCTCTGTTTAACATAAACTTGCCTACCTCCATGTTCCCATCTTAGCATGCCCTCTCTCCCCACCATACTCACCACAACCCCACCGGCCTCCTTTTTGTTCCGGAAACACCTGAAATGTATTCCTGCCATAAGCCCTTTGCACTCGCTGCCGTGAGCTTTCTCCTCTTGGGCCCTGCAAAGGCAAGTCCTTCTTGTCACTCAGGATTCAGTTCAAATACCACCTGCTCAGAGAAGCCTTCCCAAAGTGACCTGTCTTCAGCAGCTCCAAACCTTCTCCTATCACAGTTTTATTTCCACGGAATCACTTTTCATCAGAAAGTTCTCCTGCTTACCCAGTTAGTTTACTTGTTTATCACCTGTCCCTACTGACAAGCATGTCAATGGTGTGAAGATGAGAAGTCTATTGTTCTTGCTCTTCACTCTTACCTCCAGCACCTGGAGCTGCTCCTCACTCACAGCACAGGCTCCTTATGTGTGCGTTGCACACGGTGCAACCTGCTACTGAAGTATCCACAAAAAGCAAACCTTCTCTTATACGGGACAGACCACGATGGTTAGAGTGCAAACGCGGGTTTACGAACTGGGGTACAGATGAAGTCTGGATAACGCAGGCTTCAATTCTCAGCAGCCAGTGTCCAGATTCACACAACTGAATTGCAACATCATCCACCAGTTTTGCTTATAATCTGTCTCTTGCACTGGGGTCTGAGCACCACCGGCCAGTATTTGCGGTGTCTCACCATTTTGTCCAGAATGGATAGAGCCCACTGGGAAGCCTCTCGTGAATATTTTTTAAATGAATGAACACAGGATAAACAGAAGAGTTTTGCTCATCAGTTGGCCATAAACCATTGTCCTACTTCTCACTCGAGGGTCCGGTAAGTGCTAAATCCTAATGACATATATAAGTAATATTCCACATTCTCTTAATTATTCAAAGTGTGACATTAGCTAACTGCTTTTCGGTTTGAACTTCTAACCATTATCTCTGTACCTTTAAGTACTTTTCTAGCTCCATGAAAATAGTAAATTGGGATATAAAACCAGGGGTAGACTGTAAGCTCCATGAAGCACAGCAATGAGGTGATTTTTTTCACTACAGTATTTCTAGCCATTAGCACAGTGCCTTACAGTAAATTCTACAGAAACAACTAATGAATAAAGAACTACTAGAAAATGCCTTTCCTGGCAGATGTGGCCAAGGCACAATAATAAGCCAAGGTGCTGACCTGCCTGTAAAATCCTCAGAATTCTTTTTTTTTTTTTAAGTTTATTTTGAGAGACAGAAAGTGTGCACATACATACAGCATAAGCAAGGGAGGGGCAGAGACAGAGAGGGAGAAAGAGAATCCTAAGCAAGCTTTGCACTGTCAGCACATAGAGCCTGATGCGGGGCTCGATCCCACAAACCAGGAGATCAAGACCCAAGCCGAAATCAAGATGGATGCCCAACCAACTGAGCCATCCAGGCACCCCCCTCAGAATTCCCTTTCTAAAGAACCTAGATTAAGTATAATTTTGGAGTTACTTTCCTTTATTGACCCAACAGGAGCATATTAAAACAAAAACAACAATAAAAACCCCACAGATCTGGAATGCAGACACTTTCCTATGGTAAGTTCAGGGGAAATCTCTGAGAATCCTAAAATTCTGCACTTCATTTAGAATTCAGAATACAACAACTGTAAATTTCTCCCTGTCTCCCCAGTGAGCTGCAATCCATCAAGATTTCTCAAGCAGTCAAAAAAAAAAAAAAAAAAATTACTCATGGTGCGTCTGCACTGGGAACACTTGCAGAGACTAGGACTTCACTTGGGAGCAGATATGTTCAGAAGCAATGACACAGGTTAAGCTTTTAAATGCTAATCTTATCTCTTCCCAAAGCATGGGTTGACTTATCTCTAGGTCATCCCTAGAGACCTACTACAGCAGGCAAAAACAAGCTCTTAGAGCTATTATATTTTTTGTCATCCAGACCTATTCCTAGTATGACTGAAGACATAAAAAGCTCCCTTTTCTTCAAGAGAGTAACACAAGCATACTTTAACTGCTGCCCTCTCCCTTGACTTGTATGCAAGAAATAAAACAGCATAAGCATAAGCAAACTGGAAAACTCATGCCCAACTCAAATGACACTCTCTGCCCCACTCCCATAGGCTTCAGTCATGCCTAACAGTAGGAAAATGCAATAGTAAGTGGTCAGCCCTTTTATTCCAATTTTTCACCATGATATTCATGAAGTTATACTTAGCATTCTCCATGATATCACTTATGGAGGAGAAGACTCCAAATTCAGTACAGAAGAAGACTTAACAACAGAAATTAAAAGGCCGAGCTTTTACAGTGTATCAGGATACCAGTACAGGCATCACAGGTTTTTAAAATTTTTAAAAAGATTCTGAGTTAACAGTCTTCAAAGTAAATGTAAACTATTTTGTGTTCTGAAATTCTTTCTCAAGTTGGACTTGGAAGCTTACTTGATAATATTCCCTGGTTTAAAAAACAAAAGAAGATGAAAAATGTACTTTAAAACCCTCAAGTTCTTACTCTAAGTCCGGGAGGAAAAAAACAAAAAACGAACTTTCTTCTTGAGTCAGGAAAGAGGGTGAGTGGGTAGCCATGCAAGATAATCCTTGCGGGGGGGCGGGGGGGGGGGGCGAGAGTTTCTTTTCAAAGCAGCTGCTTTGCTGAGGAATTAAAGGAAGCTGGAGGGAATAAATGTAAACAGGGAGACTGCCTGGGTAGCATAGAGGCTCTCTCACCATAGCTGGGAGAATGGGGATCTACTTCCTCGGGACGTGGAGAGAGGCCTGTGTGGGCAGCACCTCCAGTTAAGTGAAATTTAAAAGATATGCTTCAGCTGCTCTATGATTTAGGTGCCAAATCCGCACAGATAATTATACACATCTACTTCATGGTTTCATTTTTGTAGGTTATCTCCTCTTCTCATTTATGGTACTTTTTGGAGCTTTCATTTTCCAATCAGGGCAGGAGGTAGACTTTGCTCTTTTTGAGGTAATAATTATTTAATATCTGAGAAGTTTTATGGGTTCCAGAAATGTTAACATTTTAGTTCTACACCCCAAATGGAGCTTACCTGATTAAGAAAAATAGACAGACCATGCTACAAGGTTGCCTAACTTTAAAATTTCAGAACTTTGGGGCACCTGGGTGGCCTCAGTCAATTGAGCATCTGACTCTTGATTTCTGCTCAGGTCATGATCTCATGGTTTCTGAGTGTGAGCCCAGCATCGGTCTCCACACTGACAGCACGGAGCCTGCTTGGGATTCATTCTCTCTCTCTCTCTCTCTCTCTCTCTCTCTCTCTCTCTCTCTCTGCCCCTCTCACACTCTCTCTCAAAGTAAACTTTGAAAAAAAGTTCAGAACTTTGAAAACTTGGCATCCAAAGAGTTTTATGAATTTTTTAAAGTATACGAATCCTATACTATATTGTTACTCTAGCACTGTATGGTAAAGCAGCATTATTACTTCCCCGAGTCACTAACATGGTGTATTCTAATCACAGATGAAACTTGAAAACATCACTTATTAATCCTCCTCTAACCTTCTTCCTCTGCATGTAAATAGATCTTTGATCTTAAGTACTGAAACATCATTTTTTGCTAAATTCTTTAACCACATCGGTCTTAAATTCTTAACCGTCACTCAAATTGAGCCATCTAATACTTCTCATATTGTCATATTTCTGTCTCTTATCACTTTCCAGACAGGGATTATACACATCAGTATCAGAATGTATAGAACACCCTGTCTCTGTCTACTGCACTGGCTAACTATTAAGTAACGCAAACTATGAAAAGAAAATCTAAAAGGAAGCATCTTGAATGTAGGTAAGCTGTGGAGTAAGAACCTACTTTACTTACAACAATCGTATTCATTATATTATATATGATTATTAATTGTATATCAAGGAAAACACGCTATCCAGGCAATACAAGAAGATGACAAATACCAGTACAAAGCAAAGGCTTAGGAGCAAACAGATCAGGTCTGAAGACTGACTAGATAGAAGATGCGAAGTCACTTGCTCAACCTCCCCAAGCCCACATTCCTCTTCTGTCAAAAGGAACATCCACAGTACCACTCTCACAGATGGAGACAGGGGAGATAAAGCATGTATTTTTTTTTTTTCATCAGCAACAGTATTATGCCTCAAATCTTTTTTGACTCTTAAACCTTCTATACATCTTAGTTAGCAACACTGCTGGCACCTGATATTCGACCTATTGTATTATTTCCTTAAGGATGGCCAGTAACTTGGGGTGCCTGGGTGGCTCAGTCAGTTAAGCATTTGACTCTTGATTTCCGTTCAGTTCATGATCTCACAGCTCATGGGTTCAAGCCCTGTGTCGGGCTCCTTGCCAATGGTGCAGAGCCTGCTTGGGATTCTGTCTGCTGTTCAGTCTGCCCCTCCCCTCTTCGTGCACACGGTTTCTCATGTGTACACGCTTTCTCGCTCAAAATGAATAAACTTAAAAAAAAAAAAAAAGATGGCCAGAACTTTCCCACCCTCCTCTCTGTTTTAATCCATGGTCTCCATTCTCTTCTACAAGCCCAACTGGCCCATTTCTCTCTCCAAACAGAGTTATGTTTGAACAACGTACGTTTGTGTGGGCCAGTGTTATCTGCATGGTTATACGTACTTCTTACTGATACCAATGCAGAATAGTACTATTCTAAAGTGATCTTCTTACCTCCTAACTAAATCACTCTCCTTAGTGCCAACCCATATATCAACTGAGGTCAGCAGGCATAAAAATGATAAATACCCAGATCCAAGTTTAGAATGCGGCATCTGATCAGAGTTTGGTTCGGAAAATCTTTACCAAGATTCTGGTGCTGGGCCACTAACTTGAGATACCAACATGAGGCAATTTAGACAGGCAGACAGGTAAGAAGATAATTTCAGTACATTGTTTTCATTCTATGATTTTTTGCTTTGGTTTTGTTTTGTTTTGTTTGAGAGTGAGATAGCATGAGTGGGGGAGGGGCAGAGAGAGACAGAGAGAGAATCCCAAGCGGGCTTTGCACTATTGGTGCAGAGCCCGACGTGGGGCTCCAACTCATGAATCGTGAGATCATGACCTGAATGGAAATCAAGAGTCGGACATTTAAACGACTGAGACAACAGGGTGCTCCTATGTGATTTTTTTTTTTTTTTTTAATGCTACGGAAGCACAGGGTAGATCCGGGGAGTACGGATGAAGAATAAGAGCAAACAAACATCACAGAGGCCTTCTTGGAAGAGGAAGTAACTCAGAGGATGGAGAAGGGCTGACAGGGCCAGAAGACCAATCTGGTGTGCTAGGTGCATCACTACACCTTTATTACAGTGTCAGATGACACCATAATAAAATTTACCACTCAGGGAGCAGAGGAAATAAGCAACAGCCAACAGAGAACCCTGTATAGTGTGCTGAGGGTTTGGACTTTATCCTGCGGATAATGAAAAGGCAGGGGAGGATTTTAAACCAGGATAGTTACACAGTGAGACTCCCTCTAATCACTCTAGATTGTGTGCACTAGACTCTTTCAAACTACAGAAATCACCATTTGTTTTGTTGGATAATGAAATGGACACCCTTGGAAAGACTAAAACATCAAGACCACATAACCGTATTCAGGACATGGATCTCCTGTGTGGGCAAATTCTTGTTCTGACATTCCTGCAGAACCCTTCAAATGTCAGGACACAAATTTTTGGGAAGAGATGCAAAACTAAGCTCCCTTGTACTCCAACTCTCCTCCTAGACCACTAACAAAAATAATATGTGACGATGTTCCATCCCATTCTCCTTTGGGTCTGAAAATAACGGACTTATACTTTTTTCCCCCCTTACCATTTAAAAGAAATTTCGCTTCTTGGTTTCACAGTCTTGGTTCATTTTTTTTTGTTGTTGTTAAATCTACTCTGAACTGAACCCAAAAATCACATCGTACATTTCTAGGTTGGTAATTTAATCACTGAGGTAGCAATGGTAAGAGATTCAGTCAAGAAACCTCTAGAAAGGCTCTTTAGATTATACAATGTCAGGAAACAGGAGCTGTTTTCTTTCACAAGTGCTTTGAACCAGTCAGCACTCCATCAAAAGGAACACAACAGTTTAATGTTCCGTCAAAGAATGGAATGCTTGTTTACCTGAAGTAACAGACTGATAAAAGTAGCTTGTTTGATTGATACAAACTTACTTGAAGATTAACCTGGACAATCAAGCCCTCACACTCTAAACACAATTACCTTCAGGAAAATAGAACCTGAATTCACAAGGAAAACACTACCATATTATTGATCCCTACACACTTATTAAATTTAGTACTTGCAAAATAATTAAGTCAAGTTAAAAAAACTTAAAAAAGCTTTGAAAGCAAAAACACACTTTGCTTAAAAGCACCTAGAATTTATTGCAGGTACTGGCTCATTTAATCATGACAACCACCTGAGGAATTAGAACTGTTGTAAACCTCGTTTTACAAATCAGAAAAATCAGAATATTGTGACTCAAGGTCATCCTTCTGAAGAGATGACTCCAGATTTAGGAATCTCCAAAGCTATCAATATATACTACACATAAGGTTGTTTGAGGCTCATTTTTGGAAGACATTAATACAAAGCATTTGTATATTTAGAAAGTTTGAATTTTTTAATCACTCAAGAGTTAGAATAACATGACCTAGACCCCTGAGTGGAACAGCATGGTCTACAGAGCACTCACTGCTCAATTATCTTCTCTCTCTCTCTCTCTCTCTCTCTCTCTCTCTCTCTCTCACACACACACACACACACACACACACACACACACACAGCTTGTGAGGTAGCCAAGACGTATGTCAGCATCCTTAGTTACAAAGGAGGATGTGGATCCTGAGCCAGACCCCTTACTCATCTCCAATTACCATACACAATCCCATTTCCCACATCACCCATAACCTCTGCCTTTTAACAACAACAGATTTTAAATTATTATAGCCATCACACAAATGGAACAAACCCACAGAGTACACAGTCTGGCATATACTGATCTTATCTTTGCTGGTAAAATATAGCCCCAAAGATTAGAGATACCACTTATCAAACATCGGTTTCGCATCAGCCAACTTCCATAGATTATGTCATTTAATCTTCGTATTCTTCCAATTGTGTACTATTACCTATATTAACCCATTATACACATGAGAACATCAAGGCCTAGAGAAAGAATGTTAACAACATGCACACGGTCTTGGTGAGTAACAGAGCTAGGACTTGGGCCTCCTTCTAACCCCAAAGTCCATTCTCCTTCAAGTGTCTTTGAGGCCAATGAGTCAAGCACTTTCCACAAACATATAATTTTGTGTTTAACAGTATAGTAGGAAAATATGTGTTAAGCCTGACAATTATTTTTTATAGTAGTGTAATTCCATGAGTGACAATCACAAAGCAGGTACATAGGATACTCTTTCTCGGTTAAAAAAAAAAGGGGGGGAAACAAGGAAAAGAAGGGGGGGTGGAGGGAGGAAAAGGGAGGAAAGAGGAAGAAAGGGAAGAAAGCCTCTAAGTATTCTTATTTTATTTTATGGAGGAGGAAATTTGGGGCACCTGCTTGGCTCAGTCGGTTAAGCGTCCGACTTCAGCTCAGGTCATGATCTCGCGGTTTGTGAGTTCGAGCCCTACGTCAGGCTCTGTGCTGACAGCTCGGAGCCTGGAGCCTGCTTGGGATTCTGTGTCTCCCTCTCTCTCTGCCCCTCCCCTGCTTATGCTCTCTATCAAAAATAAATAAAATGTAAAAAAAAAAAATTTTTAAATGGAGGAGGAAATTCCAGGTAAGAAAAGGTTAAGCAGAGTTAAATAACTTGTATAAGATCCCTTGGCAAGCTGGAGTCAAGAGCTGGAGGGAAGGCCTAGGTCCTCTAGCGCAAACGCTCTTCCCATTCTCCCTGGACAGGTGGCTGTATTTCTGCTGATGCTGAAAATGACTTCTCCTTCTGGACGGGGAAAAGTAGGAAACCACTCACCAATTCAGGGGAAGGACTCCTACTCCGTGCCTCCAGCTCCAAGCACAGAGTTTAGGAATAGAGACTCTGGTTCTGAACTGGCTGGTTCGTGAAGCAGCTCTACCTCGGATTAGCTCTGTGGCCTTGGGCACACGACAGAAAGAAGTAATTGCTCCTAGGTAAACTATCTTGCGATTATAAATCATGCACATTTAGCCCTTTTTCAGTTTTTGTTAAAGTAGGGAATGAAAACAATCAAATTATTCAGGACTAAAGGGAGTCTGAAGCCTGAGTTATCTGGGTGAACTGCTTCAACTCTCCCTTTCATTCTGACAGTCGAGACCTGACAATTAAAGTCACTTTAAGACAGAAGTCATTGACACTGATAAACTTACCACGTCTTTAATGCTCACGATAACAGCAAACATGTATTATTGCCAATGTGCCAGGCACTGGATTAAGGGCTTTTTGTGGATTTCATGTAATCTTCATTACCACCCTGGGTAAATGCACTATTGGTCCCCTTGTTTGGCAGATGGGGAAACTGAGGCTCAAGATGATGTGCTTAGCCAACCAAAGTAGGCCATCTATTTGGTGTCTGTTTGGTTCATCACACCCCTGTTCTGTTCCCTTCACCTGTACTCAAATGATTCCTTCTAGTTAACACTTTCATTTCCAATAAAGTGCTGCTAGGTTACATACTGATGCTGCTGATAAAGGTATTGTGACTGTCATTTATTTAAACAATCCTAACATCAATGCAGAAAATAAATTTTTACTACTCCTGCACTTGGGCAAAGAATGACAATGCAAAGGTCACAACTTAAATGGCTGGTAGTTTTAAAAGCCAGACATAATAAGCATAAGGGCATTATTATGAAATAGTTTTCTAGTATCATCAGAGCCACTTAAAACTGTCTTCAAAAATAGCACGAAAGAAGGTCAGAGCAAATTGATTAAAGTAATCCCTGAAGCCTCCCTGTTCCTCCAAGAAGTTTTTGAAACACAATTTTAAAATATTTTAAAATTTCCCTCTGCCAAAAAAACCCCACAAAAAAACAAAAACAAAAACAATTTTCTTTGAAAGACACCAAGGATTTGGCAGTACTTCTTAATTCTGTAAGTAAAAGGCATTTTTACAGTTTCTAAGGGGGCCTCCCTTATAACAGATGAGGGATGCATCTGATGGCTAAGGAGATGGGGGCGGGGGCTGGGGGTGGGGGGAGAGGCTGGGGACCAAGCCCAGGCTCCTGTTGGCCTTCACAACTATTTATACTCCTGGGTCAAAAGCAGCAGGTCACTTAAGCAGAAACTCAGCCCCACCTGCTCTCAGTCTTGCCCACATTAGATTAAAAGGCATAATCTACACACACACACACACACACACACACACACACACACAAGTCCTCTGGACCACATGTGTGTATACATACTTAAAATACAGGTGCATTCTACTGCAGCGGTTAGGAGGAATCTAGTCTTTGTAATTAAACAGGCTTGTCTTGCAAACCAAGGTCTTCCACTTACTTGTATTTTTTTCCTCTTAATCTTGGGAAAATTTTCTTAATCTCTCTGAACTTTAGTTTCCTTGTTTTTACAAAAAAACATCACTATCTCCTTAAATTTTCTCTCCCTGCCCCAAGAATCCAATGAGATCCACCTGTGCAGTTTGTGGCACGGTGCCTCATCCACGGTACATAATCAACACTATTAACTTACTAACTAGTCTTACTTCCATATTCTATTAGCTGCTGTCTCTCTTCTTAACCAGCTTGTCTTTTGGCCTATTTATACAACTGTTTCCTTTCTAAGAAAGGGGAGGAAGGTAAAAGATAAAATTGGGGGGGGGGGAATTTTGCTGAATTTGCTAAGAGTACTTGAGTATTAAAGAAGGTAGATGATAGGGGCACCTGGGTGGCTCAGTCGGTTAAGCGTCCGACTTCAGCTCAGGTCATGATCTCGCGGTCCGTGAGTTCGAGCCCCGCGTCGGGCTCTGGGCTGATGGCTCAGAGTCTGGTGCCTGCTTCTGATTCTGTGTCTCCCTCTCTCTCTGCCCCTCCCCCGTTCATGCTCTGTCTCTCTCGGTCTCAAAAATAAATAAAACGTTAAAAAAAAAAAAGAAGGTAGATGATATATAAAAAAGGTAGTTAAGGAATTAATCTGTAAGGATTATTGTAATTCATTTATTCATTCAAGCCCTATAGCCAAAACCAGGTATTGCTAATAATGAATTTATTTCTTATAGAATGTGGGTTTGCTGTAATGTTCTGTGATTCACTATTCTAGCAGAGAATCAGAAGATTATTTAGTAAGTACAAGTCACTGTGCCCTTAGACATGATCTCACTTAATCATTACCTCTTCAGTAGTATAATAGGCAGTTATTTTAAAATTGGGAAAGTAAAGTTCAGAGAGAAACACTAAAAGTCATATAAATAATAAGTGGCAGAACCAATAACAATCTGAGCTATAACTCAATCCAATGTTTTCTATTTTCTTGCATGGTCTCCAGTTTTGGTTAGTAAATTATATTGCATATATACTGAAAATTAATGCTGTAAATGGTGAACAGAGTAACCCTTCCAATCATCAACCAAACACATGTGTTTGTATAATAGACTCAATATAGTAGTTAAAATTTGCCTTCTGTTAAAAAAAACAAAAAAAAATTCTTAAAAATATATCAGTACCTAACAACCTGAATCAGGTATCTATTCATTCCACAACATTTGATATGTATTTATTAAGCATCTAGTATAAACCACTCGGTTAGGGAACTAGAATCACGCAATTTTTGTTGTTCAAATTAGTATCACTGGCAGCTGTTTTAATATCTGAATTGCAATTGTTTTTGGATTCAATGTTCCTATAACAGAATATGCATCTTTGAGGTACTGAATTAGCCTCACGAATGCACTGTGGTTGTGCCAACTAAACATCTTTGGGTGTTAGTGTTGGCAATCAACACTTGGAGTTGGCAGAGAAAAGACCTTATCTTAATTTCCTCATCTGTGAAATGGGATTTGGAAAAAAAAAACAACAACAAACAGCACCTACCTCCCAGAAGAAAAATTCTATGAATTAATTAATCTTGGATCAGTGTTCTACTAAGTGTCATTTTGGCATGATCTTAGTATCAGGATGATTTGATTTTATAAAAAACAATGATGGCAGCTATTTAAAATGGCTACACATTTAAATGTCAAACATTTAACACTTAACTACAGTAAATTTCCTTTTTATTTTCCCCCAAGATGAATCATTTATGTGTGACATTTGTACAGAGGTACAAACAATGGTCAAATCAGTTTGGGATTTAAAAGCGCATAGAATTGTTCAGAAGTAAAAAAGATCTAAGTTTCAAATGGGAGAAGAAAAGCCCACTTTCTGAATGTTGTTAAGACACAGCACTATGGCCATGGAACATTATAGACAAACACGTACTAAAGTTTAAAAACGATTTTCCTGGGCAGGGGTTAAGAAATAAAAAGTTTTAAAAATGAAAAAAACAAGCCTGTTACAATTGTTGTGAAGACAAAGATTATATAAACCCTATTTTGCAGCTCTGTGCTTTTCTACATAGAATTTATTTCATCTAATATTAAACACATTATGCTAATAACCTCCTATTCATTTTTCATGAATGTTTTCTAGCTCCTCTTTTATCCTTGGCATTTTGGTGTCCACTTTGGACCACCTGGAGGCTGAAAACACCAGCCAACTCCCCTGTACTGTGATAATTTATCTAACAAACAATAGAATAACATATGTTAGGCCTCTGCATAATGGAACACATCAGAGATGTCTGGGCAGGGCCAGATAAATAAAGCAGTTTTCTAAAATCACCAGAAGATCCCAACTAAAGCAATCACAGGAGGTTTTAGTTGGTCATGAAAAACGTAAATCCCTAATGTGTTGACTGTTTCAGAAGCGTTAAATTGCAGGTTTACACAGAACCATAAATAATGATGTGTGACTGCCAAGGTTTGTTTCGCAATCCTTGGGTTTTCAAAATCACATTTCATATGAAACCTCTCCACCCTGCTCCCCATCTGAAGTTCTGCAGTGAATATAAATTTTGAGAGCCATCCGTATGGACAGCACATCCCAGGAGGGGGTTCAAGACCTTTATAACACAACCCGCTTTCTCTGCAACACTCTTCTTGGAAATCAAGGAATCTGTGTTTTCACAAGGCAGTTGCCTGGGAGGGCTTTAGAAAGGGACCCCAAGGAAACAGTGGAAAACTCAGCAGAAGAGAGACCCTCACAATAGACAGCTACTATTAAATTGTCATTTCTATCAGTGCCCTGGTTTACAACCATTCAAATGCGTGCATTAAGGAGAAACAAGCCAATTAGGAGAGGAGTTGTGGTCCTGGAGTTTAGTCAAGGCACTTCAATGGAAAGGTCATTGGCTTCAGAGATTTTATGTCAAGGTGAAAAAGAGGCGAAAGTTCTCAGCACCCACAGGGCTTTTGTTCAGAAGATAAACTTCTGTTCCTCAAAGAGCAACAGCATGTGTATAGTATACAAGACAAACACAAGGCCCTGCTCTGGGCTGTGCTCTTTCCTCCCAGGTCCACAGGGGAGGCCTATTATGCAGTGGGGATGCCCTTTCCTCAAAGATGAAACAGAGGGAGGCTTGCTCTTTCAAGTGAGCACTGATGGTGGGTTTGCTCTTGCTCTCGCCCTTTACGCCCTTTTCCATGGGAGCAAGGCATTCTTTGCAAGGCAACTGCGGGATTTTTGAGCTGCCATCTATGCACCAGGAACACAGAAAAGGCACCCTAACTGCCCCTGTTAAGACCACATTCTAATCCACGGTATTCAAGGCCTCAAGGCAACCTGCAAAGTCAAGTACTGAATTCCTGCATCCAGGTAACTGCTAGTTTAACTGTCTGGATCACTCAATTTTGACTTTGTTTTCATGGGTAGCACATTTGACTCTGCGGGCGTTTTGAGAAGAGCATTACCATCATTGTCTCGGCTCTATTTTCTGAGGCATCCACGTTCTCTCGCTGGAGGAGAGGTCCAACTGACCTTTGACTAAGAATGTGGTCAACAAGAAGAATAGGAGAATTCATGCCAACAATAAGAAAAAAAGGCAGCCATGGCTTCTGACTGCTAAGGAAAACCGACTGCCTGTTACTGGGCTTGCCCCAACTCTCAGCTAGTATCAGTCCTTAAGGAAAGCTAAGGAAAGGAGATAGGTGAGAGGTGTTCCAGAAACTGAGACCACATTAGAACTGCAAAAAAGCCAGGGCAAGGAGAGACTCTGCCACTCCAAGTGTCCTATGTGTTATCCGCAGGAAAGGTCTCTTCCCTGCGGCAAAAGGGTTATTCCCTCTTTTTTCCAGCTTCAGTGCCTCCAGCTACAGGTCTCCACTTCATGATCTTCTCAGGATTAACTCTGAGTGAGATGCACAGATACTACTACCACTCAGAGACTTGCCCGTGACTTGCCCATGATTTGCCAATGACTTGCCCCTGACTTGCCCAAGACTTGCCCAAGACTACTAAGATTCAGTGATGGGCAGTGGAACAAGCGTGAACATTGGACCCATTCCTCTGATTCTGCCCTCTCAATGCTCCTTCTACTCCACTCCCTGCACACAGATGTGGGGGGCTGCAGAGGCAGCAAAGAGAAGCAAATAAATACTGGGAGGCCTTCATTACCTTTTGTAAATTTACCTCTTCTGGCTGTCTGACCTTGCCTTAGGATTCTTCTTCACTTGGAGAATTTAAAGATTAGAAGCGAAAAAAAAAAAACCTCGTCAACTGTGGATATTGCTAAAACAGGAAAAGTGTAAATACCATTATTATTATTATAGAGAAATTGCATGTAGTAGGTGAAATGGCTAAAAGTAGAACAGTCTATACTTAAACCTTCATTTCTCCCCATTGGCTAGTTCATAATCATAAACCAATGGTTATAATTTGTATTCACACCAAACCAAAGCAATGGTTACATAAATCTCAGAATCAAAGCTCAAAAGTCATGTGGTTCAAACCTTTATTTTACTAGGATCTTAGAAATAGAGAATTTTAGAACTAGAAGGCACTTAGAAATCACCTAGTCCTGGGCACCTGGGTGGCTTAGTCGGTTAAGCCTCTGACTCTTGATTTCATCTCAGATCATCATCTCTTGGTTCATGGGTTTGAGCCCCGTATCCTGCTCTGCACTGACAGTGTGGAGCCTCCTTGGGATTCTCAGCCTTTCCCTCTCTGCCCCCCCCCCCATGCTCATGCTTTCGCTCTCAAAACAAAAAATAAAAATAAATAAACTTAAAAACAAATCACCTAGTCCTACTTTCTCACTTTACAGTTGAGGAAACCAAGGTTCAAAGAGACTAAAATACCTTCCCAAAGCCATACAACTTCTATCTGGGCTAATAAGAGAACTCTATCCCCTAATATCCAAGTCAATGTGGCAGCCTAGAAACATAGTAAAATGTAGCCAAAAGAGAAAGAGAACTACATAAAGAACAGTCTTTCTTTAGATGACACACATTGTGATTTTAAAAAAAGAACCATGAGACCTAATTATAAGAAAATCACCACCCCCGCCCATCTCCTTTTTTTTCTGCGCAGAAGGAAATAGGTAGAGATGAAATGACAGTTTCTCAATCTCCTGGCCCTTGCAAACAGTTTTTAGTATACCCATAATTAAGTGAAAAGGCAAAAACATCTTGTTGCATCTACAAATTAGTAAGGGTATAGTCAATGGTTTCTATGAGACAAAGTCTACACAAAATAACTGAAAACAGCATTTATTATAAAAGCATCCCAGTGTTCCCTCCATTTGTTTTATAAATTGGTCTAACTACGCAGGTGACAAACACCAAAAAAGGGTCTCCTGCAGCTGCTCATGATTCATGTAGTAGAAAACAAAGATAAAAGATCATTCCTCAGATTTATATCCAAATGCTTTACACCCTTATTTACAAAAGGGAACATTAAGGTAATCGAGAAAAGGGGGAGGGGGAAGTCTCACAAACTTGCATAATGGGAAAAAAAAAAAAAAAGTCACTGCATGTTGCCCGGTAAAGACATTCTGCAGAAATGAATGCATGGCCTCCCTCAGGAGAGCAAGTGCAAGAAAGAACATCAAGGATAGGAAGCTGACCAAGTATATTCAGTCTACAGTAAACTCTCAGAATCTTACCAGGGGAACTCAGAAAGTAAGTGAAATATGGATATGAATCAGATATGGTAATAATACTTCCAGTTTCTATTTTTATTTTCAATTCTAATTCCCTCATTCAGGTTTACCTTTAAAAGAAACAATTTATTTTTATTTTTTTTAATGTTTATGGCTTTACTCTTGGGAAAGAGAGAGGAGAGAGAGAGAACGCACAGCAGAAGAGGGACAGAGAGGGAGACACAGAATCTAAAGCAGGCTCCAGGCTCTGAACTGTCAGCTCAGAGCCCAACACGGGCGGGGCTCGAACTCACAGACTGCAAGATCGTGCCCTGGGCTGAAGTTGGATGCTTAACCGACTGAGCCACCCAGGTAGCCCTAAAGAAAAATTCCAAAGAATTTAACATCTCTCATGCCACATAGAGCCTCTGTCTTCACACATTCCTATTTGAGGTGTATTAATTACAGTCTATAAAAATATAACCATGTATAATGAGAGGCACTGAATCCACAGATCCAAATTTATAAAATTTTCGTCTGTCTGCTTTGTTGGATAAGCATCATTTAGCTGCAATAGCCAGTTTTTCTTTGGTTTTTAAGTTGCCAGCAAGGCAATTCTCTTCTGGGGGATAATAAATTCTGACTGTAACTATAGGAAGTCACAGTACTGGGATAAAGACCTATATAAAATTTTGTTTAGCCCTTTACAATGATCAGGAAAAGAATCTTTATAACTAGTTTATCATCATACAGATTATAAAACAGAAATCCTAAGAAGTTTAACCATTTGCCTAAAGTCATTTGTCTTACCAGTGGTAAAACAGAAATCAGAGTTTAAGTCTTCAAAAGCAAGATCCTAGGATCTTTCCATTATAGTTGAGGCACTCCCCAGACATGGATGGAGAAGGCACATGCAGTGGGGTTCAATGGACCACGCAATAAAATATCCTCCAATATTTAGACCAGCTATTTGGGCAGGGATTTTTTTTTTTCTCCAATGTTATTTATGGTGATGGAAGAATTTCAACCACTTATCATTAAAGAAAAAATGTAACTCACAATTGCTATCTTCAAATCAGTAGTTAGACATAAAATTTAGCAATTTTAATTGGTTTGGCTCAGGCCTTCAGATTTCCATATGGTTTCTTTCCTTGTTTTATATTAAATGTAATTGACTTAGCACTTGACTTTTAAAGTCTTGGCAGAATCTATCAATTAAAAGCTATCTAAATTAGAATTATTCAAAGCACGCAATCCAAATTGAGCGATTTTAAAGACAAAATTTTAAAATGCTCTCTTCATAAATGCTATTTTCTATAAACTTGCATTAGCACCCAGATGCAAACTTCATACAAACAAAAGAGGATTATTTTTTTTGGAATAACATAAGCTAACAAGAATTCTATTTGTTTCTTTTCAGAGAACTAACATGTGCCTAAAATGGCCTTTCTACACTGTTTGCAAGATGAATTTTTCCTATGTTACGATTTCTAAAACTGACAGCAGTCATAAAAACTCTCACAAACCATCTCAAAACTAAAATACAAGTACAACATCGATAAACATGGGACCAGGCCCATTAAACTGACAGCACTCTTCTAATTGGTCTTACCAAATATGCTGCACAATTGTTATTCAATATACCAGTATAACAGAGCATTACGTTGAAAAAAAATGATTACACATTGAAATAGATGTTCTTTCTCAGCCAGAGCCACCATTCTCTTCAGAAACTGTAAAAACCACACAAATACAATCAGAAATAGGAAAAATGCAAAGTGCATTCATTTCTATAGGCTGATTGAATTTGTTACAATTGTTCCTAAGGACTACTGCCCGTGTAATTATTTTCCAAATACTAAAGTCTTATCACACATGCTAAATGACAGAATAATTTATCAAACCCCAAGTGGTTGTTGATGGAATTTCCACACTTATTTGGTGTGAGTGAAAAGCCAGAATGCCTGGTGTCCCTGGGATTCTTGGAGAGCTTGTAATTCAAGTTAAAACTATTACAATTAATAAGTTATCATTTTAGGTATTGGGTAATGGAAACATATAGAACCATATGCCTTAGAACTCTGGTATCGAGATGCCATCTTTATAAATGATCATTTAAACTGTTAAGCATTAATAGATATTCCTCCCTGGCAAGAACATTAGATGACCTTACATCTATGGTATCTATTAGACATCTATTAGATGACCTTACAGAACAAATGACCTTACATATTAATGTCTAATTTCCTTATACTATTCTCCATCCTCATACAGTTGCACAGAAAACTTCTAACTTTTGGATTAGGAAATTTAACAATATGAAGGAGAATCTAACTCCCCTCCCCCATTTCCACGGATTATTTTATCGATTTCCTGCTATTTCCAAGTGTCTTCTTTTTTAGTGGCAAGAATGTGGAATTGCTAGAAGTATCCTTAAAGGAAACCTTGAAGGTCATCAAATCCCTGGCAATGAATGCCTTCATTCAACAAAGGGCACTGCCCTCCTTTGCCTGCAAACCCTTTAACATCAGCAAGATCCCCAGAGGGCTTGCACTTTAACTTGGTTGGAGCAGGTCACATTTCTAAAATATTTAGCCCTCTCAAATGTCCCTGGTCGGCAGCACTGAGTCACTGACGCCGCAGCGTTTCAGCCTAGATCGACCTCTTTCAGGTTTTCAATGGAATTATTCCATGTAATCCGATTTACACAGCCATTTAATCAAAGTGAGAAAGGAGATTACAGAGCTCACGTTTGTTTTGCAAAGCAAGGGTGCAAGGATCATCAATCCTACTGACTCTCAAAGTGACAGGATAGTACATCGTCTCCCTTTGGAGTGTTGGTCATTAACCTGATCTGTCTCCTGTGTTGTTTAAATAGGAAAGTTTAGGCTTTTTTTTTTTCTTTCTGAACTAGAAGGTAACGGTTTCTCCACCAGATCCCACCACTACTATCCACCTGAAGAGATGCTACTATAACAAGGAATTGGTCCTCACCCCCCCCCCGCCCCCCCCCCACCGCCCTTACATTCCACAAAGCAGAAGGCTTGTACAAGTCAAATAATTACATTATAACTTTTGTTGTCAGTCTTTAACATTTGCATTTCAACATCACAGTGTGCAGATCTCAGGTGTGGCGGCGTTCAATGCTCTGCCTATGAACCTGCTTTCGAGAGGAACCCGCGCTCCGCTTAGTCTTGGGCGGCTGCCCTGGAGACTGCACAAACCTCCTTTCTGCCAGGCAGCATCCCTTCCCCCCGCCCCCTGCCGACCTTTCCACACCTGTGCACTAAGCTCAATTCTTCCTACTTCCTTCTGAATGTGTACATTTCCCAGGCCTACATATCAATTTAAAGTAGGATACAAAGCAACTCATTCAGTAAAGCATTTTCTGCTCACGGATGCCTTCATTCTAAACTGACGATGTGGACACATTCTCAATTTCCTTTTTTCCCCACCACTTCCACCCCTTGGACACATTTCAGATAGTGCAGTCTCTGAGAGATCCTCTTGGGGGTGAAAGGGCAGTTTTACCCAACTCGCGGCAGTTACGCAGATAGATTCCTAAGGGGAGAAGTGAGAAGAGGTAAGAACCATAATGCAGAACGAACTGTGGGTGGGAGTACCTCGGCAGTCCTTTCCAAACGATAAGTCAAATATTTGCTTCAAGGGAAAAAAAAAAAAAAGTCTAATTGTACCCCTGGGCGGTGCTTTACCCACAGTGTTTATGTATAATGCACAACTGAGCAGCACTGGGAATTACCTCAATAACTATCATTAGAGGTGCCTATTAAAAACAAAACAAACGAACAACAAAAAAAAAACCCCTTCTCCTCTTTAATGGAAGAAGGTGGGTGCAGTGTGGTGGTATTACCCCATCTGTGGCTCTCTGGAAACTCACCCAGAGCCGCAAACCTGGCAAACGCCTCGCAGAGCGAAGTTTCCCGGGCTGGCCGGGCAGGGCAGGTTCTCCGCCCCGCCGAGCGCAGCTGCTAAGGAGCTCCCGTTGGCTTCGCTCCCGCGGCTGCACCCGAGTCCACACGAGCCCCACGCCCACTTGGGGGGCTGCACAAAAACCTGGGTTCGAGAGCGAGCGTGGTGCGCTGGGAGCTGTTTTGCAATCTCCCGGAATCCACGGGAAAACATCTCCCGTGCAAAGAAATGCCTTCTCGTTATAACTTAAAAAAACAAAAAACAAAAAACAAAACCCTCTCCGGCCAAAGAGCAGATCCTTCCATTTTACAGGAACTGCGGTTCCCGACTGACAGCTCCAAACTTAACGGCTGCGGCTCCAAACTTGACACCAGCTCTCTCTCATCGCTCCCACTCCTCCTCTCTCTGGCTCACCCGGCCACAGCCGCTCGGACGCGCACGCCACGCCCGCCTCCCTCGCACCCTCCTGGCTCGTGCGGCGGGCAGAGCCCCACTCGCCCCGGCAGCCGGTGCCGAGACAAGCCGGCCTCCCGCGAGCTCCGGGCGCGATTTCCTGGGAGACCCGGCGAGCTCCCGGCGCGCCCTACTCACTTGTGTCTTCTTCATAAGGAAAGGCAGCGCTGTGATCCAGTCCAGGCAGCGGTATGGCGACTCCGTTTAGATGTTCTGGAGCTCCAGCATATTGCACGAGCAGCGGCTGCAGATAGTCCACGCATTGGGTAGCCCGAGCGCAGCGTCCTCTCCCCGGCCCGTGCTTTCCCGCAGCGCTCCCAGTCCCGGCGCAAGGCGGCGAGTGAAGCCCCGGCCGGCGCGCCGCCAGCACTTTTATACAGGTCCCTCCCGCCTGCTCCGGACACGCCTCCTTCCCTTCCGGAGCCCCGGGGAAGCAAGACGGGGCAGGGGCGCGGCGGGGAGACCCGGGAGGGAGGCCGGAGCGCAGCGAATGCCCCCGAAGTTGAACAGGCAAGGCGCTTCCCCTGGCGTGGCAGCCGCGGGCGCACACCAAAGGGAAGCCGTGAGGGCGCTTCCCTCCGCGAGCTTAACAACCTGCAGCCGCCGCTCGCGCCGCGTGCCTGGCGCGGCGAGTCCCAGCTCGGCCTCTCTGCTCCGCCGGGGCTCACCTGGCACCGCCTGGGGGTAGACGCGCGCTGGAGAGAGCTGGGAGGCCCCCCTTTTACACAGACGGTTCAAGAGGAGTTCGCTGGGTGCCTAGCAAAGAATTCACCCCCCTCCCCGCCCCGCCTCGCCTTAGGGAAATTTAAAAAAAAGCTTAATTGGGATCTGTAGCAGGCCATTGTCTTACCTTCTATTTGCTTTAACAATTTCTTCAGTGAATGAATGAATATTTATAATTAAAAAAAATTTGTTGACTCAGGGTTAAGTATTGCTAAGGGAGATGCTATTTTCAGGATGGTTTGCTGTTGTTTCTTTAGAAATCAAAAAATAAACATAAGAAAATAAATTAACATTAAAAGAGAAGGGATAGATTATTAAATGTGCGGGTCTCTAATAGCAAGTGTTTGAAAAGCTGTACTTTTTGAAAGCTGTTAGGGAAAGTTTTGAAGTAGGAAAAATAATGCAAAAACAGTGATAATAGCTAACACCATTATGTAATGCACTTAATTATATACCGGGTGCCATGCTAAGGACTTTTTGTAGATTATCTTGTTAAATCTTTTCTCAAACCTATTGTGTAGGTCCTGTCATTTTTATTCCCATTTTATAGGTGATGAAACAGAGGCTTAGGTCAATTTTCCCAAACCACATCTAGTAAATTGTACAGGTTAATTGGAATCCAGAGCCTTCTGGCTATATAGCCTTTAAAAAAAATACTTAGAACAAATATTTTATTGCCTCTCCAAAACCCTTCTATATTTGTTCTTATAACTGGAGACCATTAAAAAGCATTTTATTAATTTTTTAAAAGAAAATGATAACCAGACATAACACCAACAGTTTTTTGGAACAAGAATAATGTATAAATTTAGGAATTAGGTATTTTAATGAGAGGATTCCAAATTTGCATTAATTAGTTCAGTGTACTTTTGTTAAAAAATGAATATGCCAAACTTATAACCATTAGAGATCAAGAAACTAGGTAAAAGTTGAAGCTCACAGGGTGCCTGGGTGGCTCCGTTGGTTAAGATCTGACTTTGGCTCAGGTCACGATTTCGTAGTTTGTAAGTTCAAGCCCTATGTCTGGCTCTGTGCTGACAGCCTGGAGCCTGCTTCAGATTCTGTCTCCCTTGCTCTCTGCCCTCCCCACTCACATTCTGTCTCTCTCTCTCTCAAAAATAAATAAACATTAAACAAAATTTTTAAAAAAGTTGAGGCTCACTGTGTTGGTTTTCTATGGATGCTGTAACAACCACAAGTTTAATGGCTTGAAGCAACACAAATTTATTATCTTACACATTTAAGGTCAGAAGTCCAAGATGGATTCCACTGGGCTAAGTGTTGGCAATGCTGCATTCCTTACAGAAGCTCTAGGGGAGAATCCCTTGTCTTGCCTTTTTTGGCTTCTAGAAGCTGTCCACATCCTTTGGCTCATAGCCTCCTTCATCTTCATCGGTAAAGGTGAGTTGAGTTTTCACATCAAACCACTCTGACTTTCCCTTTGGACTCTCCTACTTCCAAAGACCTTGTGCTTACATTATGTCCACCAGAATACTCTAGGAAAATCTTCCTATTTTAAAGTTAGCTGATTAACAACATTAATACTCTTTGCAATGTTAATTCCCCTTTGCCATGTAATATAACATATGCACACGTTCCAGGAATTAGGATTTGACATCTTTGGGGGGGTCATTATTCTGACTACTGCATTCACTTAATGGCAAAGGACTCTGGGGACTTGGAAATGTGAACTTCGTATGTCATTATGCAGCCTTCAGCAAGTGCTTTGCTCCAGGAGGCTAGAGCTCCCACGGAGAAGACTACTTACCCCTCCATAATTATGAAAATAAATGTTTGAAAAAAAGGACACAAGAAAAGTTCACAGTATTAAATGACCATTTTTACTTTCAATCAGAATAGTGCTGCAAATCATTTTAAGCAGAAGTGGAAAGAAGCCTGAAAACAGAAGCAAGTATGACAGTACTAGACAATCATTTAATTGTTGACTCCTCCCTGGTAATCCCAATCTTAACACAACCAGCCCTTCGGGGTAATTTTGCTATGCCAAAAAATCTTCCAAACACTTGCATATATATTATGTCTAAAGGATCTACACTCCTGAAATGTATTATTATACTCTAATGGAAAGGAGTATGAGCAAGGTTGTTTCAGATTGTGCTGCAGGCTATATGACCTTGTCTCAAATCATATAACAGTGTAACATGCATAACTGTAAAGGTTCCCAGGATGGTACACAGATTAGTATTTTTATTTTATCAGAGGAGTATGAATCAAAATGTATACATTTTAAATGTGTATATATATAATACACATATATATCACATCAGATGACCCTAAGTAGTTTCTTAGTAAAAAAATGTGAAGGGTCAATTTAAAGACAGTTTAATGTATAATATTAAATAAATAATAACTAGTACTAAAGGAGGGTGTTTGTGACAAAAATTATGAAGTTGGTAGAATTACAAAAGCTCAGTAAACATCAATCTAACCATATTAATTTTATGAAATCAATAGGAAGGAAAGGCTAATAAATTAGACCAGGTTTAAGGAACCCAGGGGGTAAAACTCTCAGAAATTCAGGTCAATTTTTTTTTTTTATTATTCAACTAAGTCATTCATCTCAGTACTCAATACATTCATCTCCTATAGTGTACACTCTCACCCGCTCTCTCCCTCCCTCCTTCCCTTCTTTTCCCTCTCCATTCTGTCTCCTCCTCCCACCTGCACAGCCCAATCAATGGCCCTAGCTACATTAATATCGTCACTGACTTTCTTATCCATAACTGTATTTTTTGTTTCCTTCATATTGCTGCATCACAGTTTTGCTGTAGAATCATGTTATTTGAAATCAGGTCAAGAGAATAAAAAAGCATATCTCAAAGAGATTAGGAAGAGCTCATATAAAATTTGAAGATTCTCCATCAAGCTCATGAGGTAGTCCAAAGTGGGCCAGAAAGATGGAGGTCTTCCTTTAAGGTAGGCCTTTGGAGGAGACACAGGCCAGTATCCAGTCCCTTAGCAGAAGAAAACTAGGAGCTACTTAAAAGTGAACAAGAGGCAGGGCTATGCTTCAAGTGGAAAAGGAGACATGGGGAATATTTTCTTGTGGAAATAGTAGCTTCCCATTACAGGGTTCAGGGAGTTCAACTTCGGTACGTTGGGAAGAAAGTCTCTCCATGATGATCTCATCTATGCTTGCATTCTTTCACTGCTACTTTGTCCATCATGCTGTTTCTGATTAATTGTTGGAAACAGTTTTTGGTTTTGAGCTTAACACTTGTTGTTAAGAAACAACTTTCATTTAGCAAGTAAGTCTTGTAAATCTTGTCTCATGCGTGTAAAACATCTCTTGTTCATTCACCATTTTGTGACTGCCCTGTGTTAGACACACATGTTATTTTCAGTACCTTTCTTTACAAAAATGGCACCCCAAACTAAAATCTCTTTGTTTGACCAGGCTGGACCAGAGGGTTTCCATCCATTCCCATCTTTGGGGGAGGTGGAAATGGAGAAGGATTAGAATTGTTCTTTGATCATGCAACTTCCTCTGCTGAAAACTCTTTGGTGATTTTCCATTGCTCTTGGGATAAAGCAGTACATACCTTAGCAAAGACTTCATGGTTTCCAGGGTTTGGCCCCTTGCTACCTCTCCAAAGTCCATTCATTTTGTGCTCCCCTGCTCCAGAGGCAAGGGCCTTCTCTCTGTTCCTCATAGTTCCTTACCCTTTCAGAGCCTCTGCATATCTCCTTCCTTTAGACTCCACTTGCATCGCTTTGCTCAACCCTTTCCTCTTTGCCTAAATAACTTTTCATTCTCATTAGATCTCAATTCAATACCCTCTATATTCTCTTCCTTAGGCAGGCTTTCCTTAACTTCTGATTTAGTTAGCTCTGCTTTTATTATAAACTCAAGTGTGAATTCCTTCTCTTCTGTAGCACTTACAAAGTAGCTGCAGTTTAACATTTGTCTGTATGATTATTTGATTAAAGTCACCGACTATGACTGTCCTCACTCATTTTTTTATCTTCAGTGTCAAGTATAGTGAGCAGAACATAGTGAATCTCTGTTCTAATTAAGTTGCTGATGCCAGGCTTGAGGCAGGGACTGTGCCAGGCTCTTAGCTTATACTATGTCACTAACTTCTCACAACAATCATGTAAGGGAGATAATTTTTCGATTTGATAAATAAGGAAACTGAGGACAACAAGATAAAGTAGTTTCTTAAAAGGTCCCTCAATCAGTAAGTAGAAAAAACATTGATCTAATCCAGGCATGTGGACTATGGTAAGCATGTTTTATCTGCCCAGCACACCTTGCTATTCCTCTTCTGCTACCAGCACCCTACTTTCTTTTGTAGAATTCACATGGATTCCATGTCTTTCAGGATGGATTGTAATTCACAAGGCTCTGTTTCCCTCATCTGCAACCCCACTGTAGGGGTGAGTTTATGACACAGGCCTGTCCAATCCCCAGATTGGTGAGGTTGGGATACATCGCCTCAGGTGGACCAATCAGAATCCACTGTGAGACTTAGCTGCTAAAGTTAATTGAAAAGATCAACTCTTTCCTGTGGAGTTGCCAAGCTACAAAAATGTAAATCCTCCTTTATCCTTCTAGGTGTATGATTTTACCAGCCCTAAAAATGATGAAAAGCATCAGTTAATGGAGTATTCTTTGAGTAACCCTATTTTTTAGTATTCAGGGAATATCATCAAACCCATTTGTTTAGTTCATTGTTTTTCTTGGTTATAGAACAAAGATTAGCAAATATTGCCAAAGATACTAAATACTTAAATTATTGGTAGTTGGATTTTTTCCCTTTACATTGTGCCTAAAAATGAATCATAGGTCCAATTTAAAAATTAACAGTAAATAATTACATTCCTGAAAAGAGTTGAGCCTGGGTAATATCAAATCAGAGGGATGTTAAAAAAAATGTTTAAACTCTTGGGGCACCTGGGTGGCTCAGTAGGTAAAATGTCCCACTTCAGCTCAGGTCATGATCTTGCAGTTCCCACCCGGCATCAGGCTCTGTGCTGATGGCTCAGAGCCTGGAGCCTGCTTTGTATTCTGTGTCTCCCTCTCTCTCTGCCACTCCCTCATTCATTCTCTTCTCTCTCTCTCTCTCACACACAAAATGAATGAAACATAAAAAAAATTGTTTAAACTCTTGTGAAATTCTAGAAATGTTTATAATATTAACTCAGAATGTTCTGTTTAATGTTGTCAATAAAAATTGATCATATATCAAATGGAGTTTGAAATTGACAAAATAAAAGAATTAGTGTTTCATGGAGATAATTATAATAAAGATAGATCATTATTCTCTACATTTATCAAGTAATCAAGAAGCTATTAACCATATGATTCAAAGAAAAATTGAGATTATCAAGAAATATTTTTAAGTTTATTTATTTATTTTGAAAGAGAGAGAACATGAGCAGGGGAGGGACAGAGAGGAAGAGAGAGAATCCCAAGCAGGCTCCATGTTGTCAGCACAGACCCTGGCACGGGGCTTGAACCCACAAACCATGAGATCATGACCCGAGCTGAAATCAAGAGTCTGACGCTTAACTGACTGAGCCATCCAGGTGCCCCAAGAAATTCTAAAGTTATAAACTTATTCAAACATTCTGTTACGAATATGAGAGAAAAGAAATCCAATGGATCCTAGAGAAGGAATTTCCTGGCATATTTAAAATTGTTAAATTTTATGGAGATAACTCATATCATTTATTCATGTGTACTATTCATTAATCAATTTAACAAATATTTTTGAATACCTCCAAATGACTAATAATTTTCTTTAAAACATATTATCTATTTCTGTTATCTACTGCCCTACTTCAGAGTCTCAAGAATTTCACTTAAATTATTTCAACAGATACACCAATGGTCTTCCTTGTTTTTGTTTTTTCCAGTCCATTTCAAATTCAGCGCCAACATTTCAGTAGCATCTGTAATAATCTGGTCATATCACCTCACTGTCTATAAATGTATGTTGATTCTCAGTATCTAGAGAATGAAATCCAAAGTTCCTCACAGTTTGGCCACAATATTTATAGCTCCCTACGCTCATCTATTGTATGAGCCACTTCTGTCCATCTAGCCATGTTGGACTTAACATTTTCTCTGACACCTTTGTTCCTGTGTTCACATTATTCCTTGATCATGGAGTAGCTTTTTTCCTATTTTCTGCCTGAAATCTCCTTTTCATCATTCAAATCCTGGTGCAAATAACACTTCCTCTTTGAAGCAGAGTGTCATTCATTCTTTATAACCTTAATTACATTTACAATTAATGGGAAAATTAATTTGTAATACATGAGTCCTCACTCAGTGAAAGGGAAAAGGATATTGGTCACAATGTGATGAGTAAAAGAGTAAAGTAAGCTGTGGGAATTTGATGGAACATTCTTGGGAAAGAATATGAAAAAAGGGCTGATAAAAGTTAACAATGTTTTCATGTCATTATATTGGGTACTAAAAGTTTAACAAATATTTTTTTGACTCAAATTTATTTTTTAATAAAAGAGGAAAACTTATTTCAATTAACTTATATCAACATTTTGCTTGTCATTTTCTAATTCTGAGAGATTACAGAAGCTGTTATTTCATGAACACATTGTTTTTAATTTTTTTTAATGTTTATTTATTTTTGACAGAGAGACAAAGTGCGAGCAAGGGAGGGGCAAAGAGAGAAGGAGACACAGAATCTGAAACAGGCTCCAGGCTCTGAGCTGTCAACACAGAGCCCAACGCAAGGCTCAAACCCATGAGCCACGAGATCATGACCTCAGCCGAAGTCGGATACTCAACTGACTGAGCCACCCAGGCGCCCCGTGGACACATAGTTTTTAAAACTATAAGGCAATTTTGATAAATGTAGTTTACACAGTTAATCTACAGATGAAGAAACTGAGGCCACAAAGGGCTAATTTGAAGGAGGGGGTAGACTCCATATCTCCAGAACTGACTTATGAAACACTTTATGGCTGGTCCAAAAGCACTACTTCTAAGGAATCAAGATCAAAGAGTAAATATTCCACTTTTGTTTATAGTAAAGAGTGATTTATTATCAGGGCACCTGGGTGGCTCAGTCAGTTAAGCATCCAACCCTTGATTTCCACTCAGGTCATGATCTCATGGCTTGTGAGTTCAAGTGTCTGTGCTAACAATGCGGAGCCTACTTGGGATTCTTTCTCTTTCTCTCTTTCTGCCCCTCCCCTGCTCGTGCTCTCTCTCTCTTGAAATAAATAAATAATCTTTAAAAATATGAAAAAAAGTGATTTTTTGAAGAGTGATTTATTATTAATAAGCAAATGATTTAAAGATTATTCAGAGAAGGATTTCTAGAGAAGAAGAAAAGTTGAAATTGATTTTTTAAATGATATGTGTGTTATACGTATTCTATGTATATAGGGGTCTACTGAATATATATATATATATTTTTTTTAATTTTTTTTTTTAACGTTTATTTATTTTTGAGACAGAGAGAGACAGAGCATGAACGGGGGAGGGTCACAGAGAGAGGGAGACACAGGATCCGAAACAGGCTCCAGGCTCTGCGCGGTCAGCACAGAGCCCGACACGGGGCTCGAACTCACGGACAGCGAGATCATGACCTGAGCCGAAGTCGGCCGCCCAACCGACTGAGCCACCCAGGCGCCCCTGAATATATATATATTTTAGATGCTTAAATACCATGAGATATTACCTACCAACTTGAAATATTTTGCCAGAGATCCCTCTTCTCCATGACATTTAAAAAATATATCATCTAATTGTACATTTTTGCATACTTTTCCTGGTTATGACTTTCATATGTGTCTCATAACTGTTATGTGTATAAGAAAAATTAATTTACATTGTGTTTTTGGCAGTGACGCTATCATTTTCAGTTATCTGATTTTAAAAGAGATTCATGGCTCCAGTTGTGGCAATATTTTTTTTTATATTGTTCTTTTGAAATGTGTGTTCTTTCACAAATCACTTAAATGAGAAGTTTTGAACATGGCTTATTTCCTAATTGACAAGTGTTTTCTGTACAACTCTTGAATGGCACAGTTAATAGAGTGTAGAGAAATAGATAAATATACTACTTTGCAAAGCTCTATGGCAAGATGTAATTCAATTCCCCTGGCTATTTCTTTCTATAAAAACTAGAAACAGGGAATATTGGAGAAACTCGCATATTTGGAATTTTTTTTCTTTCTTTCTTTTTTGAAGGAGTGGTAGGTGATAAAGGATGAGTTTGACATTAAGATGGCTAGGCAACAGAAAACTTTACTATTGTGGGTTCCACAGTCTGAAATAAGCATTGTAGATACTTTTTTTCCTTTTTTTTTTTTTTTAGTGGATGTGCAACTTAATTAGACAAGTAGCAGATTTTTCATGTCTCTCTCAGCGTCATCAGACCATTTATCAAAGACCATTTATCAAGTTTGGATAAAAGACATTTGTTCACAATGTACCTCATTGTCCGTGTTTTCCCTCAATTAGAAACTGTTTGCAATGACCCTATCTGTAGAGGTTATGGGGATCTTGACCAGTTTTCAACCTATGCTTCAGAGGCCTCGAGGAAAGAGAGGGCTTTCAAAATTTAGAGATTCAACCTTAAAATGGCTACTAAGCCCTAGACATTGTCATCATTAGCCACATACACCAGCCACCCTCACTCACCTTCCTTTGCTTTATTCTGTTTCTATTCAAAGCTGCCATTCCATGTTATGGAGGCTCTCATGGCAAATCCCAGATAGCATCTTTCTTATTCTGAAAACTAAACTCTAGGTGAGACAGTGTGAGACAGTAGATAAAAGTAAGATGATTGTTGTCATAACAATTGATTTTTAAATATGTACTTTATTTTTCATTTATAAAGAAGGCATGCTTAAATTGGACTGATTATTTCTATGATACCTTTCCTTTGCCTTAAAATATGTAGGATGATATTGTGTGTGTTGTATCATTGAAAGTGCATCCCCCAGGTGCTGTAAGTATTCTATTTAAGAATTTCAGTCCAGGGCTGGCCGGCTAGCTTTCTAACTAGAAGTTACATGCTCTAGAAGATATCAATGCCAGTACTTCTATTATCTATATCTATACGATCCACATTTACCTTATTCATAGATGTTGGAAATATGTTAGAAATAAGAATGTCGGATATCACTCATTAATAGCATACTATATGGCAAAATAGGCAGGAAAATGTTTGCTTATTGACTTACACCATTAATGTAAGAAAGGCTCACTGGTAAAATTAAAGCTCTTCAGGATACGTGGTTTGGATAAAATTGCTTTAGAGGCATGGACAGGAATAGGGTATAAGAATTCAAGGAAGTCTGAAGCGTTTGGCAGTAGAAATGAGGCGTGAGACTTGAGCCGTAAACAGACTGATTCCAGTTACCGGTGTGGGAGGATTTCTAATGACGTGTTTGTCTTGAGTAAATATTTCATGCAAGATGTTAATGAGAGCACTTAACTGTACAAAAAGCTAGGACTTTATCAAACTTTAAAGAATATTTTATATGACCTGAGTTGTGTCTATTTGTCAATATAGTGGTCTATATGTGTTACAAAATTTGGTTTGTAATTCGCTTTCAGTATGATCTGGTGGCCACATAATATACCACAAAGAACCTAAAAGCTGTGCATATTAAATTGGCTTGAGGTCAGTTCATGATTATCTATGGAGCACTTACCAAATGCTAAGTACTCTGCATATATTATTTAATCTTCATAGTAATCTATACAACACTCCTCGCAATACTCCTAACACAATTGTTACTTTTTGGTTGGTAAACCATCTATGCATAGGGTGTTGCTAATCATTGCCATTATTTGGAGAAAGAGAATCAAGATGATCAAATCCAGCTAAAGATGGGTACAATTACCCTGTTTTACAGATTAGGAAATTAAGCCACAGGGAGTTAAGTGACTACTCAAGGTCACAGAGCTCGAAAGTGACCAATTTTGGATTTAATTTGTGCCTGAGTAACTCTAAAAACCCATCCTTCTAATTATGATGATTTACTGCATCTGTTAATGATTCTTTGCTGTTAAAAAGAATTTAGGGACTAAGAAGTAAGTTAATTTCTGATACTACAGTATTTACACTGTAGAGTTTTCTTGTGTGGTCAAAAGGTGGAAAATAACTTGTCAAATCCTAGGGCATGCTGGGTAGCTGTCAGGACTATAGGATAATTAGATACCTTTCAAAGGGGTACGCCCAGCATGGAAAATGTCCTTAAGGACTCTGGTTCAAATGACTGATTTCATGACAATGAAGGACTCTGAAAGCGGAACAAGGTTCTTTTATGTAGACCAAAGGAAATAGTTAGGTTAGCATTGAGTCTTTTCAGGGCAAACATTGGAAGCCGAAGATTATCTGCGCTGATTTTTACCCTAATCCCCGTTACTGGGTTTCTGGTTACCTGACCTTAGTATAGGTTGTACAATATCATCTCTGTAACCTTTGTGTTTGTCAGTTTATCTTGATCAACTATCAGTGCAAAGTGAGAAGCTGTCTTTCATCTGGTTTCCAAGGGTGCTAACTAGAAAAGGAGAAACTAAAAAGTTTACATTGAGCAGAAATAAAGTAGCCAAGGTATTAAAGCACCTAACATTGAATCGAAAGAAGGTATTTGAAGAAGGAAGACTTCCTAGGGAGAAGGTTCACTAAAGGATATTGGCACCATAGGACATTGCGAACAAAGAGGGTTGGCTAAAATCTTGATTTGCAATGGTACAAAGTTTTCCTATCTGAACTACAATAAAGAGTTTTTGTCAATTCATCCTTATGCTGAAGCAGTTCTCCTAAATCTAATGCATCAAAGATCTGGCATCATTAAGGAAGATAATCCTAAGAACTGTTAGCAATATAAGCAGAGCTGGCAAAAAAAAAAAGTGTAATGCTACATAAGCTTTCCTCTCTGGAAAGAAAATAGCACAGGTTTGACTTTTGGAGACCAGCTAAATCAGATGGATGAGCAGAGAGAGGCTTTGTAGCCAAGGAGGTAGGGGAAAGTGAACAAGAGAGCTGTAAAACACAAAATGATTTATTTACAGCTGTTTATTAGATGAAAGGAAGAGGCACATATCACTTATCTAACATGTTTCATTTTTTAGTGGAAAGAATATTAACTTTTCAGTAAACAGACCTGGGTTTAAAGCTGGCTCTACCATTTTCCACCTGGGAAGTTTAGAGCACATTCTTTAACCTCTCTGGGCCTCACTTTCTCCAGAGGTTAAATGGAGCTTCCAGTATCTGTCTGTGTTGGAGTCTGTATTTGTCACTAGCTGTCTGTTTTTGACTCCGGGCAAATCACCCTACTGAGTGTCAGAAGCCCCTCTTTAAAAAGGGAATAATAATGCTCCCTGGTCCCACTAGAGAACTTTTTCCCATACATGTGGACCAAACATACAGGACTGATGCCCTTGGTGGCTTTTGTTCTGTCAAACCAGAATAATAATGACTACCTAGTAGTGGCATTTTAAAGATTATGCAGTAATTTCTTTCAGATTTCTAGTTTATGATAGCCAGGCTATAAATGGTGCATAGTAGGTATGCAGTAAATATTAGAACTACATTATTAAATTTATACAAGGTCTATAGGTATACAAGGTCTATAGGCATTGGCTTACTCAAAACTTGCTTTCACAGAAAAAAATGAATGCCATAGTAGATGACATATGAGATAAAAATTTCTCATATTTAAATTGTGTTCTCCATTTTTTTCCAAAGCATAATCATATCCTCCTAGAGAAGGACACACATATATCATACCCCTTATTTTCCAGAAAGGAAGGCTGAGATCCAGAGAAATTTAGCAATACTTACCAGAGATGATGTGACTTTACGTAGGAAGTTAGGCTTGGATTCTGAATTCCTGAATTCTATCCCAGTGATCTCCTCACTACAGAAGAGTCTCTCTGTTCTGTGGGTATGGCACACCTTTCTAGAAATCCTCTGTTATGGTAAACAGCAAGAGCAAGACAAAAATAATTAAAATAGGCTTTCCTCTTATGAGCTCATGATGTGTTGATATCCTTGGCTTATTGGTTCAGTTTTTTAAATGTAAAAAAAAAAGATACTGAATTCTCTGTAACATTTAGAGAAGAACAGAGAGAACACACTTTTGCTAAATTGAGTGGACTCGTGCCACTATCAATTTTGAGCCTTGACCTGATTTCAGACCCTTGAAACTTGAAAATTAGCAAAATGTTTTGCCATTTTTCAGAAACAAAGATTGAAGCTTTTTAAGATTACAAATCAACTTCATCAACTTTAAATAGCTAAGGAAAACATATTTTGACCAACAAAGAAAACTGGAATATCAACAAAATTATTTAATTTTCTTTGAAACATGTCTGCTTACAGTACATGACTACTTACCACACATCGTTTAAAAGCATTGGGTTTATAAGAATCAAGCCCAAACTGAGTTAAATTCCTTAATGTAATTTATTTTGCCCTGGAAAATAATGTTCGATAGGTTTTTTTTGCACTATTAGAATACTTCTAGAAAGTATCAGAAATATAAAGCATTGTGTAAATGTAATTTACTATCTATTTTAGTTCAGTCCAACCTACAATAATTTAATTCAACCTATAATACCCATAAAGAGTCTACCCTTTAGGGCATACTGTTGGCCCTAAGATAACTAAGGTCTTTGAGGAATTCAGTGTCTGTCTGAGCTTTATGATAATAAAAGCATATAGTTAAATTTATTGATCTCTTGCATGTATCAGCCACACCACTAAGTTTTGCTCATGTTTTCTTATTTAGTACCCCAACAACATCCTTTGGAGATATATTAACCCATTTTATAGATAAGGGAAAAATGGCTTAGATTAAGGAATATATCCAGGGACACACAGCTCATAAATGGCTTAATTTATTCACCTAATTAATATATTAACATAGATATGCAGACACAAACCAACATGCTTACACAAGTAGACACAAATACTTGCAACTTTAAAAAAACTATGAATATACTTTTTCTTCTTTAATTGAAGCCGAGGTGTTCTTTCTGTTAGTATTATTTCTCCTGCCAGCTTATGTTTAAATAATGACTATGTGATAGTGTCATCATTATCATGCAGAAAGGGCAATGTGTTTATAATAACAGAGGAGCACAAAAGCCTTTCATGGCTATTAACTCCAGTCTCAAATACTCTGGCCCTACCACTGCACTTTGTTCATTTTTTTAAAGACAAATTATAACCAAAATGATATTTAAATTTTCAGTTGACTTCATAATAAAACTTCTCCTCTTAAACCACATTTGTGTTTTTCCTACAGAATTATGGTAATAGCATTCTTTGAATATACTCAGAACTGTCTTTTATAAAAGTATCCCAATAAATTTCATATAAAAATATATATACATATAAAAGGATCCCAAACACACAAGGCTGGAGAACCTCAGACATGTGTGCATGAGGGGCACACGTATAGGAAGGAAATTCAGAGAAACATGAAGTTTTAAAAAAAGAATAGACTCCTCCCCCCCATTTTATTTAAAATTTGCATATAGAAAACTCTTGGTAGAATATTTAGAAAAGTAGAGATTTCTAAATCCATTCATGCATTTAAATAGTAGATTGAGTGTCTGTGTTAGTTTATCAGGCTGCCATAACAAACTACCACTGACTAGGTGGCTTCAACAACAGAAATCTATTTGCTCACAGTTCTGAAGGCTGGAAGGGCTGGCTTCTTCTATGGCGTCTCCTTGGCTTGCAGATGGCTGCCCTCTTGCTGTGTCCTCCCAAGGGTGTCCCTCTGTGCACACAGGCCCTGGGTATCTCTTTGCATGTCCAAATTTCTTATTATAAGGGCAGCAGTCAGATTGGGTTAGGGTCCATGCTATTGGCCTCATTTTAGCTTAATTACGTCTTTAAAGGTTCTCTCTATAAACACAATCACATTCAAGCTACTGGAAATTAGGGCTTCAACATATGAATTTTGAGGGAAAACAATTCAGCCCCTAACAGCGACCTTTAGCTGTAAAGAACTGAGAGTTCTTCCAGATCTAGAATTCCGTGTCTCTTCTACAAAATTTTCACTGCATATAAATTGACCACAATCTAATTTTACTGTATAAATGCTTTTCTTTTTTAAAAATGACATTCCCGGTTTTCTGTGCTATGCAGAGAAGATCCCTATTACATTGTCTGGGTTTCCTTCATAACTTAAAGGGAAATTTTCACAATGTCTGGAGCCCTAAATGTCCTGCAAATGAAGGAGGAGGATGTGCTCAATTTCCTTGCAGCAGGAACCCACTGATGTGGCACCAGCCTTGACTTCCAAACAGCGCAGTACATTATGGGAAGGAAAAAAAAAAAAAAAAAGCCGTGGAATTACCTCATAAATCTGCAGAGAACCTGAGAGATGCTTCTGCTGGTAGTTCGTGCCATTGTTGCCATTGAAAACCTGACCAATGTCAGTGTCATAGCCCCCAGGAATACTGGCCAGCGAGCCTGAAGTTTGTTGCTGCCACTGGAGCCATTCCTGTGGCTGGCCCCGTAGCTCCTGGAACCTTCCCTAACCAGATCCAGGCAGGTTCTGGGAGCCGCGACTTCCTGTGGTTACTGATCCCAGGTCTAAGCACCATCTGCTCACGGTGGCCTCCTAGGTTAACCCGCCCGCCACGGCGCCTCGCCGTAGAACAGACTCTCTTCTGCACCAGGTGCACGTTGCCGTGTCTCTCTGAGGGTCTGATAGGGTGGCTACCGCTGTGGGAAGTCCTACGCATGCGCGCCACAGTCTTGCGTGGGTGCCCGTGTGAGGTCACGTTTGATCTCTGTGTCTGCAGAGATCCTGAAGGGATTGGAAAGGAAGAGCAGGCCGCTGCTGAAATGACCATGACCAAGGAAGAATTTCAGGGTGAGTGGACTGCTCCGGCTCCCAAATTTACTGTAACTCAACCTGAGGTCACAGAAGAGAGTGAAGGCCTGCAGTTGTCCTCTGGCCTCTTCCGTGGTTCCCTGCTGGAGTGCAGCGCCCAGCCTGCCCCTCAAGACTGCAGCGACACTGCTCCAGCTACTGAATGGGTAGGAACAACCACTGCGTGGTCTTAAGCTCTTCTTCTACACACTCTTGTTTTTAAATTTACTTTGAGAGAGAGAGAGCGAGAGCGCACAGGGCGGGGTGGGAGAGGGAGGGGCAGAGGGAGAGAGAGAGAGAAAGAGAGAACGAGAGGGAATCCCAAGCAGGCCCCACGTTGTCAGCACGGAGCCCCATACGGGGCTTGAACTCGCCAACGGACCCGAATGGTGAGATCATAACCTGAGTGAAAAACCAAAAAGTTGGACGCTCGACTGAGCCACCCAGGCGTCCCTCTTTTTCCACGCACTCTTAAACGGAAAATGGAAATGAGATTGCTGGAAAAGAAACAGTTTCAAAAAAAAAAAAAAAAAAAGATATTCCTGAATTAGCTTTAGTAGGATATTTTATATATCTGTGTGTGCATATATAAATACACACGTATGCACACACTAGCAGGCAAAGAGACTGCTGTGGTTATAGCTACCTTGTATTCACTCACACATTTACAACCAAAAGTATGCATCCATTTATTAATTAGACATAACCAAACGAGTAGCAAGAATCACATATTCTTACCATGCTAGAAGCATTCTTTTTAAAAATGCATTTGGCTAAGTTTCTCTTTTAGATTAACACAATTTCATGCTATATTAAGCCTGATTTTGGGGTATGTTTATATAGACTAAAATAAATTATCTGCGGCTGTACCGAGTTAAACGTCATCCCGAGTACATTCAGCAAGGGCTTTGCTGTTTTCAATTGAATTTTCCAAAAGTGGCAGCAACAACATTTCCAATACCACAGGCTCTTGCAACCTTCAGTCAAGAGGTGGAGCCTGTGTCTCTGCCTTCCCCCCATCTACACCTTTAAAACTTGGTGGGCATCTGTGACTGCCTCAATAAATGGAACGCAGCAGAAGGGATAATATGGGACATCTGAAAACAGGTCATAAAAGACGATGTAACAGTTATTTTTGTTTATTTGACTATTTTTAGGCAAGTTCTTCAAATATGTTTGCTTTTTTTAATGCTGCCTATAGTTCAAACTTTTACTTAGTTTCTTTTTCATGATTCATATAATATTGGTGTTCTCATCTAATACATTTGTTTGCCATTCTATATAAAATAGCCATCTGTTTTTATTGTGGAAGTAATATATTATGAATCTTGGATTATTCTGTCTACTGTCTTCAAGTATGACATAAACCAGTGAAATGTTCATTAATAAGTTGACTGTCATGAGCTGTACCCATTTTGCTTTTCTAGGCCAGTTTTCTCATTAAAAAATGGGAGGTTATATCAAATCAGTATATGATCATTAAATTACTTAAGACATTTGTTATAATGTTCTGAGTCCCTCCTTATAGAGATTCAGTAGGTCTGGAGAAGTGCTCAGAAGACTTTTTTAAAATTAAAAGAATTTTTTTTAACAGGACCTTGATATGACTCTATGGTTAAGAAAGTTTTTGGAGTAATTTGTAGTTGTGCAATTCTTTAGGAAGATTTCAAACTCAGTAGAATTACGTTTAATTCTTAATCACCATTGATAATAGGAGCAAGATGCTAATAATTCAAGGGGGTGTAAGTAAATCCCAGATTTTGTACTTTTGGATTTCAAGTGAGTTTTGCATAATTTTGCTTATTGTTATATAGTCCTAATTATTCTTTATTGTTGAGATATAAAATTTAATATTAATTTTAAGATCCTTATCAACCATATACAGCTCCAGGAAAAAAAGTTTTTAAAAGATACACTTTTCAAATGATTCAGTCATTCCACTCTTCAGAGAAATGAAGGCATATGTCCATACAAAGACATGGCCACAAATGTTCACAGCTTCTTTTGTAGTAACCAAATAATGAAACAACCCAAATTTCCAATAAGTAAATGGATAAACAAACCATTTTATATACATATGATGAAATATTACTCAACAATCAATAAAACCAACAATTGATACACATAAAATCATGGATGAATCTCTATAAAAATAATTATATGGAGTGAAAGAAGTCAGACAAGTAAATACAGTCAAAGTACACACTGTATGATTCCATTATTCAAAATTCTAGCAAGTGAAAAATAATCTATAGTGACAAAAAACCAGATCAATTTTTGCCTGGGGATACCAGTGGAGGGTGGGTAAGAGGGACACAAAAGTACATGGGAAACTTTTGGTGTGATGAATATGTTTATTACCTTGGTTAGTCTGATGGATCCATCAGTATACACATATATTAATACCTATCAAATTGTACACATTAAATATGTCCCTTTTGTATGCTAAATATACCTGAAAATAGTTTCTAAAATAATATAAAAAATCTTTAAAAATCAACAAAAGGTATGTGAGAGCTATGCAAAGAAAATTTTAAGACTTAAATGTACAGCATCTATGGGACATTTTATTAAATTCTTGGAAGAATTTTTGTGCTTCTACTGAATGGCATGATGAATATTTCAGTTTCCAGTTTTGATAATTATGTAGTTTGGGGATATTTTTTATAATGAGTTTGCATTTGAAACTGGATACTTGAACAATTAATATACATCTATGCCCATAATTAATAATAATGCCTAATTTAAAAATTCAGGTGTAACTAATGTTAATTTATTGCTGCAGCAATGTTCAGTCTGCTGTCTTGCTAAAAATTGTGGTTTTCTAACCTGATTTACTACTATTCAATTACTCAACATAAATGTTTGAACCACATTATGATACAGGTTGTGGGTAGGGAGATGATATATACGAATTGGACAAACTTTGAAATCAGATAAAGGAGTGAAGACTCAGGCAACTCTAAGAGAAATGATAAATACATTTAAAGAATTACAAAAATAATTATTAAAAAAGTGAAGATTTACCAAAAAATAAAAATAAAAAATAAAACCACAATCCACCCCACATGAATTTCTGGGCGGGGCAACTCATCACTCTCAATGGATATGTAATGCATTCCTATAGATCACTTGTGTCTGAGAAGACCAGGGATGTCTAATGGGAAAAAGACTATTTGAGATGACATTTTAAGGCAGGATAGAATCTGAACGTTAGGTTTGGGTTTGGAGAAGAGAATTTTCCAAATGAAGGGAACTATGTGTGCAAAAACAGATGGCTAAAAGTGCCAGATGCCTGTAGAAAATTTTGACTGGTACATTACTCTGTGAAGGCCAGTACTTGGAGTATAATTGGAGTGGTAAACTGATATCAGATCAGATCTCAAACACTCTGTTTGGTTAGATTTGAGTTGGTAAGCAAGAGGGAACCATCAAAGTTGTTGAGCATTTTCATGTCATGATAAGATCTATATTTTAAGCAAATGATGTGACAGTAGAGTATAGGAGAATTTGAAGGAACAAGAAAAAAAATTTTCTGCTTTAATAGTTTTTCATTTTTGAAATGGTCACCTATTTGCCAAAAGATGCTTTCTTACACATATCACATTGCCTTTATTAGGGATGCCAAGAAAGAAGAGTTGCTTTTAAGAAATGGGTTGGATTAAACAGCTAGTAACTGTACAATCCACCTGTAGACTTGGGTTTACTTGTATTCTATCATACTGATCATACCAGATAATACTCTGGATGAGAGGGATATTTGTCTCCCCTGATGGGGCAACTTTTGGCAGAATATACTGCCTTGCTAAGACAAGGTGAGTTAAGAGTCAGGACTATGAACCTGCAGACAGAAAGTATTGGGTAAGTATAATGATACATCTGGAAATTAGGTAAAACAGGGATCAGCATGCACGTTTAAACTAGGCAGGGGATTAGTAGTGGTTATAAGGGGTCATGAGGCAGGTGTGGAGTTGAGGGGAGGAGAGGAGAATTTGTAGCATGTACCAGCTTCCCTGGTGTAAATATTCCTACCACAACCAATTTCAAGCTACCAAAATGGGATCAATAGGCTCACAAAATTTTTGAAATTTAAACAGTCCATTCTCGTGAGCCATCATGGGGCCAGCTCCAGCACACTACCAGTGCCGCCACAGAGATTTGTAACGTAGGCAGGGATAATGGACCAGGGATCAGGGACTTAGGCAGACAGACTGGATGAGAAGTTGTCTGAATCCAGGCAAAGCATCTGAGTGATATGCACCAATATCACTAGCAAGAAAAAGCTGGCTATATTATTGAAAATTTTATGAGCCATGACCTCCCTTTGTTCTTTTCTTTCACCTCTCTGGGTGGGGGGGGGGGGGTAGGTCAGAGATAGGTGCAGGCAAATTGGAGTATCTTCTTGAGTTGTGAGCAAGGAATCTAAGAATATGGCAGTCACTGTCTTCTTTCTCCTGGATAGACATGATAGGTTTCTGGGTCATTGGTAAGGCTTTGCCTCCTCCTTTTGATTAGAGGCTTCATTCTCTAAGTATGGAAAAGGTAAAAGTAGTCACTGAGGGAAAGCATTTCTCCATCTGCTAGTGAGTTGCTTGCTTCTAACCAGCTTTAAAAATGAGATAAATGAGACAATTTCTACAAGTCTTTCAGCTGCTCTCTTCCTCCCTCCCTGCCTCCCTCCGTCCCACCCACTAAGTTCTGTCTTGCTTAAAGCAAGCTATCATTCCCAGTAACACCATTCATAAATATGGCATTATAAAAATATTATTTTTTAAATTTTATTAAGCTTTATTTATTTTTGAGAGAGAGAGAGAGAGAGAGCGAGCATGAGTGGGGGAGGAGCAAAGAGAGGGAGACACAGAATCTGAAGCAGCCTCCAGGCTCTGATCTGTCAGCACAGACAGCCCGACACGGGGCTCAAACTCACAAACCGTGAGATATGACCTGAGCCTAAGTCGGACGCTCAACTGACTGAGCCACCCAGGCGCCCCTATAAAAATATTCTTTAGCTCACATTCTAGGATGAGTTTCAGTGTTTAAATATGTGAAATGAGGGACGCCTGGGTGGGTCAGTCAGTTAAGCATCCAACTCTTGATTTCTGCTCAGGTTATGAACTCATCTTTGGTGAGATCCAGCCCCACATTGGGCTCTGGGCTGATAGCATGGAGCCTGCTTGGGATTCTCTCTCTCCCTTTTTCTCTGCCCCTTCCCAGCTTGTGCACATACACACATTCTCTTTCTCTCTCTCAAAATAAATAAATAAACTTTAAAAAAAATCTGTGAAATGATTTTATTTCCAGAAGAAATTTACAATCTAAATAATAGTAAAAAGATTTCCAAAATGACACGACTGTAGTTTTCATCACTTAATAAATCTTTTAAAAATGGCTGTTCTAACATACCAATTTTTTTTTATGCGTTAACCTTTGTGTACAGTTTTAGTAATGGTATCCCCATTGATAATTTCTGCCAATTAGAAGTTTAGAGAAGCCCAGAGAAGTCCAGAATGCCAATAAAACAATTAAATATGGTATTTAAAGGATCTAAATTTTGTTAATGAAACTAAAAATTTCATTAGGCTATTCCCTTTCCTTTCAAATGTTTTTTGTTAGTCGTACTAAATATCCTTATGCAAATAATTGTGGAAACAGTGTCTTCTAAAGATACACATCAGCTTTATACCATAAAAATTGTTGACACAATTTAAAAAAATGGTATATATAATGGGGTGCCTGGGTGGCTCAGTCAGTTGAGTGTCCAACTCTTGGTTTCGGCTCGGGTGATGATCTTGTGGTTTGTGGGTTTGAGCCCCACATTGGGACTTTGGAGAAGAGGCTCAGGCACATTATCAGAGACAGTCTAGGACTTGAACTCTCTAATCAGGTAGAGGCAGGCTTGGTAGCATGGAAAAGTAGAAGTGGCCTAGTTAAGAGTTATGGAAGGAGAAATGAAGTGGGCAGTAGGCTTGGGTAGGGTGACTTTTAAATTAATATTTAAAATTTTTGTTTATATATCTTGTTTTCCCCTTCGCAAGAGACAGAGAACCCAACCACAAACTGCTTCCAATTCCACGACTTCCAATGATTTTACATAATTTCATATATTTAATTACATACATACAATTTTTTAATTTTTTCTTTTTTCTTGTTTATTTCTTTTGATTGGTAGGAGGGGCAGAAAGAGAGGGAGAGAGAGAATCTTAAGCAGGCGCTGCACTGACAGCACAGTGTCTTCCCAAAGTCACTAGGCTTTAAGCTTTCTCTTTCTCATAAAGCCCAGAGGCTCTCCCAGGGAGAGGTATGCACTTACAGTTGTATGCCTGGGTCAACAACATTTCTGTCCTGCTCCTTATGAATCCACAGAATGGTGAAGTGCTATAGTCCTCTTTGTGAGTTTTAGGTTTCTTTGTTTACCATACCATTATGTACTGTTTATAACTCCTTTTTTTTTCTTTCCTGAGAAGGGCTGGGGAGGTAGATTTGGTATTCCATTTCCCTTGGATTTCCTAAGAAGCCACCCCTGGAGTACAAGCCTGTATTATGTTACCCAAAGTCATTTATTGACTTCTCTACTTAGAATTGCCCTCCCTCAAACCTTTAACCATGCTCCACATACTCTCTATCCCCTTTTCAGCTCTCTTTTCCTCCCTAATATTCATCAGTGACTGGAATGCCTTACATTCTACTTCTGTATTTGTCTATAGTTTGTTTCTTTTCCACTAGAATATAAATTGCGTAATATCAGGGATTATATCTGTGTTGTTCACTGTTGTATTCCTGGCACCTGGAGCCGTACATAGTACACAGTAGGTACTAGATAGTTATTGAATTCCTGAGTAAATAAAATAATGAATGAACAAATTCTGAGGATAGGGTTCAGAGCTGGTAATAGGGTCAAAGCTGTGGCTTTCTAGTTGCCAGCTTCATAAGAAAGGAGATGAACATAATTTCCATGCAGGACTATTATTTAGTATAAATATATGCTTCATTCATTCATCCATTCACCTAAACATTTGCTGAGAACCTTTTACGTAAAGGCATTGTTCTATATGATGGAGTTGGTACAGAGTTCTAGGTTAGCAGGTTTGCTAAGGCAAGTAGGGTTTAGAAATGATGTGTATTATTATGATATACTGTATGGATGCTTACTTACATGCTGGCTGGAAGAATATATGAATGAATGCTAGAATAAGCATCCTGATAGAGGTAGATATAAAGTAGGAGCACAGAAAAACTCGAGAGTGCCTTTAGGGAGGTTGTGAAGAGATATTGCCAGTCATGGATCTACTGAGGAAAAATAATTTATTTTACATGCCAAAGGAGTTTTTAAGAGAGGTTACTCTGAGCTGAGGGAACTAAATGGTCAAAAACATAAATGGGGAAGCTTATGGCATTTGAGGGGAATTGCCAAGTTATTTGTGACCAGAGATAAGACTGGGAATGTAGGTTGGGGCAGAATTAGAAAGTATCTTAAGAATTTTTAATTTGTATCCTGTAGGCTCTGAGAAACTACCTAAGGTTATTAAGTGAGGAGTGACATATATGTTATATGTTTCAGAAACATAAACATTTTTGGTGCAAAATGTTTGGGAACGGAGGAAGAAAGAGATTTCATACAGAGATGCATGCTAGGGAGCCATGACTTTGGTCCAAGTGAAGGTGATAAGGACTAGGGTGATAGCAGTGGGAGCAGAGAGGAGGTGATAGAGTAAATAAATATTTTGGAGGTTGAATCTATAGGATTTGAAGAGAAGAATAAGGTAAAGGAAGGAACAAAGAATGAAAAAGTTTCTAATTCAGGGAACTGATATATTGTTTTATCTTTTTTTTTTTTTTTTTTTTATTTTTTTTCAACGTTTTTTTATTTTTATTTTTGGGACAGAGAGAGACAGAGCATGAACGGGGAGGGGCAGAGAGAGAGGGAGACACAGAATCGGAAACAGGCTCCAGGCTCCGAGCCATCAGCCCAGAGCCCGATGCGGGGCTCGAACTCACGGACCGCGAGATCGTGACCTGGCTGAAGTCGGACGCTTAACCGACTGCGCCCCCCAGGCGCCCCTATTGTTTTATCTTTAACTAGTACGACTAATACATGGGTAGAGGGAGCAGGCTTGGTATAAAGAAGGGGAGGGAGACACCAGTTTGCTATTAAACATGCCATGTTTGAGTTGCCAGATGCTATTAAGAAGATGACCCCTGAGCTCAGTGTAAAATGGGGCTGTAGAGGCAGGTTTGGGTGTCATTGCTGAGGCTATAGGATTTTATGGGTGCCATCTGCTAGAAGGTACAAAGCAAGAATACAAGCACTCCTAGGATGGAATTCTGAGGTACATGAATATTTAAGAGGAATTGGTAAAGATGGAGAATAAATACTCAGTTTCACCAGAACCAGAGGAGAGAGAAAGGAAGGGGAATCTGCAGAAGGAAGAATCATCAACCAAAAAATGCTGCAAAAGTCAAGAGAATGAGCAGTTAAGAGTTTTGGGTGACCTTAAAAAGAGACATTTCAGTTGGGTGATGGAAGTGACAGCTGGATTGTGAGGCCTGAAAAATGAGAAAGCAAAATCAATGCTGTACGTTTTATATAAATCCACAGCAGCATCCCATACTGCACCCTTGGCCCTGCCCCATGCAACCTTTTCCACAGAAACAGATTCTCAGTCATGCAGGGCTTGCAATGAGCTGAATTAATTTAGCACCTTGTGCTCACATGCGAACTCTATAATAGTATTCACGAGTTATACAATGTAACTGCAAGCCCTTTCCTTTTCCTTTAGCACCCTCACGGATACTTTTTATGACTGAGGAATATCACTTACTGAACAAAATGTGTTTGAGGCGGTGGGTGAGGAAGTCTTCATTTCTAAAAGAATCAAGAGTGGATGTTCTGATTATCAATAGTAGTCACCTATCCTGATGTGTCCTTAACTTAGGTTTGATTGCTTCTGAGCTCATGATAATAGCCTCTGTCACCTATATGATGAAAAAAATTGCCGAGATCATTTTATAAGCAGAATTTTTGTCCAAAAGCAAAAGGAAAGAAAGGACATATATATCTATGTATCTATATGTGTAAATATATAGAAAAATCTGAAGAGTACACACCCAATAGTTGTCAGCAAAAGCTTTGGTTAAGGGAGTGAGATTAGGGAAGGCATAAAGGCAGAACTTTGCTTTTTAATTATATTCTCCTGTACTATATAAAATTTTCAATCAACATGTATTCATGGATTACTTGTATAATTCTTTAAAAGAAGTACTATCTCCTGATGTGGAAGACTCCTTTCTACACCTACCCCCACACAAAATACTAGAGTGTATAATGCATTGAGGGTTTAAACATCTATTTGTTGACAAGTTAGTCTTAATGATGAGCCTATTGGTGAAGGGAACAATGTGAGAGAGGCTAACCAAGGATATAATAAAAATGTGTATAAATATGGTGAACCAAATTTGGTGTTCTTTCAGCAGGCAAATGGTACAGGATACTTTCTCAGAGGGTAGACCTCTTGCATGTGACTCATGGCAGGGGTGGGGGGAGGTTCTCAGTAGAAACACAGATTCCCAGGTTCCACTATTGATCTACCAAATAGGATGCTCTGAGGGTGATACCTGGGAGCTTGTATTTTTAAAGAACACTGTTGGTGATTCTCAGGTATATCAACGTTTTTTTTTAAGGAGGCTCCGCACCCAATGTGGGGCTTAAATTTACAATCCCAAGATCAAGAGTTACATGCTCTACTGACTGAGCCATCCAGGTACCCCAGTTATACCAACTTTTGAGGATCATTGGTACATTGAAAAGAGTACTAACTTGAGAACCCAAGGGCCCGAGTTTTAGTTCTAATCCTTGTCATTTAGGTGGCCTTGCACAAATGGCACATCCTCTCTGATACTCATTTTCTCATCGGACAGTTGGCATTCCCTCCCAGTTCTGGGATTCTGTGATATGTATGACTGTAAGCATCATGTGGCACTGTGAAGAAGAAACTTACCTTTAAATAAATCTCCTTGTTGTCATGTGTGTGTTTGTTCCTGGGCCTACCAAGTAAGATGCCTTTGGTGAAATTGTGTTTATTGTTTCAAACTTTTAAAATCCTGGCTTACCAAACCCTCAGGTGCCTCTCTGCGATAGGAATTCCTGCTGCCACTGGGTGTCAGTCATCGGGGGAATCCTTGCTGACATAATACAGCAGTCATTAAAATTTCCCTTATTTCTTCCTGATTTGTAAATATTTAGATGTGAAGTGTCTGTAAAGCGGCTGGGATGGGAAATGGGGTTGGTGGAGTAGGTATGGGTAACAGACGGAGTGTTGCAAACATAAAGAAGTTTAGTTCCTTAACGTTGGAGGTTATTGAAATTCTGTGTTTCCTTTAGTGTGGGTATGATCTTTCTCACCTCCTGTCTTTGTTTTATTAGCTGATTAAATAGGTAATTAGGTCTCCTACAAGCTTGTTTTGGCCTTGTTCTGGTACTCTGGACCAGATTCCCCATTTTCTGGCAACAGTGATTGAGGGTTAACTTGGTGAAATGACCTTGGAGTTACACCCTAAAGTGAGAAAGCTAGAGTAAGGGGTTGGTGAATATCAGGGTAGAGACTCTCTCTTCTGTTGACCTTTCCTCTGCTTCCAACCTAGAGAAGAAAAAAGGAAGAAGGATTGATATACTTTTGGTATTTCACTGTACAGAAATTCATGAGAATTTCTTATATTTGTTTAAAATTACAATTGTTAAGGACATAAAAATGTGGTTTCCCTGGTATGTGTAACACTCTACTGAATTTGGTATAGCCTAGTATATCATAACCACATGCGCGCGTGCACACACACACACACACACACACACACACACAACAATATCCTGAAATTTCCTAATGGTACTTAGGATACCAAAGTCCCAGTTGTATTTTGTAAGACGCTGTGTCCCTTCTTGGCTATATTTCCTTTTTCAGTCCTAGAACTATTGCCCTCCCTTTTTCTCTCCCTTTTTCCCTCAATTTCAACCTCTCTTCCTTCTTCCTTTTAAAATTGATGTCTAATACATTTGAGACCCAATAGAATTTTTTCATAGACTGCAGTGATTTAATATATGCAGTGGAGGCATATTTTATTCACTTTTAATAAATAAAGTTTTTAATGAGGTCATATTTTTAAAAGTACAACTACTTATGAATTCTATGGTAAGGGAAGGTTGAAAGGAAGCAGGATTCAATTTTGAGTGGAGACTCTCCTTTTGTTTAGAAAAATCACCCCATTAGTATGAAAAATCAAAGTCCAGAGTATGTTGGGAGAGGTTTGCACAAAGAAGAAAAACTGCTATGCTATCTAGTGAAAAAGGCAGTATTCATTGAGAAAGCAGGCAATTTTGAGAGATGGTTAGGTTAACTGATTCTGCTTCTGCTGGCTGGTGGATGGTAGGTACAAGAGATAGGGGTCACTGGGGGATGATGAGAAACAGAGTAAAAGACCTTGAATTGTTGTCTAGGGCTCACTGCGGGGAATAAGGGAAAAAGCAGGGAGATTATAAGTAGGGAACTTCTCATGGAAGGGCATGACCCATGAACTTTAGGAGCTCAAATAATATCTGTTGTTAATTTTTTCCTTATTCTCATTTCTTTATTTATACTTAAATTTATATTTAAGCTTTATCAATCACTAGTGTCTGGATTAAACTTTGCTGAGAGAAATCTGAGACAATTTTTTGATCACAGTTGTATTGAGCTCATGACATGAGAGTAGCTGTTTGTTTGTTTGTTTGTTTGTTTGTTTGTTTTTCCCTGAGATTAATGGGAAGGTAACAACATCCTTCCAATAGATGTCATCAGTTTGTGAATTCTGTGAATTGGTCAGCAATAATGAAAGTGGCTCATGAAAGAGCAAGAAATGACTAGTGACACCCAAGATTGGCCAGTAGAATGCACAAGTATTCTTCAAAGTTGACTGAAAAATTAAGAAACAGGAATATGAAAACGACATGGATATCTGCAATCATGCAAGATGAAGAGTTGAATGATTTATATTTGGATATTAAAGGAAAGGGAATCTCCAAAGTCTTGCAAACTTGAGACCCTCAGATTAGTCATGGTATATTGTGTTTTCTAAATGCCCTACATTTAGGATTATACATTTTGTAAACATGAATATCATACTTTTTACATTCTATAAGTCAACATTTAAAATTTTTTCCTAAGTTTAGGGATATCCTGTTAAAAGTAATTTTATATAATATTATACCCTATGTGATGGGGTGAGGGTTACATTTTGTCCATATAAGACTGCAATTTGATGGCAATAAAAAAGATGGGTAATGTTGGAGGACCTCTTAGAGGTCATCTAACTTTAAAATGATGAATGGAGTTTATTTGATTGACAGATCTCATAAAAGAGAATTTTGATGGAAAAACAATCTGACTTTGTAATCAGTCACAGTGTTGTTTTTCACAATCACCCTGGAATTCTGCCATTGATACAGTGCCTGCTTTGCAATCTGTTTTTTTCTTAATCACTGCTTTCTTCTCCAAAATTCTCTTCAGATTAAGAAATACAAAACCACACTCAGTAATAGTGATTCATGAATAAAAAATTCACAATGCCAAGTCCTTCTATAGTTCCAAATTTGTTTTCTCTTCCTTGAGCTTTTTCAGTTTGAAAATAAATAGAGACACTACTGGTAAGATTAAATTATTTTGTTGTCCTCAAGTTAAAAATCATCTGATTCATATTGGCCTCATTCTAGCCCAAACAGTGAAGATTTTATAGATAATATTATTTAAGCATAGTTAGTTTTAATCTTTGGGGAAAAAGAATCTTTATTACTAGTCAGTAGTCCAGTTCCTGGGATTGGAAGGTGAATGTGGGTATGAATTGTGGCTGACACTGCACGCCCTACATCAGTGATTATATCAGGAGTCAGAGGCCTCAAAGGGAGATACAAATTGGTGCTACAGACTTGGCGCCAGGCACAGACAGGGCCTGGCTTTCAGTCATGACCAGTGTTGCACTGTCAAAGTGATTTCTGGATGTTGCGACCTATTACCAGCTCCCTTGCCCTGGGAAGCAGAGCCAGTATTGAATAAACTTGCTGTTAATTTGTCTTTTTGCTTCTGTGTTCCTTTACTTCTCTGGCCTCCCTTTCTTCATTTTAGCTCATCAGTAGTTACAAGAGTATGATCTGGAAAGTGACTCTTGAGAGGTTGACTGAGGGGCCATGATTGAAATGGAGTTAAAGAAGAAGCCCCCCGTTGCAGGAAACTTGAAGGAGCACAACCTCAGAAAATGTGGACGTTATAAGGAGAATCTTAGGAGGGGGAAGATATCAAGCAGGAAAACTTGACAGATGAGAGATTTTTCTCAAAGAATGTCATGGCAAAAAGGGACAGACATATGGGTGTTACCTGGGAAAGAAAGCATCATAGCTTAAAAATGAAAGGGAGCCAGAATGGGAAGGAAAAGAAGGAGCTGGTTAGGAAGAGAACTTTTGTGTAATTTAACAGCCTTCAAAGCAGAGGTATTCCTAATAAATAATTAAATACGTGTAAGGATATATATTATAAAAGTTCATAAAAATAAATTCAATTGTTAGATGTAAAAATTGAATTTCCTTTTTCCCTCCTCTAGTCTTCAGAACCTAATAAAGAAAGGCCTCAGAGGATTTTCCTTAAGTCATTATTAACACAAAAAAATTCCTCTTCTCTTCTGCCATTAAAACCTTGCATGGCAGTGGACCAGAGTACATAAGAGTCTTACTGGGGAGATGCTAGTGAGGAAACTTACAGTAAAGGGGATGAAAATATTTCTGCTCGCCTCTGTTCCCATGGCCTTAGTTTACTAAAGTCACCATCAGCATTTTCCTCAAGCTGGATTTACTGTATATATTCAATTTTAAATTAACTGCACAAGGTTTATTTACTTCACGGATTATCTAAGACTCCTTTTAAAATATCCAAATATTAAGTAGGGTTTTAGGGTCTGAATTTCCTCCCACTGTTCAGTTGATATATATTCATGAAGAAGGCTGTGGTGTGTGTCAGCGAAACATAGGAAAGCTGGATGTGAAAAAAAACCCAATAACTCAAACATACAGAATGTCTAAAATCAAATACGGTATGCTTTAGATCTTCTATGGTTTGAGATTATTTATGTTGTTAAAATTACTCCTCTTCATTAGTATAGTTAACTGCCAATTGACCAAATTCTGGTGCTTGGAACTCATAAATAAGAAGACTATCAAGTACTATAAAATCACTGATAGTTGCATTCTTAAATGACTGAACTTTTGATATTTTCTCAGAATCACTCTTGACCTCATTTTAAAATCCAAGCAATAGTTAAAAAAAAAAACTATATATATATATGGTTTCAAATAGTTTCAAAAGCTTCTAATTTTCTGTACTTATGATGGGTTAGAGTATTACATATACATTTTTGCAAAAATTAGGCCACTTCATCCAAGATAAATATTGTGTAAGCCCCGAGCTATTATAACGGCCCAGAAGTAAAGTTACAACAAATAAAAAGAAAACAGTCTTTTACAGAAAGCATGATCAGCAAGGCAGTCAATGCAATGCATTCTTGATAGACATTTAATATATACTTTATCTTAAATGGAATATAAATATTTTTGCTTATATTTTGAGATAAGATCTAAGAAGCAGCTCATGTTTGTGTTGTTTTAGTTTGCTCATGTTACAGAGAAGTGGTACAATACCGCTATGCCCTCTTGACTGCCTTTGTTAACCATATTTATAATAGTCAGCATTAGCATCTGAAGTCTTTTTTTGTTCTGCCTTGGACTGTGATTGGTTCTCCTAAAAGTTTCTTTGGTCATCTTTCCATTTGAGGTCACTATGTTGTTTAATCTTGTGTGTCCACTTGACTGGGCCACAGGGTACCCAGATATTTGATTAAACACTATTCTCGATGTATCTTTGAGGGTGTTTCTGGAGGAGATCAACATTTAAATTGGCAGACTGAATAAAGCAGATTGCTCTTCTCCGTGTGGGTAAGTCTCATCCAAATAGTCGAAGGCTAGAAGAGAACAAAAAGGCTGAGTAAAGAAGAATTTTCTCTCTTTGCCTGACTGTGTTTGAGTTGGAACATCAATCTTTTCATGCCCTTCGAATTAGACTCAGACTGGAACTTACACCATCAGCTAGCCTGGTTCTCAGGCCTTCAGACTCTGACCCAAACTTTTACATCAGCTCTCTTGAGACTCCAGTTTGTGACTACGGATCTTGGGACTTCTCCACTTTCATAATTGCATTGCTAATTCCTTATAATAAATATCTTTATATGTATATATATTCTATTGGTTCTTTTTCTCTGGAGAATCCTGACCAATGCAGTCACCTGTTTACCTTTCTCATGAGTTCATCAGAAGGAGCTAAACTTTACCATAAACACACTAGCTTCAAAGATTTGCACTCCTTTCTGCAAAGTCTCTTTAAAGAGAGAGCTCCAAGAGAGAAAAGCAAAGGGGAGCCATTCCTATTCATGGGGCTAGATGCTGTCCCAGGGCAACCCCATTTAAGCAGAGTCCTGCTCTGAAACACCTACCTCAAGCTCATTTCATGTAGCTCTAGGTCTGTTTTCCTCTGGCTTAGAGACTCAAAGTGCTTTTAGGATCTGGCAGCCACTTGCTCAGTTCTCAACTGCTGAAGCTTAGCTGCTAGAGGACTCACTTGGCCTCTGGAAGATTATACCCATCCTCTGAAGTTCATCTTTGCTCTTGTTATTTTCAAAGCCCCCCAGTTTGGTCGCTTCTACTAGGGGCCGCCTCTGACTTCTTCAGGGGTCTTTACTCTCGTATAGATGGATGGGTTTTAGAGACCTTGGAATGCCAGATATAGATATATATATATATCTATATCTGGTTCTTTTCTTTTCCTTCCCAGGGAAGAGATACCAGTCAAAGCATTGATTGTTTTGTTGAGCCCAAGAAGTTCAGCAGTATCTTAGCACTTTCTTAGCTAAGTGCCCTCCCATTGACGGAAAAGGTTGCATATACTTATTTCTCAGAAGGACATATGAAGCATTTGCAGCTCTCTTAGGGTGAGAAAAATAGCTCAAGGTTAAACCCAACTATATACTTTCTCAAGGAAATCCTGTAGTTGCTAAGCTTTTCAGGACATATACAAGTTCAGTGTTTATTCAAATTTTAGGATACCTCATGTTTCCTAAGCATGCATATTAGCAAAAGACGTATTTTTCCTGCTTCCTCCAACATGTCTCCTCCCCTCATCGCACTTTTTTCAGGGCACTAGAGTTCAGTGTTAGGGTTTTCAGTAATTTCCAACAAATACTTCTGGGATACTGCTGTTCGTTTAATGCCTAGATTTTTACAGTTGTAAGCTACAGTGACAGGATAAAGTCACTGTCATAACTTTTCCCTGAGTAAACGAACAATGCAATACATTCATGTTCTGCCAATTTGCTGCTCTACCATGATCTCTTGAAACAGGTTTTTCTTAGTTATGTTCCTGTCACCTAACAGTAGGACTGGTCCTTGTCTGCATGGAGCTGTCAGTTCAACAGGAGAAAGCTTCACAAATAAATAGTGATAATCAAAAGCGACAACCATAATAATGGTGCCTACAAAGTGCAATGGAACTGCTGCGTGGGGGGCAATTAACTCTGCTTTCACGCATGCAGGTCAGGGAGGGCTAGGAAAAGCTACTGAGGGACTTTTCTCTTGGGTCTTGACATAAATATAATTTGGCCACAGGACCAGTGGGAAGGGAAAAGAGGGAGATCTGGTGACTGTAAAATACTTTAAGACTTGAAAAAATTTGCAGAGGCATTCTTTCTTAAACTAATGTTTAGAAAACAATTACTGTTTGAGTTAGAGTATTTAAGCCTTCCTATTAAGCAACGTCTTTAAATTCTGTGCCAATTTTTTTTAAATAGGGAAACAACTGCATGCATTCAATGCTTTATTAGTTTTAATTTTAAACAACAATTGAAAACATTTTATGGAGTAATTTTTCTTTTGCTTTGGAATTAAATTTATTCTTTTTGTACATAGGCACTCTATTTGTCTAAGTTAATGGAGTATTTTGTATACTTTATCTAATATATACTTATTCTCTTAGGAAACAATTTAGTGCTTTCTATAGAACAGAACTGCTGCCAGCTACTATGTGATTTGATTTCTTACAAGAGTTTATGAGTTGGACTCATTAACACACTCCTTACAAAGGATCACTCTAGGAGAAGTTTGATTTAAAATTTTCAAACTTTTGTAATTACTGGTCAGAACCTCCTGAAATATCTAGTCCTCTATTGCAATAAAGTATCAGAACTTTATTTTTTTGTGTCTTTATAGATGATGGTTATTCTTGAATAGTTTTGTGAGGAAGTATATTCAAAGACATTTATGCGCAATTATTTAAATAACACTTCCATTACCATAAATTTTTGTTGTTTCAAAACTCCAGTATTAAGTGTTATTTTTAACATTTTTTTAATGTATTTATTTTTGAGAGAGACAGAGACAGAATGCTAGTGGGTTAGGAGCAGAGAGAGGGAAACACACAATCTGAAGCAGGCTCCAGGCTCTGAGCTGTCAGCACAGAACCCGACGCGGGGCTCGAACTTAACGAGGTATGAGATATGACCTGAGCCAAAGTTGGACGCTCAACTGACTGAACCACCCAGGCACCCAGTATTAAGTGTTCTTTTTAATAGTTTCTTTGCCAGCTGATTGTGTAGATATTTTTGCTGTTTTAATGGTAACTGAAACTTCTGTTTAAAAACACAATAAATCTGAGCACCTATAAAAGATAATTGTGCTCACTACCTATAACACAGTCTTGAGGAAAAATAAGCTTGGAGACAAAGAATCATAGTGCAATTAGTTAAGTGCTATAAAAGAAGTATGCATAAAGTATCAGAAACTCACCAATTATGAAACACTAAATTCTGTTTAGGGAGAGGTGAGATGGCTCAGAAAGGTTACCAAGGGGAGAGGATGTTTGAGAAACGTCCTGAGGACATAAGGAGAAGAGTATCTGAGTTGAAAGCACCATCATGAGTGTAGTGCAGGAGGACTAGTAAGAAGTCCTATGGGACAGGAAGTGAGACTGGGAACAAGGCTGGGGATACAACAGTTGAAAGGGTTTACGTACCACTTAAGCAGAAAAAAGAAACAGCATGTATTAGAGAGATCACCTTGATAACAGAAAGGGGAGTAGGTCCTTTCTAAGAAAGAGCAATGGCAGCAATGCAAGTTAGTAATTCATAGGCAAATGTGAGCACGTCAGATGCAGTACTTACAATGGAAGGAGACAGGACAGGTGGGATATGAGAACTGTCTGGAGATGGTAAACTTGACAAGAGCTGGTGGCCGATGAGGGAGAGAAGAAGAGGTAGACATAATGGAAGAGGAAGAGTACTAAATGACTAATTTTTTCGTTTGGGAAATAGAATGAATAGGGGTATTATTTATTCATCTAGGAAAGATAGGAGGAAGAAGCAACAGTACTTCATTCTGGAAAGAATGTGGACACAGGTTTCAATCTTGGTTTTCTGCTCTAGTGTTACTTACTAGCTATGGGAAACTTGGCCAAGCTCTTCAGCCTCTCAGAGCCTCCTTTTCTTCTTTTAAAATAGGGAAAATTATGCTCTTTGTGGAGTTGTTGAGAGGATTAAATGACAAAGATGTATATAAAGTGACTGGCACTTTCCTGAAATATCAGAGACACAATTTCTTTATCCATTCATCAGTTGATGGACATTTGGGCACCTTCCATAATTTGGCTATTGTTGATAGAGCTGCTATAAAAATTGGGGTACATGTGCCCCTATGAATCCTCACTCCTGTATCCTTTGGATAGATTTCTAGTAGTGCTATTGCTGAGTTGTAGGGTAACTCTATTTTTAATTTTTTGAGGAACTTCCACACTGTTTTCCAGAGTGGCTGTACCAGTTTGCTTTCCCACCAACAGTTCAAGAGGGTTCCCCTTTCTCCACATCCTCATCAACATCTGTTGTCTCTTGAGTTGTTAATTTTAGCCATTCTGACAAATCAATGTGGTTTTGATTTGTATTTCCCCGATGATGAGGAATGTTGGGCATCTTTTCATGCGTCTTTAAAGCAGAGTTAATACCTGTTCTTCTCAAGCTGTTCCAAAAAATAGAAACAGAAGTAAAGTTTGCAGGCACATTCTATGAAGTCAGCATTACCTTGATTCCCAAACCAAAGACCCCACTAAAAAGAACTACAGGCCAATATCCCTGATGAACGTGGATGTAAAAATTCTCAACAAGATACTAGCAAAGTGAATTCAACAGCATATTAAAAGAATTATCCACCATGATCAAGTGGGATTCATTCCTGGGCTGCAGGGCTGGTTCAATATTCACAAATCAATCAATGTGCTACATCACATTAATAGAAAAAAGGATAAGAATTATATGATTCTGTCAATAGATGCAGAAAAATCATTTGAGAAAATAAAGCATCCTTTCTTAATAAAAAACCCTCAAGAAAATTGGGATAAAAGGAACATAACTTCACATCATAAAAGCCATATATAAAAGGCCCACTGCTAGTATCATCTTCAGTGGGGAAAAACAGAGCTTTCTTCCTAAGATCAGGAACACGACAGGGATGTCCACTCTCACCAGTGTTGTTTAATGTAGGGTTGGAAGTCATAGCTTCGGCAATCAGACAACATAGTGAAATAAAAGGCATCAAAATTGGCAAAGAAGAAGTAAAACTTTCACTTTTTGCAGATGACATGATACTGTACATGGAAAACCCAAAAGACTCCACCAAAAAATGGCTAGAACTGATACACAAATTCAGCAAAGTCACAGGATATAAAATCAATGTACAGAAATTGGTTGCAATAATGAAGCAACAGAAAGAGATATCAAGGAATAGATCCCGTTTACAGCTGCACCAAGAACCATAAAATACCTAGGAATAAATGTAACCAAAGAGGTAAAGATCTGTATGGTGAAAACTATAGAAAGCTTATGAAAGAAATTGAAGGAGACACAAAGAAATGCAAAAACATTCCATGCTTCTGGATCGGAAGAACAAATATTGTTAAAGTGTCAATACTGCTCAAGCCATCTACGCATTCATCGTAATCCCAATCAAAATAGCACCGGCATTCCTAACAGAGATAGAACAAGCAATCTTAACATTTGTGTGGAACTAGAAAAGACCCCGAATAACCAAAGTAATGTTGAAAAGAAAACCAAAGTTAGAGGCATCACAATCCCTGACTTTAGTCTGTACTACAAAGCTGTAATCATCAAGACATTATGGTATTGGCAAAGACACATAGACCAATAGAATAGAATAGAGAACCCAGAAACGGACTCACAAATGTATGGCCAACTAATCTTCGTAAAGCAGAAAAGAGTATCTGATGGAAAAAAGTCTGTTTAGCAAATGGTGCTGGGAGAACTGAACAGCAACATGCAGAAGAATGAACCAGGGCCACTTTCTTACACCATACACAAAAATAACTTCAAAATGAATGAAAGACCTAAGTGTGAGATAGGAAACCATCAAAATCATAGAGGAGAAAACAGGCAAGTTGACCTCTGCCACAGCAACTTCTTACTTGACATGTCTCCGAAGGCAAGGGAAATAGAAGCAAAAATGAACTATTGGGACCTCATCAAGATAAAAAGCTTCTGCACAGCAAAGGATACAATCAAAAAAACTAAAAGGCAACCAATGGAATGGGAGAAGATATTTGCAAATGTCTTATCAGATAAAGGGCTAGTATCCAAAATCTATAAAGAACTTACCAAACTCAACACCTGAAAAACAAATAATCCAGTGAAGAAATGGGCAGAAGATATGAATAGACACTTTCCCAAGATTTTTTTTTTAATTTTTAACTGATCTCTACACCCAACATGGGGCTCAAATTTACAACCCTGAGATCAAGATTCACATGCACTACCGACTGAGCTAGCCAGGTGCCCCTGACCTCTTTCTTCTTCTACATGATTATTCATTCTGCATTTTTTTCTGTTATTAATATAAAACACAATTTCCCCCCACAGAATGTCTAAATATTTTATAAATTCTCAATGTCAGATTCAATCTACTGAATAGATTAAGATTCCTAAAGGCTTTTCCCCCCGTTTTTCCCTTTTATTCCCTACCACAAGAGGGCATATATCTCATCTTCTCTTAGAAGTTAATAGAAAAATATAGGAAATGTGTGCTGTTTCCAGTTGGTCCAGTTGCCTATCCTGTCCTGAGATTTCAGATTGAGAGAGAGGTTCCCTACCACTTCATGGTTGCTTTTGGTATGGAAAAACATCTATCTTCTTATTTCCAAAAATTCCCATTTAGTATCATGAATTTATCCCGTACCATCCAAAGTTGGGTTTTGTTTTGTTTTGATTTTCTTTTTTCTTTTCTTTTCTTTTCTTTTCTTTTCTTTTCTTTTTTCTTTTCTTTTCTTTTCTTTTCTTTTCTTTTCTTTTCTTCTTTTCTTTTTTTCTCCTTCCTTTCTTTCCTGTTTGTTTTTATGTTTGTTTGTTTGTTTTTTACCTGAATCATCCCCAATATACCAAGCAAAGAACATGGCTTTACCACCTGTTATATCAAATATTTTGGCAACGTATTAAACCACCTTTCTAAATGCTGAAGAATGCCATCTTTCTATAATTCTGCAGGTTAGTAAATAAGATGGTGTTCCATCTAACCACCAGATCCTCGTATTTATTTTTCTTTACTCTTTTCAGAAGAGAGACAACCTGGAATCCTTGGAAATTTCCAGCTGACTTGTAAATCTAACTTGAAAGGGAACAGAATGGTGTTTCAGAATAGGTTCGGTCAAGCAGTAGCTTTGGATTTGTTACATTGTTATTCCAGATATGTTTGTTCCAAAACAACTGATTTTATTTTTCTAAATTAAATTCTCCCTTCCCTTAGAGTTAAGAGGGGATATACCTCAAAATATACCTGTTGTCAGTTTTACATGGCCTATAGGATGGCTGGAGGCTCTGAGGCTGACAGCATGCATTTTTGGCTTCTCAGACTTTGTATAACATTTCCAAGGCCTTGGTTTTTATGCCTTAGTCCCCAAACATTCCAGGCCTATTGACATTAGGTTACTGCTTCCTTCCAGAATATTTTCTAGTCCCATGGAATCTTATCTCATTCTGAAGTTACAATACTCCTCTCTCTTTAATCTCTGTGAGGCCTTCTGCCTCTAAAATAATCCAACTTCTTTTTAGTTAAATTCAAGAGCGTAAGTCTTTAGAACACAAAAATCTTCCTTGTCTTCTACAGAGGGAGGAAGAAAAATGGTTCTTATTTTCCTGGTGAGCCTACTGAAAAAGAAAGTGCAATTTACTTCATCCCTGATTGTTCTGTTACATTTGTTTAGTAACGGTTTCTATTTGAATGGTGTTAGAGGCTTCTAAGTGAATGCTTGAGTATTCCTGGTATAAAACAGTGACATCCTAGGATTTGTGTGTAGAAGTCTCTTAGATTGAACAGATTTTGTGTGTGTCTGTATGTGTTTATATGTGAAAATATCAATAATTCAGTATGAATTAGTCAAGTAAAAAATCAGGTATTCATCCCAAAAAGACTTTACAGGACACGATTATGTTGTAGGTACTGTAATTGGCATTGGGATTTGGGGTATAGCTGTGAACCAGAACTTATATTCTATGAGGAATTTTTCTGGGACAAGATGATTAAAATGATGATAGCACTGTCATAAATGCTATATGTAAATTATTTTCTTTAATATTTGCAATAATTCTGTGTTCAATTATAAATTATTAGTCCCATTTTATAATAAGGAAACAAATGGAAAACACTTACGTGGTTTGCCAAAATTTAAATTGCCTATAAGTGCTTGAGATACTATTAAAATCCACACATTCAAAGCCTGTGCTCAATGCTGCCACACTAGTCAGGATGGCCGCAAAGACTAGGAAGATAGATTTTTTAAAAAATAGATGAAACATCTTGATTGCTTCTTTTGAAATATGCTTAAGGTGCAGGTTTCTTCAATGACAATTAGACATACCAATTGTTATGGGTTAAATTGTATCCCTCTCAAATTCATATGTTGAAATCTTAACCCCCAGTACTTAAAAATATGATTTTTTTTTTTTTTTAGAAATAGAGTTGTCATAGATGTACTTACTTAGGTCAAAATGAGGTTATGCAGAGTAGGGTGAGGCTCTAATCACCTGATGTCTATGTAAAAAGAGGAAATTTGGACATAGATACGCACAGTGAAAATGCCACCTGGACATGAAGGCAGAGATAGGAATGATGTGTCTACAGGCTAGGGAAAGCCAGCAAAATACCAGAACTGAGAGAGAGGCATGAAATAGATTCCTCTTCAGAGCCCTCAGAAGAAATCAAATCTGCTAACCCCTTAATCTGTCTCCAGAACTTCAGACTTCTACTTCCAAAACTGGAGACAGTACATTTATGTTGTTTAAGCCACCTAGTTGTGGTATCCTTTTACAGCAACCCTAGCAAACTAATATACAAGCCATCTAAAGCAACACATCACAGATGCGTGTGCAGAGATTGATGAAAATGCTCCCTTAAGGTACCGCATTCACTGTTGATGAGGAACAACATATTGGACAGATTACATATTGTAATAGAACAGCAATAAACTATTTAGTATGCATGTTTATTTATGTTGCCAGTCTTTATGGCCACCCTGTATATTTTACTTAGAGAAGTTGATTCACTTTATTTTTTTAAACTGTTTTACTCCTTTTTAAAATTAATTAATTAAAAAGTTTTTTTAATGTTTATTTATTTTTGAGAGAGAGATACAGAGTGCGAACAGGGAGGGGCAAAGAGAGAGGGAGACACAGAGTCTGAAAACAGGCTCCAGGCTCCTAGCCATCAGCACAGAGCCAGATGCGGGGCTGCAACCCAGGGACTGTGAGACCATGACCTGAGCTGAAGTCAGACGCTTAACTGACTGAGCCACCCATGCGCCCCTAATTAATTAATTATTTTGAGAGAGAGAGAGAGAGACAGAGATCGAGTGCTTGAGAGAGAGAGTGGGGAGGAGGAGAGAGAGAATCCCAAGCATGCTGGGCACTGTCAACGCGGAGCCCAACTTGAGGCTCAAAGTCACAAACCATGAGATCACGACCAAAACCAAAATCAAGAGTGGGACGCTTAACCGACTGAGATATCCGGGCGCTCTGTGAAGTCGATTTGCTTTAAAAAATCAATAATTTATCCATCGCATCTAGTAAATTCTTCTTCAGTTGAGGAGTTTAATTAAAGGGAAAGGGGGAGACCTATAAAAGTACATTTTGAAAACAGAACAAAAATAATTAAATATGAAATCTGAAAATAAGCAATCAAGATAGCCAGCTGTAGCATTTTGCATTCCCATCAGTAATTGATGAGAGTTCCTATTGCTGTAGATTCTCACCAGCATTTGGTGTTGACAGTGTTCTCGATTGGTGTTTAGTGGTATTTTTATTGCTCTTTTAATTTGCATTTTTTTTTTTTTTAGTTTCAACCTATTCCAGAAAGGTGACCTTTTATTTATTTTTTTAAATTTTTTTCTTTTTTTTTTTTTAAGGGATATTGTATTTCTTTTTATCCAACTTTTTTTTTCAATATATGAAGTTTATTGTCAAATTGTTTCCATACAACACCCAGTGCTCATCCCAAAAGGTGCCCTCCTCAGTACCCATCACCCACCCTCCCCTCCCTCCCACCCCCCATCAACTCTCAGTTTGTTCTCAGTTTTTAAGAATCTCTTATGCTTTGGCTCTCTCCCACTCTAACCTCTTTTTTTTTTCCTTCCCCTCCCCCATGGGTTTCTGTTAAGTTTCTCAGGATCCACATAAGAGTGAAAACATATGGCATCTGTCTTTGTCTGTATGGCTTATTTCACTTAGCATAACATTCTCCAGTTCCATCCATGTTGCTACAAAGGGCCATATTTCATTCTTTCTCATTGCCACATAGTACTCCATTGTGTATATAAACCACAATTTCTTTATCCATTCATCAGTTGATGGACACTGAGGCTCTTTCCATAATTTGGCTATTGTTGAGAGTGCTGCTATAAGCATTGGGGTACAAGTGCCCCTATGCATCAGTACTCCTGTATCCCTTGGGTAAATTTCTAGCAGTGCTACTGCTGGGTCATAGGGTAGGTCTATTTTTAATTTTTTGAGGAAACTCCACACTGTTTTCCAGAGCGGCTGCACCAATTTGCATTCCCACCAACAGTGCAAGAGGGTTCCCGTTTCTCCACATCCTCTCCAGCATCTATAGTCTCCTGATTTGTTCATTTTGGCCACTCTGACTGGCGTGAAGTGATATCTGAGTGTTGTTTTGATTTGTATTTCCCTGATGAGGAGCGACGTTGAGCATCTTTTCATGTGCCTGTTGGCCATCCAGATGTCTTCTTTTTTTTTTTAATTTTTTTTATGTTTATTTATTTCTGAGACAGAGAGAGACAGAGCATTAGAGGGAGAGGGGCAGAGAGAGAGGGAGACCCAGAATCGGAAGCAGGCTCCAGGCTCCGAGCTGTCAGCACAGAGCCCGACGCGGGGCTCGAACTCACAAACTGTGAGATCATGACCTGAGCCAAAGTCGGTCACTCAACCGACTGAGCCACCCAGGCGCCCCCATCCTGATGTCTTCTTTAGAGAACTGTCTATTCATGTTTTCTGCCCATTTCTTCACTGGGTTATTTGTTTTTCGGGTGTGGGGTTTGGTGAGCTCTTCATAGATTTTGGATACTAGCCCTTTGTCCGATATGTCATTTGCAAATATCTTTTCCCATTCCATTGGCTGCCTTTTAGTTTTGTTGGTTGTTTCCTTTGCTGTGTAGAAGCTTTTTATCTTCATAAGGTCCCAGCAGTTCATTTTTGCTTTTAATTCCCTTGCCTTTGGGGATGTGTCAAGTAAGAGATTGCTATGGCTGAGGTCAGAGAGGTCTTTTCCTGCTTTCTCCTCTAGGGTTTTGATGGTTTCCTGTCTCACATTCAGGTCCTTTATCCATTTTGAGTTTATTTTTGTGAATGGTGTGAGAAAGTGGTCTAGTTTCAATCTTCTGTATGTTGCTGTTCAGTTCTCCCAGCACCATTTGTTAAAGAGACTTTTTTACATTGGATGTCTTTTTTACATTTCCTGCTTTGTCAAAGATTAGTTGGCCATACGTTTGTGGATCTAATTCTGGGGTTTCTATTCTATTCCATTGGTCTATGTGTCTGTTTTTGTTAATTTACATTTTCTTTTTTTTTTTTTTTTTTTTTTTTTTAACATTTTTTATTTATTTTTGGGACAGAGAGAGACAGAGCATGAACGGGGGAGGGGCAGAGAGAGAGGGAGACACAGAATCAGAAACAGGCTCCAGGCTCCGAGCCATCAGCCCAGAGCCTGACGCGGGGCTCGAACTCACGGACCGCGAGATCGTGACCTGGCTGAAGTCGGACGCTTAACCGACTGCGCCACCCAGGCGCCCCTAATTTACATTTTCTTGATGACATATGATGTCATCATATGGTTCGTGTCTCATTTTTAGTTGGATTTTTTTATCATTGAGTTTTAAGAGTTCTTTACATATTTTGGATTACAGTCCTTTATCAAATGTGTCTTTTCAAAATATTTTCTCCCAATCTGTGGCCTGTCTTCTCATTCTCTTGACACTATCTTTGGCAGAGCAAAAGCTTTTGGTTTTAATAAAGTGCGGCTTATCAAATATTTCTTTCATGGATTGCATATTTGGTGTTTTATCTAAAAAGTCTTCACCATTCCCAAGGTCATCTAGGTTTTCTCCTGTGTGTATCTATTTCTGGACTCTGTTCTGGTCCATTTCTTTCTTTCTTCCTTTCTTTCTTTCTTTCTTTCTTTCTTTCTTTCTTTCTTTCTTTCTTTCTTTTTTTGTCTGTTTTGCCAGTATCACATTGTCTTGATTAAAATAGCTTTATAATAAGTCTTTAAGTTGAGGAGTGCCAGATCTCCAACTTTGCTCTTCTCCTTCAGTATTGTGTTAGCTAACACAATATTTTTGTTTTTCCTTATAAACTTTTGCTTTTCCTTATAAACTTTGGAATTAATTTTTGGAATCCATGAAAAACCTTGCTGGGAATTTTTATTGAGATTTAATTGGATCTAGAGATCGAGTTGGGAAGAACAAGCATCCTGATATTGAGTCTTCCTATCCATGAACATGGAATATCTCTCCAATATTTGGATCTTTTTTGATTTCTTTCATCAGTGTTTTGTGGTTTTCTTCATATATACCTTGTGGATATTTTGTTATTTATACCTAATGTCCCATTTTGGGAGAGCAGTAAAGTAAATGGTAATTGTTTTTAATTTAAAATTCCATGTGTTCATTGCTGATATATAGGAATGCAGTTGACTTTTGTCTATTAACTTTGTATCCTGAAAACTTGATATAATTACCTATCAGTTCCAGGAGGTTTTTTGTTGTTGTTTGATTGTTGATTATTCTGAATTATTTTGAATTATTATTATTGTTATTTGAATATTGATAATTTTGGGTTTTGTGCCTAGACAGTTGTATCAACTTCAAACAAAGACAGTTTTATTTCTTTCTTTCCAATATATATTCTTCTTACTTCCTTTTCTTATTGTAATAGCTATGACTTCAGGTATGATGTTGGAAAGGCATAATAAGAGGCAACATGCTTACCTTGTATCTGATCTTAATGGGAAAGCTCACCATTGAGTATAATTATTGTTTTTTTGTGGATATTCCATATAAAATTGAGGAAATTCCCCTTTATTCATAGTTAGCTTAATTTTTATCATGAATGGTTGTTGGTTTTTATTAAATGCTTTTTCTGTATCTATTGATAAAATCATGTGACTTTTCTTGTTTATAGCCCATTGAAGTGATAGACTACGTTAACTGATTCTATTTCCAGTTTTATAGATGTAATTGACATACATCACTATATAAATTTAAGGTATAAAGCACAGTGGTTTGACTTACATGTACTATTGAAATAATACATTAATTGATTTTGCAACTAGCCTTGCATACCTAGAATAAATCCCATTTGGTCATTGTGGATATTCTTTTAATACATTTTAGGTTTCAATTTGTTAGTATTTTATGGAAGATTTTTATAATTATGTTCATAAGAGATATTGGTCTATGGTTTTTCTTTTATAGTAATGTCTTTAACTAGTTTTTGTATTAGTGTAATTCTGGCTTTAAAGAATGAGTTAGAAAATGTTCCACTGCTTCTGTTTTTTGGAAGAGATTATAGAGAATTGGTATAATCTCTTCCTTAAATATTTGGTAGCATTCGCCACAGAAATCATCTAGGCTTTGCTTTCTTTTTTGGAATGTTATTAATTATTGATTAAGTATTGTTAATAGATATACGTTTACTTGAATTATCTTTCACCTTTGTGTGTTTTGTTTTTTGTGTTTTGTGTATTTGTGTCTTTAAAGAAATTGGCATAATTCATCTAAGTTATTAAACTGAGTACGGACCTATTCATAAAATTCCTTTATTATTCTTTTTGTGTTAATGGAGTTAGTAGTAATGACCCTTTCATTTCTGATACTAGTAATTTGTGTCTTTTTTATTCTTGGTTAGCCTGGCTAGGAGTTTATTGATTTTACTGATCTTTTCAGAGAATCAGTGTATATTGTTAATTTTCTTTACTGATTTCTTCTTTACAATTTTATTGATCTCTGCTATAATTTTTAATATTCTTCTTCTGTTTGCCTTAAGCTTATATTGCTCTTCTTTTCCTATTTTCTTAAGGTGAAGGCAAGGAGTGCTGAGTTTAGATTTTTCCCGTTTTCTAATACATGGTTTCAGTGCTATAAATTCCCCTCTAAGCACTGTTTTTGCTGGATCCTACAAATTTAGCAATCTTTATTTACATTTAATTCAAAATATTTTAAGTTTTCTCGAGGCTTCTTCCTTGACCCATTGATTTCATTTTTTTGAATAATTGTAAAGATACTATTGTTTGGAGTTTACTAAATCCCAACTACAATAAATAAACTAAAACCTCAAAGTTCCATATTTTTCATAGTATAATAAATTTTTATTCATTCTGACTTTTATTACTGTACAGAAAAATGCATCTATATTTTATTATAAATAATTATGATGTAATGAATCTAAGTCCCTAAGGTAAATAATTTGATTTTTGTTTTCGAGTAAGCATCTAAGTAGCCAAGTATATTGTTGTTTAAGAGTGATTTACTTATGGACTATCCATGTAAAACAGTGCCCATCTCATTACAATGTTAGGGCTTGTCTCCTCTTCAATGCTATAACTATATACCCATATCTATAAGACATGTATGTGTATGAATTGCAAAGGTGGAATTCAGAATTAAACAAATGCCTCATTTTACTTAATTTACTCAAATAAATTATGCCTAAATCTTAAAAAAAAATATTCCTAGTACTTGTATCACTTAATTTAAATCCGTCTCTGTCTGGCTTTGCTGGCACACACAATAGCTGCAGCTTTCTTCTGCTCACTCTCTCTCCTGCCCTACAAAGTATTTGCAGCCCTACATTTTGAGTCCAAGGTTGTAGCTCCTTGCTCTTTCTGGTTTCAGGATCTTGTACTTCTTTCCCTGTTGTCCTTTCCTCCTTTTGCTTCACTTCAAATTACCTGGGTTTTGAACAATCTTCCTTATCTTGCTTTCAGTAGTTGTCTCCTGGTTCTGCTCCATATATCTGACATTTCACTTCTTACTTCTCTTGATCTCAAGTTATTTGGGTAAGGAAAAGATTCTTTTAAAAAACTCATGGTAATTGAAGGGCATGGAAGAGAAGGTACCCCTCTTGACATTTGCTTAATTCTATCTTAAGTTTATAGTTGAAATAAAACATGCAATCTTCATAGAGGCTAAGGCATCCTTTATAGAAAGAAACCTGGGAGAAAAGATGACATCCCAATTATTATGTAATGCTAACTTATAAGTATCTTCCCTTACAATAAGTTATTTAACCTTTAAAGAGCTTTTAGAGTTTCAACAATGAGAATCACTTCTAGAGTGAGAAGAAAAAATTTTGTTTCTTTCCACAGCATGCTTACAAATAATTTCTCCTGCTGTCTAATGCTTTTCAAAATCATAGCGCAGTGAAGAATCCCTTCACTTCCTTTGTTGAAAAAGGAAGGAACTGAAGTCATTAATGGTTCTGATGAAATTAGGAAATTCATACTCTCCCAGCCCCAAAGAGAATATGTTAAGAGTTTTAACAGCTTAAAAGTCTCTTTCAACTTCTCTCTGTGTCATTAAGAAAACAGATGAGAAATTCCCATATGGAAAGTATGGATTTTTCTTTCCCCTAATCACATAAAGTAGCTTCTTATCTCTCCTATTCTTTGTGCAGGAGTGAACTGGACTAAACCACAGGCTACTGTCTGTTTCAGTGCATTCTGGTCCATCTCTACCGCCAATTAATTGCCTGTGCTCAAATACAAAGGTAATCAGCTCTTACGCTTCTAGAAATGTGTTGACCCCTTCTCTTAAGTACATATACAGAGACTTTTGCCAAAGTTTCTAGGCACTTTGTCAAAGATTCACTGTCTGTAATGAAGATGGGGGAGGCCCCAAGCACTAAGAGCAAAGCCCACAGCTGCTTGAAGAAACATTGCCAAGATAAGAGCAGCTTTGAAGGATAAACTGGGGGATTATGTTAGCAAGCCTGGCTAAGGCTTCTGGAGGGCTGGGGGGAGGCTGTACTTCCATATAACATTGTATTACAAGTCTGAGAGTTTTACTCTTTTCTAATGAACTGTTTATGTTTCTGGGAACACCAAACAAAACTTTTCTTTCGAAAGAATAATATTAAAAGTGCTTAGGCTTTGGGGTAAACATATTTTAGGACCTAAGAAAATCAAGGACAATGATTTCCACAAATGTCTTATCTGTTAGCAATGAATGTTTAGATGGATTCAGTATAGTCACACCATTGCCTTTTCTACAAATATTTTCCAAAGAAATGGATAACCTTTAGGCCAGGAATCCACTCTGTGGTATATGATTTCAAATAAGATCTATTTTTTGTTTTCTGTCATAGTTAAGTTTCATTTCTTTGGAATGGTTTCTTTCCCTGATTTCTGTTGTCCTGGGTTAAAATGTTTCTTAAATTTTTAGTTTTCTTTGTGATGTATTTTCCCCCTTGTCTTTGAGCACTGCTTATAAAAATTAAATTTCAGAAGCTGGTATGGACATTGGTAATATATGGAATTCATCCGTATTTATTCATACATATTCACACATAGCTATTCATGCATATTCATAATATTTACTATCCAATAATATATGGAATTTAAATGACTATCTAAATCCTAAACTTTAGATTTTGTGGCTATATGATTTTCTTATTGCAGTCTTGCTTTCCCAATTATATTTTTTATTGAACTGACATTCAATTCAGTTTCCTTCCTGAAGAATACATATTGGGAAATACACACAAATAAAGTAGCATAGAGCAATACCTACAAATAGTAGGTGGTAAATATATGCTGACTGAATTGGTGAATGAAGCAATGTTGCTGAATGAAGCCCTTAAAAAAATCAGAGTTAAAAAAAAGTTTAATCAGATATCACTAAGAACATATTTAATGTAGTTAATTGAGAATATATCATATTTTTCATATTTTCATCATCATGGTATATTACTATTTATTTTTCCATTGTAATAATTAGGTGTATATATATATATATCTATATAATTATTTAAACTTTTTAAAACATTATGTTATGAATGTTAAATGAATATTGAATTTACCTAGGTAATATATAAGAAAATAGGGCTATATTTTTTAACAGTGTGTAGGGTATTATTAGTCTCTACCAAAGTAATTTTGAAGCTTCAGTTCTAACTCAGTTTTATTCAGCTCAAGTGCTCTTTGATATTGAATCAAGAGATAAAAAGGATGAGCGGCTACTCTTGTTCACAGTTTCAATACTTAAATATTTTTTCTTACTAAAATACATTTGTCAGAAGTCTTTCTTTCTAGATGTATATTTATAACAATTACTCCTAGCTATTTTGAGAATGATGCCATTTTAACACCTTTATTCCATGTAGCATAGGATATCTTTATAGTGTCTGGAAAGACTTGACTGAAACACTCAGGATACGGGAAAGGCTAATTTGAGAATTGTTGGGAAAGGCTAATTTGGGAATTGTTACCAAAAAAAGAGGTTACAGATATTGGGCAGGAAAATATCATAAATGTCCACTTTTACTATTATTTATTCACCTGATGCTTCATGAATTACATAACCATTTCTCTACATTTGAATCTTTAAATTGTTTTTGAGCATTTAGCTCCAATGGGCATTTTTTTCTAAAATTAATTACAAAAATTTTTTTAATGTTTTTATTTTATTTTTGAGAGGGAGGTAGAGTGTGAGTGGGGGAGGGGCAGAGAGAGGGAGACACAAAATCTGAAGCAGGCTCCAGGCTCTGAGCTGTCAGCACAGACCCTGATGCGAGGCTCGAACCCATGAACCATAAGATCATGACCTGAGCCAAAGTCGGTCACTTAACCAATGGAGCTACCCAGGCACCCCTAAAATTAATTTTTAAGAACAAAATTATTGGGTCCAAATATATTAGTATTTTTTAATAATCTATTTTGTATGTTTTTCAAAATGGTTGTACTATGATGAACAGGGCTAACTGGGCTAACTGTATGTAACACTAAAGTAGAAATTTCCCTGGGAGGGGTGTTATAGAAAAAAAATCTTGTCTGAGGTTACACACTAACTGGAATTTAGAGTTTAATGCCCAGATCCAGAATACTATGTTCCCCCAAAACTTTAAAACAATTTCAAAAACATGCCTTGTGCTTGGTTGGCAAATGTATCATTTATTTATTTATACTGTACCTTACTACAGAAAATATTTCGAGATAGATAAATGCATCTATAACAATGACTCAGAACAGACTTGACAAAGCTGAGTGGAATATACACCAAGTTTCTTTCCAAGAGAAAGAGAGTGGAGGAAGCAAAAGCCACTTAAAAAGTCCTTTAATTCCAATTTCCATGTGGAGCTTGAAGCTCCTTAAAGCTGAGATATAGGCAGATTAGTCTCCTGGCATTAACTTTTATATCCCTTTTGGAAAGCAGTTTGGCAACTACACTGTGAGCTTTAAAAATGTGCCCACTCTAATTCACTAATGTCACTTCTAAGAAGCCTAAAAAAATAAATTGTAAAATGAAAATAATACATTTCATGCATTAAATGTTCACCACAGTATTGTTTATAATAGTCAAACCTGGAAACAACCTAAATTTTCATTCAAAAAGGAAATACTAGATAAATAGAATTATATCTACTTGTTAGGCTAGCAATTTGGATATTAAAGTATGGTTATTAATCCTTACAAAAATCAATATAATGTTAAGTGAAGAGGCAGAATATAAAATACCATGTGTGACTATCATTATGTTAAAAGAGAAAAAGATCATGGTTTAAATAAAAAAATGAAGTAAAATAGACCAAACGTTCAGTTAGTATACTAATATGAGGGGAACTGTGTATACATTTTATATTCATTTTTGTTTACTAAAACTTTATTATGGGCTTATATTACTTCCAAATAAATTACATCAGAAATAATTAAGCCTCTATATCTGAAAAATCTCATTTTTATATTCTGAAATAATATTAAGAAACAGGAAAAATTGCTGTCAAGAAGTTACCATCTGGTAAGTGTTTGCCATGTTCTATGAGCCATATCAACCCTCAGAGTATGTGAAGTTCTGCAATGGGAGGCCTTCTGAGATTAAAGAGAACAGGCTTATGAGGAGGAGAGATAATGGAAGCTTACAGGGTTTGAGATTTTGGGAAAAGCCAACAGCCTAAAGCTGAAAATCAAAATGGGGCACAACTTAAGCAATCTTGTATAAGGAGGCCTTAAGGAACCAAGAAGATTCCACATGTATGGAACCAGTGACTGTCAGAGGGGATGTGCATACCAGAATCTACGGTCGTTTATTCTAAAATTCCACTCCTGCAAAATATAAACCGTCATGAAATCTGTCTCTACACTCTCATAGATGAGGAATAGGGGAGCACCTGAGTGATTTCAGTCGGTTAAGCATCTGACTTTGGCTCAGGTCGTGATCTGATGGTTCAGGGGTTCAAGCCCACATTGGGCTCTGATGTTAGTGCAGAGCCAGCTTCAAATCCTCTGCCTGCCCCCCGCCCTCAAAAATAAGTAAACATTTAGATGAGGAATAGAAACAAATAGAAACATAGTAGGTGCTGGCCCTACCAACCTAGAATGAAATCACACAAGATTCTTCTTGAACGTGGCAAGAGAGTTCTCATTTTTTTTAACCTTCTATTTTTCAAAACTTGTGTTTAGTGCTGTATCTATGCTAGCTTATTTAATTTTTTTAATGTTTATTAATTTGGGGGAGAGAGAGAGACAGAGAGAGACAGAGTTGGAGTGGGGGAGGGGCAGAGAGAGAGGGAGACAGAATCTGAAGCAGGCTCCAGTCTCTGAGCGGTCAGCACAGAGCCTGATATGGGGCTCAAACTCACAGACTGTGAGATCATGACCAGAGTTGAAGTTGGACGCTTAACCGACTGAGCCACCCAGGGGCCCCTATGCTAGTTTATTTAATTCATACAAAACTCTATGAGGTAGGTGATACCATTTTCATTTTACAGAGGAGGAAACTGGATCCCAGAGAAGTCACATGTTTTGCATAGGGGCACACACCTGGTGGTAGAATTAGGATTTGAACCCAGGTCTACAAAGGCCAAGTACTTCCTATTATTTTTAGTGGGTCTAAGAGTGAAATGACCCAGTAGCTTAAATCCAATGAATTGTTATCACACTTCCACCCCAGGGCATAGGGCAGAAAAGATGAACTTCTGTACTTCATTTTCTCTTGAAAGCAATTAAGTTATCTACAACCTGTTAACCTATAAGTGATAATATAAAAGACCATATTCACCCGACTACACTCAGGATAATTGGAATGTGTCTAGGTCCAGAGTCAGACCTACATTTAAGATAATATTAATAGTGCTAATGGCTTCTGTAGAGAAAATCTTAGATGTTGCCTCCGGTCTTGTGAAATTCAGAGATACATTGATTCATGTTGACAAAAGTACATGTTTCCAGAGCTCGTCTGTCCAAATTCAGTCCAAACCAACCCAAACCAAACAGAGTAAACCAAAACAAAACAAAATGACTCTTACAAACAGCTGATGACCTTGCGTAATTATGATTTTATGCATGTAGAGTTTATGGTCAAGCAATGAAACAATTACTGACTATTTACATATAGCTGTATTGATGCAGAAGGAAAATATTACATACCAGGTACATGTGCTTGTGAATATGTAAGTTCCATATATTCATTCTATTTGTTACTTTGCACTGTGTCTTTATTATAGATTTTGAAGTCGAGTGATCACCTTTTCCTAAAATTATACCTGTTTCATAATCAATTTCTGCTTCACTCCAAAAGACTTATTTCAACCTCACAATATTTATTGCCCTTGGCTCTTACATTTTTCTAATTGAAAGTCATATGAAAGTCAATTGAAGTCATGCATTTTTAAAATGCTAACTTAGTAAACCCTTGTTATAGGTAGATCCACTGAATATTTTCACTGTTAAAAATAGCAAATCTTTAACCAGATGCCTGGTATTTGGTAGAAGATTCAGTTTATGTGCTTAGTAGAAAGAGTCCAGCTCATCTTGGAGTAGGAAATTTGAATCGACCTAAGAGTTGGTCAGCTCTCTGAAAGCAACAAAATCTAATAAGATCTTGATTAGAGCAATTTAGGTCACTCTTTTATTGCTGAAAGTAATCACCTTTAGTAGACTTACTATATAGTAAAACAGCTGAGAAAGCCTCTCTTTCTGCCTTAAGACCACAACAGCTGACTTCCTTCAAATGTCATCATCACACCTGAAACTACTTTAGAGCCATTTTTAGTTTTAATTGAAATGTGTGACAGGAAAGAATTTAGAAGAGGGGAAAAAAGCAAGTTATTATTAAGCTTCTCAGTTGAGATCTTAAGGTTCTACTGCACACTGAGGATCATTATAACCTCCCCTAATTTTTTGTCATTCTCCTTCCCTCTGTGGGTTCCACTGCAGACTCTCAAAGCCCCTCTCTTTTTGAGCATGGTAAATATTACCCTTAGGTGTTCCTGCCTAGCCCCTGTTTAAATGGCCGTTGCTTTTCCCAAGTCCTCAGAGCTGGATTCATTGATTCTTTTTTTTTTAATGTATTTATTTTAATGTTTATTTTTGAGAGAGTGTGGGGGAAGGGCAGAGAGAGAGGAAGACAGAGAATCTGAAGCAGGCTCCACACTGTCAGAGCAGAGCCCAAAATGGGATGCGAACTGACAAACCGTGAGATCATGACCTGAGCCTAAGTCAGTGCTCAACCAACTGAGCCACCCAGGTACCCCTGAATTCATTGATTCTTTATTAAAATTTTTATTGTTTATTTATTTTTGAGAGACAGAAACAGAGCACAAGTGGGCAGGAGCAGAGAGAGAGGGAGACACAGAATCCGAAGCAGGCTCCAGGCTCTGAGCTGTCAGCACAAAGCCTGATGCAGGGCTCGAACTCATGAACTGCAAGACCATGACCCTAGCCGAAGTCAGCGCTCAACCGACTGAGCCACCCAGGCACCCCTGGATTCATTGATTCTTAATCCCATTTCCTAAGACTACTCTGACTCAACAGAAAATATCCCTGTATCATTTAACACTACTTTTGCCAGTCTTTGGGATTAAAAAAATAAGTTACCAAGAAGCCAATTTGAAAAGCATCTATGTTGTATGTGTCAAAATATACGACATTCTGAAAAAGGCAAAACTATGGAAACAGTGAAAAGAAGATCAGTGGTCACCAGGGGTGCAGAAGGGGAGGGGTGAATAAGCAGAGCACAGATTTTTAGGGCAGTGAGTATAACCTGTGTGATACCAAGATGATGGATATATGTGATTACACACTTGTCCAAACTTATAGAATGTACAATACCAAGCATGAACCATAATGTAAACTATGGACCTTGGGTAATTATGATATGTCAATGTAGATTCATCAGTTGTAACAGATATAACACTCTGGTAGATACTGATAAGAATGAGGCTATGTATATGTGGAGACGGGTATATGGGAAATCTCTGTATCTAAAATTGTTCTAAATAATACAATCTTTTTTTTTTTTTTTGAGAGAGAGAGAGGGAGAGAGACAGAGAGTGCACACTTGTATGGGAAAGGAGGAGGGAGAGAGAAAGAGAATCTTAGGCAGGCTTTGTGCCCAGTGTGGAGCCTGATGTGGGGCTTGATCTCACGACAAAGAGATCATGACCTGAGCTGAAAACAAGAGTCAGACATTTAACTGACTGAGCCACCCAGGCACCCCAACAATAAAATTTTTATTTATTTATTTATTTATTTATTTATTTATTTATTAGCATTTATTTATTTTTTGAGAGGCAGAGAGAGACAGTATGAGCGTGGAAAGGACAGAGAGAGAGGGAGACACAGAATCCAAAGCAGGCTCCAGGCTTTCAGCTGTCAGCACAGAGCCTGACACAGGGCTCTAACTCACGAACAGTGAAATCATGACCTGAGCTGACGTCAGACACTTAACCGACTGAGCCACCCAGGTGCCCCAATGAAATCTTAATAAAAGCCAAAAAAAATTTTTTTTAAGGGTCACCCTTTCAGAACCTAAATGTAAGGATTCAGGCAGAATTTTTGACCTCCTCTGCTTCTACCTGTATTATCCACATTGCTTTGAGTCATGGTTCCTATTTCTTACTCTTCCATTGGTTTTGTCTATAGGAGTAGGCTTCTCTCTTACAATCTACTATGCTTGATGTAGCCCAGAGACTTGCTGAAGCCCTGACCTTTGGGATTTATATGCCATCGTATCAACTACAAACCATTTATAGCAGAAGCCTTCTTGTCTTCACCATTTCTCCAGTGGTATTGGGAGCAAGATGGAGTCCTAAACACTTCTGATTGTTTACTCCTTAAACCGTAGATTCAATGCTTTCACTGTAAGTTAGTTTATGGGCTGTTTTGCTATTCCAATTATGCAACCACTTTTGATTCCTGAAATGGATTATAGCCTCCTATATTAGATTTCCATAAAAAAAAAATGATCGTACAAGGCCCCTTGTGTGTGGACTAGACTTATTGCATATTCAGTGTTCAATCAACTAGTCTCTGTCTGGAAGTCAGCACGTTCCTCACTCAAAAATGAGGAGGGACTGGAGAGTTCCTGGGTTAGAAGGCTCTGTGGAAGCAAATACCTATCTAATTAAGGTAGGTTTGTAAGCATAAAACAGACCTTAGGATGGGTCTGGACTGTGTATTATTTTGCCTATGAATTGTTTTCACCCTTGATTCTGTCTAGATCTCAGAGTCCAGTCATTCCCAAAAGACATCCAGATTTTATTTATTTTATAACGGATTGCATTCAAGAATAAAGGAAATTAACAGACTTGCCTAATGTGGGTGTAGTTAAGGAAACTGTGGATGCGTGGGAGGCAATCAAATACAAATGACTACTTATTTAATCATTCATAGATTTATTCATTCAAGAAGTGTTTATTGAGTGCCTTCTTTGAACCAGGGAAAGTACAATATGCCCTGGATACACAGTTAATAAAAAAGACATGGCCCATCTCTTCATGAAATTTCCAGTTTGCTGAGAGAAGCAGATAATAAATGAGAAAACTAACATTGGAGGAGGTCTTTGTGAGGATGTGACTGCAAGTTAACCTGCAAGCTGGACCCGGGGAATTGGAGGCTCCTGACCCTCTCCCCTGTCCTTGGAATGTATGTTCTGCCCACCATTCCCCCAGTGGAAGATGTTTTCAGGGATCCAGAGAGCAATGTGTTGTTGAGACCATCTGGGTGGTGTACATGACTAAACCTACTTAAGTCCTCTATATAAACTTCCAAGGTTATGGCAGGTTGGTGCAGAGATCTAATGGTCTTGTGAACGCCCAATACAAGCCTCATATGTAAATTCCCTTGTTTACTAAAAGTGCCACCTACCCAGTCTGGAGTGGTCTGCCTCTTCTGTGTCTCATTGCCCTTCATACATAGGGGCCAGTTTCAGATTTCACCAGGGAAGCTCCTGAGATTTCGAAAGAACACGTAGCAAGTAAATATGCTAAGTCTGCATTTTTTATGACTAACATAAGAGATTATTTTTAAAATTGACTTTATTGGGGTATAATTAATATTCAATAAAATGCATCCACTTTAATTCTGTGGTTTGATGAGTTTTGATAATGGCCAGTCTAATCAAAGTATATTTTCATAATTCCAGAAAGTTCCCTTAACTCTCTGTAGTCAGTACTTTCTTCCTCAATCCCAAGTACTGCAAATAACCACTTACTTGCTTTCTATTAGTTCAGATTAGTTTTGCCTTGTTTAGAATTTTATGTGAATGAAAACTTCTATTCATTGTTTCTGGCTTCTTTCACTCAGCATGATATTTTTGAGATTTATCCATGCATTTGCATAGATCAGTAATTTGTTCCTTTGTGTTGCTGAATAATAAACTATTTTAGGTATATACTATAATTTATTTATCTAATTGCCTGTTAATTAGTATTTCAATTATTTTCAATTTCCAAAGCTGCTATGACTGTTTTTATGCAAACCTTTGTGTGGGTCTATGTTTTCTTTTCTCTTAATATATAAGAGTGAAATTGCTGAACCATATGATAGGAGTATGCTTCACAACTGACAAACTATTTTCCAAAGTGGCTATACCATTCTGCACGCCCACCAGCAATATGTGAGAGTTGGCTCAGTTGTTCCACATCCTTATTGGCACTTGGTAATGCCTTCTTTTTAATGTTAGCCATTCTAGTAAGTGTGGAGTATCCTATTAGGTTTTGATTTGAATTTTTCTGATGACAAATGATATGAAGAACATTTCTTGTGCTAGTTGGCCATTTATATCTTTTATGGGGAGAATATTTAAAATTTTTGACCACTTTTAATTAGTTGTTTGCTTCTTTATTATTGATTTGTGAGAAGTTCTTTTTTTAATGCTTATTTATTTTGAGAGAGTAAGAGAGCATGTGTGTACAAGCAGGGGAGGGGCAGAGAGAGAAGGAGAGAGAGAATCTTAAGCAGGCTCTGCACTGTCAGTGAAGAGCCTGACGTGGGGCTCGATCTCACAAACCATGAGATCATGACCTGACCCAAAACCAAGAGTCAGAGACTTAACTGACTGAGCCACCCAGGTGCCCCTGAATTGTAAGAAGTTCTTTAAACAATTTGGATATAAGTCATTTGTTATACACATATATTGCAAGTATCCCCCCTGCCCTGAGTTGTTAGTGTATTTTTACTTATGTTAATTCTTTCATGAGAAAGACTATGAAAAATTATATGCCAACAAACTGGGCAGTCTGGAAGAAATGGATAAATTCCTAGAGACTCACACATTACCAAAACTGAAACAGGAAGAAATAGAAAATTTGAACAGGCCCATAACCAGCAGAGAAATTGAATCAGTTATTAAAAATCTCCCAACAAATAAGAGTCCTGGGCCAGATGGCTTCCCAGGGGAATTCTACCAGACATATAAAGAAGAGTTAATACCTATTCTTAACCAACTGTTCTAAAAAAACATCCTGTATTTTAAATGGTGAACAGCTATTCTAGGAGTAGGAGTATCTGTTGTCTCTGCTGTTCTTTTTGTAGTTTGCTTGTACTTGTGTTAGTAGCAACACTCTCAATTTGTAATTTATTTGCTGGAATCTTTTTAAACCATTGTCCATTTTGTAAATTTAGGTTAACTAAATCTAAATAATTTAATCTGCAAATCCGGTAAACCTACTTAAACTACAAAAGCCAGAAGTTAGCAAGTGAATGAAGGACTGTGTTGCAGAATTCCCTCCCATCCTTTCATAGGATCCCCTGCTTATGAACTTGACATCAGGTTACCTGACAAACATAGCAAGTGATGATACGATTTCAAGTGTATATTACAAATTAGTTAACCCTAACTTCTTAATTGTTTCAACTAAAAGTAAGTGTAAGTATAAATTGTTATTTTTTCCCTGTACATCAGTGGATCACCCTGGCAGCCTTTAATGTAAGCATCTCCCTCCTTTTGGGAGACCAATGGTTTAGGTGGTATTGCTACCAAGTACACACCAGTGCATTTGATTTCTCTGTCAGCTAGCATATTTCACACAAGAATTAAATAAAAAATAAAAATAAAATGAAACAACATCCTCTGTTCCATAGCAACCTGTCCTAGCAAACTGAATCATAATATATGCTATTGGTCATAAAATAAGAATGAATTTGTGCTATGAAACCTGAAATCAACCACAAGAAAAAATTTCGAAAGGTAACAAATACTTGGAGACTAAAGAACCTACTAAAGAGCCTACTAAAGAATGAGGGCTAACCAAGAAGTTAAAGAGGAAATTTAAAAGTTCATGGAAGCCAATGAAAATGATTAACACCACAACCCAAAACCTCTGGGATGCAGGAAAGGCAGTCATAAGAGTTTCGAAAGTATATAGCAATCCAGGCCTTCCTAAAGAAGGAAGAAAGGTCTCAGATATACAACCTAACCTTACACCTTAAAGAGCTGGAAAAATAACAGCAAATAAAACCTAAAACCAGTAGAATACAGGAAATAATAAAGATTAGAGCAGAAATTAATGCTACTGAAACCAAAAAAAAAAAAAACAGTAGAATAGATCAATGAAACCAGAAGCTGGTTCTTTGAAAGAATTAACAAAATTGATAAACTACTAGCCAGTTTGATCAATAAGAAAAAGGAAAGGACCCAAATAAATAAAATCAAGTATGAAAGAGGAGAGATCACAACCAACACAGCAGAAATAAAAACAATAATAGAATATTATGAGCAATTATACGCCAATAAAATGGGCAATCTGGAAGAAATGGACAAATTCCTAGAAACATATAAACTACCAAAACTGAAACAGGAAGAAATAGAAAATTTGAGCAGACCCGTAACCAGTAAAGAAATAGAATTAGTAATAAAAAATCTGCCAAAAAACAAGAGTCCAGGGCCAGATGGTTTTCCAGGGGAATTCTACCAAACATTTAAGGAAGAGTTAACACCTATTCTCTTGAAGCTGTTCCAAAAAATAGAAATGGAAGGAAAACTTCCAAACTCTTTCTATGAAGCCAGCATTACCTTGATTCCAAAACCAGAGACCCCACGAAAAAGGAGAACTATAGACCAGTTTCCTTGATGAACATGGATGCAAAAATCCTCAGCAAGGTATTAGCCAACTGGATGCGACAATACATTAAAAAAATTATTCACCACAACCAAGTGGGATTTTTACCTGGGATGCAGGGCTGGTTGATATCTGGAAAACAATCAATGTGATTCATCATATCAGTAAAAGAAAGGACAAGAACCACATGATCCTCTCAATAAATGCAGAGAAAGCATTTGACAAGATACAGCAATGTTTCTTGATAACCCTCAAGAAAGTAGGGATAGAAGAATCATACCTCGAGATCATAAAAGCCATATACAAATGACCCAATGCTAATATCATCCTCAATGGGGAAAAACTGAGAGCTTTCCCCCTAAGGTCAGGAACAAGACAGGGATGTTCACTTTCGCCACTGTTATTTAACATAGTATTAGAAGTCTTAGCCTCTGCAATCAGATAACACAAAGAAATAAAACGCATCCATTGGTCAGGAGGAGGTCAAACTTCTCTTTGCAGATGACGTGATACTCTATATGGAAAACCCAAAAGATTCCACCAAAAAAACTGCTAGAACTGATTCATGAATTCAGCAAAGCTGCAGGATATAAAATCAATACACAGAAAGTGGTTGCATTCCTATACACCAATAATGAAGCAACAGAAAGAGAAATCAAGGAATCAATCCCATTTACAATTGCACCAAAAACCATAAAATACTTAGGAATAAATGTAACCAAAGAGGTGAAAAATCTATACACTAAAAACTATAGAAACCTTATGAAAGAAATTGAAGAAGACACCAAAAAATGGAAAAATATTCCATGCACCTGGATAGGAAGAACAAATATTGTTAAAATGTCAATAACTACCCAAAGCAATCTACATATTCAATGAAATCCCTATCAAAATAATACCAGCATTCTTTACAGGGCTAGAACAAATAATCCTAAAATTGTATGGAACCAGAAAAGACCCCGAACAGCCACAGCAATCTTGAAAAAAAAAACCAAAGCTGGAGGCATCACAATCCCGGACTTCAAGCTATACTACAAAGCTGTGATCAAGACAGTATGGTACTGGCACAAGAACAGACACTCAGATCAATGGAACAGAATAGAGAACACAGAAATGGATCCACAAACGGATGGCCAACTAATCTTTGACAAAGCAGGAAAGAATATCCAGTGAAATAAAGACAGTCCCTTCAGCAAGTGGTGCTGGGAAAACTGGACAGTGTCTTGCAGAATAATGAACCTGGACCACTTTCTTACACCATATACAAAAATAAACTCAAAATGGATGAACGACCTAAATGTAAGACAGGAAGCCATCAAAATCCTCAAGGAGAAAGCAGGCAAAAACCTCTTTGATCTTGGCTGCAGCAGCTTCTTACTCAACACATCTCTGGAGGCAAGGGAATCAAAAGCAAAGATGACCTATTGGGACCTCATCAAAATAAAAAGCTTCTGGACAGCGAAGGAAACAATCAGCAAAACTAAACGGCAACCAACAGAATGGGAGAAGATATTTGCAAACGACATATCAGATAAAGGGTTAGTATCCAAAATCTATACAGAACTTCTCAAACTCAACACCCAAAAAACAAATAATCCAGTGAAGAAATGGGCCAAAGACATGAATAGACACTTCTCCAAAGAAGACATCCAGATGGCCAACCAACACATGAAAAAATGCTCCACATCACTCATCATCAGGGAACTACAAATCAAAACCACAATGAGATATCACCTCACACCTGTCAGAATGGCTAACATTAACAACTCAGGCAACAACAGATGCTGGCAAGGATGCAGAGAAAGAAGATCTTTCTTGCATTGCTGGTGGGAATGCAAACTGGTGCAGCCACTCTGGAAAACAGTGTGGAGGTTCCTCAGAAAATTAAAAATAGAACTACCCTGTGACTCAGCAATTACGCTACTAGGTATTTATCTGAAGGATCCAGGTATGCTGTTTTGAAGGGGCACATGCACCCCAAAGTCTATAGCAGCACTATCAACAATAACCAAAGTATGGAAAGAGTCCAAATGTCCATTGGTGGATGAATGGATAAAGAAGACGTGGTGTACATATCTATATCTATATCTATATCTATATCTATATCTATATCTATATCTATATCTATATCTATCTATCTATCTATATATGTGTGTATATATATATATGATGTAATATATGATGTAGTATTACTCGGCAATCAAAAGGAATGAAGTCTTGCCATTTGCAACTACATGGATGGAACTAGAGGGTGTTATGCTAAGCAAAATTAGAGAAAGACAAAAATCATATGACCTCACTCATATGAGAACTTTAAGACACAGAACAGATGAACATAAGGGAAGGGAAGCAAAACTAATATAAAAACAGGGAGGGGGACAAAACATAAGAGACTCTTAAATATGGAGAACAAACAGAGGGTTACTGGAGGGGTGGTGGGATGAGGGATGGGCTAAATGGGTAAGGGGCATTAAAGAACCTACTCCTGAAATCATTGTTGCGCTATATGATAACTAATTTGGATGTAAATTAAAAAAAATAAAAAGAATGAATTTGGATGCTCTTTGCAATCTTATAAGTTTGGGAATAACAAAGTAAAACGTGTCACTGAGGTCACACAAAAGTTCAGTGCCTTGTGATTCCACAAAATATTTTACTGGGAAACTTTGATAAAGCACAAACTTGTTTAAGTGTGTCCAATAGTATCCTAAGTATTTCTGAATTGTGCGTGTGTGTGTATGTATGTATGTATGTATGTATGTATGTATGTATTTATGTATGTTTGTATGTATGTATATATATCCTCCTGTCCCATTCCATCTTTGTGTTGTTGTATACATTTTTTTTGTGGTAAAAAATTCAAAGCGATTTATGGTATGGTTCCTGGTTTCATTGTCCTTCCCATCTTCATGGGAAGCTGAGAGGTTTGTGAGTGAGGTAACTATAGAATGACAGTAGAGAGAATATAGTTAGTGTCCAAACAGTTTCTCATTCTTACATAAAAACTAAACACAAAATCCTCCTAAGTATGCCTAGGGAGGAGTTTAGGATGAAAATACCATGGTTAGAAGCACATGGGCTCTTGTTAACTAAATTGTATTTAGGATATCTCTGCTCTTATATTGGAGGATTGTGTTTTGTTCTAATGCAGAAGGATATTCCATGCATGTGACAATACAGAACATGAGTACTATGTGAGGTCAGGGAAAGAAGAGATGATTATGGATCAAAATGAACCATGGAAATAGAGGAGAGATGCTAAACAATGCTAATTCACCTCATACTCTACCTTTCTTATTTGAACTGGATCTTTTTTGATGTTGAGCAATCTTCTGATTAATTTGTTGTTGATTTTCTAGAATAGGGATTGGCAAGCTATGGCCCAAAGACCAAATGCAGCATGCCCCATGTTCTTGTAGGTCCTGGAGCTAAGAAAAATACTAATTCATGTTTGTGAAAGTAATTTGAGGTTGAAATTTCAATTTCTATAAATAAAGTTTTACTGGAACACAGCCATACTCATTTGTCTACATGCTGTCTTGGATACTTTCACACCACAACTGCAGAAGTGAGTAGTTGTAACAGAGACTCTGTGGTACACCAAACCTAAAATATTTATTATCTGGGCTTCTACATATAAAGTTAGCTACTTATATTTTCGATAGTTGCCTGACCTTTCTTTCTGGCTTAAACAAATGTTATTTTCTTAGAAGATACGGGAGGAGAACTCATATTTATGGGATATTTATTTCCTAAGGTATTTCACCTAGTCTTAATAACAACATGATTAGGTAGACATTAACACTGCATTTCATAGATGAAGGGACTAATCTATGAACTAATTCAGAGATTTTAAGCAATTTAAAAGATTTTGTGTGGGTAGTTGATTTTGGACCCAGGCCTCAAATACAGGGTTTATTATGTTATTATGTTATTATTCCCCTTTGTGCAAGAAGGTAGAATTGTTATGCCAGTTCAAAAGCAAAGAGGAAAAGAATTGCAGGATTGTTGGGAGTCAGCCATTTAGCGAGTAGCTGGTCACCAATATTGGAACGTGGTATACCACCAAATGTCTCAGAAAGACAGACTCTGACCCTATGGCAGGAAGGTAGCCTTGGGCAGTTTTCATTAGTAAATGGATACTTTCCCTATGGACTCTTTGTCCTAAGGATGAAAACTCTTACCAATAAGACCAAAGTAATTTATAAGAAAGTATCTTTCTATACTAAATGAGTAAATCTTTATTGTGTGAAAGAATATGGACCTTAAACTGTATTCAACAAATCTTTCTGATTTTCCAATAGGCGATTAAAGTACCTCAATGCAAGAGTCACTCTCTGTCGTCTTTTTTAATACCTGCAGGTAGTATAGTAGCAGCTGCAGCAGTGGGAATCTGTTGGAACAAATTATATTTCCCAATGATTGATCTCCAAAGGCATGTTTCCTAGTCTTTGAAAATTCACTGAAAAATTTATAGTGCTCTAAATGAAGGGAGTTAAAACACAAAGAATGAGGATTATATCTTTATGTGGTGGCTGAACCAAAGTGCACTGTAGCTTAAGCATTCATTTTAACTATCTCTCTCTGAGTGATCCAAATCATCACAGCCAAATAGATATTCAGACAAATGAACTAATACTTTAGTTTCTAAAAATAAATGTTGGCCATATTGTAACCTATTCAGTTTTTGCAAGTTGATATGCTCCAAGTTTCATTTGGAAGAAATAAAATGTCTTTCTGTATTGCTGTCAATAGAATCCTTATCCCCACTATTATTTTTTTAAAATTGTTTTTAGGTCAACTTTGTTACTATATTATTTTTCCTCCCCAGAAAAAAAAGTGCACAGCTTATTATCTTGTCTGTGTTTGCTTATTCCTGTTCTGCTCTTATGCCTCCATACATAAAACCCAAGTGCTCCATCACCCCTGTACCTTAGGAAGCTAACTATGATGGAAACAGCTACACTGATAAAAGGGCTGGGGTACATCTGGAATCCAGGACAAAGGCCACGAATCCAGAGACAGTAAGAGGAGGTTGCTCAAGGTCAGGTGGTAACAGATGGCAGAGTGGACACTGAAGATGGAATTTCGAAGGAAGCTGTAATAAAGATAGGTCTTCTCTTGCATTTACTAACATCTAAAGAAGCCAAACCGAAAGAACAGACAAATAAAACAATAAAAAGCCAACACTAAGGGAATATTTTAATAATTGTTCTCTCAACATGGTAAAATTCCCTCTGTCCATTAAAATGGTAATTATAAGTCCATGCTCAATAGACCATCAGACTGAATTGGAAAACGTGTATGAGATGGTGCAGGTGAAAAGAGTAGAGTTTAAAATAGAGTTACCGGATTACGAGAATGCTGTTACCTGGGCAATTTAGCCCGAGAGACTCACAGAGAGAGAGAAAGAGAGAAGCAGGGGTTTGGAGAGGATTGATAGACAGACAGGAAAGATTGAAAACCAGGTCTCAAAAGACAGGAGAAAGGACAGCTCCAGTAAAGTGGAAATCAGAAACTAATATCAAAACACTCACAGTACTGGGAACAGAACAAACAATAAACACTTTCAACAAAAAAGCTATGAATGAATAAATATTTTTTACTTTTATGAAGGTTGGGAGGTATGCCCACACAATTTCATTATGCTGTAACCAGTCTTTTTTTTTTTTTTTTCTCATCATCATTTTACTAGTTGGGAAGATAGATGAATAAAATATTTTAAATTACTTAAAAAGTGTTATCTCAGATACAAACACTATCCTTCACATCTTACCTTAGTAGATATGGAATTTGAGAGATGATATTTGAGTCATTTCAGATTCTGTGATTGCAGTTTTTCAATGAAAAACAAAATTGCACCATTAGGAATGGAAAATCGCAGCTATTTAAAAAAGTGAAAAACATGGATTCCAAAGAATAAGACATTTGCTTCTCTGATTTTTTTAAATGTAGAAAGTTGCCATCAGCCCTGTTAAAATTTACAAAGCTTAAATTTTGTTTTTGTACTTTACCATGCTTTTATAATTATGCAATGTGACAATTGAAAATAAAAATACCTATATTTAAGGAATAGAATGTTTTAGGGGTGTTACCACTCTTTGAATACAAATTAGAGTGTGGTTTCTCATCATAAAATATCATCTGAATTGCAGGTAAATCAAAGTATTGATTATTATTAGGATAAACTATAGAAATAAGATTTTTATTGATTTTTAAAAGATAGCATATTAGTGCGTCTTTTTACATGTAGCTGTGCAGGAGAATTTTTCAATACTGTTATTATTAATCATATTGATAGTGCCCGTGGATGTCAAAGATTTGCAGATATTTCATAAGTAGACACCATAGTGTGAGAAAATGGCAGACCTCTTGGGAAGACTTACGCAGTTTCTGTCTCTCCCCAATTTCATCTTTCAGGAGGATCATTGACACTTATACATAATAGAAGTGTTTTCTATTGGGCAAATTTGTGTGTATATCTAGTGTATACCTAGTAATATGTGTATACCTAGTAATAGGCATATCTAGTAGGGAACGTTGTGTAGTGGGCTTGGGTAGTGAGAGAAAAACATCTATTTTAGCTTAGACTCATTTGTAGTGGACAGCTTTAAGAGAAAGACAGAATGGAGTTGCCCAATCATTTTGTTAGCTCTGACACAGACTTTTTAAAACTCTTCACATTGTCTCTTGCCTTTCTCAGTATTTGTCTTAAGATAAGAACATGTATCACAAAACGACACGTATACTTATTACTGTGTTGTTTTAGGGCTACATGCTAATCTAGTCTCACATTATAGACTTTTATGATTTAATAGCATTGTTTACGATTTAGTAAAGAAGCATTTTAGGAAAATATACCTTCAAATAACAATGTTCTTATAAAGTCATTTTTGATACAATACTTACCAGATTATGTTAGATTTACATTTTTTTCTTCACCTGGATAAGCTCGATAGCAATGGTAGTCAAGTCTTCAATTGCTTTTGTTTTTGCTTTTGTTTCTGACTTTAAATTTTTTTAATTACATTTACATACTGCTTAAAAAGTCAGATAGGTCTACAAGGAGTAGCCTCTCTTTTTAGGTTCCTCTGCTTCCCACCATGCCTGTTTTTATGTACCCCTAAATCTATAAATAACATTCGTAAATTAACACTTGTAGGTTTTTCAGTTGTAGGCAATTCCTGATATGAAGGATGAGAAGTAGGTCTCTTTTATCCTCATTCCACTTCCAACTGCCCCCTGCCCCACAACACACACATCCTATATCTCTTCCTATCCCCTCAATATAGCTAATTAGGGTAAGGCAAGTCTGTGGTGCCTACATTGTTATTACCATGTAAACACCTTCACAGATAAGCTATATTGTATATTATGATTACATTTCTTTCTGGTACAACTTCTATTTTCCATGGATTTAGTTATTGTCACATTTCTAATTATTTACTTTCCCTTGTGTCTCTTGCCATATGACCTCCAAGAATCATTCAAACTGATCAACAGAGCAGGTATTTTGTTAATATTTTCTTCTTAGACACATGTATTGTAGAGGTTTCTGTTCTCTTGCTCAAATCAGAGTGGTGGCTCTCCCCGTCTGCTACAAAACTGCCATCCTGGGATATTTTCCCATCACACTGGATATTCAAATGGCCTTTTTCCTTATTCTGTTCCCTGTTTCCTTGGTCCCACATCTTCTTTTTATTTGGTTTACTTTCTGGGTTTATATCTGGATATAAAACAATCAAATCAGCCAAAAGAAAACTGATCCAAGTTTGAGATATTTTAAATGTTTAATAATAATCTGTCTTTGAAATCAGTCTTTAAAATGATTACTAGATTTGCCATACATTAATTTGGCTAATGTGAGTGACCCATACACTGCAGATTCTGTTTCTCATGCTCTGATTGCTGGTTCTAGGTTAATGGCAGAAATTTTCCTTTATTTTCATCTTTATTTTGCAGTTCATCTTTTAAATTTCCTAGCCCCTTTTCAGTGATTCTTACAACCACTCCTGCAGTTCTAAGGTTCCCAGAGTTATTTTCCTGGTCTCTCTCTCTCTCTCTCTCTTTCTCTCTCTCTCTCTCTCTCTCTTTTTTTTTGAGAGAGAGAAAGCGAATGCATACAGGGGTGCACGAGTGGGGGAGGGGCAGAGAGAGAGGAAAAGAGAGAATCCCAAGCAGACTCCTCACTGTCAGCACAGAATCAAACTCTGGGCCAGGGGCAAACCCATGAACTGCAAGATCATGACCTGAGCTGAAATCAAGAGTTGGACACTTACCTGAGCCACCCAAGCGCCCCTCCTTGTCTCTTAAATTCCCTGTAGGAGTATAAAAATAAACCCACCCTAAACATAAAGCCCAAGATTCTTAACAATTACATGATATTTATTTTTTATTTTCTTTATATCTTCAAGTAGCTTCCAAATTTGGGCTCTTCTTTCTTTATGACATCTACAGAGACTTACTCCTCCTTTGTTTTTCTTTTTGTCCCTCAGTAGTGTGTGGAAGAATGCATTTTGAGACAGAGACTTGGTAATGGATTACTAGAAATAGCCTGATTCATATTCATATTAAAGATTAAATGTACAGAATTGACAATTACTTGCAATATTACTTCTCTTCAAGTATGGTCCCTTAGTCCGTGTAGATGACCAGGCTAGTCAAACCTGGGTGACTGAGTTAATCATTCTGTGGGCTATTTGTTGTTGCTATTGTTGTTTTCTCTAAACATAAGGACACCTAAAGGAATAAGCTTGGCTGGGTGGGAATCATCTTTTTTTTTTTTTTTTTTTACATCCAAATTAGTTAGCATATAGTGCAACATTGTGTGGGAATCATCTTAAACACACATTTAACTATTACTGTTTTTAATAGAATCTTTATTTTACTTTCAGAGGTAACTACTGTGAGTACTGCTTAAGTATTATTAAATATTGTAGGCTTAAACAAAGAATTAAGAATTTTAGATGGTGTGATGGAGGCAACCAAATAAGAAAGTCAGCATTTTTTTGTGTATCTTTTTATGTATTGCCCATTGTAGTAGAAACTTTCTTACACTGCACTTACTAGAATGGAAACTATGTGGACAGGAATTTTGTTTTGTTAACTACTGTATTTTAAGTGCTTTACCCAGTGCCTGACACAGTGGGTTCTGAATGAAAAAATGTTTAATCCTGATAATAACCTGTTATGTGATGTTATCAAAAAGCTTAAGTTGTGTGCTTTGATTTTCATAGCTAATAGTAATAATTAACAGGTATGATTCAAATTCACATCGATATGACTCAAGTTTATGCTTGTAAAAAAATATTAAACTGGATTTAGCTGAAAAGTCTTCCTTGCTTAGATTCTTGTCTTTTACATATTAATCATAAAACATGTGGAAATGTTGAAGGTGTACAAAAAAACTGAAAAAATAAACAAGAAGGGTCCTTTATGTAACTTCACATACTTTTCTTCATTAGTTTCCATTAGGATTCTGTCTTTTGCCATGTCTTGACATAGAACTTAACGCTTATTTTAAAATTTTCTCTAAACACAATCTACCCTATTTTCTTTTTGTGAATCTTAGGAGAGTTGCCAAAGGGTGCGGTTTTCAGTGGTTAGGTTTTCAGAAATCATTCAAGTTGTTTACTCCAGCTTTCATTGTAATTAAACAATGATTTGCTTTAGACATTATCACTTGGCAAGCGCTATAGAAAACACTATATCTACATCTGATAAAATGCAAAATTAAAAAAAATCTATCACTTATTTCAGAAATTCCTGATACAGCTTGTGTCAGTAGCTTAAATAAGCTCAAATGTATGAGTACCTATAAATCCATTCCTCTTGGTATTTAATGTAATGAACAGAGCCTGTTACCCTAAAGGAAATCCTAATTAAAACTCTATTCCTAGTTTAGTTTTGTTTTTTTCAATCACAGAAATTTCACTTTTGAAGGAAGCGCAGCGGTATCCTATAAAAAGCAACAGACGTGGCAGAGCTGACCTATATCTGAGTCATCGCTTGACCAATTCAACAGCTGTGGGAACTTGAGCAAGTCCGGCAATTTCTCAGAGCCTAAATTGATCCATATGTGAAATGTGGATGACAATTCATGACTGTCCCTTGGGGCTTTTGTGAGCATTAGATGAGAGAAAATATATATTAAAACTACTTTCTATTGTAAAACATTAAACAAATGTCTTCGAAGAGTAGTAGTAGCAGTATAATTACATTTGGATTCAGGGCAGCTTTCTTGGTGAGCTGTCCCTAAGGTTATGAATGATATAGCTTCACACTTCCACTGTGATCAACAACAGTCTCTTTCTCTGTCTCTTCTTTCCTGCCTTCCTTTGAAAACAGATTTGAGACTTGTTGCAAGTAAAATATGTCCATTATGATTAACAAAACAGAAATGGAAGGAAGTTTAAATAATGAAAACTGAATTCTGAGTAAATTCTGAGAGTTAATATGGATGACACTAAAACCAAGAATAAACTTTGGATTGTAGAACTCGATGTGAGTAGTACAATAACTGCTGCTTATTAGGATAATGCAGCAGCACTGACAGTTTCTGGGAATTCTAATTCATCTAAGAAAAATGCACTCTACTTATGTAACTGTGCCTTCACACATTCAATTAAAATATATTGGGGCACCTGGGTGGCTCGGTCAGTTAAGTGTCTGCCTCTTGATTCTGGCTCAGGTCATGATCACATGGTTGTGAAACAGAGCCATGTCAGGCTTCAGGCTGGGTGCAGAGCCTGGTTAAGATTCTCTCTCTCTCTCTCTCTCTCTCTCTCTCCCTCTCTCCCTCTCTCCCTCTCTCCCTCTCTCCCTCTCTCCCTCTCTCCCTCTCCCCCTCTCCCCCTCTCCCTCTCCCCCTTTACCCTTTCCCTGCTCATGAGAGCATATATGCACTCTTTCTTTCTCTCAAACTAAATTATGTGGATATATATACATATATATATATGTATGTGTGTGTATATATATATATATATATATATACACACACATACATATATAAAACACTTAGGATGTTTTATACAATGTTCTAGTTAACAGTGAGAAGGAAAATGGACATGCTTTGACATCAAGTCAATTTGGGTAAGAAATACAGAAATGAATAAAACGCAACTTGTAATTAAAAAATATATTCTTTTCTTTAATATGATTATTCATTTATTTTGAGAAAGAGGGCTGACAGTGCAGAGCCCGCTGTGGGGCTTGATCTCAGGAATCGTGAAATCATGACCTGAACTGAATCAAGAACTGAACGCTTAACTGACTGAGCCACCCAGGTGCCCCTAAAAATATATATTCTTATAAGTTCTAATAAATAATATGAAAGAGAAGCCCTGGATTATGTGAGCGGGAGTAAAGGAGTAACCTATTTTACTTTGTGGAGGGGTTCAAGAACATGTTCTTCAAGGAAATATTTGGGTGTATTTTAAACATTTATAATTTTCTTAAAAGTTAATCATTTTTAATGTTCATTGACTAATTCATCCATTCACTCAACTAATACTTGAAGATTGTCTTTATAAGTATAAAAATAAAAATAATAGGCAACTTTTAGAGAGCAGTTATGAATCATGCATTGTTGTAAGAACTTTATATATATATAGGCTTCTTTCATTTTTGTAATATTTCTATGAGGCAGAAAATATTATTATACTCATTTTACAGATGAAGAAACTGAGAAACAATAAATAACTTGCCTAACTTGGGTCAACAGTTTGGAAGTGATAATGAAAGAATTCCATTCCATAGTCTGACTCATACCATATACCTCTAAGCACTAACTTGTTACCTTACTGAGCTCAACAATGAAGACCCAGAAATACGGGGAAATAACAAAAAAAAAGCTAATGTAGTGTTCTCAGTCCTAAAGTAAAGGTATGCAGATGGAGCTGTGGCAATACAGGAAAAAAAAAAACTACCTGCAAACAAAAAAAAGAGCATGCTTCTCAGTGAAGTATTTGACTTAAGCCTTGAAGTGTGAGAAGAGTTAGCCTAAAGTCTATTTGCTATTCTGGAATGAATAAAATGGTAAGTTCTCTGAAATTTTGGAAGCTGAAAAAGGTGAAGGAGGGGGAAAAAATCTGCAGGCCTACCACTGTAAAAATGGGTGACTGCTTTGAGGGAACTACACAATATTTGAGTGTGGTTCTCATTGTAGGAAGGGGTTAAAATTGAGCATGGGAAGATGGGTCAGGGACAGATCATAAAGGAACTTCCGATCCAGGCTAAGGAATTTGTGCTTTATCTTGGACGCTATGCAGGAAGCTATTTCGAGAAAGGTACTGTTAGTAAATTTGAGTTTCAGTATGATCACACTAGCAGCAGAAGATAGGAAGAGGCTGGGCAACCAGTTAGGAGGAAGCTGTTGGCAATAATTGAATTACAAAATGATACGAGCCCCAAACAAGGCTGTGGAAATTAAGAGGAAGATATGGATTAAAAACCTATTTATAAGATCAAATGCAAAGGACCTGGTGAACCATTTAGATGTGAGTTTTGAATAAGAGAGCTGTAGTTTAGGATAGGTTTCCAGAGTTCTGATCTGAGAGCCTGAGCATGTAATTATGCTGTTCACCACATTATAGAAATCAAGGACTAGATAGATCTTAGAGAAAAGGTAATGCATTTAAATCTGGACGTCTCTGTGAGATGGCAGATATCCTGTAGGCAGTTGAATATGTGGATCTGGAGCTGAAGAATGAGTTCTGGGCTGGAACTGTGGATTTGTTACAAAGCCAAGAAAATGGTTAATGAAACTGTATCTAAAAATAAGAAAAGCCACATATTCAGCTCTAGGGAACACTGGCATTTAGGGAGGAGTCAAAGAAAGAAGAAAAATCTTCATAAAGACTGAGAGTGTAACCAGAGAGAAGAAAAGGAGGAGAGAATTTCATAAGAGAGGTGTGACCCATAGTGTAAAATGTGTTTCTTGGGGTGCCTGTTTGGTTTACTTGGTTAAGTGTCTAACTCTTGATTTTGGTTCAGAGCATGATCTCATGGTTGTGAGATTGAGCCCCATGTTGGGCTTGACACTGTGGAGCCTGCTTAAGATTCTCTCCCTCTCCTTATCCTCCTCCTCTGCCTGCATGCATGCCCCCCCCACAGGAGTGAGTGCACACTTTCTCTCCTTTCTCTCTCTCTCTCAAGAAACCAAGGTGTTTCAAGGTTAACTTAGTTAAAGACAGAAAGTGATCACTGAATTTGGTTATATGCAAGCCATCTTTCACTTATTCACCCAACCAATAATTAATGAGAGATTACCATGTGTCAAGTACAATGCAAGACACTGAGGACACCATATTAGCAAAAGAGATACTTGCCTCTGTGTTCACGATGCTTGGTCTAATGGTGAGTATTTATCAAGTAATCTCTGAAGTAACTATCCAGAACCAAGAGGCATCAGCTTGGATAGTGGGAATTGCAAGAGGAGAGGTCTCTGGTGAAAGCCATCTTTGAATTGGCTTTCACACAAGCTGGTCTAGAGAGTGCAAAATAATTTGTGATGGTTCAAGTTCAAGTAAGACTTTTTCTGCCATCTCTTTTCCTCTGTCCTGTCAATGTCTTCCTTCTTACATCCAGGAACAATGTGAGAAAGAAGAGGGATTGAAGCAGGTGTTAGCTGGGAGAGAGAGTATTTAATAATAAAATAAAATCTGGAATTTTGATTACTATCTTGGACATTCTAACTATTGAATAGAGACTGAGTTTGAGACATAAAACTGCAGCACAGCCATCCATGACTTCTACTAAGCAGAGAAGCCATTGGATTGGCCAAAGTTTTCCTCAACAGGCAGGGGGATAGTACCCCAAATGATTTTGAAAGTTACCCATGGGAGACAAAAAATAAAGTTACCTTTGCTATTATGTCAGGAGTTGTGAACTAGGGAGGGTTGCAGCAAATTGAAGAGTTAAGAGATGAGAAGTGAAAATAAATGGGCAGTTCCTTTTGCAAATATACTTATAAGAAAGTATAGAATGAGAAGGAAGAAGGCTATAGTGAGTTTTCTTTTTTGAGATATTGGAAAAAATCTGAGCATATTTGTATGCTGAAGGGAAAATAGACATTGATAAAGAGAGAGTGGATAATTCTTGTATGTTTATTAATTCTTGAGTTATGATTAAACAAAGCTCTTTATCCCTGGATCGTGACTTTTAGCAGCATAATGAAGAAACTGTGTGGTTTCTTTATAAATTACTTTTCTTTCTCAAGTACTCAATGTTATTACTTGTCATTTGCAAGTCAAAGAATTCACCATTTCCTGGTGAAATTGCTTTAATTTAGCAATGACTTGGAACTTAACTTGGAATCTTGTAGGAATGAATGCATGTGTAAGCTCTATGACAAACTGTTTTATTTATTTTAGTGTATAAATTTTATTCACTTCTTCATTCCCAGCAGCTGTAACAGTACCTGATACACAGTATATGCTAAAACATATTTGGTGAGTGAATAACTTATGAGTAGTATCAGAAACCTACAAGATTGGGTAACTAGTAGTGAGTGAAAAGTCCCACATAGAAAACAGTAATACTAGGTCACAGCATGCTTGAGTCAATCAGTTTTAAAAATTAGAAGTAAGCCTGAAAAAAAGGCTTTACTTGGTTACTGATTTTGTATTTATTAAAAATGAGACTGATGAGTAGGTTCACTTCTGTTTTGCCTTTACCAAAAATTCTGTGAAAAAGTGAGGATGGACAAGTAAAAAGAGAATACATGTGTCTAGTCTATTGTCACTAAACCAGTGGTGGGACCAACAATAAATTCCAAGTTTTCAGATGCAAGGATATATAAAATACATTTCTGGAGCCATAAAATTCTCTTAAAGATTTTAAAAGAGAAGTCTATCAACATTCCAAAAGCACTACTCATAGTTCAACCTAAGTAGTACTTCCTTAAGTAGAGAATACTGTTTAAACTCCATTATTTCAGACCTGTCCTTATTCATTCAGTCATATTAGAGTGTTTTGGTTGTTTTGTTGTTGTTGTTGTTGTTGTTTTAATGCACACAATATAACAAAATGAGTTTTGTCACAAACTATAGGGATATAGAATTCTGACATTGGAAATTATGGGCTGAATTCAACAAAGATCATGATTACAGACTTTTTTACTGAATAGTTTCTCCCTTTGCATTTTAAGCATGTCAATAGCACCCTTATTTATCATCGTCAGCTATTTTCAAAACTTAACCACTGGTTTTAACAATAATTATTATTATATTTATAGAAAACTGACAAAGCAGATGCAGTTTGTTACTCACAGTTACAGGTTTTCTATAAATAAAGTGATAATTATCATAGGAAAACTTATATTTTGCATATGAATAAACAGAGCATCGGGTGACACTTCTTTCTTGAGATTAAGGATGTGAAAAGTAGCTGGTTAGGATGTTCAGCTTCTACATTTAACAAGCCTTTCAATAAGACCACCCTAATGTTTCCTGTATGCTAAGCAATAATTAAATAAGAATAAGTAAGACATGTAAATGACACCTTATTAGTAGGTGCAATTGTTAAATTATTTTCTGTAGCTCTACTTACTTAGATACAGTTTTAAACAGAGATCTATCCTAGGATAGTATCTCTGAAGAAGAGATGTACCTCTTTTAGTCATTTAATTCGTCTTTTGAGGTACACCATTCATAGTCTGGACCTTGTGTATACTAAAGCTAACTTGAAGGAATATCTCAGGATGTGCAGATTATTTAAGCTCATACGTGCTTTGGTTGACATTTTCAAGATTCTTCCTCTTTCTTCCCCATTGTCTGTTTCCCTCCCTTCTACTGATAATTCCTGAAATCATCTCCCAAATAAACTCTACTAAAATTCTTGCCCCAGGATCTATTTTAAGGAAACAACCTAAGACATAGGTATTCATAATTGGAATTTACATGATAAAATATATAAGGCAAACAGCATTCATATCTATAGGTATCAATTGGAAAGAATAATAATAATGGTGATAAAAATTACTGCCATCTTATTGAATGTTGTCAGGTAATTATGTGCCAATGATAAGTCCAAATAATTTTATGTATTAATGTAATCCTGCCAGCATTTCTCCCTATGAGGCAATTATATTATCATCCTCATTTATAAATGGAGATACTAAGGCTTAAAGATTCTAAGTCAGTTTACTTTGGTCCCATAACTAGTAATTATTGGAGTCAGGATTTAAAGTCAATACTTTTAATTATCACTCAGGAGAAAGTCCCCCCAAATTGCAAATTTATTTAAAAAATTAGGTCCTCTCAGAGTATGTATACTTATTGTAAAATAGTATTATTTTTATATCTCATTTGTTGTGAACCTTAACTGGCATTGGTTTGTGTTGCTGAAAGTTTCATGATAAATAGAAATAGAGATTTTGTTTTATTTAAAAAGTAATTGTATATTGACCATAGACAATAGTAACCATTATAAGGAATTCTTCCAAAGCACAAATGAAACTTGAAGCACAGTAGTCACATGAATCATCAACCACATGCAAACTTCACTTTTCTTAAGAAAGAAGGCTTGAGTCCAATAGGTTGAAGCAATAAAGTAATAAATCTTTTGGAAAAGAATCTTATTTCTGGTTTGTTTTAAAAGGAGGAAGTTTTTATTTTCTATAAAAATGAAGCCAATGGTTTATACTAAAATATTCAGGATTAAATTCATATTTGTTAAATAGCAAAAAAACCTGGCCTTCTTAGCTGTCATTGGTTTAAAATTAACCAGACAGGATTGTGGAATCATAGGAGGAAATGATGGAAATGGAAATAAAAACAAGTTTTTCAAGATTAAGAAAAATTCCCTAGCTTCTGAAGATTTAATTGTACTTAGTAAATATCTTTGGTACATACTAAAAAATAAATAAAAATCACATGTGTTTATTTTAATAATAGCATCATTATGGTGAAAAAAAAGTACCATTTTGAAGAGCTTAAGCACTAATATCTGGCAAATATTTAACTAAGCTGCTCTTTTCTATACAGCAAGATTACTTTTCCATGACTCTACATGAATTTTTTTTTCCTTTTCCTTTCCCTCTTTCCTTCTTTCTTCCTTCCTATCTCCCTTCCTTTCTTCTTTTGTATTTTCCTTTCCCCTCCTTCCCTTCCTTCCTTCTTTCCTTTCTTCCTTGAGAAATAAATGACACAGTTTTGTCTTACTTATGGTCAAGCTTAGATATACCCATTTCCCCCAATATACCCAAAGTCAGAGAGAAAACAGAAGACAACTCTTCATTTTCTTTAAGTTCACTGTAATTCTGCAAGTAACTATTGTAAAATATAAAGTCAGTATTTTAAAATTGAAATATGTAGTTTATTTTCTCAGGAAAGGAATAAATATCAGGAAAATAACATACTTAGAAAAAAGAGTACAATGAAATTATCTATATGAAATTTTGCCAACAAATGTCTTATTTAGTGGTTATAATTTGCAAAAATAATTTGATCTTCTGTAAAAGGATAGAGCAAATATATCTCTCTAATCTTAAGTAATGGCTCCTTTGTCATATTTGGCTTTGCATTATTATTAGTTATATACATTTTTGTCAACCTAACTAAATTTTGATCTTCTCAGGGGTAGATATCATTTAATTATTCAGTGAATATTTATTGTACATCTACCTTGTGACAAATTGTGTGCTAAGCTTAGGGATACAAGGACAAATGAGAAAAGGCCTCTATCCTTACAGAAACTTGGAAAAATTGAGTCAGAGTAAAGGGTAATAGATAAATGCCACGATTAGTGTTGGCTGGAATGTAAAGATGTACATATTTATATGAATTTAAAAAGATGACACAAATTTAGTCCATTATGGGATTTGTGAAAAATAACTGACATCTTATACAATAAAGCAAAAATCTTGATCTTAGGAAGATTTTATTGAATTTGTATGTACATAGCTAAGATCTAATCAACTGCTCTAGCAAATTTTGTCAGGATATAAAGTTAGCTGACACCAAAAATATTCAGCATGGCTTAGCCAGCTTTGCTAGAGTGATAAATTAAATCTCAAATCTATAACTGGTGGTATGCTTTATAGAGACTGCTTTTAACTACAACTCTATATTTCAGAAAGAACGTCGTCGAAAAGAGAGAAGCCAAATATTCAGTTGGCCGATTTCCTTTAGCATTCTTACCAGTGCATAAGTTTTTGTTTGTTTTTTTGATGCATAGAATTTTGATTATCTGTGAAGTGAATTCAGAACAAACAAGCTACAGGGAATTAGATAAACTCTTTGGTTTCACTCATGGGACTGAATTTCTGTAAACAGGCTGTGCAAATAATACATTCAAGTTTTTACCAGCAAAGGAGCTAATTATCCATGGAATGGTAGAAGAAATAAAGCATTATCACAGTACATTTCTTGGATCCAAACTCCTGCAGGGTCAGACATCCTATTTTCTGCTCCTTATGTGTCTGTCCCCACAGTATTTAGCACAGTACTGATTGTGTTAGGTGCTCAATGAATACTCATTGAATGATGATCCATATTTCACTTTACAGATTTAGAGGGTATATTTTATACCTATCCTCTATGCTCCTCCATTATTGGCATTGATGTGATATTAGTGATTTTAACTATACTAGGCTACTACCTCAGCTCTAATTTCTTTTACCTTTTGTAGGCCCTTCAAGTCCTGAGATAACAGAGGACACAGATTATAGTATGACTAAATCCTGAGATTTTGTAAATACCATCATACCTCCTGGAGTTGTGGGATTATGGCTTTGGAGGACTTTAAAACCAGCTCAAGTAAGGACATTTGATGGAGCCTCATAAATCATACATTTTTCTCTTAATTGCAACGTACCATAGACTCTTTTGCTTCAGTAACTCTCCACTCCCATCACTGTAACAAGTGTTAACAGGGGAGATGGGAGGAACAAATCACCCTCAGTCCTAAAAACACACATATTCTTATGAAATTCTCTAATTCCTATGACATAAAATACCTTTCTTTGAACAATGGTAAGATTCCAAGTGGCTGGGGACTTTTTTCAGCATCTTAGTATAGGCTTTGTTGGTTTTTTTTTTTTCCTCTTAAGCAGCACAATTAGATTAGATGAAAATCAATCCATGTAAATCCTATATGTCATGTTCATGGGAAATTTGATGGTCAGTTATTTTAAAATAATAGAAAATGTGGGTGATTGCTGCGTAGTCAATATCATAAATAAAAAAAAATTCAGGATGATAGAGAATTGAAATGGCTCCTGGTATGGCAGAAGAGGAAGTAAATACTATCAATGAAAGCAGATTTAGAAACTCTTGCGAATTAAGTGAGGAATCCAGAATTGCTTTCTAATTCTTTTTGGCATCTCTCCAAAAAGCTTATTTATTTTCAACAACAATACTTTTAACCACCCAAGACTGACCCCCAAATATCTAATTAAGTGATGAGCATATAAATGAAGTGTCCATCTTACTTAAAATGTGTAAGAAAAATATTAATTACATTCAGTACTTCATCATATGGCCCTCCCATTCTAAGAAAAAGTTCAATACCTCTTCTTTTCTTCCAGAACTTGCAGTTTGTACCAAGTGTGTATGTTTATTAAATAGGTTTTCAATGAATGTACTTGTTTTTGTAAAAAAAAAAACAAAAAAACAAAAAAACAAAAAAACAAACCAAACTAGTTTGCTTCTTTTCTGGTCTTGCATCATAGTTTTGCAAAACTGATTTAAGAGCTACTCTCCAGCTGCGTGCAGAGGAACAAAGAGTAAGACAAGAAGCTGGTGTAAAGCCCGCTACCAAGGATAACAATAGCCTGGAGGGAGAAAGTAACACACTGAGATCCAGTCTTTTACAGATGCTAGTGGATGAGTTGCTCTGAGAGGACAAAGTCCTGCTTGGAGCCACCTGTTTCTGTTTCCAAAGACCTTTCCCTTGCTCTTTAGCTTGTCAGGTTTACTGAGGCCAGCCAGGGTTCAGGAGGCAGGAGAAACCCATTTGTAATACTCAGGCAATCTCCGGTCACAGGCAAAAAATCATGCAAGGAACAGGAAATACATAAAACATGTTCAATCAGATCATTTAAAAATATGTGTTCATTTATTCATTCATTAATTTTTATTTTCATTTTCATGGAAAAGTAAAAAACAAACAACCAGAAAAGAAACCATAGCTCAACTACATTTAGGTTTCTATAGGATCCACGTTCTTCATTTTCCTCAAAATAGAAAAGCCTCTTATATTACACATCATTTGATCCATGGAAATAAAGGTAGGTCCTCATTTATTTTAGTTCTTGACCCTTCCCAACTTGGTTTAGAAGAAGAAACTACCTTTGTCCCCTTTGAACTAAAGTAAGGCAGGCACAAGTCTGACATGGGATAACTTCTGCAAAAGGATTGATTAAATCTCTCTTTCTTCTCAAGATGAAAAGGATCTTTAAAAACAAACTGAGGTTTTATATCTGTAGGTATTAAATTCTCCCCTTGCATTTGCTTTCGCTCAATGTAGCATTTGTGTGGTTTATTACAACATCTTTCATGTAGCAGATCTAAAAACCTCTTTGTGAACTCGAAGATAATGGCATAGTGTGCTATAGGTTTTAAAGATCTGGGTTTTAAAGCCAGCAAGCAGCCCTTTGCAGAGAGTAGCTGTCGTGCTGATGTGAAAAGTTTCTTTTTCTGGCTGTGGTTTAATTCTCCATTCATTTTAGGAATTGCTTCCTACAAATAAAATGTTTGATGGCTATTTTTCCCTTCCTAAAGCAAGCCTAAAGCAGAAGTTGCCAAATTTAAGGGTAAATAAGAACCACCTGGCGTGTTTGCTAAAATGTTGATTCCTAGGATTCTCAGCTAATACATTGATTTAGGAGACTTGGGGTGGGACCCAGGAACCCACCTTTCAAGTGACTACTCAGTTGACCCTGATGCAGAGATCGTGTAGAAAAACACTAGCCTAAACTAATTCTGGAAAAAAGTGAACATAAGTGTTCTAGATAGCGTTTTTGCAAGATATTTTATAGGTTTAATTGATGAGTTTCCTCCAAATGGTCAAAAACAAAACAGTGAATTGTTTTCTTTTTAAAGTTTATTTACTTTGAGAGAGAGAGCGTGCGCGCATTAGCAGGGGAAGGGCAGAAAGAGAGGGAGAGAGAGAATCCCAAGCAGGCTCAGGGCTGTCAGCACAGAGCCCAACGTGGGGCTTGAACTCACAAATTGTGAGATCACACCCTGAGCCAAAACCCAGAGTCGGATGCTTAACTGACTGAGCCATTTAGGCGCCCCACATCTTTTTTCATGAAAAAAATTAGATTTAAAAGGAAGTACCATTACCTAGCTTTCCAAGGGAACTATGAGTGCTATGCACAAATATGTAATGGAAAAGCAAATTACCCCATTGGTTTGATTTCAAAGCAGCACAGAAATTTCGTAAAAGCTGATAGTATGTCATGAAATCCGATTCTTAAAAAGAGTCTTGCTAGGGATAAACCTATAGATTATAGTGTAGATTAGTTTAAGAAGTAAGATTCTGTTGTATGTTCCAACTTGTTGACTGTCAGGTCAGCATACACTACATAAAGAGATGGCGAAATGCCTACCATTCTAGCATAAATGTTGATATTCCTCCACTGAGAAATCGAACACAGGCCTATATCCTTTCCTAGTTCAGTTCAGTTCATGAGTTGTTGAAGGGGAAGATGATAGTGGGCCCTTTTTGGCAGCACCTGGGGACCGGTCACACCTAGAGACCCTTTAGTGAAACCCAGGAATGGGAAGGAGAATAGAAAGCATCCGAAGTATTCTGGTGGACCACACAGTGATGCTGCTCAAACCTGATTGACCAGCTGCCGGTAACGCTGCCAGCTTTGAGGAATTGGCCGCCTGTCTGCAACACCTGGAGAAATGATGGATGTACACCTATTGGAGTTCCATGTTACACAGACTCCTAGAGAAGTTAATTTGGATTTACACATGCTTAGCTGGTTCCTAGTGTTGTAGTCCTCAGGAGCTTTCAACCTCGTGTCATCTAATACTGCTAAAAAAAATTAACCCTTTGTCTTTCACTTATTACAGCTGTATAGAAAATAAAGGGAACACAGCAAGGTGATGAGGAAAACAGGCTCTGGATCTAAGATACCTGGATTAATAGACTGGCTCCACCAGTTTTTAACTGTGAACCACTGAGCATACTAACATAATATTCTGTATATCAACTTCCTTATATGTCACATGAAGATAGAAAATATCATACCTATTATATGAAGTATCAGAATTCTTAGCAGGGTTAAATTAGTTAACATGCATGAAGCATTCATCATAGTGCCTCGCACAGAATATGTGCCCAATAAGCGTTAGTTTCATTATTGTTGTTATTGCTGTTGATTGATAGAGAAAACAAATGGAAAAAGTGTCATTCTTAATTTGAACATGCTTTTAATCAATATGTATATTGAAATATTCTTTGCACATAACAGTTTGCACACATTTTAATTTTCATTGTTTTGACAAATATGTACACCTGTGTGATTAGCATTCCAATTAATATATAGATTATTTCCATTATCCCAGAAAGTTCCCTAATGCACTTTGCAATATCTCACCCCCCCACTCACAGCAAGAAATAATCTGGTATCTAAAACCATAGCTATAGGGGCGCCTGGGTGGCTCAGTTGGTTAAGTGTTCGACTTCAGCCCAGGTCATGATTTTGCAGTCCATGAGTTCGAGCCTCGTGTTGGGCTCTGTGCTGACAGCTCAGAGCCTGGAGCCTGCTTCAGATTCTTGTCTTCCACACTCTCTGCCCCTCCCCCACTCACTCTCTGTCTCTCTCCCTCTCAAAAATGATTAATGTCAAAAAAATTTAAAAAAATAAAACCATAGCATTAATTTTTCTGTTTTTAGAACTTCGTATAGATGGTATCAAATAGAACGTACTCTTTTGTGTCTGGCTTTTTTCACCTAACTTTATGGTTATGAAATTCATCTTTGTTGTTGTGTATATCAGTAGTTTGTTCCTTTCTGTCATTAAGTATTCTGTTTTCTTAATATACCACAATGTGTCCAATCACATGTTGATGAACATATAGATTTTTTCGCATAAATCATTTAGGTTTTGGCTACTAGGAATAAAACCTCTCAAACATCATTGTACACATCGTTTTTGTGAATGTATTGTCATTTATTTTGGGTAAATATGTAGAAATGGAATTGCTGGTATATAGGTTATGTGTATGTTTAAACTTACATAAGAAATTGCAAACTCTTTTCCAAAGTGGCTGTTTCATTATACACTCCCACCAGCAACCTATGAGACATCTATTTATTCCACATTCTCAACAGTTGGTATTATTATTTTAAATTTTAGTCATCCTATTTAGTGTGAAGTGATATGTTTTAATTTGAAGTTTTCTGAAAACTAATGATGTTGAGTATCATCTCATGTATGTTTTGGAAACCTCTATATTATCTTCTTAAGTATCTGTATAATCTTTGGCAAATTTTTGTTAGTTTGTATTTTTATTATTGCATTGGAGGAATTCTCTAACTGGAATGTATAAAGTGAATTATTATCTTAGCCTTTTTATTGTCTTAATGATGTTTTTTAGGAGCACAAGTTTAATTTTCATAGAGTATATATAATTAATTTTTTTAATGGTTAGAGGTTTTTTGTCCTAAGAAATCTTAGCCTACCTCCATATTGTAAAGACATTTTCCTATGTTTTCTTGTAGAAATTTTATAGTTAGCTTATATTTAGATCTATTTCACACCTTGAATTAGTTTTTAGTATGGTAGAAGTTGAACTTTTTCTTCCATGTATATTCGGTTGCTCCAAAGTTTTTACAGAAAAATTATCCTTCTCCCATGGAATTACCTTGCTGCTTTATAGAAAAGATCTGTTGACCATATAAATATTTGTCTGTTGGACTCTTTATTCTGCTGTCTGTCTTTATACTGATACCACGTTTTTTGACAAATACAGCTTTACCATATACTTTGAAATGATATAGCATATGTCCTCCAACTTTGTTATTTTAAGTACTTTACATTTTCCTAATCATTGTGGAATCAGCTTGTGAATTTCTTTTAAAAAAGTCTTCTGGAATTTTAGTTGGTACTGCACTCTACCAGTGCATCCATTTAAGGATAATTGACAATAGCTTTGAGTCTTCCAATCCTTGACTAGTATATTCCTCCATCTATTTTGCTCTTCTCTAAATTCTCCCAGCAACGTTTTTATAGTTCCAAAGTAGAGAACTTGCACATCTTTTCTCTGATGTGTTTCCAAATATTTTATGTTTTTGTTGCTATTGTAAAACATTTTTACATTAAATTTTCTGATTGGCCTTTCTATATTTCTCTCTCTCCCTCTCTCTCTCTCTCTCTCTCTCTCTCTCTCTCTGTGTATAGAATATATATATATATATATATATACATATATATATGTATATATATTCTATACTATATGTATATATACTATACTATATGTATATATATATATTCTATACTATATATATATATAGTATACTATATGTATATATATACTATATACATATGTATATATGTATACTATATATATATATACACTATATATATATATTCTATACTATATGTATATATATATGTACTATATGTATATATACTATATGTATATATATATATTCTATACTCTTTGCTATATATATATAGAATATATATATAGAATATAGATATATATTATATATATAGATATGTATAGAATATAGAATCTATATATATATAGAATATATATATAGAATGTATAGAATATATTCTATACATATATATAGAATATATTCTATACATTCTATACTCTTTGCTAAATTCACTTTTTTAATTCTAATGAATTTTTGGTAGATTTCTTAGGGTTTTATACATAAACAATGATGTCTGAAAATAAGGAGTTATATTGTCCTTTGCAGTGTGGATGCTTTTTACTTCTTTTTCTTGATTTATTAAGGGCTAAGACTTCCAGTGCAATGTTAAATAGAAGTGGTGAATTCAAACATTGTTGCCTTTCTCAATATCAAGGGGGATTAATCACTATTAAATATGATATTATATCAAGTTGAGGAAATTCTCTCTTCTTAGTTTCCCAAGTATTTTTAGCATAAATAGCTGCTGTACTACTACATCAAATAATTTCTGTGTTTACTGAAATGCCATATAATTTTGTTTTCAATTTCCTGGAGTAAATTCTACTTAGCCGTGATGTATTCTATTATTTATGTAGCGGTAGATTTAATTTGCTATAATCTGTAAAGATTCTTGTGTCTATGCTCATGAGAGCTAATGGTCTATAATTTTCTTTTCTGATAATATTGTATCCAGGTTTTGTTGGCTTCATAAAACAAACTTGGAAGCATCTATCTCCTCTGTTTTTTTAAAAAGCTTGCAAAAATTGGTATCTCCTTTGATATTTGATAGACTTCAACCGTGAAGTCATTAGAAAGTGGAATTTTCTCTTTGAGAAAGTGTTTAATTACATCTATTTCTTAGGGTTATTCAGATTTTCACTTTTACTTGTGTCAGTTTTGGAAAGTTATATTATTTAAGGAATAATGTGTCCAGCTTATCTAAGTTATTAAATTTATTGGCATACAGATGTTCATAATACTTATTATTTAATATCCACAGGATTTATATCGATGTGCCCACTAGTATTCCTGTAAAATCTTCTATATCATTACTAATTTTTTTGGCTATTCTATCAATTATTTCGATAGATAAAATCTTTACCAGTGATTGTGGATTTGTCTACTCTTCCTGTTAGTCCTGTCCATTTTTGCCTCATATATTTTTAGCTCTGTAATTAAATAAGTACACGTTTATAATTATGTTGTCCTGATGAATAAATCCTTTTATCATAATAAAATAACCTTCTATCTCTGGTAATACTTCTTGTATTGAAATAATCTAGTCACACTAAATTTCTTAGACTTGTGGGTTGAATAGTATGTTTATTTCCATTCTTTTATTTTCAACTTGTGTGCACTTTTATATTTAAAGTATGTTGCTTTCAGACCTAAATGTGAGACAGGAAACCATCAAAACCCTAGAGGAGAAAACAGGCAACAACCTCTTTGACCTCAGCCACAGCAATTTGTTGCTTGACACATCTCCAAAGGTAAGGGAATTAAAAGCAAAAATGAACCATTGGGAACTCATCAAGATAAAAAGCTTCTGCACTGCAAAGGAAACAATCAACAAATCTAAAAGGCAACTGATGGAATGGGAAAAGATAGTTGCAAACTACATATCAGATAAAGGGTTAGTGTCTAAAATCGATAAAGAACTTAACCAAGCTCAACACCCGGAAAACAAATAATCCAGTGAAGAAATAGGCAGCAAACATGAATAGACACTTTCCCAAAGAAAAAATCCAGATGGCTAACAGACACATGAAAAGATGCTCAACTTCACTCATCATCAGGGAAATACAAATCAAAACTACACTGAGATACCACCTTACATGGGTCAGAGTGGCTAAAATGAACAACTCAGGAGACAACAGATGCTGGCGAGGATGTGGAGAAATGGGAACGCTCTTGCACTGTTGGTGGGAATGCAAACTGGGGCAACCACTCTGGAAAACAGAGCGGAAGCTCCTTAAAAAATTAAAAATAGAACTACCCCACGACCCAACAATAGCACTATTAGGAATTTATCCAAAAGATACAGGAATGCTGATTCATAGGCGCACATGTACCCCAATGTTTATAGCAACGCTTTCAACAATAGCCAAATTATGGAAAGAGCCCAAATGTCCATCAACTGATGAAAGGATAAAGAAGATGTGGTTTATATATACAATGGAATACTATGTGGCAATAAGAATGAAATCCTGCCATTTGCAGCAACGTGGATGGAACTGGAGGGTATTATGCTAAGTGAAATAAGTCAGAGAAAAACAGATATCATATGTTTCACTCATGTGGAACTTGAGAAACTTAACAGAAGACCATGGGGAGAAGGGAAGGGAAAAAAATAGTGACAGAGAGGGAGGGAGGCAAACCATCAGAGATTCTTAAATGTAGAAAACAAACTGAGGGTTGATGGGGCAGGGAGAGGGGAAAATGGGTGATGGGCATTGAGGAGGGCACTTACTGAGATGAGCACTAGGTGTTGTATGTAAGTGACGAATCATGGGAATCTACCTCCAAAACCAAGAACATGCTGTACATACTGTATGTTAACCAATTTGGCAATAAATTATATTAAAAAAATAAAGTGTGTCTCTTTCATAAATATCTAATTGAGCCTTGGATTTTTAACTAGTCTGACAATTGCTTAATCAATGACTTTCTAGGATTCCATTCTGGCTCTTCTGATAGATATTTCGTTATACTTATTGGTATTTTATTTTAGTGACTGCTTTAGAGACTACAATATACATCTTTAAGTTATGAAAGTCTGTTTGAATTAACATTATACTACCGTGGATAAGAATCTCACAACAGTATAATTTTAACTACCTTTCTTCTATCCACTGTGATATTGATGTCAGATATTTCTTCTATATATAAACCCCATAATACATTATAAATATTAATTTTTGCTTTAAATAGATAATGGGTTTTAAAAATTTTTATAATCTTTATTTAATCTTTTATATTTATCCACATATTTAATATTTCCATTGTTCTCCATGTCAGTGGTGTTTTCAGTGCTCTTCAGGCTGTGGTTTGGCTTCTTAAAGACACATCTGTTGTATGCATAGAAATGATTTCACAGAGATCTGGAGCACAGATTGTATCACCGAGTTAGTTCTATTTTGAGCAAGGGTGCTGACCTCTTATACATTGTGTCAGTCAGTCAATGGCTAAGGTCCACTCCCACTCCTGAAAATAGAGGATAGCCTCCTGGGTCAGGTGGTTCCTATTAGTGGAAGACCACTCTCTAATGATGGGGCATATGTGATTTGTAATCAGCCAAGATCTGGCCAAGGCACCAAGGCCTCCACTATAGGGCTATCCTATCGGATGCAGTACACTCCATAAACCAACAATCTCTATTTATGATTTGTCTCAAATAGATAGAATAAATAGGTTCAAAACCCAAGGGGTAAAAATAGAAGTGGCCCTATTTACTCTTCTTCCTAGTGAGCTACTTGGGAGGAGTTGTGTTTCCTATCACCACATGTTTAGGCTCAGTGGATATGGAGGTATTGGTTAGTAGTGGGGATAGGTGCTTCCATGAAAGGATAGAGTAAAAGTCTGCCTAAATTTAAAGATGCAGCTGCCATCTGATGATTGTGGGTTCCTTTGTGGAAGAGCAAGCACAGAAAGGGTATACTCAGTCCTGATCTTCATGAGCAGGTGTGACTGGTTTTTTTGTATGGAGGCTGGATAGAATGTTTGGTACAAAGGTGAACCACTGGGGCATTTTGGGGTATCTTTGTTCCATTTTAATTATATATAGGCATGCAAAACAATCATGGCATGGATAAGGCCATGATAACCAGGGGTTCGTTCAACTACAGGGATGAGAGTCTGGGTCACCTCACTAGGCGAAATATTAGATTATAGAAATGCTATTCTAGGGTGATGGAATGCTAGAAGATAAGTATCAGTTTTGTCTTGGAGAGCAACTACAGCAGTGCAGACTCTATTCGTTCCAATAATACATCCCTCCTAAGTTTTTCCACGAACTATGATCATAGTATTCTAAAGACACTGAGAGAACTTAATGTTAAAAGCAATTGCATCTGAGTGGGACAGGCAGTGAGCTGTAATAGTCTCTGTGGTGATTCAGAGAGTTACTTCTTCAGATCTCTTTACTGGGCTGGTGCTTCCATCTCCCAGCTGATGCAAGTTTGCTGCTACCTGCCCAGTTAGGGCTGATGGAAGCTGACTCATTCAGAAGTTTGCCTCCATTGGCCCATAGACAATAACTGATTGATACAGGGGTTCGAAAATCTGGTCCTTCTGTCTCAAGGGGGGGAATAATACTGTAGTGAAATTTATGCTCGACCTCCCATCCCCTCTTTGTCCCCTTACCAGACTTAGACTAGACTTTAACTGAGACTATATCCATGCAGGCAGATTCCTGCTCAGGTTCTGTGTCTAGGGAATCTGAGCTAAGACACAGAGAAAATCAGCTTCTGTGCTCCACTTACCCCTTTGGGCTCTTGCTTTGCTTTGCTTTTGGCGAGGGTGGGGGAATTCCTTAATTTCTTTCCAGCTGGTTAAGTTCATTTTGAAAGATTAAAAAAAATATTTTCTTCATCAGAAGGGTTAATCTTTGAATCTGATTTCACATACTATTGGAAAATGGGTCAGTGTTTTTTATCTCGGCTCCAATTTTATCCAGACCGTTTTCTTAGATACAGTATTTATTGAGCACTTACTATGTACCAGGCAGTGTTCTAAGGATATTATATCTATTAACTGATTTAAAACCAGTCTTTAACCCTATAAGTTAGGCATACATACTATTTCCATTTTATGGATAAAGAAATTAGGATACAGAGAATTTAAACAGCTTATGTAGGCTCATCCAGATGGTAAGTAATTGAACCAGGATTCAACTCAGCAGTATGGCTTCAAGAGTCATGACATTCTACTATCTTTTAGTAGGAGTTTCCTGGCTAAGTTCTTCCATAATTGTTTTACATGGTAGTTAAGTACCTGAAGAAGGGTTGGGAGATTGATTTTCCTATCACCTAATACATATGTTTTATAATGTGTAAATCTGTGTTGAGAAGGAAAAGGTTATATGGCCCATACAGATTTTTTGCTGTCGAAGTTTGCTCAACCCAAGAGTGTTTTGTAGCCACTTGATTGCAATAAATTATGCTTCCAGAGGTTAATATCTACAATAGGATTGAATAACACATCAAGATAATAATATAACTAGAATAATAACTGAAGAAAAAGGATTTGTGACATTTTATGTATTTTGCATTACATTTCTATTAATAGGTTTTTCTTGAATACCTATTATCTGCCAGTAATTTTCAAATATTGTCTTGTAAAATTCATTACAACCCTTCAAGAAAGTGTTTTCAAGCACTGAATAAGTATTTGTTGAATGATGAGTGAAATGTAAAATAACATTCTCCTTGCCAGTAGGCAAAAAAAAAAAAAAAAGAAAGAAAGAAAAAAGATCATAAGGAGTATAAGAGCTGTTCAAATACTGCATTGCAGAAAATTTCTCTGATAAGAAAGAAAGAGACAAAAGTACTATAGAATTTAATAACATAGAGAAAAGAAATGTCTTCAAGGAAGATTTGTCATGGTACAGACTCATTCTTATTCTCTTGAAATCATTTTTTAAAGATCTATAGTGAGATCCATGTTACATTATTTAATGTTCAATTTTCAAGCCTAATTTTACTCAGAAGCATTCATGCAATTGGTGATTCCCTCTTCTTTGAAACATTTTTTTTTCTACTTGGCCTCCAGAAAACTGCTGTCTTGATTCATTTCCTACCTCACTGGGCACTCCTCTTCTTTGTGGGATTTCCTCCATTTCCCACTTACACACATTGAAGTGCCCAGACCTCAGCTTTGCACTCCTCACCCGCTCTGCATTCATTCACTTGGTGATCTCATTCAGACCCACATCTATATGCCCAGCGTGACCCTCCATTTGTCATTCAAGACTCATCTATTCAACTGCTCCTTAATCTTCCCGCTGGGATCTCATTGCTACACTCTGGTTCAAGTCTAGAGTATTGCAACAACCGCTTGCTTCCATCCGTGTGGCCTGTTCTCTGTAGTGTATCTAGAGTGACTTTTAAAAAATGTTAAGACAGATCATGTCACTCCTTTGCTCAAAACCATCAAATTGCTTTATTGATCATACAGAATAAAAATGAAAACCTTTCCCATTGACCAATAAGGCTTTATGTGATCTGAGTGTTACTCTCTCTATTCTGTGCCCCACCTCTCTAATCTCGTCTCATCTCTTTACCTTGCTTGCTTCTTTCCAGGCACTCTGGCATCCTTGCTAATCTTGAAATATGCCAAGCACATTCTTTCCTCAAGACCTTTGCCTTTATTGTTCTCTTTGCCAGAAAAATATCCCCTCACTTATTTGTAGACTGTCCCCATACCTCCTTTATGCCTCTGTTAATTGCCAACTCCCCTGCATCTATATAAAATAGCCTGGCCTTCCTGTTCCTCTGTCTCCCTACTTTGTTTTACTTTTCTTCTTTCTTTTCTCTACCATATATGTGGCTCTTTGTTTATTGTCTCTTTCTTTGCACTTCCACTCCCTTTGAAGCATGAGCTTTTGCAAGTAACGACTTTGTTTTATTCATTGCTGCATCCCCATTGCTTAGAACACACAGTAGATGCCAATACTGAATCAATGAATGTATGAGCATTTTCATTATTAAAAAATAATATATTACTAAGATATATTGCTTTATAATGAGTTTTCACAGAAACTATGTCTATAAAAACTCAAAAATCTGTGAGCATCTTCTCTATGGTTTTCTCATTTGCAGTTTTGGAAGATCTGTATTCCTGAGATACAGAGAGCTGAGGAGAGTCTTCCACTTCTTTTCCTTTGGCCAACATTACTTTTAGGAGAAAGGAAGAATAAGTAGGAAATAGTTTCTTCTGCCCTCAGGGCAGAATTTGTATAGTGCATAATTATTTGTCATGCAGAGAGAGGTCCTTCAAATGGCCTAGGCATCCTTAAGAACAAAGCCCAGAAAAGGCCACCTTTGCTCTTGCTCTGCCATTTCCCTGACTGGGGTCCATCCTTCATACTGTAGCCCAGTGATCTCCTGTTTTCAACTCATTAAATAGAGATAATTAAACTGTGCCTACCTTACAATAGTGCTAGGAGGCTTGATTAATTAGTAAAAGTTTATGAAACACTTTGACATTCTCAGATGAAAGGCACTAAAGGAGTATAGAGTGTTATTATATTTTTAACAACCAGAAAGCCTAATATTAAAGTAATGACATTTCACACATTTATAAGATCAAAAGCCTTAACAAACAGATGTCATTTTATAATCATTTTATTTTGAAAAACTGAGGCACAAGAAGGCTGAATCCTATTTCTAGAGGTGACTGCAAATCAATTGAGTAGTCACAAATGGATGTCAACACGTGTGCAAAGAAAGATCACAGCATAGCAAGTAGAGTTAGTTTAATGACCTTAACCATGAGGACAACAGCATGGCATTAAGAAAAAACAGCTTGTCGTGAAGAAAACCATCAACAAAATTAAAAGGCAACCTATGGAATGGGAGAAGATATTTACAAATAATATATTGGATACAGGGTTAGTATCCAAAATCTATAAAGAACTTATCAAACTTAACACCCAAAAAACAAATAACCCAGTGAAGAAATGAGCAAAAGACATGAACAGACACATTTTTCCACAGAAGACATCCAGATGGCTAACAGACATATGAAAGATGCTCAACATCACTCATCATCAGGGAAATACAAATTAAAACCACAATCAGATACCACCTCACAACTTTCAGAATGGCAAAAATTAACAATTCAGTCAACAACATATGTTGGCAAGGATGTGGAGAAATGGGAACACTTTTGCATTGCTGGTGGGAGGTTCCTCAAAAAAGTAAAAATAGAACTACCCTATGACCCAGAAATTGCACTACTAGGTATTCATACAAAGGATATAAAAATGCTGATTCAAAGGGGCACATGTACCCCAATGTTTATACTAGCACTATCAACAATAGCCACATTATGGGAAGAGCCCAAATGTTGTCTAACAACTGATGAATGGATGAAGAAGGTGTGGCATATATACACACACACACACACACATATATATATACATATATATATATGTATGTATATATATATAATGGATTATTACTTGACAATCAAAAAGAATGAAATCTTCCCATTTGCAACAATGTGGATGGAACGAGAGTGTATTATGCTAAGCAAAATAAGTCAAAGACAAATATATGATTTTACTCCTATGTGGAGTTTAAGAAACACAACAGATTAACATAGGGGAAGGGAAGGAAAAATAAAATAAAAAGAGAAAGGGAGGCAAACCATAAGATACTCTTAAATATAGAGATCAAACCAAGGGCTGTTAGAGGGGTGTTGGGTGGGTGGATGGGCTAAATGGGTGATGGGCATTAAAGAAGGCACTTGTTGGGATGTGCACTGGATGGTATATGTAAGTGATGAACCACTAAATTCTACTCCTGAAATCATTATTACACTATATGTTAACTAACTTGGATTTAAATAAAATTTAAAAATTAAAGAAAAAAGAAGAAACAGTCTGTAGTGAAAAGGTCACTTGACCAAGAGCAGAGAGAACATTTTTATTTCTCTGGTTGTCAGACCATTTCATGTAATATTAAGTAACTAATTTAACAAATACTTAGTAGCTGTCAAATAGCCTATACAGGTACAGGTGTTACTTGTCCTTGTCCAGAGTGTAATGGTAGTAGAGAAGTATGGAGCCTAGGAGGAAGACCTGGCTTTCCTGGATTCTAACAGGGTCACTAAAGGAGCACCTACATTTGCTCAGGATGGTAGCAACACCTTTCCAATTCCTGTGTTTTCTCTGGGAATAGCCCACACAAACATGGGAATTCCTGTGAGCCTGGAGGTGAACTGCACTGTCCACTGATTTCTCCTGGCTCTGCAATTTGGACAGAGCTCCTGCTGGCACTGGGAGGAGACTGGAAGCCAAATTTCTCCTTTGTGATTCATCAGAGTGTTAACAGCTACCAACACCTTCACTACTGACCATCAAGTGCAAAATGTTGTACTTTTTGCCACTCTCTGTACTATAGTTCTAACTTGATAATGTGCATTGATAAAGATACCATCACTGCCTGAACTGTACATGTGCTATGTGGACATAAATCTATAAGCAAAAACAAGAAGAATAGCAACCTAATTAAGGAGATGCAGTTACTGAGAGGAAGAATAAGTGACTTCCTTTGTGGTAGAATCAATAGAAGAGTTACAAGACAATTTTAACAAATCCGTAGTTGCAAACAAATCACACGCCAAAAACAAACAAACAAAAAAAACCTTTCTGTGTCTACTAAAATGAAGAGTCAATGAAAAGAAATAAATTCCTTTTCTGAATTTCAAGTGGTAGGAAATTCTAACATCACAGAACAAAAATATGAAGTGATGAATATAATTAAATAAAAGGTAAGAGTCTTAGAGAACATATCCTGAAAACATGCATATGAATAATAGGAGTTCCATAGGAGGAAAATGAAGAAACATAGTGGTAATAACTTAAATAATTCAAGAAGAATTGACTGGGTTGAAAGTGGACTTAAGTCTGGGAATTGGAAAACCCTCCTGGAACTAGGAAGAATTACAGATGGTCCCTGACTTACAATGGTTTGACTTAAAATGTTCCACTTTATGATGGTGCAAAAGCAATACGCATTTAGTAAAACTATACTTAAAATTTTAATCTTTTCCTGGGCTAGTGATATATGATACATTACTCTCTTTCACTGCTGGTCAGTGACAGTGAGCTGCAACTTCTAGCCAGTCACGTGATTACAAGGATAAACAATTGATGCACTGACAACTATTCTATACCCATACGACAGTTCTGTTTTTCACTTTCAATACAGTATTCAATAACTGCTTGAGATATTCAACACTTTTATTATAAAATAGGCTTTTTGTTAGATGATATTGCCCAATTGTAGGCTAATGTAACTGTTCAGAGCACATTTAAGGTAGCCAAGGCTAAGCTATGATGTTAGATATATTAAATGCATTTTTGAGGAGCACATGGGTTGGCTCAGTTGGTTAAGTGCCCAACTCTTGCTCTCTGCTCAGGTCGTGATCTCACAGTTCATGAATTCGAGCCTTGCATTGGGCTCTGTGCTGACAGTGTGGGGTCTGCTTGCGATTCTCTCTCTCTCTCCTCTCTCTCTCCCTCTGCCCCTCTCTCTCTCTAAAAATAAATAAACTTAAAAAATACATTTTTGAGTTATCATATTTTCAACTTATCGGTTTATTGTTATATAAACCCATCATAAATGAAGGAAGATCTGTTATTTATAAAGCCAAATGCCAAGACTTATTTTGGTGACTTTTCATAATTTCAAGAATAAAAAGGAAATCTTATAGGTTTACAGAGAATAGATATAACTTACAAAGACAATAGCAGCTTTCCAGTATTGAGCATATTGTTTGCAATATTGGATGATAGAAAACAGTGGGAATACTTTAATACATGATTGAGAGACTGCAATCAGGAATCATATACCCAGCCAAGATATCATCTCTCTAACCAGACAAAGAAAGACCATTTCCAGGAATTCAAGAGGTCGGAGAATATACCACTTTATATCTTATCTGAAAAATATGTTCAAATCTGTGTTCTAGCTGAATGAAAACCAGGGAACTCAAGATCTCAAGAAGAAAAATGTGATAGGTAGTAAAGTGAAGGTCATGTTCTGCCTATATATACTTTAAGTATTAAGTTTGAAATCAATGATATATTCATTCTGCAATGGAAAACCTCAGCAATTGCTTTGAGCTATTTTTTTTTTTTTTGGTGTAGAAATGGGAGGAAGAGAGGGAGAGAAAGAGAGCATAAGAGAGAATTAATACTGCTACTAATTTCATCCCTCATTTCACTTAATAAGCAGATAGCTCTGAGTGAATATGAAATGAAATATATGACCCTGTTCTTCCTTCCATCAGCAGCATTTTGCATATGCTTCTGACAGTGTGTCTCTCTACTGTTGAAGGTTTCTAGTGCTTATGGATACATATTGTTCCAACAGCATGGCTAGTCAAATCAAAGCAATGGCTTCATCTTGTTGTCAAGGATGATCAAAGATAATTTTCCTGCATGCAATTTCATGACTTGAAATCTAAATGGAACAAACTGCTCCTCCATGTTAGATCACCAAACCAGGGATTAAAGAATTCTTATTCTAATGATCTTATGGTGGTTGTGGAGTAGAGCAGTAAAAGACTTGTAAAGATTTTATCTTTATGTGTGGGATGGGATGTAGGAAAGGAAATATAACAAAAGATTTGAAAGATATTAGCAGTTTGAGAGAATATTACTTGCAATTCTGTGGCAACAAATTTGCAAGACAAGAGAAACTGGATGATTTTCTAACAAAAGGAACTGGATGATTTTTGAGGAAATTACCAAAAGTAACTTAAATAAAAACAGAAAACCTGAGAAGACAATAACAATGGGAGAGATTTGGAAGGTAACATAAGATATACCATTAAAAAAGGCTAATTTTTTAAAAAAGATAAGTACAGTGTTGTTTAAACCATTTTAAAGCCTGAAAAAAGACAAAAATCTCTAGTTGGGTTTATGCGGCTGAGGTTTATGAGGTTATTTCCTTAATAAGATAGTAAAAAACTCCCAAAACTACCACAACTATATGGTCAACTAATCTTTGACAAAGCAGGAAAGAATATCCAATGGAAAAAAGACATTCTCTTCAACAAATGGTATTGGGAAAACTGGATGGCAACATGAAGAAAAGTGAAACTGGCCCACTTTCTTATACCATACACAAAATTAAATTCAAAATGGATGAAAGACCTAAATGTGAGACAGGAAACCATTAAAATCCTAGAGCAGAACATAAGCACTAACCTCTTTGACCTCAGCTGGAGCAACTTCTTACTAGACATGTCAACAAAAGCAAGGGAAACAAAAGCAAACATGAACTATTGGGATCAAGATAAAAAGCTTCTGTACAATGAAGAAAACATTCAACAAAACTAAAAGGCAGCCTACAGAAAAGGAGAAAATATTTTCAAATGACATATCTGATGAAGGGTTAGTATCCAAAATCTATAAAGAACTTATCAAACTCCACATCCAAAAACCAAATAACCCAGTTAAGAAATGGGCAGAAGACATAGACACTTTACCAAGGAAGACTTAAAGATCGGTAACAGACACATGAAAAGATGCTCAACATCACCCATCATCAGGGAAATACAAATCAAAACCATGATGAGATACTGCCTCATAACTGTCAAAATGGCTAAAATTAACAACACAAGAAACAACAGGTGTTGGCCAGGATGTGGGAAAAAAGTGTTGGTGGGAATGGAAACTGGTGTGGCCACTCTAGAGAACAGTATGGAGGTTCCTCAAGAAACTAAAAATAGAACTATCCTATGACCCAGCAATTACACTACTAGGTATTTACCCAAAGGATACAAAAATACAGATTCAAAGGGGTACATGTACCCCAATGTTTATAGCAGCACTATCAACAATAGCGAAACTATGGAAAGAGCCCAAATGTCCATCAACTTATGAATGGATAAGGGTGTGGCGTATATATACAATGGAATATTACTCAGCTATCAAAAAGAATGAAATCTTGCCATTTGCAAAGACATGGATGGGGCTAGAATGAATTATGCTAAGCAAAATAGGTCAATCAGAGAAAGACAAATACCATAGGATTTTACTCATGTGCAATTAAAGAAACAACATAGGTGCACATATTGGAAGTGGGGTGCGGGTGGGAAGGCAAGAGAGGAAAGTAAACCACAAGAGACTCTTAATGATAGAGAACAAACTATGGGTTGATAGAGAGAGGTAGGTGGGAGATGGGCTAGATAGGTGATTGGTATTTGGAGGGCACTTGTTGGGCCCTAGGTGTTGTATGTAAGTGATGAATCACTGATTTCTACTCCTGAAACCGGTGTAGCACTGTGTGTTGACTTAATAAAATTTAAATAAAAATAACATTAAAAAACTCCCCAAACTATTTATATATTTAAGAATATAAATATAAAAATTCCAAACAATTGTAAGTCAACAGAACTGAGCAACCATCAAGGAATATACCATGATTCGAACTGGATTATTCAAGGAGGGTGAAAACAAGTCAATATCAAGAAAGGTATTAACACAATTGAATAAATTGAAGGGGAAAACAATATATGATATCAATGCATACTTAAAGGGATATGCTGATTAAATCACCATAGCTAATTTTTTATCTCTAAATAGAATAGTGATACAAACATTCAAATATATTTACTCAAATCCAATAATTATACCTGATACCACATGATGAAACTGTCATCATTTCCCTAAATTGAATTATTTCTCTCTCTCAAAATTTAACTTTAAAGTTTATTTTAAATTCTCTTACATTTCTTTTAAAAATAACTGGTTAAGGGGCGCCTGGGTGGCGCAGTCGGTTAAGCGCCCGACTTCAGCCAGGTCACGATCTCGCGGTCTGTGAGTTCGAGCCCCGCGTCAGGCTCTGGGCTGATGGCTCGGAGCCTGGAGCCTGTTTCCGATTCTGTGTCTCCCTCTCTCTCTGCCCCTCCCCCGTTCATGCTCTGTCTCTCTCTGTCCCAAAAATAAAAATAAAAAACGTTGAAAAAAAAAAAATAACTGGTTAAGAGAATCTATATAAAATGCATTTACAGATTACCAGCTTCCCTGTTCCTGAACACCAATATTTGAAATACTATTTTATTAATTATATATTTCTAATGCTGATAACATGTGAATTCTGTCTATAATTCTCAACTCAACTCAACTCTTAAATAGATTCAGAGTTCTTTGTCAGTGTTTTGACCATGACTTCTCCCCGTTATTATTTTGAGTCATGTATCAGTGGGCTAGTTTTCACTGGCCAGTAATTTTACAAGTAGGGCTCAGTAATGCTGTGCTCCCTTTGGCTCTTATGATGGACCACTTCACTGTGCTTAACACTGTCACATCCCTGTCCTTCCCTCAGCTCTTTATAGGCAGCTTTTCTTATCTTCAGACATAGAGCGTAACTATAGAAAAGTCTTTCTGGGTACTTCTTATTGCGTGTCACTTTTACTGTTCTGGAGAGTTTTATTTTTTCTCTTTTACTCTTCACATTTGGTAATTTTACTAAGACATGTTTTTGTATTCATAGTTCTGTGTTAACACCTCCTGGACCAGAAGCATGTTTTATTTATTAAATAAAATTTCCTGCTGTTAAAGATTTAAATAATTTTTGTACTCTCAAAATTCTCTTTTATAGGAATGCCAATTATATGCTTATTTTCATTGGTCCCATAATCTTTTACATAAAGGTATATTTCACATATTTATTTTGTTTCATGCTGGGTGATTACTTCTAGCCTGCCTACCATGTCTCTTACTCTATATAGTCATGTTTATTTTTTTTATTCTATAGTAACGTTCAACTCTGTAACATTTCTATTTTTCTCATACATTTCTCTCCTTTTCTGTTTTTCATTTCCTTCTATCCAATAATTACTTCTTTATTTTTATTTATTTTTTTTTAATTTTTTTTTCAACGTTTTTTATTTATTTTTGGGACAGAGAGAGACATAGCATGAACGGGGGAGGGGCAGAGAGAGAGGGAGACACAGAATCGGAAACAGGCTCCAGGCTCCGAGCCATCAGCCCAGAGCCTGACGCGGGGCTCGAACTCACGGACCGCGAGATCGTGACCTGGCTGAAGTCGGACGCTTAACCAACTGCGCCACCCAGGCGCCCCAATAATTACTTCTTTAAATATTTGTCTTTTTTTTTAAAAAAAATCATTTTAAAAGACCATGTTATTTGTGATTTCTTTGAACCCAGTAGAAGTAGTTAGTAGAACTTCTAACATTTTTGGAGGAATGGGTAGAAAGAGTAATTATACCTTGGTATATTTTCTGAGTCATCCTTTACTTAGTCCATGTTTTTTTGTTGTTGGGGAGGGAGTGTGGGGGGAGAGCTGTATCTGCCCAAAGACGTTTTATCGGTTCTTACTACTATCATGTAGAGGCCACTTATTTGCTGAAGAGTTATTTGCAGAAGGGGAGGGATGAGGTAACATAGTCTGAGCTTCAGTTTTGTTTGCCTGTCTTAAAAACCTTTCATGCAGTCCTTTATTTGGTCTCCTCTATGACATTTCCATCAGTTTTGGTGTTCTGGCAAGTCTCACAGCAGAGAACTCCTTATCACCAGCTTTATGGTTTTCCATCTAACGATGAATATCTCCCTTTTCCTGTTTTATCTTACTACCCCATCCAGAGACTTCTTGCTAAGACCTAATTGAAGGCAACAAATGACATGCATCCGCATTATAGGCAAAGGATCTAAATAGACATTTCTCTAACGAAGGTCACAAATAACTGATAAACACATGAAAAGATGTTCAGTATCATTAGTTAATAGAGAAATGCAAATCAATACCATAATGTGATATCACTTCACACCCACTAGGATGTAAATGAATGTAAACTGGTGTAGCCACGTTAGAAAGCAGTTTGATAGCTCTTCAAAATGTTTAACTTAAAAGTTACCATATGACACAGTAATTCCACTCTTTTTTATATACCAAAGAGGAATGAAAACACATGTCCACACAAAAACTTGTACACGAACATTCATAGCGGCATTATTCATTCAGAATTATTCAGCTTATGACAAAAAGGGAAACAACCCAATTGTCTATCAACCAATTAATGAATAAATTAAATGTGGTCTATCCACACAATGAAATATTATTTGACAATAAAAAAATATGAAGTATTGATGCATGTTACAACATGGATGAATCTCTTAAACATTATGCTAAGTGAAAGCAGCCAGTCTCAAAAGACTACATATTGTATTATTGTATGATTCCATTTGTATGAAATGTCCAGAACAAGCAAAACTACAGAGAGTAGTTTAGTGGTTGCCTAGGTCTGGGGGCGGTTGTGGGAGGGGATAGTCAATAGATTGTGGGTGATGAAAATTTCTAAAACTAGATTGTGGTGATGACTGTACAACTCCAAATTTTACTAAAAACCATTGAACTGTATGCTGTAAATGGATGAATTGTATCATATGTGAATTATAGCTCTATCTTCATATCTTTATTAAGCCATTTAAATGATGACGAAGACTCAAGACTCTTGAGTCAGAATGCCCAGGTTCAAATACTGGCATTTCCAATTGGCCATGTGGCTATGGGCAAGTTCCTTTACATTTTTGTGCAACTGTGATGTGGATAATGATATTACCCACCTCAAAGCTGAATTGTAAGGACAAAAAAGTGGGTGCTCAGAAAAGTCTGGTACACAGTAAGTGCCAAAAAATGTCAGTTATTTTTTTGAGGCTGTCCACTGCATTTTTAAAACAATCTCAATGGCCATATTTTTCATTTCTGCAAGTTGTATTTAGTTATTTTCTAAATAAGCTTATACTTTCTTCACATTAATTTATGTTCTTTATTCTTCTTTCATATCTTTAATAATTTTTAAACACTTTGTTTATGATGAAGTGAGTATAAGTAACTTGGCACATAGAAGGTACTCAGTAAAAAATATTTGTTGAATTTATGGATGGATACCTAGGAGATAGCTCTGCTTTCCTCAATTTTCTAGTATGTTTCCTTGAAGAAATTAATTCGTCTTTGCTTTAGTTTTTATCTATAACACAGAACAATAATATCTACCTTCTAAAGTTATTGTGGAGTCCTAATGAAATTGTGTCTAGTTTCATGCTTCATATAAAATAGTTGCTTAACTATATTCACCCCCTTCCCTTTTGGTCCCCTAGTCATCTTTTTACATGTGTCATCAAGGACTCTACCCTCTTAGGAGTGGCAAAGTGCTCGGTTTTTAATGTTTCTACTCAGGCTTTGCTGCCCTCTCTGCAAATCCTTAAAGAATCTGTTTCTCCTCTCACAGTTCTTTCACTATTGAGTTCTTTGGAGCCACACATATCCTGATGTTGTCTGTGCACATTCTCTTGGTTATTTTGCTTCTTTTGCCACTCTGGCTGCTTTAGTTACTGAATTAATGTCTATTTTCAGAATGGTAATAAGTGCAAAAGCACCTTAATGTCTACGGAGTAGAAACTCAATGCATAACGATTGAATCTTAAATAGCCCTTAAATTCTGCTGCCTGTCAGAGTTTCCCTTAGTGTTCCACTCACTGCCCCACTGAGGGCTGCACAGTAGCTGTATGCTAGTGGACTGCAGTCAGTTCTCTTCCTGATCCTGGCTGGCCAGACTGGGGAGCATCTTTTGTTTCATCTTTTGAATTAAAAAGGGCCTGGGTCCCTAGTAAAGGTTTGTCAGTCCTATCCATTGGAAAGAAAAAGCAAGCTGAGAATCTCAGATTACCTATCTATGGTACTTTTTAGTTTTTGCCTGTGATTTGAGTAAAAAGTAACCAGCTACTCTCTTAGATACAGGGATCTGCAGAAGAGCTTTTTGTTGTCTGTTCCCTTTGGTGATGAAAGGGCTGTATATGGTATTCAACAGATACTAAATTACTTTATAAATTGCATCATTACTAAAACATAAGGTGAAACTTAGCTCAAGTTTTGGGTACTATCCAAATGAAGATATTACTGGAAGGATAATATCATAATGTTGTGTCATCAACGAGAACTATTTGTATCCTTTATGCTATAGGCTTCAGGGCCAACAGTAGGTGGTATCTTTTGTGAAAACAATTAAAGCAAGAACTGGGGGTAGGGGTGGGGTATAAAAAGAGAAACATTTTGAAAAAGAGGTTGAAAAAGAGGTGGAATATTTTCAGGCACTGTTCAGCTCCCAAAATGTAATCTTTCTTTCTCTATGCCTGGAGTTCTAAATATTCTTCTTGCAATAGAAATCAAATATTTAGTGAAAACATTTATAATTATTCAATGAGTCAGATGTTCCATGGTTTTATTATCATGGAGGTTTATATTGGATGTTTATTGTCATATTTTGTCTTCCTGGAAGTCACAATCTCTTCTGAAAAAGATCTTTTTTCTTGTGGAAACTACCCCTTTCCCACTCTTAGCCCAAGGGACTTGAATAAGGTTGATCACTATATACTATTTTTCTGGCCAGCCACTCTAATCCATTCAGAGATAGGCTCAGTCCTATTTAAAATTTTTTTTAATGTTTATTTATTTTTGAGAGAGACAGAGAGAGAGAGCTCAAGAAGGGAAGGGCCAGAGAGAGAGGGAGACACGGAATCCGAAGCAGGCTCTAGGCTCCGAGCTGTCAGCACAGAGCCCTATGTGGGGCTTGAACTCACAGAATGCACGATCATGACCTGAGCCAAAGTCAGACACTTAAGTGGCTGAGCCACCCAGGTGCCCCAGGCTCAATCCTATTTAAAAGCAGCTCTACCTGATAAGGGTTATAAATTCTATTATCTTGGAGTTGCTGAGAAAATGGCTTATATTTCATTGATTCTAGGGTGCCCTATTTTCATCCATATTTTAACATCACTGATATTGGGGTACAGTTTATAATTAACATCATAACAAGCTATTCTGTTATTATTAAAGGATCAGCATTTTTTCTTATTGATACATAAATGTATTTTCTTACAATCGGTGATGATGTAGGTCCCATGAAATATGGTATACTTGGGACTTCTGGCAGCTGTCTTGCCATGATGAGGGCTGAGGTGGTCTAAGAGTGGAGAGGACAGGGGAGGAAAACAGTTTAGAGATCAAAAGAAACTGAGCACTAATGATGTAATTCAGATTCTGTTTTATCTAATCACGTCTGAAATTAATGCCCAGTTTCTATAAGCCAACTAACTCTCTTCACTGAGCACACACTCGTTGTTGTTTAAATATGTGTTAGTGGCTCATCGCTCACTTTTAATTGCCAGAGTTCTGACCACTTGTGTATCAAGTAAAGCAGAGATATTATCAAAGACTACACCTGAACAAAGAGAACTCAAGTGACATTTGTGGTCACTTTCTCCTTTTGCAAAGTTAATTGAAGAGAAATAATTGATGTGAAGCAATGTGGAGTATCCAAAACATTTGACAAACATAAATAAGGGCAATAACAGACATTTTCTATAAGGAAATACTGAGATGCTTTATAATTCAGGAGGCAAGCATAAGCCATGGTCACATTCTAAGGTCTGTGAAACAGACCAATATTCTTAGTTGCCCCTGAAATGAAAATGACTTATGGAGATTTCTGTCTAGGAGTAAGGCATTCTCACATGCTCATCAAGATTTAGAGAATTTACAGATAAAGTACAGTCCAGACACACTAACAGTAGACACACTACAAAGGATGTGATGAGTGGGCAAAGGGATGTGTGCATATGTGGAGAATGCAGGGAATTAAGGGCCTAGATCCTTCAACTGTCCGAAATGCAAAATTTTACACATCAAGGTAAACAGTGGGACTACATTTTTGGAGGTAAAAGAGTAGTACAAACTCTAGTGTTCTAGTATCATTGTCATGAAACTGTAATTTGACTAAGGCTTCTTCTACAAGTGATCAAGAATACTTTCTAAAATTTCAAGTTATTTGATAACTATAAATCCTTAAAATCTTTATAGGATAGAACATATGTGGAGATACTGTTCTGTCTTGTTCAGATGCCTTCCTTAAAGATAGACAGTGCAATTGTGCATAATTAGCATATTTTGGCCTTAAGCCCTGCACCTAGTAATGCTCTTCAAGTGATTAGGAGTACCTGAGAAATGCTATAATCCCCTAGAAATGTACTGTTTGGTTTTTCTCACTGCTGTTACGAAAATGACTAGGAATGCGTAAACTGGAATTAAGGAACAATGTTTCCTGCCAGTTAAATGAGCAGGACAAAGGTGTATATGTTCAATCATGTTTGCTGAACTAAGGACAGCTCAAGATCATTTCTTAATTGAATTGTTTAAATAATACCTTTCACTCCCAAATCATTTTGTCTTTATTAAAAAATGAACATTATGCAATTAACATGTGTTCTCAGTCTATTTTTCCTTTAAAATTATGAAAAATGTGACAGGGGATTACCTTTACATGAAGAGGGTGTGGACAGGTCTTTAAGAAATTATCTGACACCTCACAAGCAGAGTTAATATAAATCGTAGCCATTCTTTTTTATTTGTTTTTATTGGATTTTTCTTCCACTTCTGTCATCACAGAAATTTACATGATACTAATCTAGGTGTGATTGCTATCTTTTTAATGCTCTATTAAAAAAAAGTTGAGCCAAATTCTTGAATGAGCACTTTGGTTTATATCAAGAGAGGCATGATTGTATAACCAAACATATTCAGATACTAAATCTATAACCCCATCTTATAGAAAGAAGGTATCAGCAGAACCACTTTGAGAACCTCCATCCCAGCCTGGATGCTATCTGCTTAGTTTTATGTTCCCAAGGGTCATTTGGGTTCAGGCATTACTAATACAAGTAGCACTTAAGTTTTAAACAAACAAACTCATTATTCGTGAGTTATGATGTAGACCGAATGATTAATCTATTCAATAGTTAAATTAAACTTTACACAATCAATTACAAATAGGCAATATTTTTCTAGTAAATGAGGTTAATGCAAGTAATTTTAAACACCCCAAATCTCCCTTGGTCCCAGGATATCTGTAGTAGTTACCAACCAGGAGGGACAAGTACACCTTAGCTGTATTGTTTCATCAGTCTCTTGTTTTGTTCTCTTGTAGTATACATTCTTGAGTAATTCTTTCCATGAGCTACTCCATCACTGTATGCAAGCTTTCTGATCCCTATGCAAAGCCATGTAAGGTTATTTTCTCATTCTCCTGAACACACTTTTCCCCCCTTCCCTGGATACTTTCTTTAAAAACTTTCCCTTCTCTTTGCATCCACCACTTGATTTGTTCTGTATTCCTCTTCTCATGTGTCAGCCCCTTGTTTTTACTGTTGCCTAGCTTTCTCTATTGCTTACTTTGCTTTTTATATTTGTGTTCTTGGTGAAAAGGGCAAAAAGGTGAGTATTGTTCACTTAGGAAATGCTGTTTTGGGGAGTAGACAAGATGACTACTTTAAAGGATTATTTAGAAGACCATCCAGTCTAGTATACAAAATAAATATTTCTATAGTGCTTTCCATTTCTATAATGTAAGGCAGTTAAAAGCATTGCAACTTTATAAGCAGCTGAGCAACTGCATGACATTATAAGGTATCATTAAGAGCACAGTCTCTGCAATCAGACTTCTCAAGAGTTCTCTGATTTTTATAGCTTACTCCTTAGAGTTCTCAAACTTCAACATTAATTTCACTAGATCTTATTATTTCCTTTTTCACTATCCATCACTCCCTCATGTACTTTTAATTCCTCTTCTCCAGTATAATTCTGTGGTCCATCATTATAATTACTTCTTTGTATAGCTCAAGTCAAGCAAGAGCCTCCCTTGCTCCATCACGATCTCCTGACAAAAACCAACTGCTCTTCACTTAAGCTTTCAGCCTACCCTATACCTGTGACTCACGGCAAAATGTGACTGAAGAAAGGCACATAGTCAAGGTGACTAGTCTTACTTCATGTGCATAACAGTGAAACTAGGCCTGGATCTGTGCCCACATACTTTGCCTCTTTTCCTCTTACTATGAATGAACAATCCATACTAAGAGATAAGTTGTCTATAACTTGTACATTAGGCTGTCTTCCTTCTCACCTACTCAAGAACTTGTTCCAAGCATTTTCCCCTCGTTCTCCAGCACCATCCACTTTTCACCATCAGTTTGATCACTCACATAAGCATATAAATGAATAGAAATCTTCCTTTTTCATGTGTAGCAAAATTGCACCCAAGAATTGTCTATATTTATTTTCTTCAATTGCTTTGTTCTCATTGTCCTTTGAACTCTTTCCAAGTAAGCTTTTAATCCCATAATTCCATCAAAAGTATTTTGGTTAAGGACTCCAAGGACTTGCATGTTTCTGAAGTCAGTGGTCAATTCTCAGTCTTCATCTTACTTGAGTACTCAGCTGCATTTGACAGAATAGATTCTTAAATCCTACTTGAAACACCTTCTTCAATTAGCTTCTGGGACAGCATAAACCCCTGAATTTCCTAGCCACTTCTTTTTCTTGTTCATCCTGTTTGCCTGAACTTTAAAAGCTGGCATGCCTCAAGGCTCAGTCCTTAGGGGAAAATAAAGTTTTTTTCTAGCTAGTCTCCCTTAGTGATCTCATTTAGTCTCATAACTTTCGAGACCATCTGCAGCACTGATGACACTCAGTTTTGTATTTTAAATACAGCTCTCTTTCCTTTTTCAGACGCTTCCATCCAGCTTGTTATTCAACATCTCCATTTGACACAGGTACCTAATAGGCACCTTAAACTTAATCTGCCCAAAATGGAACTATCATTCTCCCTCTAAACTTTGTTTTTTCAAGACTTCCACTTTAGTAAATGGTAGTTTCATTCTTCCAATTGCTCACACCAAAAATCTTTATCAAATATAATTTTTAGGAGATAGGAATATGACTCATACAAATATAAATGAGTATGTGCCAAAAATGTATTAGCTCACATATGTGGGAAACAGCAGGGTGGTAAAGCTGATTCAAAAAGAATCAAAAACTCAACAGAGATAAAACTGATTCAAAGAAAACAGAAACTATGTAGTCAGTCAGGAAAGCAAGAAAAGTAAGTTTGCTAAATTGGAAAAAATAATGGTTAATAATCTTTAGGACAACAAATCTGTTGAGGTTATCTTCTCTGCTGGATAGAAAATGTTTGCATCTTTATTGGACAAAAATTTACAAGTGAACATGTAACTTCACAGTAGTGAAATTATTTCAAAATAATAAACAGTCAATCAACAACATTGGTGCATGCCCTATATAGCCTTAAGTCATCTCTGTCAGGGCCTGTGAAGTAATGGCCTAATATGAAAGGACACATAGTCATCCCTTTGTCTTATTTCCAAGTTTTAGACGGTGTTTCTTAGTGCGTTTAGCCATCCATAATTTCTGTCTTATTTTCCCACTGTATGTCACCAAATCTTGTTGACTCTAACTTCTATACTAAGAATCTAATTACTCCCTACTACTTTTACTGCTGCTTATCAATCTGGTCCCAACCACCAGGATTTCTTGCGTAGATTGTTGTCATTCTTCCTGACTGGTTTCCCTTACACTTTCTTTCCTTTTTTCTTTCTTTCTTTCTTTCTTTCTTTCTTTCTTTCTTTCTCTCTTTTTTTTAATGTTTTATGTTTTATTTTTTTTATTTTTGAGAAAGGGCATGAGCAGGGGAGGGACAGAGAGAGAGGGAGACACCGAATCTGAAGCAGGCTCCAGGCTCTGAGCTGTCAGCACAGAGCCCAACACAGGGCCCAAACCCATGAGCCACTGTGAGATTATGATCTGAGCCAAAGTCAGATGCTTAACTGACTGAGACACCCAGCACCCCTCCCTTACACTTTCATAATCTAGTTTCAATAAAGCAAACAGTGATCCTAAAGTAAAAGTTAGCCAGATCATAATACTTCCCTTGTTAAATTCTTCTAAATTCACATCTTGCTCCCTGCCAAATAAAAAAGTCTTTGCAATGGCCCATTACACCTTTCATGATCTGTACCTCCCTCCAAACTTACTATCTCTCTGAGATTATCTCCTACAACACTCTGGCCATTTACAATGTTCAGCCCACAGGGACTGCCTTGCAATTTTTTGAACACACATAACATGCTTCTATCTCAAGGCTTTTTGGACTTGTTCTTTCTGTCTGGAATATTCTCCCAGATACTCCCCTGGATCACTCCCCACCTCCACCAGGTCTTGCTCAGATACCACCTTCTGAGTGAAGCCTTCCATGACTACCATATTAAAACTCTAACCCATTCCCCCACATTTCTGCCCCTGGTACTCCCCTAACACTTCTGCTTTATTTTTCTCTGTAACATTTACTACCTTCTGACATATATATTATTTATGGAGGGAAAATTTTTTTGTCAATTTTGTTCATCAGCATGTCCCAAAAACCTCAAATAGTACTTGACACATGGAAGGTATTCCAGTATTTTTGAATGAGTATTAATTTTCCATCTATTCCTAGTACCATTTCTTATTTTCTTTCTAGATGGTCCATGTTAACTTTAAAAATTTTTTTATGTTTATTTATTATTGAGAGAGAGACACAGAGCATGAGCAGGGGAGGCGTAGAGAGAGGGGGGAGACACAGAATCCAAAGTAGGCTCCAGGCTCTGAGCTGTCAGCACAGAGCCCGACGCGGGGCTCGAACTCACGAACTGCGAGATCATGACCTGAGCCGAAGTCGGTCGCCCAACCAACTGAACCAGCCAGGCGCCCCGGTCCATGTTAACTTTAAAATGAAGCTGTTATTTATTTCTGATTTACATCCTAAAATTGTTCCTAATTCGATCAAATTAAAACTAGTTATTATCTACATACAAGACATTGGGTTGGTCCTATGGCGGACACAGGGGAATTAAGACACAAGGATTTGCGATCTTGTTAGGGTTATAAGACTAGCAGATGAAAAGTTAAATGCTAAGAAAAGATATAAGTAATGTTTCAAACCAAAAAAAATGATGAACTGTCAGGAAACAGAAATACTTAATGACTAAAATAGTTTGCTTTCTGAGCCCAATGCTTAGATGTTGTAAAATGAAAAGTTCATAGACAGTAGTGTATTTTCCAAAATAAAAGAAAGGAATTTAAATATACAAAATAACCAAGGGGTTACTAAATGACTTTTTTTTTTATTTGTAAAAAACTAAGAAACTCATTGTGAGATGCAAATGTGAAGGAAAAGAAAGTCTATTTCTTAGTTCCTGAGCAATTGCATGAAGACCTATTTGGGGTGGGAGGCGACCATTTTGTTCATGGTATTTTCTTCATCGTTCTTACCTTTGTCATGCAGGATTTGTCTTTGTAGTGAATTCCACTTTCTGCTTATGTTTCAAATTCTGTCCTTTCTATCTGGCCTTCCCCTGCCCCCATTCACACACACATACACCCCTCCTGATTGTGTTTAGTGGAATGACCAGTTCTTCTGTAGCTCTGATCATAAAACTAGAAGCTTATTCTCTAAGGTGTGTTCGGTTTCAAATCAAGCCCTCTGCCAATGGTTTACCATTTTTGGTTCCCTAATCTTGTCACAAAAAGAAATATTTAAAATATATCTGCGCTGCCCCTCTAGCCATAATCTAAGAACCTCAAAATTATATCTAGATAAGTTAGATCTCAGTGTAACTAGTGCTGCTCTGAAAAGAATGTGCTTTGCTTAAGGAAAATGTTTATGTTTCACTCCCTAGCTTCTTCCAAAAAAGGTTTCAAGCTACTTAGGTAAATGGAGAACAATGAAAGCTTTATCAGCATGGCTTGTTTAATTTCTTTTGGAAGTAACATTGCTAACCTTTCTACAGTATTTTAGTTGATACTACAGTAAAAAAAAAAAAAAAAATGACATTTGCACTGAGAAGCTGCCAAAGATAGCCGAAGTCAAAAGATGAATATAATGTACTTATTAAGGCTGTGTCCTCTTTCCATTTTGAAATTCCCTACCCTTAGGGCAGGCACCAACCTGTCTCTGTTTGATGTAATACCAACTTTATCAGTGATGTTAAATAAATAAATAGGAAATAATGATTCCTCAGACTGGCTGTGGCAGTTAACAGACATGTTCTCTGTCAAAACTGATCATAAGCAACAATTTCAGATGAACTTCCTTTTTGAGTAAGCAAATCTTTAATATTTGTTTTTGCAATAGACCCTTTTGATCTTTAAAACTAGTCAGCAAATTAAAGATTTTTAAAAAATCTAATAATTTTCCTAATTTATAGCAAAAATTGAACTTAAATAATATATATTGAGGGCACCCAAAATTTCCTCATTATTTCTCTGTTACAGAACTTCCCTGTATAAATGTAGGTCAAATGAAAATCATATTTCCTTTGCTTTCTCTAAAGTCATTCTTAATTTCTTTTTCTTTTTTGTCTGTGCTATTTCTGCTTCCCTTGATGCTTAATGTTCTGAAATAGTTGAAGAATGTCAAAAATATATTGCCCTAGATATGTGCATTGCTAGCTATTATTATGCCCTGTCATCGAAGTTCTTTCAATTCTAGGAAGAAACCTGATATAAATCTTGAGAATAATTTTTAACATTAGGGTCAAGTAAATCCCACATTTTAATAACAATAATTAATTAATTTTTATTACTTATGTTGTTTTTCTGAAAGTGTTAAATTTTTGTCTGAGAAAGTTTATCCCTTTACAGGTCTAATGAAGGTTTTGAACCTTCTGATGCTGACTTTTTTTTTTTTAATTTTTTTTTTTTTACATTTATTTATTTTTGAGAGATAGAGTGAGACAAAGTGAGAGTGGGGGAGGGGCAGAGAGAGAGGAAGACACAGGATCAGAAGCAGGCTCCAGGCTCTGAGCTGTCAGCCCAGAGCCCGACGCAGAGCTCGAACCCACAGGCTGTGAGATCATGACCTGAGCCGAAGTCGGACGCTCAACCGACTGAGCCACCCAGGTGCCCCTGATGCTGGCTTCTAAAGTCAGCATTGTTTATAACCTATGCCATTAATATTATTAGACCAGAAATTAATAGCAATAATAATCATAGCAAACTTTTATTAGGCATTTACTATACACTAAGTTCTGCTATATCTTTATGTGCATATGCCATTAAATCATTGGGAAGCACTAATATTAAATTCTTAATAGATAAGAAAGATGCAGTTTGGAAAGATCATTAAATTTGCTCTAGGTAATGCAGTGAAAGTAGGTCACACTACCAATAAAAGTGGGAGACTAGGGATATTAACATAAATCTGTTAGACAATATTTCCTGAACAAAGAGCTTTGTGGTATGATCTCATTTAGGTGTTCTTTCTTTCTTTCTTTCTTTCTTTCTTTCTTTCTTTCTTTCTTTCTTTCTTTCTTTTTGTTTTTGTTTTTGTTTACAAATCACAGAAGAAAAGTGTAATATTACACCAATTGTATAGATGAAGAAACCCAGATGGTTAAGAACTTTGCTCAAGATTACACAGCCACCAAATAACTAACTCTGTATTTATTGAATGACTCAGTCAACAAATTCTTTTTGAATGGCTACTATGCCTGGCATTGTACTAGCCTCTGGGTTTAGGAAGATGACAAAGACACATTCAGTCCTGTGGGGATTTATTGCCTGAGGACAATCAAAATAAACAGTTTTAGTGCTCAGTAGAGGAGATATCCACAGGGCTCTATGAGAACCCACTGGAGAGCAGCAGTTTAGTTCAGATGGAATAGGATGGGAGGTGGTAAGAAGAAAAGCTACTGACCCTGTAAATTGAAAGATGAGTAAGAAGCAGCAAGGTCAAGGGAGGAAAGAGAGCAAGGATGTTCTAGGAAGAAGGACAAAAGCATGCACAAAGTCTAAGAGGAAGAAGGCTTGACAATGTTAAGGGGCCACAGGTGCTGCCAGCAGAATAAAATGAAGAGATAGTAGGGAGAGGTGAGGAGGGGAAGTTGCAGGCATGAGGTTGTGAGGCTCCTGGGATACTATCCTAAGCTGTCTGGATTTTGTATTCTGAAGGCAATAGGAAGCTGCAAAATTATCAGATCAGATCAGAAATATCTGGCAGGTGTGGAGATCGAATTAGAGGTGAAGGCAGGAAGAGAAATAAAGTATGAAGCCACTGTGGTAGACGTTAAAAAGTGATACAGCTTAAACTAAATCATAGGCTGTAGGAACTGAAGAGTGGGGCGGGGGCAAAGATATTAAAGTGGTAGAACTGACAATATTTGGTAAATGACAGGTTGAGGAGACTGAGAGAAAAGGAGGATTTTAAGATGACTTCAACGTTTCTGGGAGCTTTTTGCATTTCATAGTTTTTTTTTTTTTTTTTTCTAAAGAGCATGTCTATGTGATATGATTAAATCAGCTGCATATTCTCTTTGACTAACCCACTCATCATTACAATTTTAAGTGATTAATTGTGGAGGGTTTTTTTTTAGTCTGAATTGTATTCATTATACAAGTAGAGTAGTTCAGATGCCAAACAAACTGTTCCAGTGTTTAAACTAAATGAATTAGCCAAGAGATGATTCCTCAATTCTAGTCACTAAAATTTCCACTTACTTTTAAAATTGCAAAGTTGCTGGGTATGTGTGTTCTATATATCCTTGACTACTTAGTGATCAAGCATCATGCATTCATACTGTGAAGGTGGAAAGAAAAAAAAATTAATATGTTGATAAAAAGGAGCATTTTGGCATTAACTGCCAATTCAGTTAATATTTTTTTTTCCTTTCTCCGTCTTTTGCCTATGCATTCTGAAGTGATGATTACATAATCTGGGAATTAAAAAAAAATGAGTCAACGTTTCCAAATCATACATTTGTTTGGAGAATGACGATGAGAGATTTGGGATCCCATTAAAGTCCTCTGTTCTGTCCTAAACACTATACCAGATCTAAAAATTCTTTGGAGATCTGGGGTTGATCCCAATATGATGTGTTCTGGGCCTGTTTAGAGGGATAGAGAAAGGAGATTTCTTTCTTTTTTTATGTTTATTTATTTTTGAGAGAGAAACAGAGTGTGAGTGAGGAAAGGGCAGAGAGAGGGTGACACAGAATTTGAAGCAGGCTCCAGGGTCTGAGCTGTCAGCACAGAGCCCAATGCAGGGCTCAAACTCATGAACCATGAGATCATGACCTGAGCCAAAGTTGGATGCTTAACCGACTAAGCCACCCAGGTGCCCTAAGAAAGGAGATTTTAATGTTCAGTGTACTGGGTTTCTGAGGATTACTCAATAGTCATTCCCTTCTAAGAGTCAGCAGCTGGTGAATCTCCAGAAAGTAGATGTCCTGCCTTTTACATAGAACTGTGGGGGTACTTGTTAGTTACCCATCTCAACATGGGACAGCAGCAGTGGAGGAGAAAGGGTGGCAGGGAAGGACAAATGAGAAAGAAGGCTGTGTTTTTGATAATTCCTCTTTTTTTCTGTTTTTTTTTTTTTTTTAATTTGGTTTTATGTTAATTACGTCCTTTTGCTTGTTTTTCTTGTTCTCATAAAGTTCATGAATTGGACATTATTTTGAATGCGTTCCCTCTATCATTTGTAAGATTTTGATAAACATTGTCATTAATTATTATTATTATCTTTAATGTTTGGTAGAATTTACCAGTGAAACCATATGGTCTTGGGTTTTTCTGGGCTGGGAAATTTTTGATTCTTAATTCAACTTGCATTCTTGTTATTAGTCTAAGAAGATTTCCTGTTTATTGGATTCAAGATACATGATTCAATTACGGCAACTTATGTGTTTTTTGAGAATTATCTCTTTTTTTCCCTAAGTTATTTGATTTGTTAGTATATAATTGTTCATAGTAATCTGCTATCATACTACGTATTTCTGTGGTTATCTGTTACATTTTCTCTTCCATTTCTCATTTTGGTTTTTGAGTTTTCTTTTTTGTCCTTAGTCAACTTAGTTAAGGTATTGCCTATTTTGTTTATTTTTTTGGATAAATTAGTCATTACTTTCTTTTTTTAATTAATTCATTTAAATTTGAGTTAGGTGACATACAGTGTAGTATTGGTTTCAGAAGAATCCAGGGATTCATTACTTAAATATAACACCCAGAGCTCATCCCAACAAGTGCCTTCCTAAGAATGAGAATCTCAAGAATGCTCTATGCCCAGTGTGGAGACTGACATGGGACTTGATGCAGGGCTCGATCCCACAACCCCAGGATCATGACCTGAGATGAAAGCAAGAGTCAGATGCTCAACTGAGCCACCCAGGTGCCCTTCTCTCTACATTTTTTAAAAATATAATTTATTTAAAAGTTTGCTAACATACAGCATATACAGTGTGCTCTTGGCTTCGGGAGTAGATTCTTGTGATTCATCACTTACATACATCATTCAGCACTCATTCCAACAAGTGCTGTCCTCAATGCCCATCACCCATTTTCCCTGACCCCCACCCCCTTACACCCTCAGTTTTTTCTCTATATTTAAGAGTCTCTTATGGTTTGCCTCCCTCTCTGTAACTATTTTTTTTTCTTTTGCTTCCCCCATGGTCTTTTGTTAAGTTTCTCAACTTCCACAGACTAATGAAAACATGATATTTGTCTTTCTCTGACTGACTTATTTCACTTAGCAGAATATCCTCCAGTTCCATCCACGTAGTTGCAAATGGCAAGATTTCATTCTTTTTCATTGTCGAGTAGTATTCATATACATATATATATATATATATATATATATACACACACACACACACACACACACACACACACCACATCTTCTTTATCCATTTATCAGTTGATGAACATCTGCGTTCTTTCTGTAATTTGGCTATTGTTGATAGTGCTGCTATAAATATTGGGGTACATGTGCCAGGAAGAAGAAATAGAAAACTTGAGCAGATCCATAACCAGCAAAGAAATTGAATAGGTTATCAAAAATCTCCCAACAGATAAGAGTCCTGGGCCAGATGGCTTCCCAGGGAATTCTACCAGACATTGAAAACAAAGTTAGTACCTATTCTTTTCAAGGTATTCCAAAAAATAGATACAGAAGGAAAACTTCCAGACTCATTCTATAAAGCCAGCATTACCTTGATTCCCAAACCAGACAAAGATCCCACTAAAGAGGAGAATAACAGGCCAATACCCCTGATGAGCATGGATGTGAAAATTCTCAACAAGATACTAACAAATCGAATTCAACAGTGTATTAAAAGAATTTTTCACCATGACCAAGTGAGATTTATTCCTGGGCTGCAGGGCTGGTTCAGTATTCACAAATCAATCAATGTGCTACATCACATTAATAGAAGAAAGGATAAAAACCATAGTATCTTGTCAACAGATTCAGAAAAAGCATTTGACAAAATACAGCATCCTTTCTTAATAAAAACCCTCAAGAAAGTCGAGATAGAGGAACATACCTTAACATCACAAAAGTCATATATGAAAGGCCCACAGCTAATATCCTCCATGGGGGAAAACTGAGACTTTCCCCCTGGAATCGATCCCATTTACAATTGAACCAAGAACCATAAATACCTAGGAATAAACAAACCTACCAAAGAGGTAAAAGATCTGTACCCTGAAAACTATGAAAGAAAGAAAAAGCTTATGAAGGAAACTGAAGAAGACACAAAGAAATGGAAAAACATTCCATGCTCATGGATTAGAAGAACAAATATTGTTGAAATGTCAATACTACCCAAAGCAATCTACACATTAAATGCAATCCCAATCAAAATAGTGCCAGTATTCTTCTCAAAGCTAGAACAAACAATCCTAAAATTTGTATGGAACCCCAAAAGACCCCAAATAGCCAAAGTAATGTTGAAAAAGAAAACCAAAGCTAGAGGCATCACAATCCCAGACTTCAAGCTGTATTACAAAGCTGTAATCATCAATACAGTATGGTATTGGCACAAAAACAGATACATAGACCAATGGAATAGAATAGAGAACCCAGAATTGGGACCCACAAATGTATGGCCAACTAATCTTCGACAAAGCAGGAAAGAGTATCCAATGGAAAAAGACAATCTCTTTAGCAAATGGTGCTGGGAGAACTGGACAGCAACATGCAGAAGAACGAAACTGGACCACTTTCTTACTCTATACACAAAAATAAACTCAAAATGGATGAAAGACCTAAATGTGAGACAGGAAACCATCAAAATCCTAGAAGAGAAAAGAGGCAACAAGCTCTTTGACCTTGGACGCAGCAACTTCTTACTTGACACATCTCTGAAGGCAAGGGAAATAAAAGCAAAAATGAACTAGTGGGACCTCATCAAGATAAAAAGCTTCTGCACAGCAAAGGAAACAATCAACAAAACTAAAAGGCAACCAATGGAATGGGAGAAGTTATTTGTAAATGACATATCAAATAAAGGGTTAGTATCCAAAATGTATAAAGAACTTACCAAACTCAACACCCAGAAAACAAAAAATCCAGTGAAGAAATGGGCAGAAGACATGAATAGACATTTTTCCAAAGAAGACTTCCTAATGGCTAACAGACACATGAAAAAATTGCTCAACATTCATCACTCATCATCAGGGAATACAAATCAAGACCACAATGAGATACCACCTCACACTGGTCAGAGTGGCTAATAAACAACCCAGGATGCTAACAGATGTTAGCAAGGATGTGGAGAAAGGGGAACCCTCTTGCATTGTTCTTGGGAATACAAACTGGCGCAGCCACTCTGGAAAACAGTGTGGAGGTTCCTCCAAAAATTAAAAATAGAATTACCCTATGACCCAGAAATAGTACTAATAGGAATCTATCCCAAGGATACTTTCAATTTTGTGTTATTGTTTATTCTGGTCTCTATTTTACTTATTTCTGATTTTTCTTTGTTATTTCCTTTTTCTACTAAATTTCAGCTAAGATCCTTCTTTCTACTTCCTTGTGGTGTAATGTTGTCTATATGAACTTCTTTTCTTAATACAAGCATTTATAGCATAAATTTCACTCTAACATCCCATAGGTTTTGGAATATTGTGTTTCTTTTCCTTTTGTTTTGAGACATATTTTGATTTGCCAGTTGATTTCTTATTTGGCCCATTGCTTGTGAAGTAGTGTGTTAATATTTACATATTAAATATTTAATATTTACATTGAAGATATTCCAGCTTTGTTTTATGTTTGATCTTTAGTGTTGTACCATTGCAATTGGAAAGTATATTTGGTATGATTTCAGTCTTCTAAATTTGTAATATTTGTTGTGTCTCTTTTTATGCAATTTAACCAGGGGATTCTTCTGTGTGTCCTTGAAGAAAATGTGTATTCTATTTTTCTTGGACGGAATATTTTATATATATCTTTTAGAACCATGTTTTCTAAAATATGCTTCAAGTGAAAAATGTTCTTGTTGAAAAAAATAATACTTTTAACTGAGGGTACTCATTTAAAATAAAGCATATCAGAGGGAAGGTAGTTGGGGGGGATGAGTGAAATAGGTAAAGGGGATTAAGAGTACATTTATCATGATAAGAACTGAGTGATGAAGTACAGAATTGTTGAATCACTATATTATACAGCTGATACTAATATAACAGTGTATGTTAACTGTACAGGAATTAAAAAAACTTAATTAAAAAATAAAATTCTTGAATTGGACATTATTTTGATTTATTTTCTCTATTTTAAAATAATAAACATTAAAGAATATAAATTTTTAATGAGTTCTATTTATTCATTTACTTTGTTAATGAGATATTTAAGTCCATGAAATTAATTATAATTGTAGTTTATCACATTTTTTAGATGGATTGTTAAAATCTTCTATCACTATAGTAATTATATCTATTTCTCTTTCTTACATCTAGTAGTGTTTTTATTGATGTTTTTGTGGCTATATTATTCATCTGTAATAGTGCATCTATTTTGCTTTCAGTTTTGATGCTGCCTTTTATCAATCAATAATGACCTTACTTTAATACTTTGTATGTTTGACTTTGCCTAATGTTAATACTGTTATTTTTGCTTTATTTGGAGAGTTTAATTCTTTACTGCTGTATTTCTTGCACATCTATGATCATCTTTACAAATTATACTAGGAATGTTTCTCTCCTTGCATAATCTAACTCATTATTCACATATTTCCCCTGATTTTCACATGTTGTGTTATTACATGCCATATCTGAAGATATCTAGACCTTTATCCAAATTTAAGCACTTTCCAGCTGTTGTCCTTTCAAAAGTCTGTTTCTTTCTGATTTTGATTAATTGTAAGATTAATGTGTGTGGAGGATTGTTAAAATCACTTATTAGTAGCAGGCCTTTCATTCTTCAACTTTTCTTCACAGGCTTGACATAAAATCACCTTGATGACAAGAATTCTTGTTGTTTTCTTTTCATCCATGTATGAAAAATGATCATTTTGCAAGCTAAAGAACATTTAGTACTTTGAAATAAAAATAAGTAAGGCCCCATGAAAAGCGAGAAGTGTCCTAAACAAGAGGATTAGAATGGGAGCTAACTGCTCTTTCTACCCCATCTGCTTTCCAAATGTGGCTCACTCCTTCAGATCTGCATAAAACAGAAAATGTGGGCAAGGTCAGAGGCTCATTCTTGTTTGGAAAACCTTTATTACACTTGTCAGCCAAAGCTGCAAGCATGCTGACCATTGAAAGAAACTTTATTTTCCTTATTCACACTTTGTGATTATCCAAGTAGATTTCTTCTTCCTAAAATTTGAGATCAACGGTAATGTAATTTCTCAGTTTCAGGTCAATAGCTTCCTTTCTGTCTTTCCTTTTCCAACTAAATTGGGGAAAAGATGATACAGATCTTCTCTAACCAATTTATTTGTGGAAGATTTTCTTCTCTCCATACACTGTATGCTTTGGTTTAATTCCTAATGGGTTTGGTATCCACTGTAAGAATCTTCCTCAAGTGAGCTAGAGGTTAAAGTTCTCTAACATGAAGACAAGTAAGCATTGACTCATTCTAATATTTCATCTCTTTGCAGTTTATAGATCTTCATTTTTGACCTTTAGTCTTTCTTGCCAGACTATCTCACTCAGAAGACAATTAAAGAGGAATGGTTTCCTAAGCAGTCACAAAGGACACAATTTTTAAAGAAAATAGCCACAATCTTTAAATAGTTACTTTTATTTCTATTTGGTGTACTGTGACTGGTTAAAAACCACCCTTTTAGATCCTTGACCTAAGATCTATTTCTTTGTCTTAATACCTTTTTATTGGTTACTTTTTAAAACAAATTTAAGTGTAATTGACATATAGCATTATATTAGTTTCAGGTGTATAACATAATGATTCAATATTTGTGTAAATGTCAAAATTATCACCACAACATGTCTAGTTGTCATCTGTCACTATAAATAATTACAAAACATTTTTTTCTTATAATTTCTTATTTTTCAAGATCTACTTTCTTAATAACTTGCAAATATGCAATACAGTATTATTGACTATAGTCACCATGCTGTACATTACATCCCCATGACTTATTTATTTTATGAGAAGTTTGTATCTCTTGATCCCCTTCTCCCATTTTGCCCACCTCCCAACCCCCTCCCCTCTGACAATCGACAATCTGTTCTCTGTATCTATGAGATTTATTTTGCCCATCTGTTTGGTTTTTCAGATTTCACATATAAGTAACATCATATGGTATTTCTTTTTCTCTGTCTGGCTTATTCACTTAGTATAATACACTTAAGGTCTATCCTTGTTGTCCCAAATGGCAAAATTGCGTTCTTTTTTTTTTAATTGATGTGTAGTTGATACACAATATTACACTAGCTTCAGGTGTACAATATAGTGATTCAATACGTCTGTAAGTTATGTTATGCTCACCACAAGTGTAGCTACCATCTGTCACCCTACAATGCTATTGTAATACTATTGACTCTGTTCCCTATACTGTACCTTTTATCTCTGTGACTTTATTCCATAACTGAAAGCATGTATCTTCCACTCTTCTTCACCTATTTTGACACACCCGCAACCCCAAACCCCCGTCAGTTTGTTGTCTGTGGGTCTCTTTCTGCTTTTTATTCATTTATTCATTTGTTTTATGTTCCAGATTCTACATTTATAAGTGAAATCATGATATTTGTCTTTCCCTGTCTGACTGATTTCACTTAACATAATACCCTCCAGGTTCATCTATGTTGTCACAAATGGCAAGATCTCATACTTTTTATGGCTGAGTAATATTCCATTATATATCCCTTCTTTTTCCATTCCTATATTGCTGGGCATTTAAGTTACTTCCATATCTTGCTTATTGTAAATGATGCTCCAGTAAACACAGGCGTGCATATATGTTTTTGAATTAGTATTTTATTTTCTTTGAGTTAATATCCAGTAGTGGAATTATTAGATCATATGCTGTTTCTATTTTTAATTTTTTTACTTCACTTAATTTTTATTTTAGAGACAGCACGAGTAGGGGAGAGGTAGAAAGACAGAGAAGAGAGAGGAGAGAGGAGAGAGGGAGATGTATTTTTAATTTTTTTAAGAACCTCCGTACTATTTTTCCACAGTGGTTACACCAGTTTACATTCCCACAAATAGTATGTGGATTCCCTTTTCCCCGTATCCTCACCCACACTTGTCATTTCTTGGCCTTTTGATACTAGCCATTCCGACTGGTATGAGGTGATATCTCATTCTGGCTTTGATTTGCATTTCCCTAATGATTAATGATGCTGAGCATCTTTTCATGTGTTTGTTGGCCATCTGCATGTCTTTTTTGGAAAAATGTCTATTCAGGGCCGGTGCCTATTTAAAAATTTTTAACATTTGTTTATATTTTGAGAGAGAGAAAGAGCAGGAGCAGGGGAGGGGCAGAGAGAGAGGGAGATACAGAATCTGAAATAGGCTCCAGGCTCTGAGCTGTCAGCACAGAGCCTGATGTGGGGCTCGTACTCACAAACCACGAGATCATGACCTGAGCCGAACTCAGCTGCTTAACCGACTGAGCCACCCAGACGCTCCTAAATTGGATTATTTGATTTTTGGTGTTGAGTTGCATAAGTTCATTATATATATGGGATATTAACCTCTTATTGGATATATAATTTGCAGATATCTTCTCTCATTCAGTAGATTTCTTTTTTGTCTTGTTGATAGTTTCCTTCACTCTGCATAAGCTTTTTATTTTGGTGTGGTTCCAATAATTTATTTTTGTTTTTGTTTCCTTTTCCTGAAGAGACTTCTAGAAGTGTCATGATGGCTGATGTCAAAGAATTAATGCCTATGTTTTCTTCTAAAAATGTTATGGTTTCAGGTCTCATATTCAGTCCTTTATCCATTTTGAGTTTATTTTTGTGTACAGTGTAAGAAAATGGTCCAGTTTTATTCTTTTACATGCAGCTATCCAGTTTTCCCAGCACTATTTATTGAAAAGACCATCTTTTCCTCATTGTATATTTTTGCTTCCTTTGTCATAGACTAATTGACTATGTAAGTGTGGGTTTATTTCTGGGCTCTCTGTTCTGTTCTGTTGATCTGTGGTCTATTTTTGTGCCAGTACCATACTGTTTTGATTACTACAACTTTGTGGTAAATCTTGAAATCTGGGGTTTCGAGGTACTCCCAGCTTTGTTCTTCTTTCTCAAAAATCACTTTAGCTATTTGGGGTCTTTTGTAGGTCCACACAAATTTTTGGATTACTTACTCTACTATGAAAAGTGCTGTTGCTATCTTAATAGGGATTACATTGAATATGTAGATTACTTTGGGTAGTATGGACATTTTAATAGTATCAATTCTCCTAATTCATAAGCATGGAAAATCTTTCTGTCTGTGTCTTCTTCAATTTCTTTTATTAGTGTTTTATAATTTTCAGAGTACAAATCTTTCATTTCCTTGGTTAAATTTATTCCTAGGTATTTTGTTCTTTTCGATGCTGTTGTAAATGTAATTGTTTTCTTTTTCTTTTTTTTTTTAATATGAAATTTATTGTCAAATTGGTTTCCATACAACACCCAGTGCTCATCCCAAAAGGTGCCCTCCTCAATAGCCATCACCCACCCTCCCCTCCCTCCCACCCCCCATCAACCCCCAGTTTGTTCTCAGTTTTTAAGAGTCTCTTATGCTTTGGCTCTCTCCCACTCTAACCTTTTTTTTTTCCTTCCCCTTCTCCATGGGTTTCTGTTAAGTTTCTCAGGATCCACATAAGAGCGAAAACATATGGCATCTGTCTTTGTCTTTGTCTGTATGGCTTATTTCACTTAGCATAACATTCTCCAGTTCCATCCATGTTGCTACAAAGGGCCATATTTCATTCTTTCTCATTGCCACATAGTACTCCATTGTGTATATAAACCACAATTTCTTTATCCATTCGTCAGTTGTTGGACATTTAGGCTCTTTCCATAATTTGGCTATTGTTGAGAGTGCTGCTATAAACATTGGGGTACAAGTGCTCCTATGCAAAAGAATGAAACTAGACCACTTTCTTACTTTACTGAATTCACAAAACAAAACTCATTCACAAAAACAAACTCAAAATGGATAAAGGACCTGAATGTGACACAGGAAGCCATCAAAACCCTAGAGGAGAAAGCAGGAAAAAACCTCTCTGACCTCAGCCGCAGCAATTTCTTACTTGACACATCCCCAAGGGCAAGGGAATTAAAAGCAAAAATGAACTATTGGGACCTCATGAAGATAAAAAAGCTTCTGCACAGCAAAGGAAACAATCAAAACTAAAAGGCAACCAACGGAATGGGAAAAGATATTTGCAAATGACATAGGACAAAGGGCTAGTATCCAAAATCTGTAAAAAGCCCACCAAACTCCACACCCGAAAAACAAATAATCCAGTGAAGAAATGGGCAGAAAACATGAATAGACACTTCTCTAAAGAAGACATCCAGATGGGGGTGCCTGGGTGGCTCAGTCGGTTAAGCGTCAGACTACAGCTCAGGTCACGATCTCGCGGTCCGTGAGTTTGAGCCCCGCGTCTGGCTCTGGGCTGATGGCTCAGAGCCTGGAGGCTGCTTCCAGTTCTGTGTCTCCCTCTCTCTCTGCCCCTCCCCCGTTCATGCTCTGTCTCTCTCTGTCTCAAAAATAAATAAAAAACGTTAAAAAAAATTAAAAAAAAAAAAAAAAAAAAAGAAGACATCCAGATGGCCAACAGGCACATGAAAAGCTGCTCAACATCGCTAAAAACCACATTCAGATATCACCTCACGTCAGTCAGAGTGGCTAAAATGAACAAATCAGGAGACTATAGATGCTGGAGAGGATGTGGAGAAACGGGAACCCTCTTGCACTGTTGGTGGGAATGCAAACTGGTGCAGCCGCTCTGGAAAACAGTGTGGAGATTCCTCAAAAAATTAAAAATAGACCTACGCTATGACCCAGCAATAGCACTGCTAAGAATTTACCTAAGGGATACAGGAGTGTAATTGTTTTCTTAATTTCTCTTTCTGTGACTTTGTTATTAGGGTATAGAAATGCAACTGATTTCTGTGTATCTTTTGTATCCTGAAACTTTACTGAATTCATTCATTATTTATAACAACTTTGGTGGAGTCTTTAGGGTTTTCTATATATATTATCATAGCATCTGCAAATAATGACAGTTTAACTTCCTCCTTACCACTTTGGGTGCCTTTTAGTTCTTTTTCTTGTCTGATTATTGTGGCTAGGACTTTGAGTACTATCTATCTTCTTCCATTCTTGTCTTATTCCTGATCTTATAAGAAAACTTATTAGTTTTTCACCACTGAGTATGTTGTTAATTGTATGTTTTCATATATGGCCTTTATTATGTTAAGGGATTTTTCCTCTAAACCCACTTTGTTGAGATTTTTTAAATCATGAATGGATATTGAATTTTGTCAAATGCTTTTCTGCAACTATTGAGATGATCATATGATTTTTATCTTTTGTTTTATTGATGTGATGTTTCATGTTGATTGATTTGTGAATATTGAACCATTTGTGCATCCCTGGATAAATCCCACTTGATCATGGTGAATCATCATTTAAATTTTTTTTAACATTTATTTTTGAGAGACAGAGCGAGACCAAGCACGAGTGGGGAGGGCAGAGAGAGAGGGACACAGAATCCGAAGCAGGCTCCACCGTCTGAGCTCTCAGCACAGAGCCTGACAAGGGACTTGAACTCAGGAACTGCAAAATCATGACCTGAGCCAAAGTTGGCCGCCCAACCGACTGAGCCATCCAGGCGCCCCGGTGAATCATTATTTTAATGTATGGTTGAATGAAGTTTGCTACTATTTTGTTGAGGATTTTTTTGCAACTATATTCATCAAGGATTTTGGCCTATAGCGCATTTTGTTTTGTTTTATTTGTTTTATAGGGTCTTTGGAAACTTTTATTTCTCTTCTATTTTTTGGAATAGCTTGAAAAGAACAGATATTAATTCTTCTTTAAATATTTAGTAGAATTTATCTGGTAAATCTAGTCCCTCTGGTACTGAATTTTTGTCTGTTAGGAGTTTTTTTTTTTTTTTTTTTTGATTACTAATTCAATTTAATTACTAGTAATTTGTCTGTTCAGATTTTGTGTTTCTTCCTGATTCAGTTTTGAAAGATTTGTGTCTCTAGGAATTTGTCCCTTTCTTCTAAGTTATCCAATTTGCTGGCATACTTTTTATAAATAGCATTCTATTATAATTCTTTATATTTCTGGGATGGTGATTGTTACTTTTCCTTTTTAATTTCAAATTTTGTTTATTTGTGCCCTCTCTCTTTTTTTCTTAAAGAATTATCAATTCTGTTTTTCTTTGCAATTAACCAGGTCTTGGTTTCATTCATATTTTCTATTTTTTTTTGTCTCTATTCCATTTAGTTCTGCTCTAATCTTTATTATTTCCTTCCTTTTAGTAATCGTGGGCTTTGTTATTCTTTCCCTAGTTCCTTTAAGTTCAAGGTTAGAGTGTTTATTTGAGATTTTTCTTTTTTTCTTGAGGTGGCCTATATTGCTATAAATTTTTTACTTAGTGCTACTTTTGCTGTATCTCAAAGATTTTATACTATTTGGTTTTCATTTGTCTTCATGTATTTTTAACTTTCTCTTTGATTTCTTCATTTACTCCTTGGCTGTTTAGTAGCATGTTTTTTAGCCTTCATGCATTTGTGTTTTTTCCAGTTTTTCTATGAGTATTATTAACTTTTGGTTTCATACCATTGTAGTCAGAAAAGATGCATGATATGATTTCAGTCTTCTTCAATTTACTGAGATTATTATGTGGCCTAACATGTGATTTATCCTAGAGAATGTTCCCTGTGAACTTGAAAACAGTGTGTATTCTGCTGTTTTAGGATGGGATATTCTGTATGCATCCGTTAAGTCCATCTGGTCTAAGATGTTTTCAAAGACACTATTTCCGTATTGATTTTTCTGCCTGGATGATCTATGCATGGATATAAGTGGTGTATTAAAGTCTCCTACATTATTATATTGCTATCAATTTCTCACTTTATATCTGTTAATATTTGCTTTATGTATTTAGGTGCTCTAAAGTTGGGTGAATATTCATAATTGTTAAATTCTCTTATTGGATTGATCCCTTTATTTTATGTATTGTCCTTCTTTGTCTCTTGTTACAGTCTTTGTTTTAAAGTCTATTTTGTAGATATAAGTATTTTGTAGATATAAGTATTTCTACTCCAGTTTTTTTTCATGTTTATTTTCATAGTATATCTTTTTCCATCCTTTCAATTTCAGTCTATATGTGTCTTTAGGTCTGAAATGTGTCTTGCAGGCAGTATACAACTGGGTCTTGGTTTTTATCCCTTCTGCTACACTTTGTCCTTTGATTGGAGCATTGAGAGCATTTACATTTGAAGTAATTATTGACAGTAGGTATGTACTTGTCATTTTTTTCATTGTTTTCTGGTTGTTTTTGTAGTTTTTCTCTGCTCCTTTCTTCTTCTCTTGCTCTCCGTCTTCATGATTGATGGTTTTCTGTAGTGTTATGCTTGGCTTTCTTTCTCTTTATTTTTTGTGTATCTATTATAGGTTTTGGGTTTGTGGGTAACATGGGTTCATATATAGGATCCTGAGTATATAGCAATCTATATTAAGTTGATGATCATTTAAGTTAAATACATTCTAAAAGACCTTTTTTTTATTCCCTCCTCCATGTTTTAGGCATATGTTGTCATATTTTATCTTCTTATTGATTTTGTTACTTTTTACATGTTTATCCATTTTTGAGAGACAGAGAGAGAGACAGAGAGAGAGAGAGAGAGAGAGGGAGAGCAAGTGGGGAAGGGGCAAAACCATGAGATGATGACCTGAACTGAAATCAAGAGTGGGGTACTCAACCAACGGAGCCACCCAGGTCCTCTGATAATTTTCTTACTGCTAAATATAGCCTTTCTTTTCTACTTAAAGAAGTCCCTTAAATATTTCTTATAAGACCAGTTTGGTGGTGATAAACTTCTTTAAAATTTGTCTAGGAAACTCATTATCTCTTCTTTAATTCTGAATGATAATCGTGCCAGGTAGAATATTCCTGCTTGTAGGGTTTTTTGTTTTCCCTCTCAGCTCTTTGAATACATCATCCCACTACTTTCTGGCTTGCAAAGGTTCTGCTAAAAATCAGCTGATGGTTTTATGCGGTTTCTTCTGTTCATATCTTTTTCCTTTTGCTGCTTTTAAAATTCTCTAATTTTTGCCATTTTAATTTTTATGTGTCTTGGAATGGACCTCTTTAAATTCATCTTGTTTGGGATTCTCTGTGCTTACTGAACCTGAATGTCTGTTTCTGTTCCCAGGTTAGGGGAATTTTCAGCTCTTATTTCTTCAAGTAAGTTTTCTGACCCTTTCTCTCTCTTTTCCTGCTGGGACGCCTATAATGTGAACGTTTGTTCACTTGATGTTATCCAAGAGATTCCTTAACCTATCCTAATTTTTTAAAACTCTTTTTTCTTTCTCTTGTTCAGGTTGGTTACTTTCCATTACTCTGTTGTCCAGATGGTTGATCTGTTCATTTGCATCTGCTAATCTACTATTGATTCCTGCTGGGTATTTTTTATTTCAGATATTGTATTCTTCAATTCCAATTGGTTCTTTCTTATATTTTCTTTCTCTCAGCTGAGTCTTCCACTCTTACCTCTAGTCTGGTGAGCATCTTTATGATCATTACTTTAGGAGAGCCCTAGCACCACACCAGCCCATGCTTTATGTGGCATATTGCTTAACTTTGTTTTACTTAGTTATTTTGGGGGGGTTTTGTCCTGTTCTTTTGTTTGGAGCGTATCTTTCTGTCTCCCCCATTTTGCTTGACTTTCTGTGTTTGTTTCCCTGAATTAGGTCAAAGAACTTCTAAAGTTGAAGAAGTGGCTTTGTGTATGGTCACCTCCTGTGTAGATTATATGCCTGGTGACTGGCTGGCTGGCCACACACAGACCAGCTGTGTCTGGTATGGGTTGGGAGTCCTAGGGCACTCTATGCTGGGACTTCCCTGATGGGATGGCTGGAGCTGAAGCGAAAATGGGCTGGAGTGTCCTGGGCCAGAAGGGCCCCTGGTGGGATGACTAGAGCCAAGGCAGGCCAGGGGGTCCTGGGGCACTCTGTGCAGGGGTTGCCTCAATGGGGCAGCTACAGTCAAGGTAGAGCACAGGCTGGGGTTGGGGGGTCCTGGAGCACTCCTCAAAAGGCAGTGCCCTGGAAGGATACCTGTAACTAAAGTGGGCATGAGCTGGTGTGGTGCAAGGGCTCTCCTCTCAGAGGGTACCCTAGTGGGATGATTGGAGCTAAGGCTGATGTGAGCCAGGGATCCTGGCATGCTCCATACAGGAAGAACCGAAGAAGGCATGGGCCAGGCATTCCCAGGGTGCTCCACACCAGGGTGCGTGCCTTGGTGGAGTGGCTGCAGCTGAAGCATGAACCAGGAGGTCCCAGAGTGCTCTGCACTGGGGCTGCCTTAGCAAGCCATCTGGAGCTGAAGTGATAAGAGCCTGGAGTGTTCTAATGTGCTTTACATCTGTGTCACCATGGCATGATGGCTGGAGCTATGGTGAGCACTGATCAGGGGTGTCCTCATATGTGCTGCATTGGGGTTGCTGTGGTGGGACAGCTAGGGCTGGTGTGGGCTAGGGACCCAGAGCTCACTGAGGCAGTCATCTCACTATAGTGCCCAGACCTTGCTCCCCTCCAGGATATCAAGGTGGAGAAAGAACAGAAACAGTGGTGCTCACCAGCTCCTCCAACCTGGAGAGAGTTCTAGCAGCTTCCCCACTGTTGGTGGAGTTCTGGGGCTCTTTTATATTATAGTTGCTCTTTTAAACTGCAGCTTTTTTTCTTTGCCCCAGGGCATCCAGGACTAGGGCAGGACCTACTGGGGAGGCAACCAGAGCCTTGATGTTAACTGCACTATCACAGTGGAGGGCAAACATAAACCATGGCACTCCTCAGCCCCTCCAACCTAGACAGGGTTCTGGCAGTTCCTCTGCCATTTGGTGAAATTATAATCTAGTTGCTCTTTTGAACTGCAGCTTTTTTTCTGTGCCCCAGGGCAGATGGATCTGCTCACAGTTTCCCTGTACTGTCCCTTCCCACTGTAGTTCATATTAGGAGTGGTGGTTCCCTTTGTTACTGTATCTCCACTTTTTTGTTGTTCTCTGGGTGGTCTCTATAGCTTTTGTTGTGCTGAAGCTGTTCACTTAGTTCTCAGCTCTTCAGGAGAAACTGCTCTATAGATCTGGTGTGTCCATAGAGGAGGTAAGTTCAGGGTCTTCCCATATCATCATCTTGGACCAGAACTCAAGATGACATTATTTTTTGTGGCTGAGTAATATTCCATTGTGTATATATACAGCATTTTCTTTATCCATTCATCTATTGATAGACATTTTGATTGCTTCCATATCTTGGCTATTGTAAATAATGCTGCAGTAAACATAGAAGTGCATGTATCTTTTCAAAGTAGTGTTTTCATTTTCTTTGGATAAATATGCAGAAGTGGAATTGCTAGATGATATGGTAGTTCTAATTAAAAATCTTTGAGGACACTCCAGGCTGTTTTCTGTGGCTATGACCAATTTCCATTCCCACCAGTGGTGCATGAGGGTGCCTTTTTCTTCACATATTTGCTAACATGTTATTTCTTGTTTTTGTTGTTGTTGTTGTTGTTGTTGTTTTATTATTTTGACAGTACAAACCCTAACAGGTATGAGGTGATATGCCATTGTGGTTTTGATTTGCGTTTCCCTGGTTAGTGATAATTGAACAACTTTTCATTGCCTGTTGGCCATCTGTACATCTTCTTTGGGAAAATGTCTGTTCAGATACTCTGCCCATTTCTAAATAATATTGTGGGGTTTTTGTTGTTGTTGTTATTGAGTTATATGAGTACTTTATATAGTTTGGATATTAACTCCTTGTCGGATATATGATTTGCAAATTTTTCTTCCATTCAGTAGGTAGCCTTTTGATTGATGGTTTCCTTTGCTGTGCAGAAGCTTTTTACTTCGGTGTACAAACCGGTCCCTGACCAGTAATGGTTCAGTGTACAAATTTTCAGCTTTACAATGGTGTGAAAACAAATTTTGAATTTTGATCTTTTCCCAGGCTAGTGATATGAACTATGATACTCTCTTGTGATGCTGGGCAGGGTAGTGAGCCGCAGTTCCCAGTCAGCTACTTTATCACAAGGGTAATCATCCAATACACTTACAACCATTCCATACCCACACATCCATTCTGTTTTTCACAGTATTCAATAAATTCCATGAGATACTTAATACTTTATTATAAGAGGACCCAGGTGGCTCAGTCAGTCAGGAGCCCAACTCTTGATTTTAGGTCAGGTCATGATCTCAGGATCTTGAGATCGAGTCTTGTGTCAGGCTCCACACTGGGCGTGGAGCCTGCTTAAGATTCTCTCTTTCTCCTTCTCCCTCTCCTCCCCGCCCCACCCCCACTTGTGTGCATGCATTCTTTCTTAAAAAAAAAAGTTTGTGTTTGATGTCCCACCTGTAGGCTAATATAAGTGTTTTGAACACGTTTAATGTAAGCTAGACTGAGCTATAATGTTCACTAGGTTAGGTATATTAGATGCATTTTTAACTTACAATATTTCAATTGATGATGGTTTTATGAGGACATACATCAAGGAAGAGCTGTAGTCCCATTTGTTTATTTTTGTTTTTGTCGCTCTTGCCTTTGTAATCAGGTTCAAAAAATTATTGCCTGGGCAAATACAGGAAACTTACCATCTATATTTTCTTCTAGGAGTTTAAAGGTTTGTGGTCTTACATTCAAGTCTTTATTTTGAGTTAATTTTGTGGATGGTGTAAGGTAATGGTAAAGTTTCATTCTTTTGCATGTGACTGTCCAGGTCTCTCAACACCATTTATTGAAGACTGTCCTCTTGCCATTGTATATTATTGCCTGCTGGTTACATTTTCTTATATTTTAGTAACTTCTAATTACCTCCAGTTGACTGTTTCTTAAGGATCTGTCAGAACTGAACAATGAATAAAGGAAAATATTCCTATCATTAGTTAAGCTCTTTCTGTACACAAGGGCCACAAAATGATAAAGTGAGCTTCAAAGAGTATGCATATCACACATATAATGAGATAGCGGTCAGGAAACAATTAATTAAAAACCATAACAACATTACATTGAAAATTAAAAACATACAGCTAAAAAAATTTCAAAGACCTGGATAAAATACCAGTTCAGAGATAATACCCCTGACATAGAAATATTATGCATGTTATAGAAATGATAACAGTTTGTCTTTATCTGGTTTGTTGACTGTTAATATTTATTTGCGTCAGATTTCTTAGTTACTGGGAATGTAGTGTTGATTAGGCCAAAGTTACAGGTTTAATTCCTATGTGAGTTGTTAAGACAGAGTGATGTGTTGGGTCAGGCATAGGAGTAATAGGCATCTTTTCTAAGGCATTGCTTCCAGTAGCATGGCTATATTTATTAGTCAAATGACTAGAGAAATCTGTTAAACTTTCTGAGTATCAGGATCCTCATCTATAACATATGGGTCATAGTCTCTTACCTTTCTATCTCAGAGAAGTGTGAAGGAACAGGGAGATAATGTCGTTGAATATTCTGTTTAAAACTGAACAGCATGACACAAGTAGAGGTTATTATTAGTGCTATTCTAGTCATACATTACAATCTCCATTGTCTTGCAAATCATGCCTCTAATGTGCAAGGATGGCCAATCCTTTTCATTTTCTAGACTGTCCTGGTTTCAGTAGTGAAAATCCCATGCTCCTGGGTAACCCCACTATTGCAAGAAAGCTGGACTGGTATTCATCCTGTAATATGTATGAGGTTGTAGTTTGCAGCATATAAATAATTCTCAGTTCAGTTGTGCTTTCCTTCTTGAATAGCATCTTCATTATTTAATTCATCATAAGTTTGAAGCATCCACAATGCAACAGCACTTTTCAAGACAATGAGTATGTAATGGTAAGCCAAACATGTTGGGTTTCTGCCCTCAGACGAAAGGCCATTCTATTCTGAGAGAAAGAAATTAAAACAAATAAACATACAAATAAGAATACAACTGCAAGTTGGGAGAAATGTGCTAAAGAAAAAGAACAAACTTCTATGAAAGACAATAGAAGAGATCTTTAGACTATTTTAATGAAAGAAAGATTTCTTTTAGATACTACAAACAAAAAGGGAATTTTGGGGGGGAGGATAACTAGAAGTGAAGATTTGAGATTTGCGGATAAAAGGACAGGGTTTTTCTGAGTAAAAAACTAGTAGTAGACAGTGTTGTAGTATGGTTTCTAGCAAGATAAAGATAATTAAGGAAAATGATACTATGGTCATGGATCAATCAGCACTCATTTATCAGAGGAGCAGAGAGCATGAGTCTTGTACAAGAGGAAAGATTATATAAAGTCAAATTATTCCAGTATGTTCTAGGGTATTTGAAGACATCAGTCTTGGAATTAAAACTCGCCAAACCTATATTCAAAGAAAGAGGAAAGAGCTATTGCAACCTATGTGGTGGTGTTCCCCTTAAGGCTGCCTCCCCAAATGGACTTGCCTCTGAAGGAGCTGAATTACTCTGTGCTCTTGAGTGCCAGCAACAGGTAATTGGAATAGTAGAATGAATAAAATCATAGTCTCTCTAAGATCATGGATGTCAGCGCATGTGTTGCTTTAGCTAATTTGACTTTTGATCTAATCATATCAATTATTATGATCCAATCAGATGGCTATGTCTAATAGAATGGGAAATTCCATTTTTAATTTTGCATTTATAGATTGGATGAAATAATGGAATAAGTGTTTTGTTTGGATTACTCAGCGCTCATAGGTGCGTAGGATAGCCCCTTTGAAAGCTTTTGGTCCGCAAATCTCTCTCTTGCCATAGCATTAGGACTTGCTACAATTTTATGGAGACTTTCCCATAATGCACAATGCACTCTTCTCTAATTTTTAATTTCTTTTTGAAATAAGAATGCATACATTTTTGTACATTTCTGGAAATCCATAATCATATTTTACATGTTTTAAGTGTTAGACTGGATATTGAACAATTAACGTGTATGCAGTACTATTATAAACAGAAAACAATAGAAATTTTTAAAGAGAGAAATTTTCATCATTAGAGAATAATTTTTTAGATTCAATACATGATTCTAAGTTTTGTTTTTTTGTTGTTGTTTCTTGCCTTTATTTGTTGAGAGAGAGAGAGAGAGAGAGAGAGAGCATGAGTAGGAGAGAGAGAGAGAGAGAGAGAGACAGAGAGAATCTTAAGCAGGCTCCATGCTCAGCGCAGAGCCCAACTCTGGGCTCAATTCCATGACCCTGGAATCATGACCCGAGCTAAAATGAAGAGTCAGAGGCTGAACCGACTGAGCCACCAAGGTGCCCCTCAGTTGTTTTTTTTAACCATCAATTACTCCTTCTTCCTTTTGTGGACCCCACATTTAGAAAGTCTGGACACTATTAGGTAATGAAATGTTTTTCCATTTTTTATTAATTTCATTTATATGATTCAGAACTTCTGGCAAGCATGAGACATCTAGAATTACTTTTTTAAATTTGCTATAATTCCAGCCAGTTGCAAGGAACAATCACATGACATGTTATTGGTCAATAAGTGTTTGTTAACTTAGATGTTAGGATAGAAAAGTAATAACATTGTTGGTATTTTTTTGATAGAAACAGTGCTATTTTAAGTTTCCTTGATGTAAAAACCATTATATTGAAGCAACCATTTTAATTTAAATAATACTCTTATTTCAAGTTAATACTATTTTGGAGTCCACAAACTATCAGCAGCCAGTTGTATTTTCCTAAGAACTAAAGACACAATATCTACCCACTTGTTTTTTCACATTTAACTATGTACTGCATAGTGATAATTCATGTTTGTTCATACATGTATGTGTGTCTTTGTCCATTTATTCTTTCATCCATCCAATAATCAGTGGTAGACCTGGTATCAGGCACAGAGGAATCAGTAGAAAAAGACACAACCTTTTCCTTAAGGGGCTCAGAGTTTAAAAGAGCTCATAATTTCTGTAACACAGTATATTACCTAACAGACACCATGGAAATAAAGGAGAAGCATTGCAGATATTGGCTTCCATAAAGTTAACAGCTTTACCTGACATTTTACTCATTGATCTTTCCTTCTCAAAACTTGTTCCCATAAGTAAGTTAATATAAAAATGAGATTACACAGAACCATTGAGTATCCCCTACTTGGGCCTATTGCAGAGTAGCTCACTTAAAAAAAAAAAAAAAAAAGTCAGATTCTGGTAAACATTAAACAAATTACTAAACTACCTCATACTTGAGTAAATAATTAACATTTCTCTTTAGACTATAAGAAAAATGTCAAAACTCCTTTTGCAGGAGTAAGAAATCAGTCTTCAGCTGGGGCAGTGGCTTTTTGAAGGAAACATTGCTTGTATTTGGATTAGGAGGGGCATCATTAACGTAAGCCTAATGCAGATTGATCAGAGACTTATGCTTTTCAGACCAGACTCATTAACATACAGTTGGGTCTAGAAGAATGACACGAGTGCCAGGGTTTAGCAGAAGGCACAAAAGGAATACCAACTTCTTCGACTCTTCAAGCCATTTGAAATAACAAGTTCTAAGAACAGAAGTAATTTCAGGTCATGGTCAAACACAGAAGTGGCATTCCTTCATTTAGTGCTCTTCTTACCTATTTTAACTTCTCAACATTGTGACTTTGGTTCATTTATTTGGTCTTTTATGCCAACCTAAACTGTTGTATTCAGGGATATATAGACAAGTAAATGTATATGAACATACCAATAATTACGTATTTCAATATATTTAAAAATTTAAGTGACCTCCTGTCTTTTCCACTAGCAGATTGTTCCAATTTCCTGCCAGTATGACCTGACCTAGGCCTGGAAATTAATTACTAATAGGTAAAATACCTTTTGCAAGATACTATGTTTCATGTGCAACATGGGCTTTTCTCACTTAACCATCATACTACTCTGTGTGGTTTGAGGTAGTATATCTCACTTACAGGTAAAGAAACTAAGACCAGGGCTAGGTTTCAGAGCAATATGTGGCAGTGCTACGATTTGAAAACTATTGTCATTGCTCACTTTAGCTGACAATAATTGCAAGACAAAATTTTGTTAGTTTTATAAATTAAAGCTATGCCTTGTCCTTCAGCACTTTGGTACTGTTTTCTTTACATATGCAGAGAATACATGCTACCGCTTTTGGCTAGAACACTTGGACAAACTTTCTTACAAATGTTTGAAGTCACAGCTCAGGATTACTTCTCTAAAGATATCTGTGGCAAACAAACTGAGCTGATTTCTTCTGTAACACGCTGCACATACCGTTTTCTCAAATACTTTACACTCTGTTCACAATTTCATGGACATGCCATGGAGTAACTCTTTGTTAAATAAATGGACTAATGAGCAACCTACATATCAAATTGTTTTGAATTAGGTTAGAATTGGGCATGCAAAATGTTGCAGGAAGGGACGAGAGAGTGAAAATATCCTAAAGAAGGAACAAGCATGGCTGATCCCATGAGGCATAACAGTTTGGAGAATAAATGAACCCATGGAAAAAAATAGTGTCTATTTAGAAAGCACAGAGATGACAAGTGAGATGAACTTAATATCCAATTGCTGAGAGCATGGGGGTATGGATGCTCTCAGGGTGAGAGTAACACAAAACTAAATTGGAGATCTTTCTTTCCTGGAGCAAAGTGTTAATCCCATAATTTCCCTTTCTGAAACACCTAGGTGTTTTGGAACTAAAGTCGATCATAGAGTTCAATTGTGTTCTTAAACCATGGTGAGCCACAAGCGGATTGAATACTGTTGTCTCTTTCAAAAGCAATATGTAAATGACCCTATAAGTATGCTAAACATCAGTTCATCAACTACTTATTTTTTCACTCCATTAGAGAAGAAAATTACTCCATTTGTAGAATGTTTCATTTCCTTGTCCACAGAGCCCATCGCTAAAGCATAGGTCCTGCTGACATGGCAATTTATTTCAGAATAGCAAGAGGAAAACCACATAGCACATTGTCTAAATTGTTGAATTCTTAAAAATCAAGGTAGAGGTCAAAGAATCTTCTCCCATTAGATTAGGGAGAACTACTATTAAGGTACTTACACAATGATATCGTGAAAAGATGCCAGATTGGGCTTAGTTTTCCCTATCTTGCTATTTTGGCCTCACTCTTTTGTGAGGAGACTGGGCAAAGTGGTCTCCACAGTTATCTTTTCTAAAATTCTAATTCTAAAATCTAACGCTGTCCTGCTTTTTGACATTTCTTCCTCCAAATCACTGCCTTTTACTCATTTTGTTGGTCATCTATGTGCTAAAATAGGCAAATATTCTCTCATCATTTAGCGTGACGTCTTGTTAGCAGTTCCTGGATGAGAATGGTTAACAGCAGGCCTTGGAGATGGATAAATAGTACATTCGTTGGAGTTTGCCAGTTACCAACTACGTGAACTCAGTTAAGTCTCTCAACTTCTGTAAGCTTCGCTTTCCTCATCTATAAATTGAGATTAATAGCACAAACATGCTCATAAGTTTGTGGTTAAGTATTAAATGAGGTTGCATGTAAAATGGTGTACATTTATTGACTAGTAAGCATTGCTTCATTATTTATGTTAATTTTGCAGGAAAAGATGTTCAGCTTCAGATATTTGGATTTTTATGTGTGAGTTTCATTTATTATTTATATGTTCTTTCATATTATCCCAGAGTAAAAGAGGAAATTACTTTAAAAATAAAATTTAGTCATAATTTACAACCTTATTGGATCACTGTTGGATACTTGAAACTAATGTAACATATGTGTCCACTATAGTGATATAATACATAAATAAATAAATAAAGTAAGTTTAGTCAATGATTATAGAAGCCACATGTGTAGTCTAATTGCTACATAAACCCTATGTTGCTTTTTATACTGAGACCCCAATTAACTTCATTTGAAAACCTGTAAAGTATGAATCTCTGCTGATTCTGTACAGAACAATTGGATATGTCACAAAGTGTGTTGCTAAATAAATCATGTTTTATTCTAGTGATTCAAAGATGTGGCAGCACACTATCATAAAAATGGGCAAGCGTGTTGTTACTTTGTATGGTGACTCCAAGATCTTGGCCATTTGCTTTGAATGGCAAACTTTAGACACACATTAATTATATGTGGACTTTGTTGCTTTGCTAAATTATCTTTACCACGATTAATGATTTTTCATTGGGTCTATAGTTTCTTTGTGCCTCCCACTTTTCTCCCTGGAGATAGTGCTTTTCGCATAAGTGATCTTATTCCACAAAAGAGATTCTTCTAGGAGCCAATTATCTGTTGTTTTGATAAAGCCAGTCTATGATCCTAAGGCAATTTCATAGTCAGCATTAATTTCATGGACTGTTTATTCAGACTGATTATTTTTTAAACAAGGTATAAGATACGAAATCCTGTACAAAGTGCATAGCCAAAGTCACTTGGTTGCTATTTAGTATAAATGTCTAAGTATGTTAGGGGTTGGAACTAATATGGGAATTTCTTCTACATACCAGATGCTGTATGGATGTTACTTATTATCCACAGCTACAACCCTGGCTAGTTAAATTGTACACATTTTGATTTTATAGATGTTTATGCTGACGCTCGATAAAGTTAAGATAGCTTTCCCAGTATCACAGAGATATGTAATTGAATAAGCATTTGAACCCAGGTTAATTTTATTCCAGAAAGGATGGAGTTTCCAATAATGGCCAGTATTATGCACTCATAGATAGACATCCTGTTGGATGCATGATTTTTAAAAGAACACTGTAAAATAGATACTACTACTCAAAGCAAAAATGAAAGGAAACACTGAAAATGATGTTTAATTCAAGAATAGAAGTTCCAAAGTGAATCAAATTATGTGATCCAGGGAAGAGGCTTTCATTCATTTATTGGATAACTGCCATTCATTCGCTGATAATTATATGATGCAGTGATAGTTTATGGCAGGTGCCACTGAGCTAGGTGCCAGGGGTACCACAGTGCGCAGAAGCCAGAATAGTCCTTGTACTCAAATTGCTTATGATCTTATTGAGGAGAGATAGCAATACAATTATTTTAAAATTATGCAATCACATATATTAGCTATGATCCATGTTTTACCTGAAAAGTATGGGGCCTATGAAATTATAATAAGGGGATATGGATTCACATTTGCTATAGGAGGACAAATTTAAAATAATGAAAACCTCAAAGGATTTTACCTGTTATATATATTTGAATATTCAGATTTATAATGATGAGGTAATGAGGATATAAACTCATGTCATGGAGCTTATGTTTTTTGATAATCATAGTTACACATAAATATTTTCTAATTTCACCTGTGACTTTATTAGAATGGTAGAACTATGGAAATTTTTTTTTCTTTCTTTTTGTTTTCCATTAAAAGAAGTTTCTGGTGACATGATTTAAAAAAAAAGAAAGTGGAAACAAAATGATTTCACATATTACAAAACTTCCTAAGAATTCTGACTGCATCTTGGAAACACTGGGGCGTGTGTGTGTGTGTGTGTGTGTGTGTGTGTGTGTGCGTGTGTGCGTGTGTGCACACGCGACTATGTGTGCTGTGTCGTATGATTTTTTTTCTTTCGTATTTTTGGCTAAATGAACTTTGTCCTCCGGATATGCCCGATCTTCAGTTTTGGAGGTAAGGGTCTACAGCTGCAGCTCAGTATGATCTCTTTTCCTGGTTCCTGGCTCATAGATTTGATAAAAAGGAAAACTGAAAATGTATCCAACCTTGAATTAATGCCTACAAGATTAGGGCAAGACTATGGAACTCAAATTTCTAAGGTACCAGCTCATTTCTGCTTTTGCTAACCTTGAATGCAAAAATGGAAATGAAAATTATTTTGTTGATCACATCTTTGCAATCCTATCAATCCCAGATCAGAAGCAACTTTGTAATAGGAAACATTTTTATGTTATATTTTAACTTATACATATCTAATTATAAATTATATATACGTGTATAATTTATATATACTACACATACACACAGAGCCATATATATGTTTATATATTCATTGTAAGCATGTTATGTTTTGTATCTTTTTTCCTAAGGTTTGTCATTCTTACTTAAAATATATTTATCACCTTTATATTAGAAAAGTAATATTTGTAACATGTTTACTATAGGAATTTTAACAATGATTATAAGAAAAAGAAAAAACTAATCATTGTTTATAATCCTATCACACAAAGATAAACCATGTTTCTACTTTTGTACATGGCATTCCATACTTATGTATACGTAATTTACTATAGAAATATGTTATGCACAATAAATAGATACACATATTTATCTTATAACCATAAGATAATATTTTATGATCTTCTTTTTTTTTTTAATGTTTATTTTTGAGAGAGAAAGAGCGCATGAGCGGGGTGGGGGGGGTGGGGAGGGGCAGAGAGAGAGGGAAACACAGAATCTGAAGCAGGCTCAGGCCTCTGAGCTGTCAGCACAGAGCCTGCCCAGGGCTCTAACTCATGGACTCCGAGATCACAACCTGAGCTGAAGTTGGATGCTTAACTGACTGAGCCACCCAGGCCCCTCTGATCTTATTTTCTTATAATTATATCTTCCAGTGTCTTTTAAGGGCTATATAACATTATGTTACATCATCTTTTAGTGTAGGACATTCAAGTGGTTTCCACTTTTTCACTGTTGTATACAATGCCATGATAAACATTCTTAGAGAAATTTTGAAGATGGAGTTTAGATATGTAGCTGCATAAATAGGTTAAGGAATGGATGGCTAGAAAATAAACAGTGTTTCCCACCTCTACTTCTCTCCCTCTTTCCACATATATGCACTAATCTATCCTCCAAAAGATTTCTCTGGCAGTTTAAAAAATTAAGCTGAATAATTTTAATATTCAAGGACAATGAGATCTTAAGTGGAAATCATATAGGTATTGACTATTTGATTTGGGGATGTATTTTCCATTTTCTTTATGCTACTGCAGGGTATAATTTAAGTTAAAAAATACAAATAAAGTTATTTGCTCTTGAACATTCTAGGACTACTTTAAAATTATGAATGCACTGGAATACCACAAAATGAAGACAGCAAGTGATAGACGTTCAGGATGTAAACATGACTGGAGATATAAAAGGCTTTAAGACTGCTAGCTTCATCTGTCCTCCATTCTCCTCTATATTTGTCATATTTAGATGACCAGCACTAATGATTGAAAAGTGATACTTTTCTTTTATTGTTTTTTATATGACTATGGATATAAATCTATAGTAAATCGCTCAATCTGAAAACATAACCTTAAGGAAGAAAAACAAAGTTAAATTGTTTTATGTGTGACGTTAAAGAATTAGAAGTTGGTTAGCAGAAACTCAGTTCCAATTTGTTTACACATTTCTGATGCAGTTAAAATATACAGGCTAGTGCAAATGGGTGTTAAATAGCCAAATAATCATAGCCTGAGGCAAGAGAAATGGATAGCTGACGTCCTGACATTTTATTTTCAAAATAGCTGAACATTTTCCAGGCACATTTTGTCAGTTGTACTGACAAAAGTTCTTCTGTTAACCATCTACAATGAAATTCTTCTCAACATGACATAATTGAGGATCCACCTTAAAACACTTTGAAAAATAAAGACCTTTTCAAATTCAGATTGACTTTTCATCTCTCTCAGTTTTTATTTTATGAAGACATTGAGGTTGAAATGTAGTTCTGAATTTTTGTGAGTGTAGAAAAGTTGGAGAGGTAAAAGGCCCTTTAGTGACTGCTGCTGTGTAGATTGTTTTTAAGATATTTAAAAATTTTAAATCAAAATAAGTACTTGAAGAATTGGCTATTGTTTGAGTTTTTGCCAGGAGCCTTTCGATATTTTATATTTTATACTGACAGTGAGGGTTATGAAAAAAGAAAAAGTGCAACTGGTCTTAAGCCTAAATAAACTTTTAGCTTAGCTCAGCTATTAAGAGTTTAGATAGTGAACTAGAATAAAAGTTTTCTGGAGGAGTAAACTTGAGGGGCATGTGGGGACCTCATAACAGAAGGGTCAGGTAAAGTATGCCTGAGAAGATCACGGGTGCACTAGGCTGAGGGCCAAGGAGAATCACCAAAGGTCATGACATTAAGAAAGTCGTACAAAGAGATCATGAGCAGAATTGAAGGTGAGTGACTGGAAGAGAGAGAAATTCAGAAGCAATTGGAGACCCTTGATTATTTTGCAAACCTGGAGTGAGTAGGTGAGAAAAATAATAATCAAGTGTCTTGGAATAGTTTGGGAAAGCAATAGACAAGACTGAGGGCAATTTAGTCTGATTCTTTAAAATAAAAATAATGAGGAATACTCAGGAATTGGAGGAGCTTACCTGACCCAAATAATTTGAGTACATTGTGCAGAATGCAGACCCAAACCATACTGTCATCTTTTTTTTTCCCAATTATATGGCAAAAGCCCTTTTTTATACTTTCCGTTTTTTCAATTTACTCATAACTTGAAATTTAAACAGAATTTAGAAGATGTAATCCATCAACTTGGGACAAGATAGGGAAATTAATTATATGCTTATTTTAAGACCTTTCCTAGCATACTATTTGACCATTTACTTTCAATATAATTTTAACATATTTAATTTATATTATTTAGTGAGTTTGATGTCTTTACCAGAAGAAAAAAATACAAAGTAAAAATAGGAATATAATTTAATGATACCTAGTTTTCTTTCTAAATTGATGTGATGAATTATTATCTTAGTACTTTTTACATTAAAAAGTACCTGTAACTGCTTCTAAATGTTTGTGTCCCTTTGAATTGCTTTCAAAGCAGAGTGTTTTCCTAAGGAAGAAAAGATGTGGATCTAGACCTAAACCTAGAAATGTCTTTGGGGATTTCTGTCTTTTGGCCCCTTCTTCCTAATGAACATAGAGCAATGTCTCTGGGAAAACACATTTGACAACTTTCATGGTGACATCATCCCTCCTGTAAGAACTTTATGAAAAACGTCCTTGAAGACAACTCTATGTGAGCTTGGAAAAAAACAGACTAAGCTGCTAAATAATGAAGCAAGGTCGTCCTCTGCTTCCTTAGAAAATGTTTTTATTACTCTGAAAGGAACTTTGGAATTGAATCAAAAATTGAAAGGCAGCCCCTCCCAGCCTAGGAGCTGTGTTTAGATTATTAAAAGGATTTGTCTGGTGCTAGTGAAATTAAAATGGGGAATATACAGTGCCATTTCAGTTTAAAATCTATATAAGCTTCTATATGTAAGTTCTACATTAGGATTTATTTACATGTCTTTTAAGATTTTTTTCTATTGCATATTACTAGAGTAATAAGACATTAAAAATTGATCTGGACTCAATAACCATAAAAGAATCAGATGCAGATTGTAGTATGAAAAGATTGTTATATGTGTATTTTCAAAGTTTATTTTTAATATTCTCCCTCTTTATATAATCAAAAAAGAGAAATTGCATTTGAAAATTACAGTATAATGGAATACCATATAAAGTCAAAATAATATAGATTTAACTGTTTATTTCTAACTCTGTTACTTTTGACATATCATTTCTAATTTTTATCAGATGCATGAAAAATAAAAGAATTACACTATTTATTTTGGGTTTCCAAGCTTTATGCAAAAAAGTGGATTCACTGAGAAATATTCCAGATAATCAGAAAACAAAATCCATGTTATTGGGGGAGGGGGAGAACCCAGCTACTTGTAGGGCTGTTTATTTTCTCTCTTGTTCTTTGTTTTCTTCCTTTTATTTTTAAATAATTCGTGCTGTCTTTTTAATCACTCTCATATCTTATTTTTGATTTAAAAATTAGCTTTAGATACATTCCAAAACAACTCTACACTCAGTAATCATTAACAAATGTCACACCAGCCTGACCTTTCTGGTCAGACAGCCACCAAGAGATAAATGTTTTATAAGGTTCCACATTTAAAGGGGCTTATTACTTCTGCCCTCTAGGCAGCTATGACTCTGGAGCCCTTCTTTCCTGCAAATCTATCATTCTTTGCATTCCCAGATCAAATGATTCATGCTGATTGAAAGGTTTTCCAAACTTTGTTATCACCATAACCCTGAGATGGTAATTCTCTGTTGCTCAGTTTCCTAACCCTAAGTTAAGAATACATATTTGAAATGTTTCCTAACACAACAGCACACAGGAAAAGGACGTGTACCAGTAATTAACCTTTTTTTTTAAGTTTTTATTTTAATTCCAGTTAGTTAACATACAGTGTTATATTAGTTTCAAGGAATTAATCTTATTCACAAAAATTGCCCAAGCATGTTTTGTGAACCCCCATTACACATGAACTAGTCTCTTCCACTCATTTGAGCTCCTAGAGGGCACAGGTAATATGTTTTTAAACATTTTCTTCAGTGTGTCCATTGTATTGCTTTGCACAAATTAGGTGCTCAACACATTTGGCCCTCATTGTCACTACTGGTGACAGTTTTCTTCTTGGCCTTAGTTATTTGTCAGATGATTGCATTGTTACCTACCTAGTTCTCTGGCTTCTAGGCTTTTTCTTTTCTACTCATCTTTTGTAGCATTACCAACTGAAGAACTATATTAACTATGTTATTCTGCTGCTCCAAAACCCTTCCATTCTTGGTAGGTTTTCACCTGACTGTCACTTCCTTTCTTAGGCTTTAGTGTATTGCTTGAAATGTTTACTATAAGCATGTAGTTTTACTTAAATATTATTAAGAATAAAACTATTTTTATTTTGAAAAGATAAAAATATTCAAAGGACTAGATATTTGTTGTAACAAAATAATTCTGAATATAATAGCATTTCTGATTCCAAAATGAATACCAGTTTCTGCACTTGAATTTGTTGCTGCAAATGACCAAACTCTGTATCAGTCACTGTGGGAAGGGAGAGAAATATATATAAATACACATAAGTATTCACACATAAAACCAGTAGATGTTTTTTTATGCACCATATGTTTCCCATTTTCTTGTATTTATATTTGAACATTTATTTATTTTTTTTATTTTAGATAGTTTTATATACATATGCCTATATGCCTTTGACTGGAGATGAAGCTCTAGAATGATATATGCCAAAATGCTAGTTGTTTCTGTGTAATAGGATAATGTACTTTACTTGCAATTGTACATTTTTTTCTGAAATGAGTTTATAGCTTTCATCAGAGTCTCAGAGACATAAGTGATCACCCAAGTATTAAAATCTACTTTTCAAGGCATACTTTTATCTCTAAACAATTAGTCTCCCGTCTTTATTAATTTTTTTTACATTTATTTATTTTTGAGAGATAGAGTGAGACAGTGCACGAATTGGGAAGGGACAGAGAGAGAACGAGACACAGAACCTGAAGCAGGCTTCAGGCTCCGAGCTGTCAGCACAGAGCCAGACAAGGGGCTCAAACCCACGAACCGTGAGATCATGACCTGAGCTGAAGTCAGATGCTCAGCCCACTGAGCCACCCAGGAGCCCCGGTCTCCTGTCTTTATTTAGAAAAAAATCAGTTTCCTAACCTCCCTGCTCTTGCTGATGCCTTATCATCTTCCCTTCAATGTTCTCTTTCTTTCTTTCAAAGGAAATCATGATTATCTGATCTTCCTTCCTTCCTTCCTTCCTTCCTTCCTTCCTTCCTTCCTTCCTCTCTTTCTTTTTTTGTATCTGATCCTTCTTTCAAGCCCCAGACCACATACCCACTCCATCTCTTCAAAAATCACCCCCAAATCTCTTCTTTGTCTCCGTTCTGATGACACTAATGATCTCATTAGGTGATTACTTAATGACATTTCAGTTCAATTTTTTTATGAGACTGTGTGGCGTCTTCCCATCTGGAAGTTAAATCAACCAAAGGCAGGAATTATGTATTTTTTAAAATTGAAGTATAGTTGACACACAATGTTACATGACTTATGTCTCAATCAAATCTCTAGCTATGTTCCTTTCAGCCTAATAAATCGTATTTGAGATATGAACCATTCTACCTGACAAAGAAAAGCGAGCAAGCAGTGTATGGAATGGTCTAAATGAGATAGGAACATTTTATTCTTTTAATTTATTGAAAAGAGTTAATGATAAACTCATATTCCATTTTTTAAATTTATCTAGAACCCGTAAAGTTACTATGGAAGGGTATGTTTCTGAAAGGGAACTTTTTACAAATATGTGTATTTGAGTGCACAATGAGCTTTTAAGGTGAATCACTTTAAAGACTTTAAGGAGCTCCTCAGTGGCTCAGTCTGTTAAGCATCCAACTCTTGATTTCCGCTTACATCATGATCTCAGAGTCCTGAGATCCCTGAGTTCAGGCCCATCATCAGTCTCTGGTTCTGCTCTGGAAGTGGAGCCTGCTTAATATTCTCTCTCTCTCCCTCTCCCTCTGCTTCTCCCCTGCTTGTATGCACATGCTCTCTCTCTCTTTTTCTCTCTCTCTCTGTGTCTCAAAAAATAAAAAAAATAATAAATAAAGACGTTTAAAAAAGGTTATCTTCAAACTAAATGGCTCCAGATAATGGGGAAGTGTAACAATTAGGAATTTCAGATTCATCCTTAAATACAAAGGGAAAGTAAGTGCTTTCTCTTCTGTCTTGCTCTCACTCTCATTGGTACTGCAATATCATAAGAACAAACTTTAGGCAAAAGAGCAAATGTTTATAATTACTGAACAGGGGCATCTGGGTGGCTCAGTTGGTTATGCCTCTGACTCTTGATTTCAGCTCAGGTCATGCTCTCATGGTTTGTGAGTTTGAGCCTTGCATCGGGCTCCATGCTGGTAGTGTGGAGCCTACTTGGGATTCTCTCTCTCTCTCTCTCTCTCTCTCTCTCTCTCTCTCTCCCCCTCCCTCCCTCCCTCCCCCTCTCCCTCTCTGCCCTTCCCCCCCTCTCAAAATAAATATAAAGTAAAAACTTTATATATATATATATACACATATACATATATATATAATTAATGAACAACACATTATATGTAAACAAAACTATTTCATTAGCCAATGAGTCCCTCTAATTTTAAAACATGTCCTGACCTCAGATTCCCACTTTACCACTGAGCCCTGGCCAAATCCATCAGTTAAGATTATGGGCTTTAGTTTCAGGTAATTCTGGGTTTGAATTTTGAATCAACCGCTTAGTAGCTCTCAACTTGAGCAAGTTAATCAATCTCTGAGAACCCATTTTCTTCATTTATAAAATGGGCTTTAAAATATTGCATCACAAGTCATTATAAAGATAAGTAAATATAAAGTATGTAAAACATAGATCACAATGCCAGGTATACAATAAGAATGCAGTAAATGCTGTCTATCTTATTAATATTACTAACTCTGTTTGCATCTAATCAACAGAGATGCCCTATTGCTTCAGGGCTGAGTGGGATCTTTGGGCAGGGTGTACTCTGTCCTAAGTTGGCCACGTGGGCCTCTCTCACTTTGTCCATCTTTACCCCAGTACTCATTGTTTCCCAAGCTCTTCCAAGTCTTTTACACCATTACACCTGTGGTCTCCTCTTCCAGGAACACCCTTCCTATTTAACAGTCTTTCCTCATTCTTTAAGTCCCAATTTAAAGAGTTCTCTCTCAAGTTGACTGCAAATCTCTGAAGAGACTGTAGCTTATTCATCTTTGTCTTCCTGGTGCCTTGCGCAGGGGTTGATACAAGTACATTTTAAATAAGCATTGATTAAATTCAACTGAAAATAGTTGTTTTGCAAGGCACTGTAGAGCTCAGAATCCTTCCTCAATTCCCTGGTATCCCCTACTGCGAAAACCAACCTAAAACAAACATTTGATTAATAGTAGGGACTTTTGAGTCAAATAGATAGAAGTATAGATCATTCGCTACCTATTTAATCTTAGGTTATTTGAGCCACCTGAGTTCAAACTTTGGCCTACAAACTAAGGTTCTTTAAAGCTATCTTACAGAGTTGATGGAAGGGAGTATGAGAATGTAAAGTATTCAACACAGAGCTTAGGGCATTCTAAGTGTTTAACAAAACACTGGTTGTGCTATTGCTATTATAGTTGGCATTATTGTGGTTAGATCCTTTTTATCATCATGACCATCAATGTCTTCATCACCAAATTTTTTCATCATTAGGAGTCAGGAAATTGATTGTGAAGGGACCAGAAATGGAAAGTATTAGGAAAGATATGTCTTGGTTCTCCAGATGTCAGAGCAGTAACTAAGAGCAGGAGGTTGGAAAATGAAAGGCACAACAAAGTTAGTTAATTGTCTCTTTTGATGTGAGTGATTGTTACTCGTAAGCAATAAGTGAAAATGAGATACAGTTAGAAAGATTAGAATAACACTTGGAAGGCCATGTATAGCAGGTTAAAACAATTAGATTCCATTGATAATGATGAATCAATCACCTAGAGAGATGATTGTATTCATTTTTCTATTGCCGCATAACAGTTTGACCCCAAGTGAGTAGCTTAAAACAGCACTCATTCTTTATTTCAGTTTTCTAAGATAGATGTACAGCACAGGGTGACTGTTCAGGGTTGAACAAGGCTGAAGCCAAGATGCTGGTCAGGCCATGTGCTTATCCAGAGGTTCTAGGGAAGAATAAGCTGCCAAGCTCATTAGGATGTTGGCAGAACTGAGTTCCTTGCCACTGTGGTACTGAGGTCCCATTTCCTTGCTGGCCATCATGTGGAGTTTACTCCCTGCTCCTAGAAGTCACCCACATTCCTTCTCACATGGTCCAACATGAAGGGCAACAACAGAACACTGAGGCCTTCTCATGCTTTCAGATCTTTCTTTTATTCTGCCATCAGTCTGAGAAAAAGCTCTGCTCTAAAGGATTGTGTAATTAGATTAGGCCCACTAGGAAATTCTCCCTAAGTTAAGGTCAGCTGATTAGTTACCCTGATTACATCTGCAAAATCCTTTTTGCCATGTAAGGAAACAATCACAAGAGTAACACTAAAAGGCTAAGTTCACAGGACCATCTAGAATTCTGTCAGTATTGCACAGGTTAGTAAAGGGAAGTTCCCAGATGTGTAAAGGCAAGTCAGGAACTATTTTAGCAATTTGAGCTGAGGTATTAAAGGTCTAGTTAGTTAATACCAGCTGCTTGGTATGCACTAGGCCCTGTTTATGGTTTAAACTCACAGACCCTTCACAAAATCCTTGATATAGTGCTATTGCTATTCTTATTTGACAGTTGAAGAAATTGAAGCTTACTTGGGTTAAGAAATGTGCTTAACCTCACAGAGCTAGCATTTTGTAGATCTGGGGTTTAGATCCAGACAAAACAACTCCAGAGAACAGGTTCTCAACCTTTATCCCACGTACTTTCTCTAGTTCAAAGGCTGGAGACCATAGGGCCAGGATGAAAACAATATGACAGTTGGCCCGTTGGTTCTGTTTGAATCGTTATCATGCTACAAATTTCCATTTTGATTTACTTTCTGTATTGAACACAGACTATATGTTAAGTCTTCTGCTGGATACTTTTGATGAAATGTATCCATATTCATTCAATTTTGACAATACTAAAAATTTCCCAACATTAGAGATAAGAAAACAGAGGCCTCAGGTATATATCACATTTCAGGGCTCAGAACTATTGAGTACCAGATACAAACTTTGAATTTCAGTTTGCGTGACTTTGAAGGCTTTTTATTACACCATATGATTAACCTTAAGCTCAGTGAGTTCAAAGCTCTGAGAAGTGGAAATGTAGTAGCAACAAGCATGGGGGTTGATAATGCCATACTGCCTGTATGTGAAGCCCAGTTCTGCAACCTGTCTCTCTGGTCTCAGTTTCCTAATTCATAAAAGGGGGATATTGCCTGTTTTATGAGGGATTTAGCAAAAATTAATGAAACATCGCAGGAAAACTCTTAAAATATGTCTAGTTTGTAGTAAGTACTCAAAAACTTGGGAGAAATGTGGAAGAAATGCATGATATAGACATGTGAATTATTTTTCCCTGTTCCTTATGTTATTTGCATCATTAAAAGTTGATGATACCAGGGAATAGGGATTGGTTAAATAATATAGAATAACAGGGTTGCTCGGTAGGGCTAGCTAATTAGGTTATTGGTGAAGAGACACTTAATTTTGAGTTGAGTTTTGAAAATCTGGAGGGCATGCAGGAGTAGCAGGAATTAGGGAAAAGCTTCGTATGTAGGTCATTTGTGAAAACAATGATAGAAGGTGGCTTATACTTGGGGCAAATTAGGGAGATTTCCCTGTTTGGAATAGGGAAAAGAGTAAACAGCATGTCATTATTCGGGTCAGAGTGTGTAGGTTGAAGGAATTAAAATATTGAAAGCAAGACCTGTTTTTGTATTTGTTCATTCATTTCATTTCATGTATTTGTTACTCATTTTATAAGCCTCCAAAGTTCAAGGTGTTATCAAAAACACCAAGATGAACCATAAATCTCACCCTCAAAGAACTGATAAACTAATAGAGGAAATAAGATAAGCAAACACATAAAACTGAAAGCAAAAAGTCACAAGTGAGGCATGGATGAAGTTGTAATGATATTCTGAGGAAGGAAAGATTGCTTCAAGCAGAAGGGAATTGGGAAAGTTTTGTGGGGGTAATGGCAGATTGCAGGAAGGGGAATTGGTGAGAACGTGTTTGAAATAGGAATTGGAACAGGGAGAGGAAGTATGTCTGGGCCCTCAAGATATTAGAACAAACATAAATTTTCATCAACAGTGACATTTTTATTAACAATGACAATAGAGGTAAAAAAGCACATAGGAGAGAGATGTTTGGGGACGGAACTGATAGAAATTGACAACTAAGTGGATTTTGACATAAGGAGGAAGGAGAAGTAAAAATTCACTAGGATTTTGGTGTCAATGAGTGGAAAGTTGGTAAAATTAATAGAAACACTGAATTGCAGAAGGAGTACATGGTAGGGAAGGTGATGGACTTTTATTCTGGACACACTCAATTTTACCTATTGGACAGTCAAAATCACGTGTATCTAGATGTAGAATGTAATAGAACCTGACTATACTGATGCTGTTGGTGGAATACTAGCTACCACCTGCAACAAGGCATAAGGGGAGTAGATGCCTGGAGAAGAGAGATATCCCCATAGAATGTACACCACCAAGAGTGAATCTTAATGCAAATATGGATTTTGAGTGATTATGATGTGTCAATATGGGTTCATCAGTTGTAACAAAGGAATCAGTCACTCTGATGGGGATGTTGATAATGTGGGAGGTTCTGCACATGTGAAGGCAGGGAGTATATGAGATATCTCTGTATTTTTCTTTCAATTTTGCTATGAACTTAAAAGTACTTAAAAATAAGCTCTTTTTAAAAAAAAGGGAAAAGAAAAATATTAATTAAAAGTGAAGAGAATTCTGTCATCTTTTATAACAATTCTAGACCAGTGGTTTTCTACTACCACCAGTAGTAGAGTGGGCTCTACAGAGCTCTTTATTATTATCTGGCAGTGCCTCAGGGCATTCTGACCATACAGTTTGTGCATGTGAAAGAGGGATGTATTAATAATTATGCTGGAACAACCAGTGGAAACCAAGATTGCCCGGAAGCACCTGGGCACCTTCTTCATTCTCTTCAGAGGCCTCAGGAGGAGGGTGGAGGCAGTGAATGCTGATGACAGCCTCACCTGAGTGGCCGTGCTTCCATCTGCTTTGTGGGGGTTACCTTTCTGCAGAAAACACAGTTTGAAAGGATTTTCCACTGCCCTAAAAAATATTGAAAACCATTGGCTTAGGCAAAAGTTTAAGGGTCGGTAACAAAAAGGTTTAAACAGAGAATGCATTTTTCAGAAAAATAAAAAAAAAGACCTCTCTTTTGGTTCCCCACCATCTCACAAGACAAGGGGTGATAAAATATTATGGAAGCACATGTGCTTTTTAAATTACAACTATATTTTTAAACAAACCATTTGTTGGTGATGCAATTGCGAAAGGGGTCTAAAAATTGTCACATCTATATTTGATTCATAGAATCGCATGTTATAAAGGAATGAATAGATTCTTCCAAACTATGTTTAAATCCATTTGTAAGTTGTGACTTTGCAAGCCAGGTTTCATCTTGGATCACTTTGGTTTTTTTTAATGCTGTGAAAATGAACAATTTTAACAATAGCAACAAATATGGTGTGAGAATCAGTTGCCTTTTCCATAGTTTACTAGTGTTGAAAGGAAGACAAACTATCCATGTAACATGTGAATGCCAATAAAACATATTTAAAATACCTATAATATTGAATAAGAACTAAAAATTCAGTAAAAAAAATAAGCATTAGAAAACTATGTTATAATCTGAAGAAAATCATTGAATTCTGATTTAATTCCCAGACTTCAAGTATTTTCCTTGTATTAAATTTCATTGGAAATTTGAAATTCACACCAGAAAAAATTTCTTTTAATTTAAAACAAATGTTTTAGTTATAAGATTAATTATATTTGATTGGTAGCTTGAATATTGAAGCTCTACAAACGGTTTTTATTAAAGACTTTGCAATTCAATATGTAATTTTGATTTCAAACGGAAACTCAAAATCCAAAATTTTGGAATAATACTGTGCATTTTCCCTTCTCCTCCCATTCATCTTCCTTCTATTTAATCTTCTTTTTGGAACATTTAGTGAGCTTAACATATGTTTAAGAATGAACCTGATGAGGGACAACTCGGTGGCTCAGTTGGCTAAGCCTCCGACTTTTGATTTGGGCTCAGGTCATGATCTTGCAGTTACGGGGTCGAACCCTGTGTCATCAGGGCTCCACACTGAGTGTGAGGCCTGATTGGAATTCTCTCTCTCTCTCTCTGTCTGTCCCTCCCAAGCTCTCTCTCTTTCTCCCTCTCTCCTTCTCTCTCTCAAAATAAATAGAAATAACCTAAATTTTTTTAAATAAAAAAGAATGAACTTGGTGAATTTTTCTTCCTCAAGTCTGACTTTGGTTTTCATGTGAGGCAAAAAGACCAATAGCATTTCCTCAAATTGAGATGCTATTAATAACAGGACTTCCTATCTAGATCCATTTGGTGAAATGTCTTATTTTATTCAAAATTCTAATCCATGAATCAATATTCTCTCACAAGTGTTTGCTTGACTCCTCAGGCAAGAGGTACCATTCATGTTATATTCATACACAATATAAGACTTTATTATGTTGAGACATTGTTTGGAGATTTCAGTGTTTAGACCCATTTCCCAACTTCAGGATACACGCTATCCTGTAAGGAGATGGAGAAGTCAAGAAGCAAATAGATAATTGCATACAATGGTAGGTTTTGTGATAGGAATGGTCACAAGTTCCTATGGAATAACAAACAGGGAACTCCTAACTAGGCATTAGGAAATAAAGGAAGCTTGAGAGAAGATGGATGAGATGCTTCCAGAAAACTAGTGCAAGTTCTTCATAAAAATGTAAGCGAATAGGGATTCACAAATTCCAGCAAGTTCAACCTCGTGTTCATTCATTCTCATCTTATGGTAGAGTCCCTTGGACTGCTATCTTCATGCTGGAATCTGCCACACTGAGACATCTATGTTCTGATTCAAAGACAAGGGAAGGGTCAGTAGATCACACTTCAGGAAGTGTAGGATTTAGTGAAATCCCCAAGCAGGGTCATGACCTTTAGAAGTCAGAGATCAATGTAAAGAGATAAAATTCTCCATCTACACAGTTACATGTACAAAAATTATCACATGTAAAATCTTTTATTTAAACCAACTGAATTCATAATCCAAACCTCAACACATGAGAATGGTAAAAATTAGATCTCAGTCATTTTTGAAGCTCTTTATTCTTTGCTGAGCAAAGTCCTTGGACCTTACATAACCCAAGGCTGTGGAGAATCTTCAAGTTATTGGATATTATGTCCATGCTACTTGCTATGAGGATATCAATTTTCTGAGTTCATGGTCCCCCCAGGTTGGGCCACTCTGCTTCTTGGACAGAAATATCTCTGTCTTCAGAGAGACTAAGAGCCCTGGTGCCTGAGATCATGTGTCTCTAAAAGTCCCACACTTCTTTTGAAATCTTTCCCCTATTTGGGATGCTACAAGGTCCTGTAGAGCAGAACCTATTTCTTGCTGGCCTTTTGGACCCCTCTCCCCTCTCCACTCCAATCATTCCTGGAGTTCTTATAGCTTCCCTAATGCCTTCTTCACTTTTTCTCCCTTTCTGGCATAATCCTTCCAGAGATTTTGTTTTAAATAAAAGCAAAAGGAGCTCTTAATATTTGACTGCTTCTGCTTTGGCTTTGCTCAAAGCCTTGAAGCCACAATTACAAAGCTGGCTGCCTGCTACAAATGGGAGGGGAAGGAGTATGTAGGCACAACATGCACAATTTAACCTTTCAATAAATTATCCTGCCATTAAGGGCATCGTCCATGGGAAACAGTAGGGGAAGGAGGTGAGTCCCAGTTAGCTAAGTTGAAAAAGTGCCACGGTACCTTGGACATTTGTAGTCATCTACACAATGCTTAACATTATCTTGCCTGCAGCCTTTCACAGGCCTGGTGCAGGTTATCTTTGCTACTTCTTGAAAACAGTCTGTTTTGGGGGTTTATATTTTATGTACTTCAAATCCCCAGTGCCTTTGTCTTTTTCAAATTGGTAGCCACAGGGCTTTTGGTTTTCCACTTGGGAGTCTTCTTCAAAGTTATTACATGTGTTCTCCAGATGCCCTACATTTTCAGAGCAGAGCTGGATTTTCCATGTACTCCTGGGTCAGAAGGGTATACCCCATGTCCCTGCTGCCAAACAGAGCTGACTTTTTCCAACAGAATTGTTGTCATTATTGACTCATAATTATTAAAAGAATTTTCCACTCCATAGCAATTAAAGTTTTAAAGATTTTTCACTCATTATCACATTTGATCCTCATGAGAATCCTGCAAAGTAGGACAAATGTTATCATCTATGCCTCCTAACTATAGTTTTGATTAGAGCCCTTAGTGGCTGTACTGTTGGTTCAAGATTTGTTGATAGAAGTTTAAGTTGCTAAAAACATACTCCACATAACAAGAATGAACTGTATCTAAGGCATTCATGTCTTATTTCAGCTGAGGATAAATCATTGCAGAGTATCTGAGGTATTCACATACTAATCTTTGCGAAACATTACAGGAATTGTCACGGGGTGGGAACTGAAGGACATTAGTTATACACTTCACTTTGAACTAGATTGTATCCCTTTGATGCCAGTCAGAATCTTCATGATGAAGTTCTTGTGTAACAAAAGGATCGCTGTCAACGTTTTTAAAATTTCTTTCTTTCCTCTCCTCTCACCCTCTTCCTCTCTTCTTTCTTCCTTTCTTCTCTTACTGTTTATTTGTTAATTCATTTGTTCCCTCATTCTTTCCTTCTTTCTTTTCTGTCTTCCCTCCTCCTTACCTCCCTTCCATCAAGAATGTGAAAAACATCATTTTCTACTCCCAAAGCTCTAAAAAATACCTAAACAATAAGAGTTTCTCAAGAATTCAAGGGTTAGCATTAACTCAATGAATCAAATAATAAATATATAGTTACATATGTAGTGAAATACACATATAGTTATATATATTATTTACTATGGTAAAAATATATTTTATTTATTAATCACCTATTACATGTCAGACTCTGTGCTGAATTTTACATATATTTTGTCATTTAAACTTTACAACCACCTTTTGAAATGTATATTACTGTAACTCAAAGTAGTTGAATATATTTGCTAAGACCTCATAATTGAAAACTGACAGGCAGAACTCAAAATCAGTTCTTGAGAGACTCCAGAGTCAATATTTTGTCATTCTAGGAGTATGTATTGAAAATGGTAACATTCAGATCTGGGCCAGAATCTTACAACATATAACCTAAGACTTGGAAGTGGCTTCAGAGGTCTTCTTTTTTTTTTTTTTTTTTTTTTTTAATTTTTTTTTCAATGTTTTTTATTTATTTTTGGGACAGAGAGAGACAGAGCATGAAAGGGGGAGGGGCAGAGAGAGAGAGGGAGACACAGAATCGGAAACAGGCTCCAGGCTCTGAGCCATCAGCCCAGAGCCCGACGCGGGGCTCGAACTCACGGACCGCGAGATCGTGACCTGGCTGAAGTCGGAGGCTTAACCGACTGCGCCACCCAGGCGCCCCTCAGAGGTCTTCTTAATGCAAAATGCTGCTCCTCCAAAAATTTCTGCCTAGACAAATCTAGTAAAAGGTTGCATTATTTTCTTGAGAAATTCATTCTAGTTTTGAGCCAAATTTCTCTCTCTCTCTCTCTCTCTCTTTTTCTCTACCCTATCTTTTGATCTTTGTTTCCTCCCTTGTGTAGGGTGGCCATATGTCCTACTTTGCTCATGGCAGTCTTGGATTATTTAAATCTGTTGTCCCAACATAATTATTAATAATATCTCCCTTAAACTCTCAGAAATGCCCTATTATGGATGATAAATTATATGTTCACACATCTATGAGACCACAAAGATTTAAGTTTTCCAAATATTTAAGGAGAATCATCAAGTCTTTTACCATGTATCTCCTTTGCAGGCTAATATTCCTGGTTGATTTTTACCCCAAATGACACAGTCGCAAGTTTCCCTTAATCCCCTTTGGCCACAGTCTCCTGGACTTTTTCTAATTTAGATGTTGTTATCAGGCTTCGTGGACCCTTTGGGGGGTCCCATGCATAGGGTGTGATATTTTAAGAAATAATGCATGTAACAGCATTATATGAGATTCCTAGGGCTGATGTAACAAATTGCCACAGACTAGGTAGCTTAAAACAACAGAAATTTATTCTCTCACAGGCCAGGACTCTGAAATCAAAGTGTCAGCAGGGTTGAGTCCTTCTGGAGGCTCCGAGGCTCCCCTGCCTTTCTCCTAGCCTGTGGTGGCTTCTAGCGACCTTAAACATTTCCTACTTTGTGGTAGCATACATAATTCCAATCTCTGCCTTTGTCTATGCATGACGTTCTTCTCTGTGTCTCTGTGTCTTCTTTTCTCTCTAAACCCGGGATGATTTCATCATGATATTTTTTTTTTTACTTAATTATATCTGCAAAGACTATTTCCAAATAAGGTCATATTTACAGTCACTAGAGGTTAGGACTTGAACTGTTTTTGAGGGACAAAGTACAACCCACTCTAAGCATATACACATTGTTTTGAAAAGTGGACCAATAGATTTGCCCACATCACAGAGACATCTGTAATTTCCCCAGAAGTTGGGTAACCTGCTCCAGTTTTTAGTCTATCCTGAGTACAATATTCCCAGCACCCTTAAGGACAGTTTTAATTGGAGTCATAATGCCTGGCACATGGTAGGCATTTAATAAATATTTGTTTAATAAAAGATTGAATGGTTTGATCATTTTAGAGGACAGTCCCCCCTTTGAAAATAGGCCTAAAATATGGCAGCCAATGGATTTATTTATTTTAAAGGACAAATGCTAATGCTAATGAAAATTGAGTTGATTTCTAATTATACCTACTGGAGTCACCCACATTGCAGACAGACTAATAGGAGAATCCTCTTATAAAAGGAATTTTTCCTTATTATTTTATTTAGGTAGAAATTGATTAAGGCTGGACTCCCGTCCTCAAAACACATAAGGTCTGCTGGAATGTGGCCTCTATCTCATTTTTTTCCCTATCAGTCTATGATGCATCTTAATATAAGCCAGGGATGCTCTGGGCTCCTGAATTACTCTGTTTTCCTCCCTATGATAAAGAGAACTTAATGCTTTCTCCACTATGTGGCAAAAACCTTATTAAGATATCACTTCTTTTGTTGGGACTTACACAATTGACCTCTTCACTAATTGTCCACATCATCTTCCCCCACTCTCCAATTTTCCATCTTCAAAACCTCATCTTGCAAGCAAACTAGATACCCAAATACCTGTTCCTGAAATCGATCATTAGCATTTCCTACCATGTTTTGTGATGTATTTCACAGCTTGAGCATAAGTGTTCGTAATGATGGCTCAAATCCAGCAACCTGCAGACTTTTCCTTATGATTAGTTGTACTTTGGTCTCAACAACCTAGGACAGAACCAGTTTTGATAGTCATTCAACTGACAGTTATGCTCCACTTAATTCTATGCCACATGGAATATTTTCCCTTGCATGAGATTCCCAGTGGTGTGCTTCCAAGGTCCAAGATTCCTCTCTTGCAATGTGGCCGAATAGGGACTTAATTTTAGCAGTTCAATTCTACTGGATTTTTTCTTCTAAGTTTTAATGGTTTATACCTAGAAAAATGATTTCAGCTTTCTACTACCCCCAACAGCTGAGAGTCAAGAAAGGTAGAAATAAAGGCACACTGGCTGTTATAATTTCAGTTATAATCAAGAGATTCTTACTGACCTCCCAGTATTATGTAGACAGAACTTCTTTTGGTCTCGGTGGAGCTCCCAAATAAGATGGATGCAAAAATTTTTAATGTTTATATACTCCTGCCAAAGTACCAGTTGTTTGTTTAGATGTATGGCTATAATTCAACAATCTTGTGAATTCCATTTAGTCCAAGTATCTAGCAGATTAAATAAATATTGCTGTGAACTTGAATGTCACAATAGATGGTAGACTTTCCAGAACCTTACCTGGACTCATTTTCAAGTATGAAGATTGTTCCCTCATGGGTCATTCTTTTAAGTGGAATGTTCCTGTTCAAATTAATATTTTTCTCATAGGTTAACTTTACTAATACTGCCATTTTAAGATACGCCCCCCCCCCCCCCCCGCAAGTACTTAGTGTCCCTCTGATGTTTGCATAATCCTGGACTTGATTATTTTTCCTTGTCCAATCCTCTGAAATGTTAAATATAACCGAGTTGTTATAAAAGATTCTACAAACTCAAATATAGTCTCTTATGATATGAAGAGTTCCTGAACCTCCATCCTTGTGCCTTTTGAGAGATATTTCTCTTCTTAGCTCCTATCAACAAATTGGTATTCTGAAATAAAGTCTTGTTTTTCCTTTCTTCCTTTAAGCCCCAAGTTGATAAGGATTACTAGATGTTAAAAAATAGTAATCCTGAGTATTTTAGCAAGTTGTTATGGAAAATAGCACCAAAAAGAAGCTATTTAAGAGTCTAATAACATTTAAATACTATTTTAAACCTCTTATCACAGCTCAGAAACCTAAATATAATAGTTTTGGCAGTTTTTCCAGATCTTGGCTGTTGGAAAAACAAGGACTGCCAATTTAGGGAGATAATCACCTACTGAATAGGTTTGTTGAGGGAGGTTACAGAAATAGAATTTTCTAATAATTATCTTGAAGGGTTTTATTTCTCCTACCTGTGTAGTTCTATGAAAGCAGCTTGAAACTCTGTAAACACTAGGTCCCACAAGGGTAGGGCACAAAAGTATCAGATAAAACCTTTGTCATCAGAAAAAGTCAAAGTTTGATATGACTGTGAGTTAATCTTCCTCTTCCACATTCTTCTTTCTTGCCTTTATTTTTTCCATTTTTCTTTCTTCTTTTTTAATTTTTATTTATTTTTGAGAGAGAGAGCATAAGCCGGGGAAGGGCAGAGAGAGAGGACAGAGTATCTGAAGCTGGCTCCGCGCTGACAGCAGCAAGCCTGATGCGGGGCTCGAACTCACCAACTGTAAGATCATTACCTGAGTTGAAGTTAGCCACTCAACTGACTGAGCCATCCAGGTGCACCTCCATTTCTCTTTCTCTAATGTTTTTTTTTCCTTAAAAACAAGTAAAAGTAATAATGTTATCACTGAATGTATTTATAGGTATTAAAAGGAAAGTAGTGTAGTCAGTAGTTTAAATCTAATTCATTTTATGAGTATTTATATACTATTCCACAGAATATATATGCCATATTTTTTAACCATCCTTATATTGGTGAACATTCATATGTTTTGCAATTGAAAGAAAGAGAAAGAAAGGGAAAAAGAAAGAAGGAAAGAAAGAAAGAAAGAAAGAAAGAAAGAAAGAAAGAAAGAAAGAAAGAAAGAAAGAAAAAAAGTACTTAAATATTTGTACATATATTCTTACAGCTCTTTTGGTGGAAGTTCTTTTGGATAATTTGTTGATCTAATTGTAAGCTTATTTTATTTATTTATTAAATTTTTTTTTCATTTATTTATTTTTGAGAGACAGAGAGAGCACAACTGGAGGAGAGGCAGAGAGAGAAGGAAACAGAATCCAACGCAGGCTCCAGGCTCTGAGCTGTCAGCACAGAGCCCAACGCGGGGCTTGAATTCACAAACCGTGAGATCATGACCTGAGCCGAAGTCGGATGCTCAGCCCACTGAGCCACCCAGGAGCCCCTGTAAGCTTATTTTAAATGTTATTAATTACTGGGGTGCCTGGGTGGCTCTGTCGGTTTCGCGTCTGACTTCGGCTCAGGTCATGATCTCCCGGTTTGTGAGTTCAAGCCCCGCATTGGGCTCTGTGTTGACAGCTCAGAGCCTGGAGCCTGCTTCAGATTCTGTGTCTCCTCTCTCTTTCCCTCCCCCAGTTATGCTCTGTCTCTCAAAAATAAATGTAAAAAAAAAAATTAAATGTTATTCATTAATGCCCAGATATTTCTCTACAGATTGTACCAATTTCTTACAACCTTTTTATATAAGTAATAATTCAGGCATAATACCATCTATATGGTTTTATGGGGCATAAAGAATAGATCTAGAAAAGCCAGTATCTCTCCTATCAGAGTTTTTGAAGAAGAGAATAGAAGATATAGGAGAACAAACAGCAAAAGATATAATAAATATATTGCCATGATTTCAAAGGGAAAAAAGAGATTGCTTAAGAGTGAGAACTAAAAATGGGGGCACCTGGGTTGCTCAGTCGGTTGAGTGTCAGTATCTTGATTTTGGCTCAGGCTGTGATCTCATGGTTTGTGAGATTGAGCACTCTGTTGGGTTCTGCATGGGCCATGCAGAGCCTGCTTGGGATTCTCTCTTTCCCTATCTCTGCCCCTCCCCTGCTCACACACACACTCTCTCTCTTAAAACAAATAAATAAACTTAACAAAAAAGTGAGAGCTAAAATGACATCTGACTTTTTGGCTATAATGTAGGCTGCTAGCAAACAATGTCTCCAAGGTGCTAAAGGAAAATTATTTAGGTGCCATATACAACTAAACTGATTCCAATGTAAGAATAATAGTAAAAGTAAATTGCTCTCATCCACATTTCCTTGGGTTTGTCAGTGTCTATCCTACTGCCATGTGAGTAGAGAAAACACGAAAGGTAGAGGTAGGGATGCCTAATTGTAGGTGCTTGAGTACCCCCACTTTCCCTCCCATAGTCCAAGTTTTAGATGATTATATCCAAGAAAGGAAGGTGGGGGAAAAAAGCATTCTGCACAGAAATGCCAGATGGTTTCCTGAAGGTAATAGCAACTCAGTAGAGGGATGGCAAGATGGAAAGTTAGAGGACTGTCTCTTCGGACTGTGCCACTCTAGCACTCACTACTTCAATTGCTTTTAAAATTGTGTCCTATAATGAGTATTTAAACGTGTATCAGATCTTAGTACCTTTGAGGAAAATATGCTCTATCATTTATATTCATGTTTTATTTTTCCTTTTGAAAATCTGAATCACTTAGGAGACAGAGGAAGTATGGGGAGTGTATATTTGTATGTGTGTAGTATGCGTGTCTGTGTGTGTGTGTGTGTGTGTGTGTGTGTGTGTGAGATATGGGACCGTATTTATTATTTCTTCCTTCTTAATTGTAGTCTTGGCATAAAAATCTGCCAAGATTTCTTCCATGTGAGGCTCTACCAGCTGTTGAAAGGCAAGAAAACCTTTCTATTTCTAATCTGAGCTTTACATAATGTTTTGGCATTTGACTACTAAATTAAACTCCTTTCTTCCCCTAGCTCTAATACTTATACTGCAAAAATAAATTATAAGGCTCCAAATGTCAAATGTGAACAAGTTTATCAAACTAAATACATTCATTTCTGTTGCCTACATAATGTTCATTATCTAAGGGGAAAAAATGTCAAAACTTACTTTATAAATTTTAACACTTTAAATTAAAGATAGGTCATCTTTAAGTCTGGACACCATGTCATGTAATTTTCACAGCATGCCTTCAAAGCAGGTTTTATAATCAGACATCCTAAATATATCATGTAGCAAGGGGAAGACTCCCTTGCAATTGGTAAATACAATTCTTTGATTTCTTTCAAAATAGTTCTGTAATTGGTTGATTTTTCTCTCTGAATATTCCTTTATATCAACAGATACTCCAATAATTTGAGCGATTTGGATATGTATACAAGGATAGAAAAAGTGTGCTTTGCTTCTTATCTATTATAATTTAGGGAAAAGTTCTTACTTAATTGTAATTAAGTAGAGATGATGATTTAACAAAAATGTTTTTCAGTATGCATCAATTCAAAGGTAAATGGGAGAATTTATTAAAAATTAAAGCCTTCCAATCTAAACTCAAAATTCTGAGTTTTTCTTGTCTCTTTAAAGTTATCCATCATATAACACTCTTTAGCCTCTTAAACATTAGTAATAAATAGTATTATTTCAAATACTTTATAAACAAAGCACTGCTTTAGAATAGCACTGATAAAATATAAAGCTCTAAGTTGGAAGTTAAATGTATTAAACTAATAATAACATGAGCAAGCCACATATGTACTTTACATTTTCTAATACCCTCATCAAAATAGTAAAAAAAAAAAGTGAAAATAATTAATCTTAATAGTATATTTTATTTATGACCCAATATATCCAAAATATTGTGTCAGTATTTAATCAAATAAAAAATTGAGATATTTTACATTCTTTTTTGTATTAAGTCTTCTAAATCTAGTGTATATTTTATACTTACGGCACACCTTACTTTGGACTTAAACACATTTTGAGTGTCCAGTAACTACATATGACAAGTGCCTAGTATATTGAAAAGAATAGCTTTAGACACTAACAACTCTGATACTGGTAATTAGCCACATAGATTTAAAATCTAAAGCATAGATTATGAATCTAAGCCTTTTAAAAAATCCAGGTAAAAACAATGATTTGCCCTGTATTTCTTTGGGTGTCCATTTATGAACCAATTTCCTCTGGTTAGAAATCCAAACTAAGGTCAAGCAAAATGGTAACTGACCTCAATCATCAATTACTGATTATGTCTAGTGACAGGTACATAGCAGAAATTTCATATGTTGTTGTCCTTTGATTGGGATTATAACATTTTGATCTTTTAACATTATACTCTGATTTACCCAGTGGTCTTGGATACATTTCCAATAGGATGCTGAAAAATTTTGATAGACTGATTAATTATTCGTGTGAGATTACCATTTTTTGTTTGGAAACCACAGGTTGGCAAAATCTGTACAAAGATATGAGGCAGAAATGAAACAGGATACCTGGAAAATATGCCAATGTTCAGGTTTTACTTAATTTTTATTCCATCACAAAAATTAAGAGGACTGGAAATTTTTGTTAGAGAGGAGTGTGGAAGTGAGTACTCTGCTTTATTAGAGGAAATCTTATAATTTTATTGATGGGATTTATAATTCTGTTAGTGCTTCTCTACCCAAGTGATAGGACATTAATTTGGGCAAATTGGAGTGCCTTTCATTCACCTCTGTATGCTCTTTGTATAATATATTTGGGAATTGGTGAATAACAGTCTCAACTCGTATTAATATGTAGCTGTCTCCTTCCTTAAAATAATAAAATAACAAACACAAATCTCACATATTAAAAAAGGACCTGACTTCTAATAATGAAAATGTGGGGAAAAGAAAGAAAGAAAAGTCACAACACAACCACACACAGGGCAGAGTAAGCAACATGAGGATAATACGCCAAAACATTCACTCCCTAAGAAATGCATATTCCCCAGAGAAGAGAAAACCTGAATTCAATTGAGAAGTATTTTTTTTAAGTTTATTCATTTATTTTTGAGACAGAGAGAGCTCACAAACAGGAGAAGTACAGAGAGAGGAAGAGAGAGGGAATCCGAAGCAGGTTCCTTAATGTCAGTGCAGAACCTGATGCGGGGCTCAAACTCATGAACCGTAAGATCATGACTAGAGCAGAAATCAAGAATTGGATGCTTAACCAACTGAACCACTCAGGTGCCCCTGGTTGAGAAATATTTTTACTGAGAATGTAGGAGAAGTAAGTGTTTTGATAATTGGTTGGCTTAATCAGTTCTTTGTCACCTTTAAATGACGAGTTTTTATTTTTTCATCAGCTGGAATATTTAATTGAAAAATATCTGAAATGAATGCTTTATTGTGTCCCTTTTGAAATCCAACTCTGAAGTCCTTTCAGAGACTTGAGTTTACATAATCAAATTATTAAAATTTTGTCTCATGTTTAATGAAATCAAGACAGTAAAGCACCAACGTTAATGAGAGCATTTTCCTTAGTAGAGAAGTTCAGGCATATTTATTTACAGTTTACCACACAGTTTCTCCATAACATTTCTCAGCTTATTTAGCTCATTAAGAAAAATATGATTTAATTTTTGTCCTGCATATATTACTTCTCCCACTTACTTCAGATGATGAAAAAAGATGTCTACTGGGTGGATGAAGGATATGAATCTTTCATTGTAACATTTTATAGCTACAGCTTTATGGTTAGAGAAAGAAAAAGAAACGGGGCAATACACAAAACACTTGAGCTTGCAGAGCTGAAAGGGAAAACAGTAGAACTTCTCAAAGGCAGGGATAGAAAAAAATGAGAACAAAATGCTACAATAAATTAAAAGGAATTAAGAGACTAATACAAATATTTAGAAATTATTTCTAAAACAGTGCTTTTCTGTGTGTGCAAAGGAAATTAAGTTAACATTTAGCAGTGTTTCAGTTCTCTCTTTATTCCTGCTCTGTTCAATCATCTACATAACTGTGCATGCCAATGAGTTACCCGCAGCTTGCAGAAAACCGTTTATGAACAGTTCTGCCAAAAATATTACTTCAAGTTGTACAAAATAAAAAATTTTTAATTTGAATACACAGTAGCTGTCAGTTTTAGAATTACATTCTTTGGAAGAATACTACCACTGCAAACTCAGTCAAAAGGGATTTCAAGGTCAAATTTTTGGGAAAGACTACATATATTTCTCTCTTGGAAAATTATAGGGGGCTTTTTCATATTAAGGTTCTGATAAATCCTGCATGTAAAGACTTTGCTAACCTAATATTTCCCAAATTTATTTAAACAGGAAGCCTTTTTAAATTTGACATCTTGTAGAACAACTGTTTAAGGAAAAAAATATTTGAGGAAGTGCTTCTGGAGACCCATAATATTTATATTGGTTATAGCTCCAGACCCTAAAGTATTTTCAAATTCATAAGACCCAGAAATTAAGGAATTAAGAAACAGATGTTTGGGAATTAGCTAGGCTGGCAAAGTAACTTGCTTGTCAAAATAATATCACAGCCCAGGAGATTCAAATTCATGCTAGATGCTTTTATTACAAGATCTTCATTTCTCCAGATGTTTATGTCTCAGAATAGCCATATGGTGCTTATGTCTTTATTCTCATTATAGTTGAATAAATCATGCGATTTTTTTTTGGTGCTCCCTGATAAGTAGTTGGAAGTATAAATAAATCTCTGATGGCCAAAGATTAGATGCAGCATGATAGTTGTGTGGCCCAGTTATTTAACATCTCTGTGCCTTCATTTCCACATCTATGAACTGGGACAATAGTAGTTCCCACTGCATACAGTTCTTATAAAAGCTAAATGAATTAATACTTGTTAAGTTCCTAGAACAGTGCCTATAGTATAGTAAACACCATTTAAGTGTTGTTAAATTAAACACAAAATATTTTCTTCATCAGCCTTATGGCCAAACATAGATGTCCCAGATTTGGATTGTGTAAAGTGTGGACAGCGATTTTGTCTTCCCATGTGTGGTGGGAAAATAGGAAGGAAGAAGAAGAGAAACAAAAAAATATCTGCCTCACTTACCACAGCAAACACATCAATTGCTTCAACATCCGTAAATCTGAGAGTTTTTATTTTTTGTTATTTGTTAGGTTTACTCTGTTTAAATGTAGTCTTAGAACTAGCATCAGAAAGTGGAAATTTTTATGTGCCACCCAGATGACTGGAATCAGAACCAGAATCTGTGTGGGTGTGGCTTAGAAACACACATGTTTAACAGGTACTTCTGGTGATTCTCAAAAACAGTAAAGTTTAAGAACCTCTAGCAGATACAGTTCAAACTCTAACTGCAGGCAGCTCATTGTGGGTGGCTTTGCCCAGTCTGTTTAGATTCATCCCACCAAGTTGCCCAAGTAACATAAACCTGAAAAACAATGGCTTAACTAATTAAGGAACTTTACCCTCTGGTAGTAAGTCTGAGATAGCCAGTGGAGGATCCACAGAGCTTTTCTATTCAGCCCTGGGGCTGCAGGCTCCTTGCTTAGCCGTCCTTAGCCACTGGCTTGTTGCCTTGTTCTTCCTCTGAGCGTCATCTGAACATTCCAGGCCGGAAGAACAGGAAGGGAAGAGGGCAAAGGCCCATCCAGCTGAGCCTCCTCCCCTTTGAAGGAATTTGCCTGGAAGCTTTCCTCCACAACAACCACTTTAACTCATTAGCCAGGCCTGGGCTACATTACTCTTCACCTTTATTTACAAGGAAGGCCACGAAATGTCATGTTATAACTGGTCACATTTTTAGGCCCAACAAAATTGCAATAGGGTCTTTGGCATACTCTGTATTGCAGGCTTAATGAAATTATGTTTTCTCAGCCTCCACGCCTCTGTGTATATACAGTTTACCCAGACAAGATTGCCCTTTCCCACTTTACTGTTTTACGAACTTCTATTCCTTAACATCAATTCAATTTATCCATTCCCCTGTGAAGTGTTCCCATGCCACCAAAGCAACCCGCCCTCATTTCACATTCACAGCACTCTGTTATAGCACCATTGTGTATACTAAGTCAGTAGACTGAAATCACTTTAAGGCCAAGATAGATGGTTTATGTCGAGAGGCCAACTACAACAGTTGACTCACGGCAACTACTTAATAAATGTTTATGGAATGAATGGAATAATGAATGAATATACAAAAATTTAAATGAACCAATTGAACTTATGAATGAAGAACGGAGCATTAATTTCTTAGGTAAAATAGCAGCTTCTATTAGACTCTGCTATTCTTTTCTTCTCATTCAGAGAAATACCTACCATATGTTTGGGAAATTATTGTGTCGTGAAATTAAATGAAAGTAGGAGTAATATAGGAAAGAAAATGTCTAGCACACAATAAGTATATGAGCTATTCTGGTAGAGGACCCAATTTTATTGTCTTTCATTTCTATTGCTGCACGGCATGAAGGGTTTAGTTCAAAATAGGTTTTTAATAAATGCCGAATGAATGAGCATTGAATTAAAAGGAAAGGAGAGAAGATCCAAAGAGTCAGAAAGCTCCTTTCATCTCTTAAAATTCTAGCAGTATATTATTAATGTCATTTTTCTGAGTGAATCATTTCAGTGTGCAATAGATAAGTAATTAACAGCAACAATAACTAATAAGATATTGTATGTCAATTGTACTTCAATAAAAAACAGTAATAATAATTATTTGCTCAAAATGATGCTATATAGGAAGCTGGTATTTTTAACTTCTTTTAAGATATGTGGGGTAATTTCATTGAGCATTAAACACAAACTTTGCATTTTTGTAACCACATATATTACCCATGATTGTAGAATTGTAAGAAATAATTTTAAAGCTATGTATTACTAGGGTTTAACTATGAAAACCAGTGCCTTCACAAAGGAGTACATTTTGCAAGGAATTTTTTCTATCAGTTAAAAAAAAATAGAGGTATTTTATCTTACTCATTAAAATAATCCAGATATTTACTTTTCAATTATATTAAAGTGATGGGTCTTAATTTTCTCTGCAATGTCTAGTTTAGAATAAGAGAAGGGTAAGACTAACTTCTTTGCAAGATAATAGCAATAAAAGGCTGGCTTTATGTATAAGGAGGACATACTCTCTCTTTTAACACATGCCAGGCCCAAACCTGAGGACTGCAGCTCTTAGAGTAACCAGTCCACTGTTAAAATCAGGAAGAGGGAGGACAGCTAGAGAAAAGAGCTTACCCCCTCTTCATTCTGAGAGATAGCAAGAAAAATAAAATGGAAACCAGAAGTAGGAAATTAAGTTTTCCTCTCTTCCTGAATAGTACTCAAAAGGACAGGTCTAGGAATTGAGAGAAAGAACAAAACAAGGTAATCCTCCCTGTACCTTTGCAACTCTGGGTAGAAACTATGTTGGTGACAGTCTTGTAATAATCTGGAATGGTGGCCCCCACTTTCCTGAGGTGTAGAGTTTCGGAACCACCCTCAGTTCCATGTATCATAGACACTGATTCAAGAACCACTATGTCTGGTCAACTGAGGTGGAGGGGAACAGTCAGGCCATTGAACCAAATGGAGGACTCAGCAGAATCCCCACTGCTGGCTTTAGGTTTACATAAGGCACTCAAATCAAAAGATAGAAAGATATAAGAGGACAGGAACAATGCCATATTTATTCATTTCATTGATTTATCTTTCCAGGAATAATCCAATTCAGGACATTTTTAAATATGAATCCATTATGCCTAAGAAAGCAAGCTATTTGTCTTTCCTAGAATGATTTGGTTATTTGGGCATAGACATTGAAGACCTAGGCTACCAATATCACTGTGTATTAGATTTTATTGAGTTAATTTAGTAAGAAGAGGATACCATTACTTTAGATTTTATCAAGTATATAATTATGAAATAAAAAACAGAAGCTTCTTTTAAAAATCTTGTTTTGTTTCTAGAAGTGGCCAAAATCAGTCGGGAGGGGAATAGTAAGTATTTGATGAGAAAGACACATTTCATCAAGTATTTGAAAACACACTTTATGTCAGTGATACATGAAACCCTATTCTTTATCCTCAAGAAGTTACCAATTTAGCTACATAAATTTGTTTAAGAACATAAAGCTGTAATAGTGGTAGCAAAAGTGAGTGTGAACACAAAAGCTTAGTGGTTTATCAAGGATTAGATACAAGGTTATTAAGTATGGAGGAGAATTTAGTATCAAAGAAGGCTCTAAGAAGGCAGGATTGATTTAATTCTTAAAAAAATATATTTAGTTCTTAAAGAATATATAGCTGGATTAGAAGGAAAACATAAAAAGTTGTGGTGGGGTAGATGTAGACATTCTAGGCTGTCCAAGTTTCATTAGCAGAAGTCAAAATAACATAACGTAACGTAAGATAACATGACATGACATGACATGACATGACATGACATGACACAAAGAATACTTCCAGGGAATTCAGTACTATGGCTAGGAGTAGTAGAAGACAACAACAGGTATATGGATGCAGATCAAGAAAAAGGAGCTTAGTTTTTGGCGGGGGAGAAATGCTGAAGATTTACTAAAGATTCTCGAGCAAGGTGGACTCCAGAAATAGGTTTTCAGGTATATTTATCACAAAGGAAAGAAACTGAGCCTAGCAAGGAAGTGAGGAGGGTGCTACAGCATTCAATGTGTGGATGGGTGCAGATGCAATGAAAAAGAAGGCAGAAACTTTAAGAGAGTTAAAATAAGGAATTGACAGAACTTAATGATAGAAAGATTAAATAAAGTAACTGTTAATCCTGGTTTCATCAGGACCATCTAATTTACATCTGGTATACTTGTGTAGTTATTGATAACACTTCTTTCATTTGCATGATAAATTATAGTCTCATCTTAAATATATTGGAGAACAGTTTCTTGACCAGGCAGGTGTGATGATGAAACTGCCTTGCAGTGCCTCTGACAAATACAGGGAAGATGGGCATCTGGAACGGGGAATAAGTTCACTTTGGGAGATTAGAGGGAGCAGTGGCAGGATTTCAAAGTGTAAATGCCCAACAGACAGTTAAGATAAAAGACAAACTGAGATGCACATTCCAGAAGCTGATTTCGCATTCATCTTCATTCTTCTTTTGGAAAAGCCAGTTTGTACCAAGCTCCATATTTTGAGTCTGAATATGAGAAGATGAATTGAACAAGGGAATTCACATCATCCATCACAATCTACCAGAAGTCCAGACACCAAAGACTGGGAGAAGTGGAAGACTACCAATGGAGATTTTCAAGGAGAATTTGACTAAAGGAGTCCCAAGCTTCCCTCTACCTAACGTTTCAGGCTACTTCCTGCTATTCACCTTCATAAATATGTGAATCTAGAGAATTGCATCCCACTCATTTAGTCATTGACTGATATTAATACTGGATGTCCTTCCCTCTTTGCCCTTGTGTCTATTAACTCATGTCCACCCGCTATTTTCCACCTCTCCCTTCCTAAACTCCTTTTTCTAGCTCTTTCGAGCAGTGTTTTAGTGCCCCTTAACCTCTAACTTGCCTATGAAATCTTGACAACACCAACGAACTGCACTCTGTAGCATATGACCTCATAGCATTTAATGTCTTTATTGCTAATGTGATTCCTATTCAATCATGTATTTGCATCATGACATCAATTTTTCTGTGGTTTTTTCTATTCTAAAACTGTTCAACCCCTCTATTGTTTAACTTACACATATTTATTCTCAAGGTTATGTGCCATTTGAAAGTAGCGCTGCCATACTTCTTGATTTATTTCTATATTTTTCCAAAAAAAACAAAACAAAGCATTTTAATGCTTTTTATGTTGATGAGCAAATTTAAATCCTAACACTATTACTAATGCATTTTCAGAGTATTACTTCAAGTTTTACTACAAACTGTTTCAGTTATATTCGTTACTAAACCTACATCGTGTCATCATAATATAGAGAGATTCTGGTGTTCTGAAGACAGTTGACACAAAACATGAGTCCTTTCACTTATTTCAAAGACATTTTTAATGGATATACAATAATGGTTTCATGCACATTTAAAAATCGTATTTATTTAGCCTGCTATTCAATGCCACATAATACAGCGTAATGACGTAAGCAGAAAACATGCAACTTCCAAATTTAAAGCTATATGTTTCATCAAATTAACAAGGATGCAAACCGACTCACATTTCCAAGGTGTCAATGACACTGAGTTCAGGGTGTGATTTCCTTTCCTATTCCTTGTGAATAAATCAGCGAAGTTTAATTATTTAATCATTGGACAATTTCAAGATCTTTGACTCTGTCCTGAGTCTACCACTGCCACTAGTGCATTTACCAACAGCAGCCTCATAAGTTGTTAGACAGAATGGCACCTCTTCATATTGACACAGGAGGTGTAAAAAAGGGATCGCTTCCAGTTTTTTAGAGAAACTCTAAGATGAGTAGTTACAGTGAATTGAAAGGCAGAATTTGGACCATGTTATGTATGAGATATGTGATTGAGAAAATTATTACAATAGGATTCCACTGAATTTTCAGTTACTTCTCAAATTGTGAACGTAGGGGTCTGTTGCATCATCTGTTTAATCTAAGCTAAAGAAAATAGACTGTGTCATGGGAAACAGGCAGTATAGACTGACCAAGACATTAACCTTCATGAACCTCATCAACAGCCACTTCCATAAGAGTAGGTGTATTTACTGGACATCCATCCATCGTTACCTTCAGCAACATGAGTAATGTTCTTATATTTTTGATTTGCACTCAGTTTATATGTAAAAAAAGCCTGTGTAAGTAGCTAGAAATTAAATGAGTAGAAATCTATGCTTGAAATTCAAACAGTGGCATGGGAAAATATTTTTACTGTAGTATATACATCTCTGATGTCTTCAGGGGAAATTGAAGGGTATTTTACTGACTAAGATCAAACAATCTGTAATTACCACCCAGAGGCATAAAGCAAAATTGTAGCAAGTAGAGGCAGCATTAGGTTGCATCACATAGGCAGGCTGTATTCTGGTATATGCCCAGGCAGTTCCTTGGGGAGCTCACATAGGTTTACCAGTAAGTCCATCCCACTAGGCATTGTATGGCAAGGTCTTAATTGCCCTTCTCTGCCATGTCTCAGTCTGTCTCTTTCTACATTTGAAGACTTCCAACAAACTTCAAATAACTGGAAAGGCTAACTAGGCAGTTCTGGTTAGTTTAAATTTTTATTTTAAGTTTGTTTATTTATTTTGAGAGAGAGAGAGAGAGAGAGAGAGAAAACAAGTAGGGGAGGGGCAGAGAGAAAGTGAGAGAGAGAATCCCAGGCAGGCTCTGCTGTGTCAGCACGGAGCCTGATGTGGGGCTCGAACTCATGAACTGTGAGATCATGACCTGAGCCGAAACCAAGAGTCAGACTCTTAACCAACTGAGCCACCCAGGTGCCCACAGTTCGGGTTAGTTCAAATGCACAGTTGTTTTTTTTTTTTCTTTCCATCTTTTTATAAAATACTTCTAAAATCTGTCAATCCATTATCTGTATCAGTAATTACCATATCGTGGATGCACATGAATCTTCTTGGAATAATTCTTATAGTCTGAACATTTTATTCTCCTGCATATGAACCATTAAGATATCCGCATTCCTTGCTGGATAAAATGCATGTCTTATCTTGAGGCAGAAAGGAGTTTTTTCAGGATCTGACTCCAGCCAGCATTTCCTGTGACTCTCCACCTCAGGCCCTAAATTCCAGCCTCAGACAATTATCTTCGATTCCTGAGTATCCAGTGTCTTTCACAGCCTGTGGCTTTGTCCATGGACTCAAAGTAAATCTTAAGATAACAAATTTAATCATTTCACTCAAACCCTTTTTGAATTCTTCAATGGCTTCACTGTTGTTGCCCACAGGTATTCCTTGACCTGTCCCTGCCTACCTATCTGGAGCCATCTTAGGCTACTTCTGTACCTACTGTTTATGTCCAAGCCAGCTCATCTTCGTGCATAGCTGATTATTGCCTCAGGGCCACTAGACATGGCATAGTCATTGCCTCTTAATGTTCTCTCTTCTGTTTTCTACTTAGAGTAGATAATTCTATTATCCTCCAGGCTCTAACTCCAGTGTCATTTCCTGAGAAGTGTCTCTGCCTCCCTCTTCTCCCCAAATTAAATCTTCTTACCAAACATTTTCATTGTGCTTTTAAAAGACAAATGACCCATAGTTAACCCTTCAAATTTCCCAGTGGAATGAAAGATGCACCCAGGCAGAGGACCTTATTATCTTGCCCACTCTTGTACTCCAGTATGCAGCATATGGCCCTGGCCCATTGTGGTTTTTAAATGAGCAATTGATGATTGATCTGTATTGTTTCTGTTGTCTAGAATCCTACTCTCTGGTGAAATGAATAGCATTTCAAGATGCAACTCAACTGTTACCTCTTTTTAAGAAACTACCCTGAATCCCTCCCTTAGATTTGGGTTTACTTTTTTCCACAGGTTATCTTGTTCGGGGAGGGGCTGCTCATGTGGTATGGAGATTATTTGTGCTCACATCCCCTTCCACATGTCTGTCTTTGAAGACCATGACTGTGACTCATTCATTTTACATTGCCAGGATCTAGCATGGCACCTCCACAGAGTGCACACCCAAAAACGGTTTCTATTAATTAAGGAATGGTTCTTTTCCAATAATCACATTAATGTTTCTTGCTCTTTGAGTAAATGGAGTGGAAAAAAGTGGAGCAAACAAGGACATTGGGTATCCTGGATTTAGTCTGAGCTTTGAGCTTTGCCACTGAGGGACCAATGGAAAAAATAATCAACCTCTCTAACATTTAGCTTCCTTATATTTAAGAGAGATGCCAGTAATGGCTCTTAAAAATTAGAATTAAAGTAGTAAATGTAAAAGGTATAGAATACACATGTTTTAAAAGGACCGAGTCTATATATACATGGAGTGCATTAGCTTTTGACCAAATTCCTAAAACCATTTGGTGTACTTTTAAATATCCTTTTCTCTTAAAGGGGGATTTGGGGGAAAGAATTGCATACTTGAAATTTAGCTGAACAAAAGTCAACAAAACTACCTCTCTTCAGTATAATTACTATGTAATGAGGTCCTGGACTGAACAAGTAATGTTATACAGTAGAGGTTAGGATGACAGACCTAGGGTCATACTGCTTGAGTTTAGCTCCTATATCTGCCACTTTAAGCGATGTAACTTAAGGCAAGCTTCTTAACTTCTCTATGTCTCAGTTTTTCATTTGTACATGAAGATAATAATTGTACCCACTTTAAACCTTTGTGGTCAGAATTAAATGGGTTGCAGTTTCCCAAATGGGCCATGACCTTCATCATGGCCAAGCCTTTGTAGTAGATGTTCCTGTACCTCCCCACTCTTTCATTTAGTCTCAGGTTAGCTAGTCCACCCTCTAGGAAACTTTTAACTCTCCAAATTTTTATAGCACTCTTCTGTGTTTCTACAGGCCCTGGTGCTGACTTTATGCTAATGCTTGTACTAGGTACAACTTTATTTCCACAGAACTTCTCTGTAGGTGCCTCTTTAAGTGGCCAGGACAATTTCTTGTGCCCCTGTCACTGCCACTGAGGCATGGATATGTTCCAGACTCAAGGCTGCCAAGTGAGAGAAAAAGGTCTTTCTCCTTCTCCACACCCACTTTTTTTCATACATTGTCTAAAGACAAACTAAAGCAGTGCTGCTTATGACTCCACGTCATATGGAGACTCTAAGAAAGTATGCTATTGGGTTTAACATTCACATCTAGGGACGTGAGACCATGGAGCCTGGTCTGGCTGACAGGGCCTGTTCTCAGAATCATCTCTTCTCTGACTGCCAAAGCTCTGCCACTGTCTTAAACTTGTTTTTCCAACTCTCTTTTTGCTCAGAATGAACTAATTCTCAGAGAGCTTCACAAATCCTTCATGGAGAGAAATTTCTGGAGATCTCATTTCAGCATTTCAATGAACATAACTAGCCTGGTTTAAATCTTAGCAATAGATATTTCCTAGATTAAGGCTGAGGTCTCCATTGCATTCACAGTTGAGAAAAATTTCTTCCCTACATATTCTGTGGACTGTGTGTGTGTGTGTGCTTAAGTGTAGGGATTGTTTTACATTTCTTACATCATGATAATATCTATTCTTGCTTTTCAGCCTAATTAAATGCAGCCTCATGTGCAGAAGGCAAATAAGTCAGTTGTAAGAAAAGATGAAATGAGAAGTTGGCCCAAGAGCACACAAAGGCATCAGCAAGTGTGAATATACTGCCCAGAATGGCTCCCATGAAAGTCAAGAAATGGTCTCCAGGTAATAAAAGTTCAGAGTTAGTTACTGGAGCTTATAAGACCTTAATATGCAATGTAGCCTTTCCTGTTTAGTCAAATATCTCTTACATATATATTCTGGCATTTGAATGCAAATAATTTCTTGTTTTATTACATTTTAAAAATGCAGCTGAAAATCATAAAGGAAAGCATCACAAATTTGTGATGTGTGTATTAAATGTCAGTTTAGTGCTCAACACAATCCACAGTCATTCTCATCTTCTATGGCCATGACCCCATTACATTCATTCATTTGTTCATTTAATAAATATGTATTGAGTAGCCACAGGCAATCTGTCAACAAATGAGCATGGATGCATTCCAATAAAATTGCATGAATGGCCATTAAAATTTGATATAATTTTTACATATCACAAAATATTCTTCTTTAAATATATTTCAACTTCTAAAAAAATGTAAAAGCCATTTTTAGCTAATAGATCATACATTGACAGACAGAGAATTGGATTTGGCTCATGGACTATAGTTTGATGACCTCTGGTTTAGAGAATGTGGCATAAGGTTGCCTGGGTGGCTCAGTTGGTTAATCATCTGACTTGATTTTGGCTCAGGTCATGATCTCACAATGGTCAGATTGAGCCCCATATTGATTGAGCCCCAGTTCAGAGCCTGCTTAGGATTCTCCCTCTCTTTCTCTCTTTCTCTGCCTCCCACTGCTTGCATGTGTGCATGGACTCTCTCTCTCTCTCTCTCTCTCTCTCTCTCTCTCTCTCTCTCTCTCTCTCTCTTCCTCTCTCAAAACAAACAACAAACAAACAAACAGAAAAAGTAGAGAATGTGGCACATGAGTCCCATTAAAGGATGTGTAGGAGTTTTCCAAACAGACTAAGGCATTATAGATTGGAGAAATAGTGTTTAGCAAAAGTATATGTAGGTGAACAGGCATTACTCATTTGAAAAGACAAAAATAGTATTATTGGCCCTTTGGGTTGGTGGCAGTGGAAGGTACAGGGAAGAAAACTGGAAGACCCCATGTACCTTACTGGGAATTTGATCTCTATTGAATAGGCAGTGGGGAACCACTGTGGAATTTGTGCATTTTAGAAAGGTCATTCTAGCAGCAAGTTGAAAAACTGATGAGAGCAGTTCAAGAGAAAAGGAAAGAAAATGAGAAAATTATTTTGGTCGTTCAGTGAAAGATACACAGAACAGGCAATCTATCAGTTCCATGAAATTTTCTGTTTTTCCCATAGATGTCATATCCTTTACTGAGTCAGGACCACTGCAGATGATATTCCTTTCTTCTGGATTTTTTTTTCTTTTCTTTAATTACTTAGCTTCTTCTCATCTTTTAGGTTTTAGTTTTAATATTACTTCTCCAGACAGGGTTTCACTGACCCTTCAGATCAGGATTAATAGCCCTGAAATACACAATAAGATGTTACACTTCTCTGTATCAATGATCACACCCAGAATATCCGCTCAATATTGGCCTTCTGTGCTATGCCATAAGCCATATTGTCCCCCCGTATCCCGGTGCCTACTGCAGAGTAGATGTTCAGTGAATACTCACAGTGGCCATGAAATTGGAAGAGAGGTTATTTACCAAGCAGAACTGACAGGATTGTATGACTGAGTGTTTGACTTGATGGGATAATATAGGATTAAGGATAATTCCTAGATTTGGGTAACAAAGTGGTTGGTGGGACAAGGAGAGATGACAAAGGATAGAAGTCATATTTGAGGCAATTGTGGGAAGGCTGATCTTGAAGTTCCAGTGGGACATCTGAGGAAACACACCAGAAAATATTTTGTCTGCTATCCACTAGGCTAAGCTGACCATTTGACATCTGTTCTACCAATTGCAATAACCTTTGACATGGTTTCGTTTTGAACTCTTTCACCCAACATGTACTAAGATTTAGAACTCTTTTCCTTAAAACATCACTTCTGTTATGTTATCCCCTGTCTCAGAAGTTAGTAGAAGGCAAATTAAGAGTCACCTTTTCTCAACATGGAATCCAAGCCCCTTAAACTGATTTTATTTCACTATTTTTTAATGGTTATTTATTTATTTTGAGAGAGAGAGAGAGAGAGAGAGAGAGAGAGAGAGAGAGAGAGAGAGAGCAGAGACAGAAAGCGAGGGAGAGAGAGAATCCCAAGCAGGCTCCACACTGTCAGCACAGAGCCTGATCCTGGGTTCTATCCCACAAACCGTAATATCATGACCTGAGCCGATATCAAGAGTTGGATGCTTAACCAGCTGAGCCACACATGCGCCTCTCATTTCACTATTTTGCTTTATTTCCTTTATTCCCCAACATAAGTATTCTCTGGTTGAAATAGCCATCTCATTTTCCTCCATTTTCACCATTATCTTTCCTGTCTTACTTGTTCTTTCCCTCTGGGGACAGAGTTCTGTCTGGAATTCTCTTTTTGGCCAACATAGAGCTAATCTTTCTCTAAAAGCCAATTTAATTTCCATTTCTTCCTTGATGATTCCTTGAGCAGATTAAATATACAAAACTTGTCCTTCCTTGATTTGCCTTAATCATGTAGATTATTTCTCTGATAATAATAACACCTTCCATTTTGGGGTGCCTAGTGTGATCCAGCCCCTCACGTGATCTCATACCATCCGTACAACAGATCTTCTGAGGTAGTTATTATTCACTTTTTGAAATATGGAGATTATAAAATTCAGGAAGTTTAATTTTAACTCCACCAAAGACTTAAAGTTGGTAAATAGTGACTCCAGGTCTGACTATCTATAAAGCCCACACTGCCACTTACTCTGTTGTGTGAAAAGAAAGTTGTTTTTGTTTTTGTTTTCATTTAGGCTTATGAAATGTGAGGGTCTCACTTTAAATATTTTCTCATAGAGTCACTTTAATGTAATAGTCTCTGGGCTTGGAAGCCCGGGATTTGGATGTCCCTTTTTCAGCTGAATGACCACCAGAAAGCCACAAAGACTTTTATGACCTTTGTCTACTCATCTGAAAAATGATAACCCAGACTGCTTAAGAAATTAAAAAAATGAGATTACTGTGTGACAATACTTTGAAAATTGTGAAGCAATAGACATTATATAAGTATTGTTAGTAGAGGTCTTGAGTAGAATTTCAACATAAATTAAAAGTTTAAAACTCGTGGATAAAATGAAACTGAAGGGAATAAGAAGTTGTCAGCTTAAGCATTCACCAAAGAGAGTAGTTTAGGTATTTATTGAGGATCAGTTATCAGGGATAAGACAAATTCAGTGGATGATCTTTAAAAAGTTAAATATAACACATGGTCCATGCTCTCAAGAAGCTTCTTTTCCTAAGGCAAATAGTGTGTGTGTGTATTCTTGTTATATGTGTCCATATGTACAACATATATAATTAAAATTTTGGAGATATCTATATCTATATATATATATATATAGATAGATATACAGATATATATATATGAATTATATATTTATATATTTAATTTGCTCAATTCTCTTTGCTTAATTCTCTACCTTGGCAATTTTAACTGCCTTTTTGCTTCCTTAGCACGTACATTTTATAATTATCTTCTTACATGTGTGTCTTCCAGGATTCATCATTATAGTCCTAGCATATAACATAGAACCTTGCATATCAGTAATTAATTAATGTGATAGGAAAGAAAGGAAAAGAAAAGGAGAGAAAGAGGCAGGGAGTAAAGGAGACTAGGAAGAGGAAAAAATCCAGGTCACTTTGTGAACATTTAATTTCTCCTTGGAGAATTCCCCTACTAAGGAGAATTTTCAAATTCTAAGGTCACAAGTATTATCTGTCTACAGGTCTTCCTTTTCACATACACATAAATTTTATTGCCAGATAATTTTTCCTTCCTCTTGTTTTTTTTTTTAGTTCCATTCTTTGTCCAGCCCATAGTCCTGCTGTTTCATTGTCTAAAATCAATGACTAACATCTTAATTTAATCAAAGACCAAGTAAAAATATGTTGAATGAATAAATCATGGAAAGCACCATACTAGTCAGTGAAATCCCAAGCTATGTTTCCCTGACTATGAAGACTTTTCAATAATGGTTGACAACAACTCCTAAGCTTGTGATCTAGTAAAAGGAGGTGAGCTGGGGCCTCAAAATTTTAGATTTGGAAAGCCCCTTCCTCACTAGTAGATCTGTGGCTTAAGGTATGTCCCTCAGTGCCTATGGGCCTCAATATCTCCATTCTAAAAAAAGGGTGATAATTCCTACTCTGAAGAAGTTTTGAGGAATACTAAAAATTATGTACATAAAACATTTAGCATAATATCTGGCTCATGGGAGAAAAATTTTCAAATATACAAAATGCATGAGTTTTTGACAAATGAATATTAGAGATATTATGATGATAAATTGCTTAGTAATTTAAAGAAAGGCATATGATTAGCTACTAGAAGTGCCTGAAAATGTAGTAAGGACATAATAAATATCAATCAATTATTGAAAAATAGATATTGAACACCTTCCCCAAACACATGAAAGGATTAATAAATATTATTTGATGATGAGGTCCTGTTGGCCAGATTTTCACATCCGTTTCATTCCCTTGGTGAGGGGAGTGAAATAGTGATGCAATGGGTCATTAAACATGGCCTATCATACTAAAAAAAAAAAAAAAAAAAAGAAAGAAAAAAAAAAAAGCTAGTCTGAGTGTCTTAGTAAAATATTACAAGCAGCCAAACCTGGTGAATGAATAGCAAGAGAAAGTCTTTCAGAAGTGGTCCTGTTTTGTAGGTCTGGTTGAGCTATTGTAAAATAGCATAAGTTATATAATGCATCAGGCTTGAGAGAAGTAAGTGAATGCATGCTGGAAAGTGACAAAAGCAATGAGGTTCTGCATACCACTGCTCTACCTGTCCTCATGAATTCCATGTCAGCTAAAAGGGCTAAAAGCTCTTCTCATAGAAAATACTCTCTACTCCTCAGAAAGAAAAATCCATGTTGTTTTAAATTTACCTCATGAGTGTATGTACTCATTTTAGTATAACTTCCTGAACACACCCTAAAAACTAGTGGCTCTCTGAACTCATAATGAATTCTAGAAATCATCTTTTATTCATAAAATTACTTTCATAAAATCATTTCTAGGAATTCCTAAAAGCATGTTTGCTTCTCACTAAGAGAATGGGTCTACCTACCTTCTAAAATCTTGAAAATCTTCTTTATCTTCCGTAGCATTCAGAAAGACTGAGATGATCCCTACATAAAAGTGCGCCTATCCCTTATTGTTCGCTTAGTGTCCCTTTCACTTGTGCACATTGGTTTTCATTTGGCACACTTCCTATGCCCGCTATGACTTTCCTATCACATCACAAGCTATAGGACAGCCAAGCTTAAAACCCTGTCTTTAACTGTAAGCCTAAACCTTTCAGGTTTCTTTTTTGTCAGTCTGAACAGGGCTGAATTACAGAAATGAAGTAAAACTGATCCTGTTGCACATATTGGCTGCACTCCTTTGGTTTTGGGCAAAAGCCTTCCAAATCCAACCATACGATGTCACTGAACTGAGCATTGAAATGTATTTGTAAGACCAGGGCTTAAGCCACCTGAAAGTATCTGATATCTCTCTTTGGTGAGTTTGCCCATTTTCTTAAAAATAGAGCTACTTTTAAATCCTTCTACTGTACAAAGAGTTCATGTGAGGACAGACATTTCTTACTCAATACCACACCTTTTCAGAGACTTTAGAGGCTGGATATGGTTACCTTGTTCGTAGGTCTGATAATATCAAATGTTGTTCTAAGATTGATTTGTATTTGTGTAAGCTTTGGTGTTAGAATCTCAATACTTAAACCAATCCTTTGTTTTTGGTTTTTGGTTTTTTTTTTCCCCCTTAGCTACAAAAGCCTATAACCCAGCATGCCATACTGAGACATAAAGAATCTATATTCACATTTCAGGCTTGGAATGTATGCTTAATAATGCATTTCTGGGAGCCTCAAAGGCTTAGCTAAGCTCTACCAGTTAGTTTACAATTTCCATCTCCTTTTCTCTCCCTTTCTTTCTCCCTTAACTCAAACATGGCACTTGCATTGTTATTAATCAGAAATGTGTGCTTTAAAAATGGTTTCCAGTTTTTTCATTTCCTCTCCCAAGAAACATTTTATGGATATGCAGTTCTAATCTAATCTGTTTTTTGAGTTTATGAGAAGTGCAGTCCCTGAACTGTAAGAACTAAGAACTTTGGGAAAGGTGACAAAAACAGGGGAGTAATCTGCCCCAGACATCACTTGTGTAAAATTTCTCCAGGACCCTGACAACTACACCCTGAAAACAAAGCAGCAGTCCATTGTCAATGGCATTGGTCCACGTGCCTGTCCTCTGCTTATGGCAAATCATCCTGGAGAAGCCCGTAACTTGTCCCAGTTGTATTATCATCTGTGAAAGTTGTCCTTATGGGATAGTTTATTGGGTTCTGGAGCTATAATATGAGGCAATATCCCAGGAAATATTAGATAATTGAAAGCTTTCCAAGAATCCAAGGAATTTACCTATAACCATGAGTACTGTTTTCTACTTTAGGAACTAGAATAAGGAAAGCTAATAATAATAATAATAATAATAATAATACACTTTTAATAATAATAGTATTAATGACCCTGAATAAAATCTTGAGAGTATACATTTTGCTAGTCATTGTACTAAGTGCTTTCCAATATTCTTTCTTCCCTCTGAATCCTCACATTAACCATATGAAACACTATCTCCATTTTACAGATAAAGAAACTGAAGAATTAAACATCTAATTAATAGCTAATTAATAGTGGTAACAAAAGTTATGACAACAATAATAAGCACTATTTTAGTATATGTGCTGCCAAAGTGAGTATAATCAGCACTATTGTAAGAACTTTACACGTATTACCCCAGTTTCATTCTCAATAACAAGCCAATGAGGTATGGTCCACAACTAGAGACTTTTACACATGAAGAAACTGAGGCACAGAGAAGTTTTAAAAAACCTCCCAAGGGTACTTAGCAAATAAATGGTACAACTGAGATTTGGACCAGGCACTTGGCTTCAATATCAAAGTCACTAAGCCTTGTGCTTCTATCCAGAAGCAAAATATAAATAGATATAGATATTGTTAATACCTAGCTCATAACAACAACTTATTTACCTTATTTCAATAATAGAACACAGCTGGTATTAAGATGAATAAAATCGTGCACTCCTGGCTGCTGAAGCTAAGTATGACATAAACAAACCAGCCAGAGAGACCAACCCTTCCCAGATTGCCCAGTACCTCCCCAGTTTCATCACTGTCAGTCCCACATCCCCCGCAATCCTTCAGTTCTAGATTGAACAAGACAATTGGTAATAGCAGTGTGGACCATGAACATTGCTTACTTGGTACCTTAGCTTTGCCCCAACATCAATTTCAACTGGAGGTTACCATGCAGAGAATTAAGACATCCATCATTGGAAGCTTGGCAAATAAACCTTATTCTAAGGCTCTTTTTTAACACTTAGCAACTTCGTAACTTTCAGTATGCCAAATTTTCGTGCCTAGAAATGACTCAGTAAAACTGAATTGAGATTAAGGAATTTATCGCTGATAAGAAAGAAACATACCACTGGTCCCTCAGTTCTTTCTGACTTTCCCCCTCTCTACCATACTATGCAAAAGCCAGCATTTACTAAGGGCCTTTATGAAGAGTTTGAACTGGGAGTCACCAACAGCTTTCTGTCAAGGGACCCCAGAGAGTGGCCTCATCCTTAGATAATCTGTGAGAAAAGCATCTCTAATTAATTTTTTTGTACTTGAGAAAGCCAGTTCTAGCAGCAACTGTTGGAAAACACAAAGATTATGGCACACCTTCACTGGTGAAGTCTGGCAGAAAATAGGACGGGTATCCTTAACAACATCTGTAATCATTTTTTGTAAATAAAGCCCTACCATCCTGAAAAATAAAATTGAAACAAATTTAAAGAACCGTTTAAAGAATACATATTGTGTAAAAAGAAAACATACTCAGTTGCATTCACACGTTCTCACAATAAGCATTTCTTGGGTGCTTATTATATGCCAGACACTGCTTTAGAGACTTGAAAGGGGTAAAAATAAATAAGATAAAATATGAAGTAAAATATGCTGAAAGTATTGTGTTCAAAGTGCCAAAAGACAGAGATTAACTCAGGGTTCCTGGGTGGCTCAGTTGGTTGAGCATCCACTTCAGCTCAGGTCATGATCTCATAGCTCGTGGGTTCAAGCCCCGTGTCAGGCTCTGTACAGACAGCTCAGAGCCTGGAGCCTGCTTTGGATTCTGTGTCTCCATCTCTCTCTGCACCTCCCCTGCTCATTCTCTCTCTCTCTCTCTCTCTCTCTCTCTCTCTCTCTCTCTCACACACACAAACACACACAAAATAAATAAATAAATAAATATTGAAAAAAAAAATTTTAAAAGACAGAGATTAACTCTGACATGGAAGCCTTGAAGTTGCACACTCAAGGGTAATAACTAGGAAGGCTAATAACTAGTGTGCTAATAACTAGGAAAAGAAGAACCTTCCTGGCAGAACAAATGTCATATGCAAAACTAAGAAAGTCAAATGGATTTGGTGTTCTGGAGGAATCTCAAAAACCTTTCTGTGGATGAGGCAGAGAATGAGATAGAGGGGCTGTAGACAAGACTGGAAAAACATACTGCTTTTGAAATCACTTTGGATGGTAGGTTTTTACATTTGTCCCAAGAATGGGCATATAGTAATAATTTTATTAATAGTGATACTAAAGAGTACTTTATTGAGCACTTACTCTGTTGCAGACACTATACTATTTATTTTGATTCTCTCTGGTTAACATAGCTAACCTACAACTATGAAAAGCAAGCATATTTTCCAAAATAAAAAAAAAAAGTGAGAAGAGTAGCAATGTTTTAAGTTATTGTAATTTTCCCCAGCTTTTTGAAAGATAACTGGCAAATGACATTGTGTAAGTTTAAGGTGTACAATATGATGATTTAACATATATTTATGATTGTCACAATAAGGTTAGTTAACACATCCATCACCTCACAGTTACGTTTTTTTGTGGTAAGAACTGTTAGCAACTTCCAAGTAAACATACAGTATTGTAAACTATAGTTACCATGCTGTACGTTGGATCCCCGGAACTTGTTTATCATATAACTGGGAGTTTGTTTGACTACTTTGACTTTGCCTTTGACTATCATCCATTTTCTCCACGTAGCCCCACCTCTGGCAGCTGCCAATGTATTATTTCTATCATTTCAGTTTCTTTTTAGATTCTACATATAAGTGAGATCATACAGTATTTATCTTTTTTCAATCTGACTTATTTACTTGCGTAATGCCTTTGAGGTTCATCCATGTTGTCACAAATGACAGGATTTCCCACTTTCTCACAGATAAATAATATTCCTGTGTGTGTGTGTGTGTGTCACATTTTCTTTATCCATTCATCTATTGATGGGCACTTTGGTTGTTTCTCTGTCTTGGCTATTGTAAATTAATGCTGCAGTGAACATGGAGGTGCAGATATCTCTTCAAGATAGTGATTTCATTTTTTTTCCTTTATTTATTTGTTGACATATGCTTAGAAATTGGATTGCTGGATCAAATAATTGTTCTATTTAAAATTTTTTGAGGAAACTCAATTCTGTTTTCCATAGCGACTGTATTAATTTACATGCCTACCAATAGTGTTTTCCCAGATTGGGGACCAAATTTGCCTTTCAGCCCAACTGCTGAACATAGACAGCCCTTCTGGGAAGAGTGGTCACAGATACTCAGCAGCTGCAGAGTACATCCCATGGGCTTTATGGTCAGGGAGACAAGCCAGCAACCATGCCCAACTGTTGTGTATACTTTCTGGCCCCAGATAACCAGGGAGCCTGAACAATGATCCTGAACAGCCTCAGAGTATAGCCCATAGTACCATTCAGCCATGGAGTCCAGTCTACCACCCAACCCAGCAGTGAAGCTTAGCATACGGCTCTACCCAACTGCTGAACAGAGCCTTCAGCCTCATCCAGACACAGAACCCAGCCAGTGACCCCATGCAATCATGGAGCACAGGCTGTAGCCCCACTCAGTCAGGGAGTCCAAACAGCAATCATGCCTGACTGCAGAACCCAACCATGGCACTCTTCACCTGACCTCAGAGCACGGGCAGTGGCCTTGCCCATAGAGACCACAATGGCAAACCCTGCCTATTTACAGACACTACCAGCTGATCCATCTAGTAGTCCAAGCTAAGAGGAGTGGCTAAGGTCTTTCCTTGCCAACAAACCTATAAAGTCTAGTAGAGGAGACTCTATACTCAAAAGCACATACGCCAATGTAAGGATACAAGGATCACAAAGGATCCGGTAGACATGACACTGTCAAAGGAAACTAATAAAGCTCCAGTAAGTGACCCTAAGGAAATAGAAATCTATGAACTGTCTGACAAAGAATGCAGAATAGTCTTCTTAAATTGAGTGAACTACAAGAACACACAGACAACTACACAGTATTAGGGAAACAAGGCATGACCCAAATGAGAAGTTCAACAAAGAAGTGAAAAAACAAACAAACAGAAATTCTAAAGCTGAAGAAGAATACTGAACTGAAGAATTCAATAGAGAGCTTCAATAACATACTCAACAAAACAGGAGAAAATCAATGAATTCAGACAGATCATTTGAAATGACCTAGTTAGGAGAAAAAAAAAGAATGAAAAATAAAGTCTACCTTTTTTTGATGGCATGGGATCAAAAGAATCAATGTATACATTATGGGAATCCTGGAAGGAGACAATAAAAAGGGACAGAAAGTCTATTTAAAGAAATAGATGAAAACTTTGCAAACATGGGGAGAGAAGTAGGTATCCAGATTCATGAATTCCCAAATAGGTTGAACCGCAAAAAGGCTATACCAAACTTATTATGTAAGCCTCATGGTAACCACAAAAGAAAAGCTTGTAGTAGGTTCACAAAAGGTTATGATAGAGGAGTCAAAGCATACCTCCATGAAAAGTAATTAAATCACCAAGAGAGACAACAGAAGAGGAAGCAAAGAACAAAGGATCTACAAGAGAAAACATGTAACAAAAGGACAACAGTAAGTTCTGATACCTAACAATAATTGCTTTAAACATAAATGATTAAATTATCCAATCTTGCAAATTTATTTTAAATATTTTTTAAATGTTTATTTATTTTTGAGAGACAGAGCATGAGCAGGGGAGGGGCAGAGAGAGAGGCGGGAGGGTGGGAGGGGGAGGACACAGAATCTGAAGTAGGCTTCAGGCTCTGAGCTGTCAGTGCAGAGCCCAACATGGGACTCGAATCCATGAACTGTGAGATCATGAACTGAGCCGAAGTCGGACGCTTAACTGACTGAGCCACCCAGGCACCCCTCCAACCTTGCAAATTTCTTTAATGTTTGGTTTAAATAGAGTTGATTCTAATATCTGCATTGTAAATGTGATATGTTGATTTTGCCTGAAGTTTACTTGTCATATATTGGGCTCTATGCTGGATGACAGGAATATGGTGAACAAAACAGATGTGATCCCTTCATTCATGGAACCAACAATCTACTGAGGGATGCAGTCCATCAACCATGATTACACCAGTAGTTTTCCAACTGCTACTGAAATAATGGCTCTGCAATAAAAGCAGCAGATGCTGGGGGAGACTGAGTGGCTCAGTTGGTTAAGTGTCCGACTTCAGCTCAGGTCATGATCTCACAGTTTGTGAGGTCAAGCCCTGCATCAGGCTCTGTGCTGATGGCTCAAGGCCTGGAGCCTGCTTCAGATTCTGCCTCCCTCTCCCTCTACCCCTCTTCCACTCACGCTCTGTCTGTCTCTCTCTCAAAAATAAACATTAAAAAAAAAAAAAGCAGAGGATTCACTCTACTGCAAGAGTGCCTGGCCAGGGAAAGCGATCTAGGCTGAAGAATCTGGGATTAGGTGATTTGCAGGTTATAATCACACTAAAACCTTCAGAAAAAAGGAAAAACACATTTTCATATGCTAATGTAGTATGTTCATTTTTTAAAATAAAATTCATTATTAGCAAACTCACATTGAAGGGATCAGCTAGACAGATGGAAACTTTGGATTCCAAGCAGATTCATGTCTTTCTATCAGCTAGCAATTAGACATGTGAAAGCATATTCTTAAACTATAATGTGTCAAAGATTTGCAGTTTTTAAAGGAATACTGTCAGGCTGCGAAACTTACAAAATTATCCAGTTTTTTTTTTATTACTGCCTTTGATTTATATGTTCCCAAAAGCAAGGTCTGGAAATATTCCCATTTTAGTTATTGCAGTCACTGGAGAAAATCGAAAACATAACACATTTTTTTACTTTCTTAAAATTATCTTAGAGTCTTTCAAGGGACCAAACTTTATTAATATATCCTCTTCAGAATATTCTGCTTTCTTAGTAGCAAAAATGACAATAAAACAAGTATTTTGGGATTCTGGAGATGTCTAGTCAACCCTCCTGAATTTTGAAATGGGAAGCAGAGATAAATGAGCAGTCGTATACTGGCAAGCACAACGCAAGCTGGTGGGTTAAAATGAGCCTCTGGTACTTCCTCTCTCCAATCTAGATCTAGAAGCCACCTATTGACTTCCAGTGCATCACTATAACCCCACTGATCACAAGGAAGGTCCCAACCTGCCTCTGTGCGGCAAACAGCTCTGACCTGGTGAACAGAAGGGGAACCGAATCGGATGAGAGAGGCCTGAGGATAGGCAGATCCTGAAAAGCCAAGTGGAATCTGAGTAAGGGAGCCCTGTGATCCCTGTTTTCACTCTCACAGATAGGTATCTTTCCTCCTCCTCTCCCAGCTTCCTCCCCCTCCTCTTGCAAGAACAGGCCAGTGGAAGAAGAGAGAAAAGACTAAGGAAAGAACTTGGGAAAACGGAAAACATGTGCTCCCTCCAACTAGTATGCAATTTAAAATCACGGTCCAGGAATAGTTTCTATTTGTTACTTTCATTGTTTGTCTCTGTTGTGGCTAACACTAGAAGCAGTGGAACATAAAAGAATCCAAGAACCTCATCTTCTCTTGTCTTCCCACCTCCAACCAACCCATGAAATCTGTCTGGAAAAACTGACATATTAGTATGGAATCTAGACTTCTAGAAACCAATCCTAGAGATGGTTCGTTTTTAAAAATAACAAGGTTTCCGTGTGGTACAGAGTAAAGAGCTTTGTAATCAGAGACCGGCCTCTCCCTCAACACACTCTCCAAAAGTGTATCATCTTTGGTGAGTTACTTAACTTTCTGAAACAGAGTTTCATCTACATATTTGGGGTGAAGGAAGGTTAAACTAATACTAGCTTAAATTTTTTTTAATATCAAATGAGAGAATATATACACAAGCAATATTCAATTAAGTCACTATTTGAACAATTATTTCTTATTGATTACAACTTTTATTTGAATGTAGATAAGAAGTATAAAGTCACTGACATTACAGAATGTACTTTATTTGGTTTTTCAGAATTTTCAATGAAGTTCCTAGGGAAGAATACTTCTAAAATATATTCCTAAATTCCTTCCTTCCTTCCTTCCTTCCTTCCTTCCTTCCTTCCTTCCTTCCTTCCTTCCTTCCTTCAGAAGTAGGCTAGTCCAGAAGTATGCTAGTCCAGAGAGTATGTAGTAAGTATTGTACTTTAAAACTCCCTTGGTAGTGAGATTTTTTTGTACCATTTATTTATGTGAAAAAGATTTTAGTGCTTTATTTACAAAATGCCTAATTAAAACCTGATTCATCATAATTCAGCCTTAACATCAGAATTAGAAATGCATGAAAAATCTATGTACTTGTCATTTAAGACTTACTTAAATTACTCTGAATTGAGGGCTTTTTATAATCAAACACTGATTTATTACACTCCAGACATCTCTGTAAGGGAACCATATATTTTACAAAGTAAAATAAACTCAACTCTGATGTCCTCAAAATATTACTCTATTTAGTAAGTGTTAACATTTCTAGACACACACAGAGAGACAAAAATGGGTGTTTGTTATTATTTTAGATTTAATTTGTTGTGGTTTTTAAATTTTGTAGTTTATTTAACCTTATGACTTTACTCCACTGTCAATTTATTACAATTTCATAAGTAAAGTAATATACTTAATACTTAATTGTTTCTTTCCCCCTTTCTTCCTTTTTTTCCTCCTCCTTCTTTTTTCTTTTTTTTTTAAATTTTTTTTAATGTTTATTTATTTTTGAGAGAGACACACAGCACAAGTGGGGGAGGGGCAGACAGAGAGGGAGACACTAGAATCTGAAGCAGGCTCCAGGCTCTGAGCTGTCAGCCCAGAGCCTGATGCCGGGCTCAAACCCACAAGCCAAACCGTGAGATCATGACCTGAGCTGAAGTCGTACGCTCAACCGACTGAGCCATCCAGGTGCCCCTCCTCCTTCTTTTTGAATCTTAGTCTACACATTTTCCTCAAATAAATTTTTGCAACAGCATGTTAACTATTTAAAATAATAGCCAAAAAAGTGGACCTATCAAGATAACATAAGTCAGTACAGGCCTAGGAAGAAAAAAGAGAATGCATTTCTCCATTTTGCCTACATACATACATACATACGTACTCTTTGTTATTTTATTTACATAGAAGCCCATGAGTCTATCCATATATGACCATATAGTGAGTCCATCCTCCGAAAGGGAAAAAATTCTAATCTTTCAATTTTAACTGTAGAGTCCAACACACCATTTATTCATCTGTAGTATATTTGTATAGGTTAAATAACATTGCTCCTAGCAAAAAAAAAAAAAAAAAGGAATATTAGTGGTATAATATGTAAAATGTGTGCTTGGATATCTTCTAAAGCTGTACTGGTAGGAGAATTCTGCTTTTGCAGGCAATACTTCTATCTCAATTACCAAGATAATTTCACTTCAGCATATGCAGCACCAATTAGTGCATTCCATGTGGTCATATAGCTTTGTAATACCCCTTTTCCCAAGCTCTTCCACCCCCATATCAAAAAGACAAAGATGTTTCCAGATTCTTGTGCATCGCAGCTACACTGGGAGCGCCCAGCAAACAACTAGTCTAAATATTTTGATCCTATGATTTATCTTTTGTCATTGTTATACTTGTAGCATACTTTGGGCAATACTTCTGCCAAATTGTTAGTATTTTTTCCTTATTGGTTGGTTGGTTTCAATCAATGCGTTGAAAAAAACTTGCTAGTGATATTGTCTAACTCTCATATATGATTATGAAAAGATTGCTCAAACACGCTAAAGGATCTAGTATACTGATGTCATTTGCTAAACATGATAAAGAAGTAGCATGGTATGCTTCCGTAACTTAAATAAATTCAATTATACATGTGCAGAGAGCAGAGAGAGAGATCAGCTAATTGTATCCACTGTCCACAGGATGAGCTTACAGCCCCCAGTAAGCATGAAATGGAAGATACGAATCTGCAATTCCCCAGTTATCTCCTTCTCAACTACCTGAGTGTAAGCATCTTGCTGCAGTAACTGTAATCCTCATTTTTTAAACATGCAGTAAATACTTTTATTCTGAGACATTAATGCCAACTGTCGCCTGTTGCTTAACCAAAAAAAACAGCTCTATTCTAAGACCGGAGGGAAAACTGTATTGGATTTAATGGATATTTTACTGGAAGTTCATTTGCAAGGGCATTATTTGTTTCATTTCATTTTACCTTAAGTACTAACCTTAAAACTAATTCCCATGTGAGATGCTACTATGCTGTAAATTCATCATTAGCGGTCAGAACCATAATTTAGGTTTTTTTTCTTCATCAGTAGTTTTTGTTTGTTTGTTTGTTTTGTCTTTTTTATGGAATGCTTCATGAATTTGTGTGTCATCCTTGCACAGAGGCTGTGCCAATCTCTGTATGCTTCCAATTTTAGTATATGTACTGGCGAAGCAATCACTCAATAGTCTTTTGATGCAGATCAGGAGAAAATTATAGTGTGCGAAAAAGAACCTCATTATTATCACTAAAGTGCCAATATTTTGGTTGTCATTTTATAAACAAAGAAGTTGAAGGCATTTACTAAATCAAGACCAAGCTCCAGTGCAAATCTAGAATTCACTGGGACATGAATCAAGGACACCATGGATTTACATTTAGCGAAAGAGCTAAAAATGAGTGAGTGCTAATAGATGCTATAACTATAGAAATTGAGTTTTAAGTTAATAAAAGCAATGTTATCTGATTGGACAAAGAAAATGGGCATCCTGTTTTTTTCTTTTCTTTCTTTTTTTTCTCTCTTGCATTTTGTTATTGTAGTTAATGATGACCAAATAATATACTGGAATGTAAATATAAAAGTATAGTTTGCAGGGCACCTGGGTAGCTCAGCTGGTTAAAGCCTCCTACTCTTGGTTTCCGCTCAGGTCATGACCTCAGGGTTTCCTGAGTTCCTGCCCACATCAGGCTCTGTGCTGGCAACACAGAGTTTGCTTGGGATTGTCTCTCTCCCTGTCTGCCCCTCCCCGACTCACACTGTCTGTCTCTCTCAAATAAATAAAAATAAATAAATAAACTTTAAAAGTGCAGTTTGCATGCCACAAATTGATAAAAACTTTTCACTATACTTATTATCATGTATTGTTGAACAAAACTTACCATTTAAATATACTAATTAGTTAATGCACAGTGAAAAGGGACTAAATAAAAGATGTAATGACAACAGCCATAGTAGTAAACATGATTGAATACTTTATATGTGATCCTCATGGTGATAAGTTCTTTTCTTAAATTATGTAATTTAATCCTCAGAGCATGTGTATGTAGTGGATATTATTATTCCTAGCCATCCTTTGCCAATGAGAAAGTCAAGATATAGAGAACTTTGATAATTTTTCCAAGAATCACAAGTAGGTAGCATTAGAGCCACTTTTGAATCTAATTCCAAAGCCCATTTAATAACTACAGTGCCGTTTTGACACACACATGAATATTGTAAATGGACCTAAAAAATTTAATGATGGATTCTCATAAATTAGAGATGAATAGGCTTCATTAAAAATCCTGGTAAGTCATTACTGTGTCATATATACTTTTTTCATTCTTTTTAAAAAATTTTTAAAGATTTATTTTGAGAGAGAGAGAGAGAGGGAGAGAGAGGGAAGGAGGGAGAGAGCATGAGTGGAGTAGGGGTAGACAGAGAGGGAGAGAGAATTCCAAGCAGATTTTGTGCTGACACAGCACAAAGACCGATGTGGGGCTCAAACCCATGAACCGTGAAATCATGACCTGAGCCAAAATCAAGAGTTGGACACTTAACTGACTGAGCCACCCAGGTGCCCCTCATTCTTTCATTCTTAAATAGTCTCAAATCCCTTCTGCCCTGCTATGTTAGAAGTTAATGTGGCCATTGTTTCTGTCACTGACTATCTTTTATTGTTGTTATTGTCAAGATGGTGAGTGTCATTCTCCTCTGCCTCAAAATGAGACACCAGGCTTGCATGGCAAAAATGCAGAGGCAGAGCCAGGAGATGCTGAGAGTGGTGGTGGCAGCCACCCTTTATTTTGACTGTCGGTGGTCGTTTACTTGCTCCCAGAATAATGCAGCTGCAATTGTGAACGTGATCACCATCCCGCTGCTTACCTCTTCCTCACCGTCAAAAGAGTTGTCTATTCTCCCAGCCTCCCCCACTTTACCAGTTTCTCATGTGTGTCATTCTGTTTTCTCTTCTGACCTACCACGTATTGAAACTCCTTTGCCAAGGTTATAAATCATCATTTTGTTGCTAAACCAAACTAATCTTTTAAATTCTTTTCTTAGTTGACTGAACTCTGTCATTAGCCACACCTGACCATTTCCTCCCTCTTGAGTATAGTCAAGTTTGTTTCCCAGTGCTTTCATTTCCTACCACCTGCCTGGCTATTTTTCTCAGTTTTCCCATGTTTATCTTACAAAAGTGTGACTTACATCACTGCAGTAGACATTTTCACCCCTTCAATCTGGCCACAGGGGTTAAATTAGAGATATCCACATGACCTAAATCAGGTCAAATAGAGCCCAAGAGATTCTTTGCTAGGACTTATGTTGAAGCCATCAAGGAATAATTATGTTCTGTCTGCTGAGGTTGCTGGACAATGAAAATGATATAAGCACAGGGTTGCTGGGGGTCAGAAAAATGAGGCTATCACTGTGGAAAGCACACAAACATGGAATCCTGATTAATTCATTTAAGTCTCTGGATCTGGATGCAGATGGGTCTGAAACCTTAAATATACATCTGGATTTTTCCGTAATGTGAGCCAATACATTTCCTTGATTGCTTGAGTGAGGTTTTATATCATTCACAAATGAAAGAGTTTTTGATGATAAAATACTCCCCTTTCACCTATTCACCCACTCCCATTGAGTAAATGTAATTTTTTATTAGAAATCTCATTTTAAGTATTTGCCTGACACCAAACACTCAACAGTCCCAAATCTATCCACCCAGTTTTCTAACCGGAATCTGGGGCATGATCTTTGACTCTTTCCTCTCCCTTAGCTTACCTCCTCATCCAAATAAATCATTCAGTCCTATTAATTTACTCCTAAATTTTTCCTTATTCCATCTACTTCTCCCCATTGGATAGTGGACACCACTATCTCTTAGATTACTTTAATCATTTCCTAGATGATTTGCTTACCTCCAGTCCATCCTTTGCCTTATAGTCAGGGTGATGTGTGTCCAAGGTGCAAATCTGACTATAGTAATCTGTTTAAGATTTTGTATGTCTCTCCTTTTCCCACAGAGTAATTAAGACCCCAAACTCCTTACCATGGCTGCCATCATGATCTGGCCCTTGCTTACCTCTCCAGCCTCAGTCCCTGTTATTTCCTCAACCCTCACAGTTTCTCACATGGAACTACTCTTAATCCTTCAAATGGGCCATGCACTCTTTGTTTTAGAATACTCTGCTTTAGATACTCTTCTCCCTTGCAGTGGCTGGTAGAATTCTATGCACCCAAAGGAACCCTTCTCTCAGGTCTTCAGGGCTCTAAGATCACTTCCAAGTCTGAGTTAAATGCCTTTATTGGTGTCCTGCTAGCTTCTAAACTGTATTTACCCACTGTAATTGCCGTTTACATTATCATTGGCAATTTATATCACTCAACCTGAAAGAACCTCTTGAGAGCACAGATCTCTTGTAGCAGTGCTGCTCCATAACTACTTGTGTAAATGAATGAATAGGCAGTGATTGAACCATCAGTCATATACTGATTGAATACAATGGACATTGAATCGACATAGATTGAGTTTTCTGCTTATATAACTATATAAGCCTCTCTCCAATATATTCTAAGTAGATCAGTCTCAAATAAAAGTAAAAATATATATATTTGCAATTTTCTGATAGAGGAATTTCAGATCTTATTTGAAACTTTTCACTTCCTGAACTAATTTGATTGATATTATACACTTAAAATTAGGCAAACGGTTTATATCAGGGAAAATGAGGGCATGCCCTTAACTTGCCGAATCCATTTTCTTGTCAAAATTTGGACCTTTCGACCCCAGGTTACATATTCATGTTTAAGCTTAAAATAATAAAATTACAAAAGAGACAGGTTGATAGTTCATGAAGGAAGTTCTGCTACTCTGTGATAGCTGAGTGCTTTACACAAAACATCAGAGATGACAAGCCCCGTGCCTCAAGCAAGAGATCCCTGAGGACAGGAGGACAAATAGCGAGAGAAATAAAGGATGCTGGAGTGAACCAGCATTCACACTTCCTGCCCTTCCTGACCTCTCCTCACCACGCATACCCGCGCTCACGCACACACCTGATCCTCACCCATGATTTATTGGTTACCAAGTATGATTTCAGATTGCAGCGATTTGGGTTTCTTGACCACCTAAGAAACAACTGTTTAAATCTTAAAAGCTTATCAAGGAAATTTTCTATTTCCTATACCTAATTTCCTATTAAGGAAAATAAAGAACCAAACATAAGAAACAAATTCAATGAATGGTTTAGCAAACTGCAGAAATTCCCAACAGGCTTTCCTGAATTTACTTTCAATTAAAAATTTCTTTCTAATGTCTATTTATTTTGAGAGAGAGAGAGACAGAGAGAGAATGAGCAGGAGAGGGGCAGAGAGAGACAGAGACACAGAATCTGAAGCAGTCTCCAGGTTCCAGCTGTCAGCACAGAGCCCAACATGGGGCTTGAACCCACGAACCATGAGATCATGACCTGAGCTAAAGTCAGACGCTTAACTGACTGAGCCACCGAGTCAGTTGAATTTACTTTTTCTTTTCTCCAATCCTCAGTTCATCACAAAGAAGTCAGAGAAATATTTCAAGAATTGAAAACTCAGATTCTGCTTCAAACTCTTCAACATCTTCCCATTACTTTTGGGATAAAGCCCCTGATCCACAATATACCTCTTTGTCATGTACAACCCGACTTCTACCTACCATTCAGTCTGCAGCAGGTTTGTTTTTCTTTATCAGCACATACTGGCCATAGATGACCTTTCACTTCCTTGAGGGCATCATGCTCTATTCTGTCCCAAGGCCTTGACACATACTGTTCCTCTGCCTAAAACACTTTGACACCCACCCTTCTATTTACTTATCCATTAGTTCTCAGTTCAAATCTCACTTTCTCAAAGAAGTCTTCTCTGAGTTATGAGTGGATTAAGTCACTATTACCCTAGCCACTTCCTTCCAGTGACCATGACCTTTCTTGGAAGTGCTTATCAATTGCCGCACTGAATTATAAACTCCACAAAGTCAAAGACTATATCTGGTCATTTTCTTTGCAGCTTTGGTACCTATCACAGTACCTAATTACTGCTGGTGGTTTATTGAATGAATTGAATTGAATTGAATTGAAATGAATTGAATTGAATTGAATGAATAACTGCTGGTGGTGTTTGTTGAATGAATCAGTGTATAATTTAGGAGAAAAGGGACTACACATGTATATAATTCAATATCAGCTAAGACCACTCAATAAAGCTTTGTTGTCAATTGCTTTGGCAGTAACCAGCTCTAATTATGGCTAATTTCTTAAGCTATGCTCCATAGCATTTTGTTGTCTCATGGCTCACTAAAAATGTTGCTTAAAGTTTAATGTGAATATGGACATCTTTAATTGACTTTTTTTGTCTATGTTATTAAATATCCTTCTGGGGTGCCTGGGTGTCTCAGTCAGTTGAGCATCCAACTCTTGATCTTGGCTCAGATCATGATCCCAGGGTCGTGGGATCGAGCCCTGCATTGGGCTCCATGCTGAGCATGGACCGTGCTTGAGATTCTCTCTCTCTCTCTCTCTCTCTCTCTCTCTCTCTCTCTCTCCCCCCCCTCCCTCCCTCCCTCCCTCTCCCTCTCCCTCTCCCTCTCCCTCTCCTCCACTCTGCCCCTCTCCTCCACTCACGCTCTCTCTCTCTAAAATAAAATAAATAAAAATAAATAAATATCCTTCTGCTACCAAAATTCATGCACTGACAACTTGGAGACCATGTCAGTTACTAATCCTGGATGCTGAAAACCTTCTATAATTGTGGTGATGTAGCCCATCTCAGCAGGATACCAGCCCTCTTATATTTTATAAAATAACCACAATTTGAAACCTTCCTACAGATTCTCTGCCTTATCATTCTCTGCAATATCTCTAGTACCTGATAGCACATGGCCTCAAATAAAAGAGTCAATGCTCACTTGAAAACCAGCCTCACCAGCGTAGTCTAGATAGAATCTTATCTCCACAGGTGAGTCAAGATAGTAGTCCTTAATCAGTTACCTTTTGCCCACTACACACTCTCTTCTCTTCCAAGGAAGGAGTCCAGTTTCTTAAGAAGTTGCAGATCTGGTTGGTTTAATCCGCAATTTCCAGCCTGGTTCTTACACATTCAATTTTTAAAAACCTGTTACATACTTTAAAAAGTGAAAGGTTTATAAGGAAAATCAGTTTTATTACTTCCCATAGCCTAGATATTTGTTTTATCTAATATTTTTTTCTCCAAATTTATCTTCCAAATTCTCCTTTAAATTTCTTATTTCTGCCCCTTTATCTTTTTAATTTTCAAGGCTAGCTTTGTTCTCTGAATCTCACTGCCTCTTATTCTTACATAATGCAATTTCATTTCTTTATAAATTTTACAGAAAGTTTTCTCCTATTTCTTTCATCATCTCTGTTTCAATGATTTTATTGTTTATTTTTATCTCTGCTTTCATATCGGAGGATTTCCTCTCGTGTTTGGTGATTGTTGTTCTCCCATTCATCTTAAAAGAGAGCGAAAAGCAGATTGCATATTTCTCCACTTCTGGATTTCACTGTAGTGTCATCTGGCTGACTTGTTTCTTTGGAGAACCATTTTGAAGACTATCAATATCTGAAAATTCCTTTTCTCAAGTTGGTCAGTTTTCTAGAGAGGAATCCTACACTGTCCTGTCGTATAAAAGATGTGTTACTAACTATGCATTTATAATTAAAGGAGCCAAGAGGGCCCACTGTTGATATGCAGACTTTTACTTTGCTTTTCTATATTTATAATGATATATTTGTCTTCATCTGTAATGGTGTCCCCCATTTTCAACTTTTCTAGAAAATAAACTCTAATCCTCTGCTGGGGCATAGAGTCTTTCCTGCCTGAGCATAGCATGGGAGTGGATCTGGGATTTGAGCTACTATTTATATGGCTTTTTGAACAATCTTCTCATTTTCAGACTCTCTTGTGCCCTACCCCAATTCAGTGTAACTGGTGTTTCCAACTTCCAAGCTTTGCTGGATTTACACATTGTGACTAGCTTGCCTCAGAGACTTTCACCTTTCTGAATAAGCTTTAGCTTTTTCTGGTCTATTAAATTAGTCATAACTTATTCATTTCACTTTCAGTTTCTAAGAGTTATTACCTTTTCCTGTGTACATTGTCCTTGTTGACTTGTACCATTTTTTTAAGATTTTTTTTAAGTTTATTTATTTATTTTTGAGAGAGAGAGAGAATGAGAGAGAGAGAGAGAGAGAGAGAGACACCGAGAGCACAGTGGGGGAGGGGCAGAGAGAGAGAGAGAGAGAGAGAGAGAGAGAGAGAATCTGAAGCAGGCTCCAGGCTCTGAGCTGTCAGCACAGACCCCGACACGGGGCTCTAACCCACAAACCATGAGATCATGACATGAGCCAAAGTCGGATGCCTAACTGGCACCCAGGTGCCCCAAGATTTCATTTCTTAAGTAATCTCTCCACCCAATGTGGGGCTCAAACTTACAGTCCTGAGATCAAGAGTTGCATGAGCCAGCCAGGCACCCCTGTACCAGTTTTGAAATCCATTTATGGTCAGTTTAGTATGGTTTTAAGAAAAAATAATAGAGATGGTGTTTAAACTAGTGATTTCCAAGGGTTAGGATGGTGAGGAGGAAGATGATGAGTGTTTTACCCCATAAAGGGGTAATACATGTGAGATCTTTGTGTGATAAAACAGTTCTGTATTTTGATTGCAGTGATAGTTAAATGAATACAATATGTGACTACAACAAACAAACAAAACACCATACACACATTGTATCAATGTCAATGATTTTGATATTGTACTACAGCTATATGAAATATAACCATTATGGGGGTGTCTGGGTAGCTCAGTTGGTTAAGTGCCAGACTTCAGCTCAGGTCACGATCTTGCAGTTCGTGAGTTTGAGCCCCACGTCAGGCTCTGTGCTGACAGCTCAGAGCCTGGAGGCTGCTTCCGATTTTGTGTCTCCCTCTCTCTCTGCCCCTCCCCGACTCACACTCTGTTTCTCTCAAAAATGAATAAACATTTAAAAATATATTTTTATAAATACAACCATTATGGAAAGCTGGGTTGAAGGGTACATGCATTCTCTATGTTTGTAACTTCTTGTGAATTTATAATTTCAAAATAAAATGTTAAAAATGTATATAGTAGCTAGAAAAGGGATTGTGTGAAGATATAATGAAATAATACTGGTCACTAGTTAATAATTACTAAGGCAGAGTGATGGATATGAGGGGCTTATTATACTCTTCTGTCTGATTTTGTATATATTTGGAATTCTTTATAATAACAAAAAGTTTTAAAAAATCAGGGAGTATGTCATATTTACTTCTGTATCCCCAGTGTCCAGCATAATGCTAGATGGTTAAAAATATTTGCTGAATAATAAACTTTAGTAAAGGTAAGAAATATGAGTTCTTGTATATAAAATATGAAAAAAATATCAAAGACTCATGTGATAACTTCAAGCAACCTAATCTACATGCATTTGGAATCCCTAGAGGGTAGGAGACAGAAGAAAGGATAGAAAAAGTATTTGAAAAACTAATGGCCCAAATTTTCTAAATTTAATGAAAACTATTAACCCACAGTTCAAAGAAATTCAACAAACCACAAACACAAAAAACATGAAGAAAACTACACCAAAGTGCATAGAAATCAATGAGAGTGATGAAATCTTAAAAGCAGACAAAAAAAATTATATACAGAGAAACAAAAATAAGACTGATAGCATTGTCAGAAACAATGCAAGCTATTGGATGGGAAATAGATCAAATGAATTGAATTATAACTTGCAAAGTTTAGCAAAAATAACATAATCCAGCAATGTAGAGAGAGAAAATAGAACATGACCAAGTGGAATTTATCTGAGCAATGCAATGTTGGTTCAAACATTTGAAAACTCTTCAGTGAAATTCACCTACTAACAGACTATAAAGAAAAAAATGACATAATTATCTGTATTGATACAGAAAAAGCATTTGACAAAATTTAATATCATTTCCTGATTGAAAACTCTCAGTAAACCAGGAATAGAATAGAAATTTGTCAATATGACAAAGGACAGCTACAGGAAACCTACAGCTAACATGATAGCTTAATATAAACATTGAATATTTTCCCCCTGAGTTTGGAAAGAGCTAAATATGTTCCCTCTTTCCACTTCTTTTGTACATTGTACTAGAAGATGTAGCCAAGGGAATAAGGCAAAAACCAAATAAAACAAACAAATAAAAACATATAAATAGGAATGGAAGAATAAAACTATCCTAATTGTTGAAGGCATGTTTGATTACATAGAATATCCTAAGTATTCTACAAAAAGCCACAAAACTTTACAAATGGATTTAACAAGATTGCAAATTCAAAGTCATACAAAATCAATTGTATTTCTATATACTAGCAAGGCATAACTAGAAGATGACATTTAAAAGACCAGTTAAAATAGCATAAAATATGAAATACTTAGACACACACTTAACAAAATGTGTTCAAATCCTATAAAGTAGAAAAGATTGCGAAATTAACTAAAGAAGATCTAAATAAATGAGATATTCAATTTTCTGGAAGGATTAATAGTATGAAGACTTCAAATTTTCCCCAATATGATGTATAGAATTGATGTAATTTCAATCAAAAATCCATCAGGGTTTTTTTTGGTAGAACTTGACAAGGCAATTTTTTCCTATTTTTTTAAAAGTTTATTTATTTTTGAGAGAGGGAGAGAGAGAGCATACGCACAAATGGGAGAGGGGCAGAGAGAGAGGGAGACACAAAATCTGAAGTAGTCTTCAGGCTACGAACTTTAGCCCAGAACTTGATGCAAGGCTCAAACCACGAGAAGCGAGATCATGACCTGAGCCAAAGCCGGGCACTTAATTGACTGAGCTGTGCAGGAGCACTGACAAGGTAATTGTTAGATCTGTATGGAAATACTAGGTACCTAGACTAGCCAACATGATTCTTGATGAAAATAGGATTTTTGATGAAAAAACAAAATTAAAACACTTATAATACCTGATTTTATGGCTTACCATAAAGCTTTAGTAATCAAGACAGTGTGATACTGGCATTAGGATTGACATATGAGACAAAAGAGCCTGAGTAATTTAATAGTCAAAGAACAACCTTTTCAACAAATAATGCTAGAATAATTGGATATTTCTATGCAAATACTAGGAGCTTTGGTCCTTACTTTATTTCATATACACAAATTATCTGAAAGAATTGTGAGAATTAAATGTAGGAATTGAAACTATAAAAATTCTGGAAGAAAAGGAGAAAATCTTTGTGATCTTAGGTTAGGCAAAGATTTTTTTAGATATGCCACAAAATGGATGAACCATGGAAGAAAAACATGGCTAAATTCGACTTCATTAAAATTAAAACTTTTTCTTTTCAAAAGACACTGTTAAGAAAATGAAAAGGGTAGGAGAAAATACCACTGCACATCCACTGGAATAGCTGAATTTTAAAATGCTAACAATACCAAATGTTGGCAAGGATATGGAACAAATGTCCAAGCATTGGTGGAGAAAATGTGAAATGGTACAGTTACTTTGGAAAAGGCAATCTTACCCCTATATATTTATTTAACAGAATGTAAACATAAGTGTACATTAATAGTAGGATTAAAATTAAATGAAAGTTGGAAACAATTCAAATGCCCAACAAACAATGAATGGATAAATTAACTGTGATATAAGTACACTTTGAAAAAACTATTAAACAATAAATAGAAACAATATACTGATAATGCAATCATGTGGATGAATCTTAAAAGCACCGTACTCAATGAAAGGAGCCAGACATAAGCAGTACATGATGTATGTTTCCAGCTATTTGAAATTCTATAAAAAAAATTAAACTACATTAGAGCAGTGGTGTACATGGGCTGGAGGCTGGGAGATACACTACAAAGAGGCATGAAGAAACAACTTTTTTAAGTGATGGGAATATTCTATACCATGATGGTCATGGTGGTTACATGACTATGCAGTTTTAAAATTTATCCAATTGTGCACCAAATATTGATTAATTTTATTGCATTTAAATTCCATACATTAAATATATAATAATATATTTAATATATAAATAATATATTATCTATTACATATGTAATTATAGCATAAATATATATGTAATTAAAGTATAATAAATATATGTATATATAATACATATGCACACACCTACATAACTTATGTTTATACATCTGGCAGCAGTATATAGAGTAGATGGGACTAGAAAAAAAGGCTGAAGGTAGAGAAGTCATTTATTAGGTCATTATAGAAGTCAGAGAAATCCTGGTAATCCTTAAGAAAGGCAGTTGTAGAAGGAATGAGAGTAACGAACATGAAACAGATGTTGGAAATATTTCAGAATTAGGACCATTCCACAGAATTCCCTAGCCCCTCCCTGTTCTTTCTCTTCTCCCCTTCTGGTATAAATAAGAAATTCCTCTCTTTCGGTCACTTATGGTGGTGGCAATTGCAGTTGCAAGGATGGACAAGGAAGAAGGAGTTTGCGTATCCACAAGCTCTATAGCCTTTGTCAGTTGGAAGTAGTGGAGGATTAAGGTTGGGCAAAATCACCCATAAGCTTTGTTTGCTCTATGTCCACTTCCTCAGTTCTGTGCCCCAGAAAATCAAGCCTCTAGACATGATTCTGATTCAACCTCACCTCCTAATAACCCCAAGTTCCCTCTCTAAAACTTGAGTTGAGAACCATTAATATATACTCTAATAAGAAATGCCCAGGAGGGATAGTAAGATCAGTTTTTAGAGATGTTGAGTTTGCAGAGAATTCCAGTTGGCACATCTGGCAGGAAATTGAGAAGAAGATACGGAGTTCAGGAATTTGTTAGGGTTTATGAGATTAAACTGGAAATCTTCAGTGTGGGGATATTTTAGGTCATAGTAGTTGAAGAAATTAAGGGGAGCAAAACCGTAGAGCTCAGAATTGAATTCAATAAATTATCTACAATCAAAGGACAAGAGGAGAAAGAAGAGTCAGCTTAGGAAAGTAAGTAATAACGGGAGACATAGGGGAGATCCAGGACAGAGCCATCAAGTATTTAGTCAAGGAGTGGAACTAAAGAGTGAGCCAGAGGGGATTATAGTTACTTGTACTTACATGACTTACCTGAAACAAATTCCTTTAACCACCTCTCTTCTGTATTAAAGATAGAGGTGAAAGACCTTCGAAGGTTTTTCAGGACCACATATATTATCTCAGTAGAGTTGGCTGTGTAGTGGAGAAGAATTACGGTATTTTAAAAAGAGATTTAAACTGAGATATTTTAAATATTTAAAGATAAGTCTCATGCATGTAATTAATTTGCCAGAACATGACTGATCACTTTGCTTTCAAAGACAGAAAGAGTAAAACCCTGTCAGTTACATTTTCAGATGTCTCAATTTGAACTTCATTTTAATTGTAAAATGCTGTTATGTCATTCCTAAGCCAGTTTATGAAGAATTACTTTGACATACTTATATAATGGCTTCTATCAATCATCTTTTACAATTGTTCAATCCCAAACTTAACTTACAATACATTCAGCTAAGTTGATTTAAATAAAAGCCATGCTATCAAAAGTAAGGAACCTCTAGAAATCTTTTTAATCACGCATACGTATGTAGATTCCAAATGGTTCCAATCATAATTCTTAGTCAAACAAATCAGCCTGAACGATCTACACAACAATATTGAAAGCAGTAATAATTCCGTTCTGTTCCAGAAAAGTTTAACATCTATACAATTTCAAGCAACATATTTGGTAGAAAGAAAAAAAGGAAGGGGGCACCTGGGTAGCTCAGTTGGTTAAGGTCCTACTTCGGCTCAGGTCATGGTCTCACAGTCTGTGGGTTTGACACCTGCATCCAGCTCTATGATGACAGTGCAGAGCCTGGAGCCTGCTTCAGATTCTGTGTCTCCCTTTGTCTCTGCCTCTCCCTTACTTGCCCTCTGTCTCTCAAAAAACAAATAAACGTTCAAAAAAATATTTAAAAGAAAATAAAAAGGAAGAAAGATGGAGAGAAAGAGGCAGAGAGACAGAGACAGAGAGAGGAAGAAAAAACAGTCTTGTTTCAAGTAGCTCAGAAACTAGTGAGAGAGAAGCAAATAACTCCTCACCAGCTTCATCACTTGAAAGTCACTTAAATGTTTTTATGCTTATTTAGTTTTGAGAATTTCAAACAAAAGTTTATAGTTTTAAGTCTTTTATTACCTCTGATTTAAGATGGGAAATACTGAAAGAAACAACAACAAAAATAAATGTATTAGTAAGGTTAACAAAAATAAATAAGTGTAGAGGAAATGTCAATAATTAAACTTTCAAATACTGTTTTTTTAATAAGTTGAGATCATTCATACTTCTGAACTTATTTAAGCTTGAAACTGTTCTAAAACTTTCAAGATAGCCTATTTTTCTTGAAAGATTTTTCCATACCAGTTTGTATAAGTTATGCTGAAGAATTAAAATCTTAGTGGCCTGACACATGAGAGTTTATTTCTTGCTAATACTACAACTGCAACAAGGGTCATCAGCGGTCTGATTATTATTGTTACTGAAGAACCCAAGGTAATGAAGCCTCCTTCTTTTTCATTTTTATTTTTTCAGCTTTATTGCAGTATAATTGACATATAAAATTGTGAGATGTGTTTAAAGCGTGCATCATGGTAATTTGCTATACATATACATTGTGAAAGGATACTTTTTTTTGGATAAGTCCATTTAAGTTCTACTGTCTTAGTAAATTTCAATCATATAATAGTGTTACCAACTATAATCACCTTATTGTACAGAAGATTTTCAGACCTTATTCATCCTATGGTTGAAAGTTTGTACCCTTTTATCAATCTCTCCCTATTTCCCCCTAACCCTGAGCCCCTGGCGACCACTTTTCTACTTTCTGTTTAAAAGAGTTAAGACTTTTTTTTCTTTAAAGATATCATACTTAGGTAACACCAGGAAGTATTGAAGCCTCCTTTTTGATACATGCTTTTCCTGTTGAACCAAATGTGAAGAACAGGAAGTGTAGTAAATTAAACACTAACTCCTAAAGCCCTTATCGTTCACATTTCTTTGGCCCAATCTAGTCACATGGCTATTAAAGGAATGAGGAATTGCCATCATGTCATGTTCCTGGAATGAGTGGAGAATCAGAATCTATGTGAACAGCCCTTCTGACTTCTTTTCTCTTCTTCAGAAACAACCATCTTGTGTGTGTTTGATCTCCACAATTATTTTCTCTGAAATTCCTCATATATTATTTGTTCATTTCTTTTTGTGATATTTTCTGTAACTTACTCTTCATCTGACTCTTTCAGTTACATTTATCCCATTTTGGGGGTTGTTTGTCTTCCTTTAATTCTCAAGTTTTACAAAAATGTGATCTCACTCATATATGGAATTTAAGAAACAAAACAGATGAACCCAGGGGAAGGGAAGGAAAAATAAGATAAAAACAGAAGGAAGGCAAACCATAAGAGACTCTTAAATACAGTGAACAAACTGAGGGTTGCTGGAAGGGTGTTGGGTGGGAGGATGGGCTAAATGAGTGATGGGCATTAAGCAGGGCACTTGTTGGGATGAGTACTAAGTGTTGTATGTAAGTGATGAATCACTAAATTCTACTCCTGAAACCATTATTACACTATGTGTTAACTAACTTGGATTTAAATAATTTTTTTTAAAAAGGGAAAAAATGCTTTTCATCTCTTTCCATGGTCTTGTGATTACTTTTCATATGCTTCTATGATTATTTTGAACTTTTTTGACCTCTTTCCTTTAGAAAGGATAAATCATTCTCTATAATTCTACATGTAGAACTATGTGATTTAACTATGCCTAAATCATTCTCTATAATTCTACATGTAGAACTATGTGATTTAACTATGCCTATGGTTTTCAGTTGCTTTCTGTTCATGTTCTCTTCCTCTTTCCTTCTTGCTTCTAGTCTATTTTCCTTTCTCTTTATTCTTTTCAGGCATATTCCCACGATAATATCTTTTCTGAATATTACTGGGCTTTGAATGGTGGTGTGATCTGCTGAAGGATGGTTTTGGAATTTATTACAAACACAGCTCTCATCAAGTTATTTCCTTTACTTGAGGAATGAATGTCTTCTTAGACTGCTAAGTATAGCAACCTGGCCTTAACAATCTTTTTTTTTTTTTTTTTTAACTCTTCAATCCTCCTTTCTATTGAGTTATCTCCTTTGGCAGAGAAGCTAGGTCATGGACAATAGAAATGACATGTGCACTACCATGATTTTTCCTTTAACGTGCCTGTTTCATAATTCTGAGCTAAGTCAGTCTAATAGGGCATTTTAATAAAAAATATACACTATTGTATGTGTCCTTTAGAATGTGACAGTTGGGGGCGGGAGATTTGTTTCTGGCTCAAAATCTGAAATAACATGTGTTGGTACTAAGCATGTTTTCTTCTGTCGGCCAGGTGTGTGTCATAATGTAAGATTGGGAATTACAGCAATTTCTTTGTCTTAATGAAGATTCTCTTTTTACTTATTTTCTTTTTTTGATGGGGTTTGAAGTAAAAGGGTGGACTAAAAATGTCTTAAATCCATTCCCTTAATTAGACATTTTCATTCTTAAAAAAATTTGTTTATATGTTGTCTTCCTACTGAGTAGTGACCTCTTTTGAGGCAGAGTTGTGCTTCCTCGTTTTATCTTTACCATTGAACATAGTGTGCCTTCAGCAAATGTTTTTGAATTGAGATGAAGTGGGTTGAATTTTTATATACATACATATATTTTAATATTTTTAATGTTTACTTATTTTGTGAGAGAGAGAGTGAATGGGGGAGGGCAGAGAGAGGGAGACACAGAATCTGAAGCAGGGGCCAGGCTCTGAGCTGTCAGCACAGAACCCAGTGCAGGGCTTGAACTCCCAAACCTTGAAATCCTAACCTGAGCTGAAGTTGGATGCTTAACCTACTGAGCCACCCAGATGCCCTGAATTTGTGTATATTTTTATTGTCTACTGTTGCTCAAAAAATGGGATCTAAGAAATGTGGAGATACAGCATACCTCAAGACATCACCACTAATAGGAAACCATATTAAAATACTTCATGCTGGTTTTGGAATAAACTCATCATTTTTTTGTGCAAAAAGCCAGCAGGTTTATGTTGCAATTCAATTTTCAGTGCTTATAATAAATTGCTTTCAATTCTACTAGGCAACTGGAAAACACAAGAATTCAGAGGTATATTATTCACCCCAAGGTTAAGAGAAAGCCTTATTATTCACCCCAAGGTTAAGGGAAAGCCTATTACTTCAAGTCAATAGCTATAGGAATTCTATTCAACATATGTATCTATACCACAGTCTTCAGCATTTCTTGGGAAATGCTTAGCTTTATGGGTATTCAGACACACTGATGGACAAACATGGAAGAGGTCAGAGGGTTCCTCTTTAGCATGGTGTATTAATGTATGTCCTACAGAGAAACAGAGCCAATAACATATGTGTGTATATAGATAGAGAGAGTAGAGAGATTTATTTTAAGGACTTGGCTCATGTGATTGTAGGGGTTGGCAAATTCAGAATCTACATGCAAACCAGCAAGCTAGAGACTGAGGGAAGAGTTGATGTTGCAGTCTCCAATCCAAAGGAAGTCTGTAGGCAAAATTCTCTCTTCCTCTGATGACCTCAGTCTTTTCTCCTAAGATCTTCAACTTATTAAATGAGGCCCACCACATTATGGAGGGTAACTTTCCTTGGTCAAAGTCTACTGATTTAAATATTAATCACATCGAAGAAATACCTTCATAGCCCCACCTAGATTGATTTTTTAACCAAAAAAGACTCATTGCTGCAGCCTAGTCAAGTCAACACATTAAATTAGCCACTAACTCTGGCATGCTTAGGAGAATTACAGATTAGCATCAATAGTCTTGGCTTTTAATTCAAGTGATGTTGTGCCATATTATGTGACCTGGAGGCTGCTGAGCCATTTTGTTCCACACAAAGTGTCCCCATGGGAACAATGCAGAAGTCAAAGTCTCAAGAAGTATTCCTTATTGTGGTATTCAGATTTATTCTGTCTAATAAATGTTATTGTAAAAAATTCTTTATAGCGTAAGGTGTCCAGAAAGTAGCACATCAATAGAAAATGGCAGTATCATTAATGGAGCTGAAACTTCAACATCCCCACGGCCCTACTTCACATGATGGATGATTTGGAACTCATTTGTGTATGTTTTGGCTAAATTTTTATATTTATAAAGTTTTATAATCAACCTGCAAAATGAGTCCCATTTTCACATGAACTGAATGAGGACTAAAAATCAAGCAACAAATATTAGGATTATCCTTCCATTACACCTCTTTGAAAAATGACTCCTTGCTGCCGTATGAAGGATTCTCTAAGCTTTAATACTGAGCAGAGATTTAAAAGGATTAACATGAACAACCTTCCAGTAAACACCCAGAATGCATTTTAACATCTAGTATTTCATCTTTATTTGAGTACTTTCAAATTGTAATGCTCTGATCATGTAGAAAGACTGGCTGGTATTGTCCATTACTATTCCTGCTAAGTTATTCACAGTCCCCCACTGACCTTTTCTCAGCAAGTTTTTCAAACCTTTTGTTTCAGCTGCTGTTTTGTGTCTTGCTGACGTTAGTTAGTCAGATTTATGGTGCTCTGTACAGGGGTTCCCACCATGCATGTCATTATTACTAATGCTTCTCCCTGTGTTTATAACTTAGCCATTTAGTTGCTGTGCTCAACTCTTTGAATTCCTAAGACTTACACCTCACTGGAATAGCACTTCTTATTGCCAAGGTACTTTGTAAAACACTTGACTCTATTTTCATATATAACTATTTTTAGAGCCAACAGTGGAATTGAACAGACCTGTTCTTTGATTGTTTATTTTTGCCTAGACATTTATTTGGAAGATGTTAGTTCTCTTTGGGCGTCCACAGATGCCCCAGTCGTTCATTCAACATCTTTTAGTGTACCAAATATGGACACGACCAGCTTGCTCACAGATGAAATAAAAGCTAGCATTTTCTTATCATGTAAATATCTGCAGTGTTGGGCTGTTAATTTAGGACTTTATGCTTTTAGTTTTCTCTAGTTATATGGGATACTAACCTTTCCTCCAACAAAAATGTGTTTCCCATTATAACTTTCAAATGGGTGATAATAATGGACACAGGCAAATAGTGCATGGTTTTGTAAACTTGAAAAAAAAGTGAAAATAACTGATGATGATTATGCCATGGAATAGTTGGAATAGAATATCACTGATATAGTATGATTTGAGGGGCATTAAAAACCTGCTTTCTCCAATATGTCTCCTTACTGATTTGTGTTAGTGATTAAAATAACTACATTCATAAAAAATTTTGGATAAGTTGACCTATTAAAAATATACATTTAGAAACTAGAATGAGATATTATCATCCATGAATATATTAACTTTTATGCCATGACTTCATGAAGCATTCATGATGCCTATAGGTAAACTATCACTCCTTAGAGCTGTTTGAGTTAACTATTTTTATTATTTTATGGAACTTACTACATAATTCAAGGTTTTGTATTCATACATATTATACCTATCTTATTCAATTTAGTTGCAGGGTCCTAAAGGGTGAGGTAGTTGTCTGAAGTTTTCTTTAATATCTCCCACAGAAAATAGCAAAGAATTGTGTATGCCGTGGCTGCTCAAAAAAAAACTATCGAATAAACAAAAAAATGAATGACTATATTAAAATTGGTTAGTTTATCTGTTTAACTAGGGAAGGTATATAAGATAAGCATAATATGATGGTGAAGAAAGATACAGGCTGTGGCCACAAGAGTTAGTTTCTAAGCAAAGCGATAAAAATAATTGCCTGAAGCAGAACCTCCAGAATGGCAGAGTGAGAACTTTGGTAAATCTCCATAAGAGCAACAAAAACATAGTAGCAAAAATTATCAAAATGAACCATTTCAGAACTCTAGATGTTAACCATAGGCCTACTACAAAATAGAAAATGTTTAAGAAAAGCTATTGAACTTTTGTAACAAAAGGGCGGTATTTTATTTTAAGAATATTCTCGTGCCTACCCCCCTCCTTCCATGGCATGCTAGCTATGACAAATACAAGCCTCACAGTCATTGGAGAGAGTTGATCTGTCTTGGAGCTCTGCAAACAGCCCAACAACTACTATGCTATAGCTGGACTTTTCAACCATTCATTTAATAAACAAATATTTGTTGTATGTCTGCTATGCGCATAGAGTAATTATAGAACAGACATAGACTTTGCCCTTGAGAACTTCACCTTTATGCTACCTTGCTAATATTTATGATGACTATCTTTTTACACATTTGGATTGTTTTTAAACAAGTCCCAAAAGTGGCGACGTGTTTTCCAACATTTATGAAAGTTCAGGGTTCAGGGGTTGCCTTCAAATTCTCTTCATTGGTTATTGTATGAATATTGAGAAGGCTCCCGAAGGCACACCAGAGTGTGACTTGACTGCAGGACTGGAGTAAACAAATGTGGTGATCAAAGTCATTAGAACCATGTTTATCTGTATAAAACTACTTATCAACAGAAACTTCAAATAAATTAGTTAATTTTTAAAAGCACTATGACATAGCAAACAAATTTTTTAAAAAATAACTTAAATAATGTGATATCTTATAAACTCCAGAAAATAAACAAGTTTCACTTGTGAAAGACATTTGTGAAGGAGAAATTGACTGACCAAAGATCAAATCGCCTAAAGCTATAAAAGTTTAAAATAACAATAAAAATAAATCTTCATTGGTTTCAGTGTGGAAGCACCTTTCCAGAATGACTGTCACCAAAAATAACAAAGAATCAAGAGTCCCTGTCCCTCTTTAACTTGATCATAACTTTGGCAGAACACATCAGGGAGCGGTGTTTGCCTCTGCCAATGAATTTTTTTTACATAAAATATATAATATAACCAAAAATAATTAAGTTTTTGAATGGTCCTCACAGGAAATCTACAGCTTTACTTACTCATGTAACTGTCTTATGTTACTATTCCCTATTTTTTGTAATACTGACTCAATGTGATAATAACTAGTCTCCTCAGGAAGTTTAGGGAATGCATTGTTTTTGCTAATTATTTCACCATATTTGAATAATCTCATATAATTTTTTTCCCTGGGGTATTTACTCTGTGTTACTCATTAAGGCTAATTTTCAACATTGTGGGCAATGGTATGATTAAACTCTTACTCCCCTTATGGTTGTATGAGACTATGTGACCAGTTCTGGTCAGTGATTTTTGAGCAAAATTGATGTGTGTAATTTCTGGACCAAACATTTAATAGCTAATTTGGAATCCTCTGAAACTCTTGTTTGTTTTTTTTTTTTGTTTTGTTTTGTTTTTTTCCAGCTACATTACAGATGCTGGCTACTCTTTCAGTCTGGGTACTTGAATGCCTATAAATGGCAAGTAGGGGGGTCCACAAGGGAAAAATAGATGCTAACGATGGTAACATCAGTTATTTCTTATAAAAATGAATTATATTGAATCTATGTGAATTATCTAGATTTGTAAATAACTGCATCTGATTATTTGCTCAGCTTCTTTTTTTTCTCATTAAGCAATTTTTTTAAAACTGTAGTATTATACTTACACATGATTTTACGTATTGCTTCTAATATTATACCTTGGAAATTTCCCCATACCCACTCATATAGCATTGCTCCATTTATTGTAACTTGGAGACCATACCAAAGGCACTCTTATGGAGCTGCTTTATTCCTCTTTATCATCTATATAATTTTCCATTGTGTTAATGTATTTATTTATTTTTTAATTTATTTATTTTTAATTGAAGTATAGTTGACATACAAGTTATATTATTTTCAAGTGTACAGTATAGTGATTCAATAATTCTATACATTACACAATATTCATAATTCATAATAAATGTAGTTACCGTCTGTCTCCATACTGTTATTACATTATTGACTATATTTTCTATGCTATACTATACACCTCCATGACTTACTTATTTTATAACTGGACCTTTGTACCTCCTAACCCCCTTCCCCTGTTTTTCCCACCCGCCTCTCTTCTGGCAACTACTAGTTCTTTCTCTCACTTATGAATCAGTTTCTCTTTTGTGTTTAAGATTTCATATATAAGTAAAATAATAAGATTTGTCTTTTTCTGTTTGACTTATTTCACTTAGCATAAATCCTCTAGGTCCACCTATGTTGTCTCAAAGGGCAAGATTTTACTCTTTTACCCATTATCTATTGATGGACATTAGATTACTTCTACATCATGGCTATAGTAAATAATGCTGCAGTGAACATAGGGGCGCTTATCTTTTTGAATTAGTGTTTTTGTTTTTTGGGAGGGTGAATATTCAGAAGAGGAATTACTGGATTGTATGGCATTCTTATTTTTAATCTTTTGAGCAACGTTAATACTGTTTTCCATAGTAGCTGCACCAACCAACAGTGCACGGGGTTTCCTTTTCTCCACATCCTGACCAACATGTGCTATTTCTTGCTTTTTTGATATTAACCGTTCTGATAGGTGTGAGGTGATACTTTGTTGTGGCTTTGATTCACATAGTCCTGATGATTAGTGATATTGAGCATCTTTTCATGTGTCTGTTAGCTTTTTGTATGTCTTCTTTGGAAAAATATCTATTCTTATCCTCTGCCCATTTTTGAATTGGACTGATTGTCTTTTTGGTGTTGAGTTGTATGTGGTTTTTATATATTTTGGACATTAACTCCTTTTTATATAGAACATTTATAAATATTTTTTTAAATGAATTACATCATTTTAAGGGTATACTCATTTATTTTGGCACACATTGATGAAGAAAATTTTTCTTGAGGATCACTCCAGGTAACAACATATGAAGAAATAAAAGTAATACAAGTAGAGTGGATTTCTATTCAAATGAATATGGAGGTTTTAATATTTATTCTCAATTTGGTTTGACTGTCATGTGAACAATTATGTCTCTGCTAGAGTTCCTTTCTGGAGATCACCTGGTCACTGCTCTTGCCCATTGTTAAGGAATATCCTGTGTGTGTGGAAACTTTTCATTAAAGTATATATTGGGAAAAACTGAGAGCTTTTCCCCTAAGGTCAGGAACACGACAGGGATATCCACTCTCGCCACTGTTATTCAACGTAGTGTTAGAAGTCCTAGCCTCAGCAATCAGACAACACAAAGGAATAAAAAGGCATCCAAATTAGCAAAGAAGAAGTCAAACTTTCACTCTTCACAGATGGCATTTTATTTCATGTGGAAAATCCAAAGATTCCACCAGAAAAATGCTAGAACTGGTCCATGAATGCAGCAAAATCACAGGATATAAAATCAACGCACAGAAACCAGTTGCATTTCTATACACCAATAATGCAGCAACAAAAAGAGAAATCAGGGCACCTGGGTGGCTCACTTGGTTAAGCATCCAATTTCAGTTCAGGTGATGATCTCACAGCTTGTGGATTCAAGCCCCGAGTTGGGCTCTGTGCTGACAGCTCAGAGCCTGGACCCTGCTTCGGATTCTGTGTCTCCATCTCTCTCTTCCCCTCCCCACTCATGTTCCGTCTCTCCCTCTCTCTCTCAAAAATAAATAAACACTTAATTTTTTTTAACAGAGAGAAATCAAGAACAATCCCATTCCCACTTGCATCAAAAGCCTTAAAATACCTAGGTATAAACCTAACCAAAGAGATGAAAAATCTATACACTGAAAACTATAGAAAGCTTATGAAAGAAATTGAAGACAAAAAAAAAAAAAAAAAAAGGAAAAATATCCCATTCTCCTGGATTAGAAACATAAGTATTGTTAAAATGTTGATACTACTTAAAGCAATATACATATTCAGTGCAATCCCTATCAAAATAACACCATTTTTTACAGAGCTGAAACAAACAATCCTAAAATTTGTAGGGAACCAGAAAAGACCCTGAATAGCCAAAGCAATCCTGAAAAAGAAAACCAAAGCTGGAGGCATCACAATCCCAGACTTCAAGATATATTTCAAAGCTGTAATCATCAAGACAGTATGAGACTGGCACTTAGATCAGTGGAACAGAACAGAGAACCCATAAATGGACCCACAAATGTATGGCCAACTAATTTTTGACAAAGCAGGGAAGAATATCCAATGGAATAAAGCCAGTCTCTTCAGCAAATGGTGCTGGGGAAACTGGATAGCAACATGCAGAAAAGTGAACTTGAACCATTTTCTTACACCATACACAAAAATAAACTCAAAATGGATGAAAGACCTACACCTAAGACCTAAGAAGCCATCAAAATTCTAGAGGAGAAAGCAGGAAACAACCTCTTTGACCTCAGCTGCAGCAATTTGTTGCTCCACACATCTCCAAAGGTAAGGGAATTAAAAACTAAAATGAACTATTGGGACCTCATCAAGATAGAAGGCTTCTGCACTGCAAAGGAAACAATCAACAAAACTAAAAGGCAACTAATGGAATGGGAAAAGATATTTGCAAATGACATATCAGATAAAGGGTTAGTATCCAAAACCTAGAAAGAACTTATCCAACTCAACACCCAAAAAACAAATAATCCAGTGAAGAAATGGGCAAAAGACATGAATAGACACTTCTACAAAGAAGACATCCAGATGGGTAACAGACACATGAAAAAATGCTCAACATCACTCATCATCAGAGAAATACAAATCAAAACCACAATGAGATACCATCTGACACCAGTCAGAATGGCTAAAATTAACAACTCAGGCAACAACATATGTTGGCAAGGATGTGGAGAAAGAGGGTCTCTTTTGCACTGCTGGTGAGAATGCAAACTGGTGCAGCCACTCTGGAAAATAATATGGAGATTCCTTAAAAAATTAAAAATAGAACTACCCTACGACCCAGCAAGTGCCCTACTAGGTATTTATCCAAGGGATACAGGTATGCTGTTTCAAAGGGGCACATGCACCCAATGTTTATAGCAGCACTATTGACAATAGTCAAAGTATGGAAAAAGCCCAAATGTCCATCAATGGGTGAATGGATAAAGATGTGGTATATATATATAATGGAGTATTACTCAGCAGTCAAAAAGAATGAAATCTTGCCATTTGCAACAACATGGGTGGAACTAGATGGTATTATGCTAAGCAAACTAAGTCAGAGAAAGACAAATATCGTGACTTCATTCATATATTGAATTTAAGATACAAAACAGATGAGCATAAGGGAAGGGAAGCAAAAATAATATAAAAACAGGGAGGGAGACAAAACAAGAGACTCTTAAATACAGAGAACAAACAGGGTTGCTGGAGGGGTTGTGGGTGGGGGATGAGGTAAATAGGCAAGGGACATTAAGGAAGACACTTGCTGGGATGAGCACTGGGTGTTATACATAGGGGATGAATCACTGAAATCTCCTCCTGAAATCATAATTGCACAATATGCTAACTAACTTGGATGTAAATTAAAAAATAAAATAATAATAAAGAGCAGAATGAAGTGGAAAAAAATTTTTAAATAAAAAGTACGTATAAATAAGAACCTCATTTCCAAACAGTATAATCTAGAGATAGATACAACTAAGAGAAACTAATTTAATTTGGAAGGACTGCTCCCTTTCTTTATATTTAATGTGTAAATTCATTTCTGGTATACTTTTTTCTTTTTATGAAGTTGGTTATTTTTTTTAATTACTATATACTACAAGAGACGTTTTTATCTCACTTACTTTTCTCAGAACCCACACAAAAAAATGAATGAAAGGTAGAAGGAAAATTTATGTTGTCATCAATGAATGAGGCATTTATTCATTTATACATTTATATATATATATGTTTCTTTATACATTTTATTTTTATTTTTTTAATGTTTATTCATTTTGAGAGAAAAAGAGACAAGCGTGAGCAGGGAAGGGACAGAGAGAGAGAGGGAGACACAGAAGAGAGGGAGACACAGAATCTGAGGCAGGCTCCAGGCTCAGAGTTGTTGGTACAGAACCTGGGGCCCGAACTCAAGAACCAGGAGATCGTGATCTGAACTGAAGTCAGATGCTTAACCAACTGAGTCACCCAGGCACCCTTATTTATACATTTTAGTATGAACTTAGCTACATACCAAAATGTATAAAATAATTTGTCCAACTATATTGAAATTGAACTGAACCGACAAAACAGAGAGCTGGAATATATTTTTTTCAGAATTTGAGCAGGAAACCAAGTTCCCTAAAAGTTCAGTCCTATCCAAATATGTTGATTAAAGTGATGAGATTTTGAGGTGTGATTGGATCATGACAAAGTAAGGAATATCATATAAACTCAGTTAGATATAGCATAATGGCAGAGGATGTAGATCTGAAAGAGAAACTATATTTATTCTTCATTTACGTCTTCTATGAATTATAACCCTAGACAAGAGAAACTTCCTGACAAGAAGTGGGCTAAATTATGGAGGTGGGGCAGTAATTGCTATAATTTAGCATCAAAATCCTGTCACTTAAGGGCTTTGTTTTAAGCTATTTAAACTCTTAAACATCAAGCACTAAGGAAAAATCAGCTATCAGAGCAAAGGAGATAAAACATTTGGTGAGATGGTTTCAAAATACTAAATCAGAAAAAAAACATGAACTACCCCTTTTTATTTGCCCCACGCCACTTACCCTATTTAATGTTTTATAATATAATATATAACAATTATTATACTATAATATACTATAATTATATAAATAAAATATATTGTAAATATAAATACATAATTTGTATGTATTTTATCTTAAAATAAGCAATAATCCCTCCCCCCAAAAAACACAGTACCTAAACATAAATGCTATAAATAAATGTGAGAAGTGTACAAAAGTGAAAGGAAATGGAAGATCTATATCATGTAAATATTTACCCAGAAAAATAAAGACAAAAATAGTTCACATCCATTGCTGTGGACTCGGCTTTTGGCTTTGTCCAGCAAAGCCGAGGGTGGCAGAAAGGATTACTCAAGACTCCATGCAAGTCCAGAGAGGTGATAGAAAGCGAGGGAAAGTCTCATCAAGCTCCCGTATTTATTAGGCATACATTATCGGGAAAACATTGTGCAATATGTCAGTGGCTACATGCCAGTAGAAACGTATAGAAAGCATGCAAAAAAAACAGGGAGTTCCCAAGACTACAAAAGAGCAGATGCCAAAAGCATGGGGGAGAATGAGATAAGATATTCCATAGATAGCATGGTCTAAGGAATTAATGAGCACAGGCAGGACTCAACCCCTATAAACACACTAACTAGATACTGGTCCTCTGTTTTCAGCAGGGCCAGAAAGCAGTGTAATGCAGTCCCTATAATCTCCTTAACCAGGACATAGCTATTTGATTTCTCGCTATTTGATTTCCCACACATTGTTCTCCATAATCAAAGACATCAAAATAACATATTAACCTGAGTAAAAAGAATATCAAAGAATAAAGTAGCCAAAATGTGATAAGACAGTAAGAATATTTGAAAGGATTTTCATGATTGTAAATTATGAAAAAGAGACTGAAGACAAGAAAATTTATTACAGAAATAAAAACCCAGTATAATTTACCCATATAAGAAAATGTGTCCATTTCAAGTGTTCAGTTCTATAAGTTCTGATATATGCACATACCCATGTAACCATAAGATCCTATGCCCTTTGCCAAAAGTCCTACCAAATTTTCATAAGCATTGATTGGCTTTCTCCATTTTGAATAAATTTGTCTTTTCTCCAGTTGCATATAAATGGAGTTCATCTGTAGAGAAAATGGAGGACAATTGTCATCTTAATAAGATTAAATCTTCCACTTCATGAATATGGCATGCCTCTCCATTTATTTTGGTCTCTTAAATATCTCTTAGCAATATTTTATAACTTTCAATGTGCAATGTGTATCCATCTTTTGCTAAATATATTTTTAAGTAGTCCACATTTTTATGGTTTGATAAATAATTTTTTAAACTTAAACACCCAACCATTTAGTGTAGAGAAATTAAATTGAATTTGTCCTAACTTTATATCTTGTGATTTGCCTAATTCACTTACTGCTTCTCTGAGACTCCAGATGTAGATATGCTAGACAGATGGCTTGCTGTTGTCCCAGAGGCTACTGAAGCTTTATTTATTGATTTTTAGTCTTTTTTTCTCTCCGTGTGTGCTTCAACTTGAATTGATACTATTGCTGGGTCTGTATTCTAATTTGCTCTTTACCCCATCCTATGAATTTTTTTATTTCACATACCTTGCTTTTCATCGCTAGTCATTTCATTTAGTTACTTTCTGTATCTTTTATTTCTATCTTCATCATTTTAAATCTCTGAACATATTAAGCATATTTACTGTAACTGTCTTAATGTCTTTGTTTTCTAATCTATCTTCCCTGGCATTTCTTGGTCTGTTTCTACTGACTGATTTTTCTACTAGTTATGTGCTATAATTTCCTGCTTTGTATGTGTAGTAATTTTTTTATCATATGCTAGACATGCAGTTAAATTGTTGAGTATTTATAATTTGATGTCTTGCTTTAAGTTTAAGGAGTATTGTGCTTTGTTCTGGTAGGCAATTAACTTACTTGAATATTAGTTTGATCCACTAATTCCTATTTAATTCCTATTTTTAAGCATTTCTGTAGCATGTCTAGAGTAGTTTTCATTGCAGGCATACTTCAATTCCTTTACCAAAATATGACCCTCTGAAGTCTCTTGAATGTCCTAGTGATGACTAACAAATTTCTACACTGGCTGGTCAAAGCTCAAATGCCTGCCTGCCTTGTGCAAAATCTGAGAATTGTTCATCTTACAACCCTTTGCTTGGCTTTCATTTGAGTTTTACATTTCACTTGCACAGCCTAGTACATAGCAAGGACTAAGGAGCCTCAATGACAATTTTGCAAGCTGCTTTTCTTTATTTTCTCTTTAAAAAACATTTTTTTTAAATGTTCATTTATTTGAGAGAGAGAGAGAGAGAGAACAGGCAAGCAGGGAAGGAGCAGAGAGAGAGGGAGACACAGAATCTGAAACAGGCTCCAGGCGCTGAGCTGTCAGCACAGCTGGAACTCATGAACCGCGAGATCACAACCTGAACCAAAGTCCAACACTTAACTGACTGAGCCACTCAGGTGCCCCTTGAAACTGTTTTTCTTAATATCTCCTTCATCTATAAAATTCTGCTGCACAGTTTCCATTTGTCTCAACTTTCCTGAATTCCCTTCTCCATCTGCTAAACTAAATGAGAGTGCCAAGCTGTGTTTTCTCCTTTCTTGCACCCCGTGGTCTGGTAATTACTTCCAGCCAGAAAGGCAGGGTGATTGTTGCTTACCTTATTTGTTTCCTTTCTCTCATGGATAACAGCTTAGTGCTGCCTGTTGTTCAATATCTAAAAACAATTTGGGGAGGGGCATCTTGGTGGCTCAGTTGGTTAAGTGTCCGACTCTTGATTCAACTCAGATCATGATCTCATGGTTTGTGAGATTTAGCCCCATGTCAGGCTCTGTGCTAACAGTGAGGAGCCTGTTTGTGCTTCTTTCTCTTTCCTCTCTCTGCCCCTCTTCCCCACTGGCACTCTCTCTCTCTCCTTCAAAATAAGTAAACATTTAAAAACTAAATAAAAACAATTTTTTCTCCATCTGTCCAGTTTTCTAATTATTTATGGTAAAAGAGTATTTATGGTCCATGTTTCTTTATTATAGCCTGAAACAAATAATTAATTGACTTTTATATTGATACTATATCCATCAAAGTTACCCAATTTGATTATTTCTAGTTATTTAGATGAGAATCTGCTCCCCATATGGATAATAATATTATACATTAGGAATAATGATTTTCATTTTTTCTGTTCCAATCCTTAAGCCAGTCAGTCAGTCTTTACTTTATCCTGTCTTTATGGACTGGCTATAACTTCCAATGCAGTATTGTCTTATTCAGAGAGTGATGCTTATGGATAAAGTTACCTGAGAAGTATAAAAATTACTTTGGTTTTTACCTTAAGTCTTAATTTTCATCTCTAAATCAAGTAAAGCAAAATTTAACATATTATTTAAACAGCAGAAATAGAGTCCATTTTCCTACCTTTTTACCCACCCATATGGTTATCCTTTATGGATGAAGGCATATAAGGATGTTTGGAATGGTATCCACCAAATTTTGTTATTTGTTTCTGAGGAGTAAGAATTGGAATAGACTTTGGAACTAATTTTTACTTTTCATTTTGTTCCTTTATGCATTGCTTTATTTTTTTTAAATAACAAGCTTGTATTATTTTATGAAACTAATGGTCCATAATCTAAAACAAATTACATGCTTGTAAAAAGACAAATAACATGAAGGTGTAGATAGAAAAATGTGGAAATTTTCCTCATTCAATACAACCCAATTTCTAGGGATATCCACTGTTAAATGATGTGTATACTTCCATAATTTTTTCAGTGTATATACAAACATTTAAGTATATATAAATATGTATATGTGTGTACACATATATGTATATATGTACATACAAATGTGTGCGTATATAATATATATTTATACACACATATGAATATATAACTGGAAATATAACACACATATATAACTGGAAGTAGATATGATTTTCCCCTAAATGATATTGTATTGAATATAATAATTTGCAGTGTGCTTTTCTTGGTTTAACAATATATTATAAACATCTCCTCATGTCAGTACATAGATATACATCATAAAATTATAATTTATTTTTTAATATGAAATTTATTGGCAAATTGGTTTCCATACAACACCCAGTGCTCATCCCAACAGGTTCCCTCCTTAAAATTATAATTTAAAAACAATTATTTTATACCTACTATTAAATAATAGAGAAATATTGATAGAAAAATGTGCATTTGTCATTTTGTCCACTTTTTTCCCTCTTATACCATCTTTTTCAAGGCAACACTATAAACAGTTTTTCATGCAAACTTTGGTCTTTTTCTACACAATTAAATTTTTTCAATTGTATTTATGCATCATATAACTATGTACCCCATATATATATAATAGTATATATATGTATAGTTAAGTATAATGTAATAGTTTTTCTGACACTTGATTTTATTATAAGCCTTAAAAGAAGGACTATAAAATTTCTATTTTGTTGTTTGTATTCTTTTGAGCATCATGTTAATATTTATTAGCATAAATGTTCCATAGTTGACTTAGCTCTTTTTCCCTTGATGGACTTTAGGTCCTCAGGTAGATATTACACATTGACTCACTTCAATCCATTTCAGGTACCTTGGAGCATGCTTGACTGAATGACAGGGACTGAACAGTTACAGACTACATTTTTCAGACTCCCTTAACAAACAACTTAGGTTCCATATGGGCTTAGCTCTCAATGAGCAGACACATTCATATATTGGAAATGTAGTCTGGTACTTGTGCTATTTCTGCTAGTGAGCTCAGTTGTAGTGGTGCTTGATTTCATGGAACAGTAGTTATTGGCCTGTGCATGGGTGTTGTAAAGCAGGGTGCTTGGCATCATTTTGCTGGCCTAAATCTTATCTAAGTGAGAGGAGTTCTAGAACTGGATGTAGTGGTGGTAGAAGAAATGTGGACATGGGACATGTGCAATATTGTGATTTGTAAGGAATATGTATTTGGTCATTTAGATGATCAAAGTACACTTTCTTATACATATTTGATCTCATCTATAATTCCTGGCTTATAGCTCCCAAACTCTTGGAATTTCCTGTGAAGAAAGCAAAAACGGTCTCTTGTTATGTTAATAATGTGATACTTGGACTGCATCTCAGGGCTGTGGTTGGTTGCCAGGAGGTAGATCATGTGATTAGAGGGTTGGAGCTTTCAATCCCATCTCCTGACTTCCCGGGAAGGGGAGAGGAGACGGGCTGGAGATTGAATCTGTTGCCAATGACTGATGATTCAATCAATCATGGCTATATTATGAAGCCCCCATTAAAAAAAAAAAAAAAAAAAAAAGGAGAGGGTACAGAGAGTTTCTGGGTTGATGAACATGTGGAGGTCTGGAGAGAATGTTACTCTCCAGGAGGGCATGGAAGTTCTGCACTCCTTCCTAAATACCTTGCCCTATTTATCTCTTCCATCGTGCTGTTTCTGAATTAAATCTTTTTAAAATAAACCAGTGATGTAGTTAAGTAAAATATTTCTCCAAGTTCTGTGAACTGCTCTAGCAAATTAATTAAACTCAAGAACGGGGCCATAGGAACCTCTGATTTATTGCCAGGTGGTCATAAGTGCAGGTAACATGCTGGACTTGTGACTGATATCTGAAGTTCTGGGCGGTAGGGTTGTTGGAACCCTGAATCTATAGCTGGTAGGTGAGAAGCCTCGGTGACAACCTGACATTGTGATTGGCATCTGAAATGGGAGCGAGCACTCTTATAAGACTGAGCCCTTAACCTGTGGAATCTTATGCTATCTTCAGGAAGATAGTGTCAGAATTAAGTTGAATTATAGGACACCCAGCTGGTGTCCCAAGAACTGTTTATTCAAGGGGAACATCAGGGGAATCCTTCTTCACCACACACTGGGAGTTGAGTCTCAAAACACTTCTGTAACAACATGTTTCCCTGATTTTCCTGATCATGATGGAGATAGAAACTTGCTTGTTAGCATAATTCTGTGGGGGTATTCTGGGAGTCCTTTCTAGAGATTCAGCATAAAGATTGCCGACTTAGTTTTTCCAATAATTTTGAAATGCCTAATTCTCTGTTCTAAACCCTTTTTGTTTTTAACTAGCTAGAGTTGTTTCTGTTATCTGTAACTAAACATTAAGTGCAAAGGAATTTAGAAACTGAAATTGAAGGTTGCGTGTGACAGAAGCCATATATTTGGCATTGATTTAGCAATCATGGAAGATAGGAAGGACTCCGCTGTTGCATTCTAAAAAGAATGATACATTTTGCTATTTGATGATAACAAATAATAAAATTATTTCCTGTGGTACAATTTGCTGACCATGACTATAGCAATTAGGGAAATGGTAGAGGCACTTAATATTAGGGGTGTTGATTGCTTCTTTCACCTTTAAACAGAGTTCTACAGGAAAGTCAGGTACGCAGTCTAAAACCAGCCAGTCTGCAAGCAGAGATGGAAGGAAATACAATCCCTTTGGGGACTGATACACCCAGGAGGATACAATACACCCAGGAGGTGCTCTCTGCCTAGGTCTACAGTCTAGGTTGACTGAAGGTGCAGTAATGTGGTTCCTTGAAGTGTTAAGAAGGCTGACTATTTTAACCTAAAAATTGAAGCAGTTAGTGGGAATGTAAAGTAATAGCCTAGCAAGAGAGAAAAGTAACAACAGCCATAGCAGGAAGCCAAGAGTCTGCTGTCACAGAGGATTTTATTGCTTCTCTGGTCTAATGACTATGTGATTCTTGTTTTCCTCTTTTCCAAACGGGAGCATTTATTGTATTTACCCGGTTCCTACTGCACTATGATATACTGCATGTGTTTGGGAGCAGATAGCTTGCCTCTTATTTTAGCAATTGACAGACCATGAGATTACACATAATCTAGAGATACTGCAGTCATGCAATCATCACTGTCTGGAACTTTGGAACTATCTTTCTTGGAAAAGGCTCTAAGTGTCAAAAGAAGGCTATGAGTGAACATTTGGGTGGACAAATGGCCGGACTATGGGATAAGCTACTGTTGTCCTGCAAACTCAATTTTTCCTTCTTGCTTAGGAATAGACTTTCAAATATTATTTAGGGACATAGACTCCAATATGACAACTACATCCTATAATTACACTTGAATTTAAGTGTGGCCATATGGCTGTGGGTAAGTTCTGGCCAGTGGCATGTAAGTGATAGTGATATAAACAACATCTAATAAATGTCTTTAATTTTTTTTTATTAACGTTTATTTATTTTTGAGACAGAGAGAGACACAGCATGAACGGGGGAGGGGCAGAGAGAGAGGGAGACACAGAATCAGAAGCAGGCTCCAGGCTCTGAGCCATCAGCCCAGAGCCCGAAGCGGGGCTCGAACTCGCGGACGGTGAGATCGTGACCTGAGCTGAAGTCGGACGCTTAACCGACTGAGCCACCCGCCCCTACAACATCTAATAAATGTTTTTAAAGGGAGGGGACATGCTCCTCTTTCCCTTCTTTCCTACCTCCTAACTCAAATATGCACCAGATGACTGAAGCTGGATCATCACATTCCAGCTGGAATGTGTTCCATTGGATCACAGGTAAAATACACATATTGAGGATATGGCATCACAACAAGAGAGAAAGATTTCTGATAATCTTTGAGTTTTATACCAAATATTTACATGAAAGAGAAGTAACTGTGTTTAAACCAGTGTTACACTGTTGTTTCGGTTTTTTCTGTCAATCACAGATGATCTAATCCTGTCTTCATAGAGGTGTTTTCTAAATTTTTAGAATTGCAAAAAAAGGTTTGAAGAAATAATGATGTCTTCATAGAAATATGTCTGTGTGCATGTTATTGGCATTATTTTTTAGGTTTGATTCCTAGAAGTGGAATTCTTGGGCAAATGATATATGTTATTTGGATTTTGAAAGATACTTCCTAATTGCCCTGCAAAAAAGCTTAGTCAGTTTGTAGTTGCACAGAGTACATGACAGGAATTACTTACTTATGTCCATAGAAATACAGGTTTTCACCGATTTTTAAGTTTATTCTAATTGAATAGATATGTTGATACACCTATCCCTAATTACAAGTAATGCTGACAATACTTTTTTTTCTTTTTTTCCCTCCCTCTTCCTCCTTCTCTTCTTCTCCTTCCCCTTCTCTTTACTTCCCCTTTCCCTCCCCCTCCCTTCCTCCCTCCCCCTCCTCCTTCCCTTCCCTGTCCCTCTTCTCCTTCCCCTCCCCCTTCCCCTCCTTCTCCTTCTCCTTCTCCTTCTCCTTCTCCTTCTCCTTCTCCTTCTTCTCCTTCTCCTTCTCCTCCTTCTTCTTCTTCTCATCTGTTTTTTTGTGATTTGCCAAACTTTCTGTAAAGGGTTTTTCTTTTTCTTTTTGTTTGTACGAACTCTTTACATACATGGGATATTAATTATTTTCAGTTATTTTTTGGCAAATATTTTTTCTAGATTGCTGCTCATTATGTAACTATATGGTGTCTTTATATATGGTAGCTTTATTTAAATAAAGAGTTATTTATATTTAGGCAAACATACTGATATTTTCCTTTTTGGCTTTTGGGTTTTGTGTCTTGCCTAGGAGATATTTTTCATTCCTAGAGATCATAACATTGGATTTCTATATTTCCTTTAACACATTTGTTCAATTAAAAATTGTTTAGCTTTTTAATCCATCTGGTGGAACATATTTATATAAGGTATGAGTTATTGGTCAAACATTCCATCCTTTTTGAAGAATATTCAATTTTCCCAATGCTATTTATTTAATAACACACCTGTACCTCACTGATTTGTAATGCAACTTTTAGTATAGCCAGCATATTCCTGAATATGTCAGTCAGTATATTCCTGAATATGTATGGATCTGTTTCTTGGTTTCTCTATTCTATTTTAACAGTTATCAGTCTATTTCTATGCCAGTGCCATTCTTTGTGAAATATTATAATTTTGTAATACATTTAGATATCCAGATAGCAAACATTCTTTTTAAAAATATTTTAGTATTCTAATTTATATACACTTTCACATGAGCTTTTGAAACAAATTTTCATCAACCCAGTTGAAAGGGGATTTTAAACTGTTATAGCTGTCCCATAATTTTTGGAAATTGGTAAGTGTGTTTAAAATATAGGTTAACTGTACTATTAACATTTGAAAAAAAATGATATCTAGCCGCTTGGAAAGTATTTTAGAATAAGGATGCTATATGAATGCATATGCTATTGATATGTTTATATGAATACCTATATTGTTGATGGGTTAATAGTTCATGAATATAACACCTTATTTTCATTTTATTATTCCAAATAAAAACTAAGGAATTATCTTTCCCCCCAAAATTATTTGGGTCCATATTTAGACAAAATATTAATCCAACCCCAGTTCTCTTTTCTATATAGCAGATGTTTTAGTGCATGTTGTATCAGATAAGCAAATACCAATGTTCTCAGTTTCCTTTGATTGACAATAAACTGGCAGAAACTGGGACTTCTGGTTTCTTCTAATTCTGTTCGGTGAATGTATTGGTATTATGCAAACTTAGGTAACAGGTACTGTGATTTAATAGTTATTATGTGGAGAGAAAGACTGTGGCGCTGGATTAATGTTGATTTGCATTAATAAGAGTTAAGTATAGAACTTTCAGTAAAATCAGTAAGAAATGCAGCCCTCCATTATTCTTTGGCTACTATTGCCTCTGTCATCATCACATGGCACTATTTAGCCATATATAGTTTACTAGGTTCTTTATTTCACACTAGTCAGTCCTGGAGGGGGTTGATAGCAAATTTTCCCAGCTGCTGCTGACAGTCAGGTTTCTAATTAGTCCATATCTACTTGCTGACTGGGATCCTTCCCAGAGCTTGAAAGAGTTGGCAGGCATTTCCCTCACCTTCCCCCTCTGGCTTGCTCCAACAACAACAAAAGTTTCCAGTTTCGCTTAGAAGGAGCTTGTCCACACATCTAGTGTCCTAAATTTTATGACTACCACCTGACAGACAGGTCGACCTCATAGCTCTTAGAGTCCATGGGGCTTGCATTCATGAGTCTTAAGATATGATAGCAAACAAAGAATCAGTTTTCCAAGTGGGCATGGGGGCATTCCCCCAAGCTGTACACCCAGGCTTAGCACAGAGGGAGAAGGTAAAAGCTCTCAACAAAGTGCATATACGAGGAATGTACTCCAACATAATAAAAGTTGTATGTGATAAGCCCACAGCCAACATCACACTCAATGGTGAAAATATTAAAACTCTTCCTCTAAGATAAGGAACAAGACAGGACTGTCCACTCTCTCCCAATTTTCTTCATCATAGAATTGGAACTCCTCTCCAGGGCAATTAAGCAAGAAAAAGAAATGAAAGACATTCAAATCAGAAAGGAGGAAGTAAAACTGTCACCATGTGCAGATGACATGATATTTTATAAAGAAAAACCTAAAGACTCCACCAAAAAACTGTTAGAACTAATAAATGAATTCAGTAAAGTTGCAAGATAGAAAATCAATATACAAAAACCAGTTGCATTTTATACATTAATAATGAACTACTGAAAGAGAAATTAAGAAAAGAGTCTCCATTTCCAACTCATCAAAAAGAATAAAATACCTAAGGGAAAATTAAACAATTTGGTAAAAGACATGTACACTAAAAACTATAAAACACTGATGAAAGAAATTAAGAAATACACAAGTGAATGGAAAGATACTCTGTGCTCATAGGCTGGAAGAATTAATACTGTTAAAATGTTCATAATACCCAAAGCAATCTACAGATGCAGTTCAGGCTCTATCAAAATTCCAATGACATTTTTCACAGAACTAGAACAAACAATTTTAAAATTTATGGAACCACAAAAGACTCTGAATAGCCAAAGCAATCTTGATAAAGAACAAAACTAGAGAGGCATCATGCTCTCTGATCTCAAACCATTTTACAAAGCTGTAGGAATCAAAGCAATATTGTATTGACATAAAACAGACACATATCAATGGAATAGAATGGAGATCCCAGAAACAAACCCATGCATATATGGTCAGTTTATTTATGACAAAGGAACCAAGAATATATAATGGGGAAAGAATAGTCTCTTCAGTAAATGGTGTTTGGAAAACTGGAGAGTCACATGCAAGAGAAGGAAACTGGACAACTATCTTACACTATATAAAAAAGTAACTCAAAAATGGATTAAAGACTTGAACATAAAACCTGAAACCATAAAACTTCTAAAGGAAAATATAGGTGGTAATATGCTCGACATCAGTCTTGGGGATGATTTTTTGGATTTGACTTATAAGCAAAGGCATCAAAAGCAAAAATAAACAAGTGGCACGATGTCAAACTAAAAAGCTTCTGCATGGCAAAAAATCTGTCAACAAAATGAAAAGGCTACTTATGGGATGAGAGAAAATATTTGTAAATCATATAGTGATAAGGAGTTAATATCCAAAATATATAAAGAACTCATACAAATCAATAAACAAAAATAAAAAATCCATTATAAAAAATGGGCAGAGAAAAAATGTTTTAAAAAATGGGCAGAGAATCTAAATAGATATTTTTCCAAAGATGACAAACAGATTACCAACAGAAACATGAAAAGGTGCTCAACATCACTCATCATCAAAAAATGCAAACCAAAACACCTGTGAGATATCACCTCGCACTATTATATGTATGTTGCCAAAAAAAAAGGAGGAAATAACAAGATGTGGAGAAGATGTGGAGAAAAAGAAAAACTTGTGCACCATTGGTAGAATGTAAACTGGTACAGTTGCTGTGGAAAATGGCACAAAGTTTGCTCAGAAAATTAAAAATAGATATGATCCAGCATATAAACCAGCAGTCCCACTTCTAGGTACTTATTTGAAGGAAATGAAAACACTACCTGGAAAAGATATCTGCATCCCATGTTCATTGAATAATTATTCATAATCACCAAGGTATAGAAACCACCTAAGTGTCTGTCAACAGATGAATGAATCAAGAAAATATGGTATATATACAATGCAGTACTTTTCAGCCATGAGAAAAATGAAAATCCTGTCATTTGCAGCAACATGGATGAGTCTGGAGGACATTATGCTAAGTAAACTAAGCCAGACAAAGACAGATACTGCATGGGATCACTTGCATGTGAAATCTTAAAAAGAAAAAAAAAATAGTCAAACTCATAGAAATACCGAGTACAATGGTACAAACTTACAGTTACATCAGATGAATAAGATCTGAAGATCTAATGTATGACATGGTGACTATAGTTGATAATACTGTAACATATAATTTGTGCTAGGAGTGGAATTTAAGTGTACTCACACACACAAAAAAGTAACTATGTGAGATGATGGATGTGTTAATGAACTTTTGGGAAGCCTTTCAGGATGTGTACATATATCAAATCATCTCATACACTTAATTTTTAAAAAAATTTTTAATGTTTATAGTTTGAGAGAGAGAGAGAGAGAGAGAGAGAGAGAGAGAGAACAAGTGGGGGAGGGGCAGAGAAAGAGAGTCCCAAGCAGGCTCCACACTGACAGAGTGTGAGTTTGATCAGATGTGTGAGTAGGATGCAGGGTTTGATCCCATGGACTGTGAGATCATGACCTGAGCCGATATCAGGAGTCAGACACTTAACATGTGAGCCACCCAGGCCCCCCTATCTTATACACTTTAAATATATTATAATTTTATTTGTCAATTGTACCTCAATAGAGCTAATTAAAAAAAAAGAAATTAGCTATCAAGACACAAAAGAATCTTAAATGCAAATTATTAAGTGAAAAAAGCTAATCTGAAAAGACTCCATGCAATATGGTTCCAACTGTATGAAATTCTGGAAAAGGCAAAACTGTGGCACAATAAAAATATCAGTGTTTTCCAGGCATTGAGAGGAGGGAAGTTTGACTAGATGGAGTAGAGAGGGTTTTTAGGGCAGTGAAACAACTCTGCATGACACTGTAAAGATGGATACGTGCCATTATACATGTTGCATGCATCCAAACCCATAGAATGTACAACATCAAGAGTGAAACACAATGTTAAATATGGGCTTAGAGTGATTATGATGTGTCCATGTAGGTTTATCAGTTGTTACAAATGGGAGAAGCTCTGTTGCATGTGTGGGGTCAGAGGCTACATGGGGAATCTCTGTACCTTCCTCCTCTTGATTTTGCTGTGAACATAAATCTGCTCTAAAAATAAAATTTCCTCAGGGGATGGACTTCCTTTAATCCCAAAGCAGCTCTAACAGCTAGATATTATTGTAACTCTGGTTGTATAGATAAGAAGACACAGAGGCACAGACAGATTGAGTAATGACCAATATCACACAGTGAGCAGGTGATAGACCTAGGATAGGAAGACAGTGTGAATTCAAGGTCTGTGCTTCTATTACTTTGTGCTGCTTCCCAAAAGGACTCACCCCAAAAAATAGTTTTGAAAAAGATTCCACACAAACTTAAAACTGCACACAGGCTGTATTTCTCTTTAGGAATGTGACCATCTCACTACCTCCAGGAAGAGTACTGTAAAAATGAACCCTAATATTCGCTCTGTTATAAAGTATGTTTATATATGTGTGAATTACAATATCTTATAAATCTTAAAATTGTTTTGAGGTATTTATACTAAGTCTTCCCCGAAGTCTATATTTAAAAAGAGCATTTGCTTTTTATTTGCCTTTGGGTTTGTCTGTGTTAATTTGAACCTATAACGCTTGTCCAATGTCAACAGTGTCAACAAACAAAACTGTATCCTTTCTTTTTTGAATAAACCTGTAACTTCGTATAAAACTTTGCCTACATTTACCCTTAGACTATTTCTATAAGGCAGCAAGATCATTTCAAAGAGAAGCAGATAGGTTTATATTGGTACATAGAATGCCCATATAGGTTCAGTTGTTTTACTTTTATGGCCTAAGTGTTTAACGTGATTCTTTAACCACGCTGTTGCACAGAAATTCTTGCCAAGAGATCCAGTAAAATACTTGGGCACAGAGTATGGCTAAGTAATTGTTTTAGTTTGTTTAATTAGAAAACCTGCAGATAGTTGATATGGGGTAGAGAGTTATTTTAGGTTGAAAAAAATACCTCATTAGTGTGCTCATCCCGTGTTAAGTACTCCAGTTACACAGACTAAGAACATGTTTTCTCTTATCGGGATCATGATATCCTTTTCCTAAAGGAAATATTTCTATCACAGTGAAAATTCCCCCTTTCCCTTAGGTACCTGTGGGAAAGAGCTTCTAAATAACCACATTTGTTTTGGCTCAAAGGCAAATTGTGGGTAATCTGAATCTCTCATCAGTTTCAAAATTCTCTGTGGATTAGTTCTGTTTCCTCAGCAAATTTCCTTGATCACAATGGAAATTTCGACAAACACGTGTTTATATTTTCCACTAGTAAAATAGTGTTATCTGAAGGGCCCACTCTGTGGTATTTGGGGTACTTAGCTCGTCTTTTACTGTTAGTACTTTAGCCAGAACATGAATTAGGCTGCAATATTTGGGCTGTTTCAGAGCTCATTCAGGGGCAGCTTGTTCAAATCACAAACCACAGTGTGATTGGATCTCTTACAAATTTCAGAAACAAGCTCTGCTGGGACAATATTTTAGTGTGGTTAAATATCAGCAAATCATCTTCCTTACCCCGGCTAAAGATCTCCAGGGAACTATGTGGTCTATTTCTGTGTCTCTGTACCAAAAATGACCATTGACAGAAATACTTCATATTTGGCATGCACATGAGTTATGCCCTCTATTCTTTCTCCCTCAAACCATTTTTTCTTTTCTTTTTTTCCTCCCCTTCTACTTCACTCTTTTAAGTTTGTCTAAGTTTTTCTCTCCCACAGTCAACACTAAACATTCCTTCAGTATTTTAAAGGTTCAATAATAGGCTCCTGGGAGGAAAAATACACTATACATATAGTGTATACATATACATACACACACTTTGTGTAAATTCTAGTGATTTATAAAGACATGTCAACCATACGGCAACCATTCTGGTGCCAGCCTTGGAGCAAAAGTTTGTTTATTTGTTTTAAGTGCATTAAAAAGAGGGAGAATAACATAGTAGGGGTACCAGAGTAAGAGAGCAATTGGAGAACACTTTTAAACATTACAGGCAAATCAGGAATTTTAGAAAAATCTTGGATTCAAACTAATGAATCAAACACAATGCAATTATTGAGTACCTTCTATGTACCAGTTACAAATTATGCATTTCTTATAAACACATTTACAAATTCCTTATAAATGTAAGAGTCTCATATATTTTAAGTAAAACTAATTTCAATAATGAAAATCCACTTTTAAACATTCCTTATGCTAATTAAAAAACTACTAATCCACCAATGAGACATCATGTCCATATTAGTAAAGCTTCTTATGTCAGTTAAGACGTCCTAGAGTGTGACCTTTCTGGTTAAATGTTGAGTTTACTATTCCCTGTGAATTCCTGATTAAGGCAATGGATGACACATGATGTGATATCAATGTCTACACTGAGGTATTTTAAAATAAATTTTTTTTAATTTTTTTTTTAACGTTTATTTATTTTTGAGATAGAGACAGAGCATGAATGGGGGAGGGTCAGAGAGAGGGAGACACAGAATCCGAAACAGGCTCCAGGCTCTGAGCTGTCAGCACAGAGCCCGACGTGGGGCTCGAACTCACGGACCGCAAGATCATGACCTGAGCCGAAGTCGGCCACCCAACCGACTGAGCCACCCAGGCGCCCCTAAAATAAATTTTTGACTTTGTAGCATGCTATTGATTTTTCTCCCTACTTTATTTAGTCATTGTTTCTTAGTTAGCTTTGTTGATAGGCCTGAAATCAACTACAGATGTTGAGCTACCTAGGGCTTGATGTTCAATACCCTCTTTTTCCTCTTTAAATGAATTTAAGCACCACCCATATGCTGATAAATCTCAAAACAGTGTCTCTGGCCCTGACCTTTCCCCTGAGCCCCTTAACCACCTAGGTGACATCTCCATGTGGATGGCTACTCAGCAGTTTCAATTCTTCACATTTCTTGATTCCGGTACCCAACACCCAATAAGGGGGAAAAAATACTGTTACATTCTGGGTGCTCTCCATCTCAACCAATGGTATTACCTTCTATCTAGTTTTCCAACTCAAAAACAATGGGGTGAGCCTTGCTTCTTTCCTTCCCCTTATCCCTTGCATTCAATCCAGAAATTCAGCGTATTTGACTTCCAAAATATTTCTCTGATTCTTCCACTTCATTCCATTCTCCCCATCCCAGTCCTAACCCAAAGTAGCATCATTTCTCACCTGGACTGCTGTAATAGCTTCTAAATGGTTTCCCTGCTTCCTGCATCCCTACCCTCCATTGTTCATGTAGTAGCCAGTGGTCATTTTAAAACACAGATCATATTATTCCCTTGCTTAGAACTTTTTAATGGGTTCTTGTTGCATTTATATGAAATTTAAAATACCTGCCATTCCCTCCATGATCTTGCTGCCTACTTTTCTATCCTCTTTTTACCTACCTACTCCTTCACACCATACCCCCAGTTGCTCATTATATTTCAGCCTCACTGACCCCTTTGTAGCCCTGAGTAACCAAGTGCTTTACCAACTCATAAATCTTGCTGTTATCTCTGTCTGATATTCTCTTTACACAGTTCCTGGTAAGGCTGTTGCCTACCGATTTTTCAAGTCTCAGCTCCAATCCTCAAAAAGGCCTTCCATGGAAACTCAGTTCAGATTACCTTTCCCTAAACTCTCCACTTTCACATTCCATCAGGCCATTTATTTCCTCGTTAACACTTGCTACAATCTGTAATTCTCTTTCCATGTACTCATTGGCTTGCTTATTGTTGTCTCCCCAGAAAACAAAAGCTTTGCAAAAGGAAGGACCTCACCTACCGTGTTCATGGCTTCCTTCCCTTGGTGATCACCATGCCTGATATGTACATAGGTGTCTGATTAAGCATTTACTAAATAAATGAATGAAAACAAGGAGTAGAGGAATTATGGAGACTAAGAAGTGAAAACATCATGAATAATAGGATGTTACAAGGCAAAAGGGTTTTAGACTTATCTGATGTACCTTCCTGATGAGGTAGGCCAGAGGGGTTAAGTTATCTACAGATGAAGAAGTGAGTGGCTGGAATGTGGGTGACCTGACATTGAGCATAGTGTTTTCCACTAAACAAATGAGTCATAAACTTGGTCCCTGATCAGATTTTCATTGGCTGGTATTGAAATGAGGAAAATAAGAGTAACATTACATGTGTTTATTTATATATCTCCAGCTGTCCTTTCTTGCAAAGAATACATCTGGCTTACATCCTTCCTTTTTTTTTTTTTTAATGTTTTTTTATTTATTTTTGAGACAGAGATAGAGCATGAGCAGGGGAGGGGCAGGGAGAGGGGGAGACACAGATTCTGAAGCAGGCTTAAGGCTCTGAGCTGTCAGCAAAGAGCCTGATGCTGGGCTCGAACTCACAGAGTGTGAGATCATGATCTGAGCTGAAGTCAGACGCTTAACCGACTGAGCCACCCAGGTGTTCTACATCCTTCCTTTTTGTATCTAATATCTTTTCTTCTATAATGTGTTGATAGTAGATATATATTTTTTAATGTCATTTTCTTGACAAAGTAAAATATTCACTGTTTTAATTTTGGCATAGCACAAATGTGCCAAAATGTGTTTAAATATTCCTCTCCTGATTATTGTTCTCAATTTTCCAGTTTTTTTTTCCCACTACAAACAATTCTGTCATAAACATCTCTGTAATTATGTCAGTAAATTAATATACAAATCTCTATCTTCATCTCTCCCTATATTTATATCTCTTTTCATATAATAGTACTATCACTACTTTAGATACATGTTCAATAGTAGAAATGTTAGATTAGGGGATATATATTTTTTATTTCAGTATATTTTGGTAAGGGTTAAGAAATTTAACCAGTATGACCTGTATTTGAAACTTCTTGCTATAGTAGCTGTGGCCTTGCCTCTCAAAGCAGTTCAGTCACCTCCAGGACAGAACCACATAAGCTATCACCTAGCTATCTTTATTTCATTCTGTTATTTGCCACTCTAGAGACAGTTTAGCAGTCTGGATTACCCAAGGGATAAATCTATCATCTGGTGAGATGGGAATTTGTATTCAAGAAAATGCCTTCATGCCACCTGGGTGGCTCAGTTGGTTGAGCGCCCAACGTCGGCTCGGGTCATGATCTCGTGGCTCGTGGGTTCGAGCCCTGCATCAGGCTCTGTGTTGACAGCTTAGACCCTGGAGCCTGCTTCAGATTCTGTCTCCCAATCTCTCTCTGTCCCTCCCCCCTCACGTTTTCTCTTTCTCTCTCTCTCTCAAAGATAAACATTAAAAAAAGAAAGAAAAAGAGAGAAAGAGAAAGAAAGAAAGAAAGAAAGAAAGAAAGAAAGAAAGAAAGAAAGGAAGGAAGAAAAATGTCCTTAGTTTCTGCTCCTTATTTTGTATTTCCATACACTAACCTGGTACTTGTATCACTGATGGCTTTCTTTGTCTTAGACCAGTAAGGTTGTTCTTATACCCTAGGACTGCCCACTCTGGTGATGATTGACAGGATATAACCCTAATTTTTGTCCATAAAGAAGTTTAATATTTTTTTTCTTTTTAAAAATAAATATAAAGTCTGCAAATTACTTTCAGTGTCCCTCTTTTAGGTAGTTTCCTCAAGACAAAACAGATTTAGAATTGTAGAAAACAAGTGATTAATCTGAATTTGTCACCTGTTTCCATCTGACTAATCTGCTGTCCAGATATCAAAGCATTCCATACCCTCCTGGTAAGCTCAGTCTCTTCACAGTCCGTTGTAGATTTCCCAAATCATCCCTGATCAAGTTCATACTGTAGTGAACAAACAGTTCATGGCCATGTCTGAAAATGGGATTGGCTCCAACTCTAGAGCATAGTGTTTAATGCTTGTGTATGTTGCAAAAGAAGCAAAAATACTGAAGTCACATGAACTAAAGCTACTGTGAACTGCTATGCCAATTTTAAATTAAGGTACTTTTGCTTACTAAACAAACAAACAAACAAAACATAAAACCAGTCAAAATCTCACCCACCAGATTTAGTAGGAAGCCCGTGGTTCAAGGAGCCTGAATAGGGAGAGGTTCTGACCTCCACCCCGAAGGAGAGGAGCCCAATACTGCCTTTGGTTCTGTTCATAGTCACAGAGATGATGCTGATGTGCACCAGTTCCAGGTCCTTGTAAAGAAGCATGAATTTTCTCCCTAACCAATTTCAGCCTAGCGTGGTGTATGCCTTTCAGGTTGGTGCTTTCAACTGATGACTCTTTCAAGCTAATCTCTAAAAATGCCAGCTGCCTCAAAAGTGTCAGAATTAATTGATGTGTTCATCTGCAAACTTAAAACCATTGTGCCCTCTCTTTCACTGCTGTGTCTCACCACCAAGTCTCAGTTAGCTATTCTTTCTCTATTCTTGAAATACAAAGGGGATCAGACTTACAGCAAATAAACACTGCTGTGGGGGTAACCTGCTTAACCAGATGGAATGGTAATTCCAAAGGCCTCTGGGAACCTTATAATTTCCCCTTACCACCTGTCCACATGCATACACACACACACATACACACACACACACACAGAGAGTCAGAGAGAAATTGATTTATTCTCGCAAACATGGCTTACCATTTTAAAGACAACAAGGTGGCTTTCTGGTCACAGAAAGAAAAATGGGGAAAAAATCTACAAGATAAATCTTCAATCAGGTATCTTGCAACATAAAAAATGGATTGAGATTTTGACAAATAAAAATGAACATGCACTCTTAAGTATTCAAAATGTATGAAGTCTAATCAGAAATCTTCTCTTGTGCCTTAGTAAAGACTGCAGAAGAAAGTCAATGATGTTCTTTTTCATAAACAAATTTGAAGCTTATTCGATTCTCTAAATAGTTTCCATATCGAAGGAAGGTTTCAAACGTCTGTTTACTTATTTACCGTGAATAGTTGAGTACTTTGCTTCATAAATGCTAATTCAAGAAAAAAAGTCACTTGTAGAGTGCATCCTCAGGTTATATAAACAATCTGTGCTGCATTTGGTGTTGGGTGAATTAAGATATGAGTCTACTGGCAACATTTTGCATACACAATACATGTCAGGCAAAGACTCAACAAGCTGTACTATTAATCTGTTGCCCCAAAGTCCTTAGCCAAAAATATTCTTCAAATTATTTTTTTGTATTTGGTAAGTGTTCTGTTAACATGGAAATATTTGTGCTTTACTTTCCTCAGAAAGTTCATATATATATTTTTGAAACTGTGCTCCACTTTGCCTCATAAAGAAACTGAATTATATGCGTTTTGTAACTTGAGTTAGTCTGCATAACAATGAAAAAATACATTTACATTTCTATGTGATAACTTAGGAATTGAAGTTAATATACAAATTAGTTATTTGTCATAAAATATGACATAAAAATCCTAGAGCCAGATATTTCACTGATTTGGATCAGTGCTATTAGATATCATGGATTTTCTTTTCTTAGGAAGCTGAGTGCTAAATGTTTAGATTTAGTATGGACAGAGTTCATCTTTCCCATTCACTTACTCTTCAAATATATTCAGCCACCAGAAATCCCATAAAGTACAGGAGTATCCACCTTCCACTCCAGTTACTGATTAGAGGATGTTTCACTAAGGAATAAGCTAGATATAATTATATCTTATCCATAAAGAGCCTAAGACCATAGGTTGTTTTAAAAATCAACACCATGAGAAAATTTTAATTGCTAATATTAAACTAAGAAGTCAATTTCAAGCATTCAAAAATATGTACACAGAAAATAGGAGAAATGATTACATACCAAATAGCTGTGCTCAAATATTAAATAGCAATAGGTTGAGCATGGCTAATAACAAATTAAATCTGGATTAAAAGTAGATCAACTCTCCTCCCTTGCCCCCCCATAAAGTAATTCAAGAGTGATTATGAGCCTTTATGTGCAATGTGGAGGAAGGAAGGTAGTTTTCTGGGTTTGGGTGATGACTGGTGAATTCAAGAAACATGCAGTCACAGTCTGCTTTCAAAGATGGAGTCACAAAGTTATAAGTGGCTGGAAGAGTCCTAAGCTGGTTTTCTACTGGGATCGACAGACCCTCCCTAGTCATTCCTTATCGGCCAACCTTATCACCATGCGTCAGGAAGGACCATGGTGATTTTGTTGTCTTTGATTTAAATTTAAAACATCACTAAAAATAGCAGATTTCAACCAATAGGGTGTATCTTTCCTTAAATTTACAAGTTACCAGATGTTCTTTCAGGACTTCCACATACTGACCTAGAATGACTTATAAGTAACTCAAATTCAAATACTCCAACACTAAATATATTAGTTCTTTTCTGTTCCACCCCTTCCTACTGCCAATCCCACACAAAGTAAGAGAGTTATGTATTGAGCATTTACTAAGTGCCAGACATTGTGCTAGGCTCTTCTTCATATGTTGTAACATTTTATCCTCACCCAAACTATATGCGATAAGGACTACAACTGTTTTAAGTTTACAGATCAGGAAAATAAAGATTAGGAAGATAATAACTTGCCTCTATTTCTCATTTCAATGACATCAGTGTTATCCATTCAGTTGAACAAGCCAGAAACCTAGTTCCTTCTCCTTCTCCACCTCCTGCATTTAATCAGTCACTAAGCCTTGCCAACCACTCAAATGCTTCTGGAATTCATTCTTAACTTTTCATTCTCTGTCACTGCCAAGCTCAATTTTTTTTTTTTTTTTTTTTTTTTTTTTTTACTTTTGGGGTAAGAATTCCAATAATTGAATAATGTCCTCCTTGCGTTTCTTTTTTCTTGTTTCTCCCACTCTAACCCCTGAGCCACCCTCACATTTCCCTGCCTGCCTTCCTATTTTCTTTCCTTTTCCTCCTTCTGCAAAGCCTCTGTGAATTTACTGCCTTATCATTTATGCCCAAGTTTAATTACTTGCTCGTTCTTGCACTAGTAGAACCTATGTGTTCCATTAATATGAACCTTATACCATCGAAGCACAGATAGCTAGGCATTTCTGTTCCTGCTACTATGAAACTATTAACATCTTATAGACAAGACCCTGTCTCATTTCCACATTCATTCATTCATTCATTCATTCATAGATCCAACACTTATTCATTACCCACCTTATGCCAAGAACTTATTTTTAAATAATGATAATATTAATAGTTATCTTTTACTGAGAATGTATTCAGCAATCCTATGAGGTAAGTATTCTTATCTTTATTTACACTGAGGAAAGTTCAAAATAGAAATGCAAAGATACTTCTCTCAAGAGAAGTATGCCTATGATTGTGTAAGTGTTCAACAGGTATTAGTAGAATTTAGTTGAACTTAAAATCAAAGAGAACCTATCAGAGAAACTATCTTGTCCAAGAGCCTAAGAATGGTAGAGGCAAAATAACAGTGGCTGAGGAACTTAAGGACTTTAGAGTCAGACAGCAATATAAATCGCAATCCTTGTTCTGTCATTAGTAAGCTACATGACCTCAATAAATTATTTCTATAGACCTCAATTTAAAATCTATAAAATAGAGATATTATTAGTACTACTTCAAAGGGCTGTCATATTGGTTAAATGTGAAAATATATGTAAAATGTTTAGTCAACCACCTGGTATGAAGTAAACCCACAATAAGTATCAACTGATATTATAAAGACTGGCTGCATAAAAACAAATCAGGGGCCAATAATAAGCTATTCAATGAGGAATTATAAGTTTTCCATTTAGAATTTTCAATTTTATTATTTTCATTTGACATATTTTTTATTATTGCTGTTATTGTTATTGTTTTTGTGGAGAGCCAGATGGAAGTATGGGAATGGCTAGTTTACATGTAGGAACTTCAACAGATGAGGTTCCAGTTTTTACCATCATAGTATTCAAGATTATAAAATAAGAATCTGAAAGAAAAATAACACTATTTCCTTCAGCCATAATGAAATAAGACTATTTTATATTTTATTCTTCCTTCATAGAATTACTATACCAGAAAGAATACATAAAAATGAAAATATTACTGAGTTAAGAAACTAGGTTAAATGGCATAGAAAACATTATTTATACACTAACTTAACCATCTCAACTGTGGTTGAAATAAAGAGCAAAATTGTTCTCAAACAACCCTAAGGGATTGTCCTCTTAAGGGAGAGAGAAGAATGTCAGACATCTTAACATACAAAGAAGGAATTTCTGGAACTTAGAGAAGATTTTTGGCTAGAAGCCCAATTAACCTGCTTACTCTAGGCATGAGACACCAACTGGCCAAACATGCATTTTTCATTGTGATGTTAGGAGTAAAATGGCCCATTACCCAGAAGTGGCTGTCCCGTATGGTGGGTGGATGCGAATGTGACCCTTTTGTCTTTCTTCTCATCAGGTATGTTCAACTCTATCTACACTAGTGGTCAGTTTCCCAATGAGTAAATAAGGCCTGCTTCTTGACCCACATTCCACAGGCAAGCCAGATTTTAGGAGACAAAAAGTCAAGTGTGCCAAAAGGAAATTATAGCTGTCCAAGAAGCCACAGGAGAATGGGGAGTGTGCGGGGTGGTAGCAGGGGCTTTGCCAAAACACCAATGCACGCATTACTCAATCTTCTCTTTCAGTAAACATCCTTAGGATGGATGCATTAGATTTTGGGCCACTCAAGTAATTCCCAAGGAAATATATTGGTCCTTTTGTGGTTTATAATCTAGGACTTTATTTTGCTGGATCATCTGTGTATTTTTTAATGTTGTATTTCTTTTGGTTAATCTTCCTTCCTCTTGGGAAGCAAAATGTTCTGCAATAACAAACACTGTCTGTGGTAAGTCCCTAAAACTCCAGTGCAACAGATTGCAAAGCCTGCTGTCCATTCGAAATACACTTGCATAAGCTGGCCGTGTCCATATCTCCAACTTTGTATTCCATATGTGTTGTTTTTCTTTGGTCACCCATCATTCTTTTCAAAAGATGTTTCTCCATGCACAGCAAATGTGTTCTTTGATAATATCCACAAAACTGCTTGAGCTGGGGAAATGATTGATATTCTAATGACACGAAAATAGCCATTTTTTTCTTGCTGCTTTCATTAGGTACAAGTCTGCATACATTTTTAAAAATATATTTTGAGTTATGAAGTATTTTGAATGCACAGAAAACTGTCAATAAAAATATAAATATTTGAACAGTATATATCATCTTGGGGTTACCAGTCAGATTTCATTTTAGGTTTTTTTTTTTTTCACTTACGAGAATGCTGAACCAGATCAATTAATTTACTGATTCTTGGACTCACTCAAAGGATAAAATTCTCTCAAAGAGAATTTCATGATACCTACAGGTGAAAGTCAAGAGATCCAGTAGAATAAAGGGATTCAGTATGAGAAGCAGTAGGGAGTAAAAGGGACACTGGCTATGGTAAGATTATATCCCAGTTTGCCCAAGGTCACTTCTGATTTATGCCTATTGTTCTGGCACGATTATTGATTCTACCCTGTCACTTCAAAGTATGATGGCTTTGATGATAAATTATATGGCTATCCTGAAAATAGAGGGCACATGTTTTCCTAAAGAAAGGAGCTTCTAGGGGCGCCTGGGTGGCTCAGTCGGTTGAGCGTCCGACTTCAGCTTAGGTCACGATCTCGCGGTCCCTGAGTTCAAGCCCCGCGTCAGGCTCTGGGCTGATGGTTCAGAGCCTGGAGCCTGTTTCCGATTCTGTGTCTCCCTCTCTCTCTGCTCCCCCCCACCCCCCGTTCATGCTCTGTCTCTCTCTCCCAAAAATAAATAAACGTTAAAAAAAAATTAAAAAAAAAAAAAAAAGAAAGAAAGGAGCTTCTACTTGATTCCAGCCGATTACTGTCATGTAGGAAGATCTGTGCTTTTTCTTTTTTTTTTTTTCTTTTTAAATTTTAATGTTTATTTATTTTTGAGAGAGACAGAGACAGAATGCAAGTGGGTTGGGGCAGAGAGAGAGAGGGAGACACAGAATCTGAAGCAGGCTCCAGGCTCTGAGCTGTCAGCACAGAACCTGATGAGGGGCTCGAACTCACAAACTGTGAGATCGTGACCTGAGCCGAAGCCGGACGCTCAATCGACTGAGCCACCCAGGCGCCCCAATCTGTGCTTTTTAAAAGGAAGCTGGATTTAGATTTTTAGGTACAAGCCCCCAGTATTTAACATTAGCTCAACTGTCTTTTTTTTTTTCTCTTTATTTACTTTACAAGAAAAAAAAAACTTGTCTGGATGACAGATTTTTCTATGGGTCATCAATTTACAACTTCTTTTGGCCTAGAATTCCTACAATTTGGGGCTTCAATACCAGCCTTTTCTTATCTGCTACAGTTGTAATGTCAGGTTCCACTTAGGATATTCACATGCATACTGTGATCCAGGTTAAACAGGTCCAGTTTGAAAACTTCTAAGCAGGTCCTATTGGAAAACATCCATCATCAGTTAAGAAAACCGACCAAGATATTGGAAGCAGAGTGAATGCAAACATAGGCTTAATTAACTGATTTTCTGACATCTTCAAATGTCATTAAACCATTTTTCATTGCTAAAGATATCATTCACTGAGCACCTACTATGCCAGATACTACTCTAAGCATGTTGTCTACATTATCATGATATTATTCATCACAACAATGATTTAAAAAATACTCAATAGAAGCTCAGAAAATTTATATGATTTGACCAAGATCACATGACTAATAAATGATTGAATCAAGATTAGTGTATGGGGCGCCTGGGTGGCTCAGTCGGTTAAGCATCTGGCTCTTGATTTCAGCTCAGGTCATGATTTCACGGTTGATGAGATGGAGCCCCATGTCAGGCTCTGCACTGTTAGCACAGATTCTCTCCCTCTCTCTGTCTCTGCCTCTGCCCCACTCATGCTCTTGCCCTGTTCTCTCTCAAAATCAATAAATAAACTTAAAAAAAACACTAAACTTTTCAAATTCTTGTCTACACAACAGGGTAACTGTGTGATACTGGTAATTGTCTTTGGTTGGGCTCCTTAGAAACAGAACATGAGATGAGGACTCTTATACAAGTGATTTTTTGATGAACCGCTTTTATAGGAAACCTGTAACAATTTGAGAAGAGCAAGATAAGGACAAAGCTAGGCAGTAATGGCGCTTTAGATGTCTAACCTCTTAACCTTGTAGGAAGTTCTGGAGCTTAGATTGCATCATACAGACTATCTTGCCTAGAGGGCTGTTACATCCCTGACTCATCAATCTGTGGTTATGGTCTTCCAAGCTTCTCCTGGTGAGGAGGCTCTCATCAATTGAGGGCACGCCTCAGAGATATATACAGGTAGGAGCCCTTAGCAGCTAATGCTTATACAGCCAGGCAAATGGGACCTACAAGGAGGTTGGGGGTAAGTGGGAAGTAGGAAGTGGAGAGATGGGGGTTGCCACTGACACTATCTACTATAGCTATCATGTGACAGGTTTGAATAAATTATTCTCTTTTTATAGTATTTTTATTTTTGTTGTTTTAAACTGAAGGGACTACTGTTACTTGTTTTATCTCCAAGGTTGTATTTTCTTCTTTAATGGATAATTTTCAAAGTTTGTTAAATTCATGCTATCTTTTATCATCCTCAGTGTCTAACCCTCCCCTTTCTTTATTCACTTTAGCCTCAGGGAAATACTATACATTACAGCATGGCAAAGGGCAAAATTATTTCACAGACTGTGATTCCTTCCTTTCAAACAATGTTTATTATTAGACAGTATAGTACAACAAAAACAATTTAGTCAGCCGCTTGAAGATTGTTGTATTTGGCTGTCATATTACACAAGTGAAAAATTCATTAATGTCAAATATAGAGAAAATTCTTCTTATTCTTTCTTGGTTAAGTAGGTTTCACACTCAGCATGGAGCCCAAAGCAGGGCTTGAACTCACAACTTTGAGATCAAGACCTGAGCTGAGATCCAGGGTCAGACGCTCAATCAACTGAGCCATCCAGGCACCCCTCTTCATTTCTCTTAATAAGAATATATACCTGCAGAAAAAAACATTTAAAAAAAAGATTGCACAAAAATATTTATGTGCATTTTGTATCATGGACAAAAAATGATAATAATAATAATAGAGAAACTTTATTATGAGTATGGTGGTTTGTTATATGTTCCATGTGCATTGTCTTAAATGGATATTGTATTGCAATGATGCATGCACATATTACTTCTAAGATCATGAGTTTTTAAAATTCAGAATTCATATCTTATGCATAGTGTTTCCACAATAAAAAGCAAAGAAACAGATAGTCAAGAAAGACTTATATTTTGACAAGATAAAAAAAATGAGCCAAATGGATTTGCTCCATAACAATTTATTTCTGCAGATTGCCACCAACTGCCCTGCTTACAATATACTTTTGAAATGGAGACCAGTGTGACTCCTGGAGATTCAGAAGCCATTGTTGAGATCTAATAGACTATATCTGGGGGCACAGGTGAAACAGATGCTTTCATAAAAAGCATGAGAAGAGACTCTCAGTGGGAAAGTCTCTTCTTTCACAAAGCACCAAGGATGAGGGAAATTTTTCTGATGTTATTCTCTTGTTGGATACAGAATTCTATCTTGGGGGCTTTGCTTGCATAAGTGAACTACAGATTTTTTTGTTCTCATTAAATATACTCAGGTTCTCAGATATACAGTCTTCATTACAATGTTTTCAAGTGCAACCTTACAAATAAAGGCTAAAGTCCAAAAGATTTTTATATCCAGCTTATCAAAGACTAAGAATGTATAAATTTGCTATCAGGAGAATTTAGTTTAAGATTTCTTACTAAGTGGGCCACTGTAAGTCAAAGTCAGTCTCATAAATTGTCAGTACTATATTTTGAAAGATTGCCTGCAGAGCTTAGGAATGGAGATAAGGATCCGTATCAGGACTCAAATGCACCCCAACTAATTCCTACTGTGATACAATCAGCAGATACTAAAATATCCAAAAAGATATGCCCATTATTTCTGCAAGATAAATATTTCCTGTCTTCTATTAAGGACTCTGTGTGTGCGTGTTTTAAGTGTTCATCTTTTCCACTATGTTGAAATTCTGATACACTGGCACACATTCTCCTCTCCCCAACACTGGCCCTCACAGAATCAATATCATCTGCTTATCCACTATCAGCACAGAAAATTCTGTGGTGCTCTACTGTTAACAGTGTAAAAACAATAAGTCTGATTTTTCTTTTTTAAATTTGAGAAATAGCTTATTTGCAAACTAATAAGCTATCCCTTCAGAGACGCTGAAATATGCACACTCCTGTTGAAAAACACTGCTTTCAATTTTCAAAAGAAAACATTATTAAATAGCCACATCTACCTATTTATTGAAAGTACCTGAATATGATCATTACTTCCTTGTCAAAAAAAATCAGAAAATTTGAGACACAAATATAAGGCACAAGTTAAGTTTTTAGAAATAGGTAGTCCCTTAGCTGGAATTAACTGATGGGCTTTCTGAGAGTAGCAAAGATTTTAAATACAATACCTGGTTTGTCTGCCATGGTCTTTCAAAAGACTATGTACCCTACAGTAAGAAGCTATGGTTTGGAAAGAAACCAACTTCTTTCTATATCTTGGTAACCTAATTAACTGTGTGTGTGTTTGGGGGGGGGGGTACACAATGGAACAAATACTCTATGTAATTTGTTTTTTTGAACTAATGATAATATATAGAGTGCCTAGTACAATATGCAGCATGTGTAGGGGGAATTTAGTAGTTGATAACAATTGTAATTGTGGTTATTATAATTCTGAAAGCAAAACTGTCAGGCAATAAATTTCTATAAATGTTCCCAGCATTTCTTGACCTGAGTTTCCTTTAGGCATACTGTATCTTCTGCCCACCACTCCTGTCCCCAATATGATAATTTCCCACGCTTGTGGTCCTAGTTTAGATATCAGTATTCCAGGAAGCCAGCCCTGTATTGAAGACTGAGTGAGATCTCCCCTCTGTGACTCCTAGACTTTGTGTTATTATAACTGTTATTACTCGTATTGATCATGTCTAGGGGCCCTTGAATGCATCTTGCTTGATCTTGTATCTCCATGACATAATATGGTGCTTAAAACATTATGAGTGCTGAATATGTATTTTTGAATGGATGCTGTTAAATTATTAGTGTATAAACTACTATCAGGCTGAATGTATACCAACTGAGAAAATTCTTCAGATCATCCTTGAACTCTTTCTAGTGAGATTCTCTTCCATTCCTGTGTAGCTTTTCAAATTTGTGAACCTAACTATTCCTCTTGCTTAGCGTTTTCCTGGTTTGGCATATACCAATTAACTCAGACTATTTGACCCTATCTGTCCTCATACAACTTCATGTATTGGATCATGGACCAAATTCAATACCTTCTCATGACACTTCTGGAAATGATGCCACATATACCCTAACTCATACCCTGCTTAATCTTACTTGGGACCAGTCGAGAGAGCTCTTGTCTATATTATCTGTTCCTCTAAAACTCTTTCCAGTGATGCCCTTTTCTATGGTTTCTAAACTTCTACCCTGAAATGACTATTTCTATCGCATGGCTTAAATGCTACTTTCCTTTGGTTTAATCACATTGTTCTTAGTCATGGCTGTCTTGATCATGATTTCTGCCTTGCCTTTTCCTAACTCATTCCTGTATTTGTTACATGAACTCCTTCACAGATTTCCAGTGAATTCACTTTTGCTATTGACTCACCACTCTTAATGAAGTGTCTTTAATGAAAATGTGACTTTTTCTTTGGGATTTGTGCCATTGAGCCTTCTTCAAGGATTATCCTTCCCAGATCAATAGTTTAAAAGATCAGTAATCAGGGGTGCCAGGGTGGCTTGGTCAGTTAAGCATCTGACTCTTGATTTCACGGTTGTGAGATTGAGCCCAGCATCGGTCTCCATGCTAAGCATGAAACCTGCTTGAAATTCCCTCTCCTTCTCTCTATGTGCCTCCCTTGCTCACGTGCATGTGTTTGCTATCTCTATCTCTCTCTCTCTCTCTCAAAAAAATAAAAAATAAATAAATAAAAATAAGAGATTAGTATCAAACAGCAGATTAATGGTGTGGTAAACTATCTACAAAAATGGCCACAATATTTTCTCCCATTCCTGTGGGCTTTTGTAATGTGACTGTTACTCCTCACATCAAGAGACAGGGTTTATCATCCCAGCCCTTAAATTTCAGTTGGTCTGAAACTTGGTTTGACCAACAGAAGGCAACAGAAATGGTGATAGAGGACTTTTCAGTTTAGGCTCCAAAGAACCTTATAGCTCCTGTTCTAATTCTCTTTCACCACCATGCTGAGACCACCATGTGAACAAGCCTGCTCTAGCCAACTAGAAGATGAAAGACCTTATGGAGCAAGAATACCCTCTGAAGTCCCCTAGACCCACTAGCTAATACCAATAGTAACCACCAAAAACACAATCATCTTATACCAACCAATTCCAGTTGAATCTCCAGATGATTGCAGTTGCATGAATAACTCCAGGTTAGAACAGCAGAAGAACTGTACTAGCGAACGCAGACAAAATTACTAACCCATGGAATGATGATAGAATAAATTAAACCAGTAAATTTGGGGGCAGTTTGCTATGTATCAATAAATAATAGATAGCAATAGTTAGTAGATAATACACATGCTTTTCCAAAGGCATACAACTTACTTTCTGTTTGTTTTAAGTGAAATCTGGAAATGTATTATTCTTTTTAAACATATAGTGTTATTTAACTGCTGTTTCCCATTTATCTAGCATTTATGGAACATCTTAAAATTCAGGATTTATTTTTTAATGTATTCCTCTAATCCTAACATCCACTCCGTACAAAGGAAGCAGAGCAAGTGTTATAATCATCCTCATTATCTGGATGAGGAAATTGAACTCAGGGCACCTAATCCACCCAAGCTCAAGACCGGGATCAAAACCCAGCATGATGCAGTGCAATGCTGTCTCCTGCCCCCCTCTGCCTCAGTACAATAGTATTGGATATTTAATACATTTTGCTTGACCTTGTATCCTCATGGTGTAGTATGGTGCTTGAAACATTGTGAGTGCTGAATGTGTGTTTTTGAATGGATGCTGCTTAATTATTAGTACGTAAACTATGAACAGGCTGAAAAAATACCAATTGAGAGAATTATTCAGATCACCCTTGGAACTGTTTCTATGAGATTCTCTTCCATTTCTGTGCTGCTGAATTTTCAAATCTGTGAACCTAACTTTTCCTTTTGGTTAGTGTCTTCCTAGCTTGGCACATACCAATTAACTCAGACTACTCAACCCTATCTGTCCTCACACAACTTCACATATTAGATCATGGACCAAAATCAGTCTTCACCTGACACCCCTAGAAATGGTAAGACATATAACCTCATTGTTGCATTCTAACACTGGCAGGATTGGATTAAATCTAGGTTTGCATTTACCAAGCCCTTGACTCTGAACTTTTTAAAAAAACCAGTCTAATCTTCACTTTTCACCATTGCCATTAAAAAAAAAAATTCACAGCCTGGTTCATTTTAAGTAACTTTAGCTCTGAAGTTTCTGATTCATTTTCAATCAAGTTTTTATTTGGCAATAATTCTTTGATGTTCCATAATCCCTTTGAACCATTTTATAAGCCATTTATACCTTTTATCTTTGAGTTATCCAGTCACATCTTGCCAAGGTAACTCAGAATTATATTTCACACTTTCTGTATTAGGTTGAAATGCAGTGTATTTTTTTAAGTTTCATTTATTTATTTTTGAGTGGGGGCAGTGTTGGAGAGAGAATCCCAAGTAGGTTCCTTACTGTCAGTGCAGAGCCGGATGCGGGGCTTGAACCTGTGAACTGTGAGATCATGACCTGAGCTGAAGTTGGATGCTTCACTGACTGAGCTACCCAGGTGCCCCCCCAAAAATGCAGTGTATTTCTAACCTGGGCATATTGTTGCTTACTTCAGTGAAGGTATTGCTTTGTTGTATTTTTTATGAACTGGTTCTTCCCCCAAAAGAGGAAATTTACCTCATGCAAATTTTCTTGCTAAATCAGGTTACTATAGCTCAAAATGTATGTGGGGGGGCTTGTTTTGGATTCTGATAAAGTGTCACATAAACTATGAGGACAGAAATTATCATAAATACCAATTTTGGGAAAGATATATTTTAAAAAAATCTTAGTAAAACTCATTGGGCTACCAATACAAAATTAAAAAAAAAAAACAACTTAGATTACTTATTTTAAAATCATAGCCACAGCTTAATATATCGGTGATATATACTTAATGTTCCATTGAAACGAAAAAGACTTTCTTTCAGCTATCCAAAATTAGCACAACTAACATTGACTTATCATCTACTATGTGCCTAGAATGGTTCTCATTACATGCAATTTAATTCACTAAGTAGGTGGGTATTTTTTATCCCTAGTTACAGACAAGGAAATTTGGACTTAGAAATGCCAATGACTGGACCTACATTCTACCTAATATCCTATGATGGGTATGAAAATGCCTTGTGTAAACTTACAAAGATCAATAAATTTATGGATCTTATTTTCCTTATATGTAAAAGAATGTATCAAGTTAAGTACAGTACATAAAATAATTTATTTGAGAGCAAATCCTAACTTATAATATGCTATCCATAGAGCAGTCATCATTAGATTTTTCCAAAGAAATCATTAGTCAATATTCTGCTTGTTGTGCTTTAAAATAAAACTATGCTATCATTTGGGTATATAAAACACATGAAGAAGTGACAAAAATTAATACATATTAGTGAAGCACACAATAAAATTTCACACTGGAGAACCAGAGAAACTACCCATCTTTCTTCAGGGCAACTTCCCCCAGTAGCCCCCATTCCATACAGAGTAACTGATTCCTGTCTGAGGAGTCTTTTCTTAATGTTTATTAGGAAGTGAGGAGGCAGTTCAGTACTTTGATTACAAAAACTTCACTACCTAGTTGAAATCCACAACATGAGGAGAAATCATATCTTTCACTTAGAATATTCTAAAATGTTGATCAGAATTAGATGATCATTGTAATTTTTAATATGAAGTGTTAACTCACTTACATTCTATATAAACACAAACTTGTGAAATAGGTATTGCATGTCTATATCCCTATTTCCCAGGAAATTGAAGCAAAAAGACAGTAAATGTTTTAGTCTCACAGCTAACAAGGGATAGAATCAAACCTAGATAATCTGGTAGCAGAAACCTCATTCCTAACTTCTCTATTTCTAAACCCAAGGCTCTTAAAAGGACAGAGATGATATTATACCTAAGGGATTTTGCAAATCTTAATGTATGATACCAATAAAAGCTATTGCTTTGGCTAATGAATGTGAAAGTCAAAGACTTTTAAGGATATAGGCACCAATTTGCAAGAGTACAAACTGCTTGCCTTGGAAAGGCTTGTTCATTGAATTACAAAAATAAACAAAACAAAACAAAACCACTAAAAAACAAGGAAAACATAAGAAACAAAGGAGCACGGACTTCTAAAATATTTTAGGCATAATTATCTTTGCTTCCTTTTCTTCTTCTCCCCAAGTATTTATTAGATGATTAGTGGAAGTGAATTTATGAGATTAATTGTAGGGCTAATTTAGATGGTGTTACTTTGAAGACCAAACTTAAGCATATACCTGGGAGTGATTTCTTTCTCATCTTCACTTATTATAATAGTTGGGTGGGTTTTTTTTTGTCTCTCTGTGTCTTCTTTTGTATGACTTGCTTTTCAGAAAATTAGACTACCCCCACCTATGAAAGAACTTTTCCACGGCAACTTCAGTGAGTCTCGATCAAATAGCAGTTGGATTTTATAAGTCAGTATATAAAATAGAATGCAAATGCAAATAAAGTCACTTCTAAAACTTTATGGGCTAATAAAAGCATGTAATTCCAGGGGGATAAGATATTTGAGTAGTCAGAGTAACTCTGGTTGCGCAAAGTAATACAGAACATACAAAAGGTAAAATGATTTACCTTTTGAAATGAACAGAGCTGGCATCCTCGATAACACCACCAAGCACCAGTCTGACCTCAGGCAAATTATTCAACAGTTGACCTCATTTTCTTCAACAGGAAACTGAAGTTTGCTGATATAATGACCTAAAATTGTTGTAAACATTTTTGCCCTTAATTCTCCTTTCATCTTCTTTCTTATTTATTTTGAATTATTTTATCTTGCTATTATTTATAAGTCCAGGTGTTCCTAAATTTAACATCAGAAAACTTGGAATCAGAAGACTCAGATTTTCATTCTGGCTCCACTTACTAATGGAGAAATTACTTAAGATAACATCAACTTCACATAGTTGTTGAAAGAATAAAATAAAGTAGCATAACAAAATTTATTTTTCAGATGGTAGAGTGATCTATAAATTACATTGGAAAGCAGCCAATATTAATCTAGGAACATGATCTTGATAGTAAACGAGAAAACCAACAAACCACCATAACAACAAAAAGTAAGTCTTCCCAGACAACAGTTTGTTTTAAATCTATACTTTCTGTCTTTGTTAAGACTCTTTAGAACTGATTTAAAAACTATTTGGCATCTTTGTTTAAATTCTGGTCAAATGACCACTAACATAACTTTGGATGATTAAGAAATTCCTGGTGCCCCCAGGATCAACTTGTGTGAAGCTATCAGAAGACAGGGCCAATTTCCCCATATTAAACTTAAAATTAAAATTATTAAAATTAAAATTAAAATATTCCAATCATGCAAAAAGATTTGTTGAATTGGGACATGAATCTAGAATATGCCAAAAGTCAAGTTAATTTTTAAGTAAATACTGCAAAATAAAGTCCATTTTAGTCTCTGTTTATAGGGGGAAATAAAAGAGGAAGTCAGATAAATGTAGGAGCTATTTTCATCTCTCAGTGTGCAACTAAGGAGTTTGTGGAGGAATAATCGGTGCTATGAGATTTTCCCGAAGGAATTTCTGAATATAAATATTCCAACTTCTGTATTTAAGGATGTCAGCTCTACAGGTGATTTTCTCAAGTTTTTCCCCAATTTAACACATTCCTTAACACATTTCAAATAGTTTCTCTTCCCGACATCCCATTGAGATCATTCTCATTGAGATAACTTGTGATCTTGTTGCAAATCCAACATATGTTTTTTTTTAGTCTTATCCCATTTGACCTCTCAATATTTGACCCCTCAATATTTGACCCTTCCTCATTGAAAAACTCTCTTTCCTTAACTTCTGTGACCTCACACTCTCTACATTTTCTTCTTATCTCTAGCAGCTGTTTCTCAATATTCTTTGTCAACTCTATTTTTTCCCATCCCTCAAAATTTGGTGGCCCTTAGGGTCTCCCCTGTTTCCCTTTTCTTCTGTCTCCCTAAGCAATCCCATTTACTCATCTGGCTTCAGATATCATTTGAGATGATGACTATCAAACCCCCAGCTTCAGCCAAGATCTCATTCCTGGGTTGCAAACTTGTGTAACTCCCTACTGGACATCTCCACTTACATTTCCTCTGGAGACTTCAAAACCAACAAGTCTGAAGTAGATTTTGTCAGCTCTTTCTGTACCCTGATGCTGCTTCTGTTCTTGAGATGCTTTCAGAGTCTGTGCACTACCTACCACCCATCAAATCTTTTCTCTTGACATTCTGCACTTTCACACATTAGCAAGTCCTGTCAAATCTATCATCCAGCAAGGGTTACAATCCATCCATTCTCTGTCTCATTTCTTTCAATTATATAAGTGCTTGCCTACAATCAGTTCTACTCATAACAACCAAGTCTGATTAGGCCCTTTCCTTCCTCCGTCATTGCTAAAGATGTACATCCCACGGTGACTGTTAATGACTATTTGCCATAATGGCTCTTGAAGAGTTAGGATTATTTTTCAGAAAACTTATTTTTCAATGTAACAGCTTTATTTTTTACCTCCAAACACACTAAATGAATACACTATATGGGGTAGTATTTAGACATTACAATTTTAGGCAAAGACACATTTACCACATTTACATTTACATTTACACATTTACTTGACACAGGATGACAAATCTGATGTGAATGCAAGTTTTGGATAAATTTAAAATATGGTTTTTTTTGTTTACATAAGCCAAATGAAAGTGATGAAGAGGTATGGAGTATGTATCATTTTCATGTTAGCCTTTACTTTAGCTTTTAGCTGATACATGTGTGCATGTGTGTGTGTGAAAACTTCATTATTAGTGTAGCTTGAGTACAAGATAATCTTATGCCCCTTCACATTCTCTTCCACCACTCACAAGCAAGTCCTTTCTTTAGCAAGTGCAATCAGTCTTCAGACTATTGTATTATATATTGTATGTGCAGATTATATTTATTATCATATTATAATATTATGATTTATAAGAAATATATATTTAGTCATACAGGTGATCAAAATATATTCCTTATATATATTTGATCTTTGCCCACAGTTCCTAACTTATGGCTCTTAAAACCCTTAGAATTTTCGGGGCGCCTGGGTGGCTTGGTCGGTTAGGCATCCGACTTCGGCTCAGGTCACGATCTCACGGTCAGTGAGTTCGAGCCCCGCGTCGGGCTCTGTGCTGACAGCTCAGAGCCTGGAGCCTGTTTCAGATTCTGTGTCTCCCTCTCTCTCTGCTCCTCCCCTGTTCATGCTCTGTCTCTCTCTGTCTCAAAAATAAATAAACGTTAAAAAAAAATTAAAAAAAAAAAAAAAGAATTTCCAGTGATGGGGGCAGGTGTGTCTTTTATTATGTTAATGAGATGGTTCTTGGAAAACCCTTAGGTAACCTGAGGATGGGGCTGGTTGCCAGGAGAACCAACTTTGTGATTACAGTTGGAACTTTTAGTCCTCCACCACTCCTACACCCCCAACTTCCAGGGAGGGGAGAGAGGTTGGAAATTGAGTTTAATTACCAATGGCTAAGGATTTTATTGATTGTGTATATGTTATGAAGCCTCCATAAAAACCCAAAAGGACAGGGTTCAGAGAGCATCTAAGTTGGTGAACCCAGGGAAGTTCTGTACCCCTTCCCACATACTTTGCCCTATTCATGTCTTTCATCTGGCTGTTCCTGAATTATATTCTTTTATAATAAACGCTGATCTAGTAAATAAAATGTTTCTCTGAGTTATGTGAGCCCCTCTAGGAAAATCAAAAACAAAGGAGGGTCATGGTGACCTCTGACGTATAGTCAGTTGGTAAGAAGCACAGGTGATAACCTGGACTTGCAATTGGCATCTGACATGGGGACAGGACAGTCTTATAGAGCCAGACCCTTAACCTGTGGGATCTGATGGTATCTCTGAATAGACACTGTTAAAATTGAGTTAAATTGTAGGACACTTAGCTGGTGTCAGAGCACTGTTTGTTAGTGTAAGGAACACACATTGGAAATTGGAATTAGAATTATCCATTTGTATGCTTACAGAAAATCTTCAGTGTTCAAGTGATATATATTTATCTCATATAAAAATCATTTATGTGTTTTGATTTGGGATGGAACACATAACAACATGTCCAGATTAAAAGTAATAGAATTCCTCTTTTCAGTTAATGGGTTTTCATTTAGCAACAAGGTTTTTAAGAATAAATGAAAATGAAGTGTGAGTCCATTTATTCTCCTTGCCTTCAGGATAAATTCTAAACTCCTTAAGGTAGTTTCAAAGGTATGTGACCTAACCCTTGCCCCACCTGACACCAATCCCCATTTCACACTTCACCTGCAAGCCATCGGGAACTATAAACCCATGCACCAACCCAGGAGCTTCATTCCTTACAAATACTGGGGTTGGCACATCTAAGGCAGCATGATTAAATGAGGTATCATGTATGATAAAGGATTCAGGGAAAAAAATAAAAAGATATTAAATACATACACTACAGCAAAGAGGAATTTTAGGAAACATTTTCTTCTAGAACAGACTGAATTAACAAACAACTATTCTTCTGAACCATTTCCTTCAACCCTTCTTGAAAAATTATGGTGCTATTGTGATTTAATGAGGCAGAATATTTTACACATTTTGTTACACTGATGACCTCCATTTAAAGTTTGCAAATCAACTCTCATTAGTTTTGAATTGAAGTGGGCTACTCATAAATGTCAATTTTGTTGACCTGTTCCATTCATCCTATGTTTTGCTGATTACAAAACTCTCCTTACCTCCCATGTATTTTTTTTATTTCACCAATACTGGGGTATGTTAGTCTTTAATGCATTTGAATGAGTGTAGCAGCTAAAGATTTTCTCAAAGGATCTTCTAGGTGAAAGGCTATTAATCAACAGGGCTTTAATGAGAGCATATCCAAGGGCTGCTTTGTAAAGAATGAATTCTAGGGTGAAAGAATGCAAGCAGAGAGATTAGTGTGGCGGTTATTAGAATGAACCAAGTGAGAAATGGTAGTGGCTTGCCTAGGGTGGTGGCAAGGAAATGGAGAGAAGTAGGACAAATATGAAGATTTTAGAATGAGAAATCCTGCCCTTGAAACAACATAGATGAATTAGAGAACACCATGCTAAGTGAAATGAACCAGACACAGAAAGACGAACAGTGCATGAAAATTCTTATATAAGAAATCTATAATAGTCAAATGCACAGAAGTAGAGAGTAGAATTATGGTTGCCAAGGGCCAAGAGTAAAGGGAAATAGGTACATATTAGCCAAAGTGTACAAAGCTTCACTTATGCAAGATAAGTAAGTTAGTTCAACTGTATAGCATAGCACCTATAGTGAATAATATATATTATATACTTCAAAGTTGCTAAGAATGTAGATCTTATGTTAAGTGTTGTTAAATAATAATAATAACAATAATAATAATAAATAAAGAGAGTGGGAGGAATCTTAGAGGTGATGGATATATTCATGGCATAGGTGGTGGTGATGGTTTCACGTATATATACATTATCTCTGAACTCATCAAGTTGTATATATTAAATATGTACAGCTTTTTGTATGTCAATAATACCTCAATAAAATAGTTTTTTTAAAAAAAGGAATGAACAAGTAAAATGTGTAAGAGTATAAAAAGAATGGGTTGGTGGGAAAAGTAAGGAATCGAGAGATTTGTCATAAACATGTTAAGTTTAACTTGCCTATTAGATATCTGTGTGGAGATCTTAAGCAGTTTGGGGGCAGAAGATGTAAATTTGAAAGTCTAGCTAAGATCCCAAGGTCAGGAGTGTAGACAGAGCCTAGAAGGCTTTCCTATTCAAACCAGCACAGGAATTAAACTGGATAGAAATGTACCTTTTGTGTACCTTTGGTGGATCAAATACCAAAAGGAAATGGGATAAAATGGGATATTCTATCCCAGCCTTTCTCCTATTCAAGTTGTTATGAATAATTTGTATCCCACTGCACGTCTTTTTTTTTTTTTTTTTTTTAAGTGGAATGGGTCTTCAATATATAATGTAAGTCATCTGTTAGAGGATGTGTGCCTTCCTGCCTTGCCAAGTGGGAAGTTAAACAATCTTTTCTGGCCCAATTATGCGATATGACTGTACATTCTACGAGTGGCCTTAAATAATATAACCTAAACTTCTTACCAAGCTTAACATCATTTTTATCAAACCAAAGGTGTTTGGTGTATTTTGACATACAGAAGGATATATTTTAAATTAATTAATACATTTTAATTAATTAACTGATTAATAATTCTAAATGAATCTCATTCTACAGAAAATCCATTTAGTTGTCTTGCAGTATATGTTGCAACTAATTCACATTATTAGAACTACTGAAGTTCTATTCTCTGCAAAACAAAATATTCTAGGTAACGCACCTTAGGAGTCTTTAGACAGTAGACATATCCCCTCAGGCCAAATATCTCTTGATATTCTAGGGGCCAGAGCTCCCATAGAGGATTTGCACCAACATTTCTTAGGGACTTTGTTTTTAAATATTCATATCCATGCCACATTCTTGGAGATTCAAATTTGGTGGGTAGGCGAAGAGAGTCTTCAGAAAAAAATCCCCAAGTGATTTTGCTGTGGACCCCTAGGTAAGAACTGCTGCTCAATGGGAAGGAGCTTCAAGCACTTGAGATTCAGATAGATTCCTGGGAGGCTTCTTTACTCTCCCTGGCCCACTTGCCTACCTGCAACCCACCTGTGAAGGTCACCTTTCAATTTATTTAAGAATCAAGTCTTGTTCTAATTAATTTTCATAACAAAATAGGTGACTTGGTCAAACACACACCAAGCATTTTATCTAAAGCCGATGGATGTCCTTTAACAAGCAATTAAGAATACCTACATTTTAAGCACATATGATGACTTCCATCTCAAGTTGGTTGCTCTCCTAATTCAAGTAAAATCTAAGATTTATTAGTGAATAAATACCCAACAGAGACTGTTCTGCTTAAGTGATATTCTCACCAATCAGTGTAAACCTTTCTTCTTCAATTATCAGAAAGCCAAATTCCTGGACTGTATCACTTTTGATTACTTTTGTTCCCTGTGGAAACAGAGAATGCCTTCAAAGAATGCAAATCTTAAATTCTAAGTCCTCAAATTTTATGAAGGTTTATAAAAGAGATACCTTCATCTAATAAAAACTACTCTTGTGGACAATGTGTACATGATAAATTTCCCCTCACAGCAGAAAGCCAGGAAAAAATGTATCCAATATAAACTGATATGCTTCATTTTATTTATGAAGAGAATTATTTGGGTGCTTTGATTTTAACTGCCAGAAACTACTGTGGTAAGTTTTATGTGCCACTGTAGTAATCATCCCTAACCAAGGCTTTCTGGTTCAAGCATCTTTCCACATCACTTGGCCTTCACTCCTGAATCTTTGTTGTAATGATGCCATGGACCTATATCTTTTATTATAGGTTACCTCAAATCCTTTTTTGGAAATGGGTGTTTTATTAATAATAAGATCTATCCTGGACTCAACTATTTTATAAAATTCATATCCATTTATTTTCAGTTATTGGCAGACCCCCTCCAGTAAGTCTACTGTGAAGATTTTCTAAATTAAATAATCAAAAAAACTTCTGCCCTTCTCCTGCCATGACAAGAAGCTTTCTTTATGGAAAATGCATTGTGGCCAAAGGTCATAAATGCTTCTGTTAGCCACTGGAATAGAACTTGGTGATTGTCCTCCTCATCTTCCTCTTCTTCAGTATCACCATTACTGATATTTATGCACTTCCTATGAGCCAGGCACTGTGCCTGAAGCTTTGCATCCAAGTACTCATCCAACCATCATGAGGTTGAAGCCAGTCCTAACAATGTCCCTTTTTATTTTTATTATTTTATTTCAGTAAATTTATTAATTTATTTTAGGGAAGGAACCCAGAACTTAAAAAGATTAAATATCTTACACTCAATCCATGTTTTTAAATAAATGCATGAACTTATGCAGTCAGATATTCAATTATTAAATTGGGTCTGGCTGACCCTAAGAAAAACAGATAAGGAATGCTCCTGTTCTAGATGCAGGAATAAAGTAATACTACTACTAGGAGCTCCTTGGGTCTTTCTTCATCTCACAGAAAATGAGAAAAATGACCTCGTTCTCTCCCTTTTGCATGGGGCAGATGGGTGAACCTAACATATTACAGGGTTCCCTTTCTTTAATCTGGACTTCAGTCTTTCTCTTTACTTATGTTATACATGTTTGAAATCTAAATAAAGGCTTGGACAGTGGAAGAGGCAGCTGACTAAAGAATCAGGCAGAAACAGTTGACTGCTCCAAGGCTCATAGAATCCAAGTGACAAGGGATCATGGCCAGTATCCATTGGGTTGACGATCTGACTATGTAATGGTTATCAGTCTCAAGAATATGTCTCTTGCAGCATTTTTTTTCTGCTTCTGGAGAATTAGCCATTGTCTGCTTAACATGAAGCATATATTTCACTATAGCTTTGGGGACAATAAATGATAGGCTGTTTCACTCACATTCTTTGACTATAGGATTCAAAGTTAATTAATAAATGTAAAGATTTATTGATCCAATAAGTCCTCTCTGGCAGCACTGGACAGGGCATCAGGAAACCTGGTATGTAGGCCTGTTTATTCTAATGATGTGTGACTTCAGGTAAGTTATATAAGTGCTCTCAGCCTCGGCTTCTTAACTGCAGAAAAGACTTGTGTTTGATTGACTTGAGGGTCTCTCCCAACTCTGAAAATTTATGAAGTTAACAATCTCTCTGATTTATTGTATGAAGTACTCTTTAATGAGATAAAGCTTTGTTATGTATAATCTTCAGTCTGGCAGAAAATAGTTGAAAATGAACAGGCAAAAGCAAGAAAGAGCTTTAACAACACAAGGATAAATTTAGGCATGATCTGTTTTCACATGCCTCATCTAGTCATTCATGAGGATTTTCTTTCATTATTACTCATTTCCCTAATTGACTTTAGATATGGGCATCTGATACATGGAGGTGAGGTCAAAACCATCATTGATGAATTTCCTTTAAAATAAATGTAAAAATCGTTTCCCATTGTATCATACCATGAATGAGGTCATTTTTTCCAAGTTGTCAGATCCTAACACATTGCACTTATTTATCTAAGATTTGTGATCATAGACTGCTTCTAGACCCATAAATATTTAACAACATATTTCCTTACAGATGTTTAAGAAAAACAAACCTTTCCTTTCATTAATTCCCTGATTTGGTGAATCAGCTCTGTGCTGAGAAAGCTGGCCATCCCTTGGTCCCAAGCCCAGGGAACCCCTTGTCTTAAAAACACCAAAAAAATTAGAACTTCAATTTACAATGGTTATGACCTACCCCGAAAAGTGATTTTCTACCATTTTCCTTATTTTCTCAAGTTACTAACCTTTATTTCAATACACTTAGTCACAGCCATGCTAATTTTTTCAAGTTTTATGTTTGTTTTTCTAAAACCACTCCTGTCTGCAATTCTTTCCTTATTCCAAAAATGGCAATAAGCCAGGCCCCACTTTCTTCTAACTTAATTTTTCCAGACTTCTTAATGGCTATGTCAATTTCCTGTCATTGTTCTGCTATAGGATTTCCTTAGTTCCCTCCTAATGCCTTTGGCGGGTGCACGTTTATACTGAAATTTATAAAGGTGGGTAAAAGTCATCAACACAGTCCAGAGAAGAGACTGATTCATTATGAGGTAACTAAGCTGAAAAGCACACTTTAATGGACTATTTTGGTAGCATGACTTGAGACTCGTAAGCTGTGTTTTTTACTCCCTGGAAATGGTTGCTTTTAAATGGCATTCCCAAGGTCAGGAAGGAAGTATGACATCACTGAGGAGCAGCTGCCCCTGAGGTAGTGAAAAGGAGCTTCAAGAAGCTCCTGTTTAAAGGTGCATTAATCATGACCATTCTGTTGGCGGCAGGATAAGACAAATAGGGGCAAATTCAGATAAACTCAAAGGAAGAGAGCTTGGGGTTTGTTTTCAGAATCACTGAATTTTTTTTTAATTTAAGTCTATTTGACATGAAATATTGTGTAAATTTAAAGTATACAGCATATTGACTTGATTCATTCAGATATTGTAATATGATTGCCATTGTAATCTTTGCAGACTCTTTCACCACATTGCATGATTATCGTTTTTTTGTTTTGTTTTGTTTTTTGTTTTTTTTTGGTTGTGGGAACAACTAAGATCTAGTCTCTTAGGAAGTTTGATGTTTATACAATATTATTGTCTGTGATCATTATATTGTACATTAGATCTCCAGAGCTTCTTCATCTATTGCTTCTAAGTTTGTGCCCTTAAACAGCATCACTTCTGTTCCTCTGTCCCCCAACTTCTGGTAACTACCATTTCACATTCTGCTTTTATGAGTTTGGTTTTTTTAATATTCCACATATAAATGATATTATATGGTATTTGTCTTTCTCAGTCTGATTCATCTCACTTGGCATAATGGCCTCAAGGTCCAACCATGTTGTCACAAATAGCAGGATTTTCTTTCTCATGGCTGAATAATATTACCTTGTAAATATGTATATACCACATCTTCTTTATGCATTCATTCATTCATGGGCACTTAGGTTGTTTCCATATCTTGGTTATTATGAACAATGCTGCAATAAATGTGGGAGTGCATGTATCTCTCTGAGATCCTATTTTCATTTCCTTTGGGTAGGTACCCAGAAGTCGAATTGCTGGAGCATATGGTAGTTCTAGATTCAATTTTTTGAAGAACCTCCTTAGTGTCTTCCATAGCAGCTGAACCAATTTACATTCCCAACAAAAGTGTACTAAGGTTGCCTTTTCTCCCCATCCTCACCAACAGTTAGTATCTCTTGTCTTCTTAAAGAATCCTAACAAATGTGAGGTAAGATCCCATTGTGGTTTTGATACATACAGAATAAAAGAATCATAGATTTCTGAAGTTTACTATTAGAAATTATCTGATTCACTCAATTTATTTTATGAAAAAGAAAATGGACTGAGAGAAATTGAGATTTTTCTCAATGTCAGATGTCTAAGTTGTGACTGAGTTGAAATTAGAACAGAGGTTGCTAATCATCTGATTGAATATTCTGAAAGCACTTCTTGAGACTGATTTATATATTTTAGTCTTCACAGAATCTATTGTGGACTGATTGTATTACTGTTAAATAGTAGAACCGGCACGTTGGAATTTCTTTAGAGTTTTTTCTTAACTGAGGAGAAATTCACATACCATATACTGACCATTTTTAAGTGTAAAATTTAGTGGCATTCAATACATTCATAATATTGTGTAACTACTATCTCTCTCTAGTTTCAAAGTTTTCTTCACCCCAGGAGAACATCCCATACTTCTTATGGAATCATTCATCATTCCCCATTCCCCTCATCCTCTGGCAATCACTAATCCATTTTCTATCTCCATGGATTTGCCTATTCTGGATATTTCACGTGAAAGGAATCATACAGTACATGACCTTTTCTGTCTGGCTTCTTTCACTTAGCATAATGTGTGTGTGTGTGTGTATTACCTACAATATTCACAAATTTGACAACATATATGCTGATCAGCATAACTTCTAAATAAAAATAAAGAGCTCCGTAAGGTTGTCATAATAAATGAGACTGATACTACCAAATTTTCATCTGCTTTACCCTTGAATAAAGCTCTTAACAATTAGGAAAATTAATAGTTCTCCAAATACGTTGAAATATTAGAGTATTTGAAAGGCTTAAAGTCTATGGTTATGTGCTTAATAAAAATAATTTTTCTTTCACAATATTGCATTTCCAAATGTTCATGCCCAATATCTAGATAGTTTAAAAATAGATATTTTGATACACTGAGATAATCTCTTTGGGAATCAAAAAATTATTATATTTTCTGTGCTCAAATAGTTTGCACTTCAGTATAAAAACCAAACATGACAAATGTTCTATTTATGTGAATATATAATTTGTGGACAAATTTGTCTACAATCATCAATAAATAGAAAGAGAGAAGGACAGAGAGACATACACACAGAAAAAGAGATAATAGAAGTACATATATTTACCTGTGGTTAGCTATATATGGATGGTGAGATTGTGGCTTTTTTGTGTTTATCTTTATCTTCTAGCTCTTTAAGAAATAATATGCATTATTTGTGTTGTTAAAAGAAAACCCTGATAAATTTGTCTCTATATTTCAGTTCTGAAATATGGCTAAACCTATACTTACTAGGAATTTATAGTGATCTGAATAACCACTAGCAGTTTCAGGAACAATAATGAAATTCTTTTTAAAAATTAACATGAAAAATCATAAACCTATTCAATTATTTGAACCTAAAGCAATAGTTCAACAACAGCAAAAAGTTGTATATGGGAAGGTGTTCATTACAGCATTATTTATAACATTTCCAAATTAAGAGTTACCTCAAAATCCAAAAATTGAGGAATGGTTTAGGAAAAAACTCTACACGTTGGCTTCTTTCTTTTTCTTCAGTCACACCAAATGCATTCCCAAGACAGCCTTAGGCCTGAAACATTCTTCCACTGTCTTTACATAATCAGCTACTTTAATTCTTCAGGACTCAGCTCAAATGGCTGCTCCTCAGAAGGTATGTCTCTTATCACCAAACCTAATTCCTCATCACTCTATTGTATCACCCTTTTAATTTCTTTTATATTATTTTTCATAATCTAAGCTTATCTTGTTATTCATTTACTTCTCATTGTCTATGTCTTTCCACTGGTGTATAACTATGAGAAAAGGCATTTGCTGAATGATCAGCACTGTAAATCTAGGGACTAAAGTAGTATCTGACACACACAGTCACATGGCCCATCAATATATGTTTTTTTTAAGTTTTTTTTTTTTAACATTTATTCATTCTTGAGAGAGACAGAGACAGAGTGTGAGTGGGGGAGGGGCGGAGACAGAGGGAGACACAGAATCTGAAGCAGGCTCCAGCCTCTGAGCTATCAGCTATCAGACCCTGACACAGGGCTTAAACTCATGGACTGTGAGATCATGACCTGCGCTGACGCTGGAGGCTTAACCGATTGAGCCACCCAGGCGCCCCTGATCAATATATGGTTTTCTTTTTTTAATTTTTTTAAAATTTTATTTGTTTTTGAGAGAGAGAGAGAGACAGAGCATGAGCAGGGGAGGAACAGAGAGAGGAGATACAGAATCTGAAGCAGGCTCCAGGCTCTGAGCTGTCAGCACAGAGCCCGATGCGGGTCTCAAAGCCACGAACTGCAAGATCATGACCTGAGCTGAAGTCGGCACTCAACCGACTGAGCCTCTCAGGTGCCCCAATATATGTTTTTTTTTAAAAAGGAAGAATGAGAAATACCTGCACCTAAGTAAAATAAAAAATTTAATAGGGAATATACAGAAATGAAATAATTATCTTAACTTGATGAGATTCCAATTATTTAAAAGTGCATTGCATATATTTGCTATATTATTTTTACAATACCTCTTCTTTTTAATTAAAACTCTAAAAGTGTATGCTTAATGGTAATTGTTGGGCCTTGGTTTACTATTATTAGACACCCAATTCAAATTGGGACTGGGAAAAAAAATAACCTTCTCGAGTTAATTTCAACATTTTCTGCTATAATCATTCCAAATGTTCAGAGATTAGAATGGTCTTGTTCTGGACTCTATTAAAATACCTAGCAAGTCAACTCCCCTGTGTCCTCATGGGGTATGATCATCACCGTTTAAAATTTATAGAGTTGCTTTTGTCCTTTCTTCATCAGTCTACAAAGACTTCTTTTGAAAAAATACTCTCAAACTCCTCTTCTGAGTCACTGGTCACCCTTAAAACAAAATATCCAGGGGATTTCATATTCCTTGATTGTTCTCTGGGGAGATTCTATTCATGAGTAGATCATGAAGAGCTAACAGGTAGGAAACATCAAAACAAACATAAATAGCGTGCAATTAGCAGAGAAGACAACTTGTTCCATAAGCAAAGTACTCTGACTCTTCCCGTTAAAGAATTTGCTGGTATATCTATAATTTTACATGCACTTATCTGAATGTACTGCATCTTCCCAAAAGAAAGCTCTCTGGGAATATCCATGGTACTGATAACACTGAGCCTTTATATGTGCAACTCAAAGCACCTAGCTAGAAAATTATAGATTTGGCCAAAATTCCATAATTATTTTCTTCTCTAATTGAGGCCAAAATCAGGTTATCTCTGGTTGCCCCTGAATCAATTTAGTAAATATATTCTTGGTCTCATATTGATACTTTCAGAGAATACTCCCTTTTGGGACTCAACAGCTTCTTGGCTCACAAGACATTTTCAGTCATGGTAATATTGACGAATATATGGTAATCTATCATTTTCTTGAGAATTTATTTCTCTTAATAACCTATACAGGTTATTAGTGTTGAATGAGTTTTACTAAGCAAACTGTGTTTTCTTAATTTTTGTCAGTATCTACTCAAACACACCATTTTGTGGATTTTTTTTCATACACATTTGTTCTGATTCAAACATCTTGAAGTGTTAGTCATATTTTTTTTTCTTGAAAAACAGCATTTGTCTGCTGGATTTAGTTCATAAGTGATGGGAAAGACCTACTTTCAACATGAAGTATTTTAATCTAATGCAGTTCCAAATAATACAGCTCAAAAATTCTAGAATTCTAGTAAATATTTATGATAAAGCCTTTTAATTCTATGAAAGGAAATATGGGGGGCACAGGAGACAGTCTCACTGAACATGTTTATATTTTATCCAGTTTTGCAGCACTTCTTGCTAATTCTCAATTCACCAAGATGTATCTTAGAATGTGTAGCCATAAAGATACAGAACAATTTTTATCATTAAAACCTGAAATCATTCAAAAAATAAAACATAATTTGCTTTTTGTACAACCTATGGGATATTAAGAAGTTATTTAAAATTGATCCCTTGGTTTGCTGACATATAAGCACGGACTCACAGTTTTCCAAGGATACCACTTACAACTAATGATGCATTCAGTTATCCATCCGTTGCTCAACACAAGTTAAGCATTTATGGCCAACCGGGAACAGTTCTAGGTTTCTAAGATACAACGGTATCCTCCCCTGCAGGAAGATTACATTTCTGGAGGAAAGTGATATATAAACGAAACATTCCATATAGTAGGAAAGGACCGTATGAGGAAGATAAGTGCAATGAATTATAGGAATACATAGAGGGACATCTAACTTGGTCCTAGTCAATCAAGAAAGTTTTCCGGTTGGAAATGACATGTGAGCTGGAACTTTAGGATGAATAGGTCTGATCCAAGGAACAAAGGACTAAGTGAGTGTGTGGAGTATATGGAATATATGGAGAAGGAAGTTTTCCCAAAACTAAAAATAATTCAATATGCGTGAGCATAAATTGGCTTGGGGTAGTGTGGGTATGTTTGTTGATAGGGTGGGGTTTGGAAATTGCAAGGCTGAGTCAGGAGTTGGGTGATAAAGTTCTTTTTATTCCGTGCCAGGCAATTTAGATGTCATTAAGTGGACAATAAGAAAGTGGAGTCTTAAGCCCTGGGGGGAGGGAGAGTGGGGACAGAGGTGGGCAATACTGTCAGGTATGAGTTTTAGATCACTTTCCAGCTACAGAGGGGAGGCTAGATTGCAGGGAAACACGAGATATGTTAAAGCTAATAGGTACTTAACCCTACTAAGGTTAGTTCTGAGGTTACTTCTCTGTGCCCCTACACTTGTCTCTTGTCTGCTACATATGAGAGGCAGGAATATTTTCAGAGGATACACAACTCTGAGGAGCACCATTTCCCTTCCAGACCTGTCCTCTCACATATGCCAGCTGTGGCCACTGGTGCAAATAGGGCTTAAAGAGCCTAACGTGTTCATCTGTCCAGCCTGTAACCATTTCTTTTTCTGAAGCTCCCGAAAAATAAGCATTAGTTTTTCTATCTTTTGGAGAACAGAGACACCTTGGTTTTATTTATATCACAAGGCTACTGAGAGATAAAACTAAGATACATATGTAAAACACAGCTATGTAAAAAATAAAGGGTAGTAAGAAATGCAAGAGAGTATTGTTAGGGATTATACTTTTTGGAAATTAGATTATGTGTGTGTGTGTGTGTGTGTGTGTGTGTGTGTGTGTGTGTAGTCCAAATCAAGATAAATACAATGTATAGGCCCCAAAACTTTTCTTTTCATGAAATAAACGTATTTTGAGTCCCATTAGAAAGATAAATTTTTATAAATGCGTTATGTTTTAGTGCCTCAAAATATCCTCTTAAGGTAGGAATTATTATTTCCAGTTCCATTCAGACTGGGTTTCAATATGCTGAACTGAGTTGTCCAGGGTGTCTTGGGGTAATACAGTTAATGGTAGAGGTGGGCTAGAATTAGTTCATTCCATTCACCACAACTGAATGTTACTCTGTGCGTGACCCTGTAAAACTATGGCAGAGACAAAGACAAATGAGGTGTGGACCTCTGCCAGTCATCATCTTGAGTTTCCTCCCATGGGAGTAGGATTTTTCCTCTGCTTTGCCCACAGTGGGCAGGGAAGTTCTAAACCCAGAACTGCACAAAGGGCCACTACATTCCTAGATAGCTAGAGATTCATTCCGTCCTGACTCACTCTACTGATTCACTATTGATTCACTCTGTCCTAGCTCAATGAATCCTCAACATGCTATAGGACTCAGTATGGGGCTGACTATCCTACTTGGTAATCCCTGAAATCTATAGCTTCTTGAAAAAAAAAAACAAAAAACATAAAATTAATTTCTGGAATTTTTATTATATGAGATAAAAGTTTGCAATTGAAATTTGCTAGGTGAGTCTTGGGTTGTTTATCACTGATCTAGACTCCAAACTCTGAGATAGAATGTAAATTTTATTTGCCTAGGATCTATTCTTCAAAAGCACACAAGCCCAGTCAAGGGTTACTTCAAATATGTGTTGAGTAACATGCAATTTGGATATTTAAGTATGGGAAGTATTGCTTTACATATCCCTGAAGTAAAAAGCATATTATGGTCCCAAAGTGTTCCCAAGAAAGGCACTTATATGATGATAAAAGATATAACATCTTTAAAAAATTCATGCATACCATTTAAAAGTGATTGAGATGCAGCTATCAATTATAAAACAGGCTAATTTGGGGGCAAAGTGGGTTTTGAAAAAAAGACATATCAATCAAAGATTGTCAAGATTTGTCTCTAGCCACAACTTAAAATTGACTTTATGAAATTAACCTACTCAGCAACAATTTAAATAGCATTTTGAATTCAGCAGCCTATGACAGTATATGTCAGTGGCTTTTTCCTGAGATTCTGATATAATAGATCAAAGGTAGTTTTCATCTAATAATCACTTAGGCTTCAGAGTCTATGAAATAAGTACCAAAAGAAAAAAAAAGAAAGAAAGAAAGAAAGAAAGAAAGAAACCCTCTCTGGGGTTTAAAACATAGAATGTCTTACACTATGAAGGACTAAAGTTAGCAAATCGCATTTTACATCTTTGTAGTGAGAACCAAAAATGACACCAAATCTATTCTGTGATAATAATATATTTCAGCTTTTCCATTATTCCCTGAAGATCCACATATCTGTCATTCTATTACCTTTTAGAATCTCTTCACCAAAGTAAAGCTAAGAAAAATGTATGTGTCCCACTTTCCACTTTATAATATTGCTCCTGTCAATCAGAGCTAACCAGAGACCACAAGTAAGTTAACAGGAGTCTATGAAACAAATTGAGTCCTTCAGATAAGAATCAATTGGAAAAAAAATTGTAAGACAAGAATGTCTTTAGGGTATTTATACACTTTTCTTATGAACCTCATTGGCAGGGTCTGAAGCCTGTAAAATTCTAGTTAGAATTGATCAAAGTAGCAATGTTTGCTTATAAAGTTATCTTCATGCTCAAGGCTGGCATGTGCTCTTATGCCAAATCTATTAGATTATTTTGATGTAACGCAATTTATACCATCTTAAAAATTGCTGTAAGTTGCAAGTTTTATTGCCACTTAAGTAATGAGGAAAAGCACCTAAATTGTTGAGTTGGTTAGAGGTCTAAAGAGTAATATGCTAAGTCTAAACTGCCGTTGTAATTAACAAACCAAGTGGAACAAAAGGAAGTTAAGCTATCATATTAATTCAAATTTTTCACATTTTACAATTATAGGTAAGAGTCAGTGAAACTGATTTTCTAATCAGTAAAAATGGAAAAAAATAAGCAAAAACAAAAGCTGGATTTCTTACTGTTAAGTGCAGTAAAATTGATAAGCTTTAAGCAGAATTATCAAGGAAAAAAGAGAGAGTCATATATTCCCAATATCCAAACAGATCCTGTAAATAGTAAAAGATAATAAAGGGATATCATGAACAACTTTATGCTAATGCATTTCACAACTTAAAAGAAACAGACAAGTTCCTTGAAAGATGTAAACTATCAGAGCTTACTGAGGGAAAAATAGAAACTCTGAAGGGTCTTATATTTATTAAAGAAAAATAATCCCGGGGGCGCCTGGGTGGCGCAGTCGGTTAAGCGTCCGACTTCAGCCAGGTCATGATCTCGCGGTCCGTGAGTTCGAGCCCCGCGTCAGGCCCTGGGCTGATGGCTCGGAGCCTGGAGCCTGTTTCTGATTCTGTGTCTCCCTCTCTCTCTGCCCCTCCCCCGTTCATGCTCTGTCTCTCTCTGTCCCAAAAATAAATAAAAACGTTGAAAAAAAAAAAAATTAAAAAAAAAAAAAAAAAAAAAGAAAAGAAAAATAATCCATATTATACAATGGAGCATAAGACCTAAATGCAAGAACAAAGTCTATAAAACTGCCAGAAGAAAATACAAGAAAAAGTCTTTGTGACCTTTGGTTAGGCAAAAATTTCTTAGATAAGACATAAAAAGCACAGACTCTAAAAGAAAAAAATAATGTTTCCCCAAATTAAGTATTTTCTAAAGACATTTTTGAGAAAATGGAAAGATTAGCTAGAAATTGGGAGAAAATGGTCAAATATATAACTGACATGCTATGTGACCCAGCAATCTCACTCATACATATTTATTTAAAAGAAATGTAAATATATGGTGACACAAAAATCTGTATGTGAATGATTGTGACAGCTTTATTTATATTACCCTCAAACTCAGAACAACCCAAATGTTTATTAGCTGGCAAATGGATAAATCAATTGCGGTATATCCATACAATGTAATACTGCTCAGCCATAAAAAAGAATAAATTACTGATACATGCAGTGAAAATAATTAATTTTAATAGTATTAGTTTAAGTGAAAGAAGATAGACACAAAAAACATACACAGTAAATTCCATTTATGTAAAACTTTCAAAAAGGCAAAATTAAAACACACGTCATTGACACAGGAACTGGTTTGGAGAGAGACAGGATTGATAGTAGAGGGACAGCAGGCAAGTTTCTGAGTTGATGGAAATGTTCTACCTCTTCACAGGTGAGTACGTAGATGTATACCCTTGTCCAAATTCATCAAATTATACCCTTTATTTAAAATGTTGAATTTTATTTTATGTTAACTATGCCTCAAAAAAGTTGAATTTAAGAAGAATAAATGTGCTACCTAAAAGTTCCTGAGATTGTCTAAAATGAAATGTCAGGCTATTGAAATGTTGAGGTCTCCAAAAATATTGGAGACATCATAATAGGAAGACCATATAAATAAAAATGTGAGACAAAGGAAAATTACATGAATAGAAAAGTTCCAATTGGAAAATTAAACACGTGGAAATTTTGGCAGTAGGACAATTAAAAAATAGTGAGAGAGGGGCGCCTGGGTGGCTCAGTTGATTAAGCATTTGACTTTGACTCAGGTCATGATCTCACAGCTCATGAGTTCAAGCCACAGTCTGGCTCTGTGCTGACAGCTCAGACCCTGGAGCCTGCTTCAAATTCTGTGTTTCTCTCTCTGCCCCTCCCCCACTCATGCTCTGTCTGCCTGTCTGTCTGTCTGTCTCTCTCTCTCAAGAATAAATAAAAATTAAAAAAAAAACTTTCTTAAGTAGTGAGAGAGAAGGGATAGAAAGATTGAACAGTAGAAATGGGGAAAACAAAGGATGAGAATATGAGGGAGAATATGATAATGCTGAGAACAAAGGGATCTCAGCATTATCACATAGTGAGGTTTGCAAAGCTGCTTCTAAAGCTGTTTTCTTGCATATTGATTATGCAAGATTCCAGAGGCAGGGTATTGATTCCTTGATGTGCACAGTTCTTGAGCTTTCCTGAAACAGCAGGATGCACTTTAGAGAGCACTTCTTTCCACCAGTGCCAGAAGGGGGCAAAGCATTATAAAACAGTGCTTAGTACTTTTACAGTTGAGTGACTTTGGGGGTTGTTTCAGAATTAAAGGCAGGAAATGCTCACTGAAAGACAAGCTTCAAATTCCACCTGCCCATGTTGAAGGATTGGAGGAATGAAATGCTTCGCTGAAGAGAAAAAAATGTTCAGAAATGGAAATAAGCCATTCCAAGATAGAATGTGGTGAAGGAAATGGTACAATGGAAGACATCAAAGAGACAGAATATTTTGTAAAACAATTTCAAAGGAGGTCTATATTTCCAAAATAAAACTAATTGGTTTTTAGGATGAGCTCATCAAAAAGATCTTTAACTAGCTTCTGGAAATAGAAACCTCAAGATGAAACAGAGAAGTCATGAAGAATGTATCATTCTGGGAGAGATAGTGTGAACTCTCAGGGCAGAGGTGAGAGAGAACCTGGACAAGAGATGTGTGTGGGTAGGACTGGAGGGTAGGAATGTTTGGGGTGGGGGAAGGGAGAGGGACAATAACATTTAATCTCCTAATGACCACAGTAAAAGATTTTTGAAACTATTTGTCACAAATTATAGGTGGTAGTTTGAAGTGGAGGAGGGGGATGGAAGACAGTCTGGTGACTATAGCTGTAAAGAAAGACCCCATCTGTTCAAATTCTTTACTATGGCACATAAACTTCATGATCTGTCCTGCCCACTGTTCACAGCTCTTCTGTTTCTTCCTACCCCTATGCATTTTGTTTATATCTTCCCATAAGCTATTTTGCCCGTTGCCTTGAATACATTTCTTTCTCAAATGTCACCTTTTTGGAAAAATTTTTCCAGATGTAGTCTCACTCAAAACCGAGTTATTTTGCATTCCTGTAGCTTGTCCAATAAATATCCTAATATAATAAACATCACCTCTATTGTGCATGTATTATGTTCTGAAACTATAGCTGTTGTATTATACATGTTATGCCTAATCCTCATAAAAACCAATAAAGTAGGTACAATAATCTTTAAAGATAAGCAGTCTGGGGCACAGGGAGCTTTTATAAAGTGCCTGAGGTCACACACCTGGTAACTGTTGAGATTTGAGCCCAGATCTGTTGGGCTCTAGAGAACATTCTTTTCCATTTCACTCGGCCACCTTTTGCACTAGTCTTACATAGTGTAATTATTTTTTACATGTCTGTATGCCTTACCAGACTGTGAGTTCTTCCAGACTGGAATATGACTACTCATCTTTGTCTCTCCAACACCAAATACAGACAGTGCCTACTCAGTGTTTAATATATGTTCGATAATATATGAATGAAAGAATGAATGAATATGTGAATGAATAACTGAGAATTTCCATGGTGAACATAAAAAGAAAGCAGAAGATGTCAGTCATGTAATTTAAACATGTAATGATATGAAACCTTAAAAATCAAATTCAGTGTTTAACTTTCCAAAAATTAAATTTAAAATGGAACGCACAAATGCATTATTTATCAAAATTCAAGACAATCTAAACAACTTTTCATAAATATATGCTGCCAGTTTGACTTTCTGAGACTTTGGCAGAAAATTTCTCCTGCCATATCTGTGCCTATGTTTGAACTTTACTGTAAATGTGTCATTGATTCTGAAGAACATTGCTTGGCATATTGATACGATATTTCTACCTTATGAAAATTCCCATCACTTACATAGCTCCAAATGACAGGAAAAAAGAAGAGAATCACTGGGGCAATAAATCAACAATTTGGGAAAATATATCAACATGATTTACCACATGAACTAGCATAATTCTTCTATGTGGATAGAGGCTAGGCTTTTTCAAATGAACAGCAAACAGTAGCATGTGATTGGTTGTATTATTATTTACAATATCTACCTCCTCTCTCCCTATTTTCCGTCTTTCAACCCATTGCTATCCTCTTTGTAGTTATTATATATTTTCTTGCCTTTTTGACATCAGGTTTAACCATTAGACTTGCTCTGGTGAGTAGCCTGTTGCAATATACAGATGTTTGCCACATTTGAGCAGAAGTAGAAGCAGATGTCACTTGTCTCCACCAGCTTTCTTGCTTTTCTTTCACTGCTATGAAAATGCATGTCCCATAAAGGGACTGAAATAAGAAAACACATGGAGCTGAGCCAAGTGGAGCCAAACAAAGCCACAGCAGCTGCAGTTGACCCACAAATGCTGACATGTAACTTAAGCAGGGAATACATGTTTTGGTGAACCTCTGAGATTTGGGGGATGTTTGTTACAGCAACAAAGCTAACTAATAGATAAGAATTTAATGGAAACAAAAGAACAGTGTCATACTGGTTACAAAAGTGTGAAGAATAACCTTCTCCCCAGGGCTGCATAGAATTTTACCCTTGGGTCCCAAAGGAGGACTGAATGTACCCAAAGTCTCAAAAAAAATCACTCAGCCCTTATATTAGGACTTTATGACAATTCAAAGGGACACTGGCTTTCAGCTCCTTTATTGTTCTTAAATGACAAAGCTGAAAAATCAAAAACAAACAAATAACAATAAACCTCCTTCTTCACCACTTGCCAGAAAATACCAAAGCATATCAATTTATGAAAGTAGAAAATAGAAGTGGTCACCAGCCCACTAGTCCTACAAATAGCCAAATTCTGAAACCCATCCAGATATAAGCTAGGACACCCTGCTCTATCCCCCCGCCCTTTTTTTTTATAGATGAAGAAACTGAATCTCAGAGTAATTACCATGGTAAGTTTCCAAGGTCATTTTTATGGGCTGAATTGCGTCCCCCTGAAATTCATCTGTTGTAGCCTTAACCTCTGATACCTCAGAGTGTGATTGTGTAGAGATAGGGCATTTAAAGAGATGTTTATGTTGAAGTGAGGCTGTTAGGAAAGGCCCTAATCCAATCTGACTGGTATCCTTTAAGAAAAGAGAATTTAGACACACAAAGAGACCCTGGAAAAACCAGATGAAGACACAGAAAGAAGGCAACCATCTGCAAGCCAAGGAGAGAGGCCTCAGAAGAAATCAAAGCCACAGACTGACACCTTATTCTTGGACATCTAGCTTCAAAAACTGTGAGAAAACAAATATCTGTTGTTTTAGCCACTCAGTCTGTAGTATTTTGTTATGCCAGCCCTAGTAAATTAATATAATCACAGAGTTAATAAGAAGCTGAGGTACATTTCAAATTTGATCTGCAAAACTCCAAAGCTTTGCTCCTTCCACACTCGTGATTTCCTGCCTTTTCCTAACCAACATTAATTTATTACTTTGTATGTCTATAGACAGATAGGAGTCAACTAATAATAATAGGTAAATCACCCCTAATTGAGCTTTTACTGCATGTTACTATCTGAAGAGCTTTGCATGCAAACAGGCTGGATCATGCTCATAGAAGCAAGTAATCCATGTAAGAGAGGCCAACTGTCTTTCCAAGTCCTACTCACCAACCCAGACTCAGTTAAACTCCACTTCCTTTTGGAAAGATTCATACTGTACTCTCATGTAGATATCCCTTTTATGAAGTCTTTTGTTTACTTCTGTGATGATTCTTATCAAATTTTTAAATTGCTATTTGTCCCCACACTGGATACTAATTTCTTAGGTCTCAAAGACTATTTTAATTTCTTTATTTTCACTACTTTGCATAGTATTTGGCACATCCCAAGCACTATTTTTCATTTTTCTTGAACTGAGGTTTTATGTCCGTTTATGACCATTTCTTACCAAAAAAAACCTGACCTGATAGAAGATCTAATCGACTTCAAATAATTCTTTATGACATGTATCTTCTTAAAATAAGCAAAAATCTTTTCTTTCCTTGGAAGAAACAGGTCCGCCTCGTGGGTCCCAAATTTTTTTGAGCAATTTGAGGGAAAGATTTTGCAGAATACAAAACATTATAAGTCAGATAACAATGACCTTATTTTTATACATCTTTGCTGCCTGTGTGGATTTTCCTTATACTATTTTAAAAAATTTTTGTTTTAAAACATACCATCAATACTCTAGTTGGGAAACAAGGAATGGTAATGGTAGATTTTTAAAAATTTTTTCAAGGGCCAAGGTAGCTTAACATATAGAATCCTATGACAAAAATTTGATGAATGAATGATCAGAGATAAATATCAGATATCCCTTGCTTCTCCTTAGGCACTAATCCCCTCTAGCCATCACTTCATTTCTTTGCTTTTCTTTGCATATCTTTTTAAGTAAATTATCACCTTCACCGTCCCCACCTAACTACCTCCAATTTAATGTTTTCTCCACTCCAGATAGACTTCCAATCTTACTATGGCACTAGCACCTTTCATCCAGGTCACCAATAACTCCATGTCACCCAATCCTTGCCCAATCCAATTAATAACTCTTATCTTTTTCAACTTTCAATGGCTTTTCACACAGTTTACCAATCTGCCTTTCTTGGGACACCTCCTCTCGTAGGCTTCTGTAATAGCCTTGTCTCTTCTGCTTGCAGGTAATAGGAACATAACTCAAACCAACTTGTTTAAACACAGAAGGAATTTTTTGGCTCCTTTATCCAAGAAGTTAAAGGAATAATTCTAGTTTAAGACACCATTGGATCCAGAAGTTCAAACAATATTATCAGAAATTTGTTTATTTTCCTCTACCTCTCACCTTATATTTCGTCTGTTATCTTGTTTGTTAGGCAGTTCCACCTCACATGGCAACAAAAGAAGGCTATTGGCAGTTATACACTTGTGTCAATCATCCTTCTCTTTACTGGTCTTAATTTGGATGGCAGGGGGGACACATGCTTCTTTCCTGGGAGTGTTAATGCAAGTTATGGGAAAACTTCAACTGAACAAGCCTGGTGCCGTTTCCAACCTAAAATTAATGAGGATGGTCAGGTGTGTTAGGAGAGAATTAGCCCCACTGAGCTGAACTGACTGAGATGCAGGGGAAAATAGTCAATCTAGAAAACACACACACTCAAACGCGCGCACACACACACACACACACACACACACACACGCAGTTCCATAGCTTCTATAACAATGATTTTTTAAAAAATTTTTCTCTTTCTTATTTTACTCTTTCTCTTATTTTTCTTCTTATGTTTCTACCTGTTCTTTCTCAATCTCCTTTGTTGGCTTTACCTCCAGTGTTCAACTCTGAGCTTTGTTGTGAGTCCTTTTTTTTCTCTACTCATCCCCTCTTCCTAGCTGTTGATTAAAATTCTTCTAGATCTGAAATTTAAATTTACTTGTGAAGTTGATGACTCCTCAAATTTATGTCTCCAGAAGCAATCTCTTCTCTGGGTAACAAATACAGGCTTCTAACTGCTTACTTGAAATTTCCACATATATATATGCATCTCAAAATGTATTTAAACCTCTTATAAAACCTATTATTTTCTCCATTCTTCAACATCTTATTAAATGCCACCAGCATCCACCAGCTGTTCAGTCTAAAAATGTAGGAAACACCCATGTCTTCTATCTTTCCATCAATTCCCGTATTGAATTCATCAGGAAATCACACCATATATAGATCTAAAATGCATTCACATCCATTCATCTCTAAGCCAACCTTATTTCTCACTTAGACAATAGCAATAGCCTACTAAATTAAACTTTCTTCTTGCTTCTAACTCTTCTCTATAAGCCAGTTTTCTACTGAGCAGTTTGAGTGAACTTGGCATCTCTTACCTCATCTCATTAAACTTTCCATCTCCTTCGCTAAACTAGAGCCATGCTGGGCTCCTTTCTGTTCTTCCAGTAGGCTAAGCCATTTTCTGCTTCAAAATTTTTGCATTTTCTCTTTCCCCTGGCTGGAATGCTCTTCCCCTAGCTCTTTGATTTTTTCAGATCTTAGCTTAAATAGCCTCTCTGTAGAGGGACCTCCTTTTAACACTTTGTCTAAATTTATTTTCTTATTAGTTCTCTAAATTCATCACTTGCTGGAAAGATTGTAAGCTCTATGAGCATATGGACCCTTGCCTATTATGTGTATCCCTAAATTGCCAGAACCTAGGACACTGCTTAGGCACTCAAAATCTATTTGAATAAAGATCTCTATCTATTTCCTTCATGGAATTTAGTACAGTTCCTTTCTTGCTAACTTTTGTTGCTGTTGTTGTTCAATGACTGTCTTCTCCACTAGAATGTAATCTTCATCAAGAGATGGTAACCTTGCTGTATCTCCAGTACTTAGTACGTAGCAGACACTAACTGAATCAATATTTACTAGTGATTGTTTCTTGAACTTAAGCAGAGACCGTCATTAATAAAGCATTCATCTTGACTCTCCCACCTGAAAAGTAGAAATTATACTAATTATTATTTGAAAGGAATACCTATGTCTTGGCCAATATTTGCCATTTTGAAGTAGTGATTAGAAGTGTTAATCATAAATACAAAATTGTTAGGTACAAATTCTGTAACCACATTCTAGCTTTCTTAGTCTCTACACTCCTACGGACTCCCTATATATTCCAAAAATACCAATATGTCATTATTCCTCTACTCTCTCACCCCTCAACGCCATTTTGCATTTTGTTCTTTCCATTCCTGTAGTGTCATTCCTCTCCTTTCTTTACCTAATGAATTCCTATTTACCTTAAACATAAATGTTCATTCTGTGGAAACCCTCCCCCAATTTTTTGCTCTTCCTTTCCCTGCTTTCACATATTTTTACATATTCTTATGATAACACTTATTACATTGTATTTATGTATATGTATATATATATATGTATATATATATATATATATATGAATATGTATGTATCTGTGTGTATGTATCTTGTCCTTTCATTTCTGTTATCTTTCTAACCTCTGAGAACATCAGTAACTACTGTGTCACTGGCATGTAGTTGGTACCAACAGATGTTGGTGAAAACAGAATTAATATGGCTGTCAAATCTTATCCAAAATGGGCCAGTGATATTTATTGTAATCAACCAATGGAAAAGGCAAAAATAGTATCAGTTTATATTTTTATGTCATTTCTAAATTTACATCCAAACACTTCCACAGCAGTTCCTTCATGTTAACCTCATAACATCTATAATAATAAATCATTACCATATTCTAATGAAGCAAAGACAGATTAAGTCATTGATCTATGGTCAACAGCTAATAATTGGCATGAAAGAAAAAGACTTTTGTCTCCTGACTTTGAGCTACATACTCTTCCAACTGCACTAAGTATTCATTTTCAACCTTGGTTCAAGACAAAATTGTTAGCACTTGTACTGATGTTACAGTGTTCTAAAAATGACAACTGGTTACCAAACAGGAAAAATAATACTAATTTTGAATAGTAACCAAAGAAACAAACAGAATTTTTTCCTATTAAATTAGCATCAAAGCAATACTTTTGTGAAGGGGATGTGGTAAAGTATCTTTTTTTTTTTTACTGGTAGTAATAAAAATTGATTTAAAAATATCCCTTGGAAAGGAATTGACTGTATTCTATAAGAACCTTAAACTATTTAAATGCCCCCATAAACCCACTTCTTGGAATATATATAATGAAAATAATAGGAGACGTAGTTTTATGTACTACTTTTACTGTAGATAATACAGCGTTGTTTATAATGGTAGTAAAAATTGAAACAACCTAAGTATACAACGAGGAAAGACTAAGTTATTTGAGTGTGAGGAAATGTTACGATGGCAATAATTACATTTACAAATCAATTTTCGTTACAGGAAAAATTCTTATAATGTTAATTTTAATATGAATAAGCTATGTTCTTATAGTCTCATACCTGTAGAAATACTCATAGAAATAAAATTTAAAATAGATTAAAAATGCAAGTAGTATTTTTTATTGTTGGGAAAAAGGGGATTTTAAATTATTTATTTGTATAATGGAGAAAGCAAAGTAAAAAACAGTTTTAACCTTTTTCAATATGTCATAAGTTCTAAAATACCACAGCTGCATACCCACTACAGCTGACAAGAAGGTTTGATGATAAAGAAAATTTTAACATCCCTATTGTCTAAGAAATTTGATTGGTCGTTGAAATGTGGTCATTTCCATGGGAAAAAAAAGGGTCAGGTTATGGAACTAGGAGGGAAAGTCAGGATTGTTACTGAGACATAAGGAGGCATGAGACCATGGAAAAACAGATAAGAAAGAGACTTTCAAGCTGTAGAGTAAAACAAGCACCCATCTCCCCAAGAACATCAGATAATATTCAGAACAAAATTGTCCACCTGAATTATATAGAGTCCTGTGCCTTTTCTCTTATCACATTTATGCCTTCTCCAATTTTTATTGGCGTTCATATTAAACCTCCTAAATTTTCTATCTAGTGGCCAAGTAATGTGATCTTTGTAACTTCTCAGTGCCTGAAATGGTTAGTGCTTATCACACACTAAGCTCTTGAGAGTTTATGGAATTGAATTAGGTAAGCACTCCAATAAGGTTTTCAAAGCAAGGGAGACTGACAATGACAGCAGATTTTTTAGGAAGGTGGATGTGGTAGCAATGCATAAAACAATTCAAGTTCTGAGAGACTGAATTTAGGAAATGTAGATGAATCATGGCTATAGTATTTTTGGTACAGAGGGTCCTTTTAGGATGGGGTAGAGGAATGAACTAAAGCAAAAATGATAACCAACAAATTTAGCAACCTGTGCAGCATGGCTACGGACCAGCGAGAAGAGAAGCTGGCTGAGTGAGGGTTCTGGGGGGGGGGGGGGGGGGTGGTCCTTAAAACAGACTCAGGTATAAATCTGAAGCTGCTGGATCATGCAAGGTTGTTGCGGGGGGTGCGGGGGCAAGAGAAAGGATAGGTGATGAGGTGGTGGTGAGTACTTAGAGAATTCAGGGCAGGGGTAGAAGAAAATATTTCAACATTTCAAACTCAGTATAGCCATTCAAGTGCACACCACTTGATGTGTGCCTTGGATAGAAAGGAAGATTGCAAGGAGCATTTGGAAAAGTGAGTTAAAAGGACTTAGAAAACAATGATGCGAAAGAGAGAAATATTAAAGAAGTTTCTAGCATATATTGGGGAGAATATTTTCCTCTTAACAAAAAAGAGGAACGGAGCTAGTTTTTGTTGTTAAAATGGGATGGTTCTAGAAGTGTTTAAGTTTGAAATGATAGTAGGATATCTAAGTGGGACTAATCAAAGGAGGAGATATATGACTTAAAGGGAGAACTAGCATTTGAACATACTAAAATGGAGAATTACTGGGGTGCCTGGGTGGCTCAGTTAAGCGTCCAACTTTAGCTCAGGTCATGATGTCATACTCTGTGAGTTCGAGCCCCACGTCAGGCTCTGTGCTGACAGCTCAGAGCCTGGAGCCTGCTTCAGATTCTGTGTCTTCCTCTCTCTCTGCCCCTCCCCTGCTCATGCTCTCTCTCTGTCTCAAAAATAAATAAAAACATTAAAAAAAATTTTTTTAATAAAATAAAATGGAGAATTACTTCCACACAGAGGTGCTAAGTCGGGAAGCTGAGGGAGGGGAACCCACTGGGGTCTGCAGAAAGAGGGAAGAAGAGATCTTAGCAGATAGCAACTCTGCTCAGGTTAGGGGCATTTGAAGAGTTGTTTTCTTCTGTATTTCTGACATTTCCATATTTTCTGTAATAATCATGGCATTCCTTTTATAAATAGGGGAAATATTTACTTTTAAATCTGATTTTATTTTCACCATAAAAATTATCTAGAGCAGTATAACTCAAAGTGTGATCTAAATCACAGAGCTAGCTAATTCAAATTATTATTATTATTATTATTATTATTATTATTATTATTTTGGTTTCAGGCTTAATGAATCAAGATCTCAGTGGATGGCACCCAGGAATCTGAATTTTCAACAAACTTCCTAGGGGATTTTTATGCACACTGAAGAACCAATGACCCAGAGCACAGCCAAACAGCACCTAGGTACGTTTCCTTATCTCTCTTGGCGCTGATGCTAATCAGTCTGCATTGCTCCCATCTGGAGCTTGGGGCCTGGCTCAGCTTCACTGAGCACAGAGATTTCTTGAGCTCCCAAATTCTTTTTAGAATGTCTACCATGTTCCTGCCTGAGAGAGATTACTCAGTAAACCATCTTGGTTAATGTGTTCCAGGTAGACTTAGATAAACCAATTGGCCCATTAAAATCTTTTGCCCTCTTTAAGGGATAGAATTTTAAGTTATTCTCTCCTTTTTTAATGTTTATTTATTTTTGAGAGAGACAGAGAGAGAGGGAGAGGGGCAGAGAGAGAGGGAGACAGAATCCAAAGCAGGCTCCTGGCTCTGAGCTGTCAGCACAGAGCCCCACACAAGGCTTGAACCCACAAACAATAGGATCATGACCTGAGCCCAAGTCGGATGCTTAACCGACTGAGCCACACAGGCACCCCTTGAATTTTAAGTTATTCTCTTGACCTGTTATCCTGGTCTTAAGTCTCATGTTGGTACAAACTGAATCCTCTACTCTTTGAATTTCTCTATTAATAATGGTTAAAAGAAATACCGAAACATGCTCATCGCAAATAATGAGATGACCTTGCAGTGGATCAGGTCTGCCTGCCTTTGAATAAAATAATGAACAATCAGTGTTTAATGATTTCATTTATACACACACACACAACACACACACTGCATATAGCCCTTGTCCAGGACCTATTATCCTTCATCCTAACCTAGAGGGGAAAAAAATGTAAAAGATAATAAGGACTTTTCTAACACAATTATGATAAATCATTAAAAGCAATGTAATTCTTGCTTGGAAAAAAACAAGATTTAAATTCAAATTTTTGAGAGGGTCATTCATTAAAATGTGTAAAATCACTCTTACTGGGAAAAAGCATTTTAAGCAGTTCAGGTTTCCTTTTTTCTCCATCCAAATGTAGATATTCTCTTGAAGATTAAAACACTTTTTGAAATTGTATAGTTGGGAACTAAAGAGCAGTATTGAAATCACACATTGAGCTATGCTTGCAAATAGCTGTAAGGGTTATTTCCTCACATCAGTGCCCTCCAGCAAGATCAGAGACAAGGTTATATATTCCCAAATGGAACCAGTTAGCTGTGGTATCCAGCGTGTGGTACTAATGAAGCTGAGGTCAGGGTTCAGTTCCAAAACAAGCTGGTTAGCGTGACAAGAGCAATGGCCTCCCCAACCTGGCTATGCAAAGCATTAGTCACCTAGGGATTTTTTTTTTTTAATTTTTGTTTGTATTATAAGTCTCTGGGCCTTATTCCAGACCAACCAAATCACAATTTCTGGGAGCGGGGCAAGGAACCTATACTTTTAAAGAAATATCCATGTAATCCTTATACAGTCAGGATTTTGAAATTGATAAGCCCAGAAGAGCCAGCCTGAGCAAGAAATAACCCAGTATGACTACTTGGTGTTCTTTGAAACACAAAGCTGCAAATTCTAAAACTCAATATCAATTGGGAACCCTCAGAATTTCCAGAAAGGGTTTCCTTCTGCTCCCATGGGTTGGATTTCTCTGGAGAAGCCATGAAGACATGAAAACTTCAAGTCTTTTTGTTTTTTACATTTATTTATTTTTGATAGAGAGAGATAGAGCACAAGTGGGGAAGGGGCTGAGAGAGAAGAAGACACAGAATCCAAAGCAGGCTCCAGGCTCCCAGCTGTCAGCACAGAGGCTGACGTGGGGCTCGAACTCACGAACTGCAAGATCATGACTTGAGCCTACATCAACCAACTGAGCCACCCAGGTGCCCCTGAAAATTTCAAGTCTTAATGACAAAGAGCAGTCCTGGCATCTTAAAAAATAGCTCTTCTACATGCTTCTTTTCATGTACATTTCACTGAGCTTTTAAATGCTGACTGACAAAACTCCCCTTTCCTCATACAACCTAAGACACACGAAAGAGACCTCCCTCCCACCCCACCACCCCTCCCCATTCTGGGAAACGGACACTGACTGCAAATTCAATTCTCTAAGATACTCTGCTCCGAGACACTGATCATTTCCCCTGAACTTTCCCAGATATGCTTCTGAAGGAATGAGAAAGAAAGATATCTCTTCTGGAGAATGCGGAAGGTTTTTCATGGCTGGGGTACTTCCAAAACACAAAAATCAGTCCCTGGCTAAGACCAGAACAAACCGGGGTGGTGTTGAAGGTTTGTGAAACCAAACGGAATGATAGATCTATGTCTCTGTAGAGAAGTTGTGTTAGAACAGAGAGGAGAGGCTCAGTTTGTACACAGTAGGGCAACAGCAGGTGGGCAAAATGAAAAGCCAGAAAATCTGGTAAATGAAGTAGAAAACAAAACACTAGCAAAATAAAAGAATTTGTCACTTTCTGGCCAGCTGTGCTAAGGAAAAGTACATATATTATAACTGTATTTGTTATATATTTTAAGTCAAATGGATAACAAAAAGCTTTCAGACTTATACATAAATGAATTGAGATGAAGAAATGCAGTTTATCTTAAGGCATAAAATAAAATTCAACTCTTTTTTTTATGGTTTTAAGGAAACTTTTTTTTTCAGTTTAGATTTGGAAAAGCTCAGTTTTAAAAGGTTCCTCCCACCTCTGAAGCTGGTATTAACCTCCTTTCTGTGAGAAATTGGATGTGTAAACTCCTCACCAGCAAAACCTTCAGACCTAACCCAACTGGCTCAGCAAATACTTTCTTAGATGCAAATAACACTACCCATTTCCACTGTCATCTAGCATGCTAAATCCAAAGCCAATGAGATCTGCCTTTGCAAATTTGGCAACTGCAATCGACATTTATCCACCATCCCGTCTGTTACATATTTCGATACTTTAATTGGGGGACTGGGGGAGAGCTGGCACACAGCATTACGCACTTCGAAAGTCACCAGGCACCTAAGCTCAAGAATCAATGCTTATTTTTTTAATTAAAAAAAATTTTTAAGTGCATTTATTTACTTTGGGCACGAGAGAGAGAGAGAGAGAGTGCTGGGCGAGCGGGGGAGGAGCAGAGAGAATCCCAAGCGGGCTTCACCCAGCACAGAGCCTGACACCGGGCTTGAATCCGTGAGATCTCATGAACTATGAGAACCATGAGATCACGACGCCAGCTGAAATCAAGACTCCGTCATCTGACTGAGCCTCTCAGGCACCCCAAGGGTCAATATTTTTAATTCAATGTCCTTCTCTAAAGAATCTTAACATTAAAGGAGCCCCCACTCTGTTATTAGAGCAAAATGGTGCATAAAATCATTTCTCTCCTGAATTCAGCAGGGTCCTTGACATGTCAGGCTACAAAAAGAGAAGCTTGGTTACTGTCATTTCAAGATAGCCAAATGGTTTCACAAAAAAGGAGGAAGCTGTGGGTAGATGAAAGTCCTGCCTATAAGGTGGATGTTACTGCAGTGCCTTGTGGTTATATGATGTGTGCCCGAAGGATAAAGAATTTGGGTGTGAAGCGGTGGGGCAAGAGTTGCAAATTAAATAAGCCATGCTTTGGAGGTTGTTTCCTTTAGTGTTCTGCGGGAACATGCCCATGGCTCCAGGGAACTGTGTGACTAAGTCCAAACAAAGCACTCATGCCTCATGTTAAATGTAGCAGAGGAGAGGTTATTAAATATTTCATGGCAATTAATTACCTGAGATAGGCCTTTTTTTCACAGCTTTGGTTTCAGGTATGTGGGAAAGTTGAAAATATTTAATTGCACCTAATTTGTTGCCGTAGTTTAGTCATCCACCTAAGCATTGTACTGAAGTCTGTAATCTGTGTGGAGAATTTGTAAGGGGGCTTCATTTTAACACCTCCAAAGGACGCGATTTTTTCTTTTTTTTTTTTTACTTTTGTGCAATAATCATACTTGATCTTTGATCTGTCTTTGAAATTAAGACAATTATGAAAACCTGCCAAACATGTAATGGGTTAAGTACAATTTGGAAAGAAAATCCTTCCTACTGCTTCTGCAGTCTTCTCTTAATTAGATCCAGCCATTTTCCTCACGTCCACCAACTTGGCCCAGCTCGTGAGAGAAATTCTTTCCCAGAAAGAAGCTAAAAGAGAGATAAAGGGGAGACATCCCTTCGCATCTGGCCTTTTTGGATATATTCTACTGGCCACTCTTTTATCATCAATCACCAGAGATCTGATGACTCCTCCAAATATTGTTGGCTTACTGTTTGCTAGACCTCTTAGTTAACCAGTGCTTTCAAGCAATTTCACCTGCTGGCTTCAAGACAGTCTTCTCTTCAGACGCTCTGTACCTTTCTTCATAGCACTTGGCAATATCTAAAATCATATTATTTATTTATTTGATGACAACTATTTTTCATTCATCTTCTTTCATTACAAACCCCATGAGAGAACAGAATAGAGCCTGTTCACTGTTAAATGTCCATGGCTATTCCAGGATCTAACACAGAGTTTGTGCTCAATAAGTATTGGATGGATGGATGGATGGATGGATGGATGGATGGATGGAAGGAAGGATGGATGGATGGATGGATGGGAAGCTGACTTTTTCTAGGTTCTATTCTGGACTGGTTAATATCCCTGATCAACCCTGATAGCATATACTCTTCATAGAACTCAGACTATATGGTATTTTTTAGGCACTTGCCAAAGTCTTTGTATATATAGTGCACACAAAAACAGAGAGAGAGAGGGAGAGAGAGAGAGAGAGAGGCTTAAAGAATTTAAAATCTGCTAAGAAAGCCCAAGATGAAAGTAATATGCGAATAACATCTGAATGACAGTTGACCAGAAAAAGGCATCAATATGACAGCGGATGAGACTGGCTCAAGACCATGAGTTTTGGGAAAGGAGACTAAGCATCAGAGCTGACCCTCACGCCTTTGCCTTAGAGGCAACGGATAGAAAATAAGTCATTAATTTCCCAATCAAACTGAATCAATATCTTTCATTCAGTGGTACATCCAGGCCAAGCATAAATAAGAGCAACAGTAAGCATTTTAAGCCAAAAGTTTTAGCTAGATAGAAGCAAATATAGAAAGATGATGAAGGGCTCTTTCAGCCAGCATAAGATTTCACTTAATCTTCATAAGAAAACTATCAACAAAACGAGGCCCAATTTTATAGGGAACTAAAGCTCAGATGGGCTTATTAACCTGTTCCAGGTCACACAGTAATAAAAATGAGATTCAAACTCAGATAAGCGCTCTTTTTTACTATACCAGGAAAGGAAAATGAGTATCATTTTTCCTTTCATTCTGGCTGATTGGTAGCAACAACTTTAAGGCCAGTGTTGAGAAGCACTCTGAGATTACAGCAGGATCTGTGGCAACAGCTGGTGAGGTCGGCCATGTCTGTTATGAGAATGGCAGCAAGGACTGGCAGCACCCATGCACTTAGCCATTATTGCACATGTTGCTTCATCGTAAGACCTTCCAGACAGGGTTTCTAAGGTGTTTGGTAATTTAGGGGAGAAATTTACTATAGGAAGAATAACAAATAGGCTTGGTATAGGCAGTAAGCCTGATGATGTATTTCTTTCATTTAAATAGACAAATTCATGCTTTATGGGGCAAGTAGTGAGAAACTCTGGCTGGGTATAAAATGAAGTACTTATTTTAAGTTTCCTTCATTTTTATGAATTATAATGGAGTACATACAAGTACAACAACTAAAACGTTGCAAAGATCTATAAAGAGTTTAAATAATCTCCCTCCACTCCACCAATCTCTCCCATTCCTACTTTGACAAACTGGTGCATTTCCTTCCCCCCACACACAACCAGCATGTAAGTCAGACAAAAAATATCTGTAGCCTTTATTCTTAATACTTTGCAACCTCAGGGCTGTTCCAGGCTCTTCTGATTTTAATGTGTTATACATACTGAGCCAAATTTGTCATCTCACATTCTTAATCAGAAGCTGTCTGTTATACTACCCTGTCTAATGAATTACACTCCTAGCCTGATTTTCAACACTGTCAGTACTTTGGCCTCTGCCTACTTTGCCAACCTTATCCGTCACATAGCCTATATGGTTAATCCCTTTAGGTATCTAACAGATGTTGTATACATGATATGCCTAATAAATAGTCATACAATAGCTAAATGAATGTCTCTTTAAAGAATAACATGTTGATGGGTTTGAGTATGGGAGGTAAAGAGAAGATTGACATGTTATAAAAGATTTAAATTGGGCAAAGCCTGGAATAAAGATAAAAGACCCTGGACATTATTCTACAGGTAGGGTGTGTAGTAGAAAGCATACACTATTAAAAGTCAGGAAGCCTGGGTTTAAATCCAGCTCTTCCATTTTTAAATTGTGTGATTCTAGATAAATAGCTTACCATTAATCCATTTAAATTTCTTCATTTATAAAGTGTGGTAATCAGAGGTTTTAGTTTTCATTTTAATTAGGCAAAGAGGAATTTGAGAGAGGGAAGTGCTTTCTGAGTAGAGTCTTAGAAAAATAAATTTGATAGAAGCTGATTTTGAAAGAGAAAGAAAGAAAGAAAGAAAGAAAGAAAGAAAGAAAGAAAGAAAGAAAAGAAAGAAAGAAAAGAAAGAAAAAGAAAGAAAGAAGGAAGGGAAGAAAGAAAGAAAGAAAAAGAAAGAAAAAAAAGAAAAAGAAATTTGATGGTGAGAGGGTATGGGAAGCAAAAAGAGTCTCAAGAGAGAAAAATCATTTTGGAGATCCTTGCATTGGTCAAACTATGAAGTGATGGAGTTGGAGACATCAGAAGTGACATTAAGGATAAAATAGAAGGATGAGGATGTAAGCAACTCTATGAATAAGGTATTGACAGACTTTGGATCAAATTGGAGAGAGAGGAAAGACTCAGCATTATGGTTTTGAGTTTAGGAGATGGGAAATAGCTCGAAGACAATGATTAATAGGTAATGTTAGGACATTGATTAATAACCACATAGAGTGAAATGGAAGAAGCAGCAAATGCAAAGTGAGCAGGAAACTTTTAACCTTCTCCAATCCTTTCTATTCACCACCAGAGAAGGTACCCAAGCAAAATGACTGAAAGGTCAGAGACTTCATCATGGCTTCCCTTCCCACCTAATTGGTTTAGAAGACTTCTGTTAAATAAATATTCTCTAGATCTTAGACTAGAGATCTAAGGGCCACAGTATTCTTGTAAATACATCACTCCTGTAAGGATGTCACCTCTGTAAACATGTGTGTCAAATATATTTGAGATTTCTCTGAACAAATATACATCAAGACAAAGGGTTATAATTGCAGCATTAATCTCTTTTTCCTGATAGCTTCCCTTCCCAGCATTGTTACTGACCTGCTCTCATGACCACCACCTGCCTTCCAATCAATTGCATTTGAATAGTAAATGTTTTGAATAAAAAATGGGATGCAAATGATGGGAAGAGACTTAGAATTTAATGTTATTTTGTAGCTTCTAAAATTTTTGTGAAAGGCCCTTTAGAACTACAATGCTTAATATAATAATCACTAGTCATATGTGTTTATTGAGCAGTTGATAAAATATGCTATTAAAACTAATTTTACCTATTACTTTTTACTTTTTAAATATGGGTATGAGAAAGTGTAAAACTACATATGGTAGTTTACATTTGTGGCTCACATTTCATATCTATTGGATGGTGCTAGTCTAGAAGTCAGCTTTATTCAGAGTTGAGGGCTAACTATCATTGTATGGGAACTTCCATGTGCCAAAATTCTCTAAAGCTCTGTCTGACAAATGATCCCTGCTTTCTATTTTCTTACATATTTAAATCCCACATGCTAGAGTCTAAGACTATAACAAGAAAATGGGTATTTATATCATATATATTGATGTCATACAGAGAGAAAGAATCACCACCACCCAGGAGGAAGATAAGGAGTTCTATTGTGATGTGAGTTTGAGGTGGGACATTCAAAGAGAATATATATATATATATAAAAGAATTGGAGAGGAGGAATTGAAATTCTGGAATGAAGGTAGGACCTGAGATGTTAAATTAGCTGAAAGGAAGCAAAAATGGTGAAGGACTCATCAAGGCCCGTGTGTAACTATCAACATCTCCTAATACTCAATGTTCAGTCATATATATAAATTCATTTTTCAAAAATTTTAATCCTAGTATAGCTAACATACAGTGTTATATTAGTTTCACGTGTGCAATATAGTGACTCAATAATTCCATACACCACTCAGTGCTCATCGTGACAAGTGTACTCCTTAATCCCCATCACCTATTTAACTTGTTCCCTAACCTCCCTCCCCTCTAGTAACCATCAGTTTGTTCCCAAAATTAAGTGTGTTCTCTATTTGTCTCTTTCTTTATCTTTTTTCCCCTTTGCTCATTTGTTTTGTTTCTTAAATTCCACATATGAGTGAAATCATATGGTATTTGTCTTTCTCTGACTTATTTTGCTTAGAATTATATTTTCTCTAGCTCAATCCATGTTATTGCAAATGGCAAGATTTCATTCTTTTTTATGGCTGAATAACATTCCATTATACATAATCCACTTATCCATTCATCTATCAATGGACTGTTGAGCTGCTTCCATAACTTGGCTGCTGTAAATAATGTTGCAATAAACAGGGGTGCATGTATCCCTTTGGATTAGTATTTTTGTATTTGGGGGTTAAATACCCAGTAGTATGATTACTGGATCATACATAAGTTCTATTTTTAACTTTCTGAAGAACCTCCAAGCAGAGGCTGCCCCAGCTTGCATTCCCACCAACAGTGCAAGAGGGTCCCTTTTTCTCCACATCCTTGCTGACACCTGTTGTTTCTTGTGTTTTTGGCTTTAGCCATTATGACAGGTGTGAGATGATATCTTATTGTAGTTTAGATTTGCATTTCCCTGATGATGAATGATGCATAAATTCGTTTTCAATTATTAACACTCAGTTTCTCGGGGATAAAGTAGGAATAATAATCTCTGTCTTTCAGTAACAATTACTGAGCCCCTATCAGGTGCCGGGCACTGTCCTCATGCTGAAAACACTATGATGAATGAACATGGCTCATCCCTGACCTCCAGATGCTTTTGCTCTAGTCAGGGAAGCAATAGGGAAATGGGTAGGAGCAAGCTAGTCCAAGTTGTCACAGTCTGGGGAGAAACTTAGAAGCAGCAAATTCAGTCTTGAGGGGTCAAACTTCTTCACCCTGATAATTTATATTCAGATTCTTCCTTCTTCTGAGGAGCCTTCACAGTCACCTTTCCACATTCCAAGTATTCACATTTTACCCCCTAGTACACAGCTTTACTAGCATCTACAATTTATAGAGTTATTATCTTTTCTCTTTTTCTCTCTCTCTATAAGACTATGAAATCCTTGAAGGAAGGATCTGTGTTTTCTATCTCTAGATCCTTAGAACATTTTAGTGCCAAATAAATATTTTCTCTTTCTCCTTTCCTTTTTCTTTATTAGAAGTAAGAGTTAAAGCCCCAAAAGCAGGAAGGCCTGAAGGAGAGGATAAATAATGCAAAATATAGAGGGTTTAGGAGTGTTCTTTGGGAAATTTTTCGTTTTAGGAGAAGAGAGTTCCATGTCATGGAATTTCCCAAAAAGAGGGTGGTGGACAACACTATCAAATGCTGCAGAGATATCACTAGGAATGAGATTGCAAAATGACTGTTGGATTTGGTAGCTGTATTTCATTTATAGAATAATTCAATGACATCTTCAGTTTAGCAATGATAACTGTTTTTCTACCCATGAGCATTACAAAGACCTGAGGAATATATGAGATCCTTTGGCCAAATGAGAACAAAACTGTTTTGAAGTCTGGTAGATGCCTATGGTGAATGCACAGTGAGCTCTTAGCGTCAAGGGAAGTCAGGCAATTCTGTGGTTAGCATGAGCTGTGATGTGACTGAGCGCTCTTAAGAAAATAGCTTCCATCTCTTCCTTTAGTTATTTCTAAAAGATGACTGATGCAAAGATTCAAGAGTATGGGAACCTCGATGAATCATACATCCTCTCTTCCTCCTCAGACTTCATTCTGACCCAAAGATCTTCACCCATCAAACAAAATGCTCTGTTGAGGAAAGATGCCTGAGCTCACAGAGGCCTGATGCGGAGTCCTGGCTTTGCTACTATTTAACCAAGAGCAAGTCATTTCTGAGGGTCTGTGTTTCTACATCTGCAAAATAGGTCTTCCTGATAAATTATAAACTCCTTGAGATTAAGCACCAACTTTCATTGATTTTTTTATCCTCAAACCTTACATAGTTTTTGACATAAACTAGGCACTAAGAACTTAAAAATGAGTTTAGATCCCTAGTTTTAATGTTCAATATCTGAAGTTCAGATATTTACTTAAAATTTTTAAATATTTTTTGACTAAGTAATAGCCAGATATATTTGTTTAATGCTATAGTCTCAACAAACTAGGACCCAAGGGCCAAATCCAGCATTCTCCTATTTTTGTAAAGTTACACTAGAACACAGTCACATCCATCATTTACATGTGTCCTATAACTGCTTTCAGGCTACAAAAGCAGTGTTGAGTAGTTGTAATAGTGACTGCCCAGCCTGAAAAACCTTAAATATTTACTTACTATCTGACCTTTATGGAAAAAATTTGGCAACCCCTGATACAGACCATGGTTGACTTTGAATACCTAGAAAGCATGTTAGACAAGGTCCAGGTGGGACCCCGAAGACTGCCCTAAACCCATGGGTATTCTTCCTTTCGGAGAGTACTTGAGTCTACCTTTCAACAGAATGAGGTGTAGCAGTCAGTAAACATAAGTTTACTTAAGGATGTCCTTTATCTGCATGCTCAAGGAAACTGCCCGAATGGAACACTGAGAAGTAAAAATCAAACTTAACTCTGAAGCACTGTCAATCCAATAATGTCTGAAAAGTAGGCCAAACAGCACACATGGCAAAAGCTATTTTTGCCCAGCTAATTTCTCTTCATATCCAAGAGCAAACTATATCCTCAGCAACTCTAGGAAGCACTAATGGAAGCACACCTGGCATATTTAAATTGTATATTTTCATGACTGACTCTCCTTAAGACAATGGGATCCTCAAGGGATCATCTTTCCATTCCTAGCACACAGCACAAGTCTTGACACAGCATGTGACAGATGTTCAATAAGTGCCTTTAAACCAAGCTAAACATAGGGGTTTCAGGTAGGACAAAGATGGATCTACCTTGGCCTGAGTTGTTGAATTGATAGCAAATGAGTTGAAGCTTTTCCTTCCAGAATTAGGGAAAAATACTAACTTTCCCAGACTTTTTTCCCCATGACCTCCCACCACTTTCTAATCTGATGACAAAATAATAATAAAACCATACAAAAACCAAGTATTCACTAAACTCCTCTGTGCAAGGCAAATGGAAGTAGACATAATTTCCTTTGGTCTCACGATATCGTTCTTTTTCCTCCCAGATTCCCTTGAGGTCAGTTAAGATTTCCCATTATGCTGAGGGCATGCAGGCCTACCATCATTGACATGGCCAGACGAAAGGATTGGCTGAATAGTCATGAGGAAAAGAAAGCAATCAGGGTCCATATCATGCAGTATTCACCCAAGGAATCAGAGTAAAACACCAGTTGCCTTCAGTTCGCTGGGTGAAACATGCACCAGTTAATGATAGGACAGCTGGTTCAGATAAAAACTTCTAATTAATGAATCATTAAGGCGCACGCTTTAGGAACATGGAAAAATCACGAGCCATGCAGCATGCCCAGAAGCAATCTTCCAGTTATGTGGCTGTGCTTAAATGCCATACTAATTTCTGGGCACCTGCCATTTGTAATAGCACTGAGATAAATCACGATGAATTTATGAATGTGATTCTGCATCGCCCATTACACAAGCCCTCCCCTGGGAAAGTGAACCATCCTGAGAGCAACTCCTAATAAGTAGAAATTAAGTGTTATTGTCCCTTGCCACCAGGAGGAAAAAAAAAACATGTCTGGGGGAGAGGAGGAGGGATGGATAATTTAGTTGTACATAAATAGTGAGAAGGCACCTATTTTAAGCCTTTGCAGCCTGAAGAAGCACATTCCCCGTGCTCAAAGCCAGGAGCCCTCTCACACAGTAAATAATTCAGAACCCCCACAGCAAGTGCCTGGAGAGGAGGACTGCTTCCTGAAAGCTGCCTCCTTGGCTAGTCTCAGAAAAGCGATGGATCACCCTGTAGCTCAGACAGAATTCCTGCTGTCCACCTCAGGATTCTGACCAAAACCCTTAGCCAGCATACGTCAGGAGGAAATCAACACAATCCTGTCATTGTTCGTGCTATTTATAGCTTATTGTTTGAAAAAATTGGAAATAACTTAACTCCTCATGGCAAACTTGAGATCTTGTACATGAACTTGGCAGGCAGTTTACTGAAGCAAATTTAAAAACAACTTTAATATATTGTACACTGTTCCAAGGGAATGGCAAACCAGAAACCCCTCCTTTCTAGTATGTTTTTCCCTGTCTCTCCAGTGTCTTTTTCTGATATTGACCCAGAGTAATTTTGATGAAAGGCTAGTTGGCTTGCTTTTTCCAACTAATCCCCAATTTTTCTGTGCAAAACCCAAGGAAGCAAAAGCTCAAATATCTCCTGTTTGATTAATCTTTGGTTTAGCCTGATCTCTGTAATGCTGAGATATTGATGTGAAAGATTAATGAGACATGGTCAGTACATAATGTACAAAATACAACAATGTGTGATCTATACAATGCCATCAAGACAAGATAATCATGCCCCAAGCAACCAAAGCTGCATTTTTGAGTGAGTGAGGTGATTTGTATTTGCTACTCAGATCTCAGCCCCCAGCCCCTCAAAAGTCCTATTTTTCAGGATGTCCTTAATCACCAAAGGACTTTGGTAAAGGTGATTATCAAGAAGCAAGGACTAGGATTTCAGCAATAACTTTAGGTCAGTATTCACACATGTATTTTTGCATGAAGGGTGATTTCTGCAAACTTTTAAAATTATCCAAGGTTGCTGACACATATGGTTGAATACCAAGGTGCTATTACATTATTGGCCGTAGAAAAGAAATGAGATCAAATTCCTTTGGGCCTGAAAATGTATCTCCCACCTGAAATGGCTCTATAAACCTGCCAAGCAGGCAGAGGGTATTCTCACCCCCTGCCCTGACTCCTCCACACACGACCTTAAAAAGAACAAGCAGGAAATATTCTTTTATACTTTGTATTTGCTGGTTCTGCCAAATGGTTATTTGCCTCTAGGGGGCATTTCTAAAGACTGCAAAAGAAAGTATTTCAGCTCGTGCGGCTGTCAAACCAGATGGCTCAGAAATAGGAACAGAAAAGAAGAAGAAAAAAGGTCACTTTGATCCAGTCAGCTTTTATTGCCGTTAGCAGAAAAAAGGTCAAGCTGGTTTCTGAACTAAATTGAGAGATGAGAAACAATGACTTTGTAAGTTATTTATTGAAAATTTTTTATCTAGCTCATTTTCCTGGATAGACCGTCTCTGACCTTTCATCTAAGACAAATGCCATAAAAACAAAATAAGTATTATTAGGAGGATATGCTCAACACCAAGGGTTAGTATTACAAGGTCATATTAATTCCCAGAAGAATATAGGAAAGATTTAACCTTGATTGAGATAAGCACCTTTTATTTCTTTTAAGCCAGTGTTCATTTGGAATAGAAGGAAAGTGTTGCAATAGTCAGAAATTCACTATTGTATATCAAAAGAGCTATTTTGAATGAGCCCTTCAAAACCCTAGTGTCAATATTATGATTTAGTGTTACAACAACTTTATTATCTTCCAGGTTCTGTTGCCCAATCTCTTCATTCTATTGCATTGGCCATCACTTTTAACATCTCACTTTGTTCTTCTTTAATATATTTTATATTTCCATACTGCCTTTTATCTCCCAGCATATTGCAAACATCAAATAACTAAGCTACCCAACATCCCTGTGTGGGTAGAGGAATCCCATTATCCTCATTTTAAAGTTGGATAAAGCCGTCTCAGTGAGGTCAGGTGACTTACCCAGCCAGCCGGTGGAGGCAGAAATGGCCTCTCAGTTTATAATGTCTGGTTATCTATTTAACTAGTAGACACGAACACTTCTCACCTCTCATCTCCTCATGGCTGCACATTATGTGGAGTGAGGACATCAATACTGAGGTTCGTGTGAGAAATGAGTCAAATGTTTGCAAAACACATCCGCTTCTGCTTTCGAAACAAACAAAAAAATTGACTTCTGTTGGAAAACTTCAAGAGCCCCGTCCAATATGTCAGTCTTAACTCTGCTGTCTCAGTGGGTAACTTGGCACCTAAAAGTGATTTGGTGAAGACAAACTGATCTCACTCATACCTGTGAACAGGTAAAAAAATGAGTTTTTACAAAGAAAGATCCAATGAAACCAAAAGTACTCTTTGCTAATAATCATAAAAACTACCATTCATTGAGTTCTTGAGCTGGGGGCTATGTGCATTTTCTCACTTAATGCTGACAACTCTGTAGGGGAGGACTATTCTTGTTCCTACTTGAGAGATGAGAAAATTAAAGCACATAGAAAGGTTAAGATGAATTGTATAAGATCAGACGGCTAATAAGCAAGGGAGTCTGGACTTGAATTTAGGCGTTCTGTCTCCAGAGTCAATGCTTTGGACTATTTTGCTATAATTATCTCATTGTCTGGGTGTGATGCCACTTACCTTTCCCTCCACGTTAAAAATTGCATATTCTCTCCAACCATACAGTAAATGTTACTAGGCATTGTGCCTTCACTCTACAGCACACCAGAAGGTCTAGGGAACATAAGAGTAAGGTGCACCATTTCCTCTCAGTAACTATATGCCCTTCAGCAGATGACGTGCTAATTTTTGTTTTTAATGACTACTCCTGTATTGTAATTTTGAGGGAAGTGATTAGGTCTCCTTCCCCTCCTCCTGCCCTCCCCCAGTCTCCCAAGACAGCCCCATACAATACTAGATGCATAACACTTTTTTCAATTCAATTGGATTTGATGGTTTCTTTCTTATTTTCTCGTAATGCCCCCATGGATGATCTTGTAATTCTGAATGCTTTCTTTTTAATTCACCATTTTACTGATATTGGCAAATAAAAAAACCCATGGCTAGTCTCACCAATTAGAATTTCTGTGCCTCTTGGGACCATTCATGGAGCTGCCTATACAGCTATGGTTATGGCAGGTACAGAGGCCGAGAACACCAGCAAGGACATCCAGCTGAGGATGAGTAGTCGAGGCCACTAGAATTCATATACTCTGATTCAGAGCCTATCTCTTCCCTTTCTACTCCTTTATCCCAATGACCAAAATAATCATCACTTCTATTGAATGTTTATATTGGGTTTGACACTATGCTCAGTGCTTTACATGTATTATCTTATTGACTCCTTCTCCAAACCCTAGAAACTGTTGTTCTCATGTAAATATAAGAAAACTGAGCTACAGAGATATTAAGTAACTCTAAACATGGCACTGCTCTAAGCATTGATGCAGGCATTTGACCCAGTCTGAGTCCAGAGCCCAAGAGTAGAATCTGTACAGTATTGTTTCTCCATCTTTTGATTCCTGGAAAGCACCCTATTACGTAAGACATTTGTACACCAAGATCCTTTGGTGTATAAGATCTTATAATAATTAAAGGTATGCTAGGCCATTTCAATTAGTAGCTAAAGCAAACACTAAAATGTAGCTTTTAAAAAAGCACCAGGTTTTCTTTTGCAACGCAAGGTCATGGGGTTGCATTGTGTTTGCAGCTATGAAATGACAGTGGCCAGACAGAAATCCACAGTGCCTGGGAAGAAGATGAGGGGAAGTAGGTCATCTTAGATGGCATCTCAAGAACAATCACAGGCAAGAAGAAGCTGATCTCCTATATTTTCAAAATCGATTCCAAAACTCTTTGTAGGTGGAACCCAGTCCCTGGAAGACAAGGGGAGAAATGGGAGGGAAGCTGATTAAAATTTATATATCTAAGATGTGTGGGTTCAGCCGATTAGCAACTAAAGAGATGGCCTTTAAGGCCCCAGGGGAGGTCCGAGTTCATCCTTGGTTATCTTTTACTCCTGAATAGCTGTATAAACTCCTGGGGAGCAGAAGAAAGCTTTCCTGCAAGACAAAGGCACAGGAGTTGCTTCTTTTCTCTATCAGATGGAAGAAAAGGAACTCTAGGAATCCTTTATAGTTAACTATTAAAATTGGTCTCTCCTTTTTGCTTTTTAAACTTCTTTAACCTCAGTCTCTAAGAGCAATCAAGCTTCTAAGAGCAATCAAAACTTCTCCCCAGGTGAGCTGGAAGCATCAAGGTGGTTCACCTTATTCTCTCCTCTTCTAAAGGCTGCATCCAGAACAATGGCTTAAAAGAAAACCAGCTTGCATTCATTTACCAAAAGAGGATCTCAGGACGAGGTTATGTTTTGAGCTTTGGTGTTGACCCCGAAATATAAGGAATTCTTCAAGGTCTATAAAAGAGGATTCAGAGTAAAGAAGCTAAGATATGTATGAGCAGCTTTATCCCCATCCAAAGAGTATACCTTCTTCCAGACCCCTGTAGCCTAGAGGGGATTACCTGAGACAACAAAAGGGATCAAGGGGAAAAAAGGGGTGGTGGGGAATCAAAAGATAGGAGAAATAGATGTAGGGGAGGCTAGAACCAAAAGAAAACAGAAATGTGTAGAGGGGACTAGTAAAAAAAGAGAGAGAGAATTTTGGCAATTATTTCAGAAGAGTAGCAAGTATTAAAAAAGGCAGGAGGAAGGGAAAAAAAAAAAAAGAAATTAGTTACCTTAAATAACAGTTCACTTGTGTCAATGATGTTATTCAGCCAATTAGCCAAAAAAAGACCATTGTCCAGGAAATCTGCTAAACAGAATGCTAAACCAGAAAGCATTCACAGTTTAGGTAGGAAGGTAAACATGTGAATAAATAATGACTATGCATATCTTAATGTTATTCTTAGTTGCACATTTTGTTCTTCAAATGCAGCAAAACTGATCCCACAAAAGGGATTTTGCACTTGCTGGTCCTTCTGTTTGAAATGCTCTCCACACTGACTTGTATGTGTCTGGCTACTGGCCATTATTTCTCATCTCCAACCAAGTTGGACCAGCACAGCCAGCCCCTTTCTACACTAACCCATCATAACATCTGAAATTATCTTAATCTTTAAATTTTTCAACAGGTTTAAAATTTATCATTCTCCACTAGGACATATGCTCCTTGAGAAAAGGGACTCAGTGATCAGTCATTGATGAACTTATAAATATATCTATTGATTATTTGACTAACAGACTGACATGGTATAAGAATGTTATAAAAGAGATAAGCATAGGATTCTGTGGGTCCACAGGGGAAGATGCAGAAAACTGCATCACAGATGGCTTCTCCTTAAGAGAAGAATCTCTGAAGATTTTGTTGTTGACAATTTAAGGTGGAACAGGGTGTTCAACAGTGGGCAAGGGAAGCAGAGCATTCCAGGCCAAGGGCACCTATAATGACAGTAATAAATGAACATTGCTCCTTCTGGGAACTGCATTCCATTAGGTATGTCTTCCAGATAATGCTGGAAGAATATGACACTATGGCAGAGTAGTTAAAAGCATGAGTTTTGAAGACAGATTTTGAAAGTAAATCCCGGCTCTTCTACTAAGTGGTTAGGTAATGTTGGGAAAGTTAGCAGTCTTCCCTGTGCCTCAGTTCTCTTATCTGTAAAATGAGGATTCATTTGATTTATGTCATGTCTACCTGATGGGATTCTCAGGAGGATTAAGTCAGTTAATACAGGTACACTATTTAGAGGAAGGTAAGTACTCAGAAATGTGCCTATTATCATTACTGGCAGAGCGTGATGGGAAAAATAATGACAGCACTATGTGAAGGCCCGGTTTCACTGTGAACACTTTATGCAGATTAACTAATTTAATACATATACACTCATGAGGAAGGTACTCTTATCACCATCTTACAGATGAGGACACTGAGAGACAGAGAGGTTCAGTAATTTGTCCAGCATCACACAGCAGTTAATTGAATGGCCAGATCTAAACCTAGGTGGTCAGGCTTTTGAATCTCACCTTTCACCATTACACTATACCACCTCTTTGAACACCTAATTCATAGGGATCCTATGAGGAAAACTGAAATAAAGTATATAAGTGACTCATCATGGGCCCTGGCATGTAGTAAGCATTCAATACAGGATGCATTTCTTTAATGTCTACAGAACAATAGATCTATAATTAGGATAAGTCAATATTTAGAAAATACAGTTACCTGTGGATTTACTGAAAGACCCAGTAGAACCTGGAGAAGACACTTAAGGAATATCTAAGCAATAATTACCTGATTGAATTACTACTGAACAGTAGTTGAAAGGTGAAATCGCCATAATCACTTGTTTGACCTTGATTTCTGATGGGAGTACGGAAGGCTCCTTTGTACATCAGTCTCTACCCAGCTGTACTTCCCAACTAATTAATTTTAAAAAGATCTAAGTCAATTAATTATAAAGTAATGGGTTGTCCCTTCCAGCTGCCAATTTATCTACATTGTAAACTGTAGCTAATTACTTAGCTTATCCTTATCTCTCTCATGGAAACATATTCCTTGCCTATTTACATTAATTTATATACATAAGTTTTGTGAATAACAAGTTACATGTTTTTCCATAATAAATTATGTGACTAGTCCTTTTGTGGACATTCGCCATAAAAACACCAGAATGACAGAGGGAAAGCACCTGTAACCTGCTTAATCAAAGTTAGTAAATAAACAAGCAAGCAAATTTGGCAGGAGTTCCATAAAGGAATATGCTAAATGCCTTCAAAATGCTGTATAAAACTAACCCCAAAGTGGGTGATTTGGCACTATTACAAGAGTCTTGACCCAATGGAAGATGGAATAAAAGCAGAATTAAAGGTAGAATTCTATTTATTTCATGTGAAGCGCTGGGTAAGCTGTAATGAAATGAATTTTCTTTTACAAGGAAGCTATGATTTCCCTTTGTCCCTCTCTTCCATTCTTGCCCTCTATCTTATAGAAGGTGTCGTCCCTTCTATCCAAACCTAAACACCTCCATCAAAGCTTGGAATCTCCTTCCCTCCCACCTCTCCTGAGACTCTGCTGCATAAACGATTTCCTGTTTGGTTTTGTTTTTGGTTTATCATTTTGTGTTATCAAGTGTTGCCTCTCTTGGCTTCTCTTCAGCCTATAAATATGCTTATATCTTTCTGCTACTGAAAACAGCTTCCTCAAGGCATAGCACTGCCTCTCCCCCAAGTTCCCCTCCCCCACTGCAAACTGCTTCCCTAGGCTTACTTTACTCTAGGGGGAGTCTAAACTCTTGTGTCCATTTCTGAATTTGTGTAAAGCCTTTCTAGGAAGATAAGCTGCTGTATACTGCTTGGGTGCAGCACTTTGCTCCTAATTGACATAAAGCCCTTTGCATAGTAAGTACCAACAAGCATTAGATGTTATAGTTGTCACTGTCTTTCTCAGTGATGGTATGTCCCAGTGCTTCACGGTGCAGGCTCCAAAATCAGTCCTTGCAGCTCAGATCCCGGCCTCACCTATTTGTAACAGTGTGACCTCAGGCAGGTTACTTAAATTTTGAAACTGTTGACTTCTTAAATATATAAAATGTAGATCATAGTTGTAACCACCTCATAAAGTTGATGAAAGAAACAAATTAAATGAAGTGAGGCATATACATGCTTAACCCCATGTTGAGAACATCGTAAATACTTAAATACGCCTTTTAAATAGCCAGTATAATACTGATAGTGTATATTTTTTATTCATTTCTCTCTTTTCTGAAGAGATATGAATTTCCTTTGGAGAATAACTTTTTCCAGAGCTCAGTCCAGGAGACTGGCTTCTAACTCTGAGGAAAATGGTGAAACATGTGATTCATTTCTGGCCAATCAAGCCACTGAACTCCCTTTCTGGGAATCTTACCCAGGCCTGGTTAATCAGAGCACTGAATCCTGCAGAGTTGTTTCTATCAGAAAGGATTCCCAGATTTGGGCAGGAATTATCAGTAAGAAATATTGTCTCCTTGCCACCCGAGAGGATGTGATATGGAGAGCTTCTGGACCATCTTGCCATCTTGTCAGTCTAGGAAGAAAGTCAACCCATAGAAAAGAGTACAACTAATTCAATACACCTGATATTGTTTGAGGACCTAAATCCAACCAAGACTGATGCCAGTCCTGTTCCTATAGATTTCATTCATTTATCAATAGATTTATTTCTAGTGTAAGCTACTTTGCATTTTTCTGTCACTTGCAACTGAAACTGGCATAAATGCTTATCATATTTTAGTCAAGCTAGACATTGAAGGTGAGCACCCCTTTCGCATATCATTTTGGTGCCTCAGTAGAGCTCAGTGGATGTTCAACAAGTAGATGTTGCACAGAGATTCATGATGATGGAGGGGTATAGTCTGCACCCAACCCTCATTATCATGCTCACCATTTAGGTGAGCTCACCATGTAGGACTGCATGACTGTACAGATCAATGTAAGGGTCAGCCTAAAATGGTAGTGGTCACAAAAAGTCACAGGAAAATCTATTCCTTCAGTGGGAAGACAATAGCAATATAGGCCTATGTCCAGAAGCAAGAAAAATCTCAAACAATCTAAACTTACTTTTCATAACCTTCCCAGGGCCTGGAAAATTGTTTGCATTTGAAATGCCATCTCTTCCAGCTGCTATAAAAGGAAACAAATAGCTGATTTAACAAAGTACTTAACTGAGCACACTAGAGAACATCTTATTAACTATGTCAATAAGAATTTTCAGACAAGGTAATACCTCCCGTGACAACGGGGAATTTCATGCTTCTGGTTTTAAAAGTACTCCTTTCATGACCTTTAAAAAATTACCTTCCAGGACTGATTATTTTCTCCAAAAGCAGTATTTTCCAACTTTATAATGGGAACTAATGGAGTGAAAAGAATAATGAAAAAAATATACTTTTCAATCAACTTTTCAAATTTCATAGTTCTTGTGGAAATTGAGATCATTATAAGGTGGTCCTGTCTACCTAAAGTGTGCCTAAAAATAATTTGACAATCCTATAACTGGCAAAAAAAAAATTTTTTTTTCGATTCCCTCTGCTGGACATCGGGATGAGAAGGGAAGGAGGCAGGCACATGGATAAGTAAAAAGAATAAAGTATTCAAAGAGAATATGTGTTTAGTTGGGGAACGTGGGGCAGTTGGAGGAGGTGGAAAATGAGGGACATTAAACTATTTATGTGAATTGTTTGTGTGAATTGAAGGCATTCAAACTAATGTTTAAAAAATGTTATTTTGATGCAGATGGCAACAGAAAAACATTCTGAGAAAAAACTCTGTGCGCCATCAAAAGCCCTGCAGGCATATTCTCCTTCCTTCTGTTGCTTTGCAGCACCAGAACCCAACAAAAAGAACTGGAACCAGTTAGAAAATCACGGCAACCAGTACAACTGCCACGGAAGGGCCCTACCGATGTTTGGCTCACTCTCTGGGCCTGAGAGGGTTTTCATTCCCTGAAAGCGTTGCTGTCAGACAAGAAGCCCGCCCCTCAAGAGTGAGAAAGGTTGTGTCTTTTCAAATTGGCATCTGCAGCTGCTGGTCTTTTGAGTCTTGACTAGTCAGGGCCCCTCCTCTTTCTTGTACAAGCTGGCATCATTTTAATTATTTGTGTAAATTTTGCCCTTCATTAGCTCCACCATGCTGCGATGTAAGGGGGAAAAAATCTGTAATTTGAGGATTCATTAAGCAGCTGTTGTTATTTATTCTGCACAGTAGCTGCCCGAAGTGTGCTGGTTTGCTGCATTGATATAAGAAACTATAATATCCCAGCCAGGTGGGGTTTTTTTGTTTGTTTGTTTGTTTCACTTTGAGGTCAAGCCACTAGGGAACATAAATATCCAGCTGGAGAATATTTGAATATTTGTTTCTCTTCTTAGAAGGGTGTTCATTCATTCAACAAATATCACTGACTACTTTATGAGAGAACTCATGATTCTGCACAATTGCCATTTCACGGAGAAAACTTTGTTGTGAGACAATCTCTTTTTTCCTAAGTTAAGTGAAAAACACTCACAGCTGGTCCCTTCTAGTATACTGGTTTTTATTTATAATCCACATAAATACATACCATCTCTCTCCTGTTTTTAAAAGTTTATTTATTTATTTTGAGAAAGAGAGGGAGAGAGAGAGCACAAGTAGGGGAGGGGCAGAGAGAGGGAGAGAGAGACTCCCAAGCAGGCTTTATGCTAACAGCTTGGGGCCCAATGTGGGGCTCAAACTCCCAAAACTACGAGATCATGACCTCAGCCGAAACTAAGAGTCCTATGCTTAACCAACTGAGCCATCCAGGTGTCCCTCTGCTTTTTACTTTCAGAATTTTAGCAAGGAGAGAGAGAGAGAGAGAGAAGCAAACCTTTCTTCTGAACTATATAGCTACACAGTATTGTGTCCACTCCGCCTCTAGTGCAGGAAGTCAAACATGAGCAAACACAGTGGCTTTTGGGAAGTGTGAAATCAGATATCCCTTCCTCAGTACTCTGCAGTTTTATGTCAAAGATGAGTACCTAAGACCCCATCAGAGCCAGCCTCCTCCCTCCCCCAGCTGAAGGGCAGGAGAACTCTTCACCCAAAAGCGTCATCAAAAAAATTATTACCCTCTGCCCTGGCTTTGAATTTGGAGTTGAAGAGTAGTCTGTCTGGTCAATTTTTAATAGATAAGTCTAAGATTTTGTTAAAAAAAGAAATAAAGCTCCTTTCTGATTTTTAAATATATGAAAACAGTATCTTCATGTGGCATGTCAGCTTTCTAAAATAATACAAATTAGATTCATTTCTGAAGAAAAAATGGCATTAGGGAGCTTCCTGGGTAAGACTGGCTACTTGGGACAAAACATTTTCTCCAAACATCAAGTGATCATCTCCACAAAAGATGCTAAAATGAGTATTCAACCAGGGAGCTAGATTTCTCTCTACTGGTGAGAAATTGGCACCAACTATGAGCTAAAAAAAAAATTCTTCTATAGTTCCGGTCCCCCAAAGGTCACTCTTGGCCACATTTTGTCTCTGAAGACAGAGAACTGAAATACTATTTGTTCTTGTGAATTATTTTTTTGTTCCTTTATTGGGATTCAATAGAGTAAAAATAACCGCTGCCCATTATCCATTGCCTGTCGGCTCTACCTGGGCTGAGGTGGTGGGAAAGGACAGGAAGAGCTGTTACAGATGTTGAATAGAAGAAAGCCCTTTTTGGAATGTGTTTGCATGACTCATAAAGAACAGTTATTCTTAGCCTTCCCGTCACAAGAGATAAAGCTCTTTTGTCCTATAATACAGGCTCCTACTTAAAAGGAAAACCCAAGGTCCATTCAAAGCTAGAGCCCAGTAATAAGCTGCTATAATAGTACCTGCTGCAAAACCCCTGGAGTTACATTATATCACTCTTTACAAGCCCAGAAGGTAATCCAAAATTTTATTGTGTTGTGCTTTTTCATTTAGATTTGTTAGAGTTGTGCCACCCGGAACAATAGGAACTGCTTAATGTGGTAACAATAATTTTAATTCAGTTATAAGAATCACCAATTTAACAGTACAATTTAATACAATTAAATATGCTATCCTATATAGAAAATTCATCACCTTTTTGGATCACCTCTCTAGAATCAGATCACATTATCAAACTTCAATGTAATATTGATTAAGTTTTAGATAAGCCGGTCTTGATTCCCAGAACCAATAAACCAATAACATTTGGTAATGATTTACTAAAGGATAGCACAGCTCTTTGATGGATTAAATAGCAAGAGGTCAATGGAGACGAAAAGGACTTTTTTGAATTAAAACATATCTTATTTCCAGTTTGCTTCTGAACTGGTTTCTTGCACATTCTTAGATTTCTTTCCTTTTGGATGTATTAGGCTCACTGGTACACCCTTTCCCTTTGATCATTCTGTCCTGTTTTTTATTCTTTCAACATTTATTAAACATTGTTTGACACTCTGTGCCAGCCTCCAGCTGGGCATTACAGGCAAAGTAATAGAAATGTTCCAGGAGCTCTCAACCTAGAGGGGAAGACAAATAAGGAAAATGTTGTAATAGATAGTGGTAAGAGCTATGAGGTAAGAAGCTCACAGGGCTGTGTGAAACTAGAAAATAGATGCCCAGAGCTCTCCTGGGCCTAATATGCCTTTAGTAAGAGATTATCACTCTAATTCATAGAGAAGTAGGGCACCACATACATCTATCAATGATTACTGGGGTCAGTGGAAGATAGGAGGGTGGTTCTTACATGCGCTTCTTCTTCTGACTAGAAAACTTCCTTGACTGTTCTGTTTGGTGTCATTTTGCCAATGATCTCAGGAAGCCCTCTCTGATGTCCTGTTTCTCAAGTCTGGATTGGGGACAGTTTCCTTACTGGCTACAATATCACCTTGAACTTACTCCTGCAGTACTTTTAATGGGGGTAATACTGAGTATACCCAATGATTTAGCTGTCTCAAAATACCATTTTATTTTATATTATTCACCTCTGGAATTCCTATTCTTATTGATAATAGTGGGATGGGAGGAAATTTGTCAACCGAAGATAATTCAGCCTCTTTCAGCTCAAAATAGTTTTATTTTATGAAAATATTTTGTCAGTACAAAGCTCAAATTCTGTATCAGGGCTGTGTCTGCCTTCTCAAAAGGAGGGGTCTTCCTGGACTTGTTCTTCCCCCAGATGGCATACTAAAGGAGAAGCTCATTATATTCTGTCAGGGCAGAGCTCTTGTCCACATGTTGTCCTCTGGGTCTCCATTGACCTGAAAAAAGTCTATCATCTACATCAACGTACTGGTGTCCCTTGAAGTGTGGCTAACTCTTCAGTATTGTGCATACTTCATTGTTATCTCATGATGGAGTACTGAGTAGTTACAAAGTATTTATATGTACATAAGAAATGGAAAGAACTCCAATTTACCCACCACTCAATTCAATAAGAAGAACTATGCCTTATTTTTATCATGGTTGTCTCCCATTTGCCTTTCACCTTACCCATTCTCCCATAGGGGGGAGCATGATGTTGAATTTTGTTTTATCACTCTCTTACCTTTAGAGTTTTACCATGTACACTGGCACCTCTAATTTTTTTAATGTTTATTTATTTTGGGGAGAGAGAGAGAAAGAGCGAGCGTGCGTGCACGTATGCGCACGCTCCCAAGCTGGGGAGGGGCAGAGACAGAGGGAGACACCGAATCCGAAGCAGGCTCCAAGCTCAGAGCTGTCAGCACAGAGCCTGACATGGGGCTCGAACTCACAAACCACGAGATCATGACCTGAGCCGAAGTTGGACGCTTAACTGACTGAGCCACACAGGCACCCCTATGCTGGCATCTCTAAATTTATTTTTTCATTAAATGTTATGTTCCTAAGTATATCCAAATTGTTGTGAATAATTGTAATTTATTAATTTTTTTCTCAAGTACATAGTACTTTGTAACAGGAAGATGTCAGAATGTGTTTACCATGTCTACTAATAATGGGTATTTTGTTAGTTTCTAGATTTGAGTTCTTGCTGTTATTTGCTTGTTTTTTTTTTTTTTTGGTATTTATAAATAGTATCTCCTAGTGAATATATGCAAATATTTTTCTAGATTATATACCAAACAGTGAACAGTGAAATTGCTCTATCATAGGGTCTGTACATTTTCATCCTACTAAAAAATGTTACCTTTTCCCCAAAGTTGTTATACCCATTAATACTTTCACAAACAGTGCATAAATGCTCTGGTTGTTCCATGGCTTCACCAATACCCAACATTTTTTCTTAGATGCTAGACATGAAATACTATCTCATTAGAGATAGTATTTAAATTGCATTTTCCATGTTGCTAATGAGGATAAATATTATTTAAGTTACTGGTCATTTATAATTCCTCTTCTGTAACATCAAGTCTTCTCAAGTCTTTTGTCCATTTTTCATTTCTTTGGATTGTTTTTGGGGTTGGTGGTCGGTAGGAGTTATTTATATTTTTGGTATACATCCATTTTGCATTTTGTGTTGTGCAAATACATTTTCAAATCTGTGGTTTTTCTTTTCTTATGGCATGTTTCACTGAGCATAACTTCTAATTATAATATAGTCAACTTTGTATTTAATTGAGTAGGGATAATTTGAATATCTTATTTAATATATATTTCTTAAGTCAGAGTATCTTATATGGTCTTCTCAATGTTTTATTGTTTGCTTTTACATTTAGATCCTTAATTCATCTAAAATTAAGTGAACTAACCCTATCAATTTAATGCCTGTTTGGAAGGAGAAGACTTTTTGTAAGCTGTGGGGTAAGAAATCCTTTTTTTTTTTTTTTTTTTTTTTGTATATGAAAAACCAATTATCTAGCCCTGCTTAATAAAAAACATATTCTTTCCCCAAGGATCTCAGTATAATCCATACCATAAAACAATGTTCCATACTGTCAGAGGTATGTTTCTGTATACTTTTTTTTTTGTCCAAATGGTTCATTTGTCTGTCTCTGTACCAATGTACACTATCTTAATTATTAAGAATTTATCAGTCTTGAAAACTGATAATGGAAGATCAATCATTGATCCTTTTCTTCAGGAGAATTCTGGCTTTTCTCAGGCTTTTCTTTTCAATCTGAAATTTAAATTAATTTGCCAAGTTTCACAAAAATATCCACTGAGATTTTGAAATTCATATAGTATTGAGGTTTTGAATTCATAAGTGATATATCTCTCTATGCAAGTTTTTTAAAAATATCTTTCAATAAAATTGTATTTTTTCTATTATGGTCTGGCATATGTTATACCTATTCTTCGATATTTAATATTTCTTGAGGGTGTTATACGTGGCATACTATTATTACTATTACATTTTCTTCTTCTTTATTGCTTATGCTTAGAAAAGTAATTTTTAAATTTGGTTTGTATCCAGAAACATTGATAAACTCTATGTTACAAATAATATATTTTTTTCTTTCTTTGCAATTCTTACACCTCTCACTTCTTTTCCTGCCTTTTCGCCTTATCATAGAATTGAACAGAAGAGGTGCTTCAAGGCAGACTTGTCTTTTATTATCTGAAAAGGAAAATTTTTAATATTCTACTATTGAAATATTTTCTGAGTATTTTGTCTAGATGCTATTTATTCATTAGAGTTTATTATTCCTTACTGAGTGTTTTTATCAACCGGTGTTCAATTTCATCAAAAGCTTTTTGTCTCTCTATTGAGATAATAAACTAATATTTTTAATTTAAGCCTTTTATATTAAAAACTACTATCACTGACTTGCTTATGGTAAACAAGGCTTGCATTGCTAGAATAAAATTGTTCACAATGTATTTGCCTTTTAATATATTCCTAGTATTTTTTGCTCGTATTATGCATAGAATTTTTACATCATGTTCACGAATAAGATGGTTCTAAATATTGTCTTTCTCTTTCTGTTCTTGCCAGGTTTGGTACCCAAGGTTAACTTAGCTTTCTAGAATTTATTTAGGGGAAGATTTCTTTTTCCATTTTACATTCTCTACAGTATTTCGTATGGGATCAAAGCCTTGTTCCTTGAATGTTTGATAAAATCTTTGCTATATCTCTGGTTATAGCCTCCTTTTCTATTTCTAGCCTCTTTCATTTTCTTTGACCAAGCTTTCCAGAGGTTTCTCAGTTTTCTTATTATTTTTTTAAGGATTTGGTTTACTTAATATATTCTTAAAATTTTTTTTTTTTGCTAACGTTTATTCACTTTTTGAGAGACAGAGACAGTGTGAGCAGGGCAGGGGGCAGAGAGAGAGGGGGACACAGAATCTGAAGCAGGCTCCAGGCTCTGAGCTGTCAACACAGAGCCCGATGCGAGGCTTGAACTCACGAACTGTGAGATCATGACCTGAGCTGAAGTTGGACGCTTAACCGACTGAGCCACCCAGGCGCCCCTACTTAATATATTTTTGATGTTTCTTTTCTATTTTTTAAATTTTTCTTTCCATTTTTATGAGGGTGGCTTATCCTGTGTTTCAAATCATTTAAGATGGAATTGTGTGGTAAATTCTGTTATTATTCGCAACCATTCCTGTCACCCTTCCCTATAAAAGGATTGTAATTCTCTGTCCACTTACTGTAGTCTAAACTCTATACTTGCTTTAGAAAATGGAACATGAGCAGAAGGGACAGGGCGCCAGTTCTTTTACTTCCCATTCTGGGTGGAAGCTTTAAGAGGCATTGAGAATTGTTGGCACAGAAGCCGAACTTTCAGTCACAGAATGGGAAGACAGCAGAGCAGAGCCCGTCTTATTTAAAGCATCTAGCTGAACTGTGGGTGACCCAACATTCTGTGCAACATGAGCAAAAAATGAATTTTTGTTATAAGCCCTAAGATTTTGAGCTTATTTGTTACTATAGCAAAGTTGACTAAAACAGATACTGGTATCTTAAAGTGAGGCGCTCCTGTAACAACAACAACAACAACAACAACAACAACAGAAATCTGTGTGTTGACTTTGGGACCAAAAGACAAGTCATAAAGGAACGATCATTGGAGGATGGAAAAGTAGTGAGCCACGGTGTGTAGTAGCAAAGCATTTAGCAGACTCTCATCTGCAATAACTTAACAGAAAATCTACTTAAGAATGAGTGGCTTTGGGAAAAGAGGTTTCAAAATAGAATGTTACTAGTATGACTTGGTTATTATTCGCCCCCAGGATTGTTAGGTGAACTCAGAAGAGCACTGGACTGCTTTACAAGCAGGGAAAAAACAGAAATGAGAGCAACCAGGAATTATAGGAATCGCAAAGTTGAAAAACAGACCTGTTTCTAATTAGCAAAAGATAAACAGAAATGCTTTGAGCAACAAAGACATCATTAAGGCTCAGATGAAGATCCATGCCCCAAAACGAGCATTGACATTCATAATCTTTGTTAAAAACTCTAGAATATCATATAGTGGGAATAAAATGGCTTAGCAAAAAAGATATACTTATAGTCTCCTTAAAGCCTATTAGGTTATCTGTAAATCTAGAAAGAAAGCCACATTTCAAAAGACCAGCAGTATAGCTATTTGCACATGTGGCTGATTAAAATTAAATAAAATTTTAAAACCCACATTTTAAAGAGATATTTTACCAAAAGTGCCAATAGGCTGGATTAAAAAAGGCTTACTATTAAAGGATAAAACAGTTTTGGGATCCCCACTTGCCTACAAAGAAAAATATAAGCTTACCAAGATACTCAGCTTCTCAAGATGCGTATTATTCCAGTGCTCTTATGAGATGTGGTCTAGGAGGATAATAGAAAAGAAGGCTCTTTCAGAGAGACAATTTCAGCACCTAGGAAAACATTGGACTGAGCAAAATAAAGGCCTAATCAAGTAACATTTCCTTCCATTGGGAATGCTTGTTGAGCTATCAGTCACTGCCCCAGGATTATATATTTGAGGTAAGTGCATTTCATTTGAAAGATCTCCAAATCTCCACCCAATAGAAAGACTATCATCAGACACTAGATCTTGATTTTTTGCTGAGACTGAATGAGATATTCAGGATTTCTTCTTTAGAGGTGGGGGTGACTATAGTTGGACTGCAGAAGGAAGGAAACTAAATATTTTTTATCAAGATAGCAGTCAGTAATATATTTTCTTGTAATGCTTTTCAATCCATTGACTTTTGGCTTGGGCATGGGCTTGCTTTGACAACATGCCAGTTCTGAGTAAAAGCTTTGAGGTACAAATGAGTTCCCACCAGCTTTCTGGTTCCTCACCTTAGCCATAAAAACAATAACAAACTGGTCCCCAAAGAGGGTCTTGTCAGCCTGGATCTTGGAATGAGAAGACACATGGAGCAGAGCCAGAGGCCAGAGCAACACTGGGGCCAAGCAGAAGCTGACACCAAGCTACATATAATGTGAGAAAGGAAGAAATTTTTATCATTGTAGAACACTAAGTTTCATGATTGTTGGTTACCATAGACAAACTAACCAAAATATATGCTTAGTTCATTTTTTTTCACACTTTCTTCTCTTTTCCTAATTAAAGAAATTCAAGTTATAATAGTTTATTTAAGTACTACTTTAACTGTATTTTACAAGTTTTGATATACAGTATGTTTGTAACCATTCAGTTCTAAATATTTCTACTTCCTGCTTTCATTTTTTTGTCTCATGTCTAATTTAAAATGAGTTTCCTAATGTTCAAATATTTAGGAGACTTCTAATTATTTTTTTATTGATTTGTAATTTGATTGTATTTTAGTAAGAAAAGGTGGCCCGTAGTATACCAATCCTTTGAAATCTCTTGAAGCTTTCGTCAGGGCTCAGTGTGAATTAATTTTAGTAAATATCACAAGTGCAGTAAAAAAGAATGTATGCTGGTACAAAGATCAAAACCAAACAGACATGTAAAACAACAACAACAACAACAACACCCATTTGTATCCTCAAAGGATTGATAAATGTGCTTCACTTAGTTACATTTTCCAATGTGCATCTAGGAAGTTTCATTTGGAATCAGTATCTAGAAAACCCTTTGCCCAGAGAACAGTTTAGTGATGATAAAATTTTTTAAAACATTTGTTCATTCAAACAAGGAGTTGGTTGGGGTGGGCGGAGATTGTTGGGAGCAAGGACTGAGATAAAGGACATGGACATATACAAATGGAATAGGAATTTGGAAATACTCCCATAGCCTCTCCTCATCCATCACACCTCTCACTCGTCCCCCACCCAGCCTTTGAAATGTTACCAGTGAGTGCTTTTCCTTCTTTCCCTCTCTCCTTTCTTCTCTTCTTTCTCAATCATTTATTAAATACTTATTGTGTACCAGGCACTGTGGTGGATATGAAGATGAATGAGTCTTGGCCTCTACCTTCAAACTGTTGCACATTTATTAAGACACCAATAACAATAATGAAAGACAAACTAAACACAACACACAATGTGGTGGGGAACAAATGAGAGACCAGCCAGAGTGCTCCAGGTGGAGGAAGGATGCTAAGTACCCCCAGTTTGGGATAAGAATTTGTCTGGATCCTTACGAAAATAATCACTCTGCTTTCCCTGATTGGAATATGTATAACATCAGAAATGCACCTAAGATTATCACTGAATGCATCAGTTTCCTAGAGGAAAGAATACTTGGATCCTTATCGTGTTTTTATGCCTGCCAATGCCATAAGGTTTCCTGTAGATGATTACACAAGTTCTCTTTTGTTCATTAACTCTCTACTCCAGTTATGGCATACATTAATAACGATCTGTATTCTTTACAAAAGTTCTTTCCAATAGAAATACATAGTGAGCCACATATTTAATTCAAAATCTTCTAGTAGTAATATTTCAAAAAGTAAACAGAAACAAAATTAATTTAGTGATATGTTATGTAACTTAACATATTCCAAATATTGTCATTCAAATATATAATAACACAAAAATGTTGATGATATTTTATCATCTTTTTTGTTGTATTACATCTGAAATTCAGTGTGTATTTTACATTTACACCACATTTCGATTCACACTAGCCACATTTCAAGTATTCATTAGTCACATATAACTAACGTCTAGCATATTGGATAGCTCAGATTGGATAATTAAGGCATAGACGAATTGTTAAATATTTATATTGTTTATAACACAGGTAGGAAGGAAGAAAATATAGTCATCAGTAGAACCGTTTATGAAAGTCAAAGAGGTTTATACATTAAATGTCTAAATAAACTTGAGAACAACAACAACAAAAGTAAAGGCTATGTATAAAATTCAAGTTCAGGTTCACAAATAAACAGAGATCTTTTTAAGAGACTGATAAATTATTGTTTCTCCTATTTATATGAGATTATTTTTGTTTTTAATTTACGTCAATGTGTTTTAAATTATCTTGTTTACAGGGTGGAGAGTTCTTAATGTAATAAGTCATCACAATAGCAAATGCAATGACTTTTTGGCCTTGTAGAGAGGAAATCCCATACTATAAGGGGCTGCAGGACTGCAGGGTGGGGCCCTGTTATTCTGCAGAACAAGCCAGGCAAGTTAATCAAGCCTTAATTCAGAGCCAAAATGAAAATAATGGCTGCTTGGGTTAAACTTCATGTGTTCTGAGAATGGGGCACATGTTTGATCACGTCCTAAACTTCATTAATTGAGCAACTGACATATTCAGTGCACTTTATTAATCCCTGGGATCAATAGTTTTATCAACCAGTTACACAAACCAGTATCTCATCCACAACTAATAAAAATATTACAGAATGTTATCAGTTTTTGTTTTTGTTATTTATGGAGAACTAAAGAATAACTCAAGTTTCTTTGTGGTAATGAGCATACCAGACTTCAATGAATGCAGAATTATTGGAAAAGAAGTAGATAGGGGTAAAGGAAATACAATTCTCTGATCTCTGTGCTGTGAAGTCTGACTGTTAATGGAAGATATGAGAAAATACCAGAATTTATGACAGAGGGGTGGACTGAGGGAGCTAGATTCATGTGAGCCATGTGACAAAGGAAGATTTAAATTGAAATTGTTTGAACTTTGAGTCCATAGTCCTTTAAAGTTTACTGAGCTCGCATTTTTCATGCTAAAAATACTGTCATTATTACTTTGTTATTCTATACTTCGTGCAGTGAGTATAAGATTTAATATTCAATTTTATGAAACAAAACAAAAAAACAATACCCAAACTTCATCTAGATATTGTGAAACACAACTTAAAAATCCATTTGCCAAACTTCCTTCAGGTGCTAGGTTGTTCACAGATTAAAGAATGGCTTTTGGAGATTAAAGTTTCCAACTCATTCCTGTTTTATAATAATAGTCATATTCAGTGACAGAATATTGGTACAACACTGCGAAATTCTACGCAGTGTGAGATAATTACCAGCATTACCCAGATGGTCCTCAATGAGCCCTAATTGAATGCAAAACATAAAGGTCATATGCTAAGTAGATATAAGATAAACATCATCACCACATCCATGTAGTAGCCTCCCAGGCTTCTATGACATATGAGTAATGTTTGAATTGCTGTCATCAATATTTTTTAAAAAGTACTTGGTGTCCTTCTAGGTTTTATAAAGTATGCAGTTTGCAAAGTGAGTCCAACCTTAAATGTACCCCCCAGCCCCTCTCACTAATTATTCATTAAGCTTATTTCCCAGCCGACTTCTCATTTCCATAACCTATTTTCCTCTTCACCTTTATACCTCTGTGCTCTAGTTTTTAATTTTTTTTCTTTCTTACTTTCAATGCAAAAGTACATTATGTCCCTAGATAGCACATTTTTTTTTATATTCAGGTTAATATTCTTAGACTAAAACATTTATCTATACCACTATTGGTCCCTGAAGCAATCCTGAAACGGCAATCCATTTAAAGCAAAACTCCAGTCTAGATGCAAAGGCACGATCCCTCAGCTATAAAAGGGGTACACATTTCAATGTAATTCCTATTCGTGCTATTCATTCTAAAGTCTATGGAGCCCCTTACTTAACTATATTTACAGTGTAAGAGAACATGTAACCAAAAAGGTCATCTCTTCCTTTACATTTCCAGTAAAGTAAGTGGTTGAAGAAAGTAACAGCCTTGAACAGGGAATCTTGTCCCCAGGTATAAGCCTCCAGCTAAACATTGGCTGCTGGACCATGAAAAATGAGTTCAACTTCTCTAAGCCTCTGTTTTCTCATATGTAAAATAGGAATAATAAAGTAACCACATTAATGGGTTCCTGGGTGGCTCAGTCGGTTAAGTATCTGACTCTTGCTTTGGTGCTCAGGTCATGAGCTCACCATTGGTGAAATGGAGCCCCTTGTTGGGCTCTGCACTGACAAAGGACCCTCCTTGGGATTCTCTCTCTCCCTCTCTCTGCCCCTCCCCACTAGCACAGCATGTGTACTCTCTCACTCTCTCAAAATAAATAAACAAAAAGTGTTTTTTAATTAAAAAATAAAGTACCTACAATGTTCAAAAACACAGATTGAAAAAAGGATGATCAAGGGTGCCTCGTGGCTCAGTCGGTTAAGTGTCCAACTTCAGCTCAGGTCATGATCTCTCAGTTTGTGAGTTCAAGTCCTGCATCAGGCTCTGTGCTGACAGCTCAGAGCCTGGAGCCTGCTTCAGCTTCTGTGTCTCCCTCTGTCTCTGCCCCTCTCTCACTCACACTCTGTGTCTCTGTCTCTCAAAAATAAATAAACACTAAAAAAAAATTTTTTAAAGAGAAAAGGATGATCAGATGGCAGGCACTAGGGGCTGGGAAAGGGATGTCACAGTTTGAATAGAAAACAAAATTAATGCTTGATTCTTTCCCTTTATTTACCAGTTTGGCACATTACATTTGGTTGATAAATCTTTTCAATCTATTTTCATTGATAGCCTCCTCCATTTTAGTCTCTCAATATTTATTTGTTGGAAAAATTGAGGGATTTGACTTTAGACTTTTCCTCAGTCTGGATTTTGCTAATTGTATCCCTGTAGTATAGTTAGTAGTTTCCCGTGTTCTCTGTCAAATTTAGATTTGATTTTTTTTACACTTTTCTATAGGTGATGTATTTTTCCATCAGGGGGTACACAGTCTTCAGGCACCCGGGTGGCTCAGTTGGTTAAGTGACTGATTCTTCATTTTAGCTGGGATCATGATCTCACCGTTTGTGGACTCTGTGCTGACAGTGCAGAACCTGCTTGGGATTCTCTCTGACCCTCCTTCTAAATAAATAAACTAAAACAAAAGGAGGTACACAGTCTTTCTTTTAATTTTATAAGCTGCCGATGATGCTCAAAGTCTGGATCACTGATGGGGATCAATGGGGTACAAGGGACAGTGAAAAAGTTAACACCACAATCCTATCATTCCTTCATTTGTTTCCTAGAATATTTCTATAAAGGGAAATTTCCCCTCATCTACCACTTGTTTACCCAAAGGTATGAAATAGGAAAGGCACAGTAAATGCTTGAACCCACTCTATTCTCCTATTTCTAACCAGTTCTAAAAATGAGAGTAGGTTTCCTAGCATTCTAGGACCAATACATTTTGTTGGTGGCTATTGACTTATTTTTTGTTAAGTATTATTTCTAAGTATTATTAAGAACCCATTGATTTAAATATATTTGGTATTAAAGTTATTGTAGTTTGCATCCTTACTGATGATCAACTCATTTCATTTTTTTTTTTTTCTGATAACACTGATTTACTGTCATGTATGGTTACTTGCACAGTTAACTAAAAAAAATAATCAGGCAGGGTGCCTGAGTGGCTCAGTCAGTTGAGCATCTTACTCTTGACTTTGGCTCATGTCATGATCCCAGGGCCGTGGGATCAAGCCCCGCATTGGGCTCCACGCTGGGTGTGGAGCCTGCTTGGGATTCTTTCTCTTTGCCTCTGCCCCTCTCCCCTACTCACGTTCTCTATGTCTCTAAAATAAATTTAAAATAAAGAATAATCAGACAAAAATCAGTAAATATAAAGAAACTTTGAAAATAACAGTTTACATACTAGCATATATGAAACACTGCTCAAACGACTATACATTTTTTTCTAGTATTATTAGAATTGTACCATCTGTTGCCAGTAGGATCCTCTTTACGTTAATTCCTGAATCCTTTTAACATGACCCTCATAGTGTTTGATAACCTCCTTGCTTATTAATATGGTAAAATGTTTCAAACTTACGTGGTACATTTTTTGTTCCAAGTACTTTGGTTTATTTTAGTGGGAAACGCTATTTCAAGAAAAAAGACTGAGTGAAAGGGGCATCATTGCTCTTTGGTTAGTCATAGTTTTTAGGCATTTCCATTAGACTAAGTAAAAGTTCTGCACACAATATCACCAGGGGGGTAAGGGGTGGGTTCCCCTATACATCTAACAAGCAATTAATTTTTAGGTACCATCTGGGTGTCTATAATTCAACTCAGTTCTGACACTATCTGACTAGAGATAGCATCAGAGTCTACACTACAAGACTGCACTTCAACACAAATACTTCAGATACCACTCATAAGCCCAAGTCATCACCTGTACTCCTGACTGACCTGCTAAAGATTACAGGGTCCAACAACCCCTCCTTGCATTTGATTAATTTGCTAAAGTAGCTCAGAGAACTCAGAGAAGCATTTTGCTTACTAGGTCACTGGTTTATTATATACAGGTATAATGTGGGAACAACTAAATGGAAGAGATACATAGAGCAAGGTACAGGAAAGGGTTTGGAGCTTCCATGCCCCCTCCAAGTACACCATTCTTCCAAGTCCGCACAGGTTCACCAACCCAGAAGCTCTCTAAATCTTGTCCTTTGGGGAATTTATAGAGGCTTTATTACATAGGCACAATAAATCATTGGCCATTGACAATTGTTTCAACTTCCAACCTCACTCCCCTCCATGGAGGTTCAGATTGGGGTGAGGGGGTGGGATTGAAAGTCCCAACTCTTGGGGTGCCTGGGTGGCTCAGTCGGTTAGGCGTCCGATTTTGGCTCAGGTCATGATCTCATGGTTCGTGGGTTTGAATCCCGCGTTGGTCTCTGTGCTGACGTCTCAGAGCCTGGAGCCTGCTTTGGATTCTGTGTCTCCCTCTCTCTCTGTTCCTCCCCTGCTCTCACTCTGTCTCTCTCTCTTAAAAATAAAGATTAAAAACAAAAAATTTTAAAAAGTCCCAACTCTCTAGTCACAAGGTTGGTTCCCCTGGCAAATAGCCACCATCCCTAGTTAAGGTCCAAAAGTCACCTTTATAACAACAAATGACACCTTTCTCACTCTTACCACTTAAAAAATTCCAAGGGTTGTAGGAACTCTGTGCCAGGAACAGTAGACAAAGACCAAATATATATTTCTTATTATAAATTACAATATCACACAAAGCTAGGATTTAGTTTTTAGATAAATTACATCAAGATTGCTATGGTTATGGATTGAATGCTTATGTCCCTCAAAATTCATATGTGGAGATCCTAACACCCAAGGTGATGGTTTTAGGCAGGGTACCACTTTGAGATGTGATTAGGTCATAAGAATGGTATTAGTTCCCTTAGTAGTTCCCCAGAGAGCTCTCTAGCCTGTCTTCACCGCATAAATATATAACTAAGAAGACAGCCATCTGCCCACAACTGTATGATCAACTAATCTTTGACAAAACAGGAAAGAATATCCAATGGGAAAAAGACAGTCTCTTCAACAAATGGTGCTGAGGAAATTGGACAGTGACATGCAGAAGAATGAAACTGGACCACTTTCTTACACAATACACAAAAATAAATTCAAAATGGATGAAAGAACTAAATGCGAGACAGGAAACCATAAAAATCCTAGAAGAGAAAACAGGCAGGAACTTCTCTGACTTTGGCTATTGCAACTTCTTACTAGACGCATTGCCAGAGGCAAGGGGAACAAAAGCAAAAATGTACTATTGGTATTTCATCAAGATAAAAAGCTTCTCCACAGCAAAGGAAACAATCAACAAAACTAAAAGGCAACCAATCGAATGGGAGAAGTTATTTTCAAATGACATATCAGATAAAGGGTTAGTATCCAAAATCTATAAAGAACTTTTCAAACTCAACACCCAAAAAACAAAGAATCCAGTGAATAAATGGGCAAAAAACATGAATAGACACTTCTCCAAAGAAGACATCCAGATGGCCAACTGACACATGAAAAAATGCTCAACTTCATTCATCATCAGGAAAATACAAATCAAAACCACAATGAGATACCACCTCACACCTGTCAGAATGGCTAAAATTAACAGCACAAGAAACAACAGGTGTTGGTGAGGTTGCAGAGAAAGGCGAACCCTCTTGCACTGTTCGTGGGAATGCAAACTGGTGCATCTACTCTGGAGAACACTATGGAGGTTCCTCAAAAAACTGAAAATAGAACTACCCTATGACCCAGCAATTGCACTATTAGATATTTACCCAAAGGATACAAAAATACAGATTCAAAGGGATACATACACTCCAATGTTTATAGCAGCAATTTTAACAATAGCCAAACTATGGAGAGAGCTCAAATGTCTGTTGATTGACGAATGATAAAGAATATGTGGTGAACACACACACACACACACACACACACACACACACACACACACACTCAGCCATCAAAAAGAATGAAATCTTGCCATTTGCTATGACATGGATGGAGCTAGCGTGTATTATGCCAAGCGAAATAAGTCAATCAGAGACAATACCATATGACTCCATTCATATGTGGAATTTAGAAGCAAAACAGAGGGAAACAAACCACAAGACTCTTAATGATACAGAAAAAACTGAGTTTTGATGGAGGGAGGTGGGTAGGGAATGGGCTAGATGGGTGATGGGTCTTAGGAGAGCATTTGTGATGAGCACTGGGTGTTGTATGTAAGTGATGAATTGCTGAATTCTACTCCTTAAACCAATATTACAATATAAACCAATATGTTAACTAAAATTTAAATTAAAAACATAAATAAAAATAATAAAAAGAAGACAGCTATCTGCAAATAAGGAACTAGGCTTTCATCAGACACCAGATCTGCCAGTATATTGACCTTGGACTTCCCAGACTCCAGAAGTATGAGAAATAAATTTCCATTGTTTAAGCCACCCAGTCTATGGTATTCTATTATAGCAGCCTGAATGGACTAAGATACCTACTGTATCTTCCTATTTAAATTAGAGACTGTAGGGCTTTTAACCTCTCCTATCTTATATTTTTATTTCCTGTCTCCTATTCTGAGGATAACAATCTGACTTTAAAGGACACAGGGATAGTTGAATTAAGTCATCACATAACTATTGATTATTAACATATAACATTCTTAGAATAAAATGCCAACACTATGCCTAACAATTATTACTGATAACAGCTTAAGATTTTTAAAAATTTTTCATTGATTACACTTTCTTTTGTCCATAGGGCATACCCCATTAGGTACATACACTCCAATTCCTGGGTTTTAAAGTCATGTGGAATGAAATACTTCTTCGTTGTATGGCTACACCACAAACTGAATATATGTATGTGGGGCTGTTAGAGTTTTTTTGTCTTTTCAGTGAATAGATTTTTTTAATCAACCAAAGTGTTTAATTATGTAAAATACTTACATAGTTCCAAAATCAAATATACCAATAAGGTATATTAAAGAAGTCCAGTTTGTATCTCTGTCCTCTCCACCCTATTTTCTCCCCTTAGAGGTAACCTTTTTTTTTTTTTTTTAATGTTATGGGTTTTTTCTTCATTGTTTTATCTAGATAGCATATTAAGATAAATGTATACCATACACATTTTCTCATCCTTGCTTTTTCACTTCACAATATATTTTAGACATCCATAGTAGTGCTTGGAGATTTTTTCCATTCTTTTTATTTTTTTTTTTATTTTTTAATTTTTTTATGATTTTTTTTAAATGTTTATTTATTTTTGAGACAGAGAGAGACAGAGCATGAACGGGGAGGGTCAGAGAGAAGGAGACACAGAATCTGAAACAGGCTCCAGGCTCTGAGCTGTCAGCACAGAGCCCGACGTGGGGCTCGAACTCACGGACCGCGAGATCATGACCTGAGCCGAAGTCAGCCGCTTAACCAACTGAGCCACCCAGGCGCCCCTTTTCCATTCTTTTTAATGGCTGACTAATGCCCTCATTGGATGGTTATGATATAGTCTACTCAACCACTCCTCTTTTGAGTTATACTTGAGGTATTTCTAGTATTTTGATAAGATAAAAAGTCTTTCAACAGTTTTGAGCAGATGCTTTTTCAGTTTGTGCTAGTGTAACTTTGGGATTGATTCCTAGAAGTGGAATTTCTGGGTCAAAGGGTAAAGGCATATGTAATTTCTAGATGTTTCCAACTTCCTTCCATAAACATTGTATCATTTTGCATTCACATTGGCAGTGTATAAGAGTACCTATTTTCCTACAGCCATGCCAAGAGAGCATGTTGATAAACTTTTGGATTTTTGCCCATAAAACAGGTGAGAAATTTTATCTTAGTGAGCTTTTAAAAAATTTTTTATTGTCTATTCACTTTGGAGAGATGAAGAGACAGAGAGTGAGCAGGGGAAGAGCAGAGAGAAGGGGAGACACGGAATCTGAAGCAAGCACCACACTCTGAGCTGTCAGCACAGAGCCCAGTTCAGGGTTCGAACTCACAAATCTTGAGATCATGACCTGAGCCAAAGTCGGATGCTTAACTGACTGAGCCACCCAGGCGCCCCTCTTAGTGAATTTTAATATGCATTTCTCTTATTATGACCAAGTATGATCATCATTCCATATTTTAAAATTCTCTTATTATGACCAAGTATGATCATCATTCCATATTTTAAAAACCTTTTACATTTTTTAACTATCCATTTTTCTAGCTGATTTTTTTCTATATAATTGTTGGGTTTTTTAATTGTCTAGGTCTTTATATATTAGGAATGGTTGTGAGATAAACTGAAAGTATTTTTTTCAGTTTGTCATTTTTCTTGCATCTCAAAAAATTCTATATATATATATATACACATATATGTGTGTATATATATATATATATATATATATATATATATAGACATATATACAGGCATTCATATATACATATGTAATACATGTGTACAAAAATACACTTTTATCTACCCTATTACTTTTGGATGTACAGTCATATTTAGGACTTTACCCACTTATATTTATCCACTTCTATTTATAAAGGAATTCACACATATTACCTCTGGTACATGTATGGTTTCATATTTTTATATTTAAATCTCATACATGTGGAATTTATCCTAGTGTATGGTTTGGGGAATTAATTCAGATATATCTTTTTCCATAACCCACCTTGTTATCATTTATTTTACAAATTCATCTTGTCCCATTATTTGAGATTCCATCTGTGGTAGGTAGAATAATGCCTTCCCCCCCAGAAAGATGTCCATGTCCCAATGCCTGGAACCTGTGAATTTGTTTATAAGGCAAGGAGTAATTAACTCACAGATAGAACCAAGTTTGCTAATCAGCTGACCTTAAAATAAGGAGATTACTCTTATCCAGGTTGGCTCCTCTAATCACAGCATCCTTTAAAGTGGAAGAGGGAGGCTGAAGAGGAAGTCAGAGTGAGAGAAAGATTTGAAGATACTACACTGCTGACTTTGAAGGTAAAGGAAGGAGCCAGGAGCCATAAGCTATGGAATACAAGAGCTCTGTTGAAGCTGGAGAAGGAAGTGGATTTTCTCCTAAAACCTACACAAGGAATGCGTCCATGCAGACACCTTGACTTTAACTCACTGAGAACCGTTTTAGATTTCTGACCTATAGAACAAACTGCAAGACTACTAAATTTGTGTTGTTTTAAGTCACTAAATGTGTGTAATTCATTACAGCAGCAATGGGAAACTAGTACATCCTCTTTATTGTAAACTACATTTAGGAATTAATTTAGTTATATTTCTGGATTTTCTATTCTATTCCGTCAGTCAGTCTGTTTTTCTATGTGCCAATATAGCACTTGTAATTATAGAAGCTTTGTGTAAGTTTTAATATCTAGAGATGCCCCCCTCTCCCTTTCTTCCCCACTGTTTTCCTGGCTGTTCTCACTTGTTTATTTTTCTTAATAAAGTTTATAATCAATTTATCTACTCCAGGAAAAAAAAAAGAAAGAAAGAAAAAACCTTGATTGTATTCTTAGTATCAGTAGTCTTTTGACCTTGGGAATCACATACTTGATTTATGATGGAGGCTCAGTGATTCATACAATGAAAAATAAGACCGGTGTACCTGGTATAATATGCCAGGAGCTATGGTTGAAAAGTATTTTTTAAAAATTACTTGGAAATAAGGTGTGTATACAAACAATTCCTTTGTTATTAAGTCTTTTTAATTAATGCCAAGTGACAGAAACCACATTCAAACTAACTTAAGGGCAAAAATATTAATTCGCTCACACAATTGAAAATCCCAAATGAGATTGAGAGCAGGTACTAAGATGACATCACAGGCAAGTCGCTATTTCTAACCTCTTCCTTTCTCACTGTCGTCTCCCTGCTTACATACACCCTCTCTGTGTTTTGGATCCCAGTAGCCATAGACGTGCACTTCACCAACTTAGCAACTCCTGAAAAAAAAGTGTGCCTCTTTCTCAGTAGTTTCAGCAAAAGTTTAAAACCTTTGATCTCTCCAGCAAGGGCAATGCAAAAAGACTTCAGATAACTATATAAGAATTCTAAAAACTAGGGGCGCCTGGGTGGCTCAGTCAGTTAAGCTTGCATCTCGGTTTCAACTCAGGTCATGATCTCATAGTTCATGAGATTGAGCCCTGCATCAGGCTCCATGCTGACAGCATGGAGTCTGTGTGGGATTCTCTCTCTCCCTCCCTCTCTCTGCTCCTCCCCTTCTCTCTCTCTCAAATTAAATTTAAAAATTATTAAAAAAATAAAAATAAAAAAGAATGCTAAAAGCTAATAATCTTTCCAAGTAAAGACAAGAGGAAGAGACTTTTTAGGAAAAAAAACCATGGCAGGGTGAGAGAACATGCTACACCTGAGGGGCTCTGGGAATTCATATAGCTGTTGCAGAACTTGCACAGGAAGACAGTAGGATTCGAGACTGGGAAGCAACAGACAGATCTTTCAAGCCAGGTTAAAGAGTTTGCACCTGGTCCTAAGTACTATCAGATGGTTTTAAAAGGGAGAGAGTTATGATGAGATTTTGTTTTAGGAGAACAACCATGTTGATTATTTAAAACTGGATTGGGCAGCGTGCCTAGGTGGCTCAGTTGGTTAAGCGTCCAACTCCGGCTCAGGTCATGATCTTATGGTTCCTGAGTTCAAGCCCCGTGTCGGGCTCTGTGCTGACAGCTCAGAGCCTGGAGCCTGCTTCGGATTCTGTGACTCCCCCTCTCTCTCTACCCTTCCTCTGCCTGTGCTCTCTCCCTCTCTCTCTCTCTTAAAAATAAATTAACATTAAAAAAATGGATTGGGCAGGAAGGATAAAAGCAGATGACCCAGGGGAAGGCTACCGTGGTAGTTTTCAGCAACACAACGGGAACAAAAATTAAGGAAGAGTCACTGTCTTATACCTGAAACCAATGTAATGTAACACTGAGTATCAACCATACACCCAATTAAAAAAAAAAAAAAAAGTTGAAGAGAGGGGAAGGATTAGGTCATCTTTTTTTTCCAAAGTTTCCTAAGGAACACTAATTCAGCTGAATATTAAGGTATTATGTATTATGTTAAAAAAAAATTGTAGCCAAATAAACTGAGGTCACTTTGTTTACTGTAGGAATTTTCAGAATATTTAATATACTGATGTGTGTGTTACACCATCCCAAAATAGTAGCTTTGTCAATTCCATTCATTTGTGTCATCATGCTAATGGGATGTTTTTTTGGCCACTCTTTTGGAAGTACTGGACTGGAGAGTAGGAAAAAAAAAGGTGGTAAGATATAAGATATATATGATAAATAATATAATAAATATCATTAAAATAGGAAATAATAGAAATAAATATATAATTTATATTCTACTAAACATAAATAAAATATTTCAGAATGGCTCTTCTCACTAAGACGTTTGATCAGATAATCTATGACAAGTGTGTCAAAGAGCCTAAAATCCAGATTGCAATAACTTTAAGTTGTAGCTCTTGCTGGGCTGTCCAGTAATACATTTTATTTAGGAAAACTCATCGTATTTTGAGAGACTTCTTTCTATTCTTCAGGCACTAGTGCCCTGATACCTCACCAAAAGCTACTGAAAGCATTTTTACCACAGATATTTTTAAGAAAAACAATGTAATGTATTACCACAGCCTACTTCCCCACCCCAAATAGGTGAGTAAGACTTCTTTCTTTGTACTTCCATGTACCCAGTGGTAGCCAGCCTCCAAGAGGGGCCTCCTGGTAATGATCTTCTAAGCAACAGCCAGTGAGGAACTAAAGCCTCTTGCCAATAACCATGAGTGAGCTTGGAAGTCTCAGTCAAGTTTTCAGAGACTGTAGCCATGGCTGGTATCTTGATGACAACTTCATGAGAGACCCTGAGACAAATCAGCATGGTGTCATGTGCTTCCATTTCTGTTAATCATTCTATCAAACTTCTAGTCCCTTAGTTTCAAAATGTTAGAGTCAACTTTGTTCCGCTTCCTCATGCCCATGTCGGCCATAAGGTACAGCTTTCCACTGTCTCTTCCTTTGTATACTTGTGGCCCTACTCTAGCTGAGCTCTTAATACCTATTAGTCTACTACAGTTAATCCCCAGCTCCCCTCCCTTCCCCTCATGACCCTTCATTATCCTTTTATACCGATTTATTCTGCACCCAAACCCCAGATTAGTCATATTTACTTTAGCTAGTTCAACATCGAAGGCCATGCATGCTCTGGCCCCAGCTAAATCTTCCAGATTTGACAATGAAAGAGCTAGCTTTGGGAGCCCTTACTCATGCCTATTCATTAGCTCTTGCCTGCCCCTTCCACTGCTGCCATGCCACCTCAAATATAATATATTGAGTTAAAATGGAGTGCTCACTATGTAAGTGAGACATCAAGATGAAATCCTTAGCAACTACTTCACCAGATTTCCACCCAAGATTTTCCTTTGTGTAGAAATTCTATAGCTACCCATTTTTTCCCCATTACTTCTTATATACAGTTTTAAGTAATCTGGACTGTAGGGTACAATGGATTGAGTTCCTTTTTTCCTCATACCTAGAATCATTTTCTCACATTGATTCCACATGCAGTGCTGTGGTTAAGAGCGTGGGTGTGCTATTCACACTACCTGGGATCAAAGACCTGCTCTACCATGTACTTATTTTGTGGCCTTGGGCAAGTTAATTAACACCTCTGCACCTCTGTTTCCTCATTTGTAAAAAAAAAAAAAGCATAATAAAAAAATCTAACTTATACAATTTTTGTGAAGATAAGCAGTTAATTCCCAAAATATTTAAGGAACTCATGCACCTTAAGAGGGAAAAAAAGATTCAATTAAAAAGAGGGCTGAGGACCTGAATAGACATTTTTCCAAAGACCTACAAATGGCCAACAGGTACAGGAAAAGATACCCAACACCACTAATAACCAGGGAAATACACATCAAAACATAAGGAGATATTACTTCACACCTGTTAGAATGGTTGTCATCAAAAAGATAAGAAATAACAAGTGTTGGAAAGAATATGTAGAAAAGGGAATATTTGGCCACTGTGGGTGGGAGTGCAAACTGGTGCGGCCACTCTGGAGAACAGTATGAAGATTCCTCAAAAAACTAAATATAGAACTACCCTCAATCCAGCAATTGCACTACTTCGTATTTACCCAAAGACACAAAAATACAGATTTGAAGAGCTACATGCACCCTCGATGTTTATAGCAGGTTATCAACAATAGCCAAACTGTAGAAAAAGCTCAAATGCCCATCAACTGGTGAATGGATAAAGAAGAGGTGGTGTACATATACAGCGGAATATTACTCAGCCATCAGAAAGAATGAAATATCATTTGCAACGATGTGGATGGAGCTCGAGAATATTATGCTAAGTGAAGTAAATCAGTCAGAGAAAGACAAATACATATGATTTCACTCATATGTGGAATTTAAGAAACAAAACCAATGAACATATGGGAAGTTGGGGGAGGGGAGAAGAGAGGGAAGCAACCACAAGAAACTCTTATATTTGTTGAGAACAAACTCAGGGTTGATGGAGGGAGGTGGGTAGGGGATGGGTTAGATGGGTGATGGGCATTAGGAGGGCCCTTATTGTGATGAGCACTGGGTATTGTATGTAAGTAATGATTCACTAAGTTCTACTCCTGAAATTACTATCGCACTGTATATTAGCTAACTACATAGAAGTACTGACATTTTTAAAAAATACTTTAAAAATACAATATACTTGAACCAACCAAGGGCTGCTGAAGGGGAAGTTGGTGGGGGTATGGGCTAAATGGGTAATGGACATTAAGGAGGGCACTTGTTGAGATATGCTCTGGGTGTCATATGCAAGAGATGAATCACTGGGTTCTACTCCTGAAGCCAAGACTACACTGCATGGTAACTAACTTGAATTTAAATTTAAACAATAAAAATACTATATACTTGAAAGTTACTAAGAGAAGAGACCTTAAGTGTTCTCACCACAATAAAGAAATGATAATTACGATAGGGAATGGAGGTGTAAACTAATACTACTGTGAAAATCATTTTGCATTATATGCATATCAAATCAATATTTGTATGTCTTAAACCTATACAATGTTATATGTCAATTACATCTCAATGAAGTTGGAACAATCAATGAAAAATCTATATTGACTAAAACAATACGTGGGAAAAAAAAGACATAGAGTGAGAAGAATGAAAAATAACAGTAACAAGAGAGAAACATGAGCCAGAAGATCCCAATTTAAATCAAGGGCAGGCACATTACATGGTTCTTAAACTAGTGACACAGAGGGTCAAGAAGTGTGCCTGGAGTCAAAGTCTGGAGCAAGGATCTAGAGCCCTGAGAACTGAGCAGAGATACATATTGGCTGTTGCCACCTTCTCCCACTGCCTACACACAAAACCCACATTCATGTAGGGAAGCAGTGGAATATGGTGGAAAGGACTCTGGACTAGGAACACATTCCTGTGAGTTAGGGGCCAGACTCTGCCACTCACTAGCTTTGTGATCTCTGAGGACCCCTTTCCTCATCCAGGAGGGAATAATATTACTGTCTTCAAAACATGATCATAAAGATTAAATAGTACTTCCATTGAGAGGGAGGGTAACTAGATAGTCTCTAAATTCCTTTCTAAGACTCAGATTGTACATCTGTAATTAACTGTAACCCTATTATTTTTATTACCATCTCCCTACCTATAAGAAAGCTCAGAAGTCTTGCCCAAGTTGCTAGGCACACAATACTCTTCAGTGAATCCATTATTGTATATGCAATAATGGCAGCCTAACATGAGGGGTGGCAAAGTGCAGGCAGGGAACTTCTAAGAGTGTCACGAATCAACCAGTGCTGTCCTTTCTCAGCATGGTCACTAAGGAAGAAAGTCGGCTTGCTGTCAACACAAACAGAGATAGTCACTTGAAAACCTCTGAATGTTTAAATGTTGGCAATAATTCAAGTATTTAGCTTGTTTAGGCCACATGAAGCCTGTCTACAGGCCCACCTCCTGCTCCCAGCCACGAGTTTTTCCCCACCCATCTTCACCTTAATCCTTCTAGGAATTCATGTATTTCAAGAGGACAAAAGTAGTCTTCAAAAGACTGAATGGTGGATTTCCAGGTGATCTTACAGTAAAGAACATGAGACGCTTAGAGCACAACATATTTTCAGCACCCTTAAATCAAGCTTTTCTTTTACTTTGCTTGTTTGTATAAATGGAGGGTCTATTTTGAACTAGGTGGTCAGGGAGGCCTCTCTGAGGACATGACATTTAAACTAAGAAACCATCATGTAAAATCTGGAGGGAGACCATCATAGAAAGTAAAAGCCTTCAGCGGAAGAAGCACAGAGAGCCCTAGGAAGAGGAGGGAGGCTGGTGGACAGAGAGTACAGAGGGTGACAGAGAGGGACGAGCACAGGCACCTCATGCAGGGTGTGGCAGGGAGGACGCCTGGATTTTAGTTTGAGTGCAGTGGGAAGCAAGCAGAAAGCTTTAAAGAAGTAAAAACGTGACATGATTTTATTTTTGCAAGACCACTTACCACTGTGAAAAATGTGTGGAAGAGAAGCAGAAGCAGAGACCCGTGTTTCAGACCATTGCTGAACGTAGGCAAGAGAGAATAGTGACTGTAAGTAAAATGGGGTTATTGGGATTGGAGACAGGTAGATCGATTCAGCATGCATTTTGGAGAAAATGCCAATAAGACATGACGGATACATAATAACCAAAGGGAAAAATAGAAAGGAGAGGGCTGCCAGGGTCAAGTACATTTAGGAAATGCAGGTGTGTGTGTGTGTGTGTGTGTGTGTGTGTGTGTGTGTGAAATGTCTTCAGAGGCAAGAGGGTGTACATGGAATCATTTTCCCATAAAACACCTCTTGGGATTGGAATACCCCAGGATACACTTTGTAAAATGTCTGTCAAAGCATAATTTCAAAACATTAAAAAAATGATGTTTATATATTCAACACTTTAATTAAGGAAACAGCAGATGGTAAAATTGGTTTGAAGAGCATTTGAAGTGGGTATTTTTACTCATTTAAATACAATTGCAGGACGCCTGGGTGGCTCAGTCAGTTGGGTGTCTGACTTTGGCTTAGGTCATGATGTCACGGTTCGTGAGTTCGAGCCCTACATTGGGCTCTGTGCTGACAGCTCAGAGCCTGGAGCCTGCTTCAGATTCTGTGTCTCCTTCTCTCTCTGCCCCTCTCCCACTTGCACTCTGTAACTCTCTCTCTCTCTCTCTCTCAAAAAATAAATAAAAACATTAAAAAAATACACTTGCTAAGTTAGATACAAAATTAATTAATATCCTCCAGGGTGATAATCTTTGAGATTTTCTATTTTGTGACTCAGAAATCATTTGCTTCACCACTGGACACTGTTGTGGAATGATTAATAGCATCCTGGTTTTGAAGACAAATTATATGATTTTTCTATTTACTAAGTGAACATGTGAATTCACAAAATCTGGACATTTAATCAAAAGTGAATAGCAAGTCTAACAATTGCCTAAATATTAGGTAAATGATTTGGGGGTAGGCCTGTTAAAGAATGTTCTCTTATAGTATTGAAAAGACATGCTGCCCCTGTTTTTCTTATTTTCAAGTTTGGAATCATTTTTCTTAGCAGACGCCTTTATGATCATGAATAATCTCCAAAGATCATTCATAATTAGCCATGAATACAACACACACACACACACACACACACACACACACACACACACACAATGATGGTCTTATTGTGTTCTGGCTATCCCATTTACATAGATGTAACACATGATGTTAGCCTCCTTGAATGTATAAAGCCATATAGTGTTAAGAAATTACTGAATTGTCAAATCACTGTGTTGTACACCTGAAACTAATACAACACTCTATGTCATCTATACTTCAATAATAAAGTTTTTTTTAATTTAAAAATAAAAAATTACTAATGCCAGAGAATTACCTTTCATGGGACAATATGTATAAGGAATCTAGGATTGTACTTTGAAAAGCCTCTATGTTGTTTGCCCTTGATCCAGAGGCTACAAAACCAACCCTGAGAAACTTATCTCTATAAGTTTCATTTGCAGTACCTATACCTATGGATGAATTCCTCTCTCATCAAGTTCCCAGTATTTGTTCATGTTCCCGGCCTGACAGAGACGTAGAGAAGCCTGGGATTGGGCTTCTTTTTTGTGTTGATAATTCTTCCCTCCTAAGACAATTATAGCTCTTAACTGTAGCACTGAACTACTTAAGAAATATCGAATGTACTGAACAAAGCTAATCATTTCTAGCATCCCTCTTTTTATAAGGTAAAAGAATAAATTTAGTGATTGCTCTTATACTCCCTGGGAGGACTCAATATAATTTCAAGTGTAAAAGATATATTGAATTTCCCCTGCCCTGCCCTGTATTTAGGGTCTTGTCTTGGAAGACAAAACAAAGGAGTTACTAAAATAGATTTGGTCGGGGCATCTGTGTGGCTCAGTTTGTTGAGCAACCAAGTCTTGATTTCAGCTCAGGTCATGATACCAGGGTCATGGGATTGAACCCCATGTCAGGCTCCATGCTGGGCATGGAGCCTGCTTGAACTCTCTCTCTCTCTTTCTCTCTTTCTCTCCCTTTGCCCCTCTCCCCTGCTCTCTCTCTCTCTCTCTCTCTCTCTCAAATAAATAAAATGAAAAGAATCATGGAAAAAAATAGATTTGGTCACTTGGTTAAGTTAGGATCATGGATATGTAAAAAATAAATCATGGAACATTTGGCTATTTGTCATAAAGAATAACAATAATAGGGGTGCCTGGGTGGCTCAGTCGGTTAAGCGTCCGACTTCGGCTCAGGTCATGATCTCGCAGTTTGTGAGTTCAGGCCCCGCGTCGAGCTCCATGCTGACAGCTCAGAGCCTAGACCCTGCTTCGGATTCTGTGTCTCCCTCTCTCTCTACCCCTCCTCCACTCATGCTCTGTCTCTCTCTATCTCAAAAATAAATAAACATTAAAAAAATTTAAAAAAAGAATAACAATAATATATTTTAAGTACACAACTGTAAGCAACGTTAGCTCTTTTAAGTAAAGAGCTCTTTGCTTTTTAATAATAGCAAGATACAGAATATCTACGGAGGAGATTGCATGAAAGGTAAAGGAAAAACTTTTATTACATCTGCAAAGAGTAAAATATGCCAAGTCACACTCATAATTTTCAAAGAGAGAAAACCAAATTTTAGTGTTGCATGAATATAATGTTTAGCAGTAAAAGATACACAAGCTCCATTTTTATAAATTATTTTTTGGATAACTCCTTCAAAGCTAAATAAATTTTGCTGAAATTTAGCATTTCTATTACTTTTTTTCAGGTTCATTATTTTTAGAGATTATAAACCAAGGAAGTAAAATTTACTTTCTACAAGCCTTCTATAAGTTCCTATATCCATGCAAATTTTGTCTTTTACTGTCCTCTTTCATATTCTGAATAACCTGACTTTACTTTGAGTCAAAACTATGCTCTTTTACCCTTGATAAACCAAGGCACATCCATTACATTGATACACAGCTGTGCTCCTTTGTCATTATGGTTTCTAACATCATCTTGATCACTGTGAAATAAAAGAAAATATATATATTGGTCTCTGCCACTGGTTCCTAGCACAGAATTTCTAAAATCCCTGTAATTTCCTAACTGATAAGAGCACTAAGGCATTTTTTGTTCTAATATTTGGTCTTTGACCCTGGTTCCTGACACAGAGCTCCTAGATTCCTTGGAATATCCTGTATGATAGGAGTGTCATTTACTCTAATGAGGTGACTCTTGGTGGGCTCCTAAAGGAATGCCGGAAAGACCAAGCCATGATTATAAGCTTGAAACTTTCAGCCCTACCCCCATTCTCCAGAGAGAAGCTGGAAGTTGAGTTAATGATCTGTAATGCCTATGTGATGAAGCCTCCATAAAAATCCCTAGAGTTCTAGGGATTAGAGAGCTTCTAACATCTACCTATTAGAAAAGTGGAGCACCCCAGCTCCTACTCCTGCACTTGGGACCCCTCCAGACCTCACCCTATGTATGTATCTCTTCATCTGGCTGTTCATCTGTATCTTTTACCATGTGCTTTACTGTATAATAAACTGGTAAACATAAGTGTTTTCCTGCCTTCTGTGAGCTGTTCTAGCAAATAATCAAATCCAGGGAGAAGGAGGTCATGGGAAACTCTGATCTGTAACCAAGTCAGACATAAGTTGTGGGTAACCTGGGGACCTCCTACTTGCACCAGTGGGGCAGTCCTGTGGGGCTGAATTCGTGTCTATCCCAACTCCAGTTAGTGTCAAAATTGAATCAAATTGTAGGATGCCCAGCTGATATCACAGAGAATTGCTACGGTGTAGGGAAAAAAAAAGCCCATATACCTGGTGTCACAAGTGGTGTGAGTGTGGTGGAGTGTGAAGTAATAGGAGAAACACAGAACAAAGAGTGAGGTTTTCCTTTACAATTGCCCATATTAGTTATAGTTTTAGCCAGATGAACTACTTTGCCACCGAAAGACCTGGGAGATAGGTAATTGATAACTGTGTGTCATAAACAAGCATTTTAGCATATTAACAAGCCTCATGAATGGAGAGGAATAAAAGTTTCTTTTGGAATAGCATAATACCACTCCCTATGGCCACACCAATTCCTTTCTTTCTTTCTTTCTTTCTTTCTTTCTTTCTTTCTTTCTTTCTTTCTTCCTTCCTTCCTTCCTTCCTTCCTTCCTTCCTTCCTTCCTTCCTTCCTTCCTTCCTTTCTTTCTTTCTTTCTTTCTTTCTTTCTTTCTTTCTTTCTTTCTTTCTTTCTTTCTCTCTTTTGAGAGAGAGAGAGAGAGAGTGTAATAGGATAAGGGCAAAAGAGAGAGTCCCAAGCAGGCTCCACACTGTCAGTGCAGAGCCCAATGTGGGGCTTGAACTCACAAACCATGAGATAATGACCTAAACAGAAACCAAGAATCTGACGCTTAACCAACTGAGCCACCCAGGTGTCCCTACACCAATTCCTTTCATACCTTCTTTAAAGCAAAAATGTATCAATATGACCATGACATGTAAAAATGAAAATATGGCAAAATAATATATGTATTAAAACAATATTTGGTGGCCAATGTTTTAGTATTCTACATTACTTAAAAATTATCTATGGATCCAAGATTTTCCTTGAATTACCCTGGTATAATACTACTTAAAGAATTTTTGAAAAAATAATTAACTACAGATTTTGGAAATTTTATTTAAGCTGACAGACTACAGAATATAATTATTTATATAAAAACATTTGTTGGGGCGCCTGGGTGGCTCAGTCGGTTAAGCGTCCAACTTCAGCTCAGGTCACGATCTCGCGGTCCATGAGTTCGAGCCCCGCATCAGGCTCTGGGCTGATGGCTCAGAGCCTGGAGCCTGCTTCCGATTCTGTGTCTCCCTCTCTCTCTGCCCCTTCCCCGTTCATGCTCTGTCTCTCTCTGTCTCAAAAATAAATAAACGTTAAAAAAAATTTAAAAAAAAATACATTTGTTAAAAGTGTAATTCAGTTTAGTTGAACACATGATTTTACTTTTTTTTTTTTTTTTAATTTTCAGTGTAGGGGCGCATAGGTGGCTCAGTCAGTTGAGCGTCCAACTTCAGCTCAGGTCATGATCTCACAGTTGGTGAGTTCTGGCCCCACGTTGAGCTCTGTGGTGATAGCTCAGAGCCCAGAGCCTGCTTCGGATTCTGTGTCTCCCTCTCTCTGCCCCTCCCCCCACCATGCTCACTAGCATCCCGCGAGTGCTCTCTCTCTCTCTCAAAAATAAATAAACTTTAAAAAAAAATTAAAAATTTTCAATGTTATATGGAGGTAGCAGTAGGAAATAATGTGGGCTTATCTGATTGGTAAAACAGTATTGGAATGTTAAGGAGTCCAGATTAACTAATTTCTTCAATTAAAAAATGCAAATGTCATATGAAATAAAATATATGCTTGTTTTCTACTCCACATTGATAAAGTCCAGAAAAGACACTACCCATCATTTTATAAAGCAAAATGATTAAATCCATATACTTTGTCCTAAGATTCACCTTATGTATATGAATTTGGATTATTATTTAAAATATAAGATATGAGAATATAAAAATGTGGAGCTTGGGGAATAGTAGATTTATATAAACATTCGTGGATCTCTATTACCCAATCAGAACAGAGAACTTTTATTTTGAGACTTTAGAATTTAATTGATTACTATCCTCTAGAGACAGGAGGATACTTCACATTCATATGATTAGAGACGCTTCAGTTATTTATTGCTGCTTAACAACCCACTATAAAACATAGCAGCTAGAGACAATAACTATCAGTTAGTTATCTGGATCACAAATCTACAATTTGGGCAGAACTTGGCAGGCAGTGTTGGTTGGGGTAGCTTGGCTGAGGGCTGGAGGATGCACTTCTCACATGGCTGATAAGTGACGGTTGGCTGTGAGCTTAACAAGGGCTGAGAGCTGGGACATTGGTTCCTCTCATGTGGGTCTTTCTACATGAGTGGCTTGGGCTTTCTCACAGCATGGTGGTGGGCCCCATCTTAGAAACATATCATATCACCTTTTATCAACTAGCTTTACAAGTCATATGATGTCATACCATAGTACAAATCTGCTCAAATTTAAGGGTGCAGAACATAGACCTCACTTCTCAAAAGGAGGAGTGCCAAGAACATGTTGGATGAGAGAAACTGTTGTGGCCATTTGAGGAAGATACAGTCTGTCAAGAAAAAGTTCAGGCTTTTGTCAAACACAGTCACTTAGAAACACAGAGAACTTATTGCACAACGTCAGCCGTGGGTCAAAACTAAAGACAGAACCAAAGACAAACAAAACTAAAGACAGACAAAAACACACTTGTCCACATCTCAGTGTATTCTCCTTTCCAAAGGGACTGAAATATTTCCTTAAATAACTTAAGTTCACAAATGGACAAACAGCCAAACAAATTTTCAAAAGGTTAACAGGGGCGCCTGGGTGGCTCAGTCAGTTAAGCCTTTGACTCTTGATTTTGGCTCAGGCCACGATCTCACAGTTTGTGGGATTGAGCTCTGCATTGGGCTCTGTGCTGAGTGAGGAGCCTGCTTGTGATTCTCTCTCTCTCTCTCTCTCTCTCTCTCTCTCTCTCTCTCTGCCCCTCTTCCCTCCCCCCCAAAATAAATAACTATAAACTTTTTTTAAAAAGTTTAACAAGGGATGCCTGGGTGGCTCCATCAGTTAAGTGTCCAACTTTGGCTCAGGTCATGATCTCATGGTTTGTGGGTTTGACCCCATAGGGCTCTGCTCTGTGCTGACAACTTGGAACCTGGAGCCCGCTTTGGATTCTCTGTGTCTCTCTCTCTGCCTCTCCCCCATTTGCATGTGTGCATGCTCTCTCGCTCTCTCTCTCAAAAATAAATAAACATTTTAAAAAGTTTAACAAAACAGATTCTCTGTCTTTTCTTGCCACTTGCCTGAGATCTCTGAAAGATTAGATCATAAAACCAGATTCCCCATCATTGCCGCCACCAGTGGCAAATAACTCATTAGCCATATGCCTCTGACCTACTGGGAGTAATTGTTAGCTTGCACGAGTAAAAGTGGCCTTAAGTGCACCCTCAGGAAAATAGAGCGTGTTTCAATTTCACAGTTAAACCTTACTTTCACAAATGTTTTCTAACAAGAATCCAGTCTTAGCAAATATGATTTTTTAAACTTTTTTTTTAATTTTTTTTAACATTTATTTATTTTTGAGACAGAGAGAGAGCATGAATAGGGGAGGGTCAGAGAAAGAGGGAGACACAGAATCCGAAACAGGCTCCAGGCTCTGAGCTGTCAGCCCAGAGCCCGACGCGGGGCTCGAACCCACGGACCGTGAGATCATGACCTGAGCGAAGTCGGACGCTTAACCGACTGAGCCACCCAGGTGCCCCTGATTTTTTAAACTTCTAATCAACAAAAGTTATATCTGGCTAATAAAAAGCTAAACAGAAATGATATTAATTTTTAAATAATTTTTCCAAATTTGTGGCCACTGATAAACTTTTGGTTGTTAGCAATAAAGTGCAGGAGTTGGAATTTTGGTATGGATACAAGTACTGTCTCTACTGTATACTAGCTATGTGTTTTGGGCTCCTCTATGGCCCTTAGTTTCCTCCTTTCCACCTTTTGGTGGGCAAAAAGGGAATAATAACTGTCACATAGATTCACATGCGTATCAAGTAAATCAACTTAAGTAAAACACTTAGCGTGGTGCCTGGCACAAAATAATCCCCGGAAATGCTAGATATTAGTACGATAACAATTACTACATGGTAGTAACATAATATAATTTTTGTTATACATATAATATAGCATATAGTATATTATATACCATGTACACAACCATATATACTATGTATATAATATAGTGTATATAATAGCTATATTATTATGCCTATAATATTATAAACATTACTATAATCCCCTTATTCATACCCCTACATATGACATCAAGACATCATTGAGACATTGAGAGAGCTGTTAATTTGACTTTTGGATTGTACAAAAATTAAAGTGATAATAATAAAGTGATCACAAACATTTAATATTTCAACCATAAAGCTAAAGGAGAACACATTGTCATTCAATACTTTTCATCTAAATTTACATGTGGTAGGTACATTTACACTGTGCTTTTGCAGGTATTTGAATCTCCTTTGGTTTGAAACTGCTTTAGAAAGAACACGTCATTTTTGCTGCTGGCAGTTGAGGAATTCTTACTACCTGAAAACAGAAACCTAGATACAGCCCCTTATTACACATGTCATTCATTTGTTCCAAAAGCGATTGTGAGGCATTGAGATTTGTGACCATATCAATGCAAGGCTGATCCCTGCTCCTACAGACAGCTACACATACAAATAGAATTCTAGCCCTTTCTCCTTGATGTAAGGGGTGCACATGTGTTCCCAAGCAAAGGCAGCATTTTGTAAAACGTCTCTCTTTACAAACTGTAGAGTCTCCCATGTCAAATCCCTACAGGATCTCAGAGCCTTTCACATGGAGATTAATGAAAACTCTGAGAAAAAAGGTAAACAGTTAATATACTGAATCCCCACCACTAGCTTTTCTCAAATATCCTCTTCTTCATAACACAGAGCTCTACATCCATATACAAAAAAAGACCTAGGGGAAACATAATGATAATAGGAAAACAAAACTGAGGATTTTGATGGCATAATGTTTTCTATTTTTGATAAATGACCAATAAACTAAAAGCACTTCAATCCAACATCCTCATTGTTTGCACAAGAAGGACGACTAGTGGTGAGAAGCTGTACTCGTCACTTCATTTCTCATGCCTTGAATCCATGGAATCAAATACTTGAAATTATATTTACTACAGATCATTTAGTTTAGGTTTATCATTGAGGAAACATGAAGTCATGAAAAGGAAAAGTGGAACTAATTACTGGGGCTGTCCTGTCTATCGAGTGGCAGATCCAGGTCTCTGTCTAATACGTAGCCTCTCTTAGGTCAAATTTTCTTTGTCTGTGGATATGAAGTATAAAATAATTAGCTCAGTTTCCTTTGGTGTCGTTCAGAAGAATTTGGTTCTTTGTGCAAAGACTAACTATAACCAGTATGCTCAAGCACTGGGAACCTTACACCCTCGTCTTCCTAAAGAATTTTGGTAGAGATTTGTCCTAGTTGCTGTCTGGTTTTGAATCTTCTGAAAAGGGGTCGGTGTTATGTATATATGTTGGTCCATTTATGTCATTGAAACTTTTCTTATGGAGTTACTATTTAATAAGTAGATGGACACTTGAGATGCTAAAACAGAATGAAACTCCTTTCCTTCTATCCATATACCTAAACATCTCAGGAACCCAGTCACCAGAGCCCCGCATTCCTCAGTGTCAACTGAGTGTTGACACTCTTGCCTGAGTGTGTCTCAGAATAACTGTGTACCAACAAGTTCATACTTTTTAGCTAAATTTAATTGTGTTTCAGAAACTTAGAACAGTAACTGGGTAACGAGTATGTCTGAGAGTAATTGTTTTCAATTCAGAACCTAAAGATCTTGGCAAATGATCTAGGCATTTGCTTTTCATCATTCAATCAAAATATTTCTTAATTTTAACACAAAATTGTCCTGTGGGCAGAAAACTCCTACAGAAGAGAAAAAAAAATATTCTTAGAGGTAGGTAATATAAAAACAATACAGAAAGATAAAAGGAAGGAGAACTAAGAAATATTCTCTTGAAAGTGAACTGGCTACTGAATTTGTAGCCAAGAAATGTGTGGGAATGAAGTAATTATGGCATTTCTGATCTTCTACTCAAATATGTTCCACATTTCACATTTTCTTGTGTATACACCCTCAACAGTTCTGTCCACAGTGACCACTTTTTCTGGTATAACCAACAAACACAGGGGCTCTGGGGGTGAATACAGTCTACCCCTGAACTGTATGGGTTTGAACTGTGAGGGTCCACTTACATGTATTTTTGTTTTCAATAAATACAGTACATTATTGTAGGTGTTTTTTCTCTTCCTTATGATTTTCGCAATAACATTTTTTTCTTTTCTCCAGCTTACTGTATTGTAAGAATATAGTTTATAATACATATAACCTACAAAATATGTGTTGATCAACTGATATGTCATCAACAAGGCTCTGGTCAATAGGATATTAGTAGTTAAGTTTTGGGGGCTCGAAAGTCATATATAGATTTTTTAACTGTGTTGGGGGGGTTTGCACCCCAACCTCCATTTTATTCAGGGGTCAGCTATTATTTATGATGGAAGGACTGTGAGATATCACAAAGGCGTGACAAGAGGGAAAAGAATCCTCCTCATGCAAGCCAATCAAATGAGTAAAGGTTGGTGGTAGAAAACACCATACTACCTCTTGAAGCATTTTCTTGCACATGCCACTGAAAGCACTCTTTTTCCCTTTTTTAATCCTCAATCTTTACCAATATCCCTAGTACAAAAAGGGTAAATGCTTGACCAAGGTGGTAGGTGGTAGCATATCCTGATCGATTTACTCAACATTCATGGAACACTTACAGTGTGCCATGAGCTATTCTGGGTGCTGAAGTCATTAAGAAGTTGAAAGTCTAATAAAGGAGCCAAATTTGTACAAGTTCCAATGCAATGGTATATATACTCTGACGATGTATACATACCAACCCAATGGTGTGTATATATTAAGCAAACATTTATTGATAGGAAGATCATATGTTCCAGCTTGCCCATCTTACATCTGTTGTCCCAATGGAATGATGAATAGCATTCCAGGTTGGAAGGCAAGTTATATAAGTATTGTATTTATTAAGCAACTCATGCACGCTAAGCCCTAGAGATACAAGAAAATATCTGCTCTTGAGTTAGATACCTATTAGAAGAGATAGAAAATTAAATAAGCAATTTTAATGAATGTGTTAAGTGTTATATATTATGTATATATACATAGAATTGTCTTCGAATCTTATTCATAGCATACCTGGTTCAGACCCAAGGTCAGGAATACTTTACAGAGTTGAAGGGGCATATAGGAGGTAGTCTTAATGGAAAAAAAAAATAGGAGTTAGCTATGTGAAGAAAGGCTGCAAACAGAAGGAAGTATAGTTGTCAAGGCAGAAGAACAAGAGAGCACAGTGATTTTCAGGAATTAAAAGCATTGGATTCGTTTAGAGCATCTGCAAGCAGGGCAGGAGCTGGAGCTGGAGAGGATAATAGATTATGAAGGAAATCACATGCAGATTTAAGGTCTGAACAAAAAAAATCCTAAGGGCTGAGAAGTTATTGTTACATAAAGTAGAGGATTGCTTTGGTTACAGCATAGAGCATAAAATAGAGGGTGGAAGACTGCAAGGAGAGGTAAGCAGATGTTTTTGGGTGGGATTTACATAAATTAACATCACTTGAGCTTAATTTGGCATGGATCTCTTTCTTCTTTTCCCCTTTTCTACTGCTTTCTGTTTGGAATAAAAATGTGATGTCTGGATTCCAGCAAACATCTTGAGACTTTGAGGAAGGAAGTGACACATAGGGAGTGAGTAAAGCAGAAAGAGTGAGCCTGGATTCCTATGACTTTGTGGATTCATATTACTAATTATAAATCACCTCCTTTGCATTACACCATCCTTTCTCCTCTGTGCTTCCCATGTGCTTCCCCATGATCCTAAAGTTGATGTGTCTCACCTCACGAATGCAGTGAAACCTTGGATTCTGAGTAATTTGTTCTGCTAGTGTTCTGCCAGACGAGCAAACATTTCTAATAAATTAACTTGATAAGCTAGCGATGTCTTGCAATACAAATAGTACTTAATGCCAAATGTCACTTGATCACAACTAAGCTAATGGTTCTCTCTCTATCTCATTGCGGGATTGTGGGTGATTGTCTCCTGTGCTCGGATGCTTGATCTCAGGCCATGGTGTTCAGCAGAAATCAGTGACTTTTCAGAATGTTGGAAGGTGTCCACAGCTGGCACTAGTGTATTTTTTGTCACTTCAAAGCACCTATGGACAGTCTTTGCTTTTCCATACAAGGGTAAGCTTAGGAATGCATTGCTTCATTCTAGGTCAGGCTGCTTGCAGGTATAGACTCTTTCCTCTGCTGCCTTATTGCCAGTTGCATGAAATAGAGTACATGACAAGAGTTTATTAATACTGCACTGTAGTCAACATCTGTGTGAGAGTATACGATGGCCCCCATGCAGAAAAAGGATTCCATTGAGCCAATAAATAGCAGTGATTCCAATAGTGATTGGAATACAGTACACTCCTCTCTCTTGTCTCCCTCACACCAGCTGCAAAGGTTTTCAGAGGTAAGTGCAGGATAATTTGTTTATTTTTCTTTATATTTTGTATTTTATTTATTATTTTGTATTATTTTACAGCATCATAATGATATTTATATAAACATTTTTGGGTTGTGGAACAAATAATCTGAGTTTCAATGATTTTTTGTGGGGAAATTTGCTTTGATATACAAGTGCTTTGAATTACAAGCGTGTTTCCAGAATGAATTATGACAGCAAACTAAGGCTTTACTGTATTTTATATTTTATCGCATAAGTATTTAAAAATAAATACATCACTTTGTGTTATAATAATTAGGATACATATTACGCTGCCATAACAAAGCAACCGCAAAGTGCAATGGCTCAAAAATACCATGGCTTAAGTGAGGAATCCAGTGATAGACTTAACAACCCAGGCCAGATGGTCTTACCCATAAGGTCATCCAGGACCTAGGTCCCTACTACTGGTGCTGAATCATCGTCTTAGGTGTCTTCATAGTTGAAGTTGGTATTCCACATTTCAACCATCAGAAGGGGAAAAGAGAGGTAGTGGTGGGAGCCCAGCAGCCTTACATGTTTAAGGATGTAGCGATGATGTTGTACACATTTTCTGCTCACATCACATTGTGCAGAATTTAGCTCATGGCTATACCTAGCCTCAAGGGAGGCTAGAAAATATCTAGCAATGTGGCCACATGCTCATATAATCTGCTGAATCTTGGATGAGGGGCTGTTCTTTCATTAGAAGAAATGAGAATAAACTGGATCATGAGTAACAATTAGTCACTGGTATGTTTTAACATTTATATTAAGTTGTTCCTGTTGTATGTATCCTAATGAAATTTTTTCTTGTTTTATGTAAACTAATGAAAATTTTTACATTCAATGTTGCATGTTTTTATATTTATCCCTATTGTTACATACAAATACATTTTAGTCATTGTAATAATTGTATAGATATCATTATAGATATAACTCACACTTTAATTCATTTACTAATGGATTTTTAGGTGTAAAAATCCAGGAAGTAACACCCATTGTCTAAAAGAGTGTTGAAACAATTGAGAATTGATTTTATCATGTGGTAAATTATCTTAATACACTGTAAGACTCCAGGTACACCACCAGGAGAGCTATCCTAGAGGCCATCAAACAAAACACCTCACAGACCCAAGTTAAGTTATTCAATTCACATGGATTATTAATCATTATAAAACACATGAGACACAAGGGCAAATTTTCTAAAAGGATAGATTTTAAGTACTCTCATCACACGTGCACACACACACATACAAAGATATCTATGTGAGAAAGAAAAAAAACTGCATGATTTTACATAGAGAATCTGAAAACATTGAATACATAGAAGCAGAAAGTCAAATGGTGGTTTCCAAGGGCAGAGAGGTGGGGGAGATGAAGAGATGGTTAAAGCATACAAAGTTGCAGTTATGAATGAGTCTAGAGATCTAATGTACAGCATTATGACTGTAGTTGATAATACTGTATTGAATACAGTTGGTTATTCTGAAATCTGTGCTTCTGGTGAAGTAGCAAGGTTTAGTAACTCATGTGGTCCACAAGAGACTGTCTATTCTGTTTAAATGTTCTAACTGTGGGTAGTATTTCTTTCTACTGTGCATGTGCACGTGTGTGTGTGTGTGTGTGTGTGTGTGTGTGTGTGTGTGTGTGTGTGGTGTGAGGGGGTGAGTGTTGCAATGACAGATAATCCCATAATGCTTAATTTCACTCTCCTTCTACATCTTTGCAGAAGATTCGACAGGGTGTGTAAGCAGTTTCTTTGGTGTCTTAATTATTCCCTTTCCAGGTCTACCTCATGAAGGACTATAATTTTGCTAGCCCTGAATGTCTTCTTTCCTTAAATTTACCGTCTAATTTCTGACCCAGACATTCGGTGTTCTAATGTATTCCTCCAAGTTTGTTTTTGCATTTTTTTTCTTAATAAGAGATATAGAATCAGTTTGTTCTAAGCCTATAAAAATTATCCACTGTTCAACACCTTGTTCACTTTCACCTTTCTTGGTTGAATAATGTCAGCTGAAAGACGTCTCCTTTAGCTCAACCTTTAACTAGGGCTGAAGTCAACCTATCATTGCCTGCCTATTGCTTCTTTAAACTGTTACCTTTCCTGTGCCTTCCTTTAGAGTTTTAATTCTCTAATTTTCTCACACGTGTTCCCTCTTAGAACAAGCAATTCCTGTGTCTCCACATGCAGAAACTGGCCCCTTGAAACTCTCCCAAAAATTATTTGAATATAATGCTGATCTTCCTTGCTTTCTCCTCTGAAATCTGTCCAGATTTTTCTGCCACCACTCAAGAGAGCTGTTTCAATCTTTAAGGGGATCCAATCTTTAAATTTTCCAAAGTAATATTTCAAATGACTCCATCTAAGGGACAAGACCATAGGAAGTTGCTTTTTCTAAACAACATTAAAAATTTGCCTCTTAACCGTGCCCTGGATTCTGGCCATCCCTGGGGCAATCTTTCCAGTTTGTGCCTTAAGATGTTACCTTTCTTTCCTGGGTCCCAGTCAAAGCTTCTGACAGAGCAACAGCCAAGGTGGTGTTTCCCCCTCCCCTTCCAATGGCCTCCAAGAAACTTAGTTTGAAATGCATCCTCTCTTTCTTTTAATATATTTTATATGTTCCACCCTTAAAATTGTCATTTCCCTTTTAGAAAAGTTTGCCTATACTCTAAAGTCTCCACTATTTTCCTGAAGCAATTTCTCTTTAGTCAACCTGTCTTTCTGCTCATTGTGTTTTTATTGTTTACTACACTGTGTGTTTCAAACTTCTTCAGTAACTTAAATCCCTATGCAGTCCAGTCTATGGAAGTCTATGAAAGACAGATTATACCAAGCATGGTATTCTTTTGTTGTTTTCCTAGTTATTAGGTCTACAATCATTTCATTGAGTTCTCTACTTCGATCCTCCCTCCAAATGTCATATTTCTTCATAATTGGTACTCTGATCCTTCTTTTGTTTAAGAATAATGGCATCTACCACAGACTGAGTCTCAATTCAGGTCCAAACACATGTAATTTCCAACTCCAAAGTGAATATGAAAACACATGGTGGAAAAAGTAACAATTGGCTGGGGGTAGGGATGAAGAACTCTAATATGTAGGGATTACTGATTTCAGAAGCATAAATTCTCCCACTATGGCCAATTTCAAGCTACCAATCTGACATCAAATGCCTGGCAAAATTACTGAAAATTTAACAATCAGCTCTTTTGAGTTACATAAGCTAGCTTTAGCACACCACTGGGTGGCTCCTTTATCTGTGAACACTCCAGATAAATCCAAGAGATCCAATATTAGCTCCTCTGAAGTTCTTTATGGTCTTGGAAGAAAAATAGAATTGGAAACAGTGATCTGGGGCTACCTAGCTAGGTTTAGTGCTAAAAGTGTAAGGCTCAAATCTCTGCTAGTGTTCTATAATTCATGTGCAATGCAATTTAAAATTAGCCGGTCTATTCAAGAATGGTTTAGAAGAGCCATGATCTCTGATACCTGGTCCAGGTGTAGGCCCAGGTCAAGCTGGCAATCTGCATTTCCAAGTCCCCCCATCATTTGATTAAGATGTCACCCTGGCCTGTCTTTGCTGAAGCATACAGCCTGCTGAACAGTTGTTTTTACTCAATGGAGGGCAGGTCTAGATGATGTTTGCTTTAGGCCTCATGTGTGTAGTCCCGCCTTCCTAAAAACAATCATATGCATGGTGTGTACAAAGCCACTGTAAGCTGAAGAAACCCACTAAGGTGAAAATCCCCGATGGCCATAGCCTAGCATAATATCCTCAAAGCAAAGATCCATCTACCCTGGTCATCTAAGCACCTCTTTATTCATATGTTCTTTGCTCCCAAATTATATTTCTTGTTTCTCAGTGTTGATATTCAAAGGGGCTAATAAATACCATACATCTATACTGACCCATTTAAGAAATAAAAGAAGGTAGCAGATGGAGGTCAGAATATCACCTTTTTACTGATAAAACTGAACTGGATGGAGAATATGGCTTATATCTGAGGGCAAATGGGCTTCCTAATTCTGAAACCCAGAACCTAAGTCATAGGCAGCAATCACCTAGCACAATCTACCCGACACCAGCAGTGCAGGACTATAAATCTTTTGGAAGGAAGCAAAGCATAATGTGTACTTTTTGCATGGAGGTATACTCCCAAGAAAGAGAGAGAAAGGAGCCAAGCCATGCAAGTTCATTTCCGTACGTCAGACTCGCCAATAATTTGTTTCTCTTCCTGTGGAGAGAACATGAGAGGCTGTGCTAATTAATGTTTGCTCCATTGGAGCAAAACATTATCACAAGGGTATAAATGTTTATAACTTAACAATAAACAATGCATTGCCTCCCATTTTTTCCCACTATTAAAAACAATGCTGCAATGCAAATCTTTATACCTATATTCTTAAATAATGTGTACTATAGTATCCTTGGAATATACCTGGGAGAGGATTTGCTGGGTTATATTATAGTATTACATAATATATACTGTTAAGTTGATCACAATGGTTGAATCAGTTTATACTTCCACTATGAGAATATAAGTTCCCGTTGATCTATATCTTTGCCAAAGGTGTATATTATGAACAACAACAACAACAACAACAACAACAACAAAAACCAAACCAAGAAACAATCCCCCACCACCACACAAAAACTGATCTACTAGGTATAAATGATATCTCAGTATGACAATTTGTATTTCTATTTTCTTGATGAAGTTGAATTTTATTCATATTTACTACCATCCACATTTCCTTTCATATGATTGCCCATCCATATTTTGCCTATACTTCCATTATTTTTCTTGACTTCTTACTGATTTGCAAAAGACTTCTTAAAAAATTCTGAACGCTAATCTAAGGTCAGTTATATATGTTGTTAATTCTCTTTATTTTTTTTTTAATTTTTTTAGCTATATATATATATTATATATGTTTGTCTCCTGCATTTTAAGGTGGGTTTTTTAGGGACAGTGGGCAGAGCTCTCTTTTCCTGTTGACTTATTCTATCTTTTCCTGTATCTAATCTCTAGCTCATCAATCAGATTTAAACAGCCAGAATGGGAAGAAGAAACACAAACTTTAGGTCAAATGCACATGATAGCAAACAACTTTACAAACATCCCTCTTTGGTTCAAATTCTTTAACTTTATTCCCTGGCCACAGGTCACCAGTCTATTACTTTTTAAAAATTCTCTCCTCATTTAGCCTCTCCTAATTGCTTTTAATTCCTCCAAGGAACTCATCTCTACCCTGACCTTAATGTCCATTCTGAAAACCAAAGTCTTGAAGTTAACTAAACCCTAATGCCTTAGAAGGCAATTTGATGACTGTATCTCCTCTTTTTTCAAGCAGCATCTCAAAATACTCAGTCAGCAAAAGGGAGGGTTCTGCTGTAGGGTAGCCACCAGAAAGTTGGTCAGGACTTGCCCAGCAGTAAAGGAATTATAGCTAAAAAGAGGAAAGTCCTCAGAAAGTCAGGACAAGTAAGTCACCCTATTTTGTTTCAAGAAAACTATACATATTTTCTTCATAACAACCTCACTTTTTTTTTCCTAGGATAAATTTCTATATATGGAATGACTGGGTCAAAGAGCGTCCATTGCTTCAGGATTTTCACAGGTATGGAAAAAAGTAGCCTTCTAATATAATTGAACCTATTTTCAATCCAATAGGCAGAAACAATGATTTCTAGAGTTTTTCAGTGGGTCAGAAGAGAATCCTCATAACTTTTATGGTTGTGAAGTCTTGATGTAAACCAAAAAAGCAGGTCATAAGTACATTTCACTCTTAAACTGGTCAGAAAATAAGGCTCATGATAAGCATCACTGTGGGTCTCACACATTTACAAAGAAATTGCAAAAAAAAATTTTTAAATAAAAAAGAAGTAGCCCCACAAAGGAGTAATAACACAAACTCAGTGGTTAAGTTGGAAAAAAACAGAAGTATTGTGTATAAGCGATGCACATCTTCACACTAGTTGAGTAGTTGGGTTTTATGTATTTTCTACCACTATTGGTCCTTTCTTTTCATGTAGACTGTATCCTCCTAAAAGGCATGGTTTTCTCAGTTGCCCCTGAGCTCCTAGGACCCAAATCTGTGATCACTGGAGGGCTGGATATCAGTTGACTATTCTAAGTAGGAGTCCTAATATTTTCGTCTCAACTCTTGTAGTTGGCAATAATTCTAAAACATGCTACTCCTTTTCCTGTGAGGAAAAGCAGCCATTCTGAACACAATTGAACCTTTCTTTGGTGATTATGAAGATTGGTGCCTGAGGGACATCCTCTGGAACAACAGTTTCCTTTGCCCAAACCATAACTGCCAAAGGTGTGGGAGGCTGACCTTCTTAAACTTAATTCTTTATACCAGATGGTTTTCTTATCTTCCAAAGGCGGGGGGGGGGGGGGGGCGGGGGGCACACACACACACACACACACACACACACACACACACACACAAAAACAACTTTCGAGAGGCATTACACCCTGGTCACTTTAAACTAAATGTTTCATATGGCCCCAAATTGTAAGTGCTTATAATCTGTTCATTACAGGTTCTTTTTTTCAGGCTACATTTGGGAATTAGAGTCACAAGCATCACCTTTGTTAAAGGATTAGCATGTCTATTCCAAGCAACCAGCTTCTTTCCTAATATGGCCAATTGCTTTGCAAAAGCATGGACTAGAGTCAGCTATGGATGGATTCACACACATCCATCTTTGCTGAAAAAATTAACAGCTCAATGAGCATGTACTTCCATTGCTTTTTCAACATATGAAAGATTCTACTAAATATTTGGCCATTTACCTGGCACTGGGCCATTAGGTAAATAATTCAATCCAACCAACATTTATCAAATACTAACCTACCGCAGCAAGTACCTACCATTTGTTCTCAGTGTGTTTGAGGGAACTGAGAAATGAGATTTTTAAAAAAAGTGCTGCAGCCTTAACTAGCTGTACACTTTGGGCAGGAGCCAGGGAAGGGACCTAGTCCCATTGTTGGAGAACAGGGAGAGCCTCCATTGTGTGTTCTGGGAGATGCTCCAAGGTCTCTCCAGAGCTATCTTCTTCCTAACCGGATGAAATTCCTACTAATAAAGTCCAGTCCCCTGGGACAATCAATAAACATGTATTCATGTACCTATTCAATTTTTTTAAATTTATCTGTCTTCCCCTAGATAGATTATAAGCTGCTTAATAGCTTCATGAAAGGTATTCATTAATGTTTGCTTAATTAATTAATTGAGGATGAGAAAATAGAAAATAAAGGAAATGTTAAAACTCATAGTCTTTTTTTGTTTCTCCCACTGTGTCTCTTGAACTTTGATACTTCATAGCTTGAGAGTCTGTTGTTTGAATCCACATTCCCTAAGCCTCCCGATTGACAGATTAACTATTTCCAAAAAGCAGGAATGTCCATAGGCAAATCCATAATGTACGTAATGTGTGTCTAGGGCAATAATTTGCTTCTTTTCTCCTTCACCAAAGGTTTCCAGAATTCTTTAATATTATGAACAGTCCACCTAACTGAGCGAAAAATGATTGGATGAGTAACTACTATGCATAAGACTCTGTGGCAAGCATTCTATTTATGCTATCATGAGTCTTAATGACGATTTAGGAAGGACTATGTTGTTAATCTTGCCCTACATATGAGAGATGTGGAGGCTTACAGCAAGGTTGACTTGCCTACCCAAGGCCACAGAGCAGGAAAGTGACAGAACTGGGCTTTGAATCTCAGACTGTCTGACCTCAGAGTTCTTTGCACCTTTCACTGTTGTGGCCAACACCTTGCCCAGGCCTCAGAGTCATCTCTGCCTTGAGGGTTTGGTGTTAGATAACCTTGAGTTTTCTTTCTGAGTAGACCCTTCAGGATCTGTGCTCCACTATTTCATTTGTTAGCAGCTTAACATGTTCTTGGCCCATGAGTAGTAAATTGAGATCCAGAGAGGTGAACTGACTTGCCCAAGGATGGCAGGCTATTCAGTGTAGCCCCAGGACCAGAGCCCAGGTTTCTAATATCCATCCCCAATGTGTTTAACATTCAGTATACTTAGCCTCATTTCCTGATTTCTCTGGCTTGTGGTCTCTTGTGGCATGAACAAATGCCATATCTCCCTCTATTCATTACATTATGCCCACAGTGACTAAAATTACCAGATCTTTCCCACTTCAATACACATGCTATTCCTTTTGTCTGTCTGGTATACCCTTGCCCTCTATTTTCTTCCCCACACCTCTGAACCTGGACAATATCAATTACTCTTTAGGTCTAAGTTCAGAAAGCACCTCCTAAAAGTAATTTTCCTTAATTACTCTCTCCCCTACTCCACACATAGGATTGTCAAATAAAATAGAGAAACCCAGTTAAGTTTGAATGTCAGATAATCAACAAATAAGCTTTTAATGTAAGTATATCCCAGATATTCTGTGAGGCACACTTACACTGAAAGATTCATTGTCTATCTGAATTTCAAATTTAACTGGATGTTCTGTATTATTATTTTCTCGGTATGGCAACACTACATATACTTCCAGATAAGGTCTGTCCCTCTTGTTATATACTCTTAAGAGTATGATTGAAAAAATGGGCAAAGAACTTGAATAAACATGTCTCCAAAGAAGATATACAAATGACCAGTAGCTATATGAAGCAATGCTCAACACCACTAATTATGAGGGAAATTCAAATCAAAACCACAATGAGCTGTCACCTCTCACCTATTAGGATGACTATTATCACAAAACAAAAAGTATTGATGAGGTGTAGAGAAAAGAGAACCCTTTTGTACTCTGTTGGTAGGAATGTCAAATGATGCCGTTGCTATGCAAAACAGTATGGATGTCCCTCAAAAATTAAAAATAAACTACTAATCCTACTTCTGGGTCTCTGATATGTAGCCAAAAGAATTGAAATCAGGATCTCAAAGAGAGGTCTGCACTGTCATGTTCCTTACAGCATTATTCACAATGGCTAAGATACGTAAAAAAACCTAAGTATCCATGATAAATGAATACAGAAAATGTGGGGTGCACATACAATGAAATATTTATTTAGTCTAAAAAAAGGGGGGGGGGGATTCTGCCATTTGCGACAACATGGATAAACCTGGAGGACATCATGCCAAGTGAAATAAGCCAGGTACAAGACAAATATTGGGTAATTCTATTCATATGAGATATCAAAAATAATCAAATTAATAGAAACAGTAGAATTTTGGTTTCCAGGGTTTAAAGGAGATAAATGGGGAATTGCTGTTCAACAAGTATAAAGTTTCAGTTATAAACTATGAGTAAGTTCTAGATATCTGCTGTACAACATTGTGCCTGTAGTCAACAATACTGCTTGGTGTTAAAAAATGTGTTACAAAGGTAGATCTTATGTTAAGTGTTCTTACATAATATAATAATAATAATAATAATAATAATAATACCATCAGCATCTCCTTCATAATACTTAAAATTGTTATTAATTTTTTTATGATTCTTTGTTTATAAATGGTTTTTGTGCCACTCTAGACTCTAGGTTCTGTGAGGGTCAAGAGTGTCTATTTTGTTAACTATCCCCCCTGCACTTAGCACAGTGCCTGCCACATAGTCAATATTCAATAAATATTTGTTGTGTAAAAGAACAATGGAAGGAAGAAGGAAGGAAGGAAGGAAGGAAGGAAGGAAGGAAGGAAGGAAGGAAGGAAGGAAGGAAGCAAAAAAGAAGAGGGGAGAGGAAAGGAGGGGGTGGGAGGAGAAGGAAGGAAGGAGAAAAAGAAAGAAGTATGATATCAGTTTTCTTCTTGGATAAGGAGTGTTCACATTAATATGTGTATGATGTCATGATTGCAATAAATTATGAAAACAACCATTCAGTATCTGCTGCATTAGAGGCCAGTACATATATCCAATACCTTCATTTCTTTCTCACTTTTTCTTTCCCTGCCTTCCTTAATTTACCCCAAGGTCTATTTGCATGTGTTGATGTGCTCAGAAACTTCTTTCAAACAGAAACATGTTGGTGCATCAAGATATAGCAAGTTTTTTTCCCCTTAAGGAAACCTTATAAATTTATTTATTTTTGAAAGAGAGAGAGAGCACAGGAGAGAGAGAAGGAGAAGGAGAGAGAGAATCATAAGCAGCCTCAATGCCCAGTACAGAGCCTGACTCAAGACTCAATCTCACAACTGTGAGATCATGACCTGAGCTGAAATCAAGAGTCAGATGCTTAACTGACTGAGCCAGCCAGGTGCCCTAAGATACAGCAACTTTTAAAAAGCTATCCCCATTCAGCTTCGTGGGCAGAAGATGTGGACAAGTGAGAGCCAGATCAGAATAGGAAGAATTAAAAAGGCAAATGAGGTGGCTGCAGCTGACCAACTTACTTGTGAGCAAATGAGACACCCATCTGGGGTACCCAGAAATAATCAAGATCTCTTTGTGAGTGGCACTAATGTAAGGCAAACAGTCTTGAAATCTTTAAGGTTCAAAACAACATAATTTGAATTTTAAGAAGAAAAATAACCTTTTGTAGCTACACACTATGAGGAATCCTTCCAGTTGAGCTATTGGCAGAAATAACATTTCTAGCATTTTCTAGAAGTTTCTTCTCAGTAGCTTCAGCCTTATTCTGTTAAATTTGCCTAAATACTAAAAATAGCTTTCTCATGGGGTGCTTAGGTGGTTCAGTTGGTTAAGTGTCTGACTCTTGATAATGGCTCAGGTCATGATCTCACGGTTCATGAAATGGAGCCCCACGTAGGGCTCTGTGCTGAATGTGGAACATGCTTGGGATTCTCTCTCTTCCTCTTTCTCTGCCCCTCCCCTCCTCGAGCGCTCTCTCTCTCTCTCAAGATAAATAAATAAACTTAAAAGAAGAAAAAAAGAATAGTTTCCTCGGGGTGTCTGGGTGGCTCAGTAGGTTAAGCTTCTGACTCTTGATCTCAGGTCTGGCCTTGATCTCTGGGTCATGAGTTCAAGTCCCACACCGAGCTCTGCACTGGGCAGAAAACCTACTTTAAAAAAAATAGTTTTTTCTTTAAAGATTTCCAGGAGATTGGATTATATAATGTGTTCCCAGTATATCCTCTAAAGTTTGCAAAACTTATTAAATCCCACTAAACTAGATCCTGCAAATGTATTCACTTCGCTCACACTTTATATTTTAAACACCTTTCCCTACCGCCTGCCCAAGAATTTACTTATCATTCCAGTTTATTCTAAATGATTCTTAATCCTTTGACTTTCTGGTTTTCCCGAACCTTGCCTTGGGCATAAATGACTACAAGTTTGCCTGAACAATTGTAGATGCTTTTACTTTCTTACACAACCAGACCAAACCAAGCTACATCATGAGACACTGGGCTCTGACTTACATTGGGAAAGACTGATTCCAAGAGGTTAAAGCAGAAAGAAAAACCACAGAGGGAGGAGGAAGCACACCAAAAACAAACTTTAGTTTTCCAAGTTACAAGCTGAACTGGCTGTTCTCCTCTGTCCACCTGGAGACCAAGCACAGTCACTCAATTCTTCAATTGTTTCCTTTAGGCTCAGCCCCAGCTTTCCTTTAGAAGTGAATTGGCTCCATGGCAACCAGGAAAACACAGCCTGGGGAAGATTTAGCGAAGCTAAACCCCACAGAAGCTGTGCCAAGCAAACACTAGATATTTGAAGAAGCATTTTATTCTGCCCATGGCAGTTTCCTGTGTACATATTAGAACAACGCCCTCTACGCCTCTTCCAAATATTCTGTGTTCCAATACAGAAGAGTCTTTAGTCTTAGAGATCCAAAACTCTGCTCTATAGAACATTGGCATCCACAGAAAGATGTATTTGTGTGTATATATACACACATGTATCTCTCTCTCTCTCTCTCTCTCTCTCTATATATATATATATATATACACACACATATATACACATATATATACATATATATACACATATATATACATATATATATACACACACACGTGTATATATATATGTGTATATATATATATATATATACACACACATATATACACATATATATACATATATATACACATATATATACATATATATATACACACACACGTGTATATATATATATGTGTATATATATATATATATATATATATATATATACACATCTATCATCTATCTACCTGTCTATCTCTCTACCTCATTTCAATTTAATTCTACCCAGCAGTCAAATAATGAGCCTTTAGCACACACCAGGAGCTGCCCTAGGCTGATCATACAATGATGGAAATCCTGGTCAGCATCCTTAATCAAGTCACAGCCTGGTGGAGAAGATACACATGACACTGGAATCATACTATACACAGTTGTACGTGCTGTGACATTACAGCAGAACTGTAATGGCTGAGGTCATGATCTCATGGTTCATTTGATGGAGCACGGCTGTGGAGGCAGTGACGAGCTCTTTCTGGGGAAGTAAAGAGGGCTTCTCAGGAGATTCGTAAGCAGAAATTTCAAGGACCAGAAGCAATTTTCCGGGCAAAGCATGACGAGAATTCCAGGTGGAAAGAACACCTGGGCAAACACACGGAAGTGTGAGAATAGCATGGTGATTCGGGACATGGTTTTGAAGAGTAAATGAGAAAATCCATGTAAAGTTATTGGCACAGCAAGCGGGACTCAGTCATGTGATTGTTTTTCCTGGAGGAATAGAGTAGACTCGGAAGAGAGGCAGAGACCAGATTGCACTGGACCTACACGGTCATTCTGATCAGCTTGGACTTCACCTCAAAAACAATAGAGAACCATTGGAAGGTTCTAATCAGGGGGTAATGTGATCAGATTTTTGTAAAATTTTCATCCTTTATTAGATATAGACAACTGGCAAGTCCTGAAATTCATATTATAAAAACATATCTAAAACTTATATTTTAATGGCAAGAGTCAAGATTGCAAAGTGAAAGGGAAAGGAAAAAGTACATTGGAGAACATCCTCCATGAAGACAGTCATTCGTGTTGCTACTTAGAAAAATTGCCCTGCATTTAGGATATTCCCGAGCATCTAGAGCTCTGCTCACCACCCACCACATTCTTTCCAAGAGCCTGAAATCCACCTTTTCTTTAGGTCCGTAAGACTTAGATGAGATCACCTGCTAGCCTTGCCTCTGCATAAACACTAATATATTAGTGACATGCTTATTTGAGAAAATACTAGACTGATACACTGAAGTTATATATATACTAGCATAAATGTCTCATCAACTACACTTCTTTCTTAGGCCGTGTGTGTTTGTGTCTTCATGTGCATCCCCATGAACATGGAACAGAACTAGCTAGCAGAAGAGGAAACTAAAAAAGGTTCATCAGAATGATCTTCAGGACATTATGTACACAATTGAATAACAATAGTTTCAGTTAATTTCAGCCAAGCAGGTTGTTATTTTGGAAGAAAAAGGATGAATTTATTTTACTCAATAGCTAGGTAGTGGGTTGGCTGCATTTGTTATTAAAACAAACACGCCTACCATAATTAGTCTGTGGATACTCCCATAATAATTGGGAACGACCACACCACTTAAATGGGACTTGATGTTTTTGGTCATGCATCAGTACGTGCCTTCAAACCTCATTGAGCCATGTGATTCCCAGTTTTGAGAGTCTGGCACTTGAAATGGCACTTTAAAACATCGGTTTATCATAATAGCTTCCTCCTTGATGAACGGTCTCGTTTTAATGATATTGACATGCTGGCTGGGTCTGAACTGGGCCTTGGCCTGCCAACCCTTGCTACTAGTGAAACACTTCTTATATGATAACCTTCATTTGCTAAGGCTGACTTTTGATGGAAATGGTTGCATTTTCACATGGCTCCAGGGTTTACCCTTTAAATCTCAGCTTATATTTTATTTTATTTCCTCAGAGAGATCTTTCCTGACCACTCCATCTAAAATAGTCCCATCCTCACCCCAGTGCATCTTTATCACCCCACTCTGTGCCTTGCCCAAACAACACTATCAGTCCCTAAGAGCTTGCTCATTTGTGGGTGTATGTAAATTCCCTGAGGCCTAAACCTCCTTGTCTTATTCAACACTGTATTCATAACACGTAAACAATACCCGCCATAGTTATTGATCAATAAGTTTGTCTTAAATGAATGAATGAAAGGTGAAGTGAGAAAATGACTAAGCTGATAAAGGGACCAGAATTGATGTTACCAGGAAATAAAAGTTAAAGAAATATCCCTTTTGGGAAAGGGATCAATCACTTGAGAATAAGTAACTTACCATGGGAAAAAATATCAAGCCTAAATGGACATTTGTAGAATGAGATGTCATTTGAACTTTTTGAAGGAGTTCCCTCAATAATTTTTTACCTTTTACATTAAAAAAATGTCCATATACTGATCACGACAAATGTTCATGCAAGGAAGAGCCAGGTCGGATCTCCCGAGATGTAATCTTCATAATGCACATGAACCTTTTTTGGGTACACTTCACTTTTCTAAAGAAATGAGAGGTCCTCTTATTTGCAAATGACAGAGATTAGACAAATTAAAACAAGATAAAATTGAGATAAAACAAATTAACAAACTTAGCTCCCATAAATCAATCCTTATCATACTTCTTAAAACTAACAAAGAGTAAATTTCAACTCAAAAGAACTAATAAAATAATAAACAGCAATGTGCTCTTCAAAATCTGTCCAAGTTTCTGACCCCGATAAATTAGTCTCTAGGAGGCTGGCATTTTATGAGAGATTGCTTTAGCATTAATAATAAAATTGAGGATCATAGAGCTGCACAGAGGGAGTAGAAAAGAAATGGCAAAATTTTCCCTGGGAAAAGTAATTTATTGCAAGGACAATTCTAGAAGATTATGCCCAAAATATGGTTTGTGGATATTCCAAACATGAAATGGTGGATAGCTGAAGGTAGTGCAGATTGATCAAAAATAAAGTCATGGGAGTTGAACTTCATTTCCATTTGGAAGACAGCTACTTATATCTCCCCTGATGCTGTACCTTTTAGCCACTAAACTTGACCCTATCTCTTTGGCTCAGGCCTAATGGCTAGATCCTTGGCCAACAAGAAATCCTTGAAACTATCACACCAGAAGGTGAGATTTCTTGTTTACAGGAATTTCAGCAAGGCATTTAGCCACTTCTCATGAATAGTTATAGGCAAAATTAAGACTTGTGGACTAGGGATGCATATTTGGGCTTGTTTTTATTGAATAAATTCACCCAAAAAACATTAAGTAATGCATTAGGTAACAAAATATGGGGAGATTTCTGTATGGAGCGTCAGCATTTTGAACTTGTCTTCTTCTAGCCAATATTTTTAATGAATATTAAAAGTAAGATACAGAAGGAAGATAGCAATTTTTTAGACACCAGAAAATTGGAATGATTTCTTTGGCGATAATCTGAATTTAAAAGCTCAGAGAGGGTCAAAACTAAAAAATCCAATGCTGTAGCTCGAGGGAAAAGTTAAACTTCAGGGGTAAAGAATGTAATAGACCTGGCAGCAACAATATTGTAGAAAGACAAAGAATTTTAATCACCTACAAATTTAATATAAACTAGCCCCAATGGATTTTTCAGAAAAAATAACACATTCATGCCTATCTAGGCCTATAATTCCAAAGCTGAATAAGACAAAAACTGGGTTAATCAATATTTTTGAATGAGTAAACAAAGAAAGGAACAATTAATGAGTGAAACAACTAACAAGCATTGTTGAATTTTTATTGGGCAAAACTGGTCATTTAAAGACTTGTATAAAGTATTTCCTCACAATTGCAGCTGCAAATATGTGATGCATTGCTTTACAAAGTAGTCAACTCCTCAAATCTGGCTTTATTAGAAGAAATGGCAGCATCCCTTTGCAAAGAAGGTTTAAACTGCATGAAGGAATTGAGTCAGGAATTGATGATGTCCAAGTCTCTCTCCACTTCTACGATTCTCTTGAGCAAAGTTTTGATGGAGGAAGAGTACAGATGACAACCACAAGAAGGATTCTTTTTCCAGACCAGAAAGGGAACTGGCCAGTTGTTTCCTTTTTTCCCTGACATGAAAAAAAAAAAAAAAAAGACACATTGGTGAAGAGTCAAAATGACTCTGATAATATCAACTTTTTCACCTAAAGAACTGTGGACTTCAGGCATTCTAGTTAATCTCTCGAAGCCCCAGTCTCTTCATCTGTAAATTAAGGATAATATAACCTAACCTATGTGACTAGGTGGTGTCCTGACTGAAGAAGGTGAAGAATGTAGTGACTGGCATAAACTAAATGTGCAATACATTGTGACTAGTGTTCAAGGTGGAGTACACGTGTTCCAGTATATGCCAAGGTTGCATCTCTGGAGGCAACCACTTGTCTTTTGCCCTGCCCTTCTAGAAAAATACATCAAATTTCATTTAATTGTCCTATGTTCTTTATAGCCTCTTGTGTATACTTCTTTCTTTCTAAACTAATGGTTAGCTTTTCTCATTTGCCACTTATAAAGACACTGATCTTTAAGGCACAAATATACATGGAGAACCACATACACACACAAACACACACACACACACACACCACACACACACAGATATGTATATTTTTTTGAAACACTGAAATTAATTCTCTTTGGAATTGGAAATAAATGGTTACCAAGTCAGTTCAGTCACAGATAAGCTTTTCCCTTAATCATTTACAACTACAATTTTCTCAAACTGGGGTCAGAATATATTTGCTAAGCTGTGACAATATGATTTCTTTTAGGCACACAGATATTCTAATACAGAAAGAATTCAAAGGCTTATTTAAAAACTAAAAACATCTGGAATACAATTTTGCGTTTCCTTTACATGAACATTACATTTTTAAAAACCGGGATCTGAAAGTTTGATATGTAAAAGACAAAAAATATTTGTACTTTTTAAAAAATGTTTATTCATTTATTTTTGAGAGAGAGAACACGAGCGGGAGCGAGGGAAGCGCAGAGAGAGAGGGAGACAGAGAATCCCAAGCAGACCCTATGCGGAGCCCGACACGGGTCTCTCAAACCCATAAACCTCAAGATCATGACCTGAGCTGAGACCAAGAGTTGGATGCTTAACCAACTAGCACCTCAGGTGCCCCTATTTGTGCTTTTAAAAATAATTTCTACCAAACATCTCAGAAGAGCTTCTGAGATCACCTTCAGAGTGATGGGGAGTGCCTCCTGAGACAGAAAATATAATCATCCTTTAGGAGTGAAACACTAAATTCTCATTCACTGACACCAAGGAGAAAATGTACAACGTTGCCATCACACTAAGCAACACCATAGATCGACACTCCATTCAACTCCCCTCTCGTTACTCAGGGACTGTTCTGTTGTGAAAGCGCACCCAATCCCAGGTGAATAGAATCAGCTTTTCTGATAGGAACAAAAGAGAAGTCTGACCTTTATCAAGCACTTGACATTTGTTGGCACTGTGCAAAGCACGGCTTTCTAATTTAACCTTCAAAATAAATCTATAAAGTGAGGTATATTGTTCTCATACTAAAGATAAGTTACCTGAGGTTTACTAAAGGCAACTGATTTGCCCAAACCATGCAGCTAGCGAGTGGTGAAAGTGTTTCTCAGTGTGTAGTTCCAGGGACCCTCACACTACATCACAGAGAGCTTCGTAAAGGAACAGATTCCTCCCACACCCAAAGGTGCTAAATGAGAGTGGGGACAATGAAGCAGAGGCTGCATTTTAAAACAAGCACCTTGGGGCGCCTAGGTGGCTCAGTCGGTTAGGCGTCCGACTTCAGCTCAGGTCACGATCTCACGGTCCGTGAGTTCGAGCCCCGCGTTGGGCTCTGGGCTGATGGCTCAGAGCCCGGAGCCTGCTTCCGATCCTGTGTCTCCCTCTGTCTCTGCCCCTCCCCTGTTCATGCTCTGTCTCTCTCTGTCTCAAAAATAAATAAACGTTAAAAAAAAATTTAAAACAAGCACCTCAGGTCATTCTGACCCTTTTTAATTAATCACTCTGGTGGGCAAGGCCTCTGAAAGACAAACATAAGAAAATGTCCATTCTTGGATGTATTCATCATTTTTTTCCTCCTGTTGAAATAATTTGTTTCATTTTGCATTAAATAACAGTGTTCGCTCCACTGTCAGGTACTCTCATACACGTCTTCATCTTCAAGTCAAGGCTAATGACTTGGCTAATGACAAGGCTAATGAGGTGTTTACCCCAAAGAATTAAAAGTGAGTATTCAAGTACATGGACACTCGTGTTCACAGCAGCATGATTCACAATTGCCAAAAGGTCGAAAGAGCCCCAATGCCCATCAACAGATGATGGATAAACAACTAGTGGTGTATACACATGGAAAGGAATAAAGTAGTGATACACACTGGGGCATGGATGAACCTCCAAAACATTATGCTGCACAAGAGAAGCCAAACACAAAATATCACATCTTCTAGGAGTCCATGTATATGAAATATCCAAAACAGACAAATCCGTAGGACAGAATTCAGGCTGGAGGTTTCCAAGGGCTGTAGGGAAGGGGTAACAGGGTAAGAACGCTTAATGAATAGTGGGTTTGTCTATGAGTGAGGTAAATGTTTGGGAACTAGAAAAAAGTGGTAGCTGAACAACATCGTGAGTGTACAAAATGCCACTGAATTATTCACTTTAAAATGATTAATTTTAGGGGCGCTTGGGTGGCTCAGTCAGTTGAGGTCTGACTTCAGCCCAGGTCATGATCTCATGGTTTGTGAGTTCAGCCCCACATTGGGCTGTTTTCAGGGAAGAGCCCACTTTGGATCCTCTGTCTCCCTCTCTCTCTGCACCTCCCTCACCCCGCGCTCTCCCTCTCTCTCAAAAATAAACATTAAAAAGAAATAAATAAAAGGTTAATTTTATGTTATGTGAATTTCACTTCAAATTATTTTTAAAAAATAAGAGATAATACTACTAGCTTCTAATTTCCTTTCATATTTGGTCCAAGTTTGATGCTAAAAGTACTTTTGGGGGATAGCTATAGTGATGATAACTTTATAATATTCCCGGATTAAGTGTCTCTAACTCCATGGCCAACAGATGGCGCTCCAGTTTCAATTGTAACGGAAGTTCTCAGAATATCTCACACAAAGGTCTCCGTTTCCATTAATAACGAGATTAAACGCATGTCCTTAAAACTCTGTTATGGGGCTAGAAACTAGAAACTTTGACTGATGTTTCTTAATTTCCCTTAGAAATTACAGCCTAATCATAAAGTGGATATACAAAAATAAATAAATAAATAAATAAATAAATAAATAAATAAATAAATAAATAAAATAAAAATAAGAGTGACTATAAAGCAGCAACTTTGAGTACAGAAGTCATACATGAAAATTTTTAGTGGGGCCAAAACAGTAATGATGGGTAGAAAAGCAGAAGTTTTACTAGCAGATAGACCTAATTTCTAACTCAGTCTCACCATTTTCCAACCATGTGACCTTGCTTAACAAAATTGCTTAGTCTCTTAGAATCTGTTTTCTCCTGCAAAATGTTGATAACATATTCTTCCAAAGTTAGTTGTAACAATTAGGAATAATGTGTTTGTCAAGTGCTTTGCAAAACATTTAGTAGATAGTAGGTACTCAGTAATATTTAGCTATTCTAATTGGTGACAGATAAAATATAGAAATACATATAGGATTTATTGGCCTTGGGTCATATGCATTTAAGTTGAATGCAGTCCATTACTATTACCTGCGTATTAACAGCATGGAATTTGACACACCACAGACGTATTTGTAAATTGTTAGAGTCAGTTAAAGTCTTAAATGCTTATGCTTTCTGTAAGTCAAACATTGAAGTGACATTATACTGATACAGCAGAAAGTTCATAATATATTATTAGGTGGAGAGATAAAACAAATTGCAAAACAGTATTATAGCGTAGTCCCAATTTTGTTTAAAAACTGTATATCTGGTAAGATACAGCAATATATTAATGTTGGTTATCTTTGGGTCATAAAACTATAGCTGATTTCAGTGTTCTTAATATTTTTACACATTTTTAATATTTTCTATAATAAATATGTATTAATTTCTAGTGACACACACACACACACACACACACACACACAAATCTTTTTCATGTACTACTGTGTGAAGCTAGGAATATATCAGATATGGACACAGCAAGTCTGTGAACCAGTTGGATCCCTAGAGGAAGTACACTCAGAGCTTAGATATATAGTGCCCTGGGACCTCCCTCCTGCTTAGAATTCTCCATAGGGGGAAAAATAAATGGAAAAACAAACCCAGAAGTGTGTCTCTTTGCCAGTGTTTCAGGCCAGCATATGTAAACAGTATCAGTGAGATGTTCAAACAGCTGATTAGAAAGGAGAAAATTCAGTTGGCTTCACAATTTGGAATCATGTCAAACACGCTCTCAAAAATAAACAGACATACCAATGTCAAAATTTCTTACTAGCCTTAATTCATAAGACAAAGTTTTTGTATTTATAATAATTTGGGAATATTCATCAAAAACTTTAAATACACATATACTTTCAACCCAGCATACCCTTTTTCTAGGACTCTGTCCTATAGAAAGACATAGACTTGCACCAAGATTCATGGTCGAGGGTTGTACAGGGCAGCATGGCTTATAAGAACAAAAATTGCCACTAATGGGGAATGATTTTTACATCACAAGGCATTCATACTATAGAATGCTATGCAGCTGTTAAGTAGAATGCTATAGATTTCTAAATAAGGACATGGAATGATCTCCCACACACATTAAGTGGAAGGAAAAGAGTAAGAGCTATAACAAAAGTAAGATACCATTTACATTTAAAAAAAACCTCTCTTTGTGTATGTGCGTAATACTTATGTACACATATTTAAATATGTAAATACATAGAAATATTGAAAAGGTCTAGAAAGGTAATACCTAATTATTAACAATGATCATATGTAAGGAAACTTTTTTAAACTATGTTTTCTAAATTGTTTTAAGTCCTCTCTCTCTCTTTCTCTCTCATGCAGACACACAAACACACACACACACACACACACACACACACAATCATACATAAACACATACACTAATACATGTGTCTACTATGTGCTAGGTTTTAATGTAAATGTCAAGGATGCATTAGCATTCCACACCAGAAATAGCCCATTCTTATGAGAGCTTTCAGTGTTGAGGTTCATCCCTGGGACTTTTCACAGACTACTGGCTATATGGTCTAGTCAGACAATAAATAATTATTTCTGCAGGTTGATCAAACAATTTGTGCCCCAGAGGCCCCCCCCCCCGCCACTTCTCAGTAAGGGAAAAAAAGAAAAAGAAATAAACGAGCCCAGATTGAAATATAAGAAATAAAATTTTGAAAGATAATATGAAATATTATATTCTTGAGGTTTTCTTTGAAAAGATACCCCCCATAAAAGCATGAATAATAAAGGAAAACGTTGCTAAATTTGACCATATTAAAATTTAAAATATATTAAAACCTCAGGAAAATAATGTCATAAACTTGAAGAAGATACTTTTGACACACAGAATCAATAAGGGAATAGGAACCAGGATGTATTTAAAAACATCTGCAAGAAACAAGAAAAAAGACAAACAACTCAAGAGAAAAAAAAAAAATGGGGAAAAGTCATAAAGAGCTTTTTTAAAAAAAAATGTTTATTTATTTATTTTGAGAGAGAGCAAGTGAGAGAAGGGCAGAGAGATAGAGAGAATCCCAAGCAGGCTCTGCACTGTCAGTGTAGAACTTGATATAGGGCTCGAACTCAGAACTGTGAGATCATGACCTAAGCCAAAATCAAGAGTCAGATGCTTAACCACCCAGGGGCCACCCAGGGGCCTCAATAAAGAGTTTTTTATGGGTAGGAATTACAGATGCTGAACATACACAAGAAAAGACATTCAACTTTATTAGTAATCACAGAAATGAAAATTAAGACCACAATAAGATACAATTTTATAACCACTAAGTGTACACAAATACAGGTCTGACGTTGATCAATATTTGTAAGGATTTGAACCAATGGATATTCATATACTGCTGGTAAAAATGTAAACTGATTTATCACTTTGGAAACAGGCTTGACACCTTCATATTAAGTTAAATATTCTATACCCCCAAACCAAACAATTCCTCTTTTAGATATCTGTCCTTGAAAAATGCTTGTACATGTACAACAAGAGACGTGAATAAGAATATTTGAGACAATATTATTCACATATGCAAAAAAATGGGGAAAAACCCCCTCAGATTTCCAGGGATAAGAAAGTGCTAACTGAATTACTAAAGTTACACCATGGGATATTATTTGGACTAAAAGGGAATGAACTGTAGCTACTTGGAAGTATATGAATTAAATTATATGAATTACATTGTAGAAATGTAATGTGAAATGAAATAAACAAGTCACAGGTGCTTACCTACAGCTCAAAATGCTCAGACTCAAGAAATACCAAACAATACGTTGCTATGGAAACCTCAATTTAAAAAAAAACAACTATAAATTAAATAATGATTTCAGGAAAGTAGTAGCCTCTGAGCAGGAGGCACAGAGAATGTCTCTGCTACATTTGGTGTGCTACAAGGATTAATCAAGTTCTAGTTCTTGAGATCAATGGTGGATTCCTAGGTACTCATTTTAGTACTGTGCTACTAGATTATATAGATGTTACTGTGATTTTTATGCATCATTTGTTACATCTTTAAAAAAAACTTTTTTTTTAAACACAACTTCTAAAAGAGAAAAATTAAATCCAAAGATGAATAGTATGTATTCAGGCATGTTAGCAGTTTGCTTTTCATGTGTATTCCATGTTCTTTTCTTTAGTACTTTCTTAAATATACAAATTTTAGACCTCATGCTCTTCAGATTCTTCTTCGTAGAATAGCATTTTGTCAAAGAAGGACAGGAGTAGAATAGGAACAGGAGAGGAAAATCAAAGAACCCTTCCAGGTACAATGGGACTCTGAAGAGACAAGTTTTAATGTGTCACTAGATGGTAAATTAATTTTACTTTGATTGGAAAACAATCACAGGTTCTGGTTGTTCAATCTAGCCTGCCATTGTGAGGTTAAGTTATAAGGTCCTGCCAGTTCTAAAATTTTAACTTGAAACAGACGATCTCTGCTTGTCTTCAGAACATTATGGTAGATTTGTACATCGTGATGGAATTTATGTCTGAACTTGCTTCTCCCCATGATTAACAAAATTCACTGAAAATACTTGCGAACTTGAACAAAATGTGCTTATCTTTGGGTAATATAAGGTTTAAATTCTAATTTTATTTTTGGTACTTAGTAGATTCACTTTTTATATTTGACACCTTAGACTCCCAATTTATGCAAAGACCTCTGTAAATTTGGGCCAAAAGCAATTTAGCTAGTTATACTAGTATTTCAGTGTAATATCCTTCTCAGCCAGTCATATTTGATCTGTTCTTACATCACTTTTTCCCTGGGTGTAAGATCTCTTCAATAGATGCTAAGAATGGCAGTTTTGTAGAAAGAACACAGAATTTAGAGTGTTAGTGCCCGCGTTCAGGTCTGATTTACTTAGCAACTAGGTCAAGTTACATAACTTTTCTGGGCTTCACTTTACTCATCTGGAAAACACAGAAAATAATTGTATTAGTCAGGCTTTTTTGTCTGCAATTCATTTTGCTTTCAAACTCAATTCAAGATAGCTCAAAGAACAAATTCAGGTACTTCACATTCTAGAAGTTCAAGAGTCAACACAATTAGATCCAGAATGTCTTAAGTGTCTTTCCCTATCCCTCTTTTCTATCTCTCTCCAAAGATTCACTTTCTTATGCAAACAAATCCTCATCATTTGGTAGGAAAAACTACTTCTAATTGACCCAGAATCACATTTTTCCAGTTTAGGAAAGGGAAGGCAGCAATTATACCACTCAGCACCAGATTGGTCTTTCTTTCTTTCTTTCTTTCTTTCTTTCTTTCTTTCTTTCTTTCTTTCTTTTTTTTCTTCTCCTTCTTCTTCTTCTTCTTCTTCTTCTTCTTCTTCTTCTTCTTCTTCTTCTTCTTCTTCTTTTTAATGTTTTATTTATATTTTGAGAGAGAGAGCATGAGGAGGAAAGGGGTAGAGGGGGGTGGGGACATCACAGAGGATCCAAAGCAGGCTCTATGCTGACAGGCCAACAGCAGCAAGCCCCATGTGAAGCTTGAACTCACAAACCCTGAGATGAATAACCTGAACCAAAGTCCCATGCTCAGCCGACTGTGCCACCCATTTGCCCCCAGATTGGTCTTTCTTAGGCCAAATGCTCACTCCTAAGTCAATCACTGCTCCTGGAAGGACAGGCTATCATAATTGGCCCACCTGGGATCACATGTTCATCCTTGAGCCTAAAGGAGCAGATATAGTCATTGGCCAACTCACCAGGACCACTTGCATTGGATAATAGCAGATTTCCATAGCACACAAGGATGGTGTCCATATAAAAATATCAATTTTCCACTACTGTAATAATTCCTCTAGGTAGGATCTTATGAAAGCTAAAAATTTGGGACAGAGTGCTTTGTGCGTTATAAAATACATTAAATCTTGGGTTAAAATATGGGGGGTTTTTTTTGTAAAAAATCACTAAAGAGAGTACCATAAGATTGGATTGGAATGAGGCATCTGTTGGGGCACCTGGGTGGCTTAGTCGGTTGAGCCTCCGACTTCAGCTCAGGTCATGATCTCACGCCCTGTGAGTTTGAACCCCGCGTGGGACTCTGTGCTGACAGCTCAGAGCCTGGAGCCTGTTTCAGATTCTGTGTCTCCTTCTCTCTCTGACCATCCCCAATTCATGCTCTGTCTCTATCTCAAAAATAAATAAACGTTAAAAAAAATTTAGAATGAGGCATTTGTTGAAAATGAGTCATTTTTTGTGTGAAATTGAAAAAATTGTTCTATATTCTTTACAAAGAAAATTATCTACAAAATGAAGGAAATAAATATTAGTTTTATGTTTAACATAGTCGGGTTTTTTTGTTTTTTTTTTGTTTGTTTGTTTTTTTGAGAAATGAAAGCCGCAATAAAATCTCCAATGTCTTCATGTGCCCACAGTAAATGTCTCATTTTCTATCAAGAACTAAATGTGCTCAGGGGTGTGAACATGTCACGATCACTTAGCTTAATGGGTGTGAAGTAAATGCGCTCTTTTCTAGAGGGAAAATCTTTTCTAAAGATCATTGCAACATTTACAAAACTAAGCACATTTTTATAAAATTGGACAGTTGGAAGTGACCTGCAAAGTTCATCAAATCTCTGCCACGGCTTTAGAATGACAATCAACACACCCCTGGGAAATAACTATCTTGAAATAGATTTTTAAAATGTCTTCCAGGGAGAGACTCTGGGGAATCCATGTTTCTCACAATAAATCACAATCTACCTTCACTTCTTTCCTTCAGGCTGCCAGAAAATAATTGGATTACACTACAGCTCCCTGGGGCAGTGGTTCCCAAACCTGGTTATTTATCAGAACCTCTTTGGAAATTTATAAAACACAGTTTTCTGGGCCACACTCTAGAATTAGGGCCCCGGAATCAGTTTCTTTTTATTTGTTTGCTTGTTTTTCTTAAAAGCTTCTCCAGGTATCTTTATTCAGCCACTTTGATCTATGCACTGGCTTTAGGAAATCACAGTCTCAGGACTAAGATAATATTTAATCGTAACTCTAATGCCATTGCCAAGAGATAGGTGTCTCACTATTGTTATCAGGCACTGGAGAACAAATGAGCCAAGTGTTTTAATTTTTGAAGCTCTAACTGTATGAAAGAAGTTTGTGAATGTCTACATTTCCCAATTTTTCTTTCAGAATATTGATGCTAATACTCTGAATATTGGCTATTAGATCCAGTCCGAAAGCCTCTGTAAATAGAGGCAGTAGGTTCCTTAACACATTCTCTGGATGTTGGAAAGTGCTAGAAAAAGAAATGACATTATGATAAGGAGGAGAATGAATAAATACACAAGCTTCCATCATTCTGTATTAGAGAGAATTTTCTGAATTTATTAAGAACGGCTCCATTCTTTCTTAAAAGGTTATCAGTTCACATCCAAATGATGAGCTATCATGCAGTTATGAAGGCGCACTTGTACAGAATTTTAATGAGCTCAGATGGTATGAAAGGTTTTGCATCCTGACCTTTTCTTTCTGCATTACATCATAAGCGTTTTTCCATGCAATTATAATTCTTCACATATATGTTGGCAAACACATGGCAAGTATGAATACGCATATACATAGTCTGTTTGTAAATGCTTTTCAATGTCTTTCAGTTATTTTTTCAACAAATACTTTTTAAGTGCTTTGTTGGCACTTATTAACTGAGGAGAAAAAGGGACATCAGGAAAAAGATAAATAACCATGATAGGCTGATTGGGATGTCAGAATCGGCCAGGTCACAGGTATTTCAGCTGTTTAGAGGAGGCAGTAATTAAATGAAGAACAAGGATACCTGGCATGAATTTCTGTGGGAGAGGAAATTTAAACTCATCAAAAAGGGGTGGGACTCAGAGAAGATAATGAAAATAAATTTTCATTCTGGGGAATGGACTATGTTAAGATGTGAAATTAGAGATCTGTACATCCTGTTCAGGAAATGGTAGGAGAAGTGTAAGGAGAAAAGTCTGGGTTCCCAGGTAACAATGAGACTAGATTTTGCTTTAATTTTCATTTTGTTTGCATTTCATAAGTATGAAAGATTTCAAACTTATAAAAAAAAAGTGTAGAACGTTACATAGCAGACATCCAGGTGTCCACCACAGACTTTAAGCAAATGTTAAAGTTTGGCACATGTGCTTGATTCTTGGGCGCTTTTTAACGGCCTGAGTTTGAATCTGGATGCTAGAGGCTGAGCCTGGGATTGTCAAGCTGGAAGCAGGCAGCAAGTTGAAGGGGATCAACATCAGGTGTTTCTTTAAACTCTATTTAGAGACTGAAGAGGTAAGGAAAAGAGAAGGATAGCAATTTCCCCAGTAAATAATGTTAAACATTTTAACATTCTTTAATATGGATATGTTCTGGAAGTAAATAAAAGACTGATGTAAATTTTTAATTAAAATTAAGAAATCAAAGAAAAATTTCACTGGCTGCGTGCACCCAGGGCTACATCCCCAGAACCCATGCCAAAAGTGAGATCCTTCATCCCCACAGGGATACCCATTTCCCTGTCTTTGGCTGCTAGGAATGCTTCTCTTATGGTAGTGTCAGATGTTCTCTTCCAGATCATAGGGATACACCGCAGTCTTACCTAATATGGGGTTTGACATTCTAAATAGTTAAATTATACTGTTTGCAACTTAAATGGACCATAGTCAATTAGTTCATTAAGTAAAAATGAACAGACCATGTGTCCTTCTGGAGTTTTCATCCATCAACAAAGAAAGATCGCCTCCACCAAATAAAGGATAAAAGAATGGTGGAAGATAAAAAGAATGTTGCATTTTGCGTTTCTCATGAGTCATATGTGTTCAGTTTACTGGTTACTTACATGAAATTTCAAGAGAGCAGTGGTGACCCCAGTCTTCTCCCTCCGGAAGTGGGTCCAATTCTCCAAGATGATGTGAAGGACACGGAGGGAAATCTAAGCAAGAGACTGTTCACATGGCTCCGATTCTGAGTCAGCTTGCTTATGGCATCAGATAGATGAGCCTGAGTTTCTGACTTCTCCCTGTCCAGAAGGTCCTCCAGACCCTGATGCCAACCATGCAAAATAGATCATACGATGAGAAAATAAAGTCACATAATTTATTAATGATGGCGCGCTCACCAGAATGAGTGGGCGAAGAACCCCAAAAGTTATCCAACTTTCATACTTTGATTTACAAGCATCATAGTGTGATGCTTATGATTATGAGATCCTGGGCACCTGGGTGGCTCAGTCAGTTAAGCGTCGGACACTTGATTTCGGCTCAGGTCATGGTCTCACACTTTGTGAGTTCAGGCCCCACTGCAATGGTGTGTGACTTTGAGCCTGTGTTGCTGACAGCATGGAGCCTGCATGGGTTTCTCTCCCTCTTTCTCTCTCTCCCTCTGTTCCTCCCCAGCTCATGTGCACTTTCTCTCCCTGCCTCCCTCCCTCTATCTCTCTCTCTCAAAATAAATACACTTAAAATTTTAAAAAAAGAGTATGAGATCTGGAGCCTCAGTTTCAGAGACCCAGCTCTGCCACTTACTCTGCCTCAATATCTCCTTTGTAAAATGGATATATTTTATCCAGTAGAGGATTGCTATGAGGATTAGATAACTTAATACCTACAATGTACTTAGAACAGTGCTTGACATTCTGTGCTCAATTAATGCTAGTTTTGTTATATGTGTAATTAAAATCCAGAACTCTTCCTTCCAGTCTGTATTTGTTATTTTGAATCCTTTCAGATTCCTGCCCACTACCACCCCCCTGGGCAATTTTACCACATCACCTACTTCCATGCTTAAACTAGGTCTGTACCTCCATCTCCGGATACTTGCAAGTCCTTGTAACATGTTAAGGTGGTCCAGTGGTCCAGGCAATCTTATTTGGTTCCCCTGCTGTTCCTCCTTGGTGATAACTCTGATAGTTTTCTCCCAAGTGTGTGTAAAAGTAAAACGTATGTGGAAGGTTTATACCTTGAAATACTAGGGGTGCCTGGGTGGTGCAGTTGGTTAAGCGTCCGACTTCAGCCAGGTCACGATCCCGCGGTCCGTGAGTTCGAGCCCCGCGTCAGGCTCTGGGCTGATGGCTCAGAGCCTGTTTCTGATTCTGTGTCTCCCTCTCTCTCTGCCCCTCCCCCGTTCATGCTCTGTCTCTCTCTGTCCCAAAAATAAATAAATAAATTAAAAAAAAGAGAAATATTAGCCTTGTTTTTCTGTGTTTTTTTCTCTTACACTAATACGCCTAGTCAACACTGAAACAGAAATAAAGATTTAAAGAAATTGCCAACCTCAGCACCAGATGCAGTTTTCCTTCTAAGACACATTGTTTCAGGGCTGGAATTTTACCTGGGGGATGACATTAGGGAGAAGAGAGAAAGCGGAGAAGCAACTTGATTTTATTTTTATTTTATTTTGTTATTTTACTATTTTTATGTATATTTTTAATTCCAGTATAATTAATGCACAGTGTTATGTTAGTTTGAGGTGTGCAATATAGCGATTCAACAATTCTATACATTACTCAGTGCTCATTACGGTAAGCGTACTCTTCATCCCCTTCACCTATTTCACCCATCACCCCACCAATCTCCCTTCTGGCAACCACCAGTTTGTTCTCTATATTGAAGATTCTGTTTTTTGTTTGTCTTCCTTCTTTCTTTCTTTCTTTCTTTCTTTCTTTCTTTCTTTCTTTCTTTCTTTCTTTTGTCTCTTAAATTTTGCATATGAGTGAAGTCATATGGTATTTACTTCTCTGACTGACTTATTTCACTGGGCATTATGCCCTCTACATCCATCCATGCTATTGCAAATGGAAAGATGTCACTCTTTTATGGCCAAGTAATACTCTGTTGTATACAGACACCACATCTTCTTTATCCATTCATCTAACCTATGACTGGACACTGGGATGCTTCCATATCTTGGCTCTTGTAAGTAATGCTCTAGTAAACATAGGGGTTCACAGATCTTTGCAAATTAGTGTTTTCATTTTCATTGGGTAAATGCCCAGTTGTGGAATTACTGGATCACGTGGTAATTCTATTTTTAAGTTTTTGAGGAACTTCCATGCTATTTTCTAGACAAGGAGGATGACTTGGAGGGAAAAGAGCCTGATGCAGCATGGTACACAGAGCACAGAAGATGCCCTCCCTGTCTTAGAGTGTGACTCATACTCATTTCCTGTAGACCTGTCATGTAACTCTCCTAAATACTTGATACCCTGCCCCTTAACAGAGGAAACCAAATAGGTGGGGTAAGAGGGAGCCTAAAGGGAAACTCTTGCATACTGATAAAAGTAACACTAAACTGAATTAGTGGGGAATTTGCTGTGAGGTGACACATATCATGCTTCTGAGATTACATTTATTTTAAAATGGAAAAGCCCAGATATTTATCTTCTAGTATATCTTTTTTAAAGCTTATTTATTTATTTTGAGAGAGAGAGAGAGAGAGAGAGAAGCAGCAGCAGTGGGGCAGAGAGAGAGAGGAAGAGAGCAAATCCCAAGTAGGCTCCGTGCTGTCAGCACAGAGCCCAACATGGGGCTCAAACTCACTGAACAGTTAACGTGGGTCTGGAACTCACAAACCGTGAGGACAATATGCGAGCCTGAGACCATGACCTGAGCCAAAATCCAGAGTCAGACTCTTAACTGACTGAGCCACCCAAGGGCCCTTATCTTCTAGTATCTCTTAACCAGTTGTGTTGAACTGATCTCTTTGTAAATGTCACCATTGTGCCTATTTTAGCCTAGAGCATAGTTTTCCCCAGAAATCAGGTCCTCTTGTTCAAATGTGAACATACTAATTTCAACATGTTTTATAGTCATTATTTTGCTCCCAAACAGAAAGTTCCTATATGGGGCTGAAACAAAAAAGTCAGGCCTGATGATACAGATTTGAGAATTATGCATATAGAACAAATATTTGAAGCCCTGAAAATAGTTGAAATCATGGAGGAGGCAGTAAAAAGGGAGAAGAGCGGGTAATGAAGAACAGAGTCATAGGAACTACCAAGTTTATTTGCACAAGAACAAGGAAGAAGAGCTCTCCTAGGAGAGAGAGTCATTAACCAGAGATGTATAGGACAAGAAAGCATTGGAAGGAGGGATTGACTGACAGAGTTAATTGTTAAAAGCAGGAAGAAAAGTGGGAACTGAGAAAAAACTTCTGGATCTACCTATCAGGAATCTGCTAGCGATATTCAAAGAAGCAATTTCAATAAAGTGGTGGCAGGAGATACCCAAACAAGAGAAGTTGAGGAGGGTGAAAGTGTTGTGGTTCCAGGGAGCTATGAGACAGCTCTGGGCATAGACCCACGGGCTCTATTCATGGATCTTGCCTTCTCCATTTACCAAACTGCAGGTACTGAGGTCCTCTGGCTAATTCTTATCAGTCCACCTTTTCCACTGAGGTAGGCTTCACTGGGAAATAAGCACATTGGGATTTTCTGGAGAGGACTTGGCATTAGTTGTGGGGCCATGAAACCAGTTATCTGGAGGGCCTTGATGGTGTGTCTGCACTAAGCTATGCCCTCCCCAAACTCCCAACCTTTGGCGCTGACTGTTCTTGACTTGAGCTTTGACTTTGGGATTGGTGTTCCCATTTTCCTACTGGTGTTCAACCTGCACTGAGTCCCAGCACGACCTGTCTGGGAAATTGACAGTCAAACTAACCTTGGCAGCACCTTCCCCAAGGTACTGGCTTCTATTCCAAAACTCTGGCAGGGATCATGGTCCAATCATCATAATCATCATTAACCATCATGTTGCATACAACATATTAATGTGAAAGAATCCTCTCCTCCCCTATCCCACTCCATCTTTACTGACACAATCTGTCGTGGACTTCAATCCCTTGGCCTGTATTCTAGGTTGGCATGTGTGCTTCTGAAGTTTTCCTCTTCTGGAGATTGTTTGGCTACTCTGGCTTACATAGCTCACTTAACTTCTAAAGCACATAAAACGTACATATGCACATATATACACATGCACACACACACAACCTCTGATTTTTTATGATCCTTTTAATTCCTATGGTTCCCACAGCTTGGGTCAGTCTTGAATCTACCAAAACTCCACCACCTAGGTTAAACCCCAACTGTAATCTCCCAACCCTCCTGAAGTTGTGCAGAGGGAATCAGACATAGCCTTAGGCTATACTGATAGGAACATAGGGTCCAGATAAAAGAAATTAAGTATCTCAATGTAATGGGTTCTGAGAAAAGACACAACTGAGCAATGAGTTCAATATTGAGTACATTTTAACCTTGGTGTTCTCACAAAGATCTGGTAGAAATTACCGAACAAGAATAATGACAAGCCCAAAGTCTTAACTAGAAAAAAATATCACACATATCTATTCCATAATAGGATTTTTTTAAAAAACTGTGAATTCTGGAATAAAATAAAATAAAAAATTATAAAAATAATAAAAACTGAACTGAGAAGGGGCTGTGGTTAGATGTACATAAAGACCAATTAAAAAGATCATACTTCAGATCAGTTGATCTCTCATATTCCTCTAGGTCCTAAATTCTGAGACATGGGAAATGTCAAACACTCCCTCCACATCCCTCAGGTCCTAATCTTGTTTCATCATTTTTTTTAAATCTCCCATATATATTTATTTAAAAACAATATATAAACCATTCCATATTCAAAACTCAGGAGTTCCACACCTAATATCTGGCCTGGCTTCTCCACAGTACTCTGAGTCAACTTGATAGTTTATTAAATTGATTCAGATGTCATTTCTGAGAATCAAGAGCTTTGGAATGTAACAAGTCTTTCCTCAAACTGTAGCTCTGTCCTTTACTAAATATGCACTTTGGGCAAATCAATAACTTTCCAAGTCTCAACTTTCTCGTCTATAAAATATAAGCACACTAATGGCCTACTTACCTTCATTCATCCAACATGTGTTTTTATTTGGAGAAAGACTGAAGGAACTAAGATATTTTGCTAAAATAAGAAAAAAAGGTATGAGGGAGACTCCCTTCCTGGTCTTTCCAATGGGTAGCAGAAAGATCAAATAGACATAGCAGGAAGACTGATTCCAGGAAAAGAAAACTGTGCACCCTCCGAAGCCACCTTGCAGTGAGCAGGATGTCCTGTCTTCGAAAATATTCCAAAAGGAATCATTGGACCACAGGTGATGATATGTGCCAAACAGATTCCTCCGCTAGCAAGTAGGTTTTGAGGGAAAGGGAACTTCTTTCCAACTCTTCAGTGACCGCATAAGATATAAGTCTACCCAAAGCACATAACTAAAATAGTTTCAATAAATGAGAAATGAGGTTGTTCTCATGTTATTTAGAAGTTTCCAGTTCTCATCTTCTTGCATTGTTCTTCCTTCCTGTAGTTTACACTTCTGCCACCACCTCCCAGAATCTCTTTCCTGCAGGAGACAAATAGCTTTTGAAAGGCAGTAAATGATTAAATTAGTGAGATGATGGGTTAATGAGCTGATAGTCTCATACAGATAATTTCTGAGTCAGATTAAACGTGATGGGAATTTAACAATATTAAAATCCTAATCAGGAATCAAATGCTGGCTAATTTAGCAAAAAAACAAAAACAACCACCTTAAGTAACTCTGTAATTAGCACTTGCATTATGCTACACATTGCAGTAGGCAGAATAGTGGGTCAGTCGTGATTTTTAAACACATCATGTCTGTGTTTAGTGCCAATTTCATGAACTACTCTGGGTGCTCATAATAAACAAGCAGAATCCAAATTTTTAGTATGTCAAAAGTCACTGAACCTTGGCTCCAGTTAAGCCAATAAATCCAATTTAAGAAAGAGTTAAGGGGGAAACGTGATGTTCCCTACACTACCATGGATGAATACATTTGTAGTGATTCCTTTGCCTTCCTGAGCCCAAAAAAGAAAACTTACAGGAATGTGAAGATTGGATTTAGTCTTCTGAATTTCCCTCTATTAGAAGAAAAGATGAACCCTAACCCCAGTGAACTTCCCCTGCTCCCCCACCCCCGGCAAAATGCAATCATGTTCAAATCTGTTCCATTTGTATGTGTTTCATCAAGTTGCTTGAAATTGAACAGAGGGCCCCCAAAATGTTGGGCAAATTTACTTTTACAATCATTTTAAAATGCAGTAGTGTTTGACACAACTCTAGAAAGAACTCCTGTGGCTCAGCACAAACCTACTGTCTCTAGCTACATGCAACATTATATAAATAAAAGATTTTTTTTTAAGAAAATGACTACTTAGTTAGAAATAGGACTGTAGATTGTCTTCTTATTGCAGTGTAAAGATCTCATTATGTGGGGTATCTTTTGCATTCTTATAGTGAAGAATGGTAATAATACATTACTTACCATAACTTTGAAGACAAAAACCTATTCCTTTACCAAAAATAATTTGTCACACGGACTGTCAATTCAGATGAGGAGTGCAGAAAGCTTTTTATGAAGAATCATCAAAAAGAAAGATTTCTTCTTTCTTATTCTACGATTTTCCTCTGTGATGAAATTAAAGGGAAACTAGGAATACATGGGTTATTTTAGTTCTTTTAGTGTATGAATCATAAAATACAGCTTGTACATTCCCCCTAAACAGTGGAAAAAGTACATTAAGACACACATTATATCTACCAAACATTTCTCAAGGTCTTATATCTTCCTGATATATATCCTTACATCCTTATGAGTAGATAAGAAAAGCTCAAAAAGCTACATGACTGAAATGACATCAAATCAAGGTTTCTTAAAAGTTAAAAGCTCTGGTCCTCATGGATTTCTCCACGTGGGCATCCTGAAAGCTATTTTAATTCAGCACACTCCAAACTGAACTCAACACCCACCACCTCTTTCCAACTTCCTCCTCCAGTTTTTCCAATTCTTAATGGTTGTAGCCCCACCGTTTCATCTTGGTTGTGAACCTGGAAATTGGCATTTTCTCTTCCGCTCTCTCTTCACAATTGAATATCTGTAAATCCTGACAGGTCGCCTCCTAAATACCCCCTAACTCCAAACAGAATACCTCTTCCCACGTCCAGGCTTGCAGCCTCTGTCACCTGAATACTAGAAATTATTTCCTAACCCATCTCCTGTTCTGCTCTCACTTCTTTCTTTCTCAATGATACCTAATTTCTTAAATATCACTCATGAGACTCCGTGCTCAAAACAGTGCCATTGAGCCTCACCTCCTGTAAGATGAAGGCCATGCTCCTTAGCATGGCATAGAATATTCTTCTTATTTGCATCCTCAGCAGAGAACTTATCTTTTGCTAGTTGACCACAAGGGCCCTGCACTTGACCATTCCGAAGGCTTGAAGTTCGCCTCTAATGTGGCATGCTTCCCCACAGCTCTGCACCTTTATATCTACCACTAACTGAATGAGCTCCCTCAACCTATCCCCCAATAGGACCTTACTTGTCCTTTAAAAGGCTTTCTTTAGATGTTCTTCCCTAAGAAGCCTCCAACCCCCTCTGCCCCAGACAGGTACTTTTTTCTCCCTGTTCTGCATCCATTATATGTGTTGTAACTTTATTTGTCTGTCTCTCTCATGAGATGAAAACTTCCTTAAGGGCTTCCTGTTTATCACAGCGTGTGACATACGATTAAATATTTGATCATTGCTTTCTGGATGAACTAATGAATCTAGGCTAAATTTTCTCCTTGTCAAATGAGATAATTTATCTCCAGAGAGGTTGAGCAACTTGCCTGAGACCACATAGCTGGATAACAAGAGAGACAATAGAGACACCATGTGCTTTCAGATTGCAGCCTAGCATTTACTCTCATGTAGCCAGCTGCTTACATATCCGATACAATCATGTCCCGTGGCAACACCTTTCCCTAAGTTTCTATCTCTGTTAGGGAACTTTGGTTTGGGGCTTAGTTTGCTGTTTTTAGTACCAATACATTGCTTTTCTCTTGGAGAACCACCCCTCCTGTATCCCTAGTGCCTGGAGGTAGAATGAGTCTGACACCATACTCTGACTTCCGGAGAAGGCAAGTGACCCAGGGCTGCCCAGTGAGAGTGCTACGTTCCCTGGGGTTAATCAGACAACAAGTGACAGCCAAGACTTGATAAAACAAGTCAAGTGACCGGTTGAGAAAGAGAAGCTCTCTTTCCACTGGGCTTATAAAGCTACCGTGAAAGAGAAAGAAAAGTCAGAAGAGAAACAGAGCTGAGAGATTTCTGAGGACACTGTTTGGACCCCTCCAGCCAGCCATTCCTCATGCCAGGATGGGAGTTGTTTGGAAATGCGTCACCTTGGCTATGATGAACTACATCTCCCAGCATCTCCTTCGTTGTATGTTTTCGGTTAGAGTGTAACACGAAGACATTCTGCATGGGCTTTGGAAGGTAGATGCGAAGTCAGTCATATCGTTTTTATGCCTGAAAGGGTCAGGCAGGGGCATGAAATGCTGTTGCAGCACAGTATCTATGAACTTGCCTTTGTATTTTGTGGGGCGGCAGCCAGATTTACACCTGTTCCACTTTCCCCCTGCATTCTCCCACAGCTGTACCGACTGTGGGACCACGTGCAGATTTAGCTTTGTAACAAAGGGTGCCAGGTTTCCTTCTGCTGTACCCTCGCAGAAATCCGGTATGCTCTGGGGGTAGTGAGAGACTGACATGGGTTCCAGGCCATTCTCATAGGTTCCGGTTCGTGGTCACAGGCACTCAGTTTACTCCTGTAACCCACTTTACGCTTTGCTTCCCTGCCTGACAGCTAGCCCTGAGGTCTTTAAGCTCCAGCACTGGAAAAGAAGACCACAGCCTTACAGAAACGGCTTAACCAACCTCTACATTGGCATTGGTTGGATTCTGCTAATAAATCCTCTACTGTGTGTCTGTGTATATGTGCATGCATGTGCCCACTGCTGACTGAATTCTTCTTTGTTTAGACTCTGAATGACACAGAGTACCATCCCTGGACTTTTCCAGTATCTAAATCAAAATGTATTCTTTAACGTTTAGTCAGTGTGCATTTGGTTTCTGTCAGTTGCTGTTGAAAAAAAATAGGCAAAATTATCGTATTTGAACTAAACAAACTTGATATCCTGGGGGCAGGATCTATGCTCCACTCATTCTTACATCTGCAGCATCCAGCAAATTGGCACGTACAAAGTAGGCACTTGGCGAACATGTGTTGAATGAACTAATGAATGGCTACAGAATAAAAATGTTCTCCTGGGGACCCAGATTTAAACCACACACAATGCGAATCATGTGGAAGATGAAAAGCAGGATGAGAGGGAACTCCAGGCCTCTGGATAAAGCCATGAAGATCCTGGGTCTAAGAAGCAGCTGAGGTTCCACCTGACACCCAGGGGGCCAGGCAGCACCTGTTAGACATCTCGTGTTCGCTAACGGCACAACAGGTGTCCCAGGACCAGCCAGCCCTTGCACGGAAGTGAACTTCCTGTCACTGCTGACCAGGATTCGCTATATGAACACAACAGAAGTGGCTCAGGAGGGCATTTTTTAAATAGAAAATTTGAAAGCATATTAGGTTCCTAGAAGGGGAAGCTTCCAAGAAGGGTGATTTTACAGTAAGAAACCCCATGAATCATCTATAGAATTTATATCTGAGGTAAGACACAAATTCTAACTATTCCTTGTGCCTGACTAGAACACTTTAACAGATCCTATGTAAGTAAGGGGTTTGTGGGAACCACAAAGACAGAAATTTTTGAGCAGATGTGTTCTGAATGGTTTGGCGGATAGTGACCATACGTGAATCAGGCAATAAACCAGTTTTTTTTTCCAAGTGCAAACCTTCACAGGCAAAAACAAATGACACAAACATATAGAATTAAAATGGTGGAGGGATAGGGTAGGCTCCTAATGGTCCCCAAAGAGATCTCATTTCTAGTCCTGAAACCTGTGACTAGTGTCTTGTGTAGAGAAAGTGTCTTTTTAGAGATCCCTGAGTTAAGGATCTTGAGATGAGATGAGTACCTTAGATTATCCAGGTGGGTCTGAAAGGCAATCACAAATGTCCTTATAGGAAGTGGGCAGAAGAAGATGTAACCACAAAGAAGATGATGGTGAAGTAGAGAGAGACTAGAAGATTCTGGCCCTGAAGATAGAGCAAAGAGCCATGAGTCAAGGAATGCAGCAAGGCGCAAGATGGAACCGATAAAGAAAAGGACTCCCCCTAGAGCCTCCACAGAGAGAACCTCGCGTTCAATCTCATAAAACCTCCTTTGGACTTTCGAACTCCAGAACTCTAAGAGAGTAAACGTCTGTCATTTTAAGCCATCGAGTTTGTGGTAATTTTACCTTATCTAAAGTAATCTCCACTCAGGCATCTTGAGTACAACTCTTTTCCTCAGCAAGAGGAAGTCCTAACAATATATCGGTGGATCATAACAGATGAAAAACTCCAATTTGGGTTCCTTGTCTGACCAGCTGAGAGGATTAGGAGAGTAGACTGTGAAGTCAGATGTCCTGGATTCAAACCCAGCTTTGCTTCCATTTTCTAGTTGTGGCACCTTGGAAGAAATTATTTTTCCTCTCTGTGCTTCGGATTCAGATAATAATAACAACCAACTACCTAATAGAAAATTGTGGGAAACAGTTGAACAGACACTTCACAAGAGATCATATCCAAATGGTAAAAAAAAAAAAAAAAAAAAAAAATTAAAGGAAAAAATGCTCTGCCTCACAGATCATCAGTTCAACCCACAATGAGATGCCACCACTTAGCCAGCAGAATGGCTAACAAAAAGAGGACTAACAAGATCAAGGCTTGATGAAGAAGTGGAACTACTGGGACTCCCAATACTGTCCTCAGACTTAGTCGAGAGGGATGCACTCTGGCTTTGCTCTAACCTATGAAGTAAGGAGTCTGTGGAGCCCAAGAACATACCCACCCGGAACGCATGTCCTCTCCTCCCCTGGACAACAGTCCAGACACCCAGGATTTCAGAATTTCTTGCCTGCATGGGCTTCTTCCTTAAGCCCATTTTTCAAGAAGATCAAATTCCTGGCAGGTGCAAATCTTGATCGTAGGGGTGGCCAAGGGGTGGCTGTGTCGACAAAGCCTATATATACATGTTAGGCTTGTTTCAATGCAGGAAAGACCAAGGGTGGGAAAGAAGAGTGGCAGGCACCGGACTAAGGGGTAAGGAATAGCTCTCCCCATGCCCATGCCGAGGATAACTGGCACAACCTTTATGAACGATGGTTTGGCAGCATCTGCTAAAGCTGAACATCAACATTCTTTACAACTTAGAAATTTCACTTCTAGGTATAGAAACAAACAGAAATCAACATACTAGTTTATATATGTGAGTTATATATATAATCTCACATATTTCTTATTGGACTGAAGTCACACCACTATTAATTCTAGCCCCAAACGAGAAACAGCTCTTATATTTTTTTAACGTTAAGAAGTGTGTAGGGGCACCTGGATGGCTCAGTCAGTTAAGCATCTGACTTCAGCTCCGGTCATAATCTCACAGTTAGTTCATGGGTTCAGACCCCACACTGGGCTCTGTGCTGACAGTGCAGAGCCTGCTTGGGATTCTCTCTCCCTCTCTCTCTGCCCCTTCCTTGTTTGCGTGCTCTCTCTCTCAAAATAAATAAATAAACTTAAAAAAAAACAAGTGCATAAATAAATTGCAGTATAATTATACAATGGAATACTGACAGCAATGAAAATAAATAAATTACCGCTACATACAACACTGTGGATAAATCTCGCAAATATAACATTAGGCTGCAGAAGCCAGATACAGAAGAGTATTGGTTTCCATGTACATAAAGAGCATATGATTCAATTTATAGAAAGTTTAAAAACAAGAAGAACTATTCTATGATGACAAGATAGTGATTAGCCTCAAGGAGGAGGAGGGCAATAACTGGAGGTAGGGTGCCTCTGGGATGCTACCAATATTCTACTTCTTTATCTGAGTTACAATTACACATGAATGTTCAATTGATGAAAATTCATTGAAATGTACACTCAGGACTTATGCCCTTTTCTATATGTATCATATATTTTTTTTTCTTCAAGAAAAAATATTCAAAAAGTAAAAACTATAACCTACCTGATAGTCTTGTTGTGGAGATTAAATAATTCAATATTCACCAAACTCCCAGGACAGAATACGATACAGCAAGTGCTGTGTCATTGCTGTCATTATTACCTAAGATGGCAGTGCTCTCTTTGTAAAACCCTAATTCTTTCACGGTCCAGTTTCAAGCACCTGCTGATGTTCCCCACATGTCATAGGGGCTCACCAGATAACGAGCAGTAGCAGCCGATGAGCCCCAACTAGTTGTCAACTTCTATACTCAGAGTCATGCATGAAGCATGGTAGTCACATAGTCCAGTCTCAATAGGAAAGACACTCAGGATGTCCCACCCCAACTTAGCGTAGGGACCACTTGCCCTAGAACATCTACCCAGAATCCCTGGGAACATTAGCACCCTCTCTATGTACTCGTGTTGCTTTGAGTATTTTCTCATAGTGATTGTTGCCTTTTATGGGTATCTCCCCAGTGTACCATAGGCTATGTGAGACAGCCTCTTTTATTTCTGTCTCCCCAGTGCTTTGTATTATGTCTGGCACATGAATGATTCTCAATGGCTCTGAGTCAAAGAAAGAATTCCTGACCCATAGGAGGCATGTTATACATGTTTATCCCATCCCTCTCCATCCCTTTCTCTCCTCCCCTTTTCAAACTCCTCTTTCCAGTTTTTCCTTCCAGCCAGAGGAACCTATATGAGCTACAAGACTTTGAGTCTTTTCAGATGAGACCCCTTATGAACAGTCTAAACTGAAAAGTCTAAACCATCTAATCTGAAATAGTGACTGAACCTACCTTAAAGTGACTTTGCACCCCAAGTGCATACCATGATTTCATTCTCTAATGGGACACATGTTTCCATGAAAGAAATTCATCACCAACCTGTTGTTTAAGCAACACACACCTGCAGGGGATGGAGTCTTTTAAGATGGTGGGTAAAGCTTCCAAAGAATCACTCGTGCTATGTAAAGTGGGAGATCAACAAATTCAACAGCTGATAGCAACACAACCCACTTCATCTGGGGACAAATAGGTACAGCTAATGCACTTTACAGGCTGCCATAAATGCCTTACAAAATGATTCCAGCAAGGGAAGGACAATCAGGAAAGAACTCCGTATCCGAGGAATACTTCCTAACGGTGGACAAGTATTGGTCTACATTTGTTTTTGCATACAGTATTTCATTTAAACAACGAAAACAATTATCAAACACTGATGTGTAATTGGCTTTGAGCAAAATCAGTTTCTAAAATTCTTTCTATATAAATACATATGTGCACAATGACATATGAAAAGAAAGTTCATGGAATAATTGTTTCGAATAGTGAAAAATTAGAATCAATTGAAATGTTTATTGTCGAGAGAAAACTCACCATTATACAAAGTGATTCGCAGTTGTTATAAGAGCAGAAAGTGCTTCTGTGTGAATTAGTGTGGAAAGATCTCCAAGTTAATCCAAGGGGAAGACACTGCAGAACAATATGTAATTTCCACTCACATAAAAATTTTAATAAAGAAATATGTTTATAAAATGTATAGAAAATCACCCAGAGGGATTCATGCCAAGAGATTAATAGTGATTACTTCAAAGAGGAAGAATTGGAGAAATGAGAAGAAGGAGGCAGAGGGAAGAGGATGGCACTTTACTCTTTCTTATTTATATTTCTAATTTGCTTCAATCTTTCACAGTGAGCTTATATTAGTTGATAACATATCTTATTTTTTATTTTTTAAAAGTGTTTATTTATTTTTGAGAGAGAGAGCAGGGGAGGGGCAGAGAGAGAGAATCCCAAGCAGGCTCTGCACCATCAGCACAGAGCTCGATATGGGGCTCAGAACCATAAAACATGAGATCATGACCTGAGCCAAAACCAAGAGTCAGAGTCTTAACTGACTGAGCCACCCAGGAGCCCCAGTTGATAAGTTTTTAGAGGTTCAAGGTGTTGGACTATGTTGGAAACATGATTGGAATCAGCACCATGGTTTGCCTTGGGCATTTACTCCATCTTTCTATGTATCAGTGTTCCCAACCGTAAAATAATAACACTGCATCATGGCATGGAAGCAGGAGCTGATCTATGTAAAACTTTTATCCCACTTTCTGATACTAATAAAACTGAATCATATAGGTCAACTATTGTTGTGTAATAAGGCATGACAAATATCAGTGATTTAAAATAACAACCATTTATTATCACTCATGCAAATATAGCTTTGCCGTGGATGGGCTGATATAAACCGGGGTTGGCTGGACTGCTTTGCTGAGTTTGGCTCTGTTCCACACATCCCTCATCCTCCTTAGACCAATGGGGTAATCAGGATATGTCTTTCTCGTAGTGATGGCAAAGGCACAGACAGCACAAACATGCAAAGTCTTAACATCTTAGGCTCAGAACAGACACACTGTCATTTCTACATCATTCTGTTGGCCAAGCAAGTCACATAGCCAAGCCCAAAGTAGAAGATGTAAAAATACACTTAACTAAGGGTGACCAATGATCCCAGGTTGCCTGAGACAAAGGGGATTCCCAAGACACAGAAATTTTAATGCTATAATCAGGAAAGTCCTTGGTTAACCAGGACCAGTTGGTCACTCAATGTTAGTAAGATGAACTTCAGAGTCACCCAACAAATGATATGGTATAGGGACAAGGTGAAAAATTGAGGCCAATTATGCAATTTACCACATTTTTAATAATGTCATCACATTCAACAACTAGGCAAACAGTAATGTCAAAATTATATTCGGTAGGTTTGTTTAGGTTGACCAAACAAAATCAGATCCTCCCAAAGTCTCTATTAACAGAATATTTTCCAGAATATTCTTGTTAAATAAAATTGAAGATGTTTCAGTAGCAAAGGTTGTAGCATCAGATAGGTGATTAGGCCAGATTCTCAAAAAAGCTTAAGTCTCTTCCAACCCAATTCTGATTTGATTTAATAGAGTATAAGTCTACATACGAGCCATGAGAATCCCCAAATACAACCTTCTTTCCTTTTAGAGAGAATGCTTTGCTTATAACAGACTCTTAGCAGAGATAGGTCGTTTGCATGTGATCATTAATATTTATTTAGTTCCCTCAGCTTTACTAATCCTTTTCAAATGCCAACACCCATAATATGTGGTTGTCTAGAGGTTAAATCCACAGAGCCACAGGGCCCTCTGCTCTGCCTATTGTTTCCTGATACCTGTCACTTCCCTCTTCCTGTCTAGACTGTAGATTTCTCATCTGAAGTCAGGTCCTTACTGGATAAGATCAATGAGCCAGCACAAATCATAAAGAATGTTTTCTCCCTCCTCACAACCGTTTTCAGTATCTGAAACACAGCAAAGAGGGAGACCTATTAAAGCCTGCAGGTGTTTGGGTTCCTAAATCTTAAAAAAAAAAAAGAAATTTTTTTAGGGGAAAGCAGGACTCTAGACATTCTTATGGGAATGGACTGTTAAAATACCTCAGGGTTCATTTTCATATGAACTTTGAGAATAAAACAAAGAAATACTAATATGCTAAAACATGTTCAACTGAGACAGTCAGCTGGGAGCTGATTGTCGAAAGCATCAGAGGGTCAACATATCAGGTTGTTTTACAACTTCAGGGAAAATCAATTAGGATTTAAGTGACCTCTGGGGCAAATATCTGGACACTAAACTCTTTACGCATTCCAATCCAGGTGCCAACACAAGTGGAATTAAAGTGCTCAGAGCACTTTTAATGATCAAGAATGTGTTTCCATAGATAGTTTAGATATATTGCCTTAGATTACAGTCAGGAATTTTAAAGGGACCCAATCATTGGCTTTATTATGCTCTACCCAGATTAACTAAGTGGAGTCAACTAAGAATAAAGAGCCCTTTTCAGCTACCCATCCTCCTTCACAAATAGACATTTCCCCCTCTCTGACATTTACACAAGCCTATAGCTCTGAGCACACCACCTGCTCCGAAAGACCTAGAAGCAATTTAAAAATTTCAGAATCTGTAAATCACCTGGGGCTGATAGACACTGACAACATCTTTGCCTTGCCTGACATTCCAGCACAGCTGAGCACTCCGGCCATTCCCAGTCTGCAAAGAGGGCAAAGAGCAAGATGATCCCTGAGATGAGCTTCCGCCTGCTTCTTCTCCCGGTCTCTTGGCCCCCGACCCCATCTATTTTCATTCTTGTTTTAATTTGATGAAGCAGGTGGTCAAGAAGTACGTCGTTCCAGGAAGATATAAAAAGGTGGGGGGGGGGGGGGCAGGTAATAATCAGGAATGTTGTTACCTTCAGCCTTTTTAAAAATGATCTCATACGGTATTACAACTATAATGATAAACCAGGATGCTGAGCATGGGAGCAGCTTATCAGTTAACCCATGACATTTTCTGAGAAGGGTTGACCAACCAACATTTTATTAAAGCAGACTGAATAATAAACATGGAAAGAGATAAGATAAAGTGATAATGTTTGTTCAGCTTTTCAAATCATGAAGGGAATAAAAAAAATTGCAAGACAAATACCTATCTTGAATTAAAAGCTACCCAGAGGATAGGAAATAAGGAAGAATCTATTATGCCTTACAACAGGTCTCCAGAGACCTGGGGCAATTTTTTTTTTTTTCCTACTATAAGCCGTTGATTAATGACTTGGGAAAGGAATGTTTAGGGAGTTGGAGACGCGTAATTTTATTCCCTTCTGGGAGTAGAAAGTGCAGAAGGAGGGGGAGCCACCTGGGTAATTAGAATTGGAAGACTTGAGTTCAGGAAAAACAGAGGAAATGAAATTAAGTTAAGGAATCTTATAGAAAGAGACAGAGGCTTGTAAAATGAGCTCTTCATAGAGATGAGAATGATAACAGTTCCTGGGGGTTTACTGTGTGCCAGGAACTTCCCGTGATAACTCTACTCTAGAGGGCAGGCACTACCGCATATACCACCAATTCTAAAATAAAACATGCACAGATTTTATATACTTAAGTTTAAAACACACATACACATATATGAAATACCATTATATCATACATATAGCACACAAATATATCATAATATCAGATAGGTATCTCATACACACACACATATATAAAACACTTAATGCAGGATTTAATACAGGACTGGTGTCACCTTACAATCACCAGAAATCAAAGGGCAGACATGATATGATTCTGTCACTGTCTTTAAATGTGTTACACTCGTATCACTTGACTTATCCACATCATTGGCACTGCATATGGTTTAACTGCTATTTAAAATCTTTTATGCCATGACCCGGTATTTAAGCTAAAGATTATTATACGAGCAGGTTATTATACGAGCAGAATGGCATAAAAAAAAACAAGCAAGGAAGTAGATTAAACTTACTGTTAGTAAAGCAGATATTCATCACAGGAAGAAAAGACCCTGATTCCATATATATTTTTAAAGCAAGAACCAAATGTTTTATGGGACCCTAAGAAATGAAGCTACCAACAAGTAGATGAAGTTGTGCTTTATTTCATCACTGAAAATTATGCAAAATAATTGCCTATTACACGTCAAGCAATGCAAATAAAGGCAGAACAAATAACCAAATTCCCAAGAATATTTTAAGGGCATTTCCAAACTTGGGAAGCCTAGTTTGACTGACTCATACATTATTAGCAGAGTTGTTTTGTATTTTATTAGTGGTACATAAAATTATGGTGCATCTTATGTCTCATGGCACTTAGATTCAATTAACTAGGATATTACCGCCTCTCCACTATAGATAAGAAAACAGAGACTCAGATAAGTTAAATTATTGACCCCAAAGCTCACGGGGAGTGAGTTCTTAGAGACAGACATCCTTTAAAATGAGGTCAGTCTTATTCCAGAACTTATGGTCTTAACCAGTATGATAAACTACTTCCCGAAACAAAGAAAGAAGATTGGCATAGTCCTTTGAAAAATTCAGATCATGGCACTTCTCTTTTCAATAAATTTTCTTCTCAAAGTAAAACCCGAGAAGTCCTTTTAGAAGGGCCTTCTAGACCTTAGGACATCTGCAGTCCTCTCCCTCCGTCATCATTATCTCTCACGCTCTCATTTCCTGCTTACTCACTCGGCTCCAGTTCCAATGACTCTTTGCTTTTTTCTTACTGTGCTAGTAAGCCTGCCCCCACTTCAAATAGAGACCTACCTCAGGGTCTTTGCACTTGCCATTCTATCTGGAACACTTTCCCATCACATCTCTTAACTTACTCTCTTATTCCTTAATTGTCTGCTCAGATGTCACCTGATCAAGGAGACCCTGGCTGACCACCCTACATAAAATAGCAGCCCTCTACCCCATCTCAGACCCCCCATCTCATGGTACCCTCCTTGTAGCATGTTTTATTTTCTTTATAACGTATGCTATATGAAATATTAGACATGTTCATTCGCTTATTGCTTATAACAATGTAAGTAAGCTTCAGAGGGCAAGAGCTTTGTTTTATACATCTATGTATCTGTAGAAAGAGTGGGCACTTGATGAATGAAAACACAAATAAATCTTCTGATAATATCAGCATACTATCTTTCCCTTCTGTTTTGTCAAGTCAGAAAAGTATCATAAATTACCATCTGTGTATTATTATTACTTAGAAATCAGTGATTCCATTTTTCCCTCCACTTGGGAGTCTGATAAGGAGTTATACTTTTGTAACAAAGTGTTTTCAAAAGCAGATTCCAGAGCCAGACTACCTGGATTTTTTTTAACGTTTTTTTTTAATGTTTATTTTTGAGAGAGAGAAAGAGAGAGAAACAGCGTGAACAGGGGAGGAGCAGAGATATAGGGAGACACAGAATCAGAAGCAGGCTCCAGGCTCTGAGCTGTCCGCACAGAGCCCGACGCGGGGCTTGAACTCACAAACTGCGAGATCGTGACCTGAGCTGAAGTCGGATGCTCAGCCGACTGAGCCACCCAGGTGCCCCCAGACTACCCGGATTTTAATATTTGTTCTACCGCTTGTCTATGTGGTGTCATGAAAGTACTCAAATCTCTGAGTCTTAGTTTCTTCATCTGTAAAATGGAGGTAATAACAAGACTTACTTCTGAGGATTCCTATAAGGATTAAATGAAGTAATACAGGTATATGACCTGACTCCTACTAAATCATAGTCAATGACATTTTTTTTTTATTGGTACACTATTTTCAAATTACCTAATAGGAATTGTTAAATTGATTCTCAGTCAGAGGAAATGATTCCCCTCAGAGGACATTTGGCAGTGCTGGAGATGTTTTTGGTTATCACAACTGGTATTACTACATAGGTAAGAAGCGAAGGATGCTGTTAAACATCTTACAGCACCGATAGGGAGCCCCTACAGCAGGAATTCTTGAACCCAAGTGTCATCAAAGTCACTGATGAAAAACCCTGATGGAGAACGTTCGTTTCAACATACTACAAACTCCAACACTCCAGAAGTAAGAAATTAAAAGGGGAAACTTTTCTTTCTTTTTTTTTAAAGTCACTGCCACTCCCTCCATCATGCCTATAAAATCAGCTTAGAGATTAAAATCTATGCTCGCATTGCCCCACTCTAGAGACCTGACCTTGATCGATTCTTTCCATTGCTTTTTAGAATTCATGGCCAGGTAGATGCAAATACTGCTGCCCAGACCTCAGAATTGCCAGGGAATTGTCCTTGGACATTCTTGGGCTGACCATTTTAGTTCTGCATCAGACCACTAGAGGGTACAGAAACACCACCAATCATTTGGTAGTTGGGTGCCAGACTCCTCACAGTTTTCTCAGTAAAGAAAATCTTCATAAAATGCTAAATTATCCCTAAACCCTAAATTAAAAACCCAAAATACATTTATTGAACACCTCCGTAGGAACACAGCTTAAAGGGCTGATTCAAGGTATTATTCTAATTGTCCTCATCCCCAAACTGTAAAGTATGGTAGTAACTTAATTCAATATAATACATTAAATGGAAATCTAATAAATGACTATGGGTGCTGTGATTAAAAACATGAGACTATTAGAATGATGCTATTATGATAATATTCTATGCATATATTGGTAAAATTCTTTCTTTGATGAAGATTTGGTTATGCTGTGAGTTAAATCATATCAAATATTTATATATGATCTTGCCTACGAGGAATTAAGCAAAAATTAAGACAGGAATCAGAACCTAAATATGAATTCCAAGTTAAAATAAATAGTATTATTTTGTTGAAGCCTGAACCAAACACAAACCAATATTAATGATCATGGTCAGAAAATATTACATTAGGACAAACCTGAATGACTGAAAAAAAATATTAAGGAAGGCATCAATAAATATTTAGATATATCTCAATTTCACACACTCAGGTTTGGAATGGAGACACTGAGGAAAAGTTACAGGGAACTCTGCAGGGGAAGAATTAAAGAATTATTTTAAAGAGCAGAGTGTCAGTTGTTTTTCCTTCCAACTAAAAATTAACAAAAGTTTGAATACAAATATTGTGCAAGTGCTTCACCTTGTTCTTGTGACATCCTAAGTTGTCCCTAATTATCTCTAAAAAGATTGCAAAATTCTGTTCAAAAATAATTTTAACTTTCTTTCTTTCTTTTTAAAAATTTTAAATGTTTATTTAATTTTGAGAGACAGGGGCACCTGGGTGGCTCAGTCGGTTAAGCGGCCGACTTCGGCTCAGGTCATGATCTCGCGATCCGTGGGTTTGAGCCCCACGTCGGGCTCTGTGCTGCCAGCTCAGAGCCTGGAGCCTGTTTCAGATTCTGTGTCTCCCTCTCTCTGACCCTCCCCTGTTCATGCTCTGTCTCTCCCTGTCTCAAAAATAAATAAAATGTTAAAAAAAATTTTTTTAAATAATAATTTTGAGAGACAGAGAGAGACAGAACCTGGGCAGGGGAGGGGCAGAGAGTGAGGGAGACACAGAATCCAAAGCAGGCTTCAGGCTCCCAGCTGTCAGCACAGAGCCCAACGCAGGGCTCAAACCCATGGACCACGAGATCATGACGTGAGCTGAAGGTAGATGCTTAACCAACTGAGCCACCCAGGCGCCCCTATGTTTCTTTAACTTACACACACACATACACACACACACACACACACCAAAAATGCTATGTATTTTGACACGGAACTGAAGAGCTACATGATGCTATCGAATCCAGTGAATGAGGATAAAGATGAATGATCAGAAATGTTTAGGTATCACACTAAATAAGATCAGACTTCAGGATACTACATAGGGTTAACTGCACAGGTCTGATATCAGACTATCTAGGTTTGAAAACTGCCTCTACCAGCTGATACCTTTGAAGTTCTGGGAATATGATTTTATATGTGTATACTTCAACTGTAAAATGGCTACAAATATCATAGCACAATTTATCTCATAGGGTTGACAGGGGGATTACATGAGTGAATGTAAGTATAGCACTTAGAAAAGTGCCTGTACATATTAACTCCGTATGCATGTTTTCTGTTATAATTATCATTTCTTTTAATAGCTATACCAACCCAAGGGATAACATTTATACCTATTCTATTTTCAATTGGACATACCCTCTCTTCCTAAAATATCACTAAAACTTTTTTATTAAAGCAACAGACTGAACAATTTGGACTTCATGGACCTTGAGAAATATGGAAGGAAATACGGAATTAACAGAGGCAGCCCCTAATTCTTTTCTTTTCCTTTCCTCTCCATCCCCCCATTAATCTCTCACTCCATCTTTTTTTATCAGCACAGATCTAAGCAAAATGTGCAAACAAGGGAGAGAGTAGACGTTATCATTCTTTTTTATTTTTCCACTCAATCACCAACCTTCAAGCCAGGCATGAGGATTATCATATTCTGCACCAGAAGAAATCTCTGAAAACCTTTGTGAGGCATCCTGTGAAAAGGTCAAGTGAATTAATGGGAACAACGTTTTTTGCCTTCTATCAGGTTCTAGAAAGTTTTGCCAGATACTGAACTTGTTTCTTCCTCCTGTAACAACTGGTTATCATTAACTTGTTTTAGGACCAGATGCAAGAGGAAATAGAAAGTTGGGAATATGAGAGAGGGAAGAAGAATGGAGGGCAAACCCAGAACCAAATCTTGCCATCAGGTCAGCCCCACAACAGTTAATGCCCTGATCTGTTGCCATGGAAACAAGACCTCTGTGTCAGACTATGCGGCTGGTTCCAGGGGCATGGAGTATACCTCACCCTTCACTTTATTCAGCTTCAACCAATTACATTTCATTCAGAAAAATCTTCATTTGGGGAGGTCAGTCCTAAATCCTGAAAAAGCCAAAATGTCAGATATATGCTCAATATATTGAGAGTAATGTCATTAGCGAAAACTCACTAACCAACATCACAATCAGCCTTATATTATATCAATGTACCATGAAAGCGAGACCAGGCTGCCCAGAAATAAAATTTTTAAATATGTATAAAACCGAAAATAGGTACCACAATGTGTATATTAATGTTATTCCCTTTAGTTTCCTTCTCTTGATATCTAGCTCAACAGGACCTCTCCAGTTGAAACATGGCTTTAAATACCTCTTAACATCTTCTTTACACCTGCCTTTATGGAGCAAAGTTGTGAAGTCACCAGACCTTAGACACAGATGGATGGGGTTTGGATCTTGGTGTCACTACTTATTATATTACTTTAGTCTAAATCCCTTACTTTCTATGCCTCCATTTTCTCATTTGTTAAATAAGGACAGTCATAGTTTCTACCTCATGGGGTCATTGTGAGAATCAAATGAGTTAATACAGACACAGCACTGAGTGCCCGGCATATGACTGACATGATACAAGTGTTTGTCACAATAAAAATCATTATTTTGTTATAATTATAATTGATGAGAGAAATCTTCAATGCTCAGTTTTTATTTGAATTAATTTTGAAAAATCCTATTTGTAGTTCTCTAAGCACTAAAAAGTTATACTTTCATTACATGCAATGGCTCTATAAGTAATTAGAACATTAAAAAAAAGGAAAAGGTTCATTCACTTAGGAGGATTTTCTCTTTTTCTCCATTTCTTGCTTTGGAGGTTCTGTGCAAAGCATTTTTACATCAAATCACAGTACAGGACAACCCCTAATGAATGATGAACAGAACAGTTTCCTGACCAACCGGCACCCCAGCCCATTCATTCTGATTGCGAGACGGGATAAGAAATTACTCTGCAACCTTTGAGTAAATAGTGGGGAAGATTCTGTAGAGCAGTTTCCATCAAGCAATTTGTAATCAAGCAAACATCATTAAAGACTTTCTCCTGGCCATGTTTCCTGAACTCTGCTGATCTTCAAGGCATCAGAATAAATAGGTCCAATTAAAGAAAACAGGGACATACTCCCCAGATCACGGATGCTGAGAGACATGTGGTCCCAAAGCCCTTGGGAGAATGCTTGACAGATCCTTTGACTCCTATGAAGACAGATACATCCATTACATAATGGAATGTTGGGTGGTAAATCTTACCAGGGCATTGGGTTAGTGTCTTGTATAAGCATATCTAATTCCTGGGTAGGACCATCACTTGAATGTTTCTTTCCTATGCCACCCTGTGACATGGTTCTGATTCAGTTCTACCATCTACATCTGACCTTCTAAGAGCCTAGGGTCAGAAGGATCTGAGCAATTGAGTTCTGCCTGCTAGTGGTTTTTCTTATAGATGGTAACAGGCTGCAGCATGAATGTTTCCAGTGGTAAATCCCAACCCCCCTTGAGGCAGCTCATCTCCGTACACATTTATGGAGCACCTACTATGTTATATAGATTGGGTTTTGTGCTAGAAATACGAAATCAAACAAAATTAATTCCACGTTTTATAGAAGCATGCTCTCTCTTGAAAAGAAAGGCATGAGAGAACACACAATGACAAAACAGTATGAAATATGTCTAGGGAAGAAGTACGGCAAGCTAGGGGAGTATATAATAATATTTATTGCTAATCAAGCACTATTCTAAAGTTCTGCCGGTATTTTAACTCTTTCATCCTCATGATAGCTTTCCAGTAATCTGAGGTGTTGAGAGCCTAATCACATAGTAAACGTTCTAGTGAGTTTAGGAGAAAAAGCAACCCGCCCTGGGGGAATTAAGAAGACTACTTGGAAGAAGGAGGCGGACTATGAGATGACATCCGAGAGATGAACATGAGTCAATTCAATAACTGACTCAAGAAGCGCATCCTGGGAGGATGGGGAAAATGTGTGCCAGTACCACGCTTGGAGCCAGAAGTGGGAGCTCTGCTCTGATGCTCCTCCGGCCGGGCCCCTCCCCACGGATTCGGAGTCTGTAGTGCCAAGTGTCATGCCCTCCCACAGCCTATTCCCACTCCTTGCAGTCCAGATCATGCTCTAGAAACTGAGACCCTGGAGGTCCTTGCCCCAGGGGCTCCAGACCCCCTTGCAGAATCTATATGGCTTCTTACATCCTCCCAAGAAGGAGGGCAAGCTGCTTATGTGCTTGCTGCTAAGGAATGGCCATTTGCAGATGGTGTGGATGCACCGGATGTGCAGTCTGGGATGTCCACACACCCACACGCAAAACATGTGGTGCAGGACAGATCAAGGCATGTGCAGAGAAGGTGGGTGGGCTGTGTGCTGGGATCGCTGTCCCGTGCTGCCACATTCTCATGTGAAATTCAGAAGGGTCCGAGATTTCAAAACTGAAACCTAGCTTTCCAGGTAGTTATGAAGGTATTTTTGTCAAAGATAGAGGATAGAGGGGTGCCTGGCTACCTCAGTCAGGAGACCATGGGAGTCTTTTTGGCCGGGTCGTGAGTTAGAGCCCCACATTGGGTGTAGAGATTATAAAGATAAGTAAACTTAAAAATAAAAACAGATAGAGGGGGCACCTGAGTGGCTCAATCAGTTGAGCGTCCGACCTTGGCTCAGGTCATGATCTCGTGGTTCGTGAATTCGAGCCCCACTGCTGTCAGTGCAGAGCCTGCTTTGGATCCTCTGTCTCCCTCTCTCTCTGCCCCTTCCCTGGCCTAACGTGCTCTATCTCTCTCTCAAAAATAAATAAATATTAAAAAAAAAAAAAAAAGATAGAGGATAGGGGCGCCTGGGTGGCTCAGTCGGTTAACCATCCGACTTCAGCTCAGGTCATGATCTTGCGGTTTGTGAGTTTGAGCCCCGCTTCTGGCTCTGTGCTGACAGCTCAGAGCCTGGAGTCTGCTTCAGATTCTGTGTCTCCCTCTCTCTCTCTGCCCTTCCCCTGCTCATGCTCTGTCTCCCTCTCTCTGTCAACAATAAATAAACATTAAAAAAAAAGAGGATAGAACATATTTTATATAACAGTGTGTTAGAATTCAGAAATACAGCCTGCACCCTCCATTTGTACTCAAGCCCCCAGCCCTATGAATGTTAGAGGCGGACCTGCTGTGTGAGGGCTGAAGCCGTGAGAGAACACAGCTTGCTTGGGAAGCTAAAAGTAGCTTGGCAAAGCCTGAGCCTAGAATATGAAGCAAAGGGTTCAGGAATGCACTTGCCTGCCTCACAGTTTGAACTTCATTCTGAAGGCAGCAGAGATCGTTAGGGATTATGAGCTGGGGAGTAAGCCAGCAGTGGGTCTGGAGCCCTCAGATCACATGTGCCAATCTGCTCTGTCCCCAGAAGAAATACACAAGGATTTTTCTGTTCTCTCTTCTTCACTTCGCCCCTATCCAGAAGCAGGAAAGAAAAAGAATGGTGTTATCGGTTACAGCTGTAGGAGTCCAAATAGCAAAGCCTCGTGCAGTCAGAAAAGCAAACATCTGGGAGAAAAAATAGCAACCCCACATTCTTATCTGGCCTACTCAGCTGGCCAGAGCCTGAAATCACAGACCCAGAGAAGCCAGGTGGCCAAGCTAAAGCCCAAGAGCCCACAGACATCAAGGACAGGACATCTGGGAATGGGACAAGAACATGGTGCTGGACAGGTAATCAAAAAACTGACATAGACCTAGCGCCTAAGAGACCCACGGAGTGCTTAGAATGAGTCTTGCTTCATCTCCAAGGTTTGCAACGTTCTCGGGTGCAGCAGAAGCTCTCAGTTATTGATCATTTCCCAGAGCAGGACCAGCTGGGCCGGGTGCTCAGAGCTACAAGGCAGGTCTCTCACAGCATCCATCATGCACAACTGCATGTGTCCATAAATCATGGACACCGGACAAGCAGAATCTCCCTTCAGTAGGTCTCTGTAGACGATATTTATCAAACTTCATTGCCAAGAATAACTTGACTTCCTCATGGGCAATTATCCTTCCACTACTGTATGCGACGTGGGGGAAAATGACAAACTCCAATGGAACTTCACACCGACAGGGCAGCTCTTTGGATTACTGTCCCGCTGCACCTTACAGCCAGGTAGTAGTGATGTGACCTAAGCTCCACTTACCAAACACCCCAAGACTTTAATCTGTGAGCCAGTGATGTGAGAATGGGAAAACAATTGGGGTGCCAATTATTGCAGCCGCCGCCTCTGCAGCACCAAGAAACGCTGCTCTGATGGCAGCAACTGCCCCAGGAGAATGGCCTTGGAGAAGGAAGATCCTTCCCACCCTTTCCCCCAGCACCCTGTGCACTCCCTTCATCCTAGCAATAAATCCCTACGTGCTCCCATAAAATCAGCTCACTTATCTTCTATTTCATGAGTAGCTCTTGCCTCCCAAACCAGCAGGTCAGCTTGAAACCCTGGAACTGCTGCCCAGAATTATTTGTGAAGACGTGGAGTTTTCACACAATCGTGGTTTAAACCAGCAAACCAGTGGCCCCTCCATCTTTAGCTCAGTATGTTTAACACAACACTACCTTATGTTTCTATGCTCTCTCCCCACATTCCGGGGTGTGCTAATTGTTACAGATCGACTGGGCTATTGCCTTACTCTGGGACAGTGGGCTCCAAAGGAAGAGGAGTTCCTTTTTTTATTTCCCTGGAGCCCTCTGATTCCTGCTACTATGGCGAAAAGTGAGGGGCTGCTGACAGAAAGTCAATTTGCTGAGGCAGAGGGGGAGTGCTCCACTGCTCTGCTCTCTGCCCTGGGGAATACTCTCGAGCTTGAGCAGGAAGAGAAGTCAACGCATGGGGCAGGCGTGGGGGCCAAGACTTAGCTACTGGCTACTGATCACATTTGGGCAGAGAGATTGTCATCAAAAATGTCATTTTGAAAGTTAGAAAAGCATATACACATATGCAACTCAACAGATGTTCATACCCCTCCTCCTCTTCCTTCTACAACACTCACAGGAAACACATGTCTGTGTTGTCCTAAGTCCAGTTACTAATTAGCACGTTTCAGTAGCACATTTCACGGAGGATAGGGAGGATTTCAAAGGGATTCCTTCCTTTTAAGTTGAGACAGCTGGTGCTAATTACCAAGCAGGAAAAGAATGTGCAAACAGAACATCGAGAAGCCCTCAGTGGAACAGAAGGCTGAGGGGTCTTTTGGTTCTATTGTAGAATTTTTCTGCAGTGGTTGGAAGGGGCTGCAGATGATCTACATCTCCACCTTACCCCCAGGAAGCAGCTGTCCAGTTTCATCACCCTGCAAGTAGGTGGGAAACAAAGTCCGAGAACATGGACTCAAAGGTCATTTCACAGTAAGCATGTAAATTTCACAGAGCTCTACTCAGAGCTCTTGTAGTAAACCAGTTTTCCCTCAGTCAAAAATATACAGCAAAATAGAAGCTAAGCATGGCCTTTTCCTTTTTCAGTGACCCAGGGGATTATCAATTCAAAGTTCATCTTTGTAATTGAGTGTTGCTATGAAATGAGAGCAATCAAGCCACTCCAGATCACGTGTGGTAGGGGAAAAGCAAATCTTGATTCTAATTCAGTCATACCTCTAATGGAAAGAACACTAAATGCAAAATCAAGAGGTTTCTGATGCATTCTAATTATAAGACTCTAGGAAAGTTATTGGGTTTTTTTAAACGTTTATTTATTATTTTTGAGAGACAGAGACAGAGCATGAGTGGGGTTAGGGGCAGAGAGAGAGAGGGAGACACAGAATCCAAAGGTTTCAGGCTCCCAGCTGTCAGCACAGAGCCCTACGCCAGCCTCGAACCTACCAACCGCGAAATCATGACCTGAGCCGAAGTCAGGCGTGCTCAACCGACTGAGCCACCCAGGTGCCTGGGAAAGTTATTAAGTTTTTTCTGAGCTTCAGGTTTTCATCTATAAAATGGGAATAATGGGGCCTACCCCATCGGCTTTTTGTGAAAGTTTCAGAGTTTGATAGAAGTATGCTGTATATTTAATGTGAATCTCTAGATAAAGGTAAAAGTAGTGCAAATCTTTGAAGTTTGGTTTCCAGGAAAGGCAACCAGAGTAATCTCAGCCCTTTGAAAGTATACAAATAGCTCATTGTGGGAGCTGCTGTCCTGGGTTTTCAGGCTATCTGGAGGCTATACAAAGCTTATAGAATAACTAACTGGACATTAGAAACTGGCTTCACAATCAGACACAATAGAAAGACAGTGAAGCAGAATGACTACAGGTCAACTTTCCTGCAAGTTCTGAAATTCTGCTGCCTAGTTTCAAATTCTGCCCTACCACTGCCCACCTATGTGACCCTAGGCAAATCACTTGACCCCAACTATAATGTAAGAGTAACAGTGACGGCACCAACTCATGGATGGCTTCACTGTGAGGATTAAAACGTAATATAACACAGGCACAACGGTTGACATCATTACTTGCATCTCAAAAAAACAAAAACAAAAACAAAAAACAGTCTATTACTGCAAAGACAAAGTTAGTATTATAATTCCAGAGCTGAGTAACAAGGTCATTTTACTTTATTTTTACTTTCATGATTACGACTAGCTAACATGTATACAGTGCTTGCATTATGCAGCTTTTATGCATGTTGATTCACGTAGTCTTCGTAACAACCCTATGAGATATGCTAGTGAGTAGCAGAGTTGGGATATAAACCGAGGCAGAAGCCCTGCTCTTAATCACGGCGCAAATTAAAGTGGGCTGGAGATTAAGGCCAGGGGGGAAGTGTCAGAGTGAACTACTTGCTGCAGTGGTAGTTTGCACAGCTGGATTTGAATATGAAAATATTCTGCACACTTGCTGGGCTAAATATCACCCCTGCACATCATGAGGGCAAGTATATTTAGCTACTTCCACATTGTAAAGTCCTCATGCCTTTGACTTACTCGAAGCATTACCATTGGTTCTTTTCTCTTCTTCGATATTTCTGCTTTCAGAAACTGAAAACACTCTGAAAAATAAAGGAGGTGTTCCCCCATTCCAAATATCCTACTAATTTTAAAGACAAAAATAATAAGATAAGTTTGATGAATCAAATAGCATTGAAAACCCTTTTTAACACCCACACTCACTGTCTGTCTGAAAAGTTGCAAGTTCTATCATCTTCAGCAAAGCCCAAAGATTTCACTCAGATCTTTTTTATGTCAAAGAAGAATACATTTCTGAATCATTGTGAGTGCCTTTTATACAACACCTAATTTTTAGGAACAGTGCCTAGACTCATACCCTGCTCATCAAGGAACTCAGTAATGGCTTGTTGATGGCTTAAATGCTGATGAACAGTGTCTGGTTGATATTACATGATGTTTCCATAAGTTGGAAATCTACCAGTTTTTGTGCAGAGACTCCTTTGAACCTGGGAAGGCGTACCTGGAAGATAGTTAGTTACTGACTGACAAGGAAGGCTGTGGATTAAATATAAACCAGTTGTGTGAGACCAGAGGAGAAAGCTGTTTCACGTTTGAGAAGACATACAGAAAGCCTGAGATGAGACACAGAGGGAGACAGCGACAAGAGCACCAAACAATGCCTTGGGTCATTTACAGAACAGAGCCCCCCCTGAGAACTCTGAGGTCATGCCAGCTTGTCCAAAAACCTGCTCTCTTCCCTTCTCTGGCTCCCTGTCACAGATTCCGGTTCTCGTCATGCTCATCGCTTGCCAACCAAGTTGCTACATCCTGCATCTGTGCTCTTATTTACGCTTGGCTTCCTCTCCAACTTTTCTTCCGTTTCTAATAATCTGCATCTTACAATTTTCAGACACCTGACTAAAACTCATGCGCCAGCTCCTAGAGGACAGTGGGGTTGTTTTGCACTCAGTAGGCCTTTATACATTGAACAAGGGAGTCCTATATACTCCCTTGAAATTAAGTTCTTGCTATTAATTATTTACCGGGTCTTCCACACTTACAGTATTTCCTCACTAAACTGCTTGAGAATAGGATCCATGATTTCCAAATCTTTTCTGTTTGTCAGTGAATTGCTTCTCGTGCATCATACCCAATAGATATTCCATTACTGTGGTAAATTATCTGTAATCCCACTACCTTCGACTTGCCTGCCATTGAGGTGGCTAGATGAAAGAGGTATAGTTCTTGCTACAGTAACAAGAAATTGTAGAACCATCAGTATTGACTCTGCCAAAATCTTCAGATAACATCTGCTTAAATTCTAAAAGTAGGTGTAAAGCTTCAGGATCACAGTTAATGCATGCAAGGCCAGTTAACAGCATGATTTGGGAGTCCAGCTCTCCATTCTCTGCCACTTTATAGTCAGTTGAGCTAATTAACCTCTTTAAAGTCAGCTTTCTCTCCTGTAGGAGAAAGATAATCATAGTATTTGTCTCATAGAGTTTTTATAAAGATAACGAAGATGATATATGTAGTACAGCACCTGGGACAGAGAAAGCCCTCAATAAATGCATGCAATTAATATCATGATTGAAATAATTAACCAAGAACTCAAACACATTTGAAAGACACAATGGACTGTTGCTAATGATATTCAATGTGTCCAATTTTGAAATTTAACTTTTGCAAATACATATATTGAGTATTTGAGTCATTTAAAAGTCATAGCCCTAATCTGGAAAGCAGTGTGGCATCCGGGTATCGCCATGGCTTTATAGTCATTCAGATATGGGTAAGAATTCTAGTTTCCCACTTCCTGGCTAAATGGCAGAGGACAAGTTGGATAATGTCTTGCAATTTCAGTTTCCTCATCTGATATGAGGAAAAAAGGTAACTCCTACTTTGCAAGATGGTAATAATCTCATATAAATTCTCTAGCAGTCAATGAATGACACCTGTCATTATTTCTGAGCTCTCTGTTTTCCTGATTATTGTAAGGGGCAGCGGCTGTGCACTTTTCAGATAAATCTGTAGCACAAAGCTACGCATCGGGACATTTCACAGAGCTCTGCCGCTTCATCTCCCTAGTAGCCTTCTCTCAGAATTAAGAGGCGAGTATTTCTTTGGGAACAGACTCATGTGGGAGAGCTTGGAGTAGGCAATTTGCGGACTCATTTTCTATAGTGTTGGCAGAATGTGGGTTGTCATCACAGGCTGGGTATTGTCTTGCTTCCTGCAGTCTTACAATTGCCACACTGTGGCATGGTGTTATTTGCATCTCCATGATGGGCTGATTATAAGGTAAAGCTGTACCGCCTGACCAGTGTGCCAGGTGTCTGCTCTAATAACTCCAAATGTTATTACTTTAAAAAAAAAAAATAGAGATGTGGAGGGAAAACAGGGAGCCGCCAACCAGCAAGCACTTCAGACCTCACCACAAAGAGACCAAATGTTGCTAGACTATATTTTGTTTGGACAAGTTCTGCCTATCTTCCCTGGATCGAGTGAGGAATTCAACCAATGCCTGCCCAGGGCAATGAAATTGACAATTATTTAGCAACATCTGGAACTAAGGGCAGTTCTTTTTTCCTTTTCTCCACTCAGAAGGCCGTAAAAAAGCACAGAGGTGGGTATACAAAAAGCTATAAAAAGGCCAAACTAAAATTATAGGTAATCAATTCATGTTTTCCCTACATAATCTATAGGACTGGAACCATTCACTCATTAATCCAAACTTCACTAGGAACTGAAAATTTCAGGGGACATAATTATGACAAGGACAAACATACAAACATAGTCCTTGACCTCAAGAGGCTTATATTCTAAGAAGCTAAAAAGCAAACAAACAAAACAGCAAAATACATACACATGCAAACAACAACAACAAAACATAATTACAAATTAAAATAAAAGCTTTAAGCTTCAAAAAGAAAGATGAGAGAGAATCACAAGGAAAGGGTATCTGGTGCAGGAAAAGTCACCTGAAAGAGTGCTCATTTAAGCTGAGATAGGAAAGGTAGATAGAGGGAAGCGCTAAGCTGAGGGAAGAGGATGTGTGTAGGGACCCAGAATCGGGTGGGAAATGAGTGTGACAGGGGCCTAAAGAAGAGTGAGTAGTGGGGAGAAGGCAAAGATGAATGTGGAAAAGTAGCTAAGGGCCTACGCATGCAGGGCCTTTAGGTCATGATTCATATTGTTCGTAGAATAGAAACAACTGGATAGCTTTTAGAAGGAGAAAGCAGGTGCGATTTAGACAATCTAGCATATCAGCAGACAGGCTCATGAGACAGGTTACTGAGGTTCAGATCCTGGCTCATTCATGTGTTAGCTGAGTGACCTTAAGCAAATTACTTTGTTTGCTCCTGTGCAAAGAGCAATAATAATAGTATTTTCTCCCTTATTGTGAAGTTTAAATGAACTATTCCATGGGAAACCCATAGAACAGTGGCTAAGACATAGTAAGTACTCAAGAGCAGTTAGTTACATATAAAACACTATTTCATATATAATATATATTATATATTTCATATATATATTCATATATATTTATATTTTATATTTATATATTTATATATTTATATTTTATATGATATATATTTCATATATATTATATATATATTTCATATATAATATATTATTATATATTATATATTATATTATAATATTTATATTATATTATAAACATATATTATATTATAAATATATATTATACATAATATATGATGAATAGTATATATTAAATAGAACAAAATTATTTTGTTATACATGAAAAATTAGTTACATATACAACACTATTATATGTATATATATGTGTGTGTGTATGTGTGTGTGTTTATATATATATATATATATATATATATATATATAGTTTATACACACACACACATACACATACACAATATGGACTGTGTCCTTCCAAATTTATATGCTGAAATCTTAATCCCCAATATGATGGTATTAAGTGCTCATCCTTTGGGAAGTAATTAGGTCATGATGGTGGAGCCCTCATTAACGGGATTAGCACTCTTATAAAAGGGACCCCCGAGAATTCTCCTTTCCACCATGTGAGGATACAATGAGAAGGTGGCAGTCTGCAACTCAGAAGAGGGTCCTCACGAGAACCTGACCGTGTTGGCACCCTGATCTTGAAATTCCAGCCTCCAGAGCTGTGGGAAATAAATTTGTTTTTAGGCCACCCAGTCTATGGGAATTTGTAATAGCAACCCAAACTAAGACAGTATACAAAATAAGTTTCATTTTTTAAAAAAAATGTTCATTTTATTTATCTTGAGAGAGAGAATGAGTACACGCACCAGCAGGGGAGGGGCAGAGAGAAAGAGGGAGAACAAGAGAATCCATGCTGGCAGCGCAGAGCCCAAAGTGGGGCTCGATTTCACCAATCGTGAGATCATGACCTGAGCTGAAACCAAGAGTCGGAGGCTTAACCAACTGAGCCACCCAGAAGCCCCAAAATAATTTTAATTTTTTAAAGGTCATTTCTCTTGCTGCTGTGTGAACAAAGAATGAAGTTCAAGAAAAGTAGAAGCAGGGAAACCCATCAGGAGAGTGTATTTGGTAATGTAGGTGGGAAATAACTGAAGGCCTAAAATAGGGGGCAGAAGTGGAAATGGTGAGAATGAGATGGATCAAGATATAGTCTCGGAATGAATAAATTGGACTTTCTGAAAGATTGGATATGAAAGTGAGGAGAAAGTAGATAAAGGATGGATCTTAGGCTAGTCAAAGTAGCTGAAAGGTGGCAACAATTCAAATGTTGCATCAATGGATGAATGAACAAATTGCAGTATATACATGTGATGAAATATTATCTAGGCATTAAAGGAATGAAACACTGAAACACTCTACAATGTAGATAAATCTCCAAATGTTATGCTAAGTGAAAGAAGGCAGACACAAGAGTTCACATATTATATAGTTATATTTATGTGAAATATCCAGAACAGGAAAATTCATAAAGACGGAAAACATATTGATAGTTTCCAGAAGCTAGAAGGAGGAGAGGACGGGTAATAACTATTTAATGGGTACAGGGTTTCCTTTTGGGTGAGGAAATATATTTTGAAACCACGTAGAGAAACAACATTATGATTATACTAAATGCTGCCAAATTGTTTGCTTTAAATTGGTTAATTTTATGTTATGTACATTTCACCTCAATACAATTTTGAAAAGAAAGAGTAAATCTCTGGGCACCTGACTGGCTCAGAGTGTTAATCTCAGGGTCATGAGCTCGAGCACCATGTTGGGTGCAGAGATTACTTAAATAAATAAATAAATTTTTAAAAAAGAGAAAAATAACATTCTTTTTAAAAAAATCGAATTTAAAATTTAAAAAAGGAAAAATAAATCTTAGGTTTTATCTTATCAACTGGATGAAGAGTTGTTCAAGTCAGATGAGAATAAAGAGCTCGGTGTTTTATTTGGGGCATTTGAATATGTGATGTTCATAATTTATGCAAGCAAAGGTATAAGAAATAAGTTAGATACCCAATTCTGAGGATCAAAGGAGATATCAGAACTTAATGCATAAAATTAAAACAGTGGAAATGGATGATGTAAGGGAGAAGAGAAGTTAGGCAAAAGACAGGAGAGAGAGACGTAGGACAAGCTCTGAGAAAAGCCAACATTTAAGAAGAGGACCCAACAAAGGAGATTGAAAGTTAGAATAAAATTAATTTAAAAAATCCTGGAAGCTAAGAGATAAGTATACTTAAAGCAAATAGAGTGTCAACTTGAACAAATATTGCTGAAAAGCCAAGTAAGATGAGGAAGGAAGAAATGCATTGGTTTTGGAAGCCCGAAGGTTGTTGTTGATCTTACCAAAGAAGGTTACCGATAGAAGTGTAGAAGCGTATTGGGTGGACTGCGTCGAAGAGTGGAGGAAAGATGAGAAGGCAGACAAGGTTTGTCTGGACACTCAGGAATAGGGTTATATAGGAGAACAGAACAATAAGGCAGGAACTGAAAGAATATGTATAGTTATGTGAAAAAAAAATATCTTGGAAGATGGGAAATACTAGAGCATGTTTATGTGATGGTGGGAATGATGAAATAAAGAGTGAAGTGTTACTGCTGAGGGAAAGCATGAGTGAGTCAAGGAGAAGAGTCTTTGATAACTAAGAGGCAATGGAATCCAGAGAAAAAGTGGAGAGATATCCCTTCTTGGAGGAGGAGGAGGAGGAGGAGGAGGAGGAGGAGGAGGAGGAGGAGGAGGAGGAGGAACACTTCCTTCATTGTGGAGGAAGAAGTATTTGGACGCAGATGCACCAAGTTGACAGGTTTTGTGGTGGGAAGATGAGTGAGTTCATTTCCAATGACTTCTATTTTCTCAATGAAGTCTGAGTCTGGGTCATCAGTAGGAGGAGGATGTGTGGGAGGTTTGAGGAAAAAGGAGATGATATAGTACAGTCATCTCATACAGAGGAAGACATTTAATAGAATTCCTGAGCAATCCTCAGTTCATGCTTGAGGTTTCTGAATTCTGAATCAGTCATCTTGGCTTTGTGATTTTCCCCATCAAAGTTGCTTCTTGGGTTTGGGCAAGGGTAAGGCAGGGAAGAGTCCTGCAACCTTATAATAGCCTTTATGATTCAACCCAGACCTATCATCTTCTGTTTCCTGCTCATTGGCTAGTGGGCATTGAAGGAAGTTCAATAAGCCCATCTGGTAAATATAGAAGGGGAGAAACAGCAGCATCAATATATTTTGTGCCTGGACAGCTGCTTGCAGTAGTAACAAGGTTATGTCCAAATCCTTGGCCCAACTAGCCAGTGCATCCAGTAAGAAACAGACTTATAGCCACATGTGCACTGCTGATTGGAAAGAGTTGCTATAGAAATAACCATATTTAGTAGGCCAAAGTTGTTTCAGGAGCTAAAGTGCAGGCTCATTAATTCAGTGTAGGATATATCTGAATTAAAGACAAATGAGAGAATAAATGAAAGAACTGAACTTGTGTTTCTTTCCAGGTGTACTGCGATTTATCTATGTGAGCCTAAACTGTGTCAAATAATTTCCAAATAAGTGGGACCCAGGTTAATTACCTGAAAAAGGAAAGTAAGAAAAGAAAAAACAAAACACCTATAGATCCTACTGAAATCACTAAAATAAAAAAGATAAGAAGGATAGATTTTAATGTCAGAAAAGACTTTTATATGGATTAATTGAACAAGAAGAATTGTAGCAACTGATGCTCTTATTATGGACCAGATGAATCTTCTGTGCTATCCTTTGGGAGTTTTCCTGTCTTTGTCTTTCATCACATTACTTGGCAAGGCTCACATGCCCTCCCCTGATCCTCACCATCTGCCCACACCTACTCCTTCAGGAATCCTTCTCCTCATCATGCTTCAGGTGTTGCTTTAACAAACTCTCCAGAAAGACCTTCCTGTATGCTGCTCAGTCTTGTGTATGTCCTGCCTTCTATGGAGTGTGCTTTCTTGAGAACACTTACTACTATTATAATTGTGTTGGGGGGGGGGGGTAATTGTTTAATAGCTGCCTATTTTTGCTAACCACTGTATTCCCGGTTCTTGGCATATATCCTGTCACACAGAGACTAGGACTTAATTGTGGGAGAAAAGAAAGAGAGGGAAGAAGGAAGGAGGGGATTTTTTTTTAAAGAAAGGGAGGAAGAACAACAGGAAGGAATGGACATCCCTGAACCTCCAAACATTTTCTCCTTCCTTTGAATCCATAGGAAGTTGTTTCTATTTAATATTTAAATATATACTACCCTTGTACTTCCTCTCTTGTATTTTCTAATGTACAAACACTACACAGATAGTAAATATTTAAATGACTAAAACTCACCACTTATATGCAAGGATATAAGAAATACCATTTGCTAAGAGTGGCATTGAATAGGCCCTCAAACATGCTGATAGTTTATCAAGAATCTTTTAGAGTTTTATCTGAAATATTCTTGAACCTGGACCTTGCCATCGAATAATATAATATTTAAATAGTCATTTAAACGTAGCAAGGGCTTCTTGTTTTCTTTTCCACCCTCACTCCCCATCCCCCTCTTCACATTTTAGGCTCTACAACTCTGAACAATCCATAGTTCTTCAGAGTCTTTTCCTTTCTCCTGACTGCAATGTTTCTTTTCTAGGACCAAATTCTAGTCACTCAAGACACCCTACATACTTCACATCATCCAGGAGCTCTCAGGATTCCCAACACTACCTCTCTTCTACTTGAATTACTGTATGAAGCCCCCATTTGCTGCAGGACTGTATTTCTTTCGTCATTGTATTCCCAGGGCTTAGTGCATGGGTTTAAATCTAGTAGCTACTCAGTAAACATGTGTGAAACAGAGCTGTTGTTCATTAGGACACTACAGCTTTGGGGATCTCACAGACTTCACTCACCCTTCCTGAGTGTTCTTTCCAGGTCAATTATTGTAATTTATAAGATGACCACATTATAAGAGGCATAATATCTACCAGAAATAGATTTTTCACATTAAACCATTTTTTAATTTTTTTTTAATCTTCATTTCTTTTTGAGAGAGAAAGATAGCATGAGTGGAGGAGGGGCGGGGGGAGAGGGGGCGCGGACAGAGGATCCAAAGCAGGCCCTGTGCAGAGAACCCAATACGGGGCTCGAACTCACAAACTGTGAGATCATGACCTGAGCTGAAGTTGGATGCTCAACCTATTGAGCCACCTGGGCACCCCTACACCATTTTTTTTATTTTAAATTTGTCTTGGTTAGTGGTGACAGAAGATAGCTACACTTGTGGTGAGCACAGCAATAACATACAGACTTGTCAAATCACTGTGTGGCACACCTGAAACTAATGTAACATTATGTGTCAACTATACTTCAATAAGAAATAATAATTTAAAAAATAAATAAATTTATCTTGGTTATACAAGTCTGCGTCAGATATTTTACAAAATTATTTATTTCTGTAAAAATTATATTCAAGAATATCATACCAGTAATATCCACAGAAAATGGAATTAGTTTCCACCACACAATAAGAAAAATAAATGGCATTGGGAACACATGGTTGGCTTAGTCGGTTAAGCATCCAAGTTCAGCTCAGGTCATGATCTCACGGTTGGTGAGTCTGAGCCCCACATCGGTCTCTGCACTGACAGCTCAGAGCCTGGGGCCTGCTTCGGATTCTGTGTCTCCCTCCCTCTCTGCTCCTCCCCTGCTAGCACTCTGTTTCTCTCTCTCTCTTTCAAGAATAAATAAATCATAAAAATTTTAAAAAAGAAAGAAAGAAAGAAAGAAAGAAAGAAAGAAAGAAAGAAAGAAAGAAAGAAAGAAAGAAAGAAAGAAAGAAAAAAAGAAAGAAAGAAAGAAATGGCATTAAATGGACATCTTAGAGATAGTGTATGCTTTTAGTGCAAGTTAGAAAGGTTGACATATTTTATGTCTCACCACTTTTTCTTCCTCAGCCCATCTTCTTGTCCTACCATTATTCCTTCTTCTGTTCTTCTCCATTTCCCTTGTATTCTCCAACTGCCAGTGACATATAGGACTTGCTTAGGTCTACGTAGAGCAATCACGGGTATTAAGTTTACCAAATCCTTTTCTAGCATGAGAGCTTAGGCAGCAAGTAGTATATAGATTGGAAATGTGGACTTGTGTTCCCAGGTCCTAAATGACACCAAATAATGAAAGAAATGTATTTGTAAAACTGGAGAATTTCTTTATCTTTCAATGACCCCCCCCCATTCCATCCTTAGTTAAAAAACAAAAGTCGGGGGGTGGTGGTGGTGAGGGAAAGGGCAAGGAAAAATACAGCACCAAGATGCTTTTCTTCTGGGACATTATAAATAGCATGAAGGAGGATTGAATAAAATTGCAGTTGACAGTGCAAACCTGAAAAGGAGAGGATAGGGAAAGACGGTAAGAGCTGTGACAATGTCGACGGAGGATCTGGTGAAAGGGCAGGTTGCCCTCCATCTGTTTGGACAGTGCAGACTGAGCCATCCCTGGGGGAGGGGGGAGCCATCCTCAAGGAAGCTGTGACTCAGTGGCTCTGCCAGCAATGATGTGTGGGCTAAGCAAAGAATTACAGTAAAGAACATGACTGCTCGGAATGTTGTGGTGACAGCAACACTTACTGGCACCTGTAGTCAGAAAAACTCATTCATTCACCTTTTCAAATGTTATTTATGAGGCACCTACTCTACATAAATCATAGTCCCTAAATAGGCATCCTTTTCCAGATTCTTGTAACCTTGTAGTTAGAGGGTTCCTAAATGGTCTTTTCCCCTCTAGTCTCTCCTTCTTCCAGTCTATCCTGCACATGAAATCCAGGAAATTCTGCCTCCTACACAACAGTGGCTATAAGCATAGGTTCTGGAATTAGACTTCCTAGATTCAAATCTTGGCTCCAGAACTTATTACCCTTATATCTTAGGCAAATTAGCTAAACTCTCTGAGTGCTTGTGTATCAGTCAGTTTGGATGAAGTAGCAGACACAAATGTCCCCCAGATCTTCATTTTTTTAACAATAATAGCTTATTTTTTGCTCATGTTCGTGTCCATCATAGTTTGAGGCTACGCTTTGCAATCTCCTTGTTCTGTGACTAAGGCTAAAGACGCAGCCTCATGTAGGCCATGCTGGTATGAAAGCTTGAAAGTTTTTGCAGTGCTATGAAAGCTTTTGCAGATTCCTTGTCTGCAAAATAACTTCTTCATACTTTCCTCCTTAATGTCATGCTTGCCCCTCCCCTCATGTACCAATGTTCAGCCCAGCAAAACCAAAATGCCATTTGTTATTTTTCACCCAATAATTGTTTGATAGTTTCATATACAGTTGGCTCAATTAATATAGAGTAGGGAATCCACCCAGGGAAAGTGGAGATTTCTTAAAAAAAAAAAAAAGTTTTGTTTATAAAATGGAATTAAGATATCAAACCCTCATTGTTACCTTAACATTGAACATGTTACCTCCAACACAGGAATGATATGGAGGAAAAACTACATAAGAGCCTCCATATTCTCAATGAATAATCCTCAAATTTCCTCAAATAATCCTCAAATTTCCAAACACCTTTATAGCATATCATCTATTCCATAAAATATATCTAAATATGTCATGAAAATAACTGCATTTGTGAAGATGATGAATAAAAAAAATAGCAATGTCACATAGAAGAATGACAGCAGTACTAAAGTCAAGCTAGACTTTTAAAACAAACAACCCCGAATACCAAGAAGTTAACATAAGAAATGTTTATGTCTTCTTCTCATCACATCCATTGAGGCTTGGTAGTGAGGGGTGGGGCGGGGTTCTCATAACAGTGTAAATATGGGTTGATAGTGGCAAGGGGATGGGGCTAGAGTTCTGCCCTACATACTCATTCAGGAGCCCAGACTCCTTCCGCTTTGCCACATTACTCTCTTGTATCCTTGGAGTCCTCTCCATTCAGATGTGAGATAGAAAGTGCTTAAAGGATCACAATTAGGACAGTTTTAAGACCCAGGCCTGGAAGGAGTGTGTATCACCTCCACCAGATTCATTGACCACAACTCTGACACAAAGCTGCATCTAACTGCAAAGGAGGCTGGGAAATGTAGTCTCGCTGAGTGCCAAAAGGGAGGCAATGGGGAAAAAGCTAGTTAATCTGTACCACAGTGACCTAGGCTCACTCTTTAGCTAGGTGACTTGATGCAGTACACAAGCCTTAATGCCCATGATTCAAAGATGTGAATTTACAAAATCACAAATCACAGCATGTTCTGTACATTTGTCCTCAAGTGCTATGTAGCTTTGCAATGGCAAATGTCTGTTTTGCTATTATAAAGCACCATTCTGATACAAACTGCTGAATCATTACCTGAAACTAAGGAGTCCAATCCCTGAATTAGGCTACTTATAAGTGAACAGGTAGAAGAGAATAGCCATTTGAATGCTCACCCACAGAACAAACACACGGACACAGAGCACCATCATGCTACGCTTTGTGCAAACACACAAACTCCTCCCACAGAGGCTGACATAATGGAAAAAGAAGGAAAGAAGTGAAAGGATATGTACACAGGAATTGAACCAAATCAAATGTTTTGGGATACGCTTGACTACCTGCCCTGATAAGAAATAAGATGAATTCATAAGATTTGCCTGGCCTCACAGTCAATAATTGTCAGAAAATTGTCAGGCCCAAGATGGATGACATCATTCAGGACAAATGAAGATCATTTCCTTCCACATTGATTGGTGCTTGGGTTTTGTTTATACCCTAGCTGCCTGGGCCCTGTAAGTAACCAGATATTGTAGATTTGAAACAGGCTTTCCATTTGCATCATTGGGCAATGAGAGCGGCCAACAGGAAGCCCAGTGATTCAGATAACTTGTTTTAATTGAAATCAATACCAACACAAGCAAAACTGCCTGGAATGGCAGTACTGTGCTCTGATGGAATATTTTCATGGCCTCTGCCAATAACAACCATTATCAAGAATGAACTATTAACTTCAACAGTGACTCATAGCGCTTTCCAGGAGGGGGAAAAAAGGTTTTGGACCAGTGACAGTTTTAAATTATGAAAAAAATATGAAATTTTACCTCTTCAGGTCTCTATCAAGTTTCAGTCATAGACTCAAGTTCAATTACACTTTGGGCTTCCATTTAATGGAAAGACACCATTGGCCACCCTAGTCCCTCTCTTGCCAACTCTTCTCCATCCTTTCTTTTCTACTCTCACCCAGGTCTGGTGAGAAACAGAATAATTGTGATAGTATTTATTGAGTATTCTAGGTGCAGGGCTATGTTCTAGTCCAGGGATCAACAAAATTTGTCTTTAAAGGGCCAGATAGTACATATTTTAGGCTTTGTGATCCATACTGTCTTGATTGTGACTATTTACTTCTGCTGATATATTGCAGATATATAGACAATACACAATGAATGCGTGCCCCTGCTTCCCAATAAAACTTCATTTACAAAACAAGCAACAGGCCCGATTTATCCAAAAGGCCATAGTTTATGGACCCTGGTCTAGACTTTATATTTATCCTCACTGAGAAAGGTATTACTATTCTTATTTTATAGATGAAGCTGACACCCTTCAAAGCTTCCCCTCTAGCTCTGGGTGATGTTATGCCTAACACCAAAGCAGCCTATACTTTTCCCACTTTGCCACTCTACTGCCTGACTGAACAAGTCAGCCAGACCACCTGTGAGAGAGAAAAAGCTGAACTCCTGGGCCTTATTATTCACAAATGCAGCTGCTAGTTTGAAGAGATGTCCAATTCTTCTCTCTTTGTGATCCAGTGTTCATCTGACCAAATTTCTATCATGTGATGTCCGCAAGGAGCCATATGCTACTTACAATAAACTCTGTAACAGCGTGTAAACTCCTAAATAAGTCTGCCCCCTATGGCCCCTGGAACCTCCAGTTCAACATAAAATCAAGAATTGAGTCAGATTTGAAGGGTACTTGAGAATGAATTGGATATCTCCCAAGTACCATATTTATAACATTCATGTGTTTAATGCTCATTATAAGGCTAGGGAGAGGGGGTATCTATATCCCCAGAGAGTTGCATAGCACCTGACACAGAGAAAGTTCTGAAGAAATACTTATGCCATGTCTTCACGGACATGAAACAGATATTATTCTTGCTCTCTGTAAGCTAACACTCCGATAGAAAAGAATATATATATATATATATATATATATATATATATATATATACACATATATACGTATATATGTGTGTATATATATATATATATATATATATATATATTCAAATACTATAGTCTTCCCTGCATTACTGCTTAGATGGAAGAGTATTTAAAATTCCTATCATTGTTCAGAAGAGCAAAGAGAGTTTAACTCTTCTCCACAAGCACATCATCATAGAAGGGATGCCATCAAAGCTGGCTCTTGGGACATGAGTAGGATTGGGTAGGTGGAAATGTTGGAGGAATGACATCTCGAGCAAAGGAGACATAGTGAGCAAATACAGAGAGATGGGAGAAGGTGGCACATCTTAGTAGAATAAAAGCTGCTGGGTTTAAGTAGAGCATTGAGCAAGAGGGGGAGGATAGTAAAAGATAAGACCAGAAAAGTAGGTAGAAGAGTAGGCCAGAAGTAAGAGATAAGGCCAGAAAAGTAGGAGAAAGTACGACTTAAATAGTAATAGAAAAGTTTTTAAATAAAAACTAGTGATGGGGACGGAGCCTGGGTGGCTCAGTCAGTTAAGCATCTGTCTGACTCTTGGCTTTGGTTCAGGTCATGATCTCACAGTTCATGAGATGGAGCCCCGCAACAGGCTCTGCACTGACAGTGCAGAGCTTCCTTGGAATTCTCTCTCTCCCTCTCTTGCAGCCTCTCTAAATCAATCAATCAATCAATCAATCAATCAATAAATAAATAAACAATCTTAAAAAAATAAGTAAAAAAAAAAAAAAGCTAATGATGGGAAGTGTATTTCCAAACAGAAAATATTTTAAAGTTTTCCATCTTCTCCAAAAAACAAAGTTATTTCCTAATTCGAAAAGAAATTGGCAGGAAAAAAAGTGCTGCTGAAATTGCAATAAGGTAGATAATTGATAGTCTTAAGCTGGAGGGTGTTTGCTATTTGCTAGATATGTGAATTTACATCCATTCTAATTTAACTTATCATATCTCAAAGGGTACTATAACCTCACGAGGTGGGAACTGAGTCTATTTTTCTCACTGTTATATTCTCAATGCCTAGCACAGTTCCTGGTATGAGACAGATGCCCCATAAATATTTAAGGAAGAAATGCATGAAGTAATACTATCCTACATATTGATAAAAACAAACTTTTTTTGTTTATTTTTTGGTGTGGGTAAATATATGTCAGCCCTTTGAAAGCCAACTAAGAAATTCACCAATACAAGTTCTATTTAAATACATAATACAACAGCAAACATAACTTAGTTTAAGACCCTTGTCTTGATTTTAGTGTTGATCGACAAAAGAATCAATTAAACCTGGGTTCTGATTTTAAAATCAAAACCTTTTGAAGTTAGCCTTTGGTGAGAGGTCCCTATACCTCACTATTTTCTGATGGCTACAAATAATTTTAACACAGAAATAATCCTATACTTAAATCAAAATAATGATTATCAGCCTTCTAATTCTTCTTTCACCCCACCATCATCACCTACTCCTGTCTGACCTAACTCTAGAGTTTTTGTCTTCAAGTATGACTGAGATTTTAGCACTTGGTAATTCCAGATTAATAGGTCATTTTTAATTAAAATAATTGCAAAATCGTCCTTAGCAATAACCTAGCAAAAATATTACAACAACATAAGGTAAATAATGGCCTGCAGTCTAGAAGGTTTTCATGGGAATTCCTATGTCTGTCTGAGCTAGCCTTTGGGGTCTAGACTGAGGGAAATCACTGCCTACGTTTCCTAATCACTGAAGCTAAAGCAGGATTTCCTTGCCAAGTAGGCAAAGCATAATCCTTAGAGACACTCCTGCTGCAGAGTAAGATGATGAAACCCCCAGATGGTGGCTTGTTATTTCCATACAGCATAGGCAAGGGTCCAATGTCGACCAGGAATGAAACGAGAATGGTAAAGAACAGTGCAAATTTCATGACAAATTCAGGGACCTTTTTCTTTCTCTTTTTCTTTTTCTATTTCTTTTTCTTTTTCTTTTTCTTTTTCTTTTTCTTTTTCTTTTTCTTTTTTTTCTCTTTCTTCTTCTTCTTCCTCTTCTTCTTCTTCTTCTTTTTCATTACCTATTGTTTTATACTTAAGAAAACATGTCTTGGTAGTAATGGCTACCAGTGGTGGTAGATATCATCCCCCAGTCCTGCAAGCAACAGCAAGCATCTGAGATTGTGGCTATCTGAGCAGTGTGGCTTCCAAAAGCGGAGGTGGAAATTAAATGTCATTTATGTAGCAAAGCTGTAGGGATAATTAGTAATTCGACACGCAGCCATTCAGGGCAAGGTCAACAGGAGGAGTAATGTAGCATCATATGATAACCGTTTAATGGGTGTGTGAAATGAGTGGGTGGTCTAGGCTCAGCTCTGGCCAGGTACTGGTTCCCACACTCCCAGGCTCAGGAGAGGGTTCAACTGCATTCAAAGAGTCACACAGACAGCTCTGGCCAGGTACAGTAAGCAGCAAAAGCCCCATTAGAACAGAGGCTGGAGCTCCTGCTGGATAAATAAAATCATTCAACGAAACTACAGATGTGTGACATTTTAAGTGCACTGACCTAACTAAATTATACAAGTTGGTATAATTTTTCTACTTGAATAGTTTTTCCATTTCTTTGCCACAATATTGTGAAAAGGACTGGGCAAGAGTCATGCTAATCCTAGGGAAAATGAGATGTTTGGATATAAGAAGGAGAGGAAGGCTTCAAGGTTTGCTAGCAGAAAAAAAGTAGATGGATTTCTATTCATGAGAAATTCTTCAGAGTGCCCTGACACCAGTTGGGTGGACCTTGGTCATTTCTAAAAAAAATTTTTTTTAACGTTTATTTATTTTTGAGACAGAGAGACAGAGCATGAACGGGGGAGGGTCAGAGAGAGAGGGAGACACAGAATCTGAAACAGGCTCCAGGCTCTGAGCGGCCGGCACAGAGCCTGACGCGTCAGGGGCTTGAACTCATGGACCTCGAGATGGTGACCTGAGCCGAAGTCGGATGCCCAACCGACTGAGCCACCCAGGTGCCCCGGTAATTTCTAGCTGTAATGTTTTCACCCCTCCTTTGCCCTAACTAGATTCATGAAGGTATCCATTTTCAGTAATACCAACACTTCTTTAACAATAAAGATCACTCTTACTTTTTAACGTTTGTTTGTTTGTTTGTTTGTTTGTTTGTTTGTTTGTTTGTTTAGAGGGGTGAGGGAAGAATCCCAAGCAGGCTCCGCACCATCAGTACAGAGTCCACCTCGGGGCTCAATCTCACGGACTGCGAGATCAGGACCTGAGCCACAATAGGACACTTAACCAACTGAGCCACGCAGGGCACCCCAACAATAAAGTTCACTCTTAAATGTTCAGTACAAACAAATTAAACAAGTAGAAAAAGCAAATATTTATGTCACATTACACCAAGAATTGCTAATAACAGTTTGCAGCAATAATGCTTTGTAGGTATTTAATTCAGTTGACATTTGTCACAGGCCTACTGTTGGCTATTCTAGAAGCCAGGCCTCATCTAAAGAGAACCTAAGCATAGGCCAACACATATTTTTCAAATTGTTTACAACAGGGGTCAGCAAACTTTGCTTGTAAAAGGTTAGATAGTTAATACTTTTGGCTTCACAGGCCAAATGTTAGTCTTTGTCACAATTTTTTAGCTCTTCCTTGGTAGGCTAAAAGGAGTCATGGGCGATGTGTCAATGAGCGTGTGTCCGTGCACCAATAAAAGTTTCTTTTAAAAGCAGGCAGCAGACCTACAGACTGTAATGTGTCAATCCCTGCTCTAGAACATGTAAAGTTACCTGAACTGAGAGGGAAAGGAAGGAACAGCCAAAGTTTACTAATTTTTTGAAACTGTGATCTAACTTCTATTAGCCATGCCTATGGAGCCAGATGCAGAAGCACCTTCACTGTCAGAGTATGTTATTAATTCATGATTTATGCTTCATCTACTTTCAAAAAGAACCCAAGCTGGCTGTCACTGGGAATTTACACATACAGGTTTACCTACATGGTGTTATTTTTTTTTAATTTATATTTTTATTTTACTTTGAAGTTAGTTAGCATATGGCACAACAATAATTTGAGGAGTAGATTCCTTAATGCTCCTTACCCATTTAGCCCATCCCCTCTCCCACAACCCCTCCAGTAACCCTCTGTTCTCCATATTTAAGAATCTCTTAGGTTTTGTCGCCCTCCCTGTTTTTATATTATTTTTGCTTCCCTTCCCTTATGTTCATCTGTTTTGTATCTTAAAGTCCTCATATGAGTGAAGTCATATGATATTTGTCTTTCTCTAACTAATTTTGTTTAGCATAATACCTTCTAGTTCCATCCACATAGTTGCAAATGGCAAGATTTCATTCTTTTTGATTGCCGAGTAATACCCCATTGCATATATATACCACATCTTCTTTACCCATTCATCCATTGATGGACATTTGAGCTCTTTCCATTCTTTGGCTATTGTTGATAGTGCCGCTATAGACATTGGTGTGCATGTGCCCATTCGAAACAGCATACCTGTATCCCTTGGATAAATACCTAGTAGTGCAATTGCTGGGTCATAGGGTAGTTCTATTTTTAATTTTTTGAGGAACCTCCATACTGTTTTCCAGAGTGGCTGCACCAGTTTGCATTCCCACCAGCAGTGCAAAAGAGATCCTCTTTCTCCACATCCTCACCAACATCTGTTGTTGCCTGAGTTGTTAATGTTAGCCATTCTGACAGGCGTGAGCTGGTATCTCGTTGTGGTTTGGATTTGTATTTCCCGGATTATGAGTGATGTTGAGCATTTTTTCATGTGTCAGTTGGCCATCTGGTTGTCGTCCTTGGAGAAGTGTCTATTCATGTCTTTTGCCCATTTCTTCATTGGATTATTTGTTTTTGGGGTGTTGAGTTTGATAAGTTCTTTATAGACTTTGGATACTAACCTTTTATCTGATATGTCATTTGCAAATATCTTCTCCCATTCTGTAGGTTGCCTTTGAGTTTTGCTGACTGTTTCCTTCACTGTGCAGAAGCTTTTTATTTTGATGAGGTCCCAGTAGTTCATTTTTGCTTTGGTTTCCCTTGCCTCTGGAGACATGTTGAGTAAGAAGTTGCTGCAGCTGAGGTCAAAGAGGTTTTTGCCTGCTTTCTCCTCGAGGATTTGGATGGCTTCCTGTCTCACATTTAGGTATTTCATCCATTTGGGGTTTATTTTTTGTGTGTGGTGTAAGATAGTGGTCCAGGTTCATTTTTCTGCATGTTGTTGTCCAGTTTTCCCAGCACCATTTGCTGAAGAGACTGTCTGTATTCCATTGGATATTCTTTCCTGCTTTCTCAAAGATTAGTTGACCATACGTTTGTGGGTCCATTTCTGGGTTCTCTATTCTGTTCCAGTGATCTGAGTGTCTGTTTTTGTGCCACTTACGTGGTGTTATTGAAAAGACTTCCTTAACCAATGCAGTTCTAGGTAGAATTATATGACATCACTTAGAAATTTATTTGAGGCAACAATTTGCCTTCCTCTGAAACTTAGTTAACATAGGCTCTGCCAAGCTTACGCAAACAAAGCCAGCAGGAGGGAGGACTCTTCAGGAATGACCAAAGCTGATCATGATCCAGTAGAGAAAACACTTTTCAGGATAGTGTATGAGCTAAATTTAGAATTAGTATGAAATCATAGCTTTATCCATCATTAAAAGGAAGAGAACAGGGAAGGAAAATAGAACTATTTTTTTTGAGAAATTAGTGTATGCCAATCATGGTATTAAGTATTTTTAAATGGGCTATCCATTCAATCTTTTCAGTGATTCAAAGAAAATATGTTTAGCCACATATAACAGGAAAGAAAAAATGAAAACATTTGTCTCAAATTTACACAACTAGTAGCTCTTGGAATGGAAATTTGATCTCAGTTCCCTCTAGTTCCAAAATATATATCTTTCTGTTACACAATCCTGCCTCTTGCACACAAAAGACCAGCATTTTGCCCATCTCAATTCAAGAGTTCTCTTACTTCCTCCTAATTCATTTTACCTATGACATGATCTTATTCTCTGCTCATGGTTCAATCAAGTCATATTCAATATGACCTTAAACAAAACCCAATCCTATGAACATAATATAGTTCCTCAGATTTGAAGATACTTGGCTACCAGTAATCAAAGAATAGGCCATATGTCAAAACCTTTTCCCAGTCCTTTCTTGATCAATTAACTGAAGCTGATTTCCAAATAGTTCATAACTCTCATGTATTTAGCTACAAATCAGGCCTGATAGTATAACAAGCAGAATACATAACATTTACTTCATGTTATGTATGTGCCAGTGACATCATTCAGAATCCTTTGATAATCTTATGAGATAGGTACTATTATATCTCCATTGTATGGAAACTTTCTCTTAATAAGGGTTAGAACAATTTGCTTTGGACCATCTAATTAATAGGTAGCTGAGCTGAGACTCACATTCACATCTTAAATGATTTCCAAATTCAGATCTTAGAGAAAAATTGCAAGAATATTTTCCCTACTGATCAGTGACAAACCCACCAATGAGGTAGTACTTTCTTTTCTATCACTACCTGAGTGTACTTTTGAACCCCAGGAAAGGAGTTTCAGGAAGAGTAAACAGCTGTCCTATTCCAGTCTGCTCACTCTTCCTGCTAGAAGAAACCTTACACAAACTAGAAGCTGAAAGTAGCACAAAAGAAAAAAAAAAGTAGAGGGGACAGACATTTTTGAAGAAGGAACAGCTTAGTAATCAAGTCCTTTCAAAAATTTTCTTTGGAGAATTTACATTTATGTATATCTTGTCCCAAAGGTGATCACAAGTAAAATTCAAATACTGTACTTGTCAGAACCTTTTACTTACATAGAGAATTTGTGTAAAATATAAGAGTTCTTTCCCTCTTTTTTATTTCCCAGCAACCAGCTGTCCAGAGCACCTCATGATAGGTTTTCCAAAGTTACAAATCCATGACTTTTTACTGAATTTCAGGAAGCCCACATTCTATATGCATTCACCTAAGGCTGTGAGGCAAATGACAGACTGCATTTTATTCCCAAGTAAGAGCATTCCAGTTTCTCTGACATTGTTTCACATATATTGTCCTTTGAGCCTTTTCTTACAACAGAGTACAATGATAAATCTCTTTGCCTATGTGGAATCAAGATATAATTCTTAAACAACAAAGACTGTAATTGTATTAGCAATACAATGAGTCACCCTATCACTTATATCCTGAATAAATGTGAGATGCATCTGTTGAAATGGAATCCGTGGGCTCCCTTTAATGGGCCAAATGTCTCCAAGGACAGAATAGTGGGAGGAAGTGACCCAGCTGCTCAGACTACAGATCTTTTGTTCTTGAACGAAAAATCAGGAAAACGTTATATAAAAAATAAATGTACGTACTTTACCTTGGGAAGAGATTAACAAAGCTTAGTTAGAACACTGATCATTTAACTGCTTACGTTTCTATTTACTCCTCACGGGAGAACTGGCAAGAATGAATTTTCTTCCCTGGAATGTTCCTCAAACTATGATTTTCAAGCTTTTTCAAGGTCACTTCAGGGAGGCAAGAGATCATATAATCTACCTGTCTTACCTACTCCAATTGCTACTGGAAAAAAACAAAAACAAAACAAAAAATAACTTCACCAAATGAATGGGAAAAAAAGAGTATTGCTGCTGATAAAGCACCAAAGGAAGAGATGAACAAAATGTCCCATAGGGTAAAAAACGAAAATATAGCCTGAAAATTATTTTATTGTTGGGGAGGGGAGGAGTCATCTCAGCTATCTAAAAATGCTCAGGACACACATGAATGATCTTAGCTGATCTGAAAATGCCCAAGGACCATGACAAGACTACTTTGCAAAAGGAAAGAGAATTTCCCTCCTGAGAAAAAGTTGGCTTAGAAGTTAAGGAAGATTAGGGTGCCTGGGTGACTCACTTGGCTGAGCATCCGGGAGTTCAGGTCCTATGTTGAGCTCTGCACTGACAGTGTGGAGCCTGCTTGGGATTCTGTCTCTCTCTGTCTCTGTCTCTCTCTCTCTGTTCCTCCGCTACCTGTGCTCTCTCTCTCTCAAAAGAAATAAATAAACTTAAAAAAATCTTGTAAGAACTTGAGGGAGAAAAAAAGAGGTATGTATTCTAGAAAGAATATAGCTCCAAGTCTCCTGGACTTGACTGCTTGTCTGTATCACTCTCACTTGCCCCCAGTCTCACCGATGTAGTGAGAGGGTCACCATCTAGAATCTGTGGGAATACCACAACATTGCTCACTCCGGCCCTCCCACATATGTCCTGGAGAGAGGGAACCCCAAAGCACAAAGGACATATTAGAAAAGCTATGCCTCAGAGATCACCCATCTTCTCACTCTGAGGGGGTCAGCTTAATTTTCTTTTTTTTTGTTGTGCCAAAGGCAATAAAAGAAAAGAGAGATCCCAACCCTGCTGGGGAAAGGAAGTGCCAGGGGCAGCGCCGAAGATGACAGAGTAGCTCTGGCAAAGGCCATGGCGATTGATGAATGTAAGTGGAGGTATACACCTGTGCTCACAGGAGAAAAGGATGCCAGGCAAACTGAGCAGCTCAGAGCAGGGGAAGACAGCAGAAGTAGGCAAAGAGGTAAAACAGTCTCTGACCAGCATGTGCAGGAGACATCTGAGGCACCTTTTTCTCCTTGCTGTGAGTAAAGATGGGTTGGGAAATGATTGCACTGCTGAAACCAGTCACTGAGAAGACTGGGGACCTCTAAGGAGTTTTGTTAATGGGAGGAGGGTCCTTATCATCAGCATCGCAATGGATATTGATTGGATATTTGCTTTGAGCCAGGCATTGTGTTAAATTTTCCATATGCATTATCTCTTTAATCTGCATAGCAACTATATATGGTAGATACTGCGCTTCCCTAGACTGGGATGGCTGTATTACGGATGAGGAAAGGGAGCACCTTGGAAAGTTAAGAATCTTGTCCAAGATAACACAGCTGGCACCTGGCAAAATGAAGATGGTCCTTGAGCCTGTCTTACTTCAAAGCTGGACTCTTGAAATAATGCTGAAGTACTCCCAGCAGCATTGCTATGTCTGTCTCTTGAGGATTTTCATGTATATTCATATTTGTTCATCATTCATGCAACAAAGACCATGTGCCAGGCCCAGCGCTCAGCGCTGGGGAAACACTTGTGGACAAAAATCAGCAGTTCGGTGGATGAGATCAGCATTAATCAGATAGTTGTACAAATAAATGTAAAATTACAACTGTGATGAATGCTATGTGGGATTTTAAAGCAGGTAATGGGGGCATTTACTTAGTCTGAAGCTTCCCTACAAAAGGGACCAGGGAGTTCACCATGCAAGAATAAATAGAAAATAGCTAGGTTAAAGGGTAGTGTTGAGTAAAGCATTTCATCCTGTACTTAAAGCCCTGTAGGGGAAATGGAACAGGACCTGTTGGGGAAAATAATACAAAAGGAAGAGGATATTATTGTGACTCCAGAGGGAGACAAAGGGTCTACAGAGGATTTTTTTAAATAGGAGAATCTTGCGTGTGTTTCACTGTTGTTAGGAAGAATTCAGTAATCATCATAGTCAACACATATCTTGTTGATCATATGCAAGACGATATTCTAAATGCTTTACATATATTTACTCATTCAATCCTTCTTATACACCTCTGGGGTTGGGCCATTTTTATTATTCTTGTTTTACAGGTAAGCAAATGGAAGCATAAAATTTAAGTAACTGCTCGGATAGTAAATGCCAGAGTCCTTGATCTTAACCAGTATGGAATCCTATTTCTATCTTTTTACTGGGGGAGGTCATCACAAGGACATAACTGCCACTTGACCTGTGAGCTGAACTCTGGCAATTGGAAGCTCCTCACCCCCTCCCCTGTCCTTGGACTGTAAGTTCTGTTTGCCTTCCCTTCTCCCAAGGATGTAGCCTTGAGATAGTGACGTGATATTGAGACCATCTGGATGAAGACAGTTAAGGCCTCTACATAAATTTTTAAGATTTGGTGAATGGGTGCAGGGATTTATTCATTTTGTGGCCACCCCAGACAAGTCTCACCTCCCTTGTTTATGAAACCTGCCACCTACCAATCCGGAAAGAGTGGCCTGCCTCTTTCTTCAATCTCTCTCTGCCCTCTATGTTTGGGGACAAGTTTCAGATCATTCAGATTAAGTTTTAGGGAGCTCCCGAGGAGTTTGTGAACAAACAATCACAGAGAAGGGGATGAATATACTAGAGAAAGTATAATCAATAGTTTAGGATGGTAGTTCTTAAATATCAGGAGAATGTACCTGAGATTCAACAGGTATGCTCATTACAGTTCAGACTCCCATGCCCTAGCTACCTGCTGGGTTTCTGAATTAATAAGTTTGGCTTTTTTCAGCATTCAGCCCAGATGATTCCAAGGCAAGTGCTCCATGGACCCAATTTTAAGGAATACCCCTTTGCTTTAACAACTGGGAAAAATAGGCATAGGTGCCGGTAGGTTGTATGTTTCGTAAAGGAGCTTGGGGGAGCTCCTCTCTAATGGCTTATGCAAAGTATAATATAGGACACACAAATCAAACCAGGAAAACCTGGGTGTCACCTGAAAGAGCCTCATCAACTATAAAAGAATTGAGAACAACCCACCCCTGACTTTGAGAACCATTGTCCCAGTGGATTACTCTGCTACTTGTCCATTCTTGCCCCCAAAGTGGTGAAAGAACACTCTATGTCTATTCCTCAATTTCAGGAAGAAATACGTGTCCTAAGAGAGTGAAAGCAAAGCCAGATGACTGAAGAAAGACTAGCTGAAGACTAAAGATAAGTCAAGTCAGCCAAGGTTGCTACAGACTGCACGTCCCAGAAGAGGGAACCGATAAGATCCAGAAGAGGAAAACATGGATTTTTGACTAAAAGGGAAGCAAATGGGAGACTTGGTTTAGTTACAGTGTGCTTGTGTTTGCAATGAGCATTGTTTAAAACTTACTTTATTCCAGAATTACTTCCCAGAACTTCCTACTAGGACTTCTGGAACACGGAAATTCACATATGAAAAATCAACAGGGACAAAGGGGACATCTGTCGTCTTCAACTTACATAGCTAATGGCCTTTCCCTGATCCTTACATCACCAAAGAACACCAGCCAACACATGTTGTAAGGATGTGACCAGCTGTAGGAAAAACACTCATTATCAAGGAGAATTGCCTAACTCCCAAGTAATCAGCTACGGAGGAAAAAAAAAATCGACAATGGAAATAACAAAAGTTGACTTCTCTTAGTTCTTTTACGGGTCATTGCCATTGCCTACCTCAGTTATCCACAAGGAACAAATCCACAGGTTTGAAGTCACATTTGAACTCTGCATATTTCACAATTTACAATCCACAATTTAACCCAAATGCTTCCCTTAGCCAACAATTTCCACTGTTTCCTCCTCCTCATCCATAAATAATTTTCCAGTCACTGTTAACTAGAGGAAAATGCCTAGCTTAAGTTTAACCTTGTCTCCCTCAGCCTGCTACCATGAGCTGAAATAGTCAACGTACGGGCATAACACGGTAAAACTTCCGGTTTCTAGGTCTCCTTGGAAGGAACTTGTAAGTCACTATTTTGTCCTAACAAGAAAAAGCTAAACAGACAGAAAACTCTTGTCTTGTAAGAGAGGGGAGGACATAGGGCAGACCACCGCCCTCAAGCCTGGAGAGACACACAGGCACATACACAGAGTCACAGCTTACAGGAGAGAGATTCTGGAGCAGAAACCACCTCGGGAAACAATGCTGGGCAGAAACACCTGAACTGCATTTGACAAACTGCTGGAGGCTCAGCGTGAACAACTCCGAGAGGGAGAAACTCCAGAGAGACCCAGTCAAGGGGATCTTACGACATCCACAGTAGTGTAAGAAATCAAAGGAATACCTCCTACCCCATGCAAGTGAACCGGGTGCAAAACGTAGCATCCCCATCTTCAACTCCTCATGGGTTTGGGGGAAGAGAGTATAAGTCATTTACTGAATTGAACTGGAAGCAGAACTTCCCTAGGTAACCGGGGAAAAATGTCCATGAACTCAGGCCAAGCCAAAGCTGCTGTTCCTGGCCTCGTGGGCAGCCAGCCCACCCTTTCGGAAATGCCTCAGACAGGACTCTGCTGTCTTTCTCCAGCAAGGAAGCTTCCTGTAGGTTGCAGTGTCTCCTGCCCTGACGCTGGGAGAACAGCCAGAGCTCAGTCGTCTCTGCCCCTCTTTCTGTTCAGGGGAACAGTTGGAGAATCCCCACTTAAATAACCTCAGTGGAACTGGTTGAAAAACAGAAGGAGAAAGAGGAAAACCACAGGACAGTCCAAAGTGTTATGGAGAATCATTTAAATATGCATATACATAATACCTAACTGGCATATACATATACTAGAGATATGTACCTAATACGTAACACACATAATGTCTTCTAAATATATTTGCAAGTATGCATGTATACATATGTATGAGGGTGCATATATTTTATAAGTTATTTTTACATTTTATATAGAGACACACATATACACACACCTATTTGTATATCAAATATTGCCCTTCCTTTTACTCAACACATACTGGCTCTGATTTCAGTGTTTCAGAGCATAACCAAAAAGACTCAAGAGAATTAAAATTAAAAACACAGAGCAGGTTTCTAGCAAAGAGGGCTGGCTGTTGTCGAAACTTGATTTGCAAGGCCAGGCTGAAAAGCTGATCCGGCCCACGGCAGACGGGTGCCTGAGGAAAGAAATGATTTGGCAGTCGCTTCCAACATCCTTCCATCTCCAAACATACAAGTTCAACAACCCACGCTGTTCCCTCATTCTTCCTCCAAATAGGAAGAAACACTTCTGGTAAGACATCTGTTTTAGCTCCCAAATGCCCTCCAAACACACTGAACAGCCTGGGACCTGCCTGCTGGGAGGAGGCCAGGGTGGAGAGGGACATGCTTGGGACCATTTGGGTGGCAGGCAGTTCCTTCCATGCCCAAGGGCACCTGGTCTTGGAAGTTTGGAAAACTTCATCCGTGGCACATGGATTTTCATATACTTTGGTTCTTCAAGACATTAGATGTGAAAAGGATAAACCTGCCTCTGCCAAGGGAAAGGGGAGAGTCAGGGAAGGAGTTGAAGATGTTCACGTTTTCCTGTCACCACAAATAATCCCATAATGATCAGAGCAGTCTGGGCTAAGCACTGCAGACCTACATCTGCAAAGAGAAAACTCGTCGCTTCCTTTAGGATAATAACATTATTCATGGAAGTGTGTTTGTGAAGTGTAAGTCTCCTTAGGCAACTGGAAAGGTCCTCGTTTAAACTGCAGAATGGGAGCACCTGGGTGGCTCAGTCAGTTAAGCGACTGACTTCGGCTCAGAGCATGATCTCGCAGTTAGTGAGTTCGAGCCCCACATCAGGATTTGCGCTGACAGCTCAGAGTCTGGAGCCTGCTTGGTTTCTGAGTCTCCCTCTCTCTGCCCCTCCCCACTTTGTTCTCTCTCTCTCTCTCTCAAAAATAAATAAACATTAAAAATAGAATAAAAAATAAACTGCAGAATGGCATCACCTGTCCGGAAGCAAACATGACACCACACTGTGGTTCTTCTCCCAGCTGCTTTTGTTACTTTCCATCTCAGAGGAGCCCAACCTGGCTGCTGTGTCTGCAGGCTGGACTATTCTCCTACTGTTAGAAAGTACATTTAGCTAAAAATCACCAATGCAAACCGCCGGGTATTTAAGCAATTCTAAACAGGAGGCTTGTCCTGTGGGATGGCGTGTTAGAAGCTCACCATGACATAACTGAAGACGGCCGAAATAGCGAACAGCAAGGCCCTTTGCTACCAAGGTGCTTGTAACTACCTCTGTCAGCATTTGAGGCTCCTGACCACCTGTCTCTATCTCCCTTTCTAGGTGTTGCACTCATTGCTTCAAACCAGGTCCTCTTCTCCAGACACATTAAGCTTCTTCTTGCCTCTCATTAACCATGAATTTATTGCTTCACTGGCTCATCTTGACCTGTCTCCCTCCCCTCACTGTTGCAGTTCCCATCGGCCTGAAGAACCTGGCCCCTTGTGAATGTGAGACTTTAGACCACTGGATTTTCCCTTCTCCAACTTCTGTTGTACACTTAATTGACCCTTCAAACTATTCTGTTCCTTAGTTATTAGCACTGTACAAGTAACTGTTCCTCAAATGTATGTAAACAAATATGTCGATGAACAAAAAATATTAGATGTGGTCTGAAAAAATAAGACACGTTAATGGATAAAAAGGGAGAGCAGGGTGGGAGTGAAATTTTAAATGGGCAATCAGGGAAGACACCCCGGAGGAGGATACATTTGAAAGGAACAAAGGAGCCGGCAGAAAAGAAGGCGGTGGGAGATTGTGTGGGGCCATGTTTGCTGGATAAGGAGTTTGGGTTTCCTGCTAACAGCAATGGAAAACCCCTAGAGGACTTTAATAAAGAAACCAATTTAAGCTGGTTTATGTCTTTAACAGATCTCTCAGTTAGCAGCGTGGCGAATAGACCAGAGCCTAGAAACTGAGCTGTTGGGATTCCAGGGGAAAGGTAAGAGAAGCTTGCTCTAGGGTGCTAGCCAAGAAGATGAGAAGTGGTCCAACTGGGGACATATTCTGAAGACAGAGCTGGCAGTATTTGGTGATGGATTGAATACAGGTTATGAGGGAAAGAGAGCAATTAAAAATAATTGCTAGGAAAAATAACTGTAATTGCTAGATCTTTGGTCTAAGCAACTGGATGTCACCTGTCCCTAATGGACCAGTGCTTGTATCACATCTCAGTCAATAACCATTATTATCTACCAGTTATTGAATATCTACTATGTGTTGTACATGTTTTAGCCATTATTTGTAACTGCTACCTACATAGGCTTGTGAGGTAGGCATTGTGACCAGCATTTAACAGATGAGGAAAGTGAGCCCCAAGAGGTTAATTTGCCCAAAATCACAAAGCTGAGGCAGGTTTCAAACAACATCTGATGTGACTTCAAAATCTATACTGGTTCCATTTAGTTACAACTCGCTTTACCACTACGTGCTAGATGTGTATTAGAATAGAAAAGAGTACAGAAAGACAATAAAAGTGAACTTCATTTCTCTCGGATAGTGGGATTACATAAAATTTTTTTGTCTTTACACATTTCTCAGAAGTATTTTTTGTGTGATTGGTTATTGGTTTTGTTTGTTTTTTGTTTTCATTTTCTGTAAGGAAAGTTGAGGAATCTAAAAGTCACGTCTGAAAACAAGCAGATTCAAATTCCAGCACTACACCTTAATGGTTTTATATACTTCAGCAAATTTCTTAGCTGCTAAGAAGGTAATTTCCTTCATGATAAAGTAGATGCAATAATAATTACCCTGGGGTAGTGTAAGGATTAAATGAAAAATGTAGGAAGCATTTAACAGAATATCCAGCACAGAGCAAACCCTAAGTATATAAATGGTATTTATTTTAGTGGTAGCTTCCCAAAGTGGACACAAACAGGACGATTATGCAAGCCAGTATTTTATTCTCTGTGATTTAGTTCTATCTCACTAGCTGAGGCAAATCTGACAAAAGAGAAAGTGACTTGCCTAATGGGATAAATTAGAGCGAGGACAAGAATTCTCATTTCTCAATTCCTGAACACATCCACTAATCCCAGTGTCCTGGATGTTGTCTATTTTTTAAATTGCTACCAATTAATTGCTTCTGGATTCTGTAGTCATCCAAATCATAGCTGCTACAGACTAGCCATTCAAATGAATAAAATATAAAGTCCTGTAATCATACTCAAGGAAGACCCCTACATCAACTTTCTACCAAGAATACACAATGCTGAAAAACCTATACTAGCAGGAAAATTATCAATTGTGGCCTTAACAGCATTTTCACTTGGGAGATCTACAATCTGTTAAATATGTGTCTTAAAAGAAATACATTTTCTGGGGCTCCTGGGTGGCTCAATCAGTTAAGCATCCAACTTTGGCTCAGGTCATGATCTCACAGTGCATGGATTCGAGCCCCACATTGGGCTCTCTGCTGACAGTGCAGAGCCTGCTTAGGATTCTCTCTCTCTGCCCCTCCCCACACGTTTTCTTTTTCTCTCAAAACAAATAAACTTAAAAAATATATACATTTTCTAATCTACTTTATCAAGGCATGGGACACAAAGAATTCTGAAATCTGCAACACAGAGATCACTTTCTTTTAAGACTAAAACAGTTCCCTTGAGGTGATTAGCTAAAATGGGAAACAATTCTGATAGCTGGGTAATTATCAAAATCATCTGAACAATTTAGTAAAAATTACAGATTTCTCCCAATCCAAATTCTCAGAGATTCTGATCTAGTGTATCTGGGGTAGAATCTAAGAATAAGTGTTTTTTAAAAGCTGATCATTAGTAACCAGGGAAATGCAAATCGAAGTCGCAATGAGATACCGTGTCACAACCATTAGCATATAATCAAAAAGATAAGTGTTGGTAAGGATATGGAGAAACTGAAATCCTCATTCACTGCTAGTGGGAATGTAAAATTGTACAGCAGCTTTGGAAAACAGTGACATTTCTTCAGCAGTTTAAACACAGAGTTACCTTATGACCCATAAATCTGCTCCTAGGTACATACACAAGAAAACTGAAAACATATGCCCAGACAAAAACTTGTGTATGAGTATTCATAGCTGCATTATTCATAATAGCCAAACAGTGGAAACAACACAAATGTCCGTCAAAGAATGAACTGATTAGTAAAATGTGGTCTATTTATGCAATGGAATATCATTTGCCCATAAAAAGCAAGGAAGTACTGATACATGCCACGATGTGGATGAATCTTGTGCCAAGTGAAAGAAGCCAGTCACAAAAGACCACCTATTGTCTGATTCCATTTATACAAAATACCCAGAAAAGGCAAATATATAGAGGCAGAAAGTAGATTAATGGCTGCCTAAAATTTAGGGATGTGAGGGTCGGAATGCCCTTCTAATGAAGATCAAGATTTTTGGGAGGGTGATTAAAATACTCTACAATTTCTTGTAGTGATTGAGGGTTGCACCACCCTGTAGATGTACTAAAGCCATTGAATTGTACCATTTAGATGAGTGAAGTGTCTATTGTCCAGGAGATTTCGATGTGTAGACAGGTTTGATAACCACTGTTCTAAGTCATTGCTACTCAAAGTATGGTCTATGAATCAGCACCATCTGCATCCCCTGGGAGCTTGTTAGAAATGCAGATCTCAATGTGGGGGTAAAACCTGAGATTCTGCATGTTAACAAGAACCCTAGGTGAGGGAAGCACATGTTAAGTTTGAGCAGCTCTGCTCTAAGGTACTATTTTAGAAGCTTCTTAGAACATGTCTACTCAGTCCCAAATAATCAGTCCAAAGGCTTTGACCTCCTTAGTGCCAATTATTGGAAAATTTGCCAAAACATCCTTGGGGAAAGCCTCAGAGTGAAGACCTTCGTAACTAAGTCTCCTTAGTGTGTCCCAGCAATTTTAAGTAGTGTCACTGTCCCACTGGAGAACTTAATAGTGTTTCTGATTTTAGTGGAAGGAAGAAGAGGATGATGTCAACTTGATAGCTGATCCGAGCCAAGGTGAAGAGGTTTAGGTGGTTAGAGTTGAGGGGAAAGCAGACGTTTGCATAATTCAACATACAATGAAGTGTCTCCCTCATTGTTTTTTGTTTGCCTTAACTAATTATAATGAAATATTTGTAATATTTTTAACACTATCACAAAACAGCTGTGTCTTTTCTTTCATAATTGATGTAGGTCATCACATGTTTTATCATATCTCCACCAGTTAGGGTGGCTTTTTATTTTTTATTTTACTTTTTATAGCTTTTTTGAGGGCATTATGCTAAGAGATATAAGACAGACAGAAAAACAAATACTGGATGATCTCCCTTATATGTGGAATCTTAAAAAGTCAAACTCCTAGAATCAGAGAGTAGGGTGCCTTTTTAAACACTTAATTGTGCATCACTGAGATGTAATGTTGGACCCTAGAGGCAATGTTTTTAAGTGGACAGGTACAGCATGTTCACTTGACATTCTAATTAACACCACAGGGTCAACTTACTTCAAATGTGGGTCATCACGCACCCACACAAAATTGTAAAAGCCACAAAACATTGCAATAAGGGACCATCTTTATGTCCTTATTCTACTCACAGTAGCTGTATTGCCCAGTTATTGGATGAACAGTTGATAGATCAGCTTAGTTTGAATCTCAGGAATACTCTTTAATAGCTGTATGATTTGTGTATGCTATTTAAGCACTTTAAACCTCAGTGTCCTCTTCTCAAAATTGATATAATAACTTCATAAAATTGTCATAAGGAAAAGATGGCATAAAATACTTAATAGACTTCTTAGAACATAGCAAGCTCGCAATAATGTTATCTAGTATTATTATTGTCATCGAGATTCTAAACAAGGATATCCGCAATGTTTGACAGTATATTTGCTTTTAAACCATTTTATGATCTGACTATAATTTAGTATAATAAAGATGAAACGTATTTATGGTAAGAACTGACAATCTGAAAGACAAAATGAGTTCAGACGTAGGCTATATATAGGACATCAGGTAAGATGTCTGAATGCCTGAGTTAAAGACCCTTACTTACCAGAGAACAGCTGGCTTATGTCAGTCCTCTACATCAATCAGACAAATCAGTTATCAAGAACAATGGGGTTATGAGTTGAGTTGTGTCCTCCTCAATACTCGTATGTTGAAATCCCAACCCTAGTGCCCCAGAAAGTGACCTTATTTGGATATAGGGTCAGTGCAGGTGTAACAGGTTACATTAAGATGAGGCCATACTGGAGTAGAGTGAGTCCCTAATCCAATATAACTACCGTCCTTATAAAAGGGGAAGATTTAGACACAGACACACAGGGAGAATACTATGTGGAGATGAAGGCAGAGATTTGGGTGATGCTTCTCCAAGCTCAAGAATGCCAAAGATTGCCCACAAACCTCTAGGAGCTAGGCTGGAGGTATAGAACAGATTCTCTCTCACCGCCTTCAGAAGGAACCAACCGTGCCACACCTTGATCTAGAACTTCTAGCCTCCAGAACTGTGAGACTATACCTTTCTGTTGTTTGAGGCATCCGGTTTGCGTGTTGGGTTACGGCAGCCCTAGGAAACCAGTCGAGTGCCAGATGAGTGGCTTGTAGCAAATCATGCAGGCCAATGGTTCCACGTGGCTGGCCTAATTTCACATCACTTGGAGGACTCCTTAAAACACATACAGCTGGGCCTCCACTCCAGCGTTGCTAACTCAGCATATCTGATGCAGGGATGGAGAATTTCTATTTACCGTAAGTTCCTAGGTGTCGCTCAGTCTGCTACTCAATCTATGACTCAGTTTCCTCTTTTATAGCATGACAATAATAGAAACTATAATCCCGGAGGTGCCAGATGTATTAAATGAATTAGTATATGTAATATAATGGTAAAATGGTATTTGGCACTATGTAATAACTTGCTTTATTATTATTATTATTATTATTATTAAGCATGTAGGTATTAAAGGGATGCTAATAAGAAGTTGGTGGTGAGCAATAGGAAAAGCTTTTTAGAGCAAAGTGAGTTGTGAGCTGTTCTCATATAAAGAAATAAAAATCAACTGTGTTGATTCATACACTACAGATTTTTCAAAGTCATTATAGTAACCATCAGGGAAAGTGATTAGGAAATTAAATCCTCTAACAAGTAGGGATAATAAAACTGGTGACATGTGCCCCAAACCTGCATTTTAAAATATATTAAAATAATGTGGATCAGGGAACAAGAAAACCTGAGACGTCCTTAGTCAAGTAACCATCATGTTCTCTAGTATTCATCCGTGCATGAGCTGGGTCTGTGTGACACATGGATGCATATTTGCAAGTTACCTTAATATCCACATTTCTCCAGACACAGCAGAGCCCTGTCTGGCTTAATACTATTCGTTACACCATGGTTTGGAAATATTATTTGGCCTATTTGGACTCTCCTCAATTAAATAAGAAAATATATGGAAAGCATCTAGTACTGTACCAAGCCCATGAAAAATATTCTAAAGAAAAGATTCTTTAGAATAAAAAGAATTTTCTTTAGAAATAATTTTCTGTATATGGAAATAATAAAATAATAAAGAATTTTCTTTAGAATAAAAAGATTCTAAAGAAAACAATGCAACATGGAAAATTCCTACCTCTGTTAAGAACCAAGCAACGTAACATAAATAAATGGAGCCCAGGGTGAAAAAAAAAAAAAAAAAAGAGTAAGTAAAACACAGAGAGGATCATGGGTGCTGTCATTGATTTTCCAGCTTTGCCTACATCCAGCACCTTCTGTAGGGCAGATGAGTTATGGAGAAATACCAGGTTTTGCTCAATTCAGGCCTTTGATCCAGAAGAGCCAAGATGAACTCTGAACCTGAGCTGAGTAAATGCAAAATCTCAGGGAAGGTGTGTGGTCTTCTCTTTGCTCTCTGGCTGAAAATGAAAGTCCTGTTGAATCCAACAGACCTGGGTTTGGTACCTGGTTCTGTCATTACCTCTGTACTATCTTGAGCAACTTGACCTCTCAAAATCTCCGTCTCTCAATTACTAAAATGGGATTAATAGAAGTAGACACCTCAAAGGGTGTTCATTCACTCAACACATACTTTTTGAGTGCTTACATTGTGCCTGGTAAGGTTTGAGGCCCTGGGAATACAGCGGTGGACAAAGAAAGAATCTCTCCCCATGTTAGGACACAGCATGGAACGCACGGTCCAGCTGGGAAGACAGTGGCAGAAAAGTTTGCACAATGGTCCAGACCTGTTGCAGAGCCCTTTCTTGTTCTGGCCCCACTCAAAACCAGCATCTTTTTAGGTGTTATAGCACACTCAAATGAGGTATATCTTGCTGCCATTAATCCAAAGAGGCCTATAATACGTTACTTTTTTTTAGGTGCAGGAACGGAGAATTTAACATTAGAAGGGGTAACTTGACATGTCTCAGACCATTGCACACCTAGAAATTTCAGAGTTGGGAGGCCGCTGAATTTCTGTGGGATCTACTTCCTACCTCCTAGCAGGCAAATGTGTTTACCAAGTGGCCCAAGAGTTGCTATCTTACCAGGTCCAATCAGCATAATACATCACTGGAACAGACCAGTGGGAGGTCTCGTGGTAGAGATTCTGACTGCATAATGGCATTGGGGTGAGTATTTAATGATATACGTGCAAAAGGTGCTTAATGCAGTTCTGGGCCCGAGCAAATCCTTGACAAATGTTACTTATTGCTGCTTTGTTCAAAATCGATCCCAGACATCAGGATGCTAGGCAGAGGCCAGCAGCCACAGCAGCTGAGGAACGCTGATCATGGAATCGGCTTCTCTTCTACAAACTGCTCTGGGTTTGTCTTTTCCTTATTTACCATTAAATTGTTTTTCAGAAAGATATGAATGAACGTTTTACACTACACCCCAGTAAATATTTCTAAAATTAAAGAACCACTTAATTGCATCTCAGCAATGCTCCCTTGCGACCACCCCATTAGGCTTAATGAATAATTAATTCAGTGGCTTCCTAGGGTGCATTGTGCTCATCTTGAGAGCAGGAAGAAATCATTCGCTGCTTGCCTTTTAGCCCCTACCTTTTCCCCTTCACAATGTACACGAGCAGATGCCTAGCGGACAGACCAGCAGGCTGTGGAAGGTAACCGTGACCGGTTAGGTGGGAACCCGGACCCGCCCCCAGCCCCACATCGACCTGGCACAGCAAGGCTGTTTGGGGGCCTCTGCCCTCCCAGACACTTGAACAGCAGCTGCCTCCTAGGCGTTGCAGCTTAAGCCGTGCCGGGCAGAGGGCAAAATAGACCTCAGGCTGCGGGTGAGCTGCAGGTGGCGGGGATTTTGTTCAATGAACTGCGGGCAAAGGGAGGACGCTTGGGATCCACAGGCTGCAACTGCCTGGCGCCAGAAGGTCGGGTGATCACAGTGGCAGCCAGAAGCCTCCTTTCTCCCAGGCGAGCTGCTGGGGCGGGGCGAGGGGGAATGATGAAAGGACTTGTTTTCTGAGATCTTTCACCCACCCCAGGGCATCACCTGTTTGGCGGCAGGGCAAGTCAGAGCCATATGTCCATCTGATTTATTTCTTTTTTACTGTTTCCATTAAAAGCCAAGAATTTCCTTCTACTGTGACTTCTTCCCCCATCCCTGAAGAGAAGCCCTTAGAATTTGCCTGCAAGACTCCAAATATACCAAGATGGAAAGGAAGGCGTGGGCTCTGGCTCTTGCAAAGAGAGCCTGCGTGCCCTTTTGTATTAAAATAATACCTATCATGTATACACAGTCAACTCTAGGTCTAACAGGGTTATTTCATCTAATATTCACAAAGTAAATACTATTATTGTCGCCGCAATTTTACAGATGAGAACACTGAGGCTGATAGAGGTGAGACAACTTGCCTCAGGTCACATAGCTAGAAAGCAAGGAGGCTGGGTTTGAAGCTCAGGTGTGGTAGTTTCGCGGCCGTATCTGCTAGCGATCCGTTCCAAGACCCCCAGTGGAGGCCTGACCCCGAGCCCTATATATATTACGCTTTTTCTATATATGCATATTTATGATAAAGTTTAGCTTATAAATTAGGCACTGTAAGAGATTCACAAGAATAACTGATAACGTAGAATAATTAGAACGTATTTTAATAAAAGTTACGTGAATGTGGTTTGTCTGTTTCTCTCACAGTATCTCCCTGTACTATACTCTTCCTTCTGGTGATGATATGGGTGATAAAATGCTTGCACGATGAGATGCAGTGAGGTCAATGACAGCCATTGTGACAGTATCAGCTACTAGTGACCTTCTTACTATATGTCAGGGGGATAATCTGCTTCCGGGACACGTTGACCGCCGGTAATTAAAACCCCAGAAACGGCAACTTCAGACAAGGGCGGGGTGGTAGAGGGGCGGGGTCTACCGTAATCTGATTCCAGAACGAAATTCTCAAATTTCCATATTCTCCCAACCACATCCTATCCCTTTCTTTGGTATCTTTTCTTTTCAATGCTTTTCTTTCTTTCTTTCTTTTTTTTTTCTTTTTAAATTTGGACCCCAGTTTGTGCTTCAATCTACATGCATGATAAACCCTTTGTCTTTATCTGCTCAGTTTGGTGATAAGAATAGTGAATGCCTGGAAATTAGTAAACTTAGTTCTTTTACCCTTTCAAGTTCTCCTTGTTTTTTTGAAACTTGCCTTGCAGACATTTGAAATATAACAGCACAAAAGCCAATACAGTCTAGATTGCCAAGAAACTGAGTACAATTGTATGTAAGAACTGGTGTGACACAAAGTGATATACTGGAGACCTTCGGACTTGAAGTCGGATACCTGGGTTTTAGCGCTGTCTCTGCTCCCTTGTGATCTCGGTGACCCCAAGCTTGTCACTTACCTTCCTGAACTTAGCAAATGAGGGGAGGCTATAATATCTACCCCCGGAACGCTGTTTTGAGGATGACACATGGTAAGGTATGTACAGTTGCTCTTCCTCTCACTGTGACCCTTCCTTCTGCGGCCTTTCATCAATGCTATGCAACCAAGGCAAGGAGGGGGCAATCTGAGAGCTGATGGATGACACACATAAAGCTGTTGCCAGCACAGAAAAGCAGAACAGCTCTTCGACCTTCCTCTGGGACCCTGGTGGGAGGCCCCTCTCTGCCCAGCACTGGCTCCAGCAGCTCCCAAGTCTGAAAGGGTCCAGCTCTGGGGGAAGGTCACATCCTAGTTCCCACAGTTTCAAAACTCGGCTCTAAATCATCACCATTTTCCCTCGTTTCGTTGACACAGGCAGCCTATGACAAATGAACAGCAGAATATGCCCATTGTCAGTTCATCGATGATAAAATGAAAATGTGCCCCTTGATTCAGCGGTAAAGCCAGACTGGGGTTCCCGTGCATTCCCTTCAGTACCGCAGACATAATTAGAAATTAAGGCACACAATGAAATTATCCTTCGTGTGTTAGTTTGTTGTAGGTAGGTTGAAAAAATAAAGGGGAAAATTTTTTTAAAAGATACTTAAAACTTCTGGAAATGATTATAGCCGAAGAGAATTTCTCAGTTTGTCTCTGGAGAACGACTTTGAACTTTGTTTCTTCATTGCACTCCTTATGCCCTGCCAAGGATCATGCGTTATCCTGCATATCAATACCGGGCACTGCCATCTTTCCCCTTCCTTCCCTGGGCGTGACCACTTGTGCGGCAGCCCCTCAGTCACACCAGCTCCCAGCTGCCATCATTCTAACCCCCTGTCTCCATATTTCATTTTTCTCACTACTGCACAGCTCTGCCATGTTATGTTGGCACTGTTCCTAGGTCTGTCTCGAATAAGAAGACATCTCAAGACTTATCAACAGCCTTCACGCCTACAATAAGAGCGTCTTAGGTTCTTTCTTTTTTGGACATGAATATCTTTTTAAGTGGAGGAAAGAGGAGAAAGGCAATTTGTGACAATAAACACACTCTGCAGCAGGACAGGGTGGGGTAGGGATATGGGAGAGAAAGCCTAAGGCCACCTGTTTGGAAGAGATTAGTGAAGTTTAAACAAAAACATCCCCAAGTCTCCACTCAACTTCCAGGATAAGGGTGGATTTTCCAATTCCTTACTCCCACACTTTACCCTAAAAAGGGAGAAATAAAGAGAGACTGACCTGAGGCTAAATGGGGCAAGGCTCTCTCAGAGCAAGATGGAGCCTTGACTAGGGCTCACGGGGTGGCCCACATCCTTGTACACAGAGAGTGGGAGAGGAAGCAACAGCTGCAGGAGGCTGTTTCCACTGAGAAAGTGCCAGATGACCCAAAACTAGGGATTTCATTTCATGGAGGGGGGTATGCCCAACCTTCCTGAGATGGGACAATATTCACTCTTTCAGGACAGTAGCTGTACTACAGTAATGGTATTTCCTGAGTTAAAAAGGCAAAGACTTTGTAAATTGGCAAATGCAATTATATAAATAAATTCTATAATGCATCTTTTATAAATACATCTATTAAGAATTAAATCATTTTATTAGGAAATAATAAAATTAAGATTGTCTTTAAAAAGTCTTGAACACCTATGTACTATACTCATACTTGTAATCACTCCCTGTAGGGATCCCTTTAGGTATGTGCCTAAGCACATGGGTGCACACGTGCACACACACACACACACACACACACACTCTTATACACTCAAACATATGCAGGCTTGTTATGTAAGTATTTTGAAACCACTTATCCTGATCATTGATGCATTTCAATCATGTTCTCCTGGAGAAAACTCTAATCCCTGGTAAGGTCCTTATTAGTGAACTTGTAATGCCTGGCTGCTGGGGAAAATGACCATACCGGGTAATGATTATGCTGACATTTAGACAGATTGGCTTGACCTTCAGATTTCACAGTGTGGAACATGCCATTGGGACTTGTTGATTGAAGTCAAAATTAATACAAACTATCCGGAGACTGGTGATATTAAATGTCCATTCCTTTGACCCAGAAATTCCACTTTTAGAATGTTTGAGGACTTTTGTAACAGCACCATTTTCAGTGTGAAAACTGAAAACAACCTAAATGTCCACCAATAGGAGATTGGTTGGGTTATTTTTTATTCCCATGAAAAAAAAAACACGGTATAGATCCTTATGTACTGACATGTAAGGATGTTCACAATGTAGAGTTTAAGGGAAAATGGGGATTGCAGACAATACACAGAACATGATTGGATTTTGTTTAATGGAAATATGTATTATGAAACATATGGAAATTTCCATTATGTAATGGAAATATGTACATACATATGTAATATATTAAACATGCATACATCCAGGTTATGCATGGCAAAAAATCTACAACAAAATATTAACAGGGTTGTATATGGATGATGTGATTATATGTCATACTTTTTAAAAATTGTTTTTTGCAATGGGAAAATATTATTCTAGAACCAGGAAATATAACAAAACTATTTTAAGCAAATCGCACCAGGAGGAGGTTCCTTACCTGTGTGTGCATGACCAGTTTTCTCCAAAGCACCTGACACTGGTTCCACAGAGATGGCTAGTTGTCTTCTGGCACCAGTGGAGAGCACTGTGGAGGGCACTCACACTGGAGCCACAGCCGGACTGGCCTCTAAGATCTGTTTACAATTGAGAGTCTGGCATACTGGCAATACTGCATGCCAATCCAAGCACCAAGATGGTGACCAGGCAATTAATGGCACAAATTCAGCCATTACTAATTTGTAATAGATGAGTTGGCTCTTCAGCTTAGAGTCTGGGGAATATAAAGGGTAATTCGCTGAGCACTGACTTGGGATCACTTACTACGGTATTTAGGTGTGCATGTCCACACACACACAAGCCTGTGTAGCATGATTGCATTTGGTACATTCACGGATGTGTTGTTCATTCCCAGCAATGTCTATTAGTGCCTATCAGGCAGTAACTGGAGCATTCTAAGCTTTTGTGTGGATGATGATTCAACAAACCAAAACACTCAATTCTTGACTTCTGAATTTCAAAAGAAAAAAAAGCATGTTTGATACAACAGAGACAATAGTATAAGGGAAAAAAATCAAGCAACTGAATAATAGGGCATGATATTGGCATGATATTTTTAGCTCTTAATGAAAATATGTGTGCGAATGATTCTTTTTATGAGGGTAAGTCATCCATCCCAGCTTCTACCCCATCCCAATGAGAGATAAAATCCTACAGAGTGAGGAAGGTACAAGAGAAGAAGAAAAAGTAAGATGCTTCCACGCTGTTCAGTGCCTCTGAGAAAAGGCTGCATATCCGGCCCTTTCCCACAACCCAAAGCCGGGTGGTGAGAGGTCAATATAAAAATACGAAGTCTGTTTGGGATTTTGAGAGCAGAAGAGCAGGTGCCTTGTTTCCCAGAGGAGGAGCTACCCCAGCATAGCATGAGGATCGCAAGCACTCAATGCTTGTGAGTGATGTGGAAGCAGATGAGTCTCCAGGAAGAGGCCCTGCAAGCCCCCCTGACAGGGTGACATGGTGCACAGCCAAGAGCCACACAGATGTGGTGGCAATGGGCTAGGATACTCCAACTCTGCAGTTGGAGTAAGGGAGCATTAGAACTGCTCCCTGATGCTTTGATATTATGCTTGACTCCAAAATGTAAATGCAAAATCAAGAAGAAAATAGGAAGGAAAAAACACACATTTACTGAGTCTACCTAGAGTTTACTCAGCTTAAATTGCCACCACTTGGGAGATTTTGTTAGAAAGAAGTTCCATTGCAGGAAACTAAAAACATTAATGTACAACCTGAGCTGTGCATGATATTGTACTTGAGTCACATAAGCTAAGGGTCTCAACTGAGGGATTCCTCTCTACCCAAGGAATGCTTGACATCAGTCTGGGCCATTCTCACTGTCAAAGCTAATCTTGCTGACCAGCCCCTGCTATGCTATGTTGATCATTCCAGCTGACTACGCACTTAACCAGTGTAGCTTCACAGTCAAAATGGGCCTCACACAGGCCACTATATTTTTCTGGGACCCTCCTTCAGTGCATGTGTCCTTGGGGAGACCCTCTTATAATTACAAAGACCTTTACATGGTTTGGATTAGAATGTCACTATTCTTCTCTTTAATTTTTTTTTAACGTTTATTTATTTTGGAGAGACAGATCATGAGCAGGAGAGGTGCAGAGAGAGAGGAAGACACGGAGTTTGAAGTAGGCTCCAGGCTTTGAGCTGTCAGCACAGAGCCCAATGCAGGGCTCGAACCCACGAACCATGAGATCATGACCTGATCCGAAGTTGGATGCTTAACAAACTGAGCCCCCCAGGTGCCCCAGAATGTCACTATTCTGAAGGACTTTTTCTAATTTCCCTTTTAAAAACTCTTTCCAGGGGCCCCTGGGTGGCTTGGTCGGTTAAGTGTCCGACTTCGGGACTTCGGCTCAGGTCATGATCTCACAGCCCGTGAGTTCGAGCCCCGCGTCGGGCTCTGTGCTGACCACTCAGAGCCTGCAGCCTGTTTCAGATTCTGTGTCTCCCTCTGTCTCTGCCCCTCCCCTGTTCATGCTCTGTCTCTCTCTGTCTCAAAAATAAATAAACGTTGAAAAAAAAATTAAAAAAAAAAAAACTCTTTCCAATCCTATGCCCCAACACACACACACACACACACACACACACACACACACACACACACAGACATTTCTTTCAACATGCATGTGTCCTTCCAACAATGAGACATAAACATCCTGGTCTTGGCTGTCCAGCTGAAACCAGGAAAAGCAAAAACCAAACAGCCATTCCTGTATCCCAGTGCAAATCCTTTGGTATTTTTCCCATCCTCCCTACATCACCTCTATATGCACATCGCAGGTAAGAAAAAGAGCATTCTCTAGCCCAATCCTGAGAAAGAGGGCTGCCAGAGTCCATGGTAGTGCTCAGATTCAAAAAGAATATATAAGAATGACCAGTGATCCGTCATAAACCATTAAAAGATGTTTGGCTCAAAAAGATGAGCTCCAGCTGGTCCAATGAAAAAAGATGGGCTGCAGAAAGCAGAAAGGACTACCTCTTACAGTCAAAACTTCAAGAGTGATCATTGGAAGCAGCCTGGAAGCAGCCAAAATATAATTTAGACAGAAGTAAATGTAACTTGAATAGCGCTTTTGAGAATTTCAATTCCTCTGAGAGCCCAGAGGGTTGTATAGCTCTTATATTTGATCAACCATTTCACCCTGAAAATGAAAGAGACACAGATGAGTCACATTATGTGAAAAATGCATCATTTTTATCTTCCTCCTTACTTTGATGGTCTGCAAAAGACTTACACCCATATCCCACTGGCTTCCAGTTTAACTGTAGAGCTCTACAGTCATTTCAGTACACAAGTAAAATCTCAATATCCATTCTGTAGGGAATTGCCAAGCAACATGGGAATCTGGGGCTGTACATTTCATTGATGGAGTACTCGTGTTTTATTCATTTGGCAGTTATGTGTCAGACCAGGAGGGACCAATTAGGACCCTCTAAAACTGATCACTCTGCAGGGTATTTTGCTTGTTTATTTGGCTGCCTGAATGTTAGAATGTGATCTCCATTTGGCCAAGTACTCTGTTTTTCTTTTTCCCATTATATCCTCAGCCTCCAATTACCATTAAACATTTGAGGAATACGTGAATGAGATTCTGAAAGGCTTCAAGATCTAGGGTGTACTCAGGGGAAAGCAGTGGCAAAATGCAAGTATTTCCCATGGGGGCCCCTCCAAGATCAGAATGGGGTCATACACAAGCATCATGGCCTTCTAAGAAGGTGTCTGGTTCCAGTATACCTGGCATAGTCGAAGACCAGGATATTCTAACTTTTTAGCCATTAGGTATAAGGCATAAAGCACCAGAGAATCTTTTAAGTGGAAACAGGCCATAGAATGTACACCACCATGGGAACCCTAATGTAATCTATGGACTTGGAATACTAATAATGTGTCGATGTGGCTTCATCAATTGTAACAAATGCACCACTCTGGTAGGGGATGTTGATAATGGGGGAGACTAAACTGGCGGGGGGATGGGGGCTAAGGGATATGTGGAAACTCTCTGCACCTTCTGTTCAATTTTGCTGTGAACTTAAAATGGCTCTGAACAATAAAGTGTATTTAGGAAAAAACAAACTAACAAACAGGAAAAGGTAAAGAGAGGAAGCAAAAGATAGGGAAAGAAGAATAAAGAACATGAGAGGCCTTGTGCAATTAAGAACCAGTCATTCCTCCTTAGTGGCCGTTGGAGCTCAGGCTGGCAACCTGACCCATTCCGCCACGTGTATAGGCTGAGAGCCCTGACCTCTGTCTACGGTAGTATTGTAGCTCATACAGCAAGTGTCTGAGCACTAACGCACATGGTCTTATGCATAGAGAAGAGGTAATCTGGAAAAATCTAGTTAATTTAGTTATTTCCATGCCTATCACGATGACATTTTCTGACCCAAACTCAGAGTAGAATGTCTGATGTCCATCCTGATGTAAGACAGACTATTTCAGATTTAAAATATATACAACTTATTTTATTGAAACTCCAGACACTGGGGGAAGAAAAGACAAAAGGCATCTAGTATTGTTCTCCACACTCACCCTAATTCTCCAATTCAAAACTCAAGATGGCTTCTAGAACTCATAGCCAACTCTCAAATATAAACCATAACTAACAAATGCAAAACTATGAATATATGTTTCATTATCTCCATGTCTTCTTGGCATTTATTTTATTAAAAAGCAGTCGTTCATGAAATGTACATATGCTGGTTTGATTTCTTATAAAATAATTGTTCTTAAATTTTAACTTTGACAAAAAGAAATGCCGAAAGAGCTGTTTTCTTTCAATCAATTCCTTCTTGCTGAATAGCTACTGTATGAATGGAAGGTCAGGGCAGAGGAGATCACTGTGTTCTGTGTCCCTCCAGTGTTGAAGGGGAACTGGATATAGAGTTGCTCCTATGGCAGATTTAAGTAACATGTTCTACTGAAGATATGCCCTGCCTGTATTTGGAACCTATATCTGTATCATGACCAAGTCAAAGTCAGTACAATGAGTGGAGTTTTGAGAAGAATGCCTAAGGGATAGACCACACGTGGAGGAGTGAGTGTGTTTACGGGTACAAAATCTTGTCAGCGGTTGTCAGTAGGGTGATTGAGCGTTTGACAGAAGAAAAGATCAGGAAATCCTCAGTGCCTGTGTGCAGTACAAAGTCTACATGTTTGATATATGTTACATAGTATTTTCTCTCTTGGGGGTAGAAAATAAGTATAAACTACAAGGAAGTTTAGGAAGGTAAGACTCCTTTTAACCACTAACCACATTCTGTCCTCTTTCCTCTTTTTATCCCCTCCGTAGGGAACTTGTTAGAAGTTTGATTTTTATTATTCCAGGTTGGTGTATAATTTTCATTACCTGTTATTATTTTATTACTTTGTTGCTATGTATTATTTTCTTATTACTATTTGGGTTTCGGTTTTTTCTTTGTTTTGCTTTGTTTTAGATTTGAAGTATATTTTACATGCAGTATACCCAATTTTACATGCAGTATACAAAAAGATAGACAAAATTTTAAGAATTCAACTCAGTGAATTTTTACATGTGCAACCACTATACCAATTAATATATTAAAACTTTCCACACCCCAGAAGGCTCCCTCAAGTTCTTTCCAAGTCAACATCTCCCAACCTGAAGGCAACCACATTTCTCACTTCCGTTACCATAGGTTGGTTTTGTCTAAGATCAGAATCAACTCTTGGGCCTAAAGAACCTCCTCATCACTGGTGTTTGTGATTATGGATTTTCAGAGAATTATAATATGAACAATAAAACAGACTGGTTGCAAAAGATGTGGGACACTTTGGATGGTTCAGAAAATCCTTCAGTCATTTCTTAAAGTGGTGAGCTGGGCAATAGAGATTTCCTGAATTATTAATTTCCCTCATTCTCTGACCCACAGATGAGGCCAGACTGACCTAAACCCAAAGAGAAGTGTAGGTTTCCAGAAGATTGGGAGAGTCGAGCCTCATAAAGAGAGGCTAAAGGTGGAGAGGAAAGGGTACTGCCTAGGGGCTCTCCATCCATCACATGTGCATCCTGAGGAACTGGAAAGGGGCTGCTTTTGGCTACCTGGTCTGCACTGTTAGGGTGTGTAACATCAGAACTCAGAAGTCGGTTTGCCCATAAACTCTAGTGGAGAGCAAAAGAGACACAGCAAACGTCCCACCATGCTATGGCCCTATTCCACACACTTGGCTTGTTCCCGCTCATCCACCTGGGACATAATCTGTTCCAAAATAAGTACCATTTACTGAGCATCTACTCTGGGTCAGGCACAGGAGCTATTTTACATACATTAGCTCAGTGGATCCTCAGCGACTATCTCATGTTGTTGGCATTATTATTGTTGTTATGGTCATGACAGTCATTTTACAGATGAAGAAATCATGAAGCAAAAAGGTAAGTAATTGTTACAAAAATCACATAGTAGTAAGGCTTGGCTGGACCCTGGGCCAAGTCTGCCAAACTCCAACTTGTGATTAACTCATGCCTGTGATAAATTAATTATAATAATGGCTCCCAAATCTTTACCCATCCCTAGGTCTCTGTCCCTACCATGTAACTCCACAGTTCCCACCTGTCCTCATGCTGCTCTCAGACACATGTGTCTTGTGTTGGCCAAGGAGATGACACAAACAGACTTGAAAAGTACTTCCTCGACTGTGCTTGCCTGTTCTTATTCATCTGTCATGGCCTGAGACCACATGTGGTCTAAATAGGAGCAGTGCTATCTCAGTGGTCCCACCGAGGCCATCATAAATCAGCTGAAGCCAAACAATTCCCTGACATGAGGGTGCCCAGTCCAGATCGGCTGAGTCCCATAAACTTGTAAGGTAACCAAATGCTCCTTGTGATAAGTCACTGAGGCCATGTGGTTGTTTATGCAGGGTTATTGTGGCAGTTGATGAGTGACACAGCACACTGTTCCTCTGGTCAGTCTGGGTTGGAAACCTACCTCCAATACCATCTGGGTAAACTTGGGACATTACCCAACCTCTGTCTCGGTTTTCTCATCTGTATAATGTGGATAATAATAGTATTACATGAGGTTTTTCTAGAAGTTTAAAAACTTTTTTATGAAGTATAAATTCTACAAAGCACACTGCATAAATCTTTAGTACACAACTGAAAAGCTTTTTACATTACTTATATACATTTGCATGTGCCCACATCAGAATATTTCTGGATCTCCAAAATGTGCCTTTATCTCCTCATAACCAATAACTCTTCAAAAGTAACCACTAGTTGGGGCACCTGAGTGGCTCAGTCGGTTCAGTGTCTGACTTCGGCTCAGGTCATGATCTCACAGTTGTGAATTCGATCCCTGCATAGGGCTCTGCACTGACAGTGTGGAGCCTGCTTGAGATTCTCAGTCTCTCTCTCTCTCTCTCTCTCTCTGCCCCTCCCTCATTTATGTTCTCCCTCTTAGAAATAAATAAACATTAAAAAAAAAAAAGGAAAGTAACCACTAGTCTGACTTCTATCATCATAGATTAGTATGGCCTGGTTCTGAAATGCATAAAAATGAAATCATACAATTATACTCTTTTGTGTTTACTTCCTTTCACTTAATATAGCCATGAGACCATCCATATTTTGTATATGATACTTGTTTGTTCTTTATCATTGCTATGTAATATTTCATTGTACAAATATACCACATTCTATTATCCATTATGTTACTGTTGGACATTTGAGCTGATTCTAGTTTGGAGCTTTTGAAGCATTATAAGTGTTCTTACACATGTCTTTAGTGAATCTCATTTGTCTTCCACTCATATACCCAGGAGTAGAACTGCCGAATTATAAGATATATACATGGTTTCCTTTATGAATATTGCCAAAACAGTTTTCCAAAGTTCTGTACCAATTTATAATCCTACTAGCAACATGTAAGAGTTCCAGTTAATTTACATTCTTGCTAACATTAAGAGTGAACAGTTTTCATAGACTGAGAGAAGATTCTGTTATTGACAAAAGACTTGCTGGAGAAAGAACTACAAATCAATTCAACCATCAAAAACTTTTACAAAAAGGGGCAACTGGGTGGCTCAGTCAGTTAAGTGTCTGAGTCTTGATTTCGGCTCAGGTCATTATTTCACCATTGATGCGTTTGAGCCCCATGTTGGGCTCTGCACTGACAGTGTGGAGCCTGCTTGAGATTCTCTGTCTCCCTCTCTCTCTGGCCCTCTCCTGCTCACTCTCTATCTCCCTCTCTCAAAATAAAAAAATTAAAAAAAAAATTTTTTTTAATTTCTTTCTAAAGAAAAAAAGACAACCCAACTAAGAATGAGCAAAAGACTTGATCACTCTGCATAAAAGAAGATAGTCCAATGGCCTATCGACAGATGTTCATCATTACCATTATTAGAAAAAAGCAAATTAAATCACAATGAGGCAACATTACCACTAAGAATGTTAAAAGTGTTTTCCTTTGTTTTTTAATAAATGGCATCCCCCTCTACACCATTCAGCAACTTGGGTCATTCACTCAACAAATGGGCTTAGACATCTGAACACGTTGCCACAAATATCACTGACTCATCCCTTTTTATTGCTCAGAATTCCATAGTATGAAAGTTCCACAATTAATTTCAACATTTCTATTTCAATGGAAATTTAGGTTGTTTCCCAATTTTTTCACTGTTATGAACATTCTTACATGTCCTCCTTCTGTACGTGTACAAATGCCTCTCCAGGGTAGATAATAAGCAGTAAAATCTGGGTGGCACAGGGAATGTGTATGTTGAGTTTTAATAGGTACTAACAAATGATCTTTCTTATCAGCTATACTAATTATCACTACAATCGATAACATATGAGAATAGGTTGCATTACCTCTCTACAAGTATTTGCTGCCATCACATTTTTTCATTGTTTTCAAACTGATGCTTAAAATGGTACATTATCTTAATTTTTTTTTTAACAAACTGTTTACTGAATTTTACATCACTATGGGATGTCTCTAGGAATCAGGGAGGTGGTAAGGTGGCCATGGTGAACTTGGGAATCATGATAACGTATATTATCCCATTCTATCCCCACACCACTCTAAGCTTCTAAAGCAAGTCCTTACTGTCCCTACCTCCTTACTCTTTTCCTGGTCAGCCTCCCTCCAAATGTCTTCTCTCAATTGCATGAATCACCGCACCTTTTCCTGTCCCTTCTGTTCATCAACTCTCCTGTCCTCCCCAAGGTCAGTGGGCCCATTAATCCAGTAAGAAACTGCTCATTTAAGCAAATGAAGCAAGAGAGAAAGGTTAAACTGGTTTTTCCCATCCTAACAGTGTCTAAGTGCTAGCTCCATCTTTAGTGGATTTTTTTTTTCATGTTTACCTATTTATTTTGAGAGAGAGAGAGAGAGAGAGAACAAGTGGGGGAGGGGCAGAAGGAGAGGGAGAGAGAATCCCAAACAGTCTCCGCACCATCAGCACAGAGTCCAGCGCTGAACTCGAACTCACAAACTGTAAGATCGTGGCCTGAGCCGGAATGGAGAGCCGGACGTTTAACGGACTGAGCCACCCAGGCACCCCAGTGGAATTTTTAAAAGTGGGAGGGAAGAGAACCAGAGATATAAAGAACTTTAAAGATCCTTTCCCCCTGATTTCTTCTGGTTTCATCTTCAGGGCAACAAAAACCACTGTAATAACTAGCAGGTATTGAACACATACTAAGTGCAAGGCCCTAGGCAAATCATTTAGCGTGCGCCATATTTAAGTTCCCCAACAAGACTGGAGAGTAGGGACAATTATTACCCCCGCTGTGGAGAAAAGGAAACATAAATCCCATGTAGGACGAATAACTTTCCAAGTTGCATAACAAGTAAATTTGGCTAGGAATTAATCCCAGCAGTCTGACTCTAACCTCTGTTCTTAACCCCGACTCCAACCCAGTAACAGTGTGGGAAGAAAGTATGGCGCAAAATAATAGCAGGGGTTATTCTGTCTGACACATATATGCCTGCCTTTATGACACTAAAGCCTGGAAGGTTTTACACATTTCACTGCTCAGCACAGTAATCATGTTTTTTAGCCACGAAGTACGCCCATATTTTAGGCTAACTACTGGATGGAGATACAGACTCTTAGTTACATAGAAGCACAAATTAGGAGCTATGATTCCCCCCAAATGCTCCTGGATCCATGACTGCAGAAAAAGAAACGCACATACCACTTCTGTCTTTTGCAGGATTCTAGGATTTTCAGACTGTGTGGCCTGGAGCATGTCACTTTACTTCACTCTGTCTCAGTCACCTCAGTGGTAATATAGTGATAATAACAGCACTGCGAGCATTGCTGAAAGGATTAGATGAGCACATATATGGTGCTCTTGAGAGTAGCTGGCACGTCTTGAGCACCATATGAGGGTTTCGATCATCTTTGAAGCTTTCATAATTCAGGGTAACAAGCGCAAATTTACTCTTATTCTAACATCTCAAACTGGCTTCCAGTTGAGGGAGTGGTATAGAAATCCAAATATTTGAGTTTTTCAAAAGCTTCTGGAAGCTTTTGGCCCTTTATTTTCAGACCTACGTGCTTTTCAAAGACAGTGCGGTGAATGTTTCTGGCTCACTGAAAAGGATATATGCTTTGCTTCATTTTCCCCTCCCCTCGCTGAAAGTCACTTAGTGTTCATCTGCTATGCCACTTTCAGGAACATAAACAGTTTTAAAAGTCTTTTCCTTTGAACGTGATGTTTTGGCCAAGTACACATCTTCAATGGTATACGCGTCCTTCTGAGGCTGCCATGGCTGAAGGGCCTCTGTCTGCAAGTGACTCACCAGGAGCCCAGCTGGCCCTCACGCTGGCCTGCCTCCCTGCAGCTACTAGACTGTTGCTGGTTCTGGTCAGTGCAGTCTAGACCAGCTGTGACTGACTGGCACAGAAACGTTGCCGAAGAAAGCCTCAGAGGTAGGAACAGGAAGGCTATTCAAGAGTGTCCCTGATACGGATCTGTCCTTCTGCATTGCCCCGCCTGATCCCTCACCCACCTTTTATTTTCCTACTCCCTGTGGCCTTAATTTGACTCTGTCTCTTTGACTTTAGGTGCCCTTGAGCTAATCTCTCTCCCGGAAGTTGATTTCTGGTTTTCCAAGGCCCAGGCTGCTCCCTCCCGTGACTAACGCCAGCCTGCCCCAACTGCCTGCCACCTGCACTCACCTTTGGCTTTGGATAGTTGCCCTTGGCTCCAAATCCTAAGTAGTGACTTCAGCCACCTGTGCCACAGGATTGACTTAATCCAACCTTTTCTCTTTATGTTTCTATGAAATGCCTTGGCGTTCTAGCCCAGGAAGCTCTCTGGATAAGGAGGCTCAGAGAGTTTCGTTTATGCTACCAGGATGTGAGTGATGTATTGTGGCATTGCAGAGCCAGAGAAAACACATTCAGAAAGCCCTGTTTATTCTTCTTCCACATAATCATGGTATGTTGGGGATTCTAAAACCAAAGTATGTAATTTTCTTATGTTATTTTGAGGAAAGGAACTCAGACATTCTGTGCTTGTTAGTGGATGGTTTTATCTTGTTTCAGGACCACCATATATGTGATAAAAGGACCCAAACCTTAACACAATCCAGAGGCCAGAGTTCATTCCATTTTTGTGGCACCAGCTGTTTGACTTTTGGGAAAGCCTTTTTAATTCCTCCAAACTTCAATTTCTTCTTATATAAAATTGTGACCAAAAAAATCCACTAAACTTTACCCTTTGAGATTATGAAATGTGTCTTGTTTTTATAAGACTCCCCCCCACCACAAGTGACTCAGAGAAAGTGCTCCAAAATTGATCTCATAAGGCTGATAAAAGAATCAAATAAATTAGGGTATGCATAATCACTTTGAAAATTGCAAAGCACAAGATAAATATGGTTTTTGTGACTGTGAATGAGTTGTATGCCAAAAGTTGCTATGGAATTCGGAAACTATTTGCCCCCAAATTATCCCTCAGGGCTCAAATCAGATGGGACTTGAATCCCATTGCTTCCCCTCCTTTGTAACTTCATCAGGCTTGTCCTATCCTCATTCTAGTATCTCCTTGTCTGAACCCCCTTCAGACCATAAGCTCCTTGAGGACAACCCATATGGCCCATGTCAGAGTCACTGTACATACTAATAATATAAAAAGCTTTTAGTATTATTGAGGTTTTATTGTAAGTGCTTTATATATATTAACTCATTTAATCCTCATGGATTTCTCTGAGATAGAAATTACTATGACCATATGTATGACCCATTTTATAAACGTGGGAACTGAGGCGTGGAGAGGTTAAGTGAACTTCCCAAGCATACATAGCCAGTGAGGGGCAGAGCTGGGCTTTGAAACCAGATAGACTAGTTCCAGGGTCCATGTTGTTAACTACTACATTATATTGCCTTTGTTGGATGGGTAGCTGGGTGAGTAGATTGGTAGTTTATTACAGTTATTATTGTCCGTCATTATCTGTAGTGATAGACAATAATGCAAAAAGCATGAAGATCATGATTAAATACACATGAGGAATCAGAGTAGTTTTCCACTCAGTACATAAATGTGTTCAGTGAGGAGCAAACCTGGAAGGTTATCTAATCAATACCTTTTTTTCCATTGCAATCAAAACGACAAAAAAATTATTTAATTTTTTGTATCTAAATAGCAATTATTGGTTACATTTAACTCTACCTTTCTCCTGTTTTAAAATAGAATGTTAAATTTGCTATGTTCAAGATGTGCAAACATTTGTGTGTTGATATATAATGATGGAGAAGGGGAGTATGAAAGGATTATATTTCCCTCTCCCCAACTTATCTGAAAACTAACAGCTCAAAGTCTGGGTCCTTCAAGGCTGAGGTTTTGAACCCTACCCTAAATAAGCTACCCAAAGGATTGTGGTGAGCCCAGAAATGACATCTTTAAAGCAAAAGTGACTCCTGCAAACACAGACACATTCACCCCTCCATTTTGGCCACTCACACAACCCCCAGGTTCACCCTATCCCCAGACATGTTAACTATGGGCTAGAAACACAATCATTCTGGTCTAGTTGGTTTGGCTTGGTGCTTCTCCCCCAGACATCTCATTCGCTCCCACGTTTCGAATATCCTCTAAAAAAAACATCAACTCTCATACTTTCTGTCCTGTTCAGATCTATGTATGGAACTGTTTGCTCATCAGACACTTTTATGGGGATGTTTTACAATAAGCATCTCAAAGTCAATATATCTAAACCAGAACAAATGAACTGCCTCTTCAAATGTGTTCCTTCTAAGAGTAAATGGTACTAGAATGACCAGGTACTCTAAACAGAAACCTGGAAATCACATTAATCATCCTCATCTTCACATCTTACTCCTGTTCAATGATTCACAAAAACCCAACAACTATATCTGTGAAATATCTTAAAGCTCCATCCCCCCCCCCCCTCCTTCCCAGCTCTGTAATCTAAGCCACTGTATCTTATTTAGACAACTCTGGGAGCCTCCTAACAGATCTCTCTTCCATTCTTGCATTACTCCAATCTATTCTAGCCCAACAGATTCGAAAGGAAAACCTACTACATTTGACCCTTGAAAAATGCAGCGGTTAGTGGCAATAACCACTATGCAGTCGAAAATCTGCAACTTACCTTTGACTCCTCCAAAACTTAACTAGTAATATCCTACTGTTGACCTCACCGATAACATAAACAGCCAGTTAACACATATTGTGTGGGTTACATGTATTATATACTGTATACTTATAATAAAGCAAGCTAGAGAAAGTAAAATGTTATTAAGAAAATCATGAGGAAGAGAAAATAAATTTACAGCACTGTACTGGATTTGTTGGAAAAATTCTGTGTATAAGTGGACCTGAGCAGTTCAAACCCAGGTTGTTCGAGAGTCAAGTATATATTGTTTCCAGCTTAAAGCCTTCCAAAGCCTTCCAAATGCTTTTGGAGGAAAGGACGACGTCTTTAAGTTGGCCCACAAGACCCTGGGTGATGCTGCTCCCACGAGCTTCTGCAACTTTTCCTCACGGTCCTCTTTCCCTGCTTTCTAAAAACCTACAAACTTAAGGGCCTCTCATGAATTCCCTACCTGTGTCAAGTTCTTTCCTGAAGCTTGTATGCCTTTGCACTTGCGAATCCCTCTGTGTGGAACTCTCTCTTCCCCGTTTGCTGTCTAGTCAATCCCACATTCACCTTTGGGACCTCAGCGTAAATGTCACTTCAGTGGAGAAGCTGGATCACCCACTTGGACAGGCTAGGTCAGATCCCCTGTTACCCTGTGACACAATATAGTTTTCCTCACTAAATTTGTTGCACTGTATATTTTCCTTTGCCATCCTTATTACAGTCTGTGATTTTTACGATTATTTGTTGTGGTCTCTCTCTTCTATATGTTCCATGAGGTCGAAGACCAGTGTTGTTCACTATTGTGTTTACAGTGACTAACACATCCTTAAGTGAGTCAATGAACGAATGAAGGGGGGAGCTTGGGGGATCATAATAACAGGCAATCGAGGCATACTTTTCACTCTATCCTCATAACAACTCTGTGAGGAGATATCATCATCACCTTTTTTCATAGGTAAGGAAACCAGAGTTCAGAGTTCACAGACGTGCTGTTACTTGTCCAGGATGTACAGGTCAATTCTTCCAGGAAAAAGGATCTTTGAGATCAGTCTAAGTTTTAAAAAATAAGTAATTGCCTACTAATAAATTTCTCCGACTGCTTTGTCCTTTGTAAATGCTAAATAGTATTGATATCTCTTTGCCTTTTCCCGGAATTCTCCAGGATGAGCAAAACCAGTTACACCCCTTCTCATTGAGGGCAAAGCCTACTAAAAACCCTCAGGGAAAGTTCTGATGAGTGAAGAAAGCATTTCTTACTCATTGAAATGGAAAACACACAGAGAAAGGAGCTGGGTGGATTAAAGCAAATCAGGTAGAAAAAGAAGCTTGTGTGATAAAGGCTGGAACAAAGAAAATGGGCTAGATAAAGAAAGAGTAGAAGAGATAAGTCCAAGGACACAGGGAAACAAAGAAAAACAGACTTCTCGAGTCCTTGGGAAAGTCCAGAAAAGCACACAGTAAGGAAGATGCCCTTTTGTCTGAACAAAACCAGTGGTGTTTCTGAATACCCAAGGGTTTAGTAGCAAATAGCAAGAGTGTCTGATGGCTACCTGGATTGTTCGCACCAAGATTTTAGAGTTTTTTGATGAATCCAGATTAATGTGGAGTTTTATATTTGCTCCTAATGTGTATGTTTGAATATAGATGAAAGTGGGAGGAAATTCGAATAGGAGGACTTCCTCCTCTGCACTAGACCAAAATATATGATGTGTCCCCATCTCCCATGCTCCGTTCCCCATCTGGCACCACTCTGAGGTTCACCCTAACCCCTGTTAAATTAATTGAGCCATAGTGGCCTATGTAAGCAACCCAAAATCGGAGCCTGTAAATGCCTCAAGGTTATGAAATCAAAATCTAAGGACAACCAATTGCCAACAGCCAGCGAGGCTTCAAGCTCCAGCCAGTCAAATAATTTCCTTTCTTTGTTTCCACACTTTCTCTATAAAAGTCTCTCCCTTTGCTCCTGTTGGCACCACACTCCTAACCACTTCCAGCGTGCGGCTGCCAGATTGGAATTGATCTTTTCTCAAATAAACTCTTAAAATATGTAATATGCCTCAGTTTATCTTTTAACATTCCCTAACTGGGTTCAGCCATGGGAAAGTCATTTTCTTCCTCTAAATCTCTTCCCTTGTCTATAAAGTGGAGAGAATCATTCATAGCTCAAGAGTTGGCTCACAGAATGTCAGGAGGAGGAAGGACTCGAGGAGACACCTTCCAGTACAACCTCAAACAGGATGTGTGAATCTCCATTGCATTATCTCACACACCCACCAACCTTTTTTTTTTTTAATTCATTTATTTATTTTGATTGAGAACGCAAGCAGGGGAGAGGCAGAAAGAGAGGGAGACAGAGGATATGAAGTGGGCTCTGTACTGACAAAAGGGAGCCTGATGCGGGGCTCGAACTCATGAACCACAAGATCATGACCTAGGTGTTTACTTATATATATGCTCAACCAACTGAGCCACCCAGGTGCCCCTGGACTATATTTTTAAAGGAAATATGAATTTTTTAATGTTGTTTTGGAACCCAAAGTGGGAGGGAAGTAAGTCTTAAAGGTGCATCCTTGGGATATTGTCCCTCTATACCAGTGGGTCCCAAGGTGTGATCTTGGACCCGCAGTGGGGGGCAGCATCTGGGTATGTGTTAGAAATTCAAAATCTCTGGTCCTTCCCCAGACCTACTGAACAAGAGACTCTGAGGTTGAGGATCAGTAATATGTTTCCTGGCGAACTCTGCCCTTTAAAGTTTGAGAACGATTGCTTTATGCTACAAAGTGGTAAGCTTGGGTAGAGGGCTGGTGTAGCAGACAAGAAACAGAACAAGTGTATATTGATGTGTTTTCATCATTAAAAATGAAATAATATTAGGGTGAAGCATGTAAAATTGCCAGTAGTCAACAATTTTTGACCTACATAAAAGCAAAGTAAGATTGAATCTAAACATGTGTATTTTGGGAGGTATTATTATGAAGTTTCTATAACCTATGTGAAAAAAACCTTACAAAGGGTCTGGATATGAAAGTTCAATAAACACTAACTTCTCATCCTTTTTCCTGATGCTCGAAAACATACTGATCAGGACCTCTATTCTCAGAAACAAGCTCTAAAATTATTATCATGTGTGCCTTCCAGTGCCCAAGAAAGGCCAATGGCAGGCAGCTCATCCCATACTCACCAGAAGGAACTGTGTTCTTAGATAAATAATGTGCCACCAGCTCACGTTCCCTCTAAGAAAATAAGTAGTTGTCTCTCTCCAGTAATTAAGACAATCAGAGTAATAAAATGTCTAGATGTTTGCCTAAACATACCTCTGGACAAATATAGCAGCTACATTTCCCCTCATCTACCTGCTTCTTTCAGGTATTTATGTATACCTAGTCCTTCCAAAATGTTCTTTTCTTGCAGCTACTTACCTGCAATTACATTCTTGTAAAATAACTGGCTTCTAGGAAGAGCTGGAAATGAGCACAGGGCTCAAAAGCAATTCCAAACAAGTCATGAACACAAAATTAAGACTCTTGACTGATGTCAGTGCAAATCAAGAGTGAGTCTCAGGTTTCTCTCATCATGCTGGGTTTGTCAGCCAATGTGGTGCAATAGGTTGTGTTATTGGAAATGGCCTAGAAAGAAAAAACACAACTTCTAACCAATCTATGTTAACTAGATGAATAATGTTAAGTCTGGATGATTAAGCTAAATGCATCTTATAATCCTTGATCGCTTCAAAGGAAAAGGTGGAGATGAAGTTGGAAGAGGAGGAGGAAGAAAGGAGAGGATCCGGAAAGAGAATGGAATGCTTTTCTTGGGTGAGTATGCTCTTTCCCCAAATTAAAGTGCTTAAAGGATCAGAATTCTGTCATTTGCATCTTTAAAATTTTTTTTTTAACGTTTATTTATTTTTGAGACAGAGAGAGACAGAGGATGAACGGGGGAGGGGCAGAGAGAAAGGGAGACACAGAATCAGAAGCAGGCTCCAGGCTCTGAGACATCAGCCCAGAGCCCGACGCGGGGCTCGAACTCACGGACCGTGAGATCGTGACCTGGGCCTAAGTCGGACGTCTAACCAACTGAGCCACCCAGGCGCCCCTATCATTTGCATCTTTAAATAGTGCTCTCCCCCACACAGAGGAGGGAGGGACAGTCAATAGTCAATACTCATGAATGACTGCAGATACTGAGAAGATTAAGGGATCTATAGATTTCCATAGAGTAGATGGTTGACAGGATATACCCTTTTTATAAATGTTTACTTATTTATTTTTGAGAGAGAGAGAGAGAGAGAGCACAAGCAGGGGGAGGGGCAGAGAGAGAGGGAGAGAGAGAATCCCAAGCAAGCTCTGCACTGTCAGCACAGACCACAACACGGGGCTCCATCTGAGAAACCATGAGATCATGACCTGAGCCAAAATCAAGAGTTCGTCGCTCAACCAACTCAGCCACCCATGCAACCCAATAGGATATATACACTTTATCAGGTGCCTCAGTTAGTGAAGACTTGCTTTGGACTGAATGTTTGTGTCCCCCAAAATTCATATGCCAAAACCCAAATCCCCAAGGTGATGGTATTTAGAGATGAGGTCTGTGGGGTTAATTAGGTCATGAGGATGGAGCCCTCCTAAATGGAATTAGCTCTTCCCATTTGCCTGCCATATAAGGATACAATGAGAACATGGCTGTCTGTAAACCAGGAAGAAGGGCTTCACCAGAATATGACCATACTGGTACCTTGGTCTTGGACTTCCAGTCTCTAAAACAATGAGAAACGAATGTTTGTTGTTTAAGCTACCCAGTCTATGGCATCTTGTTATAGCAGCCCGACTGACTAAAATAACACTTTATTTGCCATTCAGTTTTTGAAATAATGATGCCTTACCCTTACCATCTGCCCCCCTACTTCAACTTGATGTATTATTATCAAAACACCTGTCCATATTGGAAATAGTCCACATGCTCAAGAGATCACTTTTTTTTTTTTTAGAATATTAGTGCCCTGCCTCTTTGTTGGTGTTCACTTAATTGGGGAAATGAATCTGTCCTTCTCAGTTCGTTCCCAGAGCACACAGCCAGATGGATAATAACCTTCCAGCTCAAACGTGAGGTTACAGTGCTCTTGGGAGTTTGTAGTTATGTATTTTCTTCCTAATGACGGTCTCCCTCTTGCTTCCTAGTCCAACCCATCTGACCTCCATCTTTCAGATCCACCATCTGATAGTGGAGGGCAGGGCCACTTTGCAACCAAATTGGGGTGTGGTATAAACACTACAAGTTATAAAGAGTCTGACAATCTTGAGATAATTGGAACTATGTAAAGGCAATCTGTTATGTATTCTGTTCTTTCTTAATTATTCTTATGCACCCTCCTTTCACACACAATTTTGTTTTGAATACGTATGTGTATCTGATCATAAGAAGAAAAAAAAAAAGCTAGTTGTCATTTACTGTGAACCAACGATGCCTTCATCCACTTTCTCTGTCACCCAAGTATTAAAATTATATTCCCTTGTAAATAAGACAAAAATACTCCTTTCTATTAACTACAAAAACCTGAGAGTATGTTTTTTTTCTTTTCAACCCGAACTTTCTGACTTAGTCAAATAAAATGTTAAACAGGATGAAAAGGTACTTAAAGTAACATAAGGTCAACATATTTCTCACACACACACACACACACACACACACACAAACACGTCTATGCCTCCCAAGACATGTCAATGGCTTTTCCTTCATTTCACCTCACTCTTTATTCCCACATACAGGCCCCTACAGAATTAGTTAGCCCAAAACACAGCATAAGAGGATCTTGTCAGAGATGTCCAAGAGAGCACCCTTTCTGGCAGCTCTCATCAGCACACAGTCCATTCACCCTACTTTTGTCAAATTCATTGACCTATAAACACCCTTAGCACTTTCCCAGTCCTCTTCCTGCATGCGTTTGCTAGGGCTCCCATAAAAAAGTACCAATGACTGGGTGGCTTAAACTACGGCGGTTGTTTTCCTCAGTTCCAGAGGCTAAAGAATGTCAGCATGGCTGGATTCTTCTCAAGACCTAGTTCCTTGCCTGTGTCTTCACCTGGTCTTCCTCCATACGTGCCTGTGTCCGAATTTCCTCTTTTTATAAGTACACCAGCCTGACTGGATTGGGGCCCAACCTAAGGATTTCATTTAACCTTAATTAGCTCTTTAAAAACCTATCTCCAGGGACACCTGGGTGGCTCAGTCCATTAAGCATCCGACTCTTGATTTTGACTCATGTCGTGATCTCACAGTGTATGAGTTTAAGCCCTACATTGGGCTCTGTGCTGACAACATGAGGTTTGCTTGGGATTCTGTCTCCCTCTCTCTCTGCCACTCTCCCACTTGCTCTCCCTCTCTTTCAAAATGAATAAATTTCTAAAAAGTTTTAAGATAAAGACCTATCTCCAAATACAGTCACTTCCTGAGGTACTGGAGCTTAGGACTTCAAGATATGAATTTGAGGTGGGGATGGTGTGAAATTTAGCCCAGAATACCCCCTTATAATAGCCAAGATATAAAAACAACCAGTGTCCATTGATAGATGAATGGATAAAGAAGAGGTTACACACACACACACACACACACACACACACAAAATGTAATATTACTCAGTCATAAAAAATAATGAAATCTTGTCATTCATGATGATATAGATAGACCTAGAAAGTATATGCTAAGTGAATATGTCAGATAGAGAAAGATGAATACTATATGACTTCATTTATGTGTGAAGTCTCAAAAAAAAAAAAAAAAAAGAACAAACAGTAACAACAAGAAAATAGAACTGGAGTATAGACTCATAAACTGAGAACAAACTGGTGGCTGCCAGAGAAGACTGGGGTGGTGAGATAGGCAAAATAGGGGGATTAATAGGATGTGAGGTCGATCTGGCTGCGACATCTGTCACCCCATTGATCTCCAGGGTTGATTCGGCTGATCTGGCTGGCTAGGCGGGTGTCCCCTTCCTCCCTCACCGCTCCATGTGCGTCCCTCCCCAAGCTGCGCGCTCGGTCGAAGAGGAGGACATTCCCTGATAGAGGAGGACCGTTCTTCGGTCAAGGGTATACGAGTAGCTATGCTCCCCTGCTAGAACCTCCAAACAAGCTCTCAAGGTCCATTTGTAGGAGAACGTAGGGTAGTCAAGCTTCCAAGACTCCAAACACATCCAAATGAGGCGCTGCACGTGGCATTCTGCCTTTCTAAAAAAAAAAAAAAAAAGAAAGAAATACAAAATTCCAGTTATAAAATAAATCAGATAAAAAATATAGCATAGGGGATGTAGTCAATGATATTGTAATAACTCTATATGATGACAGATGGTTACTTTACTTACCATGGTGAGCATTTCCTAATGTGTATAATTTTTGAGTCACTATGTTGTACACCTGGAACTAATATAATATTATATGTCAACTATATTTAAATTTAAAAAAAAAAAGTAAATCTTGCCACTTGGGACAACATGGTTAGGCTTTGAGGGCATTATGCTAAATGAAATAAGTCAAATAGAGAAAGACAAATACTGTGTGATATCACTTATACGTGGAATCTAAAAAATCTGAACTCATAGAAACAGAGTAGATTGGTGGTTGCTAGGGATTAGGGGTGAGGAAAATGAGAATATCTTAGTCAAAGGGTTTAAACTTCCAGTTATAAGAGAATAAGTACTGAGGATCTAATGTACAGCATGGTGATTATAGTTAACAATGCTATATTACTTGAAAGTTGCTAAGAAAATACAGTTGACCTTTAAACAACACGGGTTTGAACTGCACGAGTCCACTTATACTGGATTTTTTTTCAATACAGTACAGTACAATAAATGTATTTTCCTTATAATTTTCTTAATAACATTCCATCTAACTTAGGCTTTAAAAAGATCACTCTGTCAACTTTTTTGAGAACAGAATGTAAATGATGTTTGGCATGGATTGTATCATTTTATTATGTTCAATATTATATGGGCTAGATCCTTTATAAGTCAGCACGCCTAATATCTAAAAACACTTTTAAGTGGCCAAAGGATGAGGAAAGGCCAATGTGGATAAGCAAGTATAAGAATGAAAGGCAGCCAGGAGTTAGGCTAGTGCTGTAGAATAAAAGAGAACATGAGATTTCAATGAGTTGGAATAGATTAAGATCTTGGACCATTTTGAAAGTTTGAGAGCAAAATAAATAAATGTTGACCCTGTACCAAAAAAATAAAATACATCTTAAGTTAGATTATGATGGATCATGGCTTTGTAGAGTTTGATTATCAAAGGAAATATAATCACCCCCAAATTAGTAGTTTAAAATAATAACAAAATTTATTTTGCTCATGAAACTGTAATTTGGGCAGTTTCAGCAAGAACTGCTCTATTTCCACACAGCATCAGCTGGGAAAATTCAAAAGATAAGGGCTGGAGTCATCCATAGTCTTTCTCACATGTCTGATGGCTGATGCTGGAAAACTCAAAGAGAGGGTTAGCACAATTGGGCTTCTGTGATATTGTGCTTTAACATAAGAAATATGTATTTGGTTCTCATCCAGTTCTTTCCTGGCACAGAGCACCTAAAATCCTTGAAATTTCCTGTGATGAGAGCGATATAGAGGTGTCTTTTGTTATGTTAATGAGGTGACTTTTGTGAAGCACCTAAGGATGGGGGCTGGTTGCCAGGGGAACCAACTGTGATTAAAAGGTTGGCAACTTTCAGTCCCAGCCCAGACATCCGGGGAGGGGAAGAGGGCTGGAGATTGAGTTCAGTCACAAATGGCCAAGGATTTAATCAATCTGGCCTATGTAATGAAGCTTCCATAAAAACCCAAAAGGACAGGATTTGGAGAGCTTCCAGGTTGGTGTAAACAGGGAGATTTGGGAAGACTGGTGCATGTGGAGGGGGCATGGAAGCTCCACACACCTTCCCACATACCTTGCTCTATTCATCTTTTTCATCTGGCTGTTCTTGAGTTATATCCTTTTATAATAAACCAGTAATCTAGAAGGCAAAATGTTTAAGGTCTGTGAGCCGCTCCAGCAAATTAACCAAATGCAAAGGGGGAGTCATTAGAACTTCTGATCTATGGCCAGTTGGTGAGAAGCATAGGTAACAACGTGGACTTGTGATTGGCATCTGAAGAGGCCATCTTGTAGGAGTGAACCCTTAATCTGTGGGATCTGAAGTTGTCTCTGGGTGGTGTCAGGACCGAGTTGAATTGTAGGACACCAGCTGATGTCACAGAATTGCTTAGCGGTGTGGGGGAACAAAATAACCCGCACATCAGTATCGGTGATCAGGATTTTAGCTTCTGTATGTCTATGTGAACTCTTTACATGATCTCTCCAATATGGCAGTTTCAGGATTACCAGACTTCTTACATATTAATTTGGGACTCCCAAGACAAATGTCTTGAGACATAGAGGGATCCTGGTAGAAGCTGAATCACCATTTATGATCTGGCCTCAGAAAGCATACAGCTTTACTTCTGCTACTTCCTATTTGCTATCAGCTAGCCACTAAAGCCAGCCTACATTCAAGGGGAAGAGATTTGACTTCACAGTTATATAGAAAAGTTTCAAGTTCATTTAAAACCACTGCATAAATGTCTTGTTTACAGATCTTCAGATTCCTAGAATACACTTACATAAGCCTTAGACTCTGATATTGCCCTCTGAGCATGGCCCCTTCATAGGGCTTTAGCCCTTGCTAAATCTCATTCTGGAGAATAGGTCTGAAAATAGATGAAGCTCTGGGAGCCCTCCTCTTTGTGCTCATCAAGGACCAAAAGGAATAGTTAAGTTCCAAGAAACCATTTGCTGTTGTTTGTGATGATAAAAGGGTGGTCTAATGGAGAAGATGAATAGAGAGCTTGGGTTGGCAATCAAGCAATGCATAAAACTATTAATTCCTGGACATCTCCGCCTAGATATCCAGTCAACACTCTGAACTTAATATAGCCAAGGCTGACTTCAGCTCTATCCTTCCTCAACTATACCCACGTGTATTTCTTATTTTCATTTCCCTACTCACCACTCACTCCCATTGCTCAAATTAGAAATCTGGTAGTCAAGTGGCATCCCCTCCCTCTTTTCCACTACCTATATTAAAAAAGTCTACCCTCAGGGCGCCTGAGTGGCTTAGTCGGTTAAACGTCCAACTCTTGATTTTGGCTCAGGTCATGATCTCTCGGTTCGTGAGTTCAAGCCCCACACTGGGCTCTGTGCTGACAGAATGAAGCTTGCTTGGGATTTTGTCTCCCTCTCTCTCTGCCCATCCCCCCTCAATCTCTCTCTCTCTCTCAAAAAAAAAAAAGTCCACCCCTCTAAATATGTCTTACATCCATCTCTTCCTCTCCACCTTCATTGCTTCCACCTTAATTCTATCTTCAATGTCTTTCATTCATAGTAACTAATAAACGAGCTATTTAGCCTATCCTATCATTTCATCTTCTACACTATCAGTTATCATCCTTCTGAAACACAGATCTAATAAGGACATTGTCTTGAATAAAACAATGTTTCTTCATTACTCTAATGGTTTATTATTACTTACAGGATTAAGATTCCAGTTTTCAACAGAACATAAAAAGCCAGGTTTCATTTTTCATCTATATGTGCACTCAATACTTCAATCACTACATCCTTCTTGCCTTTCTCTACACACATCATGTTCTCTCTTGCCTCTATACCTTTAGGTATGGTGTTTCTTCCAGGAAAGCCCTTTATGCCTTGGGTCCATCAGTGAAAATCCTTCATCTTTCAAATCCCAGCTTCAATGTCACCTCTGCTGTAAAATCTTCACTCTAAGGCCATGTTAATTATTTTCCTGTGTTCCATAGCATCTTGTGCTCACTTTTTTTTAATAGTCTTATCATATTATTTCATAACTAACAATTTTCACACCACTGCCCCATGAAATCGATAAGTTCCTTAAACATACAAAACATACCTTGTCCATCTTTGTATCTTAGCTTTCTAGGACATACAATATAGTCAATAAATATATATTAAACTAAAGAATGATTTAAGTAAAATTAGTATTTTTTTAAGCTTGCACAAATTTTACACTTGCTCAAAACTTTCACTGAATTATATCCCTAAAATCACTTTTACTTTTACCTAGATGATTTTTATGGTGCCATTCCAAAGAATATTAGATCTGGCAAGGGATTGAGAGAATACTTAGTTCATTTTTGTCAACTTTAGATAAGGAAGGCAAGGCTCAGAGGAAAAGGAAAGAAACAATCTATTGACCCAGCCATTTCCACATATATATCATATTTAATCTTCATGTCAAACATGTACCTCAGATGATGTTAATTTTTCAATTAAGAAGATATACTTCAGAAAGATTGTTTAACTTCCTCCTCTGTCACAGAGTAAACTGGGCTTTTAACCCCGCTTGCTCATTGTTTTTTCCTATACATTCTAATATCTTTTACCTGTTTTTCCCTCTCATTTATTATTGAGATATAATAAATACCTCCATTAATTACTACAACTACATTTAATTTTCTAATTCATTCTGACCTTATTTCTAATGTATCAAAAAAGCAATGGATGTGATCTTCTCCCTAGGGGTAAGGATTTGAATAAATGTATGATATCTGCCAAGAAAAGGGACACAGGAGCAAATCACAAGAGACAAGATAGTAAAGAGGAGAGGTCACAGGCTTTAGAATCAAGAGGACATGAAATTAATTCCTAGCTCTACATTTAATTTGGAGCATCATTCTGACCAAATTCCTAAAAGTCAAAGAATAAGTGTATCTCAGAAGACTATAATAAGCATCAATTGTAATTACTTTTATAAGTTCCTAGCACCTTTTACAGTGGTTACAAAAACTCTAGTTTCTTCATTCATTCCTTCTTGAAGTCTTAGAACACACAGCCCAATGGCAGAATTTGCTGATAAGCATTAAGATGTACCATATCTTAGAGACCCAATAAGACAAATTAAAACATATTTTCCCATTAACATATTTTCAAATTGGTCTTCTATGTAGTCTTTCTTTCTTTCTTTCTTTCTTTCTTTCTTTCTTTCCTTTATTATCAGAAAGAACCGTGCTTTCTCAAAGAAGTTTGAACTATATAGTGATCATGTTAACAAAGGAGAGAAGCAGCAGACTATCCTTGTAAATAAAACCCTTATAGATAAAATATGGAAGAATCATATCTAAATAAGCTTAGAGAATCAAAGAAGTCATACGCTTTTGTGAAAAGCAGTGAGAGAGAAGTAAATTTAGATGATTCATGGATAGATATAGCATCAGGTAACTTAAGCCATAACTAAATGATTCTGCTTAAGAAAAAGTAACTCCTCGATCTGAAACTTCCCCAGGAAAGTGAGCTATAGGAAATGTAATAGCCCTTCCACCCACAAAGATTCACAGAAAAGAGAAATGGTCAATAATAGGAATGACCAGGATGAGCACTGGGTGTTGTATGGAAACCAATTTGACAATAAATTATAAAAAAATAATAATAATAGGAATGATCAGTGCCAGTAAAATGCTCATCAACACTCTGTCAAAAAACAACCAATTCCTTTCATGACAGAGTGATTATGGAATTTAATAATTCTGGCTAGCAATGGAACCACGAAAAGTGTGCAGAATTTCCCAGAACTTATGTATTACATTTTCAAATAAATGCCTTCTCATTTTTATCACATAAAACATGACTAGTTTCATTATAGCCACCTTTCATGCTACATGCTTATGGAAGGATAACATCTTTAAAGGAGTAGACAGAGAAGAGTGTGCTTAGAGTCCCTCAGCTCACTCCCTGTTGTCCAAGAAAGAGGAGGTGAGATTCATGAATACCAAGGTTTAGTAACCTGGAAAGAAAGGGGTTTTGTGTGTGTGTTTGTGTGTGTGGTTGTTTTTTGCTTGTTTACTTTGTTTGTTTTGCACAACTGAACAGAGAGGCGTAGCCCTCAAAGCAGAGGGTCAAACAGAAAACTGCTTTTCCGTGTGTTCCTCATTACAAAACTGACGGAAGGGGCCACCTTGGCATGTATGAGACACTGCATTTAGTTGTTTCCTATTTGTTCTGTTTTTTCTTTCTTTTTCTTTGCACATATTTCTCTTTTTCCTCTTCATCTCTCTCTTTGTTATCCTTTTCTCCCTCCTTTCTCCTTCCTCTTTTTTAAAAATTTCACCAGCAATTTTCCTTATTCACTTTAGAAATTTCTGCCTTTAGAAAATGGAACCACTACCTCCATATGATGCCACAGATTCAAAAAAAAAAAAAAAAAAAAAAAAAAACATATACGTGCCAAATAATGGAGAGAAAAACGCTGCCAAGTCCTGGTTGCACAAATGGTGGAGAGTGAACCTTTCTGTGGGAAAAGAAGCATTCGAATCTTCCCCAAATCACCACCATCTGTGGTGACCTTCAGTCAGTGAAAACAGTATTGGGTTACACTGGTGGTTGGCTTCTCGAAGAATTTCAAAGTGTATTATGAGGAGCCATCTTGGATTGAGTTTTTCCCTCCTCAAAATAATGAGTAATTAACAATTATGGCTTTTTATAAGCTGAATAGAAAATTTCATTTCTGAAGACGTTCAGGCAAAAGCAGACAACCACTAATGAAAGATGTTTTAAAGTGGATCTTACTGTGGAGATTTCAGTAAAGTGCCCCTAAGACTCTTCCAAGCGTGAGACTGAATTGCCTGAAGTAACCTACACCATAATGAGAGTAGGGAAAGCAATGCAAACCCCACGTAAACTGAAACAGGAAGAGGCTATTTATCCACTGATTTACAGGGCATCCAAATCTCCAGATGCCTTGTTATATGTTCTTTCTATTGCAACAGAATAATACCTTCATGCAATATTTTCCAACTCAGAAAATATAAAAGAATAATGACAAAGAAAATGTGAACAAGAAGTGCAAATAGAAATCAAAGCATTCCAGCTCACAAGGCCAACACATTTTACTGCAGGACCTAGTGATCATTTACCCCAGTCAGGAGGAAAACTGTTGGCTGAAACAAATGAAAGAGATTGAGAAATCCTCTGGTGAAATTGATGACATTTCACCCTATCCAAAGATTAACTCAGTGAATGGTGTAACGGAAAGGATGTGACTAGAAGACATGCCTTGCAAATATTAAAACTCAATGTTTTTCAAAGAGATTACTTCTAATAGTATAAGGGTAAAGCATGCTTCTGATTAATAAGAAAAAAAAATCTAATCTGGAAGAGCCTCTTGATTAGATTGGCCATTCCATGCAAAATGTCACAATGATGAGAAAAGTCATCCCTGAAATGCACCATGAAGGGTTTTAAAAAGAACTCGTGTGCCTGTGGAGACTAGGGAGTGATACAATTTGGTGCTTGTGTAAAAAAATCTCAGCCAGAGGAAATGATGGGGTGTCTTTTTGCAGTTCCAGAAAATTGAACAAAGAATTTGAAACAGATTACGTTGCTGCTTCATTCAATTTTCATCACCTCAATGGGTACTCATCCTCTTTCCTTCTCCCCACAGTCATGAACAATCTGGAACTCATGACAGAACAGGAAGCAGTCATCACCCTAAGACTGCCCTGATCATGTCTGGTCTGCAATTAATTTGAAATAAATAAGGCTTGTAATAGGAGGAAGTAGATATATTTTCATAACATAAAAATTAGAAGTCAGCAATTAAACTAGAAATTATTTTATCAATAAAGTTTAAAGTACTTAATATGTATCAGTGGAGGCAGATGTGAGGTTACACAAAAGCCGAGGGGAAGGGAGATTATTAAAAAAAGAAAAAAAGAAACCTGACAATGAAAATACTAGTACTATATTAAATTTCAAAGGCATAAATATTTTGGTTGCATTATAAATATGATGATAACATGTTTATATATTCATATAAACATGAATATATCATCAAATGGAGAGATATAAAGCATGATAAAAATGTATGTTCTTTTCTACACTGGAATTATAGGCAGTTTGCATTGAAACTGGATAATATTCCAAAAGTAATTTGAAAGACACTTATTTGGAGTTCAGAATATATGTTCCCATAGAAACATTTTTGAAAAGTGAATTAGGTTCCTAAGTTACCTGTGAATTCTATTTAAGCCAGATACATAGCAAAATGATATTAATTTATATTTTGAGTCAGTAGAAACCTGTTGCATTGAAGCAAGAATTAGTCACAACACCATGAAAAAATGAAGGAAATAGTTTTATGGAGCTCCTGAGAAAGGTCTTCTGGAGATATCAAAGAAATGAGACGTTGATTGCATCAGATCATCATTCAGGTCCACTTCTACTTCTTTTCTGGCTACATGTTCTCCCTTAGCAATCATCTCCAGTCTGTGGCTTTATGGATCACCTGTATGCTGAGATTTTCCAGATTTATAACTCTAGCTCAGCCCTCTCTGCTAAACTTCAGTCAAGTATATCCAATGCCTTTTTATCTGATAGACATCTCAAACTTAACATGTCTCAAACCTCAAGTTGATAGACATTCCAAACTGGATTCTAATCTCCCCACCACCAAATCAGACCCACCCTCCGTCTTCCCCATCTCAATAAATGGCAACACTAGTCTTCCATTTCTGACTCTTCTTTCCTCTCCTACCCTAAGTCCAATCCTTTACTATATCCTGTCAGCTCTACATTTAATGTACATCCTGAATCCTACTTCCATTTCCCATTCCCTCTTGTCTAAAACGCCATCACTTCTTAGCCCTATTATTGCAACTTCCTCCTAACCTCTCTCTCTGACTTACTTTTGCCCCCAAAAGTCTGTTTTCAGCACAGGAGCTAGAAAGACCATGTGAAACCGTAAGTTAGACCCACTCAACGCCTTCCAACAACTCCCACCTCACTCAGGGTAAAGCCACCATGTTTACATTGCTATGTGCCTCATTGCCAACATCTCTGAGCTCATCTTCTAGTCCATTCCCTTTGTTTATGCAACTCCAGCCTTATTGGCCTCTTCACTTTTCCTTAAGAATTCCACTTTTGATGCTCCCTTGGAGTTTTTGAATCTGCTCTTCCCAATGCCTGAAGTGTCTCTAGGTAACCGCACAGTTAACTCCCCCACATCACCTTTATTGGGTCCTTATCGAACTTTCACCTCCTTAAGCCTTCCGTGGCCATCATATTCTATGGGGCAGCTGGGTGGCTCAGTCAGTTAAGTGTCGAATTCTTGATTTTAGCTCAGGTCATGATCTCACAGATCATGAGACTAAGTCCCACGTCAGGCTCTGCACTGACAGAATGGAGCCTGCTTGGGATTCTTTCTTTCTCTCTCTCTCTCTCTCTCTGCCCTTCCCCCATGCATGCATGCTCTCTCTCTCAAAACAAATAAAGTTAAAAAAATTTCTTCGAAAAAAGAAATTCCAACCTCCCCAGCCTGCCTCATCTGTTTTATTTTTCTTCCTAGTCATTATTATCATCCCCTGACATACTATATATTTAACTTGTGTACTGTCTGTCTGCTCCATTATAGACTATAAGATCCACAAAATAAGCTTTCATCCTCAATACCTAGAACAATGCCAGGCATAGAGTAGGTATTCAAGTATTTGTTGAATAAATTGAATGAATAAGCAAATTAAATACCTGAAGGAATAAATAAATGACTTTATTTCACAAGTGCTCTATTGACATTGTTCTTACTTACCCTATTGTCCATCACAGAGATACATTTTTTTAATCACAAATAGAGAGAAAAGAAAAAAATCAGTAACATCATATTTGTCTCTCCGTCTCTAGTCTTGCCCACTCTTCACTTAATTTTCCACCCGTCAGCTACAATGATCTCTGTAAAACTCAAACCTGCTGAAACTGCATCTATGGAATTCTATGACTTTGAAGATAAAATCCATCCTTTTAATCTGGCTTATAAGACGTTTCATCGTCCATCTCTTGCATGCCTTTCCAGTTTCATAGTCAGTTAATCATGTTTCTGATAGGGAAGAACCAAGGCAGCATGGAGATTTTGAATCAGAGACTTCTCCTATAGATTAATGGCTGTTGACGCTGGAACAGGGTGGATTGGTGACTGTTAAGAATATTTTAAAATTTGGCCACCTGCCATTCTTGTGTATGAGGCCGTCATTCATCACTCAGGGTCTCTATCCCTTTTAAGGTTATAGTGCAGTTGGCTTATCTACTCCTTTTTTCTTTAATTAAATGTTATAAAACACCCTAATATAAAAAAAATTTAAATGAAATTGTTCTGTTTAAGGTAGGGGGGACTTGTGGGGGGGGGGGCTTGGAGGGGGTAGCATTTAAGCCCTGGCCATTCATCACCCAAATACCAGGCATGGCCGCTGCAGCCCCTTTGAGCAGCTCACTGCCAGTGAGGCTCAGAGCCCTAAGGCCAGGCAGCCTCACCTCACACCGCCACAGAGGAAAGCCTTTCAAAACAGCCACAACTATCGGTTATTTGTAACAATTGCCCCAGTAACTGAAATGCACTTTGCTGTTCTCTCCTCCTGTTTGGCGTGTGACAAATAGCGACATCTCCAAATGGCAGGAAACAACAAAATGAGAAATATGTCAGCGTTTGCATCGCGCAGGAGATAGAACATTATGCGGGTTTTCACCTAATGATTGGCTCCGGGGGAGCAATTAAGATTTGGTGCACTTCTTAACTGGCGCAACCTCGGCTTTTCTGCCAGAGGATTCTGAGAAAAGATTTGTTGTTTCAGTTTCAAAATTGCATTTTAGACCGACTCTTTGAATAGAGTGCATGTAGGGACACATGGCATGAATGTTTAGCGATTCTGTCTCTGTGCCTCAGATCCAGGACAGGTTGATTTTTCAGAAATCTCATAAAAAAGTGATATGAAAAAATGGAAAGTGGAGTTTTTTAACTGCCAGAAGAAATGATTTTTATTTTTAGATGCTGAGATGAGGAGGCTTCAAAGGAGGCTATGTGGTGGGGAGGGGGCGATGCACTTGCAGATGAACAAGTTTATTTTCATATTGAGAAATAAGACCTTATCCAATTTTTAAGACCCGATTTGAGCCAAATAAAGTCAACCTGAAGTATGAGTCCACTTGCAGGAAGGGCAATTGCCGATGCAGATCTAATGTGTCTGACTTGCAAGGAAACACATACACAGAACAATGAATGATTTTATGCCTTTTTAATGCTTCCACACGCCCTCCTCTTCCTCCACATCCCTTGCAACAGCTCCCCAGAGGATCATGGGCAAAGGAAGCCTATTGGAAGGAACTGGTTAGTCGTTCCTGTCTGCAACCTATCATCACTTTGGAAGAACCGAGAAAAAGGAGCAGTTATTTCTGTTACTATTGTATTTAGCTTATTTCAAAGACAGAACCAATTGCCATAATGGTTTTGAATAGCTCTTCAGAGATTCTGAGACACATAAATGGCTACCGGTAGCTATGGCACATACCCCTGTCTCTCACGTACACACACACACATATACAGACATCATACAGACACCGTATACATAACACACACATGACATGAAAACATATCACACACACCAACAAGAGACACCACGCACAAATACATCCCACATGCAAACACCGCCCCCCACAAGCATACCTATACACACATCATATATACATACCCCACACACATGTACACACTGGCTACATATAGACACTACACACACATACCATATACAAATGCATACAAATACACATTATATACATACCATACATTTCATACCCCTATGCACACACAATGTACATGAACATACAACCTTTGCAAACACACACCACATACAAATACATACGCACTACATAGAAATTCACTGCACACATATGCACACCACCTCAAATGTATATGCAAATATATACACATACATACCACACATGTACACACATAACACACATGTGCACATCCAGAACAAACAAAGACATACCCCCCTACCTCTTACAAGTGCATCTCACATTCACGCCCCATACGACAAGCATACGTACACCACATACAAATTTACCACACACATATGCACACAATTAAATGTGCACTTAAATTTATACACCTGTACACCCTATATAAACACACCTCCACGCACACAGACACATCACACACAACCATACAACGCAAGCGCACACACAAACCTCATATGCAGATATGCATATATACACATCACAAGCATATACACCCTGTACACAAATACATATTACACACACATACCACATGCCCATATGGTACACACAAATACATAAATACCACACACATACCGCATATGAATACAACACGCAAACGCAAACCACATATACAGTCATGACATACATACACATACCACATACATATACACACCACACTCATAACTACATACCACATGCGTAACACACACCCCACCACACAACACACATTCACACACACGACACACATATGCACACCCCAAACACTTGCAAACGTGCACTCCACACGTATCCACACCACATCATACACGACATTCATACGTACACCACATAGAAATTCATCTCCATCTTCCCACAGAAGTTCTGGGGGAACCTGGGAAAGAAAATTTAGAGAAGAGAATTCAGACTATGGGGCACAGTGGGGAAGCTGGCTGGACTCCCCTTGAATTTCGGCGATCTGCCTTAAGAACCATATTAAACCGCTGCCTACAGATCATTGCTGTTGCTTTTACCCATGTAGGTGGTAGTTCTGAAATCAGATCTTTTAGCATATACTGTGTTACTGAAACATGCCAGCAACTACTAGGTACACACCTTGTGTTTCATCAGCTCATATGTTGGGGTAAGAAATGCACTAGCAGAGAAAGTTTAGGAAAAGGATTTAACCACCCCGCGCCCCCCGCCAGAATGACATTTTTATTTTTCTTATAAATATTATTAGATCTTACAGTTTTAAAAAAAGAAAGTGGCTTTTAGTGTCCAAACCTTTGTTCAATCTGCGAAAAAACAGTCTTTTCCAAGATGTGCCTATTACCACCTTTCATAGACCTGCCTCAAGGCTTTAATACATGGAGAAATTGCTGCAGGTGCCTGGCTCCGGGCACTGTTCAACTTTAACACACCAGCATTAACAAGTACGCCTTCTGTCCATGATGACGAGCCCAGACCCGGCAGCAAAAAGTGAATCCAAGCTGAAAACAATTTCTTCGAGTAATGAGTCCTTGATTACTTCAACAGCAGGTCTCAGTGAAACACCTCTTCCCATTGATCACAGCCGAGTTATTTTAATTCTTATGTCTCTGTGAAAGGTCTGGCTATCCCATTGGACTTCCTGCTTTGGAAATACCAAAGGAAATGCTTGCCCCACATATACACTACTGGAAGGCAGTGTGCATGGTAGTTCAACGTGACGGTTCTGGAACGAGCCTGACAGGCGGAAGCTGAATCCAGCTCTACTGTTGAGCTGCTTCCCAGTTGGGTGTCCTCAAGTGAGTCATTTAGCCCCTTGAAAGTCACAGCTTTTCACAGGTCAATTCAAAGTATCTCTAGGTCGTGAGATTGTAATGAAGATTAACTGACACAAAATGCTAAGAAGAGGAGCTGGCAAAAAGTAAGCCCTCAGTAAGTGGTAGGTCCAGTCAATAGGAAAAATGTTTACAAGAGAACTAGGAGGGTCTGCTCTTCTATTATCAGCAAGAAAATTGAGGTGTTTACATTCATTAGGCATCTTCTGAAGTCAAGACTTTGGCCTTCAATAATCCCATAATGTTAGCAATATTATTGCTTCGATTCTTCGGGTATGGAAACTGATGTTCAGAAAAGTTATAGTGACCTTCTTGCTGTCACACAGGTGACAAACTTGGGATTTGAACATAGGGTGGAATAATCCCAAAGCTCTCTTTCTTTCTACCCCTCTACTACATTGTGCATGTTCTAAAAGCCTCTCCTCATTATCCTACAGAATTGTTACCCTACCACCTAAAGGTCAAGTTAATAATATTGGATGGTTGGGCATCCAACTTTGACTCAGGTCATGATCTCACAGTTCACAAGTTCGAGCCCCGCGTTGGGCTCTGTGCTGACAGCTCAGAGCCTGGAGCCTGCTTCACATTTTGTGTCTCCCTCTCTCTCTGCCCCTCCCCTGCTCATGCTCTGTCCCTCTCTGTCTCTCTCTGTCTGTCTCTCAGAAATAAATAAACATTAATAATAATAATAATAATAATAATAATAATATCAGTTCATTCCTAGCAAAATGGATCACATGTAGTATAGAATCATGTAACAGAGTGATCTGGGAAAAGGATCCAAAGCCATCCTGATTATGGAAGTGAAGGTCTACTCCAGAGGAGGGGGGAGAGGTCATTGCAGATAGCTCAAGTTCCTGAGTTGCTTCATAAAAACACATCTTCCCAAGACTGTTCCAAAATGCAGAAGGAACTCAACAAGACAATCATGACTTTCTCCTGGTGGCATGTTCAGGAAAAAGACAAAGGAAAATCTGACAGAAAAATGCATAGGAAGGAAGGAAGGAAGGAAGGAAGGAAGGAAGGAAGGAAAAGAAGGAGGGACAGGAAGGAGACAGTAAGAAAGAAGATCATTTCATCCCAAAAGAATTGCAAGGGAAACACAAGACCCCACATATCTACCAGTACATCCAAAGGATATTGGGAAAGGAAGTGACGTCCCTCAGGAAGCCAGGATATGAACAAGGCCAGACACCCTGGTTACATAATAGCAGAAGGCCTGTCTTCTTTTTCCAGTTCTTTTTATCTGGCCCAGAGCAAAAAAAGTCTCAGAAAATCAGCCCTCTTAGGGGAGGATTTTTCCGAGTGGCCATTTTCTAGGTGTCCCAAAAGAAAGCTAAGTAAATTGCTGCCAGAGCTCATGGTGGAACATCACCTCCTTCTCTCTTGTCGACTACAAAAGCTTCCACTTCTTCCACAGGCCACAGAAGCACAGGCCTGGTAAGAGCCTTGGGAAGTGGGGGAGGGGTGGTGTGAAGGTTGCTAGGAAGACGGGAAGAAGAGCTGCCGTGACAAGGGCCCCACATCCCAGAACGCTGCCCTCTCTGTGGGACTCTGAGATCAGAGTGCCTGCCCCAGCTCTGAGAGTCATTTGACCTTTAGTGCTTTCCTGTCATAGAAGAACACTTGTTTTCAGTTCCAAACAGCCAGGGTGCTTCATGTGTCTGTTTTCCACACTCTCGTGTAAATAAGGCGAGATTGTGATGATAGTTCCATGTTCATGCATTTGGAAGAGAAACGCTGCTTTTTCAGGAGCCAGGAAAAAATTCTAGGAGGAAACACCGTTTACGAATGATTAAAAGGCATGCACACACACATGCAGAGAAGAGAGAACAGGTTTAATTTTGTGCTCATGGAGCCATGTCAATGAATAAGACAGTTAAAAGCCAGGAAGGTGAACTCACCTTTGGAACTGATAAGAGCCATTGTTTCCTTTCCCTTTATTCTTTGTTTTGATCTAAGGCTGCCTCTCCTATCACTTTCTTCTTTGACACAGTATCACATTGTCAGCATTGAGACTGAAGAAAATTGTTCATTTCATGTAAGAGCAATACACTCCCCTCCTTTTGTCTTTTTCAAAATCTGTGGCTCATGTTCCATTAACTGCAGTGTTTTACCTTATCTCATTCCTATGAGTAAAGTGGGAATTTCAAGGCCATAATTTAAAATTATTCTGTCCAATTCATTCTAACTGCTCTCACTGCAACATTTATCTCTAGACCTTACTAAAGAGTATATTCAGGCTCACTTGCTGGCTCACAATTGTCATCTTTTTGGAGCAGAGGTCCAATGTAATGAAATGTGACAGCCTTTTGAATTGAGCTCTACAAACTGCCAAATGGATTCTTTGCCATCTTAGAAGCCAGTCTCTACGTTGTTTTATAATTTATTTTACAGGGGACCTGGGAAACTCTGGGTTTTCTAAATACACAATACTAGCTCATTGTCCCAGAACAGTCTTACCAAGATTTATTGCTTTTTCTGATATTCATCTGAACCTTGAGGTTGAAGAGTAACATCTAGTTATCAGACGGAAGCTTCAGTGTGTCCTTCTATCATGTAAGTACCACAGGTGAGGATGAGCACTAATGATGTAGGCTAATACGGCAGCTTTTTACTGTGTGCAATTCAGTTTCAAGAGAAAACTCATCGGCCGACAAGTTGGGTGACCTTCTTCCAGAATGCACCAGCTCCCCCAGATAAATTTTTTAAGAATGGCATCGATTCTGATTACTTGAAACCTATCTTATGCCAACAGCTAAGTAGTTTACTGTCTAGTCTAATTTCTTATTTTAAAAATAAATCAGGTCTCCAAGAAGTTAAGTGATTTCCTGGAATCATATAGATAGTAGATGGCTGAGACTAGGTCATGTCATTTGAATTCCACTTCAATACCCTTTTCACCAACTTGCATAGGCATCCAAATATGTGTAATCATGAACTGTGTTCTAACAAGACTCCACTGTTTCAATAACTAAAAGGGGGCCTTACGATTCAATATAGCAGCTCAGTGATTCTATGGCACTTAATAGAATTCTAAAAATACACAGATTGTTATAGCTTATAACTAACACAAATATCTCTTCTCAGATCACAGCGTGATAGAAACAGAGCTCAAAAGGGTTCTTCCAGGAGCAGTCAAAGGAAAATAAAACTTACCATGTTCTCTGGATCCTAGTCCTGATTGTCACCACTCTTTCTGTGACTCTGGGTAAGTCTTCGGTTTTCACACGTAAAATTGGGCAAGTCTAAAAGAAAGTTGAGATTTTCAGGTGAGTGGTTGAACGAGACGATGACTGACAGTCCTTTCAACACTGAGATTCCATTATTCTCTGATCTGCTTACCAGGAAGTTAGTTGAACACACTCCCCTTACTCACCTCCTCAAGGAGCTTCACTTTTGGCACAGGAGGCACAGTAGAGTTCACTCACAAAGCAGCTCTGATATGGAGAAAACCAACCTATAATCTCAGGTGAGCAATTGTAGCAAAGATAGCTAGCCATTCACCAATATTCACGTCTTCTTTCTGGTATTAAAATCCCCCACACAGATTTTCACTGGGTTCAAGGCCTTCCAACTATCGATGACAATTCTTGGCTTTCCTTGCAACTAGGTGTGGCACCGTGACTAAGTTCTGACTCATGACAAATGAGCCAGAAGTGGTGTGTATAACCTCTAGATTTTACCCTTAACTGGAAGGGATGTGTCCTCCACTTCCTATTTTTTCCTTCCTAATGTCTGTGGGAGAGTCCCTGTAGCCAACACGGACTGAGATAGAAGCTGTGTGTTATATATAACAGAATTAATATACCCATTTTGCACTGCCTACTTCTGGACAGGCACATAAGAGAAAAATATAATCTAATGACTTTGTGAGTGTCTTTGTTCTAACAGCTTCGATGGTTCACCCAATGGTACAGCCCTCAGTGAATGCTGCCATGGAATAAAAATGAAGAATCCAAGCAGGATGCTTCAGACTTAGATTCTATTCAGTAGTGACCAGTAGTGATTAATTGTAATCTAAGGCATCTCAAGTTTCATAGCTCATAAGAAGACTTGATAATTACCAAGACCAATGTGTTTTAATCCAATATATCCTGTAAAATAATGGTATCATGATCCTCATCCTGAATGTATTGTAGCCAAATATACTTTTTAAGAATTCCGATTGTAATAAATGGTCTCACAGAAATGGTATAGACTGAAAACATGGTATAAAATATAAACACTAGGGCCACCAGTAACAAAGTAAGTATTGGGTTTTCATTACCCACCACATTGTCTTTAGAAAAGCATTTATTCAAATAAATAATCTTTGTGAATCTGGAAATCCCAGGAACCAAGGACCAGAGATCACTAGATACCAGTATACTAACAGAACTATTTACAAAATTTTTACTTTACTGGTTAGTTCACTGACACATCTCTCTTTCAACACTGAACTCATTCACAAACCATTATGTGAGTACGTAAAACCAATACCTGGTATCTTCCCAGCATCTAGCTTGAGAATGAAGAATGAACCACAATTTGGACATGATAATTGTGCCAGATACTACAGACTGGTTCACTCAACAACAATTCCAGTCTCCCCTCCTGTAGAATAAAGGCTAGAAACCTAAACCCCACATTCCCCAGAGGGTTGTGCATGGGACCCGGGTTCTTCTAAGCCCACTCACATTTTGTAAGCCACCTGATACCTTACATTAAATCTCCTTCTATTTACACTGGCTAACCTTGATTCTACTTCTGCAGCTAAGAATCCTGACTACCAGGGTGTTATTTTAATTCTCTGCCTCTGTAAGGATTGAAGACATGAGGTTATTAGAACTTATTTGCTATGGCTATTTTCTTATTACTGGCACATTTAACATTAATTATTTTAATAAGGGAATTTTAATAAGGGAAAGAGAAGGGTGCCTGGGTGGCTCAGTCAGTTAAGCGTCTGACGTAAGCTCAGGTCATGATCTTGAGGTTCGTGGGTTTGAGCCCTGTGTCAGGCTTGTGCTGACAGCTCGGAGTCTGGAGCCTGCTTCAGATTCTGTGTCTCCCTCTCTCTCTCTGCCCCTCCCCTGCTCATGTGCTCTCTCTCTCTCTCTCTCTCTCTCAAAAATAAATAAACATTAAAAAATTTTTTTGTAATAATAATAAGGGAAAGAGAAGGAAGCACCAGTCAGGAGGTGGGGTCATAGATGCTATTTGTGTAAGTCAGAAATGTTAAATAGCTGCCTTCTTTCCAAATTGACTCACTAGACCTCTGCAAAGACACATAGTCATTTTCACACTGGTCTTAGTGTGGAAACCAATGCTGCGAGACTACAGAGCACAACTGAGCTTTTGGATGTAGTGCTTTAATAATTTGTTATACTTCCAGAGGCTAAATGAGTAAGCAGTGGGAGCTAGTCTTAGAAACCGTATGGACAGAGGGGTTGTTAAGCCTGTTGCGTGTAAGTTTGTAGTTCCCAAAATATGGTCCCCAACCAGCAGCAGCACGTGGTAAGTTCTCAGAAATACAAATTCTCACCTGCATGCACACACCCCAGACCTACAGAATCAGAAACTCAGTCTTGGACCCAGGAATCTGTTTTAGCAAAGCCACAAGATAATTCTGATGTGTGCTCAAGTTTGAGGACCACTGATACAAGTTGACTGACCCTAGCTGAGGCTAAATGGGGTTTAAGAAGAATAGTGGCAGTGTAAGAAAGGAAAAAGACAATTGAAGAAACTGAGCTTTGATCACAAAGGAGGCTCATGTCAGAATATAACTTTAAATATTTTCCCATATGAAATGGAGAAAGCATTAGGAGAAAGAGCATTGTGCTGGAAATTTAAATTATTGAATCTGAATGTGGGATTTTTAACTAATAATTAAGTAACTTTAATCACTTAAGTTTTCTGGGATTCCATTTCCTCATTTGTAAAATGAAGTAATGGGATAAGATGTTCTCCAACATTCACAAATTCTGTTTTCTATCAGTGCGGGACAAAAGTAACACTGTTATCCCTGATTAGCACCATATTGCTTCCTGAGTATCGTGACCTTTTTAGTATAAACCTGATGATAGAACTTTTCTAGCATTCTGTTTCTCTACTTAGGACCGGTACCTCGATGGAAAATTGCCAAAAGATACATGCAGTTCACCACCTTGAGTTAATGATCCAGAAGTATACTCCAGCTTAATTCAAGACTGGTGAAATCCTCTAGATATCTGAAAGGCCATATGTAACATATACAACATATTGGAAATTACTAATATTTTAGAAATATGTACAAATTACTTGTATGTGTCTATAATTGATGATTTTGATTATATGTGGGACTTGAACGTTAGGGACTAGATCTGCACACGTCAAGATCCTCTGTGTGTGTTAATTAAATGCTTTAATCTACTTCCAAAATTTAAGAATCGAGAATCGCTGGCATTCAGCCACAGCTGAGGCAGGTAGTAATTACACTTGGGAAAACCACAAAATTACATCCTTTAACAATGTGGAAACATTGCAACATTGACAGGAGATTGTGTCCACTCAGTGAACTTGGGAATTACAGAGGAAAAAAGCCATCTGTGTAATTGAAGTTCGAGTGCATGACGGAAAGGAGAACTTGGCCAAACTATGAAGCAGCAGGACCCAAGAGTTAATGAGTTAATGAATTTGTTGAAGATGGAAATGCAAACACACCGCATAGCTATCAAATAGTAGATTAATAAAGAACGCCAGAAGGGTGCATACAGCAAACATGTGTGATCCTTAAGCGTGAGCCTGTATCTTTCTTCCGACCACTTCACTTAATAAATATTAGTATTTAGTAAACAGTTGAGATGGGATGAATAAAAATTGAGAATGAAAATATTTTAACTCTTTGTGTATGATTACAAAGAAACACAAATTTTAGCTGTATTTTAAGCAGCGGCAAGTTGCTTTACTTTTAATGAACCTAAAACATAATATTTTTGCAATGCCAGTGGAGTGGCACTTAATTGTTTTATTATGTTGAAACTTGTGGAATTACAGAGATTCACTGCTTTTGGCCTGCAAAAATGGCAAATTTAAATGGCCCCAAGGGTCTTCTTCTTTTTCTTTTTTCTTTTTTTGTCTAGGAGGTATCATCTGCATCTTAAAAACTGACCAGCACTGTGTTTGTAAACACTGAATCACAAAGAGTGAATGAATCCTGGCATTAGCAAGGATGGAGCTATTATGTTATCAAGAACCACACCTCCCCCCCCCTTAAGATACATGACTGCCGATTATCGACAGGTGTAATTTCAGAGCAGAAACCTTCTTAAGAAATAAATAAAACATAGTGCTCTTCTGGAGCTGCTAGAAGAATATAATTAGAAAAGACTCCTAAGAAGGTTTTGAAATGAGATCATGGAGGGGCTCCTGGCTGGGTGGCTCAGTCAGTTGAGTGTCCGACTCTTGATTTTGGCTCAGGTCATGATCTCACAGCCGTGAAACTGAGCCCCGCATTGGGTTTGGCAGTGAGCATAGAGACTGCTCGGGATTCTCTTTCACCCTCTCTCTGCCCCCTCCCCTACTCACGTGCACACACATACACTCTCTTGCTCTCTTTTTCCAAATAAATAAACATTTAAAAAAAATAAGTAAACGAATAAATAAAATGAGATCATGGTGATGGTTGCACAACTCAGTGGATATACTAAAAACTATTGAATTATATACTTGAAAAAGTTGAATCTTATGGTATATCTATTATACCTCCACAAAGATGTTGTTTGCTTGTTTGGGGGGTTTTGTTTGTTTGTTTTTTCATAAAAGACTGGAGCTACAGAGAATGGAAATACAAATGCAGTAGGTGGACCATTTGGGGGAGGAAGAGGAGGAGGAGTGCATTACTTGCCAAACCCCAGACACCTGCCTGCTTGCTATCCAACCCTCACAGCATCATCTCTGAGAAGACCGCATATTGCAGCTCATATCCTTGCCAAGTCATGAAAGTAAATATATATGCAGTATTAATAGCCTCTGGTATTTTCAGCACAATACTTGAACTCTGGAAAGGGATCCCCTGAACATTCCTAACTGAAGCATGGTGAGAAGTGTCACCTTTGCAAACACCATTTGAGTCTTTGTGGGAATGATCTTTTTCAATCCATTTGTCCAGTCAAGTTCATATGGCTGGTTCTAGGACATAGAGTAAATGTAAGAGTTACCTATAAGAAGTGACTCTTCACGTGGGGGGAGAAGTCGGGAATCCTAGATGAAAGGCCGAAATACTTAGAAAACTGTAGATGTGCACAGACTCAATTTCACACACAACATCAAGGGCCCAGAGCCTTTGAATCCCTTCCATGGACTGCAGATTAGGAATCCTTGGTCTGTTTTCTATAGCATGTCTCCACTGCATTCTGTTAGAGTCATTTAGAGAAACTGAACATTGAAAACTAAACACTAGAACCTTGGAAATACTCCAAAGAGGACACCTTTTCTTTCACTATCACAAATACTGGTCTTTACGTTCCTGACTGGAATCTATAGCACTTTCTAATGGAATGTAAATGGCATCTGATAAGGGACGGAAAGAACCTGGCAGACTAAAATCATAATTCCTTTGTTTTCCTTGCCTTTGGCTTCTCTCTGTTTTTTATTTTCCACTTGTCATCGCATACATTATTATTACATCCTTTGACACTGCATCATCCCTTGATACCTGGGCGAGCATATATATCTTAAAAATTGTTTAGAAACCCTATTGTTAATAATAGCCACTTCCATCAATTATCACTCACAATTACAATATGTAGCAAAAGACATTTGGAGAGACCAAGAACAGAGTCATTTCTTAAAACTTGTTACCTGGCTCTGATCATGCTGAGTATGGATGTCAAGACAGATTTTGAATGTATTTGAAAGCATCTATTTTTTAAAAGGGGATGGAATTGGGGCGCCTGGATGGCTCAGTCGGTTAAGCGTCCGACGTCGGCTCAGGTCATGATCTCGCGGTCCGTGGGTTCGAGCCCTGCGTCGGGCTCTGTGCTGACAGCTCAGGGCCTGGAGCCTATTTCAGATTCTGTGTCTCCCTCTTTCTCTGACCCTCCCCTGTTCATGCTCTCTCTCTGTCTCAAAAATAAATAAATGTTAAAAAAAAATTTAAAAAGGGATGGAATCAAAAGTGGTAGGAATTATTAAGCACCTACTGTATTGTCAGCACTAAGTTTAAATGGCATGGAGAACACAAAGGAAAAATAGTTTCTTCCATCAGAGAACTTACCAGCAATTGAGAAGACAAGACAGACAAATAAAGGGCAATGAGAGAATGAAAGAACAATTGGCTCCAAGTATTCAAATTCATAATCCATTAACAAAAAGTTGCAAGTAAAAAGAAAAGTGTTTTATGTTCTATTATTTGCTTGCACCAAAATCTGAAGGCTTTATGAATACTGCCCTGAAAGAGCCAAATTTGTGTTGGGGGGGGGGGGGGGGGGACGGGCAACATATGTCAACAATCACCAATAAGCATTTATTTCCTGGCACTCTGTACAACTCCTTGCCTCTTAACAAATTCACAAGTCATGGCCCTCGTACCTAAGGCCCTCACAATCCAAGTTTGTTTTCCAATTGAAGAGGAAGAAAAAGTGCTTTATTTTTTGGCTACTTGAAGTTCCAACAGGAAATATCAAAGGAGAAATCTGTTCTTGCAAGATTCTCAGCCAGAAACAGAAACATTTCCATCAAAACTATAGCAAATAGGACTGTTCTCCTGAGATTTCTAACCTAATTAGTCAGATGAAAACACCTTTCAGATATTCCTTTGCTAATGTGTTTAGAGATGATAAAAAATCGTGCAGTGTATTTTCTCCTTTGCTATCTATGGAACACAGGCTGTGTCACTTGAGGTAAAAGGAGGCTGACGAAAATGAATTTGTGGGTCATTTGGAAAGAAAGCAGGACTGGAATGAAAATAAAGGAGCCCAGACTAATTCTCAGAGATTCCCAACCAATTCTCATCTAACTTCTACTAATACTGGATGGTTTGTACTTCTAAACCAAATGGCAAGATTGAGTGGGTAGTTCTGAGTTAGTTGAGTGAGGTTAATCGAATCAAGCAGGATTTTACCACAGGATCTTTTGTGTGATAACAACCCCAACCTGAACCAGAGTCAGCCAATGAGAGCATGAGCAGGGGAGGGGCAGAGACAGAGGGAGACACAGAACTCAAAGCAGGCTCCAGGCTCTGTGCTGTCGGTACGGTACACTCGTGTCTCGAACTCACAGACCGCGAGATCATGGCCTGAGCCGAAGTCAGACCCTTAACCAACTGAGGCTCCTTGGTGCCCCGACAATTACTTAAACAAGCAGTCCAGTCCAGGTTAAGAAATACGATATATCAGCTCCGGAGAAGCCCCTGTGTGTACCTCTCCCCCAGAGATTACCACTATCTTTATTTGTGTTAATCATTTTCTTGTTTTTCTTATAGTCTATACTACTTTTTTAAGCATTTCTAAACAATGTAGTTTGGTTTTGTCTGGCTTTGAATTTTATAGGAAGAGAATCATAATGGAGGTGTTTTCTATGCCATGGTTCCTTTGTTTAACCTTATAATTGTGACAAGTTCCATGATATTGCCTGTAACTATTGTTTGTTCATTTGCATTACTGTTTAGCATTCCTTGTATTTATCCATTATCCTGGGGCCCATAGGCAAATTCTCTAGGGTATATTCTGGAATTGCTGGGCCATATGGTATGTATATCTTCAGCTTTCCTCTATAATTCTAAGCTTTCTTTCTGTGTGGATTTTACATCTTAATTTTAGCCCATCTGGTCAGTATAGCATTACCATTTCAATTTTCATCTTTCTAATTGCTAATGAGGCTGAGCACCTTTTTCTAGGTCTACTGGCCTCCTTCATTTTTAATTTAATCATCAACATCTCACATTCATACACAACCAGTAACGTGACTATTTTCCAATCATTTTGGAATGATTTCTTCCCTATGATTTTAAAACTATCATATCAAATTTTCTTCAGTTTTAACCAGGCATTGAAACAGCCTGCAAAAGATAAAATATTTTTTCGTTACATCTGCAGCCTAATGTAATAAAGAAATGTTTTTAAGTCCCAGCCTGTATCTAGTCCTTAAACTAATCATGGTGAAGTTGTACAAAGATAAATAATGAAACTTGAACTGTTCTGCCACAAAAAGAAGCCTGTTTAGCACAGAAACTGAGGACTGAAGATCCATCAATGCAGGGCATTATGAAAGTAGCTTATTGAATTGGTTTCTATTTTCTGAGTGCAACTGCAGACTTTGATATTTAGGGTAACACTAGTATTCTCTTCTTCTAACTGAAAGAGGCCTACAATTTCAGAGTAAGAAAGATGTAATGTGCTATTCTGTTTCTTATACAGGCAACCATTAACTATTTACCTCACATGCCCCAAATGGTCAAGGGCAAGCTACGCTCTCACTGATCAAGAGCATTTTCTGAAAGAGTCTCTATTTTGCAGAAATGTGGCCTGCTCTGTATCTGTATAACCTTGAGCATACAGAGCAGAGCCTCCCTGTGCCTGGCATTAATCTTTTAATCCTCTTAGATCATTTGGTTTATTGTCCTAATCTGCCTGTTTTCATTGTCTTTCTATTACAAATCAAAAAGAATCTAGCAAGTACTAGAAAATATTTTTATAAAAGGAATTCGAGACTGCTAATTTGGTGGATATAAACTTAAACAAAACTGTTTCCGTTTCTTTCTCAAATCCCATGCATGTATATCCATCTTCTAGGGGGGTTTCTCTCCTTTATGAAAAAAACAAATTTTTCTAAGACCTATCCACAAAGTAAGTATGCTGTTAAAGTACATAACTATAGGGAATACGCTTGAAAGTCAGACAATTCAAACTGCGTAATTGCACACACAGCAAAGAACTTGTTCAAAGACCTGCGTCTTCCGGGGAATTTTGTTTATTTTGCTTTTTCCTGTCTTTTTCAGAGTGAATACCAGACTTACCAAGGAGCACTAAATTCAGTATATAAAGGAAAAATAACTTGTATGTGAGATGTGATGTAAAAGCAACTAGCCAACTGTCACTTAGATGAAAATAAAACCGATTGCTGAGCCCAAATTGAATAATACATTTATTCAACAGTTGCTTCAGGAAGCCTGGGTGGCTTGTTCCATTAAACGTCCGACTCTTGATTTCGGCTCAGGTCATGAGCTCACGGTTTCGTGAGTTCAAGCCCCACATGAGGCTCTGCGCTGACAGCACAGAGCCTGCTTGGGAATCTGTCTCCCTCTTTCTCTCCGACCCTCTCTCATTTGCTCTCTCAAAATAAATAAAAACAAACTTGAAAAGAACAGATAGGGGCAGTGGGGGCGAGAAAAAAAAAGAACAGTTGCTTCATCTGGCCGTTGGCTTACTGTCTTCAAGAAGCACATCAGAGAAGTAGAATTGCCTCAGGTGTGTTAACAACATACTCTTTATCAGTGGTGTGTACATGAGGCAATTTTCCTAAATGGGCAACTGCTTTTAGATTTCTAGCAAACGTTTCTGACAAGGAGAGTTTTACTTCATTTTGTATCACAATATGTTGAACTATTCTTTTGAAACCCATTTCATGTTTGAGACATGATATCAAATACAATATTCCTAGTACCTAGCACAGTGATAAGTACTTAGTACACATTTAAATTTTTTAAAATAAATAAGTGAATTTTGTAGCCTACAACTTACTTCATTTTGAAGGTTTAACTTGAAAAGTATGGTATACTCATTGTTTTTAAATCACAGCATATACAATTTTTGGTTTAGTCTGGTTAAGGCTTTATAACCAGAGCAGAGCAAGAGAATCTTTCATGAACTTTCTCTCCAACAGCCAGCATAAGCTTCAATAATCCAGTCAGGAGATTTTAAATTATAAAAATAATGACTGAAGCCTTGTCTCTCTCATTGGAGGGGAAAAAAAATCTCTCTAATAACATTACAGGAAGGATAATTTAGCCCCTTTATCCAAATGCCTCACAGTATATTGGAAAGAACATGGACACTAGCTCCACTCACATTTATTCAGCAAATATCTGTTGAAAACCTATGTCAGGTATTGTGTCAAAAGTGATCAAAGTAGACAAAAAGTAAAGGAAAGACAAACAAGCAGGTCTGGCCAATCTTACCTTTGTTTGGCATGTTCCATTCAGCCTTGTGTTCAAAATTCATTTTTACCACTTAAATGACTTTAGACAAACTGAGATCCCAAAGTCTCAACGCAACCTGTCATTTGCCTGCTTTCGAAAGAGAAACTGATGTTTAAAATGTACTTATATCTTAACTTTACTGTATGACAAACAACCGTCCAACCTGGACCCGAAGTGGCAGTTCACTCCCAATGTCAAGGAGACATTGGAGAGTGGAGGGAGCTGTGTCAGATACAGCACATGGCCCTTGGAAGTGGCGTGGGAAGCTCATTCCTCAGCTCCAGTCACACAGATAATACAGGTCCAGCACGACCAATCCTCTCCATTTCTCAATTTCTCAGAAAGTTAGACTTATGCTTTAGCATTGGAGAAAAAAAAATTTTTTTCCCAATTATAAGCACTCTGAAAAGTCCAACAAAACACATCTGATGGTCAGACGTGCCTTGTGTACTCCTGCTTGGGCCTCCACTAAACATCTACCCTAAAATAATTTTGTGTGTCTGTATGTGTGTGTTGGTTGGAGGTGGTGGTGGTGAGGAAATCAAGGGCATCATGTCCTACAGAGTGGAGAAGTGGAAAAGAAAAGAATGTGAAAGTTTAGGTCTACTAGAAGTTGAGTTCACATGTTGCCTTGCTTCTTTTCATTAGTTGAAATAATTTATAACCTCTAATTATAAATTAATTGAGATCATTCAGAGCTCTTATAGTAACTTCCCCTCTTCATGAAATCGACCGTGATAGATTTTATTAATTTATGACATCATATCTAACAAAGTTTTGGTGGCTCTAAACTTCTCAAAACCACCAGAGGAACTTGGCAAAATTACTTCCGTGTGTTCCAATTCTGGTGTCCAGCTTAATTGCTTGACTTGATAGAAGATGATAGAAGGGGTCCTATGCCAGTTAGTTTTCTGTCAACTTGACTGGGCTAAGGGATGCCCAGATAGCTGGTAAAATGTTGCTTCCTGGCATGTCTGTGACGGTGTCTCTGGAAGAGATTACATTTGTATTAGTAGACTGAGTAAAGAAAGATCCTCACCAATATAAGTGGGAACACCATGAGCCAATTTCTGAAATAAATAAATACATAAATCCATCCTAATTATATTTCTCTGGAGAACCCTGTCTAATACAGATATTTTGGTATTTTGGTGAGATTAGTATTTGAAATGATGGGATCAATGAAGTGGGTGACCCCTCCCCCAATATGGGTGGGCATCATCCAATGCATTTAGCATCTGAATAGAACAAAAGACAAAGGAAGGAGGAATCCATCCCCCTTTATTTTTCCTGTCTCACTGATGAAGCTGGGATGTCTCATCTCATCTTCTTCCTTTGAACATCCACTACCCAGGTTCTCAGGCCTTCAAACTGGGACTGAATTACATCACCAGTTTTCCTGGGTCTCCAGCTTCTAGAGGGCAGATCATGGAACTTCTCAGCCTCCATAATGACATGAACCAACTTCTCGTGAGAAACATATCCTATTAGCTTTGTTTCTCTGGAGGACCCTGACTAATACAGGTTCTTTTCTGAACCAGAGTAAAAATGTTGCAGACCAGACTGACTCTGGCCAACCCAGGGAGTTTGCTGATTTCCTGCGTCTCAGCTTTCATTGCCTCATACGGTGACTATCAAAATCTCATCTTCACCATATTTCACTCCCAACATGCTACATTTTTAAATCCTTAATTAATTTTTGGCTTAAATGGAGCATGTTCATAATTCTTCTTTATAAAAATATATTTTAGTAAAAGCTGGTACTTAACTGAACCTTTTTTCAATTTCAGTTGGTCCAATACTTACCTACACTTAACTACTGAAAGAACAACTCTAGCAAGAACAGCCATTCCTAATCAGTGCCAACTGTTCTTTAAAAAAAATGTCAAAGTATTTCATATCAATGACCTGAAATGACAATAACCTGGATTCCTGACAGCCTACAAGAATAAAAAGGTTTCTTTTCTTGATAATTACACCACATCTGGATAGTGGCGAAATGGGAAGAGTTTCAATGACTCAGTATTGTACAACACCAAAGGGGTAGGGGAAAGACAAGCAAGCACAAGGAAACTAAGACCCGCCAACTTCCTTATTTCAAAGAAACAGAAGTACTGAGAAATGGAAGCTAACTCTATATTATCCAGAAACGGCTTTCAGCTCTCTGATCTTCCAAATCAGTGTTAGTTTTCTGATACTGATGAAATAATTTATTAATCTCCAGCAAACTCTCAGTTGCACACTCTGAAATGGAAAGATGGAGGTGATACAGAAACATCACATGGGAAAGAATCAGTGGAATATTTTTTTTCAAGTACTGTACATGTTTGGCTTTGGCAGGAACCTCATGCTTTCATGTAGTAACATTATATTTCCTTTCCTAATCAAGTTTGGATTAGTTGAAATGAAAATTAGTTTCTGTTTCCTAAGCCACTGAAAACAAGGGAGGATGGCTTAGAGCATTCTTCTGGCTAAAGCGATTGCTGTTTAACCAAGGACGTGCCACAAAGCAGAATCCCACACTCGGATAATCTGGAGCTCAATTTAACACAATTCTGCATAAAAGAAATCCAACATTCATGACTAAGAGAACCCAACTCAAAAGCAATAGCATCACCTTCCTTCACTCCCACCAAGTGAAAATAAACTGGAGAATGGCTAGGCTCCAAAACAGTGAGTTGCTAATCATCATGGTTTTCACCTCTTTCAGAGGAAATGAGATGTAATCCAACGCCTGCATGTGCCTTTTCAGGAAATTGCTCATCTGTCTAATTAAGCTCTTCTTTCTTCACAGGTCTGCAGATACACTGAACAGACATATGGTTTCCAGAAAACCTTCTTGCCCTCTTTCTGTTGGTCACTGGAAATTTCTGAGGTGATGGAATCTCCTTAAAATGGAGATTTTTTTTTTAATCTCCATTTTAAGGAGATTCCATCACCTTGTATTAATCACTGGCTACACTTCACTGACACTTCATTAGAAAGTGTCATTTCCTATCGGGAAGCACTTTTGAAAGAGCATAAATTAAAAGGCCTTAGAGACAATGCAGATGGCTTCATAAACCTTGTCACTAGAACTACTATAGAGCATCTAGCTGCTCACAGACTCCAAGTTTATATGTACTCAGGCAAGAATGTTCCAGCTTGTTTATTTGCTTTTCCAGTGGAATAAGTATTGCACTTTGCCCTCTCCTCCTTTCATAGCATACCACAGAGAACCTGCCCTCTGTCCTACCTTCCACCAATTACCTTTGCTTTATTTCCTGTCCTTGCAAAGTTAGTATAACCTACTTCACTTCTACCACAATCATTTACCATTTCCTTCCTTCTGAGTCAGCTTCTCTATTTCTACTTCAATTAAAGAACAATGTAACAGACATTTTTGGAGTCCAATGTCAGATGCTGGGGACATGAAGCAAAATAAGATGAATATTTTGTCCTCAAGAAACTTGCAGTCCACTGGGAAGAAAAATACCGAATTAACCCCAACCCCCTCATCCCATTACAACACGTGTTAAAAAAGAAAAAGAAAAAAAAGAAATGTCTTATAAAGAGCATGTTAAAGAAGCCAAGAGGAAGATGCAAGACGGACTTATCCTCTCTACTTCTGGAAAAAAACTATTATTACTTTGAAATGCTTTGATACGTTGCCAATAATACTGCTTAAATATATGGTCATTCGTACATAATTAGAGAAGGGTGGCTACCAAGCGTCCTCTGCCACTGGCCTATTGAATCTAAAATACTTACAAGAAAGAAAGCTGATTCTTATTTGTGAAGTTACATGCACACAGAATATAATAATAAGTGAAGTTAAAAGAAACGAAGATCATAGCACTGAAGTCTGTTGAAGCCAATACAGGGATAATAGTACAGGCCTAGAACCCACGTCTCATTCAGCTTTACCCTCTGCGTAACCTACCTTGAATCAAAACTGCACAACTCCTTAGATCTGTTGAAAGGCATCACAATAGAGATAATTATGGGCCTTCAAGCAAATCTCTGAATTTGAGATTTAACATTCCAGTAGTTCTGGAATGCTTTCAGCTCTATTCATGCACACCAAAATGGTTGGGAAAGGATTTAGTTCATCTCAGTGCAACCCAAGCCTGTAGGCTCCTAACATCTGCTACGTTTATAGGGTCAGAGCAGATCCAGGCCGAGTCAGTTCCATTGCATTCAACAATTATTTGAGCCGAGGGAGTCCTTATTATTTGAACCTACATTATGCCCCATCTCACAGTTACCTGGTCGCTTGGGGAAGCACAGAGGCACCATCCCACAAAAATGTTCACAAAGGGGCAGACTGATCTCTTGTAATACTCAGTCGCCACTTACCCTTCACTTGGCCCTAGCTTATATCTCCACCCATCACATCAATACCAACTGTGACTTACAGTTTAGATGTTGTAGACATTTAATCAAACAATGCAAATGCAATGCACTAGATTGCCAAGGAAAATGACAAACATTGCAAAAGTAGTATTTCATAAGATTGGTGAAAGTGATTTTGGAAAACTCCTTGGATCACACACAGAAAAAATGAATTGCCAGAGGTGAATCTATTAAAAATTAATGAATAGGAGGGGCACCTGGGTTACTCAGTCAGCTCAACATCTGATTCTTGATTTTGGCTGAGGTCATGATCTCACAGTTCATGAGATCCAGCCCCACGTGGGGCTCTACGCTGACAGAGCAGAGCCTGCTTGGGATTCTCTCTCTTCCTCTCTCTCTGCCCCTTTCCCACTCAAGTGCAGTCTCCTCTGTCTCTGTCTCTCTCAAAATAAATAAACTTAAAAAAAAATTATGAACAGGAAATCAAAAAAGATATGGGTGTGATAGGCATGGCAAAAAAAAAAGAGAATTATTTGATAAAAGAGATTAACAGAGTCCTTTAGGATAATTGAGAAAGCCCTCACTTAAGGCAAAAAAATAACCTTGATTGTAATACAAAATGTATACATCCATTAAGTGAAGATTTCAATATTGCTGTAGTATCATTTTGTTAGAAAATGAGGCTGAAAAAGAATGATCAGTATTTGACTCCTTTCTGTTTTCTTAAAATACTAAATATGGTTTTTTTCCAGTAACGGATACAATTTTCTCTTTCTTCAACTGGCCATGCTAAACTTAATGAAAATGGTAAGCATTAACAAGGTTCTGGGGAAGATGGACAGTGTGCTTAGGAGAATAGTTTGACAATATCTATCAAGATTTTTTTTTTTTAATGTAGTTGACTCACAATGTTACATTAGTCTCAGGTGTACAACATAGTGATTCAACAAGTCTGTATATTACGTTCTGCTCACCACAAGTGTAACTACCATCAATCACCCTACAAGGCTCTTACAATACCATTGACTACCTTTCCATTGCTGTACCTTTTCTCCCTGTGACTTGTGCCATAACTGGAAGCCTGTACCTCTGCTCCCCTTCATCCATTTTGCCTGTCTCTCCATCCCCCACTCCTTTGGCGACCATCAGTTTGTTCTCCGTACTTCTGGGTCTGATCCTGCTTTTTGTTTGTTTAGTCATTGTTCTGTTCTTAGAGTCCACATATAAGTGAAATCATATGTCATTTTCTTTCTCTGACTTGTTTCTAAAGTGCTAAATACAATTTGACTTAAATTGATTTAAATATAAGCAAGAACAAACAAATGATCACCAGGAGATCTAGTTTCCCTTCGAAGGCACAGAACCAATCATACTTCTTTTTCATTATTCTTATAAAAAAATATTTTAAGTCGATTCATTTTCAAGAGACTTAAAGATGTATATTTAAATATGCATATGTATATATTTAGTAATTTTCCTCGGATAATGAAGACCCATTCGCTATTGCAGCCATGGTCCTTGTCCTGAAGAAGCTTCTGAAATCCTGCCAGGCTGCATCACCCATCAAGTCACAGGTGAGGGCTATGGCTGCAGCTAGTGCAGAGGAGTCGTCCGAATGTTGCTCCCACATATCTGTGGTCAATTAACTTGGTGCTGATGAGAGGGTTTTTGCTACTTATTGTAACCTAGGCTTTTCCTCTGATTACAAGGAAGGACCTACACACTAACTTCATTTTCCCAGGACTAATGAAAGAACATCCATCAAAGAAAAAAGTCTCTATTGAATTCCAGATGCCTCAGGTGGCTAAGGATGCTTAGTTGGAAAGGTCAGGTGCAATACTACAAGGCACACGCAAGCACAAGAGGATCCTGCCCTAAATCAGCCTTTGGGTAAAGCAAACAGCCTCCTCCACCCCAAACACCCTGGCCCTCTGGTCATGGAAAGTTTTCTGGAACTCTATTGGAAAAACTCTGGTCTCTCTACCATAGGCTACAAAGCCCTCCATGGGAATCAATTTTATATCAGCCCTTTTCTTCTGAAGAGGTAACCTTGTACAACATAAAAGAGCCCAGATGTTTGGAGTCACTCAGGTGAGTGTCAAATTCCACCTCTGTATTTACAAACTGTGTAACTGGGACACATTTCCTACCCTTTCAAAGCCTCAGTTTCCACCTCTGTGATATAAAAGTAATAAAAGCTACCTCACAGAGCGGCCAAAAGACTACAAATGAAGCAATGGCTCTGAATGCCCAACAATGTGCAGGCTCCGCAGTAGGCACACTTTTAAAAAGAAGTTAGTTCCCACCACTTCCCCCAGGGCTAGAGAGATTATGGGGAAGCAGAACCCCTCTGGCACCTGGTGGGAAAGGAGGAAGTGAAAGGCGAGTAAGGGAGTGAGGAGGAAATGGAGAGGGTGAGACCCACTAGCCTTGCCAGCCCCCCCCTCCCCCACCCTGTCCCGTTTCACCCACGACTGCTTCTCATTTCACAGGGATGAGGGTGATGTGTCAGAAAGTACAAACTCAGTGCATCTGACTCAGAAACCGGGCCAAGTTGTCCAGTTTAATACATAATCATAAATAAATACAATCACCCTGATCTAATTCCGAGGCATGGCCACTCCCAGCCGAGAGGTTCTCCTATCACTGGAAGGAAACCCGCTCCGGCCGGCATGTGACGGTTGCTAATGGTTTTCTAATCTCAGTGTCAAACCTTTCATGAATGAGGCTTGATGTGTGTGTGTGTGTGTGTGTGTGTGTGCGTGTGTGTGTTTTAAAATGATATATAAAAGAAGGTCTTTTTCAGAACTTGGAAAAATATAGATTCAACAAAAAACTGGCCAATGTTTATGTTAGTCTTTATCTTCAAGGTCTGAGTACTTTCATCTGTAATCAGTCAACAAATATTTATTAAACCCTGAGAATATTTGCTGTGCCAGGCACTGTGAGTAATACAGAAGAGGCAGAAGGTGTGGACTCCACTCTCAAGAAAACTGCAACCAGCTGGGGTGCACAAGACCAACCCCAGTATGAAATAACTGGCCAATGGGACAAGACAAAACCTCTATGCTCTAGTGATGGTGTGCAAGAACATCTCCTGCCTCAGAAAGTTGTCCTGAAGTTCACCTACCATGATACAGAGAAGGCTCCCAGCAGGAGCAAGTGTGTTTAACAAATTCATTTTCCCTTCCCCCTGGGAGAGAATCTAGGGCAGAGCAATGTCAAGGCCACAGCAGTGGGCAGTTATGAGGAGGAGGTTATCAACAACTAATGCTGCTGAGAGATTTTGACAAAAAGGAAGTTACAACTGACCGTTTAGAGAACTCTTTCTGATGTGTGATGATCAAAGTCAGTTAATAGCAAAGAGTTAGGAAACGAAGGCATGTCTAGAAAGTGAAGGCAAACAGGCATAAACTGTACCTTTGAGAGGCTCAGAAGGGAAAAGGAAGAGAGCCATACGATCTACTGATGGTCATTCTGTTTCTTCTTTACAACATGGATCTCTGTTTAAAAGATTTTTCTACAAAGGGGGAAAGCATTAAAATATTCTAGAACCTTCTACAGCTCGAATCTGAAGCCGACAAGGCGACCACAAGGCATCATGTCTCCAAGGAACCCAAAAATAGATGGAACCAATTCCTTTTTTAATTTTTAATTTAAAACATTCTAAAATAAAAATAAAGTCACTTCCCCGGGATTAAAAAAAAATGAACACCCTTGTTTATTTTATCAGAATGTGATATAACAAGGCAGGCAAAAATAGTGGTTAATTAGTTTTGTCTACAGTAAAGTTAAGGGACTTTTGCCTAGGATCTTGCTAATCTTTGTTCAAATTATTAAGAGTTAGTCTATCCTTTAAGCCAAGAAACATTGACTTATTATATTGGCTTTTTATATCCTCCTATCACTGAGGAAATATTATAGAAAATATAGGGATGTTCATGGTAAACCCTTTGCCCTCTTCAACTCAATATAGACAACAGAAAATGTATAAACAACTTGTGTATAAAGGACAGCGTGACCAATTTAATAAAAGGCTAAAGATATTAGGAGGAGAAAAGAGAAAGAAGTTAATTCTGGGCTGGGAGAATGGGGTTTTCCAAAAAAAAAAAAAGGATTTAAGTTGTGTTTTGAAGAAAACAGGAGTTTCTACGGCAGATAGATATGGCAAAGCCAAAGAAAGGGTGAGGGGAGGTGCATTTCTGCTGGAATCCAGGCAGGAAGAAGGAATGAACAAAACCAAGGGTCAGGGCGCCTGGGTGGCTCAGTCAGGTGAGCATACAACTTCAGCTTGGGTCACAACTTCAGCGGTTTGTGAGTTTGAGCCCTGCATCAGGCTCTGTGCTGACAGCTCGGAGCCTGCTTCAGATTCTGTCTCGTCTCTCTCTGCACCTCCCCCACTCAGGCTCTCTCAGTCTCTCTCAAAAATAAATAAATGTTAAAAAATTAAAAAACAACAACAACAAGGGTAACGAGGGCAGTCATCAACAAGACACCAGTGCGACAGCATAAGACATTTGAAACATCCACTGCACCAAAACAGACCTGACCAAATGCAAGTCCTCTAGATGGAATATCCACACCTCTGGGCCTTTCTGTCTCATTCATTATTGCATTATTACTCATGCCTCTGTTTCCTAACTTCACATTTCAGCTCTAGGATCTGTTTTTTTTTCCCCCCATTGTACTCATACAGCAGAAAGAGGAAATAACTCATCCAGCAGTGGGGATTTCTTCGTCGGGTGTTGAAGAGAGATGCTGGGGGTGGCTGACTCGGCCAAAATATTTCCTTTTTCTCTTGCTGTTTGTCAGATATTGCTGTTGAGCAACCCTGGTCAGTGTCATCAACATGCAATCTCATCTGATTTATCTTCCTTTACTCACTCAAACTCAGCCCTTTGCCCCCTTTTTTTTTCTGGCTCATTTAGAGTTTCACAACCTCTTACCTTTAATTGCTGAGTAAGTGTAACATGTTGTGTGTCTGGCATCAGATATTATAATCACCAAGGAAAAGGACTCATGGTCACAGGAATCACTGTGGCTATCCATTGCACCTTAATCTTTTCTTTGCTAGTATTTCATTTTAAAATTACATTTCTATTTTTCTCACAGATTCAGACTCAAAACAATACATTTTTGTGGCTATCTTTTCCTCCAAGTCCCTCCCTTTTGAAATGTGGATGACTGCAATAAACATTCTCACGAGCTCCAGAGAGCCCCTAGCGTCAGGCTCTCTAGAGACCCATAAAAAAAATTCCACACCAATAACCCATTGATATAAGTACAGGCAATGGAATATTTGTGTCTAATGGAATCCTAAAACTGGCTTTCAATGACACACGTAGAAGAAATTAACCTCATTTGTAGGTCAAAAGATTTTACAGTGTCCTAGAGGCAGGGCCACCACGGTTACCTCCTTCACCCTGCAAGCACAGATATGGGACCTTTATACTTTATCCCCAAGTGAACCCGACTTCTATGGATCAGCCAAGAACACTCTCCCTTCTCCCCCAATTTCTCCTGTGTACATCCATCTCAATAGGAAGAAAAATGACTTGGGTTTTGATAGAGGCTTCTTGAGCACAATTCCAGATCTGATTGTTAAATAAACATATGCAGTTTGAGCCTAGTGAGAGATATGGATGTACTAAAAATGGCTAAATAAAGCAGGAAAGAAAAAAAAAAGGCACATGTTGATATTTTCAACAGTCTGTAGCTTTTATAGACCCTGTCACTCCATCATGACGGTGTCTGGACTCACAGACTCAGGGGCGACAAGCATTTTTAAAGCATTCAAACCAGGAAGGACTGTAAATACATTACAACGTTTCCAGGATCTCCCTTCACGTCCCTGGATGCAAGCGGGCCACTCTACCTATTATCTTTTTATATAAATATCTTCTCTTGCCCATAAATCCTGAAAGGGTCAAATTCTGGGAAGTCACTTGTTGTCTCTGTCAACACACAGAGGAAGCACGTGCTGTAAGATGTTTCCTGCCTGAGGCCATCTTTGCTTCCAAGTCGCTGCTGTATCCACAAAGCCTTCAACGGGCACCTGGAGCTTAGTAGGAGTTCAGCAAATATTTGTTGAATACTGAATAAATTAACAAAGAAAAGAGGCTTATTGTTGGTGAAGTGTCCTCTTAAGTGCCTACCTGGCCAAAAGTCAGCCTGACTGAATCAACCAATCTCGATGCTCTCTAAATCCTTGCCATTTTCTTTTTTATTAGGCTTCCAAGTGTTTCTAACCTTTTGAGTTTAGCCTGGATATGGCCCACCAGCTCCAAGCAGACTAGCTTACTTATTGAAATGGCTTCAGCACCACTACCTGGCTTATCTTGGTTCTCACAGTCCTCAGTCCTAAATTCCAGAGCTACGTGGATAGAAATCCATATGCATCATGCTAACATAAAAAAGTGAAAATGAGGGGGGAGGTGGTTATGAAATGTGATAAACAGGCTCTAAGATGTCTTCCAATGATCTCTGCCTCCTAGTCTCCGTGCCCTTATATGGTCCCCCCTTCTTGAGGATGGTCTAGACTTAGTGCTGGCTTCTAACAAATTCAATACTGTAGAAGTTATAGTGTATCAATTCCAAGACTTGACTATAAAAGAGTGCTGATTCCATTTCATCCTCTCTCTCTCTCTCTCTCTTTCATCACCTACTCCTGGGAAAGCCAGCTGTCATGTGGAGCAGCCCCATGGAGAACCTTCTGTGGCAAGGAACCGAGGTCTCCACGCCAACAGCCAGTGAGGAACTGAGGTCTGCTGACGACCTCCTGTATGAGCTTGGAAATGGATTCTTCACCCCCAGGAAAGCCTTCAGATGACTGCAGTCCTGGCCAACAGCTTGACTGCAACCTCAGGAGACACCCTGAGCAGGAATTCCCCACAAGGCAGCCCAGATCTCTGACCCACAGAAACATCAGAAAATAAATGTTTGTTGTTTTAAACTGCCAGATTTGGGGGTTGTTACATATTTATAGAGAATGAATACATCAAACTGGAGGTCAACAGACACTTTTCTTAAAGGGCCAGTTAGTAAAAATTTGGGGATTTGCCGTGTGTCTACTGCATTCCTCCGTTTCTGCCATTGTAGCCCAAAAGCAGTCAGAGACAATTTGTAAATGGATACACATAGTTGTATTCCTACTTAACTTACAAAAACAGTCAGCCAGTTTGTGGGCTATAATGTGCCGATCCATGCATTAAACCAGTGTATTTTCAGTCTTTATGGTTTCTTATGTATCCTTGTCCTGAAGCTACCCTATCAAGAAACAAACGTGGTCAATTCAGATGATGGTTTCTTCTATAATGTGAAGGGTATATCCTTTTCTATTAGTACTCTTAAAATTACTGTTAAAAAGGGAGGTTGGGCTACTCTGGGTAAGTCAAGTAAGATGCAGGGAAAGTACCTTCCAGAGTTGGAAAAGAAATAAAAATCCAGACCTTTTTAAACCCAGGAGAATTTAGAAGGAGAATAAAGACAGGCGGTCTGAGGAGATAAGGTGTCCAGCTTCTACAAATCCTTGGCAAACACTATGCACAGTATGAGGGAAATGCTTTAGATACATCTGGATAAGCACAAGAATCCTAAGAATGTCAGAACTGGTCCCCCGTTTGCCTGGGTATAGTGGAACGCTCAAAGCTGTGAGAAGAAACGCTGAGCCATTTAGACCAAAGAAGCCCAAGACTGGTAGCACAGCTGCGGTGAAAGGAGACCCAAAATAAGGTTTATAGCCTCCCATGCACTTGGCACAGAATAGAGAAGATGCAGAAGTGCTCACGTGGCCACCCAGAAGTTGCAGAAATGCTAAGACCACTTGGTCAGCAGAGTCCAGGGCTGGTTAGGGATGGGACCTCATTGACAGAGGCAATAGCAGTGTCTACTGTAGGTAGCAAGGGAAGAGACTAGATTTTTACTTCTTTCTCCTTTCTGGAAAGAATTCTTTCTGCATCTTACTTTTCTTTTCTCCAAAGGACCATTCTCCTAGTGCATACTCAAAGGTCAGAAGGACCAGCTATAACAACAGCACATTTAGCAGACACCAACAAGGAAAGATTAGTGGAAACAGATCCACAACCAGAGACTTATGGATAAGCCCCCTCTCCCTCATTCCCAAGAAGATATATGGCCCCCTTCCACACCACTGGCCCATGTGTCCCCTTGGCAAAAAGAGAGAAAGGGAAAATAACTCTGGGAGAGCAAACATTTACCCCAAAAGGAACAAGTGACCTCAACACACAACAGTTTAAAGCAGAAGGGGTTGAAATACTTTTACTTGATGAGTTCACATTGTTTTTCCTGCTAGCCAGAGGAATGGGGCCTCATGAGAAAGTTTATCTCAGCTATTATATTAGTTTTCTATTGCTGCCACAACAAATTGCCATAATCAAGGTGGCTTAAAAGACCATGAATTTCTTGATCTTACAGTTCTGTGAGTCAGAAATCCCACATGAGTCTCACTGAGCTAAAATCAAGGTCTCAGAGGCTATTCCCTTTCTGGAGGATCTATCCTTTCATTTCCCAGCTCCTAGAAATGGCATGTATCCCTTGGTTCCTGGATCCCTTCTCCCATCTTCAAAACCAGCAATATGGTATCTCCCTGACCATGTATCCATCATCACATCTCTTCCTCTCACCCAGCTTGTAAGAGATCTCCATTTTTAAGGATTCGTGTGATTAAACTGGACCCACCTAGGTAAGGTGACAAATGCACAGGTTCCATCTGAACATCTTTGGGGAGGGAGGTGACATTCTGTCTACTGCAGCTTTGGGGAGGTACATTCCACTTCAATGTGTGCCATCAATAAATTTGGGAGCCTGATGATAATAATACCCAATATTTCACTATAATTTTACTCAGCACATATTGTAATGTAAAAACTTCCCAAATATAACACATTCTACACAAGGAGCTAATTCCTTTACTCTTCAACTAACATTGAATTAAAAATTTAGGGGAAAAATCACACACTATGCCTATTGGAGGTAGCAGTCTCACTCAAAAAAAAAAAAAAAATCCAACAACTCTTACAAACATTCACCTAACCAAAAGCTCATTTCCTTGTAGAATTCTCCGAACAGAAATGTATGAGCTAGTAACCAGTAAGAAATAGACAAGACTCTTCAGGGAAAGGGTCTTAAAACCACCCCCTGAAGTCCTGTTTTGCTTCGATTAAAGCCTAACAAGCCAGTATGATCTGTCATTAAATTAGGCAGCCTAATTAATTATAGAATGGCACCAAACATGTAAATCATATAAGAGACTCCTACCAGAATAACACTTAATGTTTGAGGATAACACTTACTATAAATTATGTGCACTCCAAATAAACTAATATTGCCATTATTATAAACATTGATACATGCATATTGCTTGAGAATTTTGTGTTAGTTTTAGTTTTTTGGAGTTTGGAGTTTGTCTTTGTTTTGGGGGCTCTTTTTAGTTTTCAGACTATTATCCAAGTTGAAGCTATATTATGAGAATTATTATTGTTATTCCTTTTAGCCATCTCTTATTACTAGAATTTTAATTTTTTTAATAGTTATTTTTAAGAGAGAGACAGTGAGAGCCAGGGAGGAGCAGAGAGAGAGACAGAGGGAGACACAGAATCTGAAACAGGCTCCAGGCTCCAAGCTGTCAACACACAGCCCTACACAGGGCTCGAACCCACAAACCAGGAGATCATGACCTGAACCAAAGTCAGATGCCCCACCGACAACCACCCAGGTGCCCCTTATTGCTAGAATTTTTTTTAAAAATGTTCAATAATCAATTATTGATTCATATAAAACACATCCATGTTGTATATGATGGCCTTATCTCAAATGAGTTTTTAAGCATTGGGTTTGCCATAAGTTAGACCACTTCCACAAAAGGATGTTTCAAATATAGAGAAGGAAACAATGAATGTATCTGTAAGTGAGCATATCTAGAAATTCCTTTGGAGAAATTAAATGTTTTGGGTTCATATTGGTCGTGGTCATCATTGGTGTCATATGCATTGATAGACTTGTACTTTTCTGAGGTCTTACAGCCACTAAAAAGAGCACATTTTTTAAATTATAAAATATTCAGCTTAATGAAATTGCATAAAGGCCAGTTTTCATTATTTTATTCTTGTTGTTGTTCTGTTTTCTTTAGTTTTTTAGAAGTAGCTAGATTATAGTTGCACCAAAAACCATAAAATACTTAGGAATAAATCTAACCAAAGAGGTGAAAAATCTATACACTGAAAACCAAAGAAAACTTATGCAAGAAATTAAAGAAGACACAAAAAAATGGAAAAATATCCCATGCTCCTGAATAGGAAAAAAAAATTGTTAAAATGTCAATACTACCCAAAGCAATCTACATATTCAATGCAATACCTATCAAAATAACACCAGCATTCTTCACAGAGCTAGAACAAACAATCCTAAAATTTGTATGGAACCAGAAAAGACCCCGAATAACCAAAGCAATCTTGGAAAAGAAAGCCAAAGCTGGAGGCATCATAATCCCGGACTTCAAGATGTATTACAAAGCTGTAATCATCAAGACAGTATGGTACTGGCACAAAAACATACACTCAGATCAATGGAACAGAAAAGAGAACCCAGAAATGGACTGACAAATGTATGGCCAACTAATCTTTGACAAAGCAGGAAAGAATATCCAATGGAATACAGACAGTCTCTTCAGCAAATGGCTCTGGGAAAACTGGACAGCAACATGCAGAAGAATGAACTTGCACCGCTTTCTTACACCGTACACAAAAATAAACTCAAAATGGATGAAAAACCTAAACATAAGACAGGAAGTCATCAAAATCCTAGAGGAGAAACAGGCAAAAACCTCTTTGACCTCGGCTGCAGCAACTTCTTATTCAACACATCTCCAGAGGCAAGGGAAATCAAAGCAAAAATGAACTATTAGGACCTCATCAAAATAGAAAGTTTCTGCATGGCAAAGGAAACTATCAACAAAACTAAAAGGCAACCAACAGAATGAGAGAAGATATTTGCAAATGACATATCAGATAAAGTGTTAGTATCTGAAATCTAGAAAGAACTTATCCAACTCAACACCCAAAAAACAAAATCCAGTGAAGAAATGGGCAAAAGACATGAATAGACACTTCTCCAAGTAGGACATCCAGATGGCCAACTGACACACGAGAAAATGCTCAACATCATTCATCATCCGGGAAATACAAATCCAAACCACATTGAGATATCACCTCACACCTGTCAGAATGGCTAACATGAACAACTCAGGCAACAACAGATGTTGGCGAGGATGTGGAGAAATAGGATCTCTATTGCACTGCTGGTGGGAATGCAAACTGGTGCAGCCACTCTGGAAAACAGTATGGAGGTTCCTGAAAAAATAAAAAATACAACTACCCTACAATCCAGCAATTGCACTACTAGGTATTTATCCAAGGGATGATCAGATATGCTGTTTCAAAGGGACACATGCACCCCAATGTTTATAGCGGCACTATCAACCATAGCCAAAGTATGGAAAGAGCCCAAATGTCCATCGATGGATGAATGGATAAAGAAGATACACACACACACACACACACACACACACACACACACATACATAGAGTGGAGTATTACTTGGCAATCAAAAAGAATGAAATCTTTCCATTTGCAACTACGTGGATGGAACTAGAGGATATTATGCTAAGCAAAATTAGTCAATCAGAGAAAGACAAATATCATATGACTTCATCCATATGAGGACTTTAAGATACAAAACAGATGAACACAAGGGAAGGGAAGCAAAACTAATATAAAAACAGGGAGGGGGACAAAACATAAGAGACTCTTAAATATAGAGAACAAACGGAGGGTTACTGGAGGGGTTGCGGAAGGGGGGATGGGCTAAATGGTAAGGAGCACTAAGGAATCTACTCCTGAAATCATTGTTGCACCATGTGCTAACTAACTTGGATGTAAATTATAAAAAATAAGTAAATTATAGGGAAAAAAATAAACAATTTTTAAAAATAAAATAAAATAAGAACTAATTGCAATTATCTTCAGTCCTTTTCCAAAGCTTGCTTTTCAGGCAAGCTTTTATCCATTTTACAGAAACTTCCCTCAGGAGGAAGGAAAGGATCAAAACATACATATTTTATTATTTTATTTTATTTATTATGATAAATAAATTTATTTACTATTTTTATTTATTTTGAAAGGAATAGAGCAGGGCAGAGAGAGAGAGAGAGAGAGAAAGGGAGAGAGAATCCCAAACAGGCACCACACTGTCAGCACAGAGCCAGATGCAGGGTTGGAACCCCCAAACTGTGAGACCATGACCTGAGTCAAAACTGAGAGTTGGACACCTGTCAGAGCCACCCAGGTGCCCCACAAAACATTCTTTTTAATAATTACCTACACTTCTGCAACTTTTCACCTTCTTCTTTGTCCAGTCACCTGAAGACATACAAAGATCAGTGCAATTGGTCATTTGACAAAAACTAGTCGCTTAACAATGAATGAAGCAGCAGCATGTGGACATTTGTCGTATGTGAGACACCTTCAAGTAGCTAAACCAAACATGGACACAACAGAAGGGGAAGGTTGCAAAGGAACGTAAGAAATGTAAGATTAAAAGTTGTGGGAATGTCAAGGATGGAGAGATGGTACAACTGGGTAGGTTAAAAAAAAAAGTGTATTATGAGGATGGGGCATTTGAACTGAGCCATGAACATCCAGGTAGCTGTAATGATTGAGGGGAAGGGTTTATCAATCATTACGAACAGCAATAAAAGTTCTTAATTTTTCAGAGAATCAGAAAGCAACACACATATCCCTATATTTACAAAAATGTAGCAGATACAGATCTTGACCACACAGAGTAGTAGAAAGAGCACAAGGCGTAGATATAAAAAGACATAGAGAATGAGGAGTGTGGTCTAGTCACCATGTGGTCACTTACAATCCTGTTACCTTAGAGAAATTACTTCATCCTCCTGAGCCTCACTTTAACATTCTGTAAACATTGAGAGTAATAAAAAACAAGTCGGCATTATTGTTTGTTTTTGTAAGCAAGAAGCGTAGCTCCTGGTACAACATGTTATGTTTGAAATAAATGTTAATTATTTTATTACTATATAGTTTCTCCATAGCAAAGATCTCACAGATCTTACTACTTCCTTACTTGTAGATAAATTTCCTCTTTTAAGATTACTCTGCGTCTAACTTCTAGATTCTCTTTCTAAAATTAACTCTGGGATCTTGAGACTAGAATAATAGAATTCTCACATAAAATTTTTCCAGGAGCCAGCTACTGCAAAACTGCTAAATATAGAATATGCAAAAAAGAGGGATATGGAAAAGTATGGACATATAGGAAAATGATGGCTATAAAATTTCAAAATCACATTGCAAAATGCCAAATGCTAGAATTTCCTATAAAACTTAATTGTGTTTATTTCAAGAAGAAATATTTTGGAAAGTTTGGTCTGAAAAGTTCCTCACATTTTGGCCTACCACTTCCAATAATGCTGGAAATTCACTATCAGTCCTCATACTGGAGATGTATCATTATCTAAACAATCATTTCCATTTCACAGAAATCCCAGGACTGTTTTTCTAACAATTGAGCCATAACAGTGCTGTTCCCATGGTTACCAAGAGTTCTAATTTCAGTTCCTCAATATGCATTTTATCATGTAAGATTGTACAATGCTTCAGACTAGGCCACTTTTAGTTCCACATGCTCTTTCTATTATTTTTCTCCAAGTTTCTCACACCCAATCCCCACTTAAGCTTCCTATTTTGCTTATTTTTTGACTAAAGTTTGTGTACCCGATATATATAGTGATCATGTTTCTGGCCAATAAATACAAAGCAGTGGAGAAGTTCAGGGACAGAAATTGGACAAAGATTATAAGAATTAGCTCCTCCTCACCGTCCATGGCCCTAGATTTAGCCATAATCATGGTGGTAAAGGAAAGAACCACATGAATCCCAGATTATGGGGTCCTCAGTGATTCAGTGATTCCAATTTTATCTCAGTTTGAATTTATTGACAACAAAGGAGTTTGATGTTCACAGCTCTGACAGGTGCTTTCTCTAGAGATTAGAGTCTTATACCAGAGTCCATAGAATGCACTTCAAAAGTGTTCATCCAAATGTCTGAAATTATGTGTAGAGAGGTGTGTGTGTGTGTACATGCATATAACCCCATGTACCTGAGGGAATTCAGCTGTGGAGGTAGGAGACAATGTCCATAGTCTTAATCAGATTCACAGAAACATGCATACAGCAAAGATAGTTTAAAAGACACTTCTCTTGGGGGCGCCTGGGTGGCTCAGTCAGTTATGCGACCGATTTCGGCTCAAGTCATGATCCCATGGTCTGTGGGTTTGAGCTCCACATCGGTCTCTGTCTGACAACTCAGAGCCTGGAGCCCGTTTCAGATTCTGTCTCTCTCTCCCTCTCTCTCTCTGCCCCTTCCCTGCTCAGGCTCTGTCTATTTCTCATTCAAAAACAATACAAAAAAAATTTTTTTTTTAAAGACACTTCTCTTGGACAAGATCTGTGTTTTGGGAAGGCACTTGGAAGGGCCAAGTTGTTAATAAAAATTAGTATTATCTCCTCAGTCATTGAGGGGTATTTGGTAACATTAGTATTATCTCCTCAGTCATTGAGGGGTATTAAAATTGGGTATAAAATTTTTGGAAAATCAATATGGAAATGTTTGATAAGATTCATAAAGATGTTCCTCCTCTTTGATCCAGTCACTGTATGATATATTTTTAGGGAAAAAATTCAAGATGGCAAAAAAGTTAAGAGATATTCATTTTGATATTATGAATGATAAGAAAAATTTAGAACCCAATATTAGAAACTTGTTGAATAAAAAATGTGACATCAACACAATGAAACATTATAAGGTCACACCTAAGGATATTCTATAGGAAAATATAAAATATTTATGATGAAATATTAAATGAAATCACCAATGCAAGTATGTATAGTATGAGCAAAATGATTATAAAATACGTAAGCTTTTGAACAATAAATTTTGAAGTAGTTATAATAAAGTAATGGAATTTGTAGATTTTGTTAGTTTAAAATCCTCCCAAACTTTGATATCCCATAAGGTAAATGTTGAATTAAAAACAGAGACTTCTTGGGAATGCAAACTGGTGCAGTCACTCTGGAAAATAGTGTGAGGGTTCTTCAAAAAATTAAAAATACAGCTACCCTATGATCCAGCGATTGCACTACTAGGTATTTATCCAAGGGATGATCAGGTATGCTGTTTCAAAGGGACACATACACCCCAATGTTTATAGCGGCACTATCAACCATAGCCAAAGTATAGAAAGAGCCCAAATGTCCATCGATGGAAGAATGGATAAAGAAGATACACACACACACACACACACACACACACACACACACATGCACGCACATAGAGTGGAATATTACTTGGCAATCAAAAAGAATGAAATCTTGCCATTTGCAACTACGTGGATGGAACTAGAGGATATTATGCTAAGCAAAATTAGTCAATCAGAGAAAGACAAATATCATATGATTTCATCCATATGAGGACTTTAAGATACAAAACAGATGAACACAAGGGAAGGGAAGCAAAAATAATATAAAAACAGGGAGGGGAACAAAACATAATAGACTCTTAAATATAGAGAACAGAGGGTTGCTGGAGGGGTTGTGGGAAGGGGGAGGGGCTAAATGGGTAAGGGGCATCAGGGAATCTACCCTTGAAATCATTGTTGCACTATATGCTAACTTGGATGTAATTTTTTTTTAATTAAATAAATAAATAAGAGACTTCTGTTTGAACATGACAATTTGAAGGTATATTTTAAAAATTTTTTTAATCTTTATTTATTTTTGAGAGAAAGAGACAGAGTGTGAGCAGGGGAGAAACAGAGAGAGGGGGAGACACAGAATCCGAAGTAGGGTCCAGGCTCTGAGCTGTCAGCATAGAGCCCGTCTCAAGGCTCGAACTCATGAACCGCAAGTTCATGACCTGATCCAAAATCGGATGATTAACCAACTGAGCCACCCAGGCACCCCAAAGACACATTTTGAGCTTCATTCCTTTCCCACACTTCACTAGAATGATATCTTCACAGAAGATATGGAAGGGGAAAAAAGCAATAAATTTACAAGGAAAATGAGGACAGAGAAAAAAATGACAGCATCAAAATTTGGAATCTATGAAGCCAACAAACGAAGATGACTAACATTAAAAAGGGGAAAAGTTAAACATATGCCAGCAGTGGAATAAAGTCAGGAATAAGCTTGAACCCTGGAACATTTCAAAATCAAAAACATCTTTATCTAAAAGAGACATAGAGGTGTGGCTCAAACAGATTTGAAAGCAAATTCTGGATCATAGCCGAAAACAATTAGACCCATTCCCTGCCCAGGTTCACCTTGCCCAAACTGCTCAGCCAGAGAAGTTTCCCTTCCCCACCCAAGGAAAACTATTCTTTAGAGGGAATAAAGCAGGACAATCTTATACTGTGAACAGCTGAAGTCAAAGTGACATTCTGAAAATAAAGCATTTAAGGGACATATCAAAGAGTGGGGTCCCTCTCCCGTCCTCACTCAGTCCCCAGAATGCACCAGCATCCAAGTTAGATCCCTGGGAAGGAAATTTTCAGCTGACCAGACTGTGAGAAAAGATCTACAACTATTGATGGTTGTGGTTTGCCCAGCAAAATATCTGAATCATATCATGCTGGAATAAAGCCCATCAGAGATTCCAGACAGCTTCTTAGTGCATTAAACGTAAATATGAATGGACACCCAGAAGACACAAGACATTTGAAAACTTTGAGCATAAGGGACAGCAACCAAAACAAACAGTAAAAGAGACTGGGAGGGATGAGACAGGGTAGAGAAAGAAAAATTCTTCTCCAAACAAATATCTACAGAAAGATAAGAAAAGATATTACAGCTATGGAACAGTGAGAAAGATGCTGGTTTTAACAGAACACTAAGAATACAAGAAAGAGCTCTTGAAATGAAAAGTCTGATATTAGAAGTTTAAAATGCAGTAGTGGGATTGGAGGGTAAAATGGAGACAGCCATCTAGAATGTAAGACAAAAGACAAACAGAAGACAAGAGAGATAGTCCAGAATGCCCAATATTTAACCAACGGAAGTTCTAGATAAAAAGAATGGAGAAAAGAAGAGGCAAGAATGTGATGTGTTCATCACATTCTCAATACAATAAAGAAAACTCCACATTAAGGTTTAAAATCATGAATCTTCAAAATACCAAGAGTGAAGAGATCTCAGATCTTTCCAGAAAGAAAAGCAGATCAGAAGCCAAGAATCAAAATGACATCAGACCTGATTTTCTGAAGACAATCCCGGTGAGAAAGTAATGCTTTGAAAATTCTAAGAGGAAATGACATGTAATATTGAAGTCTATACCGAGATAAATTATTCATCAAGAGCGGGAATAGGCTTGAAAGGTTTCAAAACTGTAGTTCCCATGTTCCTTTTCTCTGGAACTAGTGGAAAGGATAAACCAAGAAAGAGGAACCAAGAGACGGGAACCAGGAAACAGTCTCCAACACAGGAGAGAGTTGAAGGGAATTTCCGTGATGGTGATGATGAAGGGGGATCCCAAAGACAAAGCAGTGCAGCTAGACTAGGCAACATCAAATCTACCCATCCAGGAGGGATAGCTTCAATGCTCTTAACTGAAACCGAGAAATTATTTGGTAAGTTTGAATGCACTGAGAGAGGATTTATAATTCTGGCAAAAAGTTTGGAGTTGAATTGAGATAGGTACTCGGAAAATGAAACAAAAAGAAAAAAGCTGGACAGTGATGACTCCAGGAAAAATAAAATTTATATGGGAAAAGAAACAAAATGAGAGTCCATTGCCCAGTTCATCTGTGAATGAAGTCTACGTGGTTATAAAAATATAAACACTGAATATTGATTTCATGTGAAAGAATGAGAAGATTATATCTGGAAAATGGGGGAGAAAAAGTGTTTCTATTGAGGGGGAGAGGCATGTATCACAAAATTAAATCTTTGGCTTCAGGGTAAAAAAAAATAATCAGTAGCATCATTTTAGGGAAAAAAAAAGTCACTGTAAGCATGTTATTAGAATGGTGGAAGCAAATACTAGAAGTAATAAGTATGAGAACTTAGAAATGAAAATTGAGGCTAGAGAGGAGTTGAGGAGATGACTGATATTTTTAAAAGTAAGTCTTACTGACTTTCTAAACATGTACATAATGAAGAAAATAAAGTCAAGAGAAGAAAACAGACAATTATAAAACAGGTAAAATAGAATGGGAAAGTAAAACCGAGTCCCTTCCTAGATTCAGTTTCATAAAGGTCCACTATTCCAGAAGACATTCAAACTGCAGCTTCCATTAATATTATAAAGTGAAATCAGAAAGAAAAAAAAAGAAAAGGACTAAAATTATTAAGAAAAAAAAGACTCATAACAGGAATTTTCCAGGACTAAGAACATGAACATTTCAGTAAAAAGCTTCTACTAAGTGCCCCAAACAATAAAGGAAAAACGCTCCAGCTTAGATGCATCAGGATAAATTTTTTTAGAACATGAAGGATAAAGGAAAATCCTAAAAGTTTCTATATAAAGAAAAATGCAAATGGGACTAAGACTGTTATCAGATTTCACAAAAGCAATACTGACTGTATTTTCTTTATTCTGTTTTCCTTAGATTTGCTTTTCTCCTCCTAACGTTAATATAAATGATTATATTTTCTTATTCTCTTTAAATAATGAAAACATTGCAAAGTTATACATGTTAATATGTTTGAAAGCCAGTAGTTAATAAAACGCTTTAAAAACAGCAGTCACAATGAAAAAAATGGTTTTAAAATTAGGGAAAATAATTTTAAACCTACAGCTCCATATCTAGCCAAATTAGCAGTCAAATATAATGTAGAATAAAAACATTTCAGGCATACAAAGACTCAGAATGTTTACTTCCTACACATCCTCTCTTAGGCACTTACTTAAGGATGTTTTCCATGAAAACAAGGGAGGAATCTAAGAAAGAAAAACTTCAAGCCAAAAAATGGGAGAACTATGTCAACACAAAAGACAAACCAAACCAAAACTAAACCAAGAATTAGTACCTGGATGAAAACTGCAAAAAGCTAAAAGATCAGTCTAGATGGAACAGAGACACCCAGAGAAAATAAGGACTTAAAGTGGGTACTTTCCTTAGTAAGCTGAAAGACCTTAAGTATTTAATGAAAAGGAGACAATATAAATTAGAATCTAAGAAAAGCAAGGGTAAAAAAATCTATTTAAGAATGGAAATTAGGGGTGCCTGAGTGGCTCAGTCAGTTGAGCTTCCAACTTTGGCTCAGGTTGTGATCTTGCAGCTCACAAGTTTGGTCCCTGAGTAGGGCTCTGTGCTGACAGCCCGGAGCCTGGAGCCTGCTTCGGATTCAATCTCCTTCTCTCTCTACCCTTCCCCCATGCATTCTTTCTCTCTCTCTCTCTCTCTCTCTCTCTCTCTCAAAAATAAATAAAACATAAAAAAAATTAAAAAGAATGGAAATTAGCATTTGATACACTATGAATGATTTTTGAAAACTATAAAAATATGAATAACATTTACTTATTTATAAACTTTAGACACAATTTATACACCGAAGCCACAAATTGGTAGCCCAATGGGCTCCATCCAGCAGAAGTGTTTTATTTGACTTACTGTGTGTGTATATTTTAATTTAACAAGGTTCAGCATTTTTAAATCAGAAGATTTCACATAAAAATCTGGATTATCAGGCTTCTCTTAAAATACCGGGATATTTTGCATCACTGGGTTCACTTTCATCCAAACAACGCTCAGCATACACTCACCAGCTCGCCAAAGTCTACCAGTTTTTAACGAATGCCTGCCTGGTCCCCACAGCTTTTGAAGTTTCAATACATCCCATATACAGTGTACTAACAGTTCAATTATGGTCAGAAAATAATAAAGAGGTATTATCAATATTTCTTGACAATGTTGTCAATTACCTTGACAATGTAAAAATTACCCATGACTGAAGTGAGGAGGCAAAAGATGAGATGAAATGAAAGCAAGAATGGAGAGGCTAAAACCTTCATCATTCCAAGTCAAAACTCAGGAATTAATAGAATAAGGTATAAATGTTAAGATACATTATTCAAACTTACAAACTCACAAATAGAGGAATTTAAAAAATAATATAACTATACTGGGATGGGAAAAGCAAAGACTGAGAGATTGATTTAGCTGCCATAACAGATTGTGCATAGATGTCTAAAATTGATATATCAAGGACTAGTCATATAAACATTTTAATCACTGATATGCTACTAACCCCCAAAAATTAAAAACAGTAGTTTCAGAGTTCACAATTATCCCTCTAGGACTGAGACTGTGTGTGTAAGGTAGGGTATGGCAGGGGATTCCTGCTTTAAACTAGGAGACATCTATCTTCTCTCCCACCAGCCATTTGGAGTCAGAAGTGAAAATGCCATAAGATTGAGATAATCAAATGAGTAATGTGTTTATTTAATTCTTTCATTTGTAAGTTTTTATTTAAGTTTTTAACATGTGCATAGAAAATTTCAATAATGGGTGAAACACACATAATTTACACATGGAGAAATACACAAAGCAGAAATCTTAGAAAACCCGTGGTTTCAACAATTAAAATAATGCAATTGTGCAATATTGATGCAAACGCCAACCTACAAAATGAAACACAAAACACCCATATATATATATATATATATATATATATGAAATAGGATTTTTAAATGCAACTTTCCACATTATCCCAGTTTCATCTAAGGAATACAACAATACAATTCATCCAAAACAATTCCAATACTACCATGGCTATGGGTGCTAAGTGATTTCCAAAAACTGTGGGTTGAAACCTGTTCTCCCATCATTACTATGTGAGAGGTGACTAAGTAATCAGTTGAGAAGACTAGAGAATGGAAACTGGGGGACAGGCGATAAAGTTGCCCTTGTACCTTAGCATTAAGCTGGTGACCATGATTGTGAGGGTCTTTTTCCTATTAGATGATAATGCTTATTTTGTTAAATAAGTGTATTCTTGCATATGAAGCCTGAGCCTGCTTGCAGTAGGAACTGAAATGAATTTTTAAGATGCAACTCAGTATGACATCAAAGATCCAAACTTTTATCCCAGATGAAGCTTGTTTCCTCTTCCCACCGTAGGCCTAACTTGGGCTGTGAAACCTGTGTCGGAGACCTGGGGCCTGGCCGTTTTCTTCTCTTTCCCCCACTCAACATCCCACACCATCTTTACCTGGTATTTTTGACCTGCTCTAGGATCAGCCTTAGCAGAAAGATTTAAGAGAAAAAGTCACAGTCTCAGGTGGCTTTGCTAGAAAAGTTAAAGAAAAATAGGTTAACTAGAATGGACTGCTTAACAATAGAACAAAGACACAAAGCTTTGTTTCCAAAGCTTTGTTTCTCAGAGTACTGTGCCATGGCACAAATTTGGACCCTCTGAGTGCACACCGTGAGTGCCACAGCATCTTGAAATGTACTCGACACAAAAGGATGTCTGAATGAGTGGAGCCACCCAGTAGGGTGGTGACCTGGGAGAAGCCGAGGCCCTGAAGGGACGTCAAAAGCAGACAGTTGAAGGATCTGGTCTAAATCAACAGAAATGGAGTTGAGTTTCCAAGCAATGAGATCTCTGAGGAAACCAATAAAAGTGACATACGAGAGAAGTATTTTACAGGTAATATTTTCCTTAGCATTTTTATGTGAACATATTACATACATTGTTCTGAACATATTACGTATATTCATTAATTGAATTTTCACAACCCACCATGGTACAATTTGGTATTATGCCCAGATAACAAATTATGAAACAAAAGCACAAAAGGGTTAAATAACTTGGCCCAGGACACACAGTGCCTAATAGAACCATGATTTGAATCCAGAGACTTTGACTCCAGAGTCTAGACTTTTAATGAATAATATTAAAGGATCCCCTTGAAAAACAGACAATTGTTGGGGCGCCTGGGTGGCTTGGTCGGTTGAGCGTCTGACTTCAGCCCAGGTCATGATCTCACGGTCCGTGGGTTCGAGCCCCGCATCGGGCTCTGTGCTGACAGCTCAGAGCCTGGAGCCTGTTTCAGATTCTGTGTCTCCCTCTCTCTCTGCTCCTCCCCTGTTCATGCCCTGTCTCTCTCTGTCTCAAAAATAAATAAACGTTAAAAAAAAAAAAAGAAAGAAAGAAAAACAGACAATTGTTTATCAATCACACAGAGGCCTCAAAGTCAGGTTACACGTCTCCCAACCACCCAAATTCTTATGAAGCTCCACCTCTTCTTATACATTTGCCATGCAAGGAAAACACCTATGATAGTCCTGCTAGAGAATGAAAGCAGCCCAGCGGCTCAGTCATGCCCAGCTAACGGCCAGCCACCTGCCATATGTGACCAAGTTTAACAGAGGCCAGAGTACTCATCCATATTAACTCGTTGGCCCATGAACTCATGAATTAAATAAATGCTTATTGTTTGTTGCAAGCCACTGATTTTCTGGGTAATTCATAGCAATAGACAATTGATACTCTCTTAGTGAAGATTTCCTTCTGCAGTCACACAGGAAGTAAGCAAGGATTTAACCAATGCGTGGGAGTGGTAGTAGGAGTTTTCCAGAGAGTGGCTGCCAGTGTTACCTAGAAGCTAAGGATCTGTTTACAGGGAAGATACAGGATCCACAGGCTGGTCAAATAGCCACATACACAGGGAGGGCTGCCCCAGGGAAGGAAGCTACATGCTCTATTGTGGGTTTTAGACTGGATCATCCATGAAGGTGTTCAGCATGTGCCTTTAGACAGACTCAGCAGATGGCCAGTTAAATAATCAGTCTCCAATACAGTGCTTACAGGCAAGAATTTATATTGTATTTTAAATGTCTGTCTGGCAAGGGGCGCCTGGATGGCTCAGTCAATTGAGTATCTGACTTCAGCTCAGGTCATGATGTCACAGTTCATGAGTTTGAGCCCCGCATTGGGCTCACTGCTGTCAGCGCAGAACCCGCTTCAGATTCTCTGTCCTCTCTCTCTGCGTCTCCCTCGCTCAGTCTCTCTCTCTCTCTCTCAAAAATAAATAAACGTTAAAAAAAAATTGTTAACATCAGGCTGGCAAGATAAACCTTAAATGATGCTCATGGAGGGCTAAGTATATTGGACAGGATAGCCTTTGTGAAAACACTGTAGTCATATATTAAGAACCACAAACATACTCAATACCAATTGACCTAGAAATTTCAATTCTGATCATTTATTCTAAGAAACAAAATTTAGAGGCATTTTAATTTTTTTTTAACCATGTGTTTGTCCGAATTCTCACACCACTCTATCTGGACAGTCATGCAAGTACAGTTCATTACCAGATAGAGAACATTCTCATTCTGTTCACTGATCATAAACACGTTTGTAGGAAAAAGATAGAGCAACTGCTAATGTCAACTTTTTATTTTGCGTCATCTTTCAGTCAATAGCCTCACATGAATGAGTGGGGAGCCTCATTTCCCACAATCTGCCTGCTTCATTTTTCTTTGATCTTTAAATCACCCTCCAAACTCTCCCCATACATCCATACTCCTTAACTCCATTCTGGTGACATTCCAGAAGGTCAAGGCTGTGAAACTCTTTGCCTCAGGCTCTATCCTGGGAGATAAAACCTGTGGTAGTTGTCCAAAGGAACAGGCTTAGGTCTTCACCTTTTGTGAAGCACGTGCAAGAAAACCAACTTAATTATATCATCATTCCAGGGGGCATGATGATAATTTCTTAAAAGATATCTTTCCCATTATAGGTAAGAACAAAGAGGATAAAAAAAATACATAGAATTGGTTTTTTTGCAATATGGCTTTTATTAAAATTTTTACTTTATTTCCTAACCATAAGGAATTTCAAATAAATTCTAAATAATTGCTCCCCCCTGCTAGGTTTCCACTTGCTGGCTTCTTCTTACTGTTCTTTACAGAGACCTTGAGAGATTACCACCCACCACCATCCTTCAACAGTTTTTCATTATCTCATTTCTGTGTTTTATTTTTATAATAGCTGTAATCACCAATTAATTACATCTTTTTAAGAATCTGTCTCTAGGTTTATCATCTGTTTTCTCCCATGAAGATGTAGCCTTTTTGAAGCCAAGAAACTTATATACTGAGCACATAATAGGTGTTCAGTAAATATTTGGTGAGGAAATAAATTTTAGATATTAAAATTATAAATATAAAAATGCATGGCTTGGAAAAAAATCTTATGTTTAGTTGCTTAAAAACAAACAACATAAACTATAATTTTGACAGAGTTGAAATATTTTGCATATGAATTAAATAAATAGCTTAACTCACTGAGAAGAGTAATTTTTTGAGACAGAATAATTATAAATAATATTTTTATTGTATGGTGAGTTGTTTTAATGTCATTAAAATAGTGTTTATGAATTTTTAAGCATCCAGCCTATCCTTGCTTGTGTGTCTCAAATAACACGAAGGGATAACTTGGCTTTTCTGGTGAAAAAAGCTGAAATATCAACTCAAACCCTTGAAATGCTCAGGGATTAATTTAGATATAAGGAACTAATGTCTTTAACAAGCACTTAATAAAACTTGGTTGAAATTAATGTTTTTCTAAAGTATAAATCATAAGTTCTGAATTAATTGTAGAAGAGTGTTTTGAGCTTGTTAAGGCAGGAAATCAAAACATCAAGCATCATCTTACTTATATGCCTTTAAGCTTTTCTATAAGAAATAATGACTATTCACAAAAGGTTTGTTTTGGCATAGTTGGTCTCATCGCGCCAAGGAGGAAGATGTTGCAATAGCATCATTCCCTAAAACTCGAGCTCCAGGCTGCATGGTACATGTACCTCCGTTAGGACAATTATCTTGTAGCTTTGTCACTATTTGTTCATATGTATGTCTCCCCCAACCAGCTATAAACTTCTTGAGAGCAGAAGAATACATATGCATAAGTTATTTGTTGGATTAAAATAATTCAATAGTATATACTTGTGTACCTTAGATACTAAAAGTTTACAGGAAATTGACTTTCAGATATGAACATGGATCGGGTACCTACTCTGTATGTTTACTCTCGAACATGATCCAGAAGAATTTGAGCCTGTTCACAACAAAGAAGCATGCAAGAGAATAGCATATTACAATTCAAAATTTCTAAAGTTAGGGAAAATTCAATTTAAATACATAGTCAAATCAAGGCTAATTATAAGAAAGAAGGGAATTTCACCTCTACAGAACATAAATGTCAACATAGTGGCTGTAGCTGAAGCGTGGATTTGGTATTGATATTCCTGGTAACAAAAGCAAAAAAGGAGACAGCCAGAGTTTTATTATCATAAAAACCATTTAGGCAAGAGAAGAAACAAATCATTACCTAGATATTAGCTAGGGATTATTCTAGGGATTAGCTAGATATTAGGTGGAATGCTGGCTAATCATATGAATAATATTTTTGTGTAACATCCCCAGAGCAAATGTAATAAAGAATTTTTTTATGGTTGTTTCTCAACTCCTCCCCCCATGAAAGCTAACCACCACAAGGTAATTCTGCAAAGGCGATTCATACCGAAAGAACATGGTCCAAGAATGTGAGTAAACTATGATTCCAGGCCAAATTCAGCCCATTGCCTGTTTTTATAAATAAAGTTTTATCGGAACACAGCCACAGCCATTCATTTGCTCTGTGTCTATGGCTGCTTTCATGCTACAACAATAGAATTGAGTAGTTGCTATAGACTGACCCACAAAGCCTAAAATATTTACTAACTGACCCTCTCAGGAAAAGTTTGTCGACCTCTGCTTTAAAACAAACCTCTATTATTATCACTTTTATCCATAGAGCTTTTGATAAGAGCTGGATAGCAAACAACTTGATTTCAGTTGAATTCATACACTTGGCGGAAGCACATGAAACTGCTAATTTTCAATTATTTTTTATCTACAAAACATCAAGTTTTTGAGTTCAATCTAACATTTTAGAAAAAAAATAAGATTGAAATCTTGCTATGAACATTAAGGAGCTAAACAGGTCTTTCACTTGGATGGGTAATAACCCTCCCATGAGGAGTGAGATAGGAAATAATGTGAAACAAAGCCAGGATGTTTCCGAAGAAGGAATTTTAATCTTCCCACAACATAAAACCAGACCTGACGATATTTCAGTTTTTGAATGCTACCATTCCAAGTAAAAGAAGGAGAAAATACCAATCATCCTAATTAAAAACCCAATTTAGTGTCAAACTCAACAATGATAGCTGCTAATTTGGCATGATGGTTTCTACTGAACACCTGTTTGTATTTATGATATGTGAAATAATTGCACAAAAGACTTACCGTTGTGTCCATGGAATTATACCAGTTGCTGGGGACATAGTGGTTATTCGATATATACTCCTTTAATTCACTAACAGTACATAAAAATGTTACATGAAATTTTAAACAAAACCGTGGACAGATTCATCTATGCACTGAAAGTGGTACAGCTTGAAACATCAACAGAACGCTTCACAATCAACTAAATTATCAATAATAGATGTTTATATGAGAATAAGTTCATATCTTTCTTGAATGCATAATCAATAGGTCACTAATATCCTACTCTACACGCATGACACTGGTGGCTATAAAAAAATATGTGGCTTAGTTCCTTTGGACAAGGGACTTTCAATCTAGCCGGTGAAACATCTATTAAAAAGATGGAGTGGGAGCCCATAAGGCATATCCTCATGAATAAAACTAAAGTGCTAAGTGAAAAAAACTGACAATAAGTGAACCATTACTATATTGTGTTCAATTCATTCTCCACAAACATGAAACAGGAAGGAAGTCAAGAGGCTCAGGGTCTAGTTTCGACTGTGACATTTCCTCGCTAGAATATGAATTATTTTATTTAACAGTGTTAAGCTTGTTTATTTTGCTGGATTGCACACACTTCAGTTCAGGAAAGCCTGAAATAATTACCACACCACCACTAACAACCTTTGAGCCCTGGGTTTCTGTGGAAGAACTTCTGTGGAAAGGGCTCAACAGATATTGGACTCAATTTGCATTTTAAGGAGTGTGGAAACATTTTAAATATCATAATATTTAGAACACTCCAAGGAGTTATATGCCAGATGTCAGCACATTGGAAACCACTAATGCATTAACTTGTGTTTCCAGTTTGACTCATTTTTGAGTGGACCTCAGGATAAAAGATTCTCCTCCAAGAATATCCTGAGATTACAAAGGGATCTGCTGAAACCTCCCATTTGCAGCTAGCTTTCTGCGGAAATCGGGATTTTTTTTAATCATGTGCAAACACACAAAAATCCTAAAATAAATGAGAAGATAAGGATTTCATGAAATCACAAGTGCCCCACAGTAGCTCTGATTCCAAGCCTTTGTATTAATCAAAACAACTCCATTAGGTCCATTTGGTCACTATATAAAGAATAAGTATGTTCAATTTAAACTTCTAAGGTCATTTTTACTAATAAAATACCATCTGTTTTTATTTTTTAATTTTTTAAAAAATGTTTATTTGGAGAGGCGGGGGGCACAGAGCAAGTGGGAGAGGGGTAGAGAGAGAGGAGAGAGAGAAACCCAGACAGGCTCCATGCTGTCAGCACAGAGTCAGATGTGGGGCTCGAACTCACGAAACCGTGAGATCATGACCTGCGCCGAGATGAGAGTCTGATGCTTAAGCAACTAAGCCACCAGGTGCCCCTATCTGTTTTTATATAGCAGAGTTCAATTTACTTTTTTAAATTATTTTTAAGTTTTTTAATGTTTATTTATTTTTGAGAGAGAGAGAGAGAGACACACAGAGTGTGAGCAGGGGAGGGGTAGAGAAAGAGGGAAACAGAATCTGAAGCAGGCTCCAGGCTCTGAGCTGTCAGCACAGAATCTGATGTGGGGCTCAAACTCAAGAACCTGGAGATCATGACTACGAATCAGACACTTAAAACTGAGCCACACTGGAGCCCTTAGCAGAGCTCAGTTTAAAATTTTATTTGAAAAGAGTTATTTCTGCTAAAAAATAAAAAGCCCATTAGAAGAGATGATCTGAAAAGTCTTTTCCAAACCAAATAGTGTATGAGTCTCTGAGCAAAACTCTCTTTTACAACAGAAATATAAAACAATTACCTTGTGCCTTAAGATTTTATAATCTCACACACTATATATAAGGCAACTGCCAAAATCTGCTTACTAGTTATAAAATATTTGCTCTTCCCACTTGCTTTTGCACAACACCTGCAATTTAATCAGGATGTTTTTGGGTGTGCCCACACTTCCCTGTCAACATTACAGTTTTGGGCAAATGCCAACCTGTAAGAGATTTTCATCTTGAGACTATTTCCCTTCTTGCAACATCAGTTGTAATGTTGCCAAAAACATCAACCTACTGAGGGAACATCCCCTTTTACCCACTCCCATCCATTTCTGGACTCAAATAATAAACACTTAGTACCTACATCTGAATCAAGTTTTTTCTGTCCTTTCCTTAGTAACTGACCCAAAACAATCCTCACCAACCTCATGGCCAATCTTCTTTTTCATGTGTTCTTAATACCCTAAGTGTTAGGCTACCCTCCGTTTTGAATTTTTGCTTTTGTTTCTGTCAAGGAGGATTCTTGTAAGATTTGGTACTTCCAAAATATCTACTCCATCATCCTAAAAGGACTCAGCTCTCTAATTCTACACAGAAGAATAAAAGCCATTTCTGTATCTACCTATCGTGGTATTTTAGAATGTTAACCTCCTCTGTACCAACAAAGAGCTTTGTCCTTGCTTACATGGTGGACATTGCTTGTTAAGCGTGATCAAACCCAGAAGCCAATTTCCTAGTGAGATGAAATGCTAGACAGACAGCTCTGATCACCGAACAGAGACTCAGTGTGTTAAAAGGACAAGCCTAAACTGAAACAATGCCATTAAAGATGTGCAAGGTTTCCTGAAAAGTTTATAGACAAGAATGTTGCATTTATTTAGATCTGGATTTGTATTCTGTTAGAAAGACTTTTCATTGCTATTGCATTTTTAATATCAGAGCAAACTATGATTGCTCAAATTGCTCAAAGATGTTAAATATTTATACTTTCTTGCATGCCTTAGGAGGAAATTGCACCTAATAGCAACAATCTGCTGGAGTGGTCAATAGACCTGGTTTGGACTATGGGAAATGACATTATTCAGTGTGGTGAATTATTTACACTTGGGTATTTTAAGGAGTAGAAATATTTGTTACCTAAAGAGTCTCACACTCAACAATTATCTGTATAATACTGAGCATAAAATACTATGATTTTTTAAAAAAAACTCTCGTGTCTATTGTCCTGGTATGCTCAGGATTATTGCATAGAGTACAAATCAGAAGCAAATTGACCTTCAAATTATTAAAATAGTGATTGAGATAATGAGTCCAAAGACTAAAGTATAAAATCAAAATTCTTTACTCTGGTTTCCAACACACTTTCCCATATATAATATTTTTTTTTCCCCCAGCTTATTCCACACAAGCCACTCCAGACTTCTTCCCATTCTTCAACATACCTGACTTCATACCAGCTTAGAGACTTTCCCCCTGCCACTGCTTTTTCTGAAATGGTTTTCTCCAGTTCTTCATGGAACTTAACTACAAGAGCAGAGACTTTTTAAAGCAGAATTGGGAGCACGAGTCCCAGGACACGTGAATTCATGTATGTAAATGACTAGAATATAATTAAATGCGCAATGATTAAAGACCATTTGTCATTGTTACCCTTCTGTTCTCAGCTCAAATATTACTTCCCCTAAACATTGAATGTAGGGTTTCTCCTGTCTCTCTTCTCCAAACAGTCACTCTCTGTCATATAATTCTTTCATTTCCCTCCCTGCAAATGAGGATTGCCTAACGAGTACTATTTTAGAGGAAAGCTCAGTTCTGGATAGATGACTTTATTCTTAATGGTCAGAAATGCTTTCTTTAGTTTCTGCAGGTAAGAAACTATGTTAAACCTGTCACAGTGATAGTAATGAAAAGTCGGTACTTTTTTTTTAATGAATGGAATGACAGTGTAAGTTTGGTTTGTTACTTATGGAAAAAGGGGGCTAGCTTAATGAACTAATGATTATATATAACATGCTCTCTTGACTTTTGAGCATCTCAAGGCAGTAATATCTCAGGCAGACAGTGACTGGGAAGTCTGTATTCTTATTTTTAAATCTAAGATTTGAAATTACATTGAGTAATTTACATTAAATTTGTGTGGGGAAGATGGATTGAGAAGAGGACAGTCTTGGGAGTGATATTCTAGCTTCATCTCAGAGATAATAATTCTCTATCCCTTATAAAAATTAAAAAAAATTACTGCTTTATGAAAATAAGCACCCAAAAATATAATATTGGCTGAAAATACACATTTATCCCAGAAAACTATAGATAAACCCTTGTCCAATAGAGCTAGTGAACAATTAAATATAGTGCCTATCCTTTAACTTTGGAAAATTATCTTTCTTGAGGACAAACAAGGAAGACAATATCCTTTGCTGCCTATATGAGCAAAGTCCTGGGGTTGAATTGACAGTAACTCTGACCATCCCATCCCCAGCACCAACACCCTGGATCTCTGATATTTCTTCCTATTCCTTTCTCAGCATTCTTTTACTCCTCTCCATGTTTAAACTAAATAAGAAGCACCAAAACATTTCCAGTATAAGATGGATTAGTGTCAGAATATTATTTTAGAAAAGTCAGGTCTTTCCTTTTCTTCCCATACTTTAATTTCCAGTCTAAAATCAAGAATCTGGATCTCTTGATTTCTCTGACAGTGATCTTTTCGCCCAACATTTTCCCAGTGCTGCTCACCATAACACATCTCCAGTCACCAGAGGCAACCCAACCTTCCCATTTCACAATCATCTGTTTTACAAACAAGAAAGCTGAAGCCAGGAAACAGCGAAAAACTTATCAAGTTTATTTCAGATCGGTGAAGATGATATTGATACTCATGCCCATAAATTTCTTGACTCATGGGTAAAGTGTGAGACAAGATGCCTCATTTCATTCTTTGAAATAACCAAGTATTTATTCTGAATTTTGCTCTTATAAGTATATATTGTCAAGAGCAACCTGACTCTTGCATAATCATTTGGAGTGGGAGAAAGGGAAAGTCCTGTGAGGGCGGGTGGGAAGCAATTAGGAGGGAGAAGGAAGGGTGGAGTGGGCGGAAGTCTAAACCATGGAAGGGTGCTGCATGGGCTGTGAAGAAACAGTGGGTCCTTGGGCCAACTGGTCTGACTCAGCCCTAAGAAATAGATCATTATCATCAACTTTGTCTTTGCAAAAGAAAGATCAGAACTACAAATGAATATGAAAGCACTTGTTAGACAAGTGGAATAGATCTTCATGTTTGTATATATATGATTTATTAAGCACTCAACATGTATAATACATACACTAGAAGCTTTGACTGTATTATTTTATTTAATTTCTACAACAACCCTAGAATGAAGGTGTCACTATCTTCATTTCGGGACTAATGCAAATAAGGCTTAGAGAGGGGCGCCTGGGTGGCTCAGTGGGTTGAGCGTATGACTTCGGCTCAGGTAATGATCTCGTGGTTTGTGGGTTTGAGCCCCGCATCGGGCTCTGTGTTGACAGCTCAGAGCCTGGAGCCTACTTCAGATCCTGTCTCCCTCAATCTCTGCCCCTCCCCCAATCATGCTCTGTCTCCGTCTCTGTCTCTCTCTCAAAAATAAATAAACATTAAATAAGGCTCAGAAAAATTAAGTATCTTGCCCAGATCACATAGCTAACATATGGAGAAATAAAGCTGCTAATCCTGATTTCTAAAGCCTTAAATACTAATAGCTAAGCTTTCTATAGAAAAAAAAAAAAGTCTCAACTACCATAGTGAAAAGTTGTATGTCTATGTACACACTGGACTTTGCTACCATATGCTCTTTGAGATCATAAATTTTGGGGTTTGTTTTCATATCTATGTCTTCAACGCTGCCTACCCCAAATCCTACCATACATGAGCTATTCAATTAATGCCTTTTATTTCCATGTAAGTGCTCACATTAGTAAAGAGCAAACTATGATTAATAATAACAGCAGGAGCTTATAGATAAGTGGCAGCAGTGATCATCTGTCCCCACCCTCACTTAAAAAACTCCAAAGGATGATGGACAAAGGAAGTTGTAAGAGGCTGCTTTACAAGCAGTCTGAGACAAACGAGGAGTTGGAGAAGCCCATCAAAGAGCCACAGGGTCAGCATGCCCTGTCCCACATTCACCACTAACCATGAGGCATAGAAGGTAGTGGGTGTGACTTGTACCACTATAGGCATCATTTTAGAGCACTCTTTGGGCCTCATTGCAACATTTTTCATGGATTACACAGACACACGTTTTGTGTGTATTTTAGTAAGTCTTCTCTCACCTCCCTTCCTCCCCTCACTCATCCCCTCCTCCCTCCACCCCACCATCACCTTGTTTTTCCAAATGCACCCATCACCTCTAACAGGAACAATGAATACAGAGACTTAAAAACAAATACGCAGGATTCCCTCAGTCTCTCTTTACTAAACTTATAGATTACAATAAACTATAGCTGCTATAAATAATTCTATAGTTCTTTTTTTTTAAGTTTATTTTTTTATTGAGGGGAGGAAGATAGGGGGAGAGAATCCCGAGCAGCTCCATGTTGTCAGAACAGAGCCCAAAGCAGGGCTCAATCTAACAAACTGTGAAGTCATGACCTGCACAGAGATCAAGAGTTGTACACTCAGGGCACCTGGGTGGCTCAGTCAGTTAAGTGACTTCAACTCAGGTCATGATCTCACGGCTCGTGGGTTCGAGCCCCGTGTCAGGTTCTGTGCTGACAGCTCAGGGCCTGGACCCTGCTTCAGACTCCCTGTATCCTCCCTCTCTCTCTGCCTTTCCCCTACTCATGTCCTATCTCTTTCTCCCTCTCAAAAATAAATAAACATAAAAAAAAATTAAAAAAAAAAGAGTTGGACACTCAACTGATTGAGCCACCCAGGCCCCCAATTCTATAGTTCTTTATATTGCATCCTCACAAAGATATTTCAGAAATGAGATTAGACACGTGATCTATTTTTTTCCTCTGAACAGAATATGAGAGAAGAATCACTAACAATAACACGTCCTTTTCAAAATTTCTCTCAAAGTGATAATATTTCCAATTACTAAATAGTCAAGAAATCTTTATTGAGACCCCACTATGTACAAATGCTAATAAATGATTTTGAGTATTCAAAGGAGTATAAGAACAGGTCCCCTGCCACTGAGTTTACAATCTAGGTGTAAAAAGAGGAGCGTCACGTACCAAGGTCAGCAGAATAAGGGACAGCATGTGCAAGGGGCAGCATGTTACTTCAGGTGAGTCGCAAGTACTCCAGAAGATGTGAGGTGATGGCCAACCGATTTGTGCCTCAGGTGGTCAGAGAAGTTTTAATGAAGTCAAGACATAATCCAGAACTGGAAGGATTGGTTAACAGGAAAAAACTAATTACAGATGTTCCTTGATTCACAATGGGTGACATCCCAACAAACCCATCGTAAGTTGAAAATATCAAAAGTCAAAAATGCATTCAATACACTTAACCTACCAAACGTCATAGCTTAGCCTCACCTACCTTAAACATGTTCAGAACACTTACATGAGTCTACAGTTGGGCACAGTCGTCTAATAAAAAGCCTAATTTATTATAAAGTGTTGACTATCTTATGTAATTTATTGAATACTGTACTGAAAATGAGAATGGGTGCGCAGAATGGTTGCAAGCATATCTGTTGTTCACCCTCGAGGTCACGTGGCCAACTGGAAGCTGTAGCTCCTTGTTGCTGCCTAGCATCACCAGAGAGTATCCTGCACATATCACTGCCCTGAGAAAAGATCGAAATTCAAAACTCAAGGTAGAGTTTCTACTGAATGTATATTGTTTTCACACCATGATAAAGTCAAAAAGTCATAAGCCAAATTGTCCTAAATCAGATACCATCTGTATTTATTAACTGCTCTTAACTATGCCATGCTATGTTTCTTCCCTGACTCTTGATATTTTTCTCAAGCCCCTTCTTCCTCACAGCTGCCCTCTGAAATCCAAAAGCCATCTATGACATCTCCCTCTCCCTCATTTCCCCCCTCCAATCAGTCAAGGGAATCCAGCTGATTTCCCCAAAAGTGAATATCGAATGCAACCCCTTTTCTCTATGTCCACTGCTGGCACCCTAGTTTGCAATACCACTACATTGGCTCCCTACCTGTTCTCAATAGGCTCCTCTTGCCTTCTTCTAAACACTTCTCCTCATAGTTGCCAATGTAATCTTTTACTAAACCTGAATGGAATTGTTCCTTGGCTAAGGTGATTCAATGGCTCCTAGTAGCCCTGAGAATAACATAGAATGTCCTTTCATATGCTTCTCAAGGCAGTGCTTATTTTTGGTCCTCATTGGCTTCTGCGGCCACCGACTCTTCTACCGTCTCCTAATAACAAACATCACCCTGACAGGACTCTGTAGTGGCCAAACCCACCAAATATTTCCTTCCTATCGTGTTCTGAAATTGTCTTTCCTTCAGTGTTACCAACCCCCCATCCCTGACAATAGCTCTCAAATGCCCTATAATTTACAATTACATATTTAGGGTTTTCCTTAAAGACTATTTATTTTTCCATTAGTCTTGAGGCTCAGTCATAGTAGGAACTATGTGTATTTTACTCGCCATCATAGTTTCAGTTTCTACTCCCTCACCAAAAAATGAATAAATAAGTTACCCAATTTCAACACTTAAGTTAGTTTCCATTCTTTTCGACCAATACTGTTTCATGGTTTACTTTAAGTGTCAAAGCAATTAACATGCTTAAAAATCCTGCAAGTTTTCAACATCCAGGGATTACGTATATTTTCTTATTAGTCAGTGCCACAAGTTCTGCCCCTCCTTCACTCTAAACTCTGAAGAGTTTAGAAAAACAAAAATCCCATGCTTCATGTAGCTTGAAAAACCTTGATTCCACACCTTAACTTACTCAATGTCTTTTTTTTTAATTATTATTATTTCTGACTTTCCTTCTAATTTTTTTTTCAACTGAACTAAGCTTGAATTACACAAATCAGGAAATATCTGTCTTTTTCAAACTACTCTCCATAAGAAAGAAAACTGAAACCTTCCAGTGTCCTCAGATGGAAAGAAAGGGAGAACTCTAGAGTTTTGGGAAGAATGGAACAAGAGTAGCTCACGCTAGAGGCCAGACCTGACCCCCAACCATGTCTTTTCTTCCCAGGGCTTCAAATATAGGCTCTTTTCTTCCCTGGACTAGTTCTTAATATTGTATCAAAAACATTCATTGGTGGGGCAGTTGGGTGGCTCAGTCGGTTGAGCGCCCAACTCTTGATTTCAGTTCAGGTCATGATCTTATGGTTCATGAGCTCAAGCCCCACATCAGGCTCTGGGCTGACAGTGCAGAGCCTACTTGAGATTCTCTCTCTCCCTCTCTCTGCCCCTGCCCTGCACTCTCTCTCTCCCTCAAAATAAATAAACACTTAAAAAAAATATTTAAAAAAATTCTTTGGTTATGGCAATTCCATTGGGGGGGGGAGGGGAAGCAAGAAAAACCCTATAACATCTCTAAGAACATACCCCAAAATTATTATTTAAATTAAAATAATAATAGTGGATTGAGTGCTTATAATAAGCCAGACGCTTGGCTAAATGTTTTACATACATTAAAGCAATTAGTCCCCCTACCCCAATAAACCCTATGTAGTGGCCATTACTACTGTCACAATTCTGAGGAAATGAGGCCGAAAGAGGGTAATTAGCTTAGTTTCACAGAGCTATTTAATAGGAAAACCACTTTTCTGTGATAAAATTTTACTTATCCACTCTTCTACTTTTGTACATGCTGCCCTTATAGTCCACACTAGGTATCTGCAAAAAGGCTAATGGGGTAAATTCTGCAGATATCCATTCATTCAACACTGTACTGGGCTTTGAAGCTCTGAAGATAAATCATTGTCTTTGCCTCCTAGGGCTTATAGTCCTGGAAAAAGACAAAGCAATGGGTAACATAGGAGACTTACCATGAGTAGTGTCAGAGCTCCCAGGGGGAACTTGGCTCTCTCAGTCTAGGAGTGTCTTCTCTGGGAAGGTCACATGTGAATGATGAATAATATAATGAATGAGTAGTAAGTGATGTCACAGGTTAATATGGGGCATTGAATATACATACTTACCTCTGAGTAACCTCTTTAAAATTACATAATGTAAATATTTAACCCCAAAATTTAAAATCAATAGAACAAAGAGAATTGGTGAGGAAGTGAGAGACGGACAGAAGCTATTGAGGTGATAAGTGACTGAGCTGAGGGAAGAAGGCTGAAATCTATTGCCTACAGAGGCGGCATTCCAGTACGAGTTGAGTGGATTTGCTCCATAAGATACCAGAAAGACTCAGACAATGGAACCACCAGGTAGCCTCTAAGAGCCAATATTCAGAATGAAACAAGAAAAGGACAGGTTAAAAATCTGGAGCTTTTCGAAGTCTCCTATCCCTTCTACCAGTCTGCACAGCCAGTGAACTATACCTTTGCAACTCTGCACAGAAGACAAGAGCCTTCCTTCCAGAAAAAGCTGAACCTGAGAGACTCTTAAACACCAAACACAGCTAAGGTCAAGAGCAAGGTGTCATATAAGAAATAGAAGATTAAGTGAAAATCTCTGTACCAGTGAGGTTTCTTGAACTCTTTTCTCAAGTCTGCAGTTACCTCTCTAAGCAGAAAGTTGCAAGATCCTCCTCTGGAAAAACAGAATGGTCCTGGGGGGAGACCTATAGACATTGATAATAGAGGTCTACAAGGAAAGAGCTGGTTCCCATCTCTATTGAAAGCTGGCAGCCAGCCAGTGCTTCCCTGGCACACAAAGCTGTTAGTTTTTCAGGACCCACTCTACACATGGACAGTCAAGGATCTCCAAATATTTGAGGAAGCCCTCTAACATGCAATATAGACCAAAGCAAACAGAAAAAAGTAGAAGACTGGTGAGCAGGAAAAGGCTTTAAGGGGAAAAAGAAAACTTTAATAAGTAACTTTAGGAAGATGGGATGAGACTAAACTTATAAGACAAAACTAAGAAACTGAAAAAAAGTCGTATTTTAAGCATAAGGATTTTGTTATATTATACTTTGTATCATTTATATCTATTTATAAATCTTAAATCTCCTTTATTTGTTTTTGTAAAAACCCAATTACACCAAAATTGAAAAGCTTTATTACTTACAAAAATATATATTATATTATTTATGTATATTAATATATATTATATTATATTAATTTTCATATCTTCAATAGAACTTTTGATAAATGAAGAACAAGAACAGAGCTCACAATTCGTGTGAATAATGAACAACCCAAAAATAAAGAATAGCTCTTGAAATTAAAATGACAATAGAAAAAAAGTCAACAGAGGGTTTTAAGACAAAAATCAAAGACTCTCCTGGCAAGAACAAGAAGATAAATAATTGGAAAATATAAAATAGGAGAAGGAAAATAAGAGGATCAATCTAGGATATTCAACATCTGAATAATCTTTGTTCCCAAAATACAGAGTAAAGCTCCAGCTACCATCTTATTTCTTTTCTTTTTGTTTCTTTTCTTCTTTTTGGGGGGGTGGGTGGTTAAAAAATTTATATTTATATTTAGCCAGCTGGACTCAGTTTAGATGATCCCAATTTTGTTGACAACATCCAAAGCATCATAGTCAAGAGCCAGTCGAATATATGCCTTCTCTCCATCCAACCTGATCAGGGTGTTGACCTTGGCCACATCAGTGTCATCAATCTTCTTCCCAGACTGTTCGATCTGGTGCTTGTTGGCCTTGAGAACACAAGTGTGTTGTCTTCTATTTTCTTTATGACTGACTCAGTAGTCAGGGGAATTTGACGATGGCATTGTGGTCAAGACTGTTTCTCCTAGGGATGCTCTTTGGAGGATATTTGGGCTGCCTTCAAAGACATAGTGTCTTGGACCATCAGAAGATAGGTGACATATCGATATTGTTTTGTGACTGTGGACACCTTTCAGTACCACTTTTTTAGCCTTCAAAGCCTTGGCTTGGGTTTTGGCTTTGGCTTTGGTTTTGGGAGGGGCAGAGTTTTCCTTCTTCACCTTTGGGACCATCTTCATAAGAAGATACCATCTTATTTCTCTTATTGCCTTTTTAAACAAATCTTCTGAAGAAATGTATTTTCTCCCACTAATTGAAATTCTTTCCCTCCTCTCTCTCTGAATCTACTCCAGTCCAATTTTCACCTCACCACTTCCCTACACCTATTCTCATCAAGATCACCAAAAAAAATTTCACTGGTTCGTTCTCATCTCACTTTGTTTATCAGTAACACCTGACAGAGTTGATGATTCCCACCTTCTTGGAAAACTTTCTTTTCCTTGTGGAACTACACACATACCTGCTTTCCTCCTACACCTTGGCCACTCCTCTCTGTCTTTCCTGTTTCTTACTCATCAACCTGATCTCTAAATGTGGGCAAGGCCTCCAGACTCAACCTTTAGATTTCCACCCCTCTAATCAGTGTAAAATCTACACCCACTCCCTGGGCTATCTAGTCCTGTCTCATGGTCATATGGACCACCTGAATGCTGAAGGCTTCTACATCTATATCTCTAACCCACATATGTCACCTCAACATGCAGAGCTAAATATCAAACTCACAATTTACATCTTTATTTGGGTATGTAACAGACATTTCATACTTCCAGTGCCTAATTCCAAACTTCTAACTTCTATTTTCCTCCCTCTTCCCAGAAATAAAGATAAAAACAAGCTTCTCCTCCTGTACTTTTCTCCTTTTCAGTTTTTGGCAACTTCTTTTTTTAGGCTCATGCCAAAATCCTGAGTCATCTTCCTTCCTTTTATCTCACACCTCAGATATGGTCTGTCAGCAAAACATGACACTTCTACCTTCAAAACATATAAAGAATTCAACCACATCTCATAATCCTCACTGCCATTACTCTGGTACAAGCCACTATCACTTCTCTCTTGATTTGTTGCAGCAGCTTCCAAAATAGTACATTTGCTTCTGTCTTTGCCCTCTTTCAGATTCCCAACATACCAGCCAAAGTGATTCCATTAAGACATATGTTAGATAATGTTATTCCTCTGCTCAAAACCCTCTAATGGTCTCCTTTCTACCTACAAGGCATAATTTGGGCCCCAATTGCTTTTAACCTCATTCCCTCCCACTCTCCTATTTGCTTCTTTTAGTTTGGTCACTCTGGCTTCCTTACTACTCCTAAAATACATCTGTACTTCAAACTTTATATTTTGTCTACCTAAATGGCTTTCCCCCCAGAGATCTACCTAGGTAACTTTTTGATTCCTCTGGTCTTAACTTAAACCTCACTCTCTCAGTGAAGCTTTTTCTGACCCCATATCTAAAATTTCAAATTTCACACACACCCCAAATAATAACTCCCTTCTTGGCCTTTTATTCCTCAGCATTTATCACTAACATACTTTTTAGTTTACTTATTTAACTTATCTATCTCTACCATTAGAAGGTACGCTCCATGAGAATAGGGTTTTTAGTCTTTGCACAGTTATACCCCAAGAACCTAAAAGAATTCACAAACCTCACAAAGACACTTATTGATAAATGAAATAGCTAAGAAATAAGAACCATAAACATTTCAAAGAAAGAATTCAAGAAATAATTTGTTAAAACTTAACCTGTTTATAGGGACACCTGGGTGGCTCAGTCAGTTAAGTGTCTGACTTCAGCTCAGGTAATGATCTCATAGTTCATGGGTTTGAGTCCCGTGTCAGGCTCTATGCTGACATCTCAGAACCTGGAGCCCACTTCAGATTCTGTGTCTCCTTTTCTCTCTGCCCCTCCCCCACTCACTCTCTCTGTCTCTCTCTCTCAAAAATAAATAAATATTTTTTAAAAATTTTTTAAAAAGAACTTCAGTTTACAAAATGACACCTGGTACCTTATTAACAAAATAAGACCCACAATAAGACACAACGTTATGAAATCCAAAATGTTAGATATTTAGAAAAAGATACTAAAACTTCCTGTAAGAAAATAACTGATTATATACAATGAACTGGGAATTAGATTAGCATTAAACTTTTCAGAAGTGGTGCAATATACTAGAAAAAAAATGGAGTGTTTTTAAAATTCTGGTAAAATTTTATTTCTAATCAAAAATTCCTTATCCAAATAATTTATTATGTAAATATGAAGGTTAAAAAAGACCATCTCAGGCATTTAAGATTTTAAAATAAATTACCTCCCATGTACTTTTTTTAGGAAGCTACTGGAGGATGTGCTTCACCAACATGAGGTTGTAAACCAAAAAAAAGTAAGGCATTAGATCCAGGAAATAAAGAATATAAAAAAAAAAAACCACGCAAAGAGAATTTGGAGAATAGTGTGGAACAGCAAGTCTAAAGGTCAACGAGTTCAAATTGGAACAAGACAACACAAGGTTACAGTAGGAATCTCAAAGACAAAAGAACTGTTAGGTTACCTAACATTTTTATTCGTATTAAAGGAACTTTAATGTTTGGGAAGATTTCCATATTGGCATAGGAAATTAAGTGAACAACAACAACAAAAATCTATGTTATTTTAAACTCCAGGAAAAATAGAAAGCTTTAGGGGGAGAAAAGTAAACTCATTCTTGCTGGTTTTGCTGGGATATGTAGCATGTATAGAATCATGATAACTTAAATTCTGATTATTGAATTAACTAAAAGTTGTCTACACACACACACACACACACACACAAACACATAAACACAAACACACACACTGGGGAAGGAAACTGTCTTAGCCTTGAATGCTCTGGAAAAATGGGGTCTGGGTCTGACAAAAGAATTTAAATAGTGAGGCTTGGGATGCCTGGGTGGCTCAGCTGGTTAAGTGTACAACTTCAGCTCTGGTCATGATCTCACAGCTCATGAGTTCAAGCATTGCATCGGGCTCTGTGCAGACAGCTCAGAGCCTGGAGGCTACTTCAGATTCTGTCTGTGTCTCTCTCTGCCCTTCCCTCATTCTCTCTCTCTCTTTCTCAAATATAAATAAAATATTTAAAGAAATTTTAATACTAAGATTTTATTGGAGAGGTACAAATCCAGGTCAATGAGTGACAGGAGTATATAAAGCAATGCAACATGATGGTAAGCAATAAAGGCCATTTGTTACATGTTGGCCTCTCATTGGTCAAAATTTACCCACAGATACAATTCTCCTTCATTTCTGAGTTGGGTTATCTGGTCCCTCCAATAGCCATTGGGAAGATGAATTTCACATTCCGAGCACTGGAGTTTCATCTAAATCCAGATGTGGTAACAAGAGCCAGAAATGTTAAACCTTGTGTTAGTTGGCCCAGCTGTGCTTCTGGCAGCCAAGAGGAAGGGCCCAAGATTCCAGGGCAAATGACTGATTATCTCCTGGGAGCAGTATCACAGTCTGGGAGCTGGACATCACCCGGGAAACTGAGGAGGCAAATAAGACTTTTACCCAGTACAGAAAGTAAACAAATATTGCAGAAAAAGACTTCAAGGGAGCTAAATTCTAACTTTCTATAGTAGTATTTTGAGATCATGTCTAAATTTTTTTTTTGAAGTTTACTTATTATTTTGAGAGACAGAGAGAGAGAGAACATGAGCAGGAGTAGGGCAGAGAGAGAGAGAGAATCCCAAGCAAGCTCCACACTGTCAGTGCAGAGCCTGATGCAGGATTCAATCTCACAAAGCATGAGATCATGACCTGAGCTGAAACCAAGAGTCAGACACTTAAATGACTGAGCCACCCAAGCACCCTTAATGTCTAAATTTTTAAAATCAGAAAAGTGAAAACTAGCTAGCTAGACAAATGGATAAAGAAAGAATGAGAAGCACCAGAAATACTAATTATCGAATCTGGTTGCCTCTGGAAATCACACATTTGTCCCTGCTCATGGGGCAAAGCAGGGACAGAACTGTAATATGGTTTGCATGATTAATCTATGTTCATGTATTAAAAATTACAGTTCAGTTTAAAGTAGAATGAGTGAAAATTTTATATGCAAAGAAAAAGAGCAATGGCCTCTCAACAGACATGGCAGCCTCTGGAACTGCCACGTATACAGAGGTTGAACATGTGGGTGGGAATGACTGGAGATAAGCCTGGGGACATAGGATGAGGATGATTGTAAGTCATGCTAAGGACTCTTAACTTTTTTCTGCAGGACTTGAGGAATCAGTGAAGAGTTTAAAGCAGGGAAGAGATGTGACCATCTTTGTATTTCAGAAAGAATACTCTGGCTGTACTTCAGAAAACACATTAAATGGAGAAAGGCTTGGAGGCAGAGAGTTGCTTTAAGAAGCTAATGGAATATCCAAATGGAAAGATAAAAGTTCCGAATTAAGTACAGTAGAAACAAAGAGAAGACAGACCTATCAGTTCTTTAGGATCTCTAGACCAATTGGTACCAATCTGCCTTATGAGCCATAAGGAAGAGGTTAAGGATGAGAGAAACAGAAAGAAGCCAATCATCCCACATAGAAATCAAACATGCGGCATTACTCTTGGGAACATCATCCTAACTCGTCTCTCTACGTAATCTAGTGTGAAATTCTCCAAAAGACGTTTCTATTCCCTCAGCAAATCTATCATGCAGTCTACCAACTGTAGTCATAGTTATTTCTTGAATATTTTAAGTGAACATTTATGATGATTGCAATCACGCATTTCTAAATTACTAAGTGGGAGTAAGTTCCTGTGAAAGTGACCTCTTAAAGGAAGAAATATTTTTAAATGCTAACTCCTCCTCATATGACATTTCTTCCCTATAAAAAAAGTCTTGCTCTTACCCATACTGAGAGTGTTGTTTATGGCCCACTCATCTCATTTCTGTACGTCAGTATTTCTCCCCTCCTCCATACCCAGAAATTAAAGTTTCTTTTCCTTTCACTCCATTGTGAAAACTGCCAATGAGTTTCTCTTCTAAAATCCCATTTTAACCATCTTATTTATTAATTAAAAATCTTTAGGCTTTTTATCTTCCCGTGCAATAAATAGACACTGTATAGCATATTCTCTATATCACTATTACTGTTAATCATCTCAAATCTAAAAGGTATGATTATTGTCCTTATTCTATAGATAAAAAGATCAAAGGGGAAAAGGCAATTTTTGAATTAAAATTGAGTATCTTTCCACTTCTAGTTTTCCCCTACTTCTATTTAGTCTGTTATCAAAGACCCTTCAAAACCCACACACTCCAAAGCTCTCTTCCCATTAGTCTCTTCTGAAATGTAGTTCTTAGGTGGAGGGATTTATGAGCCCCCTGGAACCTTATCTGGTGTCCATGAGTAGACCATACATATACATAAGCACTTAAAAAGTATATAAATTTTTGCATTTAGTTTTGTATGGTCATTTGTTGGAAGGTAATTCAAAGTATTTATCAATTATTTCACACTCCTTACCTTCAAGTACTTCAAATTTAGTTGGTGAAACAGACGCATAAACATTGACCAACAGGATAGTCAATGTCAAAATGCTAGCCGAAAAATATACAAAAACATTAATTAACCTGAGTGCATTTGCTATTTCTCAATTATTAAAATTCTGTTTTCTCAATGATGTCATAAAAATTTTGTCATGAAGCCAAACTCCAAAATATTTGATGATACTATAACACTTTCTCTTCTAGATTATATCTGAGAAGCATTTTTTACTACTGACTAATACACCATGCATCAAAATGGCTCTAAGATGAAAAACAATGTCAAATCAATGTACCATCTCAACATGCAATATTTCGTGCAGAGGACTAAAGCAGCCAACACTGCTCTGATCTGCATTGGCCTGGATTACCTAGAAAACAAAGTTGCGGCACAGACTAAGCTCTAATACTTTTAACGAATGTACAACACCAGGGAAGCATGAGGAAAGGAAAGGGGAAATGAGAGTGAAGGACCAGAAGGAATACAAGATAATGTGTTACCTTGCTGGCCGCTGATATAAACTGTATTTCAAGAAGGCACATGCAGATGGTAGGCAGGTGACTCCTTTAGGCCACAGGGTATGTATGATATGACATAATACGACTTTAGGCTATACAGAGAAACCATGCCTTAGAGTAGTCCACTAGAAAGAAGAAGGGAGCTAAAACTTCTTTTTCCAGTTCCTTCCTGTCTCTTACTTCCCAGTGGACTTCTGGGTTTCATCACCCGTCTCCATCACGTTTTATCATATTTATCAAGTCTTGACTTCTTATCGAGACATGTGGCTGGTTGGCTTCAAGCAGAAGAACGATGTATCCCAAGAGAGGGAAGAAATGACAAGAGACTCTGAGGTGGCACATGAGATGTGTCCCATGCAGTATCAGATTCATCAGGCTCTCAGATTCATCAGTCAGGCTGGGAGATGAAAATCAGAATAAGAAGGAGTGAAGTTTACAAGAAACTGGTTTGGCCGTTTGTCACTAACTTGCAAGGTTTTGAGAAAGTGGTACAAAGCAAACATCACAAACCATGCTAAAGAAGTTGGGTTTAGTGGACAGTGAAGATAATGAGAAACCCTTAGCATCGCAGGTACAGTACTTACACCCAAGGAACTCATTCAATTCCATGCTCATCATTGGTTGTTGATGGGGGAAACAGGAAGAAGAGCCATGAACACTCAGTGCCAAAACTTTAAAAGAACAAAAAATAAAATAAAATAATTAAATTAAATTAAATGCCCTTGCAAATGAATGTGGCCAGGACAAGTGTTAAAAGCATCATCTTCAAAAATGCAGTTATAAATAGTATTTCAGGGTGTCTATATCAATATGTCCATTTTAAGTTTGTTGTTTCGTCCCATTGCTTCAGCTAAGGCTTCAGATGGTGGTTTATAGTCATCTGCTGCTGGAATCTCGAACATCAAGAAAGACAGTCTCTGTCCACCAGTTTCTTGGACCTGGACATAGATAAACCTCAGGCATTTCCTGTCCCACTCACTCCCCTACCGGCACAGTGCCCCTTCCCCTTCACCGACAGCAAACAGCAATAGTGACCACCCTTCTATTTTTTTCCTCTCCTTTCACCTCAGCAACCTCTTCAATCTCAGCAACTCTTCAATCAATAACTGTTTTCAAATGGACTTATTTTATTTTGCTACTTGTTATTTGAATTCCTCGTGTAACTCAAACATCATATCATGGTTTCTCTACACTATAGTGCTTGCCATTGCAGGAGGAAATTATAATTCGTATCTGATACTGCAGATTGTTATTGCATTCTGCATTCAAACATTTGCACTAATGACTGATTAATTATTAAATAATTAGATCAGCGGTTTTGTAAAATGCTTTATATTATGTAAGAAATCCCTTAGAGATTGTAAGTACTTAAAATGTAATAGTGTTATTTGGAGAAACACAATGCACTCTAGTAATGCATTATTTTTTCCATTGAAAACAATGAAATGTGGGCTGTATTTACCAAAACCTTATGTAACACATTAAAAGTGCACTTGATCATCAAATAATCCAGCAACCGCGCTCCTTGATATTTTCCCAAAGGAGTTGAAAACCTATGTCCACACAAAAACCTACCCATGAATCTTTATAACAGCTTTATTCATAATTTCCCAAACCTGGAAGCAGCCAAAATGTTCTTCAGTAGGTGAATGGGATAAATAAACTGTGATACATCCAGATAAGAAATATTATTTGGTGCTAAAAAGAAATGAACTGTAAAGCCAGGAAAACACATGGAGGAAACTTAAATGCATGTTACTAAATGAAAGAAGCCAATCTGGAAAAACGACATACTATATTATTCCAACTATATGATGTTTTGGAAAGGGCAAAACAGTAAAAAGACAGTAAAAAGTTCAATGGTTGCCAGGAGTTGGAGAGGGGGTAATAAGTAGTTGGAGCACAGGGGATTTTTTAGAGCAGTGAAAATACTCTGTATGATTCTGTAACAATGTATACATGCCATTATTCATTTGTCCAAACCCGTAGAATGCACAACATGAACAGTGAACCCTAGTTAATGTAAACCATGGACTTTGGGTGATTATGATGTGTTAACGTAGGTTTATCAATTGTAACAAATGTACCAAACATACTAAATGTTGATAACGGGGAGGTTATGCATGTGTGGGAGCAGGAGGTATATATGAAATCTCTGTACCTTCTCCTTGATTTTGCTTTGTATCTAAAACTGCTCTAGGGGCGCCTGGATGGCTCAGTCGGTTGAGTGCCCGACTTTGGCTCAGGTCATGATCTCACCGTCTGTGAGTTCGAGCCCCACGTTGGGCTCTGTGCTGACAGCTCGGATCCTGGAGCCTGCTTTGGATTCTGTGTCTCCCTTGCTCTCTGACCGTCCCCGGCTCATGCTTTGTCTCTATCTCAAAAATAAATAAACATTAAACAAATTTTTTTAATAAATAAATAAAACTTCTCTAAAAAATCTTTTTTAAAAAATACAAATATAAAACAGTATGTGATTTAGATAACAAAGGAGGCCCTTGTATGTCTATGTATGGCTCCTATAGAAATGTGGGCTTATATATATTTGTGTTTATGTACATGTATATATAAATATACACTCACTTATCTATATCTGTATAAATATATATATTGTTTGTATATATGTATACATATTTCTCTTTTCAGCATCCCAGCGTGGAAAGAATTAGTCCTTGGCAGCAGATAGACCTAACGCTGAATTCTCGCTCCCCTACTCACTGGGTGACCCTCAAGCTCTTCAGTAATAAAATGACTAGTCCATATAATATCGACCTTATAATTTTTCCATAAGGATTAAAAGTACTAAAGTATGTAACTGCCCTAAAAACGTCTACCAGATAGCTCAGTGGTCAACAAATTTTAGCTTCCTCCTTGTATGTTCTCATGACTCTCTCTCACTACAGAAGTTCCTTGAATCTAGAATTGGGGCACATTTGTCTTTGTGTTCTCAGCATCTACCCCATAATAAGCACTCTGTGAATGTTAGTTGAATACAATGGAATTACAATGCAGGCTGCTAAGAAATCAAATACTCATCACTAAAGGATTTTGAAGTTAGTGGAGGAATCTTATTTAAAGGCTGTCTGGGATCTTATCAAGAACATATCACACACAAAAAATTTTCCTTTTCTTGGACTTTTCAAATGTATTTTCTAACTTACAGTCTTCTACTGTAAAAATTACTGTTCTTTGTGTCAGTTTTATTTGAAAGTGGCAATTTCTATATCCCTTGAGAGAGAATGATTGGTTTTCTCTTTCTATAGGAATAAAATAAAATAAAATTTAAGTGCAGGCTAGATCTTAGAACTAAATTTTTTTTTCCATTTCAGTCCTTCACCTTTCCAATTTAATTATAAGAAAATTTCTTTTCTTATTTTTCATTCAAGCCCTGTTTTATCAATTTTCATCATTATTATTTGTTTTTAACAAGTTAGACTTTTACATTTTTTTTTTCCTATTCACCACTCTGTGGTGCATCTGGCTTCCCATTTGTTAAGAAAATAGGCAGAAGATGCTATTGAACTATTGTATGCTTCCCAAACGGAGGCCTTGATTTCAATGATACCCATGCAAGGACAAAATATGACCCTAGTAAATGCGAAACAGGTGATCATTATAGCCTTGAGATTGGCCAGATTGCAATCAACTGGAACTTCCTCCTACCTAATTTTAATGCCATTTGAGAATTACCCATGATAATTTGACCCAGGTCTCTCCACAAAGTAACATTATCTTAGAGTTTACAATTTCGTTAACCTCTTGTGATTAGAAAAGGGAGTATTTCAAAACTTCCACTTGATTACTCTGAACTGTGACGGTTTCCTTTGCATGGGTTAAGCTTGTGTTACTTGCATTTAACATGGCAAATTCTGTGTGACCAATGCAAGCTGATGCGATGCCTTCACAGAAATACTACTATGAAGGAGGATCTCATTGAAATCATATCCAGCATCAGACTGGCTAAACGGTGATTTTTTGAATCAAAACTACTAAGTAGCAGAGACTATTTTGAACAAATTCAAACTAAAAGATGAATTAATTTAGAATAATTTAAAAACCTGCATGACACTGACTTACCTGATTGAATGGACCTTTAATAGCTTACTCTCTTCATCAGAGAATGGAAAATCTTAAAATCTGGTAATCATTTTTTAAAATCTAAGCTAGAGCTCAGCATAATGAAATGAGAAGTTTGAAATATATATTCTAATCACCAAGCGATTAACAAAATTCCAAACTCTAAGATAATATTGCTTTGTGAAGAGACCTATATCAAATTATCATGAAGTGAAATATGGAATTAAAATTAGGTAGAAGCTGGAGTAACATTTTAGTAAGTCACGTGCATTGCAGTGGATCTAAAAGTTATCATACATGCTTTTAAATGTAATGCTGATCTGATCATGAGGATGAGAACAAATATTTAAGACTTAAGGCCAATCGCCAGGGGGATGTCTAGAACTCTTTTCTTTCTCAGTCCTAAAAACAAAGTTAGAAGATGTTGATTATACTTGAATAAAAAAAAAAAGTTAGAATGTAATCTTCTAATTCTACCTTAAACTCCTTTTGAAAATAACAATGATAAACAAAATAAGTTTTTGGAAGTTTTCAAATGTAATGTTTAAAGATACTGAAAACTTCAAATAAAGTTCATACTTAAGTAGTATGAAAAAAAAAAATCTTTCACCTTCTCACAATTAGAAGTATCTACTCAGTGCAATTCTTGCAGCACTAAAACCATAAGCTCCAAGAGGGCAGGAGCCATGTGTCTTTTGTTTCTGGCTCTATTCCAACAACTAATGTAATGCTGGCTTATATTATGTGCTTCACCAATGTTTGTTGAATGGGTGAATAATCATGTACATGCACTAATACTAAGAGATCCCACTAATTCACTAATAATGGCTCCCATTTGTTCAGTCATTCAAAACTAACTGAACAAATATGTGTTGAGAAGTTCTATGTACCAAGCTCTGTTCTGGGCACTAGGGATAGAGCTGTGAACGAAGCAGACAAAATGAAATCCTCATCCCATTGAATCTTCTCTTGTAACAGGGAAAGACAACCAATCGATGCTATAAGCAAGTAAAATATATAGAAGTTTAGTTGGTGATAAGTGATTTGTAGAAAATAAAACAGTGGACACAGGTAAAGAGTATTAGGTGGTGGGGAGAACTTTCTGGAATATTGAAAGCACAGTAAGGAGAGGCTAGTGTGTTTGCAACAGACAGTCAAAGGGAGAGAAGAAGGTGAAATTAAAAACATACCAGGGTGCCTGGCTGGCTCAGTTGGTAAAGCATGCTACTCTTTTTTTTTTTTTTTTTTTCTTTTTCTTTTAAGGACTAACTCAATTATTTTATTTTATTTTATTCATTTATTTATTATTTTAATGTCTATTTGTTTTTGAGAGAGAGAGACAGAGCATGAGCAGGGGAGGGGAGGAGAGAGAGAAGGAGACACAAAATCCGAAGCAGGCTCCAGGCTTTGAGTTGTTAGCACAGAACCCGATTCAGGGTAAACCTACGAACTGTGAGATCATGACCTGAGACGTTTAGTCGACTGAGCCACTCAGGTGCTCCAATCATGCAACTCTTGATATCGAGCTTGTGAGTTCAAGCCCAATGTTGGGTGTAGAAATTACTTTAAAAAATAACATCTTAAAAAAAAAATACCAGGCATTTATAACGCTTTTCCTCTGAGTGAACCAGAAACCATCAGAAGGTTTTGAGCAAAGAAATGACACCATCCAACTTACATTGTAACAGGCTCATTCTGGCTGCCATGTTGAGAATAGAATGAGGCAAAGCCAGAGCAGAAGCAGGGACATGAGTAAGGAGGCTACTTCAACCATCTAGGGAGGAAATGATGACTTAAATTTATTGTTCACCATGTTCCAGACATGGTTTATATGTGTGAGAACGAGTTTATATATTTCATATTTACATAATCTATTACCTAATTCTTACAAACTTCTGAGGTTAATATTTTACTGCCATTTTCTGGATCAGGAAATGTTAATAATGTTTAACGTGCCCAAAGTCACTTGGCTAGCAGCTGGCAGATGTGGGATTCAAACACAAGTCTGTGTCACTGTTAACTTCCCCACCGCAATGAGACTCTAAGGTTTTATGCATATTTTTCAAATGTTTTTGTAATAACTATCATCAGTATATCCAGAGATTACAATGGTACTCACTCTAGGAATAATGTGACATTAATAAGAAACCAAAACATTCTTCCATCTCTGTCCTTAACTTCTCTGTGCCATGAAGCTCTATACCAGCCAAACCAACTGACTATTATCTCCTAAATATTTCTTGAACTTTCCTGATGATCTCACAAATTTAGAATTTTAAGAACCAACTTCACACTCAAAGCAAGAGCCCTGTCTACATAAAGCCTGATATTAGATCATTTGTTCTCTGAATATTTCCAATAGTTCTAGGACAAAGAGTTCATTAGTGGCTGTACCTGTTCATGCACTCGTGTGAAACACCATCTGAGAATCCCAGAAATTCCGGCAATAGATCTTGCAAAGAGCTACCCACATTAAAAGCATGGCTGGTGGGTGATAGCTTTCACATTATTGAACATTCCCCATCTCCCAGGGCTTCTTATGATACAGAATTATGACAATAATGAAGACTGGGAATTATGGTAAAAAAAACCAAAATCTTGCTCCTATTGCTATTAGCATACTAAGATTTCTTGGCTTTAGGTCCAAAATTTCATATTTTTAAAATTGTAGTTAATTTTCACTTTCATCTATAACTCATAAAGGAAGCCACTGAATGAGGAGGAGAAAATAGAACCATGAGTTATAATATTAGAATCTCAGTCCTGCATTTACTCCCACCCAGATGTGGGTTTCAGGAAGTGACTGACAACCAGATCATATTACCACGTGAACGATCTGTCTATTCTGTGGCCTGACACTTTAAATTCAACCCCGGACAATGCACTAGGATGGAGAGAAGAGGAGAAAATCACAAGAGATTGGGACACTTTGGTAGCTTCGCCTGTTGACCTGGCACTGTGGGATTCTGCTGAGGTGCCTGGATGGGAATAAACTTTCAATTAGCAAAACTATTCTCCCAGAGTTTGGTAAAAGTACAACACAAAAGGCAAGGGACAGGGGATGTGTGGGGATTGTTTTCAGTTCTTCCACATTTTATAGAGCTTCAGACAATAACAATGGAATAAAGATGGTAAAAGCCATTCATTTCTTTAAAGTTCCTTCTTGCTCCATTCCCTAGCTCTAATGACTGGATGCCAGAAGCTTAGGAAGAACAGGATTCAAGCATCATTAACAGGTGAGATTTAACACAAAAACTTGGAACAATTATCTCCATTGGAACCATACAAGTGAACTTAGGAAAGGCAAGTCAACTATCCATTGCTTGCATCAGTTTACATCTAAGGCTAAAACTAAAGGCATATCTCCTTTTATCTAATGATATTTTAAACGTCATTTTTTGTACTTCTCCTGTGTATTAGCCTGGAAAGTTGTAGGCATGCTAAACAGAATTGAGGGTCCGGACCAGAAGTCTAAGTTACTAAAATAAAGAGCTTTGTATGATGGCTTCTCACATTGTTATTACAATGCCATGTAACAACTCTCTCCTTAAAACATCATCCCAGGCTATTGCCTGAGTCATAAGTAAAAACACCGGTATGGTCCTCGGGCCGGCTCTGAAGCAACTTCTTTAGAACAGGATGTGCTTCTTCCTTGAGGTGACAGGTTACATACTGTGAGTTTTTTTCCTCCCTATTGAAAACATCTCATTTGCTGCCAAACTATATGTAAGGCAAAGAAGCACGGTCTGCCCTCAAAGGCTCCTTGGAGACTGAAACCAGAGAATAGCCGGACATACACGCAGTATGAAAAGTCTAAATTAAACAATGGCTTTACAAGAGCTCCTTCCCATGTGACTTTGAATCAGAGTAAAGGGAAGTTCACCAAAATCAAAGCAGCAAAAGGGATCTTTATTTGGAAAGTACTCATTAACTCGGCAAAGCCAAGCTTTAAGAATTAGATCTGTGAGGAAAATCCTCCTGGCAATGAAACCAGGGCTTTGATTTCTACTGGCTCATAAAATAAATAATAATATCCACTTACAGTTCTATATTACCTTTCAGTGTACAAAGTGCTTTCCCATACATTATTTTATCTTCACAACATTCTTGTGAGGTATTGAGGCATGATTACTCCCTTTCATGGGTTAAGAAATTGAGGCTGGGTAAGCAGACAGGATTTCCTCAAGGTCACATAGTAATAACTTATTAAGAAGTAGAGCCCAACCTGCAGTTCTGGTCTCCAGACTCCCATTAGGATCTCCTTCCTCTGTTGCATCTCTAAAGTCAGTAAACCCTAATTCCAGATTATCATATCTAGTTAAATGCTAATTGGGGAAATTCTAAAAGGCCCCTGGTTACCCAAGAGCTTGACAAAAGATAGGCCAGACTTGGAAGAAAGCACACTTCCAAGCTGCTTTATATGTGTTCCCTGTGACAATGGCAAGAACCCAAGGTATATTTTGAGGAAAAACAAGATTTAAATGAACCCTATTTTTGAATTTCATAACAGTAATGTCAAAGGCTGAAGCTATGGCATACAATAGAAGCTCTGCCAGTGAAAAAATACAAAAGAAAAAGTTCCGTGACTAATTTATAAACTTGAAACAAGTCTTCTAAGGTTCTCTGTCAACTGAACTAAACACTATAATTTGACGTGTTGAAAATATTCAAGGGGGCGCCTGGTTGGCTCAGGTTGTAGAGCATGTGACTCTTGATCTCGGGGTTGAGTTTGAGCCCCATGTTGGGTGTAGAGATTACTTAAAAATAAAATCTTTAAGAGAGAGAATATTTGAAACTTACTTTTGGTTGGCTGAAATTAGAGGTGTTTTTTGTTTGTTTGTTTGTTTTACAAATGTGGGGTGAAAGGCAGAGAGAGACACAGAGCAGAGAACAATGCTGGAAGGGCATTGTTTTGGTGTCCAGAGAGGTTGGGCTTTGAATCCTGTCTCCTGGAGACATGAGCACTCTATGATTTAACTACTGACAGGGGCTATATCTATGAATGGGAGCAAAACTATAAATGCTTGGTGGTTTAGTTAGCTCAAGCTGTGCTTTGACAAAATACCAGAGACTGGATGGCCTCAACATGTATTTTCTCACTGTTCTAGAGGCTGGGAAGTCCAAGATCAAGGTACCAGCAGGGTTGATTCTTGGTGAGAACCCTCTTCCTAATGTGTCGATGACCACCTTCTTGCTGTGTGCTCACATGACCTTTACTGTGTATGGCAGGGGGGCAGAGGGAGAAAGGAAGCAAACTCTCTGGTATCCTTATAAGGGTGTTAATCTTATGATGGGGACTCTACTCTCATGACTTCATCTAAACCTAATTACTTTCCAAAGGTCCCACCTCCTCATACCATCACATTGGGAGTTTGGAGGAACAATCATTTAGTCCATAGAACATGGTTCCTACCCTAGCATGAAAGCAAACTGGAAAAATAAGGCAGTTAGAAATAAAATAGCAATATTTTTAATTAAGTAGGTACCCAAAATAGTGAAGACCACTGGAGCCCAAAAGTTCTGAGTCACTAACATTGGTCACAATCTGTCAGGTAGCCCTTAAAACAATCGAGAACACTGACCAGTATGCCAAGAGAGGATGCTGGACTTGAGATATCAATCACTGTCTGCTGCCCATGACCTATTTTCAGAGAATCCATCTGTTTGTACTAAATGATACCTACCATTAACCGTGATGTGTAAACAGCTGCCCTGAGGAGAAACCAACTATAATTCAGCTGAGCAAATCAGATTCTCTGACATAGGAATGTAGCATTAGATTTAATAGCTGAGATAGTAAGGTGACAGTTGCCTGGGGTAGGTGTGGAGAGACATACTGACAGCTATAGAATGAAAGTCATGTCTGGACCCATAAGCAAAAGCTACATACAAGCGGAAGTTAAGGGGGAATAGGGCAGCCATGGAGAAGGTGGCAAATATGGGGGTGCCTGGGTGGTTCAGTCAACTGAGCGTCCAACTTCGATTCAGGTCATGATCTCATGGTTCGTGGGTTCGAATCTCATATCAGGGTCTCTGCTGTCAGCACATAGCCCCCTTTGGATCCTCTGTTTCCTTCTCACGCTCTCTCTCTCTCTCTCTCTGCCCCTCCCCCACTGGCACTCTCTATCTCAAAAGTAAACATTAAAAAAAAAACACCAAAAAGTTAAAACAACAACAACAAGGTGGAAAACAGGAAAGCAAAACTGAACAAATGAGCAGAGAAAGTAGACCCAGGAGGCCAGTCATCCAATGAGAGAAGGGAATACACTCAGGTACTGATCTGCAATCCAGGGCCTCCTGTGGCCTGACTGTCCTTTTTTCCCTGCCTCCAGATATTTCAGAGATGCCTGGTTTCCTTTCCATAAACTCTCTTTTTACTAGAAATAGTCTGAATGGCCTTCTGCCTCTTGCAACTAAAAAGCCTTGAACATAAGACCATGAAAGTGGGAGATTAATTTGATTAATACAGATCCGTGTGATAATGGCAAAGAACAATCTAAAAACAACACGGGTGGGGGCTGGGAGAAACACAGTGAGCCTGCAGTCAGAGCTGGGTCATGCAATCAGAGCTGGGTCAGGTTAACCGAAGAACCCTCCCGAAGAACATGAACTGAGTGAAGCTTGGAAAGAAGAGAGACACTGCCCGCAGTGAGAAAGGCATTTATCTAGGAAAATATCTGCAAAGAGATGTAAAAAGAAACCACTGAAAGTGAGTTCCAAAGCAAGCCAATAAAATAGCCTGATCTTTCACAGAATAAATCATTCTTAAAATTAATTTCATTTTAAATGCAGTATCTTCTAACCTAATAAAGATTTTCTAATTACTAGATTGCTTTGAAACTCACCTTCCCTTCAATTCATCAAAAGTGATTTTTTTATTAGTTTTGCCGTTTTTAATTCCAAAATCAATTGACGCTTTAGTTTCTGGTCAGTTGCTAACTATCAATTTTCAGTGAATCAAGCCTTCACATGCTCAAGTTCTCCTTATGGGACTTACACAGATTTCCTAGTTTGTGGCCTAATTATGAGAGCAAAGAAGCTTTCTGAGGATCCACATTCATGGTTTAATGCTGTGACTTAACGATTTAACTTGATATTAGCCATTAATTCTAACATGCATACACGTTAAAACATCTTGACATAGAAAGATATTCCTATTATTTGCTTGACCCTCCAGTGTATGCTTTAGCCTCAAAAAATATTATAAGCTCCTCTTATTAGGGGTATGTCACAATGGATTACTATCTGAAGGAGCATTTGAGAGTTTTTGAGCCCTGACCATGCTTGACACAACCAGAGAGTTGTCAGATCAATCAGTAATTGCTGGCAAAGTAACAACAGGTGACTCTAATGGGAATAAATGGACGGGAACAGCTGTTATATGGCAGAGTCTTTCCCTTTGGGGATACTACCAAAAAATCATAAAAGCATAATAAAGGCTAGCTACAACTGCTAGTATCGTGCTACTATATATATATATATATAGTATATATATATATATATACTATATATATATATATACTATATATATATAGTATATATATATATATATACTATATATATATACTATATATATATAGTATATATATACTATAGTATATAGTATATAGTATATATATACTATATATATATATATATATATAGTATATATATATAAATATTTGCAAACAAGTTTGGACTTACTTAGTACTCAAGGCTGTTCGTTTGTTCCACAAGTATTTATTGAGCTCCTATTATGTGCCAGCCAAGCTCTGGGAGTACATCACTGAATGAAAGAGTCCCTCTTTGTGGCACTTAGGATGTAGGGAGATTTGGGATCTCTTACCTAGAGTTGCTCTGGGATATCTTCCTCACTCATGATTCTGTGCCTTCTAACATGCTGTCACCCCTCTACTGAGGATGTTCCCACAGACGCAAACCACACACACACACACACACACACACACACACGTGCAAGGACACACCCATGAGGAAGACATTCTTTGGGCAGCTATTTCTTATTCCTCAAATTTCAACCCAAATGTCACCTCCCCTGCAAAGTTTGTTTCTAATTTCCTTTCTTCTGATTTAAATGTGTCACCCTCTGTGCTCCCATATATCCCATCTAGGAAAGTATTTACCACAACGTACAATCTGCTATCATCACTGATTTGCTGTGGGTTTCCCCTGTAAAGATAAGGGCCTACCTCTAGCACAATACTGGACACACAATAGGAGCCCCGGAAGTGTTTCTTAAATGAATAAATAAATGAACCACTAAGAATCAGTGTTGGCAGATGGGCTAAGAAAGGAAACAATTTTAGACATTGTAAACAGTGGTTTGGGTCCAAACCAAAAAGATTTTGATATGTGAACAGGAAGAAAAGACTATTCATCTCACAATGTCTTAAGAGCTTGGAAACAGATTCTATTTAATACCCAAGTCTCTTAAGAATGTTATAGCCTGGGAGCACCTGGTGGCAGCTGGGGGGCTCAGTAGATTAAGCGTCTGACTCGGTTTCAGCTCAGGTCATGATCTCATGGTGCGTGGGTTCGAGCCCCACGTCAGGCTCTGTGCTGACAGCTGGAGCCTGGAGCCTGCTTCCGATTCTATGTCCCACTCTCTCTGCCCCTCCCCTGCTCGTGCTCTGTCTCTCTCTTTCTCAAAAATAAATAAATTTAATAAATTAAAAAAAAAAAAGAATGTTGTACCCTGCCCTGCCCTTCACCAGTTCAGTTCTTCAATTTAACAAAAGTCTGGAACTACAGCTGGTATTCTTTAATACTGATCTACCTACCACACATGACAAGCACATACACACACCCATGCACACACAATGTAAGTCTTCTTCTTAAAATAAATTCATTGGATGCATTAGCTTACTCTTTGGAACACAGCACACACAAGGTATTACATAAAAGATATTCAACTGGGGAATTTAAAAAAATAAATTCCCTAATTTCAGAAAAAAAAAATTATTTTAACAGTCCCATAAGTGAAATTGTAGCAGATGGCGCTAAATAACTTATCACATCTCTGAGACCTGGCTTATGCCACATTATATGGGGCCACAACTGAACAGCCTGGCCTCCTAATTTAATTGCAACCTAGAGATAGATTTGGCATTTCTGTGACATTGAGTGAGAAGCTTCAATTCATGTTCATGTTGCTTTAACACAACCTGAACTCGACATGAGCTAGAGAAGACATGAACTATTCTGTCACTATCATTAGAAAGAAGTCTTGGTGGAGCACCTGGGAGAAGAAAGCCCTGTTTCTCCATCTTAATGGGTCTTTCTCAGACTCTGAGTATTTGGGATTCAGATCATGGGCCATTTCTGGGACAAGGACAAAAGAGATTGGGAAAGTGTCTCTGTACAATTGAGAGCAAGCAGGGCAGGGCCCACTGAGCCTACACTTGGAACTCAGGGCAATGTCAGATTGCCATAGAAGTTTCTGAATGCTTGTTCTCAATTTCCATACTTGTTTTATTGCAAATAGTCCAAAGCCACTCCAATGCCAGTCTGGAGGCTGCACTTTGAGTAGCACTGGTCCAAAACTCTTGGACTTTTTCTGTTTTTTAGGTTCACTACAAGGACCAAACAAGGTGGATGAAGGTGATCGGGGATAATTTGTTGACAGTTTGCTGGTGATGGGCAGCTTATGGTATTCAGTCTAATGGATGCTGACACCAAAAGCTGGTTCAGCAAGGGACTGACTACAAAGATATTGCTTAGAACCTGCCTGTTTGCAAGAGAGTTGCCTTTTGAAAGGATGCTGTCTAGAGAGTTATGAAGAAGGACAAAACAAAAAACTACAAGTCCAGTTGAAAAAGTATGCTTAACGGGATGTGTGAAAACTGCAGAGACCACGTCAGAGGTAGCAGGAAGTTTACCCCTCTCTCTGTAGTTTATCCTCCTTTTCTGAGCCTTTAGTTTCCTGAATTCTGATAATCCAGATAATAATTGCTAATTTACAGGACTTGAAGGAGTATTTATAAAGAAAATAGATTTAAAATTTATTTTTCAGCCCACCCTAACTCCCTATTCAAATACTTAGGGTGTCACAGAAAATGATCAAAGACAAAACTTATTACATCTCCAAAAACAAAATTTGTAGCCTTTTGCAAGAATCTATTAGGGATTTCTAATAAGTCTAAGAATAAAGCTGCATTTTAAGAAGTTCAGAAGCCAAAGGGCACCAGGGTGGCTCAGTCAATTAAACATCTGACTCTTGGTTTTGACTCAGCTCATGATCTCACAGTTCATGAGATCGAGCCCCTATTCAGGCTCTGTGCTGACAGCATGGAGCCAGCTTGAGATTCTCGTTCTGCCTCTCTATCTGCCCCTCCCCCACTCATGTTTTCTCTCTCTCTCTCTCTCTCAAATAAATAAACTAAAAAAAAAAAAAAACATGGACTTCAAGATGTATTACAAAGCTGTAATCATCAGGACAGTATGGTACTGGCACAAAAACAGACACTCAGATCCATGGAACAGAAAAGAGAACCCAGAAATGGACCCACAAACATATGGCCAACTAGCCTTTGACAAAGCAGGAAAGAATATCCAATGGAATACAGACAGTCTCTTCAGCAAATGGTGCTGGGAAAACTGGACAGCAACATGCAGAAGAATGAACCTGCACCACTTTCATACACAAAAATAAACTCAAAATGGATGAAAGATCTAAACATAAGACAGGAAGCCATCAAAATCCTCAAGGAGAAAGCAGGAAAAAACCTCTTTAAGCTCGGCTGCAGCAACTTCTTATTCAACACGCCTCCAGAGGCAAGGGAAACCAAAGCAAAAATGAACTATTGGGACCTCATCAAAATAAAAAGCTTCTGCACAGCAAAGGAAACAATCAACAAAACTAAAAGGCAACCAATGGAATGGGAGAAGATATTTGCAAACAACATATCAGAAAAAGGGTTAGTATCTAAAATCTATAGAGACCTTATCAAACTCAACACCCCCAAAACAAATAATCCAGTCAAGAAATGGGCAAAAGACATGAATACACACTTCTCCAAAGAAAACATCCAGATGCCCAGCCAACACATGAAAAAATGCTCCACATCACTCATCATCTGGGAAATACAAATCAAAACCACATTGAGATACCACCTCACACCTGTCAAAATGGCTAACATCAACAACTCAGGCAACAATAGATTTTGGTGAAGATGCAGAGAAAGAGGATCTGTTTTGCACTCCTGGTGGGAATGCAAACTGGTACAGCCACTCTAAGGAACCTAGAGGTTCCTTAAAAAATTAAAAATACAACTACCCTATGACCCAGCAATCACACTACTAGGTATTTATCCAAGGGATACAGATGTGCTGTTTCGAAGGGACACATGCACCCCAATGTTTATAGCAGCACTATCAACCATAGCCAAACTATGGAAAGAGCCCAAATGTCCATTGATGGATGAATGGATAAAGAAGATGTGGTATATATATATATATATATATATATATATATATATATATATACAATGGAGTATTATTCAGCAATCAAAAAGAAGAAAATCTTGCCATTTGCAAACTATGTGAATGGAACTAGAGGGTATTCTGCTAAGCAAAATTAGTCAGTCAGGGAAAGACAAATATCATATGACTTCACTCATATGAGGACTTTGATGTTCATCCAAAACAGATGAACATAAGGGAAGGGAAGCAAAAAATATATAAAAATAGAGGGGGACAAAACATAAGAGACTCAAATATAGAGAACAAACAGGGTTGCTGGAGGGGTTGTGGGAGGGGAGATGGGCTAAATGGGTAAGGGGCTTAAGGAATCTACTGAAATCATTGTTGCATCATGTGTTAACTAACTTGGATATAAATTATAAAAAATAAATAAATTATTCGATAAAAAAATTAATTTAAAAAATATTTTTAAAAAAGAAATTCAGAAGCCTATTCATGCTTCATTTGTTGAAAGCGAATATCTCAGCCACTGAAAAATATAAATAAAAAAATAATAGGAGTCCCTAGCAATCCTCTTTGTTCCTCCTCTAATCTCTTCACTCTTAGAGATGCATAGACTGTAGTCCCACTACTGCATGGCATCTGAGGCAGCTAAAATTAGCTCTTAACCCGGCATCATTCTACAACCAGTTGGGGATTAATTCTAAGAGAAAAATAGGTGAACACTCTTAAAACAAAGAGGTACAGAAAACATTCCAGCCATTTGTTCTTGGCATTGCTAATTTCCAAGTACACTGCTCTATTACAAAGGAATTCCCTACATGAGGTTCACAGAAGAGTAGCACTATGAAATGGCCTTCCAGGAAGCTTTGTGAACAAAGAATTTGAGGAAGGATGCATAACCCTTTCTTGGATGTTCACAGTGCATGTAACCATTTTCAGATTCCCTACAGGAAACCATCATGTTTAAATTTGTATCCATCATTGCCTAAATTCTTTGGCCTGGATTAAAAATTGACTCACATAACTCTTAATATCCTACATAACAAGTATTTTCAGAAAACACATTGAGGAAAGCTTATTCAAAGATTAGGAAAAGCAGAAAGTAATAGTCCCTTTTCTGTACATGACGCTACCCTAGATGAATGTCTGACTGATTGTGAGGGATGGATAAGAAGGCTTGCCCATCAATTACCTAATATAATCAAATTATTCTCCAATTTTGAACTGAAGAGAGAATTCATCTAGGACCAAGTGTCAGTGAGGAAAGCCAAAGACAATCTACAAACCCTAACTGGTCATACACACTAAGTTAAAAAAGAGACTTCTCTCTGTCCCAGGATGAATAAAGAAAAACCAAGTTTAAGTCTATAAATTAGGGCAGAAATAGGAAAAAAGAACATGATCTGAAAGACTTCAAAGGAGATCACTCTCTAGAAATAATTTTACGTGCCACTTAATGTTTTAAATTTTATTTTATTTTTTTTAAATTTTAGAATATCAGCGAAATACACAACTTCAATCAATTGCTAATGGAAAACTTACAAACAAGTCTAAATAGACTTAATAGAGTTGAAATAAATTGAAATATTTATTTTTTCAAAAACTAGTTCTAAAAAAAAAAAAAAAAAAAAAAACCTCCAGAGTTAACCTACTGTATGGTTGCATTCTTTTAAGAAATACCACATTGGGGCGCCTGGGTGGCTCAGCTGGTTGAGTGGCTGACTTGGCTCAGGTCATGATCTCGCGGTTCATGGGTTTGAGCCTCATGTTGGGCTCTGTGCTGACAGCTTGAAGCCTGGAGCCTGCTTTGGATTCTGTGTCTCCCTCTCTCTCTGTTCCTCCCCTGCTTGCACTCTGTCTCTCTCTCAAAAATAAATAAAGATTAAGAAAAAAATTAAGAAATACCACGCTACATAGACAATTTCAGGATATATAAAAAGACAAGCCCTCCTCATTTACCTTATAAAGGTGACATAATCCTGACACTAAAACTACACAAACCATACACACACACTCACACACACACAAGTTGCTGCTGCTACTGACACAGTTGATGACAAATAGTAATAAGCATAAATGCAAAACTCTTAAATAAAATTCAAATATGTATGAAAAGCATAATCCACCATGAAAAAAGGAGGATTCACACCAGGCACACAAGGATTGTTGTAGTGCTAATACCCAGTAATTGGCAAAGAACAGTAAAATTAAAACTCTAGCCCTGTGTGTGAAAAGTGTATCATTAAGGCTTCTCTTGACCTGTTTCAAACACATACTTTGGGTCTCAGGGACTCATTTCCAAAGCTTTCTTCAGAGGAAAAGACACAAGCGGCTTAAAGACACAAGTGGCTTTCCTTGTTGGAAAGAACTGCGTTCACCAAAGTGAAGACGAAGACTTCTCGAAGAGGAGAAGTGTCCTTGAAGGCAGAGAAAGGAGAGCACATTGGAAAGGGGCAGATGTCAACAGGTGAGTGGTGGTGGAGATCAGGGACCCCTTGGTGTGCTTCCCCAGGAAGACAGCCAGATTTCAGGGTTGTAGGAAGCACATGGGGAGGCTGGGCCCTCAGCAAGAGGCTCTAACCACACCCAGGACTCCTGTGTCTGAAACATGAAACAAAAGCAGCAGAGTCATGAAGAAATCATGCCAATTGAGACCCTCAAAGGTTCTAGAGTGGCTTGACGACAAATGAGAATTGCCCTCCATTGTATCACCACTGAATGAAGACTTGCAATCCTTCCCCCAGGGCTGGAGTGGGGAAGCAAAAGCCACACAAGATAGGTTCATTCCATTAAGAATCGAATTTATTAATTTACTTACAAATATTTATTACATGCCAGGGGCTAGAGATTCAGCAGGGATAAAAAGACAAATAGCCCTCTGGAACTTACATTCTAAATTGAGGAGGTAGCCATAAACAATTATACAATAAAAAAAAAAAGTAAATTATATTGTAGTTAGAAGTTGCAAAAGGCTATGGAGTAAAGAATAAAGACAATGTTTTAAAGGCTATTGTAATCTAGTCAAGAAAACACGGTGGTAGCAGTAGATGTAATAAGAAATGGTCAGATTCTGGATACATTTTGAGGGTAAAGCCAACATTATTTCCTGATAGACTGGATGTGTGTGAGACAAAAAGGGTAGTCAAGAATTACTCCAGACTTTTCCACTGGAGCAATCAAAAGGAATTACCACCAACTGATATCTGGAAAAGACTGAAGGAAAAGCAGACTGGGAGGAAGGGTTGGGGAGATCTAGACATCCTTGTTTAACATACTGACTTTATTTCCTATTAAACACTCAAATGGAGGTATTGAGTAGGCCCTGAATATAAAAGCCAAGAGATTGTCATTTATGTTAACTTTCAAAAGGAGGGAAGGAAGGAAGGAGGGAGGGAAGAAAGGAGGGAGGGAGGGAGAAAGGAAGGAAGAGATAAAGGAGAAAAAAGAGACAAAAGGAAGAGAGCAAGGAGGGAGGGAAGGAGAGAGGGAAAGGAAAGAATAAATTAGTGCTTTTTACACAATAACTTTCTGAACCACAATTCAAATCCACTACATTATCATCAACAACATATAGTGCAATGTTCTAAGGCTTATACATAATTTAGCTGAGGGATGTTGGGAGCCATCAAGGAGATTTCAGAGAGAAAGTGAGAATTAAACTGAGCCTAGAAGCACATATATGAGTTTACAAGGCTGACAAGGAAGACAAAGCCAAGATCAGGAATGGAAACGTGAAACTTCAGAGTGTAATGGTAGGTAACCATTTGCATGAGTGAAAGACTGCAAAAGAAGTTGGAAGAGTAAGCTGGATCAGTGTGTGAAGGTTCCTGTATAATTGTTAACAAATTCAACTTATTTTGAATATATTTGTGTAATAGCAATTGACAACAGAATAGAAAAAGGCATGACACTGGAAAAGCAGTTGTTTTCAGTAGGTGGAACAGAATATGCTACACTCTAAAGCTGGAGTTAATTGCAGATAGACTAGGGGTTGCTGCAAAATACTATATATTTGCTGTAAATTGAGCAGTCGAGGTCTTAGTGTCATCAAAGGAAAACAATGCCATTAGGACAGAAAAGAGACATTATTCTAGACAAATCTGCTAATGATTTAACTCCTGTCCTAGGGGAGAACAATGGCAAGATTACCTCAGGACTGTGCTTCAATCTGCCTATAATTCTTTGTATTTACTCTATGGGTCTATGTGTAGCTTAACTAAAAAAATGTTAATGTTTATTTTCTTAGTGCACATTTAGTTCTCAACTAATTCTTTTTCTTTTTCTTTTTTAATCAACAATTTTGCATTAACAACCCTTTTGGTAATTTTTAAAGGTGCTTGAACCAGAAAAAAAAAACAAAAAAACAGCTGATGCCTACATTCAAAATAAACTATTAAATAGCCCAGTCGAACAAGCTCCCAGTGCAGAGACAATTCACATCTCAGACATACATGACTTTTATGGATATTCCCCTCCCCCCACCCTTTAAACCCACAGGTTCTATAGCTATGGGACACCTCCCAGCTTGCCAACTATTTACTTTGCCCTAAACTTGACAAGACTCAGACAACCAGACCCATTTCCCTTAGGGTATGAAGATGGGATTAGGAATAATTTGCCTTCCATGTCAGCCACATGCTTCTCAATTGCACATCTCACATGAAGCCATGATCAAGACCACAGAGGTCAGATGCAAGGTACGGGGACACGCAGGGCACCACTATGAGAAGCACGAACACACATGGTCAGTGCTCCCTGAGACTGCTGCTCACCAGTACACGAAGAACTTTTCCATGCTCTGCATTCTACCTTTTTTTCATCCAAGCCCAGAAATCTTTCCCAAATGGCCTCAATATTGCTCTCACTCTTGGACCTAGACATTTTCAATAATCAGCTAAATGTTTCAAACAATCTTCCTCTGTCCTTTGACCTAGGCTTCTTCCTCCCACTGAAAACCCTGGATGTGACAATACCTTTTTTCTTTAGTGGAAGTGATTAGGGAATATTTTTAGGCAAAACATGGCCATTAAAACATATAAAGATTAGGGGCACCTGGGAGGCTCAGTCAGTTAAGCATCTGACTTCGGCTCAGGTCATGACCTCACAGTTCCTGGGTTTGAGCCCTGCATCAGGCTCTGCGCTGACATCTCAGAGCCTGGAGCCTTCTTCAGATTCTATGTCTCCCTCTGTCTCTGCCCCTCCCCCACTCACGCTCTCTTTCTCTCTCTCAAAAATAAAATTAACATTTAAAAAATATATATAAAGACTATATAGATGGTAAATAAACATTCAGAAAAAAACAATGAGATGAAATGTTATGTTGCCCATTTGTAGGTTTAGTTTTAAGCATCCCTCAAAGTGATTAAATTTGGTAAAGTTCTATAAAAGTCCTGAATGATTAACCCCTGATGGGTAAAACCATCTTCAGAGAATCCAGAACAATGAGGCTGCGAGACTCTCCTTTTCTGGGCGTTAGATACCTCTGGAATTAACCCAAAGCTTGCACTGAGTCATCAGAGATCTGCATTTTCTTTCAAAAGAAATCAGCCAAATTATTTTTACTTTGGGACTCTGGTGTGGGGCATGAATGTGAGGGCGACAAGTCTTTTTCCTTTTGCTTTTCATCTCATCATGAAATGAACATTCAGTGCTATATATTCCCTCCCAGAGAAAGGCTAAAAGTTAACCAAAGAGATCTAGTCATAAATTTATACCATCAACTCTAAGTTTAATTATGTAAGTTTATGGATTTTCCAGACCCAGCGGTCAACTAAAATTTCTCTTCTGATATCTTACCATCCATTTCATGTCCTGTTACAAGGATATATTCTTTTATCTTCCCAGCACCTTTCCCCTTTTTGGCAAACCCCACTCTCATTTCCTATTTCCATCTTCTTTTGGGAAACACTCCTCCCCCACCACACCACACACTCCAGGTGAAAGCTACCAACCACAAGAGCCCATCCACTGGCCAGAGAGGCTGCATGTGACCTGCACTGGTTTCTCCCGAAGCTTCCACAAATTGGGACTTAAGGAAAAGCGACAAACGATCTTTCTGTGGTGTCAAGCCTTCTGATCTAAGATTCTGGTGACCTTGTGGAGGATGCCTATAAGAAAACATGTTGAAAGGAGTAGAAATGAAAGCTAGAAGAGAGACTTGAAAATATCAGAGTCCCTGTTTCCAGTGATCCTGGAGACCCAGCTATATCCTTTGTCCTTCCCTTTGGCTTAAGCTAGTTCAGGTTGCATTTCTGTCACTTGTATGAAAAGGGTCCTACTTACTATAGACCCTCTCACGATCCCTCCATGAAGAGCAGGATAGAAAGATGAAATCTTAGCCACATCCATTTTTCTTTTGATTAGCAAATCTGGCAAAAAGTTTATTAGTTCTAGGAGAATCTGAACCACTAGCCGACTGACATTGAGAGTAAGAAGTGGAAGGAAAAAGTGTGTATACACCTCTCCGGCACCATGACAAAGGCAGCATGGCATCCAGTGGCTAGTATGGTGAGCACCACAGGCAGATCTTCACATGTGAAAGCTCTTCTTTGCTTTCCCGGTTCCTGGATCCAGATGAGTTCACCAGTGCGACCTCACTTCGGAGAGCATTCAAACGAAAGGAAGTGCAGTGTAGGTGAGTCAAGGGCAGAGGCAAGACCCTCCTCTCAAGTCAAGTTTCCAGGCAAAGGAAGGCAAAGAGCGAAAAGATTCCAAAACCAGCTCACTCTTTAGGCTGGTAACCAATGACTTTGCTCCCTGTGGAAGATTAGCCTCGAGGCCCTGAGGCCAACTCCGCAAACAGCTCAGCCACTCCCCCACAGTGCTCATATTTTCATGCTGCAGTAACAGCCACTCCTTTCTCTGGTTTGGGTCCAAAACCCAATCCCTCCCTTCTCCTCTAATACCAGCTTTTCTGTAGTGAGCTCATGTCCTCCCTCTTCCTCTCCTTCTGACTCACAGTGCTCAAAGCTTTAAGAAATAAAAACCTGTTGGATCAGCCAGACTAGAATCATCAACTTCAAATGGGCCAACCCTTCCGTGAAAGGGAATCTTACTTTCATTGTTAGCACCAAGGCTCTGAGTTACTTAACTTGGTCATGAAAAGCCCAGAACCTGACTCGTTCTTTTACAGCAAAAACAATACTGTTATATGTCTTTAAAAGGAGAGGAAAATATACCTTTAGTAAAAACAAAGTCACTCTGCCATTTCAACATTTTAAAGGAGACGTTGTTCGTGTAGTTTGAAACTGGACAGTGAAGCGATCCCTCTTTACCTTGGTCCTGTTTTTTTTTTTTTTTTAATGTTTATTTATTTTTGAGACAGAGAGAGACAGAGCATGAATGGGGAAGGGGCAGAGAGAGAGGGAGACACAGAATCGGAAGCAGGCTCCAGGCTCTGAGCCGTCAGCCCAGAGCCTGACGTGGGGCTCGAACTCACGAACTGTGAGATCATGACCTGGGCTAAAGTTGGATGCTCAACCGACTGAACCACCCAGGCACCCCGGTCCTGGTTTTTTAACATAGTTTTTTTGGCTAAGGTGCAAAATGTTTTAAGGAAGCAACATTCAGAAAAGGAAGATTGATCAGTCGAGGACTTGAATACAGCTTGATCACATTCACCTTTATACATGAAGCACCAAGCACAGTGCCTGAATATTTTAATTTTTTAATAAATATGTATAGAATTTGGGGTGAAGCGATCTGTCATTGGAGAAATAAGAAACAGAATAAAGATTAGTCACCAAGTATTTGGGGAGCAAGGGAGTCCTTATTACCAACATCAGAAAACAATTTGCTAAATCTGAAATTTCTCAGAATTTTTAATGAAAATCTGGATTTTTAATCTTGTTTGTAGGGGGAAAAAAGTTCTCTTCGGTATCAGGACAAATAGAAAATATTTGTGGGGGAGGGGAGGAGCTGTCCCCTTCATCTCCAAGAAGTATCCTTAAAATCAGATTGTCATTTTATTACCTGCCTTTCCCAAACCATGGCCAATAGAATTAAGCAATTCTTGACAAAGACCAAGATTAAGCTCATTTTGCTTCCAACCTAATGATATCTTTTGAAGCCTCCGTACATACCTCTTGTGATAAATGTTCTTAGTTTTGTGCAAGGGAGCAGCGAAAAATAATTTGTTAGGGGAAAAGTAAATCCTGGTTCTGAATTTGAACCTGCACTAATCATCAAGCAGTCTATAAAACAAGGTATAATCAAATAAATTAAGCATGGCAATCGTTTTCAGCATCATTGTCCTAACTGGCCAGTGAGCTTTGTGGATGGTTTCAAGTGGTTTGGCTGGTTTTTTTCTGGAGAGTAGTTATCCATGAAGAGATAATTAGCTTTCAAAGACATGTAATGAATACTCACTTGAATTTCTTTTCCCCCACCCCTTTCTCCCTTTAGGGAAAAAACATACTCAACCTTTCAGACAATTACTCTCTATGGAACTATGGCCATATTCCACCAAAAGAATAATGACCAGGAAACATAATCATATGGCTAGTTCTGTTGGTATTTTGCTGGGTTCTTGGCAAAATCATTCCCACTAAGCAGAATAGACCTTGTTATCGAACAAAGGAAGATTCATGGTTCACAGCATATATGCCTTAAGCACCTAAATAAAGATGTAGCAACATACTGTATCAGTCAGTTTACTATGTGTTGGGCTTTCTTATATTATGAAATGAAAGGCTCTTTAATCATTTTTAGCTCTTACTTTAAAATTCACTGGCATGGTCCTTTCTGAAATGGTTCACTTATAACAATACTGCAAATACTACAAAAAAGAGAGAGACAGGGAGAGAGAGAAATCAAGATTGAGAATCAGAGTTGTTAATGTCCCTGAGATTGCATAGCTAGCTACTCAATGACAGAGAGAGGATCTAAAATCGAGTCTCTCTGATCTGAAAATCCGCGTGTTATTTTGCTGTTTTGTCTCTCATCAGATAATGTGGGTGAAATACACGTATAAGATCTCTAAATGTTTTTTAGCTCCTCGGATATATACTTTTTGTAAAACTAGTGAGTGTTTCTACATCCGGTGCTACTGTTTTGGTTAAGAATGCAGTGCAACTCTTTAGGAGAACCCGATTAAGTGAGTTTCCAATTTATCTTGGGTCATTCAGCTCTTAATTCTCCAAATCACTCTAAAGTGGCAAAGGTCTGACAATTCCTTGCTATTCATTTCTGGAATGTGTTTTTGTATTTTGAGAACGAGGGCTTCTCATGTTCCAGTAATCCACACCAACCCAAATGTTTTCAATGAAGCCAGGCTGTGAAGGAACGCAAAAGGAAGTGAAAAAACTCCCTGTGATCGCTCCCAACTCATGCCTGCTCACTCCATTTCACAAACAGCTGGCCTGAACATAAAGAACCATCCCAAATTTAGTACAAAATTTATTTTAAGGAGTCTTTCATGTCTTATCATAATCGAGCTGTATAACAATATGGGCTTTTAATTTCCTTCTCTAAAGTATTACCCTATCCAAAAATTAAATCAATATGATTCTTCAGAATCTCCTGGTCTCTTTTTTTATATGATGAAGCTAGCAGCCTGCATCCACTCATCAAAAGTGGTAAAAATGGGATGGGCATTGAATACAACCTCCATGTACATACAGTATCACAACATGAGTTGTGTCTTCTAAATCAGCGGAAAGGGGGACCATAAAATTTCCCAACAAAAGCTTTCTATATGTGATTGTCTTTCGAAGAGAAAGAGAACGCTTCAATCCCAAGAAAGTATTAACTTAAAATATTTGCGGGGCGCCTGGGTGGCGCAGTCGGTTAAGTGTCCGACTTCAGCCAGGTCACGATCTCGCGGTCTGTGAGTTCGAGCCCCGCGTCAGGCTCTGGGCTGATGGCTCGGAGCCTGGAGCCTGTTTCTGATTCTGTGTCTCCCTCTCTCTCTGCCCCTCCCCCGTTCATGCTCTGTCTCTCTCTGTCCCAAAAAAAATAAATAAAAAACGTTGAAAAAAAAAAAAATTTAAAAAAAAAAATATTTGCATGTAGCATTCTAAGAGTTCATAAAAGCTAACACGAGAATAGTACACATCAGTGAAGAACAAACCATTAATAAAGCAGTAACGTGGAAGAATCTCACAGACATTGTGCTAAGTGAAAGAAGCCAAAGTATGATTCTATTTGTATTAACCCATGTATAGAACTCAAAACAGTGGTTTTCATGGTATGGGGGCTGGAGGAGTATTGACCAGGAAAGGACAGAGGGAAGCTTCTGGGTACCAGAAGTGTCCTGTATTAAACATGGGTGGTGGTTATGTGGAAATATATATATATATATATATATATATATATATATATATATATATAGTGAGAGAGAGAGAGGGAGTGTTTCTACATCCATTGCTACTGTTTTGGTTAAGAATGCAGTGCAAATCTTTAGGAGTACCCAAGCAAATGAGTTTCCAATTTATCTTGGGTCGTTCAGCTCTTAATTCTCCATATCATTCATATATATATATATATATATATATATATATACACGTATATATATACATGTATGTATATATATACGTATATATATATGTATGTATATATATACGTGTATATATATATGTATGTATATATATACGTGTATATATATGTGTATGTATATATATACGTGTATATATATGTGTATATATATATATATGAATTCCTACATGTTCAAAAAGATATATGTATATATGAAAAGTCGTTGGACTATGTGCTTAAGATCAGTGTTCTCTAAGTTCTTCCTCAATGTATTTATATTTATACTTCAATAACAACCTTGTTGTTTAAAAAAAAAAAAAAAAAGTTTAACCCAGCTATATATCTGAAAGAAAGGTTAAATTCACACCTTGGACATTACCAATGATTCTGTTTTCTGTGGTACACAGGCTTTTTTAAATGGCACTTACCACAATTCCTTATGAAATCCAAAAATCTATGAAAGCCTAAGTTTTCCTACTGAACTGAATTGATATGAAGCTATTCAATAGCTTTGTTTACTCCATATTCCACCCAGTGCAAATATTTATATGTCTCGCTGTGGAAATGAATGATTATGCAATGCTGCCTACACCCCTATGGTGACACTAAACAACATATAGTATGTGCAAGAGTGCTCTAAATTTCTAAATGTTTATGAACCCAGTGGTTTCAGGTAGGATATTGTTAAGATTTGTTTATTCGAAGGTGCATTTGGAAAGGTTTAACCCGCATATCACACCTATGATTTCCCAGATATTATTGCTGTAAGATGAAGCTAAATTTATTTAAGTAACCTTTGGGCTAAAACAAACAAACAAACAAACAAATAAAAGGTAGCTCACAGTGGGAATTACAAAAGTGGCAGAGGAGCGACTGAAGTTTAGGAAACATCTTTCCAGCATGTTCTAAAAGATTTCAACATGTCCATACAGAAGACCAAATTGTCTACCTAAGACAAAGGATAGGGGCATTGGCTTTCTTTGAACCTTCCCAGCACAAAGCAGGAACTTGTACGTAGTGGCACTCAACAGAGGCTTGCTGGGTTGAACTGAATTTCCAACATCCCTCATGCTTTGGCTTCTGTTACATACCATCCCTGAAAAGGGAAAGAGAACATTTTTTTTTTTTTTAATAATGTTTAAGACCTCTGGGAACTAGAACTTTGGTTCTTTTTAGTTGATTATAAGAAAATATAGAACCACATCTTGGTTTTTACCTTTTATTTATTTATTTTTGGTGGGGGGAGGGGAAGAGAGAGGGAAAGAGAGAATTCCAAACAGGCATGGCACTGTCAGAGCATAGCTCCACGTGGAGCTCGAACCCACAAACCGTGAGATCATGACCCAAGCTGAAATCAAGAGTCCGATGCTTAACCGACTGAGCCACGCAGGGGCCCCTACCTTTTCACTTTAGGCCATGTCTCTATCTGAAGCCCTCAACGACTCAAAGAAATCACTAAACCCCTACTGTTTATTCTGTCCATCCAAGAACAGAAATCTCACAAATTAACCACATGACATTCACCAATGGTCTAGGAAAAGATCTGCTTTTTTTTTACGCTGACTCTACTTTGCACCATAACTTCTGAACTGCTGCTTTCATATTTCTTCCCTTTATTCCTTTATATTTTCCCCAAGGAAAAGAATTCATTGTCTGTGTTCTGCCCAAATATATTCCGGAAGCATGGTAAGTGTTTGCCTCATGCTTCTGTATCAGTTTCAGGACCATCGTAAATCAACAGTCTGTGGAGTGAGGTACTCAGACCGAAATCATGCCTTTGAAAAATGCATAGCATCACTCTTCTCAAGTGGCTGCAGCCTTTTATTAATGGCTCAGGAGCCTTTCACACCTCCTTTTAAACCCAGTGCATTTGAAGTAATAAAACAGGGAGCAGTTTATAGGCAGGAAATATTAAAATATTTAATTGCTTCTTTTTCCTTGGCACAAGGCAGACAGCCTTAAGCTTTGAGCAACACATGCAAAAAGGACACCTGCCCATGCTTGAATGGACATGAAACAGGGGATTGCTAAATTGAATACATCTGTGACCAAACCGCCTTCAAACCCACATCAAGCCCATTTTTTTTATTAGTTCTAACCATTTCCCTCCAACTACTTTTCATTTTCTTTTTCCTTCTCCTTGTCTAATTACAACAAAAAATAGATGGGCGTCCATTGATATTGTGCCCAAGACGATTCCCTAATCTATCGCAACCACAAACAGTACACAAATTGTACCTGAAAATGTTTCCTATTGTCCAGCCCTATAGTTTACAATCTAGAACTACGTGGGTCACAAATCCTTCTCAGATCTAAATGTTAGAGCACAAATGGAGTCGCTAAACCTTTTGACAAGTGTGTCTATGTGGTGGAGTAAGGCAGCGCGAGGTCAAGTTCTAGCTCTACCATTTGCTAGTTGAGGGACTTTGTACGGGTTACTTCACTTCTCTGAGCTTCAGGTCCCTCCTCTGTAAAATGGAGATCGTCAATGGTGCCTCTTACATGAGCAGGTTGTAGGCCTTAAATGAGATGTCAAGTGTTGAGTAGCATGTTTGGCACTCTGTGAGCCCCTACTGCTAACTCTTCCTTTATTACAATTCAGTCTAAAAAGAATTGTTCCAAGGCAAAAGAAAATGTCGTTAAAACTCTTCCATGAAGAACTAATAGTTGTAAAAGAGTATCCTGCTGAAATATATATGGTTTTTTTGTGGCTCCAGAGCAAATTCCCGCAAATTTAACTACTTGAAGCAATGCCCATTTATTAGATCACAATTATATATTCAGAAGTCCAGCGAGGCATAGTTGGGTTCTCTTCTCCAAGTATCACAAGGCTGAAATCAAGGTGTGGGCTGGGTTGAGTTCCTGTCTAAACACTCTAAGAATAATCTGCCTTAGTGTCCACATGGTTGTGGGCTGAATTCATTTCCTCGTAGTTGTAGTACTGAGACCACGTTTCCTTGTTGGCTGTCAGCAAGGTACCTCTCTTATCTCTTAGAGATCACTCTCAGTTTCTTCTGTTGAAAATCCCTGTTTCTTCAAAGTCAGCAACAGAGAATTCCCTTCACGTCAAATCCCTGTAAGGCTTCAATTCTCTCTGAAGTCTGCAACCAGCTGCAGAAAACTCAGCTTTTAAAGAGGCTGTGGGATCTGACTCGTCCAACCCGGATAATCTCCTTATTTTAAGGTAAACTGATAAATGCCTTAATGTCATCAGCAAATTCTCTTTTGCCATGTAACCCAACATTATCACAAAGAAACACTAGAGAACAGAAATCATGGGGGCCATCTTAGAATTCTATCATAAAATTTAATATTAGGAGTTGGGATGCAAAACCATATTTTAAGGCAGAGCCAGGAAGGAATGTAACAGCCTCCTAACCACTCTTTCTGGTCTCTATGGGAGAACATGGGTGGAAGAGTGGTTTTGTGGGGGAAGATAATTATTGCCAAATGGCTTCTGGGATAGCCACTAATTTACAGAGACTATTTCAATTCTTCCTAGCCCACCTGTATGATTCAGCTACATTAAGCAAGAAAAGAAGCCCAGCTTGCTGAGTATAAGGTTAAGAAGGAAAAATACAGAAATGGCACCAGTCGCTTGTTCCCCCAGTTACCCATCTCTGATCCAAAGGGGGAAGATTCTCATCATCTGGGATTTCTTACTCAATATAGGCAAATATAATGGAGAATAATGATAATGACCATTTTCTCTGGCTGTTTTCTCTGTGAGTTGAGCTCTTCTTCCCGGATATCTGTATGGCTCGCCCCTGCCCTCCATTCAGGTCTCTACTTAAATAAACATCATCTAATTAGAGGAGATTGCTGATCACCCTGAATAAAAAGAAAATTCTCCTATGAACACTCCAGCACTCCCTACTCTGCTTTTTCTCCATTGTATTTTTTGACAGAGTGTGTGTGTGTGTCATTGTCTTTTTAAGTGGGATAGAAGTACCAGAAAGGCAAGGACTTTGTTTATTCACTGCTGAATCTCTCTCTCTCTCTCTCTCTTTCTCTCTCTCCCTCTCCGTCTCAAACAGTGTTTGGCACATGTAGGCAACCAGTAAATATTTGTTAAGTAGATGAATAAATGCAGGGATGAAGGTCAGTTGCTCAGAAGATTGATCTTGGCTAGATGAAATTATGCAGGAATCATCAGGATAAAAATAGTATTCAAATCATAAGAGTAGATCAATTTTCTCAGGAAGAGAATACAGAGTTAGAAAAGGTCCCTGTGGAATTCCAACATTTACCAACCTCTAAATGATGATCTGTGGGAGAAGAGCCTGCAGCAGAGCGAGAAGGGGCAGTCAGAAGCAGCAGCAGCAGAATGGGAGAGTCAGAGAAGCCAAGGGAGGAGGAGGATTGTGAAAGAGGGGTCAACAGACACAAATGCAACCAAGAAGACAAATAAGACAAGTTCTAGAAAGTCTCCATCAGATTTAGCAACCAAAATGCCATTTTTTACCCTTACTGAGAGCAATCTGGGGGAGAGGGGAGGATGAGAGCTGAATTTCCAAGGACTTGAGATGAAAGACAAGAGAGAAGAGAAAGAAAAAAAAAAAAAAAAAGCAGTCAAGGGAAGTACCTAGAGGGATTCTGGGCTCAGGAGAATTGTTTTTCTTAAAATGGTGGAGGCTTGAACAAATTTAAAGGTTGGTGGGAAAGACACAGTAGAGAGGAAGAGGTTTGAGATAAGAGAGAGCAAAAAAATAATCAATACCAGGAGATCTCTGAACTACAGGAAGGGAGGCTTCCTTTTTCAGGAAGCCTCTTCTGACCTCTCCCTACCCCTCTTCCTCTCCATCCTCCTCACTACAGCCTGGGTAAAGTGTGCATAGGTCTATTATCAAACTTATCCAGTGGAATTGCACCTCTGTTTCTGTCACTGTCATGCCACTAGGCCCTAGCTCCATTAGGAAAGGGACAAATTCTGATTTACCCTTTTATCCCCAGGACCTAGCACAGAATCTGGTACATAACAAATAATAGATCTCTGATGAGAGAATGAATCAACGAATCAATCAATCAATCAATGAATTAACAAAGAAGTGGATTTATGGACTGATGGGCTCAACACGTATATATTGAATGCCTACTGTATGCCAGGCTCCACTCTGGGCTCTGGTAATTCAGCAGTGAACAAAACAAAGCCCATGAACAAGTGAATTGAGGAAAGACACAAGAATGTGGATGAAAAAAATAAAAGCAAACTTCAAGCAAATGAAACATGAACAGCACTTCATAAATTCAGGAATGTTGACATTTTAGAAGGGACACGATGCATCTTCACAGCCAATTCGTTTCACATGTGAGGGCATAATTTACTTACCATTTATAAGGATTCATTACAGTCTTGCTTCCTCATTTCCTGTTTTTCATGATACTTGTAATCTCTGAATCACTTGCTTGAATTGGTCTTTCTCCATAAACTTTCAAAAGTGCATTTCACTGCCTTTCCAGTTCTTTACCAAAAGAAAGACATAGATTCAAGTTTTCATGGGACAGTGGGATTAAAGTCTTAACTGTGGCTTATTCCAAGTACCTTCCCAGTCAAGAACCCAGTCTTCATTGTGTTCTCCTACAGGAATTAAATGGAAAAGATGGGAATGGAGGTACGAAATCAGCCATATAGGCATTCCTTTGTAGGACAACAACCCGTAAAGGCAGGGCTTAAGGAGATATTGCTCAAACATTCCCAAATAAGAGTGCCTATGTTTGAATTATTAGTACACATCCAAGAATGCCCCAAGCCCCATAGACAGGAGGGACTGAGGCATCAACTCAGGACAACACTACCGTAATGCCAAGAAGGCATTCTAGATCACTCACACAAGTGACACAAAAGTTATCCAAACAAAATATAAGATAACATGGCAGTCACTGTGGAGTATTTAAGAATCCACGTCCTTAAGTTTCCTAGATATCAGGTGCCTAACACTTGTTTTCTCTTTACTAATTTCCCTTTCTGTGGGTCATATTTGCAAAATTAAGAATTGAATCCTTTGTTGGCTCCTTTTACTCTGAAACCCAGTTTCTAATCTTGGTTTGGCCCTTTACTTTTGTCCAATTATCTCTTCCCCCAGTGATATTATCCAATTGAATAATCACTTCTATATGGATTGCTCCCAGTTCTTTGGTCATGAGATCAAACATTCATTGTTATCTTCCAGCCAGATATTTGGATGTTTCTCCAATAACACAAAGCAAACATGCTCAAAACCAAACTCATCCTTTTCCTCTACAAAACCAGTTCTTCCACACAGCTTCCCAGCTTCTATTAATGGTGCCACTGTTCCACTACGTAAAATTCTTAATCATCATTGACTCCTTCTTCCCACTATGTAAAATTCTCAATCATCAATGACTCCTTCCTCCTTTTATCTCTTCCTTCCATCCATTCTTAAATTCCGTTGAGAGGTTCTGTAAGACCCACTTTCAATGTACCATTCCCATCCGTCCTCCTAAACATTCAACTCCTTTTATTCTGCCTCCAACTATAGTACAAGTTCTTGTTTCTTCTCAACTGGATTTTTGCAAACACTGTTACTAGGGGGAAAAATTTTCACAACCAGATAGATTTGTATGTAAATCTTGGTTTCATCTCTTTCTGATTTTGTGATATTGCACAATTTTCCCAAACCCTTTAATCCTCAATTTGCTCCATTAAATGGTGGTTCATTTCAGGGGTATTTAAAATAATGTAAGTTAAAGTGCCTAGCAAATAATTGCTCAAAGGATCAATTACTCATCCCCTAAGAAAGTGCTCTGATCGTGTCCTTTCTATACTTATAAACCTCAAATGACCTATCATTTTCTACAAAAACAAGACCCAGTTATTTATTTGCCCTTTACAATATCACCCAAGCTACCTTCCCAGCTTTCATCTTCCAAACTGGCCTTCTCAATCTTCCCCAGATACACCCATGTTTTTACTATGTTCATCTTTCCATCTGATATGATTTTCCAATGAATCTCCACCAGCCAAAATTCTACCTGTCCTTTATTTTTATTTAAAAAAAAAATTTTTTAATGTTTACTTATTTTTGAGAGACAGAGTGCAAGTGGAGGAGGAGCAGAGAGAGAGGGAGACACAGAATCTGAAGCAGGCTCCAGGCTCTGAGCTGTCAGCGCAGAGCTCTATGCAGGGCTCAAACCCATGAACTGTGAGATCATGACCTAAGCCAAAGTCGGACACCTAACTGACTGAGCCACCCAGGGACCCCTCTACCTGTCCTTTAAAACAGAACTCAAATGCCACCCTCCCCATGAGGCCTAATTTTGGTATCAAAATATGTGCTCTGTTTTTGAATCCCCACTTCATTTCCTTAATATCTATATTATGGAATTTATCCTATTCTGCTTTATGTTATGTTCACAAGCAGCTTTGTTTTATTCTAGGTAGAGTACTGCAAACTGTCTAACTTCTTATTCATTTATAAATGAATAAATGAATGATCTCCTGGATTCGTGAGCTCAAGCCCCACATCAGGATATCTGCTGTCAATGAAGAGCCCACTTCGGATCTTCCGTACCCCTCTCTCTCTCTGGCCCTCCCCTGCTTGTGCTCTGTCTCTCTCAAAATAAATAACTTAAAAAAACAAAAAGAGAGAGAAAGACTACGTCCCTCGAAGAGTAACATTTGTCGGTTAGAATACAAATTCAACAAGAACAATCACTTTTTTCTATTTTAATCAATGATATAACCTGAGTACGTAGAACTGTGCTTAAAATATACTGACTACCCAAAAACTATCTATCAAATAACTATAATCCAAGATTATTCTTTGAGCCAAGAGAAATTCCCATATAATCCAGTCTTTTAAAGCGATGCCAGTTAGAAACGCCTAAGCTCTGTAGAGTCTCCTCATCCCCTATCAGGGACATCATATCATGTATGATTGACAGGACATGGCACCAGGTGCCCATCCAGAGAGAGCACACAAAGAAGAAAGCCTGACCCACATGAGCTCAGGTGCCCTTGACCAAACAGGCTTCTTTATAGCTGCCTGATATGCTCCAGTTGCCCAATATGCACCTTTCTATCTGGCTTAGACACCAGGTCTGCAACTTGGCAGGAGCATAAATTAAAACCCGAGAAAACAATCACAGGAACGCCGGCCTCTGAAGTCAAGGCCAGGCAGCAGTTCGATTCGGGCCCTGATGTCGCCACCCTCTGCCTCAGTCAGAATCCTGAGAGGAATCACTTGCCAGCCCAGAGTCAGAAGAACACTGCTCGGTTGCTGGCCGGGACCCCTAGGTACGCCACAGACTCCATTTTGCTAACTCTGACAAAGGCTGACAAAGCCTTAAGCTGTGCCTATAGATCTACCCGGTTCTGCTCCCTGTGGGGTTAAGCTGAGAGGAAAGAGGGAGTGGGGGGAGCGAAACCTTCAAAATCAGGCAGCTCCAGTTCTGAGTGCTGAATAGCAGAGCAGCTGTGGACATAGCATGAGCCTCCCGGGCTGCAGATTCCTTATCTCTAAAATAATACCTACCTTACAGCATTGTTGTCAGAAAGAACGGCAATATATGTAAAGCACCAGACTCCTAGAGATTGCTGTTGGTGTTATTACTATTATTAGATGAGAGAGTTAAAGAAAGTTACCACAGAGGTGAAGCCAGCATTCCTAATGCAATCCTCAGAATTCAGCTTCACTGATTGTCTAGAATAAGTCTCATTTGTCCCTCTCATAATGACAGATTTCCAAGAAAGTAATCAAGTGTCAATACCAAGCATTCTAAAACCTACTGACAATGAAAACTTCCAAATGAATTTCAGGAACTTACTCCTGGCAGAAAGTTCATTAGCTTGCCCTCATTTTCCCTCACCCTTTGAACCTCAAGACTCTTAATGAACAGTCCCTTTGAGGTCCCTATGCCTAAGTCACGGCCACTTACAAGGATTGCCCCTCTTCTCAGTAGTTTGCCCACATCACCCCCTCCCACCACCAACACACACACACACACACACACACACACACACACACTCCCTCAGTCATGCTGACTGTTCCCCAGCACTTACTCAAACACATCCTGCCCTCATTCCTGTGGCTACTGGGGCCCCAGAGAGGGGAAAGGCAGAAGAAGGGACTTTTTCCCCCACAGCAGCCACCATCTGACAAAATGCCAACCAACTTGGCAATCACAGCAACTGCACACTAACTCACCTGTCACCCACTGTTCTCACTCTTTAGGTAAGTAAAGTCCCTGGTCTACCTGCATCTGAAATACATACTTTCTAAAGTTTACCTCTTGTATCTTGTATCTTATGCAGACCCTGAGTACGTAAATGACCTAGATTACTAAATGCTACATTCCCCTGCCTAGCCACTACCTCCCGGAGTAACATTTTGGATGATGTAGTCACAGTTGAATTGTCTGATTTTCTTGAGTTTCTTGTCTGATTCTATGATACCAAGATTAACACGAATTCAGGAATATTCTTCCCAATGGCTCTGGAAGGTAACATCTTAGCTTTTCAACTCATAGTTGAAGTCTAGTGGAGTTGGCCTCTGGAAACTAAAACTGAAACGGAGGAACTGATTGGCATTTGACTTACCCACCATGTCCTATAGCATCTGCCTTATTTTGCTCATTCCCAACTTTCACGGAAATTCCTCAAAATTGCCAAGTTTCAATCAGTCACTTTGTCTCCTCCTTGCTACAACTCCCCCCCGCCCCGCCACCAGGGCCCACATCATTTCTCATAGGTTTATTGCAAGCACCTCCTAACTCCTGAGTCTGTCTCCAGGCCAGCCCCGCTTCAACCCATGCCTCTCTCATACAATCTTCTTAGCAGAGCGATTGCTCTGTACACCGGCTCTTCCTAAATTATTACATTACTTACAAGCTCTTAATGGCTCCTATTGCCACACACAATTCAAACTCCTATGACCAATAAATGGAACCCTCTGTGATCTCATCCTCAGCACCCTCATCTCTTGCCATAGGCTCCCCATGTCCTGTGCTGACTATCAAACACATCCTCTGTTTCCTGTCTTCTTACCTGCAGTTCTCTGTCCAGAAAAGGAACATACTTCCTCACCTACCATCCAGCCCGGAAAGCTCTGAGCCCTCTTTCAAGAAACTTCTCAGGGTGCCTGGATGGCTCAGTCCGTTGAGCTTCCGACTTTGGCTCAGGTCATGATCTCAAGGGTCATGAGTTCAAGCCCCACGTCGGGCTCTGTGCTGACAGCTCGGAGCCTGGAGCCTGCTTCAGATTCTGTTTCTCCCTCTCTCTCTGCCCCTAACCCACTCGCGTTCTGTTTCTGTCTCTCTCAAAAATAAATAAGCATTAAAAAAAATTTTTTTTTAAGAAGAATCTTCTCAAGCCTGACTTCATCAGCTAGAGACGCCATCTTCCTTCCTTCTGCCTCTACTCTTCCTCATTCTCTTATTTGTGCTATTGTATCTGTCCCACTGAATGGGTTTTGTTTGTTTCTGCCTTCAACTACTGGCCTATGAACTCTTTAATAAGAACCATGTCTCATTTATTTTTTGCTCCTTAGTGCCACACAAAATGTCCAGCACATAGTAGGCACTCTATAAACATTTATTATGTTGACCTTGTCTGATTCTTTTAGGGAACAAGAATCTGTCCAAAAGTGACATCAGCTTGAAAAGACCAATATTGAAAGATTTATCCCTACATTAACTGGTTGGAGTATCATTTCATATTCCAGGAACATCTGAAATATCTTTTTTTTAAATATTTTTTTCTTAGAAAGTCATCTCATTTTGCCAGTTTGAACAAGCCTGGAAATTTTGGTGTTTGTTTTGAAACTGGAAAGTGCTTCAAGAGGCACTTTGTGCACTTGGACAAGGTTGAGAAGAGACCCGCAGAGATGATTAAAGGCTGGAAAACAGACTAAGAGAACTGGAAGGGAAAGCTAAAGGCAATTTAGTAATCGACGTCACGCATGTGAAAGGCTGTTATTACCAAGGAGGGTAACAAGCCTGTGATGTCCGTACCCTCAAAGGGGAAAGCAACAGGAAGTGAGGTGAGCTGCAGCACAGAAGACTTGGGTTAGATAGGGAGGAACTTTCTGGAAGAAAACATGCCAAACACTGAAGGATCCAACAGAAATGACACCTCAGGCTTTCCTTCCCCAGACATACAGAAACATAAGAAATATTTCCAACTGTCTGGAATGCTCCATGTACAAAACTACCTACATGCAGGCAAGGATGGAATTACAGTTGACCCTAGACCAACTCAGCAGTTGGGGCACTGACCCCCCCAGGCAGTCACAGATCCACACAAAACTTTTGACTCCCACAGAAACTTAACTACTAACAGCCTACTATTGGCTGGAAGCTTTACTGATAACATATACAGTTGGTTAGCACATACTTTGTAGGTTATATGTACTATATACTGTATTCTTACAATTAAATAAGCTAGAGAAGAGAAAATGTCATTAAGGAAATCATAAGGAAGTGAACACCCACTTATAGTACTCTAATGTATTTATCAAAATAAATCCATGTATAAGTGGGCCTGTGCACTTCAAACCTGTGTTGTTCAAGGGTCAACCGAATATAATTTTAAGGGACAGTATCCAGATGGCACATAGATTTTTGGCACTCAGAGCACACTTGGCCTGACAGAGTCTTTCCAACTCTAAAAGTTTGGAGAAAGTATCTCTGAGGAACTGAACTCAACTGTTACATTTCACTAAGCATTTACTCAGCCCTTTCTCCAGGCCGGCCCCTGTTTTAGGTACCATCGTAATGACTAAGGCATAGCTTATTCCAGTAGAGGAGAGAGCTGGTTGTCTCCTATCCCTGGCAGGCCTCAGCTCTCAGCATCGGTCTGTTTCACACCGCACACACACATACACTACACAGCAACCACCAAAGCGCTTGCATTTCCTCTGACTGTACTTGCCTCAGCGGCTCTAACCTCTGAGTTTTTACATGTGCTATTTCGTCTTCCCACTTCCTCACTTAGGAAACCCCTTCCTGTCCTTAAAGACATAGTTCATGTGTTAATGTTTTGTCAAAGCTACTACTACTCCCTCTCTAGATTATGACACTGCTTCATGATTTCTGGCCGCAAGCATTAAAACCTGACTTGAAGAGGGGCACCTGGGTGGTGCAGTTGGTTAAGCGTCTGACTCTTGATCTCGGCTCAGGTCATGATCTTACAGTTTGTGAGCTCCAGCCCTTCGTTGGGCTCTGCTGACGGCACAGAGCCTACTTGGGATTCTGTCTCTCTTTCTCTCTGCCCTTTCTCTGCTCGTGCTGTCTCCTTCTCTCTCAAAATTAATAAATAAGCTTAAAAAATAAAAAGATAAAAAAAAAAAAAGAAACTGACTTGAAGAAAGTCTAATAAAAAAAGAACTTCCTGGAGATACATCAGGGGCTCAACAGTAGTTGGAGCGGCAGACTTGGAAATGCCCCAAATCCAAGGGAGTTAAAGGCAAGAAGCAGAGGGCACACTTGCCTCATAGCCAAAAATCAGAGACAGTATTCCCTCCACCTTAGTGTCAAAGTCTCAGAAGAAGGCCTGAGTGGCCAACCTTAGGTTCCATTACTGGCCTGACCACCCTGTGGCTACATTGGAAATTATTCTCCCACTAATACACAATGGAAGAAAGCAAATTCCCCCAAAAGAAATTGGAATAGAGTGGAAGAGGAAATGCATGCTGAACCCCTCTCTCACTCATCATACTACAGCTCAGTCCTTAGTTTTCCTCCTTGTGTACTTAGTAAGACTGTGTATTTTCATCCCTATATTATACACTGTTGGGTACAGAGTCAGTGACAAATAACCTCTTAGAGACTGGACTCCTGATCCATATTTGTTGGTGATATGTGAAGGTCAGGACACTATTCATCTCTTTGCCTGCCAACTCCAAGCTCAGTCATTTTTTTTACTATATCATAACATTAGCAGGGATGATGTGGTCATCTTTAACCCAGTCATCAGTTTCTTAACCTGAAGAGCATATTGTTTGTTTTCTTAACAAATTGATATCACTATCATAAGTCTTGGTTATGGCTGACAAAAGATAAGTCTCAAAATACTCACAGAATTGAAGCCCATGATGGGCAAACAGAGTTTCAAGCATCCTTTTATCTTTAAGTCAAACTAAGCATCCATCAGACTTCTCAGACAATGCTATCCACAGACTGATTTTTCCCTATAGGAAAAGAATAATAAAAATAATACCAAAAGGTTGCAAATAAGTCTTAAACATAGTAAGTGATTATAATAAAATAGTACATGAGTCTTTTTCCATGGTCACCATCAGTCAGAAAAGAGGGACTCGTTTGGTAGATCCATTTCAGTACCACCAGGGTTCATTAAAAATGTCTATGCCCATTTAAGCCTGTGACTTTGCTTAGTTTGTTTAATCCAATTTAAATTTCATTCTGAATCATACTTGGCCCTGTACTGACGATTGCTTTCAATGAGATGAGTAAATACACACCTTATTCAACAGAAAAAAAGTCTTTCGGAATTCACTGGCAGCATTTCAAAAGTTCTGGATTTAGATATTATAGATGACTAAGAGGCAAGTTGATATTTCCTTGGAGAAATTAACTTTGGACTCCAAACTTACACATTTATATGGCAACAGGCTCAGGAATTAGGTTCTGGGTTTTTCTTCAATAAATATGTTCGTATGAGGCTTTTATATTATCCGCATTTTCTATATCACTAAGAAAGACAAGTCACATAACAAGAATTCTGCATATTCAATAGGCTGGACTACATTCAGGATTTGGGGGAAATAATGTTCGTTAATATTAAGCAGCAAGATATTAGCAAGACTGTCACAACGGTTCCAGTTTTGAAGGTTTTGTTCAATCAAATATATTTTAAATTTGAATTTAAGATCAAAGGAGTAGATGGTAGTAATTTGTGCATGTTTATCCCATGACTGCCCCCTTTCCATCCCATAGAATTCCACTTAAAAATCATTAAAAAGGCAGAAATGTTAGGACTCATTTATCAAAATCTGGATTTACTGGTTAGCTGCCCTCTGGATATGAAAGACTTGAAAGAAACTATCACCTAGTCTGAAAGTATTTGGACACTGCTTTTGTTGATGGGAATCTATGACAGTGGACCAGTCTGGCAACACTGAATTGTTTTTACTGCAGCTGTGGATTACCTGTGGTTTCAATGGACTACTGTGTATGCTTTGTTTACTTTATCCCTTCTTCCTGTTGGAGAAACAGCTGGAGAACAGACATCCTGCTGTTCAGAGCCTCAGGCCTTGGAATATTAACAGGAAGCCACAATAAGCATCTTCATTACTTCACCTGTGGCATAAATGGCAGAGAGAATGGAGCCCATCAGGAGGAATTGATTTAAAACAGAATGAAGCAGTTTGTGAACCATATGTCCCAACATCCAAGTAACTGCCACTGGCCTCATAAATTGGCTTCCTTCATGTAGAGTTCAACCAGGGGGAAGGGAAAAAGTCAGCTTCCTATAGAAAGAAATAAAGGCAGCCCTCAGTAGCCTGTGGCAATAAGTGGAATAAAATATTTGGTGCATTAGACCAAGAAGTTGTGTCACATAATTTCTGACAGTTGCTTTTAGCTTTTAACAAAAGATGTGGGGGTGGATGGTAGGGTTATGTGGATGACAGGGGAGGAAACTAACAGCCTTACAAGATACTTTCATGTGTTTTCCATCATGTATAATTACTCATCCTAAGGCAAGATGGATATTGCAAAAGCATCATTCCAAATATCTTTCCAGGTTATTGGGAGGGTGGGGTGTAGAGATTGGGGGTGGGGAGATGCAGAATGGAGGAGAAGTGAGTATAAATCATCAGTGTCATTGTTCTCCAAATGAAGAAACCAGGGCAGAGAGGTTGTATGATCTGTTTAAGTCCACATCAAGAGGGTCAGAAATATTCCCAGAGGTAAAATTGTCTGGTACAGATCTATCTTCCCCTCTTGTATATCGAGGCTATAAAAAATTGTTCTAGAAAAAAGTATTTTTCCTTAAACATAAAAAATTGAGCTCCTGGGGGTGCCTGGGTGGCTCAGTTGGTTGAGCAGGCCAACTTTGGCTTGGGTCATGATCTCGTGCTTCGTGAGTTCAAGTCCTACATGGGGCTTTGTGCTGACAGTGTGAAGCCTGCTTCAGATTCTCTGTCTCCCTCTCTCTCTGCCCCTCCCCCACCCATTCTCTCTCTCTCTCTCTCTCTCTCTCTCTCCCTCTCCCTCACTCTCTCTCTCAAAGATAAACATTTAAAAAGAAATACTAAAAAATGAGCTATTGAACAGAAGGACAAAAAGGGGATAATAATCTTGACATTTATTAGTGAGCACACACTGAAGCTCTCATCCTACTGTACCTAGGAAACACTTATATACTGGCAGGCTAATCACTTTCTTAGAGCCTTTTTATGCATTCCTCCTACCAGCTTTGCTAAACTTCACTTAAAAAAGAGAATGCAACAGCACAAACACAGAAAGTTGCCCTCAGAACCAGGATTCTAAAAATCCATCATACCGGAACGCCCGGCTGGCTCAGTTGGTTAAACACCCGATTCTTGATTTCAGCTCAGGTCATGATCTCACGGTTCATGAGATCGAGCCCCACATCGTGCTCCGTGTGCTGACAGTGCAAAACCTGCTTGGGAATCTTTCTCCTTCTCTCTCTCAGCCCCTCCCCTGCTCTCTCTCTCTCGCTCTCTCAAAATAGATTAATAAACATTTTTAAAAAAACACCTTTATAAAAATCCACCATATCATGTAATCACTCTGAGCCCATGAATCAGACAGACTGGCTGCAGCCCAGCTATCCCAGTTTTGGTTCCATAAACTTGGATAGGTTGCTGGAGGTTCCTGAATATGAGGAAATCCTCCATTTTCCAAAGAAGATTGAAAACTTTTCCTACCTACTAGGGTTATGTAACTTTCAGGAATGTAGATGAACTAACCAAATGTGCACTTACAGTGTTTCATTTATTAATTTAGTCACATACATACATCAAATCACGGACATATCAATTTAGAAAAAATTTTCTTCACTCTCACATCTCAGGAAACTGTTTTTGTTCAAGTTCTGAATATGCAGCATTGACATCAGTGCCCCTTGACGTCGTCTTCACGGTATATAACCTTCACCTCCAGGTGGGTTGTTTGATGCTGTCATCGGGACACTGTTGTCCAAACCACAATTACCCATTCACATCACATTAGAACAACTGCTTTGTTCATTCATCCTGTAGGTGAATATTTGCGCTGTTGTGTTCATTTAATGCAATATAATCACTGATACCTTGCTTTTAAAAGACCTCTTTTAAAGGCTGTTTGTGATGACATCCAACCCTTGCAATTGTGAAGTCATGTCTCCACCCCACCGGTCACCAGAATAATGAATAAATCTTTGTCGTTTATTTTTGCCTCCTTTTTTGGGCATTATGAAGGTGACTTCTATCAGCTTTCGACACAAACTTTCTGAGGTCATCTCAGGCTTCTGTAGCTTTAAAAAAGTTGAAGTCACAGAATTCAAGAGACTTTACAAAAATTGAACTGCAGCTGATCCCTTCCTTTCTGAGGGATGGGATTGGAAAAGGATCTCATCATATATTTTAGCACATAAAGTACTTAATTTCACCGAGCACCTGTTTCCTCCATTGTAGAACAGAGCTGATGATAGTACATTGCCCACAGAACGGTGATTGAGGATGAAATAAAGCAATGTACCACAATGACATACAGTGCAGGGCTGTGCACCGACAAAGTAACCAGCATTATCAATCGCTACAGCCCCAGTCTGGGGTTCTACAAATAAAAATGTAAAACTTAGTGTGCTATGTCCAAAAAAAAAAAAAAAAAAAAAAAAACCCACAAAGATCCAAAATGAAGCAGATGAGGACAGGTTAAAGGAACCCGGATTATTATTCCAAAGAGTGAGGAAAACAGTAATGCAACAAATTCCTAAAATAGACACGATTGTTACCCAGAGATTAATAAGTATTTCTGCTGTTCTTTCTTACTCAGTGAGATGGCCACGGTATGCATCCAAATGACAGCATAAAGGACTCATGTCATGCAGAAGGAAAAATTTGTATTTAGTGAACGTTGTGAAAAAAAAAAAATGGATCGTTTTCTATTAGAGACTATGAGGGATTTCAAAGACCAGGGATCATTTTGGTATCGTTCTATCTAGAGGCAGTCTTCTTGAAGAATGATATTTCAAGGTCCTAATTAACCCTGTGTTTCTGCACATGGAGAGAAGTTACTACATGAAAGTAAAGCATAGGAATATAACACTAGTAATAGAGCGTTTAAGCCAGGGTAGTCAGGGGTGGAGACTACAGAGGTGTCATTTTCCTGCTGACTGCCTTGGGTATCAAGCAAGTTTATTTTTTAGTGTCTCTCATCAGGAGATCTCTTTCTTTCCATAGATGGCTATTACTATTGGAAAAAGCATAAGCCTTGGAACTCTGTAGCCCTGAGTTCAAGCCTCCACTCTTCTTCTTTCTATGTAACTTTGAACAAGCTTCTGAAACCCTTTGATAGTATATTTCATTATCTGCCGACAGTCATGAAAACATCGACATGAATGGGGCCGTAGGGGGAATGCAAGGAGATGTCTGTGAGGTGGCTAATCTCCGCATCTGGCATACCGTGTGCCATGTTGATTTTCAGTCTCCTCCAGACTGTGCTTCTGAATGTACTCCAGTTGCCAGAAGCTAAAATCGTCACACCATTGTCAGCTGAGACCCTTACTGTTGGGGGAGATGCGCCCCTCCATACCTAACAAAGCCACAATATGGCCTGGTTTCATTTTAGGTAACAAATTCCTCAAAGATGGAACTGGACAGAGGTAAACAAACTTCAGCTCCGTCAGTGGCTTCTTATAAATTTTCCCACTCAGCTGCTGTGCTGAGAATGGTTCTGCTGCCTCCACATACTCTTGAAGGAAGCCCCATTCTTGGTCACAGGAATTCCTTGTGGTTGCTACAAACGTCTCCACTGCCTTCTCTTCATCCAGCTATGAATAGATTGGAATAGTGTTAAACACTCTAGCAAGGTACATTAAGTAGGGCAGGGATCAGCTGACATAACAAAAACACTCCAAAAACAGTGACCTGAATAAGACAAAAAAGAGAGAGAGAAAGGGACAGAGAGAGAGAAACCAAGAAATGACTCTTCTGTTGACGTTTTATTTATTTATCTGACAAAGAGAGAGGGAGAGAGAGAGAAAGTGGGGAAAGGCAGAGAAAGAGAGGAGAGAGAATCCCAAGCAGGCTCTGCACTGCTAGCACAGAGCCTGATGCAAGGCACGGTGCGGGACTCAATGCGGGGCTCGATACAGGGGCTTGATACGGGGCTCGAACTCACAAACCAGGAGATCATGACTAGAGCCAAAGTCAGTCACCTAATGGACTGAGCTACCCAGGTGCCCCAGGAAACACACTCTTAACTATGGAGAATAAACCGATGGTTAGTTACCAGAGGGGAGATGGATGGGGAGATGGGGGAAATGGGGATTGAGGATTGAAGAGTACACTTATCATGGTGAAATAAATAAATAAATAAATAAATAATAAATAGATAAATGATAGATAGATAGATAATAGATAAGACAGAAAATATTTCTTTCTCATATAGTAGTTCAGAGGCAAGTCATGCAGGGTTTAACGGAAAGCTTTCCCATCCTCAAGACACAGCTTCCATCTCTGGGCCCCAGGCAACTTCCATGCAGTGAGAAGGGCAGACCAGGGAGCATACCACATACCTTTCTAGTTGCTAAACCCATAAGTCACACATACTTCAGATCACAACCCATTGACCAAAATGTAGTCACGTGGCCACACCAGCTACAGGGGAGCCTGGGAAATGCAGCCTCATGTTGGGGAAATCACGCACCCAGTAAAATCTCAGGAGGGGAGGGATAATGAATATGGGAACAAGACTATTAGCAGTGTGTGCTTCATAAAATTAAGGAGAGAAAGTTGTATGGATAATTTAACTCTTTATTCGAAGACCATCTAAATTTTGGAAGTACAGACAATCTACCTTTTCACCGGAAACTCAGTGTACCAGGGATGAATAAAGTGCGATGAGTAAAGACCCTAGCAACATAAATGGAGGCAGTTAGTATAAACCTTTTTGTTTATACAACAGAAACTTGAGTCATCGAGTCTTGTTGAGGCCAAGCTACATCTGGGAAAATCTGAATATGCTGACCCAGAAAAGAGTTGGAGAAAAGAGCTGTGTTGGAACAATGACAGCACTTAGCCTCAATCTTTTAAAAATTCAAAAGTTATGGGGAGGGCCCCCTGAACAAGCCTGGGCTAGCCTAGGAACTCCAAAAGAAGAAAGAGCCCCACTCTGACGCAGAGTTTATGGTTTATGAAACACCAGGTCAGATGAAGTGACAACACCCCCCATTTGACTGTGAGAAAGTATCTCTTGGGCCAAAGAATAGTAATTCCTATTTGCAGTCAAGAATGGGTTTACCAGATGCCATTTTGCAAAATCTTATGGAAAACTTTTCGAAACCACTTGAGAGGCTGTAGTGTGCTACTTGATCTCATTGTCTGAGCTTCACATTTATCCCACTCCTGCAGAAAATCCAGAATATTTTATCATTAAGTGCTTGTCCATTAACTTTTTTAAAAAGACTTTGTCCTAATCCCATGAAGGTTTTCGTTAACAATTGCTTCTCTTCTTTGACTACTCACCTCCATCCGTTGCAAAGGGGGAGTTTTCCCCATTTTTCTCCAACAAGAACAAGAGACGACACAGGACTTTTTAGATCTTTCGAGAACAAAGAGAAAACCTCCAAAACACAAGCAAACCAAAGATCAGCCCCAATCGCTTGTTTAAAATCAATACAACTAAGAAGTATATCCCTTAAACTGCTCAATAGAGGAACTGGGAAAGTTGCCATAAAATTAAAATAAACAACCACTATCAGTTTTTTAAATTCTTAGGTAAAAACATAAAAATCATTTTCTGATGGAGAAAATCTTGGACTAAGAAGCAAGAAAATTCAGTTTCGGTCCCAGATCAGCCAGCCAGTAGCTAACTGTGAACTTGGGCAAATCCCATAATGTCTTTGGACTTCAAATTTCTCATTTGTAAAATCAGGAAGTTGAAAGATATTTCAAAGGTCTTTTCTAATTTTAATAGTCCGTGAGTTTATGAAACTGCTAGTTGCTGAATTTTAAAAAAATTCCAACATCGCAAATGTCACAGAATCATATTATTTTTTTTCTCCTACTTCACACACAAATTTAGTGATGATAAATTCCCCCCAGCAATTAGGGGGAAATCCAGATTCTGAAACCATCTTGAAAAGCTAAAATTCAAAAGAAAAAATTGTTAAAAGAACTGAACTGTCTTTTAAAAAGCTCTCTAGCTTTTAGAGATGCATGTGTCACCTTATTGATTCTTTGTGCCAAAAGGGTATTTGGATCCCTTTTCCAACTTGGATTATTTGGATCCCTCCAAGTTTGGATTATTTATGATTCATATCCTGCTGCCAGTAAAATGTTTATAACAGGTGAGCTCCCCATTAACGTTAGTTTCAAAGGATTAAAGCTAATTATGACATTGGTCTTGATTACACTTATGCTAACTTAAACTTGCCCTAGAATGACATTACAGTGAACTCCTGACTCCAGTCTCATCTCCTCCAGTGCCAGTCCATCCATGTTCTACACGGCCCCCAGGGCCCTTCCGAAACTACAGGTGACAGTACTTGGCAAGTCCACAAGCTCCACTGCATGGAAGGCAAGCTATGCCGTGATCACTGCACTCCTCCATGGCTTTGCAAGTGCTGCCTCCAATACCTAAAGTGTTGGTCCCAGGGTCTTTTTGTGGCTAGAAGGAAACATTAGTGCTAATTCTCAGTAGACCTCCCCTCTAGGCAGATGCAGTTCCAGAGGCCAGATTCAGAAAGTGGAAGGGAATTTTGTGCAAAGAGAAAGGCATCATCTTCTCTGCAGGGGGAGCAGAGCTGCCGTAGAGTACGTGCAGGATTTCAGAAAAAATACTACACATTTGGACCAGGTGGCCAGGACCCTTCCCCCCTTTCCTACCTTCCCCATTCTCTTGCTGCCTGCCTTGTAAATCCCGACCATTATTAAGAATTGACTAAAATCTTACCTTCTCTGGGAAGGCGTCACTGTTCGCTAGAGAAGTTTTCTATTTGTGAGCCCACGGGAGTTCATGCCAACCCCTAATGCACCCCATTCTGTTGTCTCTGAATCTCCACTGTGCCCCCTTCATTTCTGCCTATTAGGACTATTGGTTTGTTTGCTGTTTCTCTGCAACAAATCATAATCTCCTTATGGGTAAAAAAGTGGTAGTCATCTCTACCTGGATTGCCTAGGATGAGGTCTGTTCACTTCAAGCACTTAGTAAATGCCTGTTTAGAGGAAAGTTTGCCTTGTCAGTGTTCAAGCACTTGCAGCATTTAAAATTCATATAACCCGGGGCACCTGGGTGGCTCAGTCGGTTAAGTGGCCGACTTCGGCTCAGGTCATGATCTCGCTGTCCGTGAGTTTGAGCCCCGCGTCGGGCTCTGTGCTGACGGCTCAGAGTCTGGAGCCTGTTTCAGATTCTGTGTCTCCCTCTCTCTGACCCTCCCCCATTCATGCTCTGTCTCTCTCTGTCTCAAAAATAAATAAACATTAAAAAAAAAATTTTTTTTAAATAAATAAATAAAATCCATATAACCCAACACTTCAACAGTAGCATCAAGTGTTGGCTTATGTCCTAAATGTATCAATTATACACCCCCAGTCTCCTTCTCAAAGAAAGAAAGTGGATTAATAATCTATGTCATTTTTTTTTTTGAGTTGGGAATGAATGTTTGGAATGAAAATACCACAGACTGTGCCCTAATATGACCCTGAATACAGTTTGACTTTTTAGAAGTTCAGAACTAATTCAGAATCCTAGTGTTCCTTAGTGTCTTCACTGTGAACATGCAATTGTGGGAGCACCAGTAGGACTAGTAAAAACTACACCCAAAAGATGGTGAAGTGGAAAGTTGAAGCCCTCTGGGTTGTAGATATCTATAGTATAGTACTGCTATAACAGCAGCGAACTGCCTACATCTTGACTTGAAAGAGAAAGGGAAAGGAAACTTCTCTTTTGTTAAGTCACTCTTACGTTGAATATCTGTTCGTCATAGACACACACATACAATGTTTAGCATCAGCATAGAATTGTGATACCAAGTGTTAAGCATTTAGACACTGGAGACCAGCAACCCAACGCAACCTACCCAGCCAACCAATCTGTAGCCCTAGGCCTGATGTCTAAAAATTCAAACTATTGCTTCTTATCCCCTCTAATAAATAATCATGAAAGAGATTAGTTCCAGCTAGTACTAACCATTTGCAGAAATGGGAGTGAATACAGTTTGTCTATGGTTTGCAATCTAAGTTACTGGAAAAGCCTATTAAATTTGGAGCCTTTTAAGAACAAAAAAGATAACTGTGTCTATATGCAAACTGAACCCTTTTAAATGCAAATTGTAGAATTGTAGACTTGGAAGAGAAATCCAGTTTTCAGCCTTTACCCTATGAGACTTCTGTCAGACCATGGGAACCAGCCTAGCAACAAAGATCACATTCAAGGTGTTGCCTTCCCATCCAAGCCCGTGTTCTAGGTAACCATGAAGGATAGTGTTATAGACTGAATTGTATTCCCTAGAATTTACATGTCAAAGTCCTACTCCCCAGTATCTCGGAATGTGACTAAATTTGGAAATAGGGTATTTTAAGAAGTAATTAAATTAAAATAAAGTCACTAGTGTGAGCCCTAATCCAATGTGACTGGTGTCCTCATAAGAAGAAAAGATTAGGATACAAACAGGCACAGAGGGAAGATCGTGTGAAGACAGAGGGAGATGGCCATCGACAAGCCAAGGAGAGAAGCCTCAGAAGGAATCAACCGTGCTGACACCTTGATCTTGGACTTCTAGCCTCCAGAATTAAGAGAAGACAAATTTCTGTTGTTTAGGCCGCCCTCTCTGTGGTACTTTACTATGGAAGCCCTAGGAAACTGATATAGGTACGCAGAATAGTAAGCAAAACACAACAGTCAATAAGTAAAAGACAAAGTCTTCAGATTTAAAAACCACGTGTAAATGAGTCCTTGGGCTTTGCTTACTCAAAGGAGTACTAACTGGAAACAATAGACCAGATACTTACTAGTTTTGTGAAGGAATTGTATTGCCAAAGAAACCACAGGCCTAGCCTGACAAACCTTGTGATCATTCAAGCCCTAAAGCAACCCCTGGAACCCAGATCCCCCACCAGCAGGAAGGAGGCTGAGAATGAGGGCAAACTGTCCAAGGGCTGCTTCAGATGTGGTCAGGGAGGATAACAGAAGAAGAGAGGTCCTCCCAGAGAGTCAGAACCAAGAGCTGCCAGATGCTAAGCACAAGATTTAATCCCCTTCACCCCTTCCCCATTCTGGTCCAGCAGGATTTGATAACTAGCACAGCCTCATGACTGAGATGGATTTGCATTCCCTCCTTTTCCAAATAGGAGTTTTTGCTACAGTTGTTATGTTACTACCCCACTGAAGACTATTGGGTGAGATGGAACCAGGAAGTTATGGACCTAAAAGGAACACTAGTCTGACCTTATAGAAGGGCCAATTATCACCCTAAACCTTGAGTTTACTGCAATAACTGGACTGGGTTTTGAATGACTCCCTTGAGAAAGAGAGTAAGTATAGTCTAAGCGTGCGGAGGAGATACACATAGCTATTTAGGTTTCCCCCTGGACAAACCATGGTAGAAATTGTTGAATATCTCTCAATTCGTTCTCTACTCCTTCCTCATCATTAGAAGTCCACAGTTTTAGCTAGGTACATGCAACTAGGTATAGATAGGTGATTAAGCTGTGACCAATGAGATGTAGGCAGAGATGACGTATGTGTCTTTAAAGGTAAGGAACATGCCTTTCCTCATTTCTCTATCTTGTTGCATGGAACAAGAAAGTAAGACCAGTGTTCCGTCCATGAGGATGATGGTCATGTATCCAGTTCATCAACCCGGGTGAGATGGACAGCTGGAAGCAGCCTGTGTTCCAGATGACTCAGACCATCATTTTAGCCTCTATGTCTATACTTTTATATCAGAGAAAAACAAACACATGTCACATGTCGACCACGATATATGGAGGTTCCTGTTATTCACAACAGAACCGATAGCCCAACTAATAGACTGATCTTAAGTGTCTCCTTTTATGGGTACACCTGAAAAAAAGAAAAAGCAATGAAAGAATAAGAATCAAGGCAGAAAACCATCACGACTCTTCATTCCAGTTCCCCTGACCTTTGAGGGAATGTGTCACTTGTATTCTGCATACGTGTACAGCAAATGAGTCTGAGAAAAGCAAAGGAGATAGAGTAGGAAGTTGAATAAAAAATGGGAAAGTTGTACAGAGGCTGGATGAATGGTTCAGAAGCTGGCCAGTGTGGCTCACCTCCCTGAATGCTATCCTTACGGTGAGTCAAAAGGGAAGATGCTGAGAAAGATGGAAAAGAAATTCAGACCTGCATCCTGAAATGGACTATGCTAATTTTCCCAATTATCCAGGTCCGTCTTTAGCCACAGATGATCTCAAAGTGAAATGATGACTTCCGTAAATTTTTAATTTGCTTCTGAGATAAAGGAAAGAGAAATGGTATCTTGTGTGAAAAGTGCTCATTGGTGCACACATGCTCGCCCAGGAGGGCCATGGTTCCTGCCCACACAATTCCCATTTCTATTAATGAGAACTGTGTTGATAAAACTCCAGCCAACATATTCCATGATTTAGTGAGGCTGCTAGCCTATGCAGTGTGTAGAAGCAGTCTTGGGGATATCACAGCAATTGTTACAGCAAATAACAAGTGCCCTCATCCGTAATAGATTTCCATAATCATAGAGCCCCTTAGCCAAAGCATTTTGAGGGACGAATTGTTTAGCCTGGCAATTTGGTAATAGTAACTGCGTAAATCAGTGAGTGTTTGGCTGTAACGTTCTTGAGTTATAGGTAGAGGGAACAGAAGAAATTACCTGAATTCAATCAGAAGTCACCGCAATGACCCAAATAAACAAAGGTCTTATTCTTGCCCTCTACATACATTCACCACATTATTTTTGCCCCTAGCAGCAAGTCTGGTTGAGGCCCAGTTTAAATCCCTTATACATTATAATTTCCTGATAAGTGGAGTAAAGAGCACACAGTCTCGGTCACCTGCTAAACATGTGACATGGGGTGTAAATTCATTTATTTGAACCTTAATATTAAAGGATTTTCTTGAATTTAAATCATCCAATACCAAGTTATGACTTCAATCCAAAACAGACATGCCCTGGAGAGTTAAGAGACCTTTTCAAAGACAAAGAGGGCTTCTAACGGGCTCACAATTAGCCATTACGTGCTACTAGGGGCTGTTTAATTGGGACTGCCACTCTCAATTAATCAGCGACAAGTGAACAGAAGAGTGAGTAACCAAAATTTGGTACACATGCTACCAATTACTTCCATTAGGGATTATAATCAGATTGTATGTTTTCCTTTGATTTTTCTTTCTTCCTAGCTCCGAGAAGTTATGTAAATTAAAGTAGTGCGGGAAAGGAGATTAAACATAACTGTTTCCTTCCAAGTGTAAAAGAACCACTGCCCTGAAGCTCCTATACGTCTTCAGCTGTGATATTCCCGTGTGACTTCCGGCATTTGCTCTGCAGTGGAATCTAAGTTCCTCAGAATAAGTTCCTCAGAAATAACCAGGTAAGGCTCTTTGTGATTCAAACAGGAGGTTCATTCCTTTTTTTTCTTCACTGAGCAATAAGAGAGATCATTTAGCCAAGGGACAAACTTTCCCTTTTGCCCAATAAAAAGCAAGCATATTCAGTTTCTCTGCTATGATTCACTAGGTTTCTGATTGGCAGTGTTTTATTGGGGAGATGGAAGGGGAGAGAAAGGGAGGCCTCAATGATGATGCATCGAACTGAAAAGATCTTTGGCTTAAAGCTGCATTTGGAGCTGATTAAAATAGCTATCCCCCCAGAACTGCACTTTAAATTTTAACTCCCAGGATCAGACAGCTTTAAAATTTATATTTAAATGTGTGTATTTAAATATACATATTTAAATGTACATACATATTTAAATACAAATTATTTTTAAACTTTTGGGTTGTACAAAGCCCTTGATGTAAATTGATCATGAATGAAAGATAAACTTTAAAGAGAATGTGTACAGGATGTGACCTGATTACCACGAAATATTAACCTTGCTTCATATTTTTATTTGTAGTAAGAAGAAACTACAAGAATCCAGATTTATTTGGAAATTGTAATTTTTTTTCTCTTTAAATATCATCCAGCTCTTTCTAGATTCTATTAAAACAATTGTCTTCCTATGGTTGTGTTTCTGGTGATTCTCCCTAAGAGAATTTGTATGACTTTAAACTGTTCCTTGGATCATGGAGATACCACAGTGTGCAGCTGATACAAAAGTTACATAACTTTCCATGACTGGCCTTTCTGACATTTATTAAGAGTGCTGAGAATTTGAGGCTTCTAATTATGAGCAGGGTCAAATCAAGAGTTCATGCCCTTTTCAAGGACAGAGACAATTATGTAAATCAGCAGTCTGCAAAGTTCTTTAAGGGCCAGATAACAAATATTTTAAGTTTTCCAGACCACACGGTTATTGCTACAACTCCTAAACTCTGATTTCATGCTGAAAGCGGCCATCGAGGATGTGTAAACAAATGAGTGTGGCTGCATTTTAATAAAACTTTATTTACAAAAACAGAGTGCAGGCTAGATTTGGCCCTTGGAGTCTATAGTTTGCTGATCCCGGTTTTAGCCCTACGAAATAATAAAAATGTTGATTGACATGTCCTACCCCAAAATTGTTAGTAAATCTTATACAGGTCCCAGAAATGTGATTTTTTTTTTTTTAAAGCTTCCGCAGTTGATCCTGATTCAAAGTCAGATTTGTGATTTCTTGGTCCAGATAACAGCCCCAGTTTCTCCAATAACCCTCTAATATTAGAATTATCACCAGTATATTAATCAGGGTAATTAGTGCTAGCTGCTACAACAGCAAACCCCAGATCTCAGTGGCTTCATCCAGTAAGAATTTATTTCTCTCTCTTATCACTATGCTCTATCTTAGCGCTATGCCATCTGGAACACTTAGAAAAAAGAAATGGAGGAAGCACGCCAGCTCTTAGATGTCAGCACAAAAGAGACACACAAAGCCTCTTCTGCTCACAATTCATTGGCTAGAACTTCACCTGGCTCCAAACTACCTCCAGCCTACCGCAAGGGAGGCGGGGAGAGAAAAAGGAGCAAGTTAATATTTGTTGAGCTCTAACAGCCTCTGATACACCTGCCATGTTTTTTATCCGACTCGTCATCTGTAATTCTGTGATTCCACCTGCGTCCTCCAAATCACACAGAAAGACCAGATGCTCAAATAATGCTTGCCCATCCATTAAACTCCTAGCAACTCTGGAATAGACAACTTAACATCCAAAATATTGCTTACATCTAGCTTTGGGCAAAGGTTTAATTCTTGCAAGTCTGGAGTAGAGCTGCTTTTTATAAATCAACTTAGGTTTTTGGGTTGTTTCTGTTTTTGTCTTTGTTTTTATTAACCAGAAATTCATTGCGTGAAACTAGGACTGTTGGGATTTCTGGCTTCTGAATTGGATATACACAGCCAGGTGTCATGGCAAAAGAAAACAGCAGTTCGGCGTTTCATGAATCGTCCTCATATTTGTAGTTACAAAGGTCAGATGTTGGCTCGTTTAAGTAATACCATGTGTGGCCATGACACTCCATGTTAGAAGGGTAGGAAGTAAGGCCGACATTGCCTGCTCTAATCCAGTAACCAGGGCTGGTTTTCAAACGTACGGGAAAATACTTGAATGGGAGGTATCTGCTTAAATATTTACTGACACAGATATCATTTCAAAAGTTATAGCCCTCTTAAAGGAAAAAGAAAAAAAAAAAACCTCCCCCCCCAAGAAGAAAAAGATAAAGAAATGTTATAGATCTCTAAGATGTTATGAGAGAAAAGTAAAATTTCAGGTAAATGCTAGAAAAACTGCATAAATATTTAAGAGGGCTGTGGCCTTCCCCACATAGAAACTGAGATAGCATATGAAACTATTCCTTGAAGAAGACTGAGGGGGCAAAGGAGGAAGAACTAATGAAGTCACACTTTCTTACCAATGATAACTTATGGCTTAAATTGTCTACACCCATGATCTGCTCATTCAGACCAAAAAGATATGTTAATCAGTAAAAGGTAGTGTCCTTCAGTGCACAGCCCTTACTCACGATAAACTGTGATCTGAAGTATTGCACAAGAATGTTTTTCTCTAACAGACCTGGGAGTGATAACAATAAAGTTGCTATTTAAACCCTGCCTTTTAACCTTTCATCTCAGGGCCGGTATCTGAATCCCTTGTCTATTAACCTGATAACGCCCTCACCACAGCTTGTCTTTCAGTTTTTCTGAATAACCAACCACCTAGGAGGAAGCACAAAGCACTTGCTCAGCCGCCATGGTGGTCTTTGGCTGTTCCGCCGTCCCCAAAGGATCTTGGTGGATGTACAGCTGCAGATACGACAGGGCTGTGTGTACTAATTTCAACTGTTGGACTCGTTATCTAAATTCTGAAAAATGCTGCACAATTGTGCAAACACATAAAACCTGGCAAATAAACTGCCTTCTTAAATGTAATGGATTCTCTCAGATCCATTCGCCAGGAAACTGTATGGTACAAATAACGATTACAGCACCATGGCTTATAGCCAGTGGCTTCCTCAGAATCTTCAGTCCAGTACCTTTTAAAGTAAATAAACAAGGTTGCTAGAGTATTACGCTGGGAAGAATACCCTTGTTTGTACAGGAAGAGTGGAGTTTTTTGTGAGATATTTTTTTCCCTTTGTTTCTTTCTTAGAATATTTACATGCCTGTAAACTCTTTATCTCACAATTACAGAAAGCCTACATGTTTCATTTCCAGTAGAAAACAAGTCAATAACCCTTCAATAGATAAGGGATTGAAACTAAGCAATTATCTAATAAAAGTGTTTAAATTAAATTGCTAATTAAGACTAATTTCATATGTAGAAATCAGGAGTTTATCATTCATCTATCATAATGCCTAGAACAAGTACATCATAATTACATAGTTTAGAGATATAATTTGTTGACTCATGTATATTACAAACAAATGCCCTTTCCCCTGATTTTAGGATCAACAGGAAGGTGCTGTGATTTTACCATTTACTTAAGGCCACTGGATTCATAAGTCACAGATATTTAGAACAGACATGATCTTAAAGGATTATCTAATCACAGGTTCGCTTTACAGATGAAGAACAAATCTTAGAAAAAAGACAAAATCCAGACTAGATTTCTCCAGTCTAACTGTACCTGTTTCTCTTTCTTCATCCCCCATTTTCCAGCTGCACATCAATAAAAGAGGGTGGTTTATCTACGTATGCTTTGGGAAACTGGTAACTAGAAAGATGTTTGAGTGATAAGAATTCATAAGGACTCCTAAAGAAGCAAGAATTGTTGGCTCCAAAGTGACCCACTGCCATTGACAACTTTTCGCTCATCTGTTGAAATGCAGTTATCTTAAAAATAACATTTTTCACTTGTCCCTAATTCATTCTTGTTAACAGTGACAAATGACTCATTGAGAAATTACTTTTGGCAGCTTCCAATCTCCTGGTGAATTTTTATAACTGCCTTTTACCGGGTCAAGGAGCAGCCATGTGTAACCCTTTGGGGCCATTACTGGGTGTAAACTCTGTGGCAACTGCACTTGCTACATCATACATTTAATTGGTTCAAGTCTAATACCAGGGAGACCAAAGTTAACATGCTCACAGACAGGAGGCCTCATCACAAGCAGGAAAGAGAAATAACAGCCCTTGGCTCCAAAGAGACTCACATCAGAGAACATGTAGATAAATGGGAACATATCCACTATCCATAGTACAGCTCTAACCCAAGAGCGTGATCTACTGACTGGGGGGCCCTTGCACTTTTATTTCTACATACAAAAAGTCTGCATACATATTTCCACAGAATTACACAAAATAGAATCCTTTGAGTCATAAGACTTTGAAGCTCTAATGTATTATTTCATAGTTGAGAAAAGAGATACAGGAAGTCTAAAGTATCCACTCAGGATCTCACAAGTATTTGACGGTAGAACTCAGACGAGAACCCACTTCTCCTGATACTTATTCTAGTGTATTATTTTTCATCACACTATGGATCACAATAATTCTCTATTATTTCTAACAGGTTTGAGTGTTAAAAAAAAAAATCTTGTGGGGTACCTGGGTAGCTTAGTCGGTTAAGTGTCCAACTTCGGCTGAGGTCATGATCTCCCAGTTCGCGGGTTTGAGCCCCGCATCAGGCTCTCTGCTGTCAGCATAGAGTCTGCTTTGGATCCTCTGTCCACCGCCCCCCCCAACCCGCCCCCATCTCTCCTACATGTGCTCTCACTCTCTCTCTCTCTCTCTCTCTCTCTCAAAAATAAATAAACATTAAACAATAATCTTGCGGGGCACCTGGGTGGCTCAGTCGGTTAGGCGTCTGACTTCGGCTCAGGTCATGATCTCGCACTCTGTGAGTTCGAGCCCCACATCAGGCTCTGTGCTGACAGCTCTGAGCCTGGAGCCTGCTTCAGATTCTGTGACTCCTCCCCTCTCTGACCCTCCCCTGCTCGTGCTCTGTCTCTCTCTGTCTCTCAATAATAAATAAGTGTTAAAAATAATAATAATCTTGCATGATGGCAACATTTAGATTCCTAACTGTATTCTAATCTAATTTTAATCTATTCTTGAAAATTCTCTTCTATTTGAACAGTACTTTTGTGGCTTATTGCTATAACTTCTCTTTTTCTTTTCACTAAAAAACTAGTTTAAAACAGAGTGACAACTTTATTGCCCTGCCCAATAGTGTTAATAACACCTGAACTAAAATAAAAATTGTTTTGTCAGCTATACAAGGGATATATTTTTAATTTCCTTTTAGAATGTTTTAAAGTTGATCTCAAAATAGTTACCTTTTGAAATATAGCTTAAGCTGTCACTTTGAAAATTATTATGGGATATTTCTAAGGAAAAAGGAGGACCTGAATTGAAGATTAACTTTGAGTTAAAAAGGAAAGCAAAGAGATAAGATCAAAGGCAAAATTGCCCCTAAGGGCTTCAGGATCTCTGGGGAAAATTGTTCTCTTCCCCCAAAATCTCATCAATTAGAAGAAAGCAAATGTACAGCTCTTTACTCAGCCAGATACAATCAAAGCATTACATTCTGTATCCATGAAACAGGAATTTCCACAAACTGACAGAACAGTCTGTTTGGATATAAGGTCAAAGGAGTTCCTTTTACGTTTGCTAGAACTTCTGTTAGTACAGTTATCTTTATCTCTCTCTCTCTTTTTCCAGAAAGTGGATGATTAAGACTACCGTGCTGAAGAAAAATGCCCCACTGAGTCACAAAGCTAAGGATGTCTGTAGTCACTGTCCTAATAGAAGTTTTTTTTTTGGGGGGGGGAGGCGGATTTATACTTGTGCTGATTCACAGCTTCCCACACACTGAGGTGATGAGGAGAAAGTTTCCTCCTCTTCCAGTTAATTATAAAATGCATGAAACTAAATATATATATATATATATATATATATATGTATATATCTCATACGGTTATTTCAGACGTTGGACTCTCTGTATTTATAGAAATTAAGATTCCCCAATTAAATATATTTTACAATGAGTCATTTTGGGATGGAGGAAGATAGACTGTGGAGAGAAGAGAATACTCCCTCTGGTTTTCTATTTAAAAAAAAAAAAATCACAAAAACAAATGCAAACCAAATCACACAGTTAAAGATTATCCCAAAGGATGAATGGCACTGGCAAAGAGACCCAGCCGTGACGAACATTTAGACATATCACTAGTTAATATGCTCTTTCCTTCACAAGCAGCAAATCTTCTCCAGGGTAAGGGAAGGGAAACTGACATTTATTTAGGCCTTACTGTGTGCTGCGCCTGAGGCTTGTACTTACTGGATGCCTTTTTTAAACCCCAGGTTAAGCCTGTAGTGGATGATTCCCCCCACTGCATACAGATAAGAAAGGCTCAGACAGGGAAAGGCGAACAACATATACTAATTACATTATGGACATTCTTTCAACAAAGAGTATTTGAACAATTAAGTCCACCTGAAGTCAGGAGATGTGAAAATAGACTGAGTTTGCCTAAAACTAAATCAACAGGGGTGCCTGGGTGGCTCAGTCGGTTAAGCGTCTGACTTTGGCTCAAGTCATGATCTCGCAGTTCATGAGTCCAAACTGTGCGGCATCAGGTTCTGTGCTGACAGCTCAGAGCCTAGAGCTTGCTTTAGAATCTGTGTCTCCCTCTCTCTCTCTCTGCCCCTCCCCTGCTCGCGCTCTGTCTGTCTGTCTCAAAACTATAATAAAACATTAAAAGAATTAAAAAAAATGAAATTGACATACTTAATATGCGTGGCTCAGAGATATGAGGACTAAGGAAAGTATAAAACACCCATCTTAGTTTACCACCTACAGCATCAAGGATTATCAATCATGCACAAAATACGTAAAAATGAACGAGTTGTTCAGAACCCACATCTGTGTGTGAAACCATTCAGCGTTGTGCACTGTGCAGTAAGAGCAGCCACTGGTAATATAGAGCAATTAAATCTAAAGTTAAATTATGTAAAAGTCAATAAAGTTAAAATTTAGTGCTTCAGTAACAGTAGCTACATATCAACTGCTCAACAGTCACTTGTGCTGAGTGGCTACTGTGCTAGACAGCATAGATATGGAACACGATCACTGCCGAACGTTCTCCTGGATTCAAAGCCTTCTAAATTAGGAAGAGAAATTAACACATAATCTTGTTTCAGAGGTGTGTGTTTTGTTGTTTTTGTTTTTGTTTTTGTTTTGAAAAATACTACTTTACATCTCTATAGGACTCCCTGTTTCCCAAAGACTGGAAAAGATTATTTACCTGATCCATGCTAAAATTGCCCCCATACTGTGGTGAAGGAACAAGAAATCCAGAGAAGGTAAGTGACTGGCGAGGTCACATTTCAGCACCTGAGAGCAGAGGAGAATCTAGGTCTGTTAATCCAATATTTTCAAGGCATGGTGCAAAAATGCACACTCCAAAAGCAAATGTGGTTTTGTTTTGTGTGTGTGTTTTTTAACGTTTATTTATTTTTGAGACACAGAGAAACAGAGCATGAATGGGGGAGGGTCAGAGAGAGAGGGAGACACAGAATCTGAAACAGCCTCCAGGCTCTGAGCTGTCAGCACATAGCCTGACGTGGGGCTCGAACTCACAGACCACGAGATCATGACCTGAGCCGAAGTCAGACGCCCAACACGCCCCGCAAATGTGGTTTTGAATCCCAGCTCCAATACATACATACCAGTTTTGTGACATGGAGCACAAGAAGTGAAATACTTTTCTGGGCTTCGGTTTCCTCCTCCGGAAAACTGGGGTGATAACGACAGCCCTACACAGGGGAGCATCAATCACCAGATGGCTAACCGGATATGCTACCCAGTGAGACAGCGGCCCTCTTCTTGGACATCGAGCAAGATTTTTCCTTTTAATCTTAATTGACACTTTTCTTCAATGTTATATGCTACAAATAGAATCAACAGAAGTGGTTCACAATTTAGGAAGCTGATTTTAAGCACGTTGACATTTCCAACTGTTATATATACTCTCCTCCCAGCTGCTGTATTTGTGTTACCTCAGAATTGTTGTCAAGTTTAAATGAGAGTTTAAATAGCATATAAATCTGACATGTATATGTTCCATAAATGCAAGTTCCCTCTGCACCTTCTTCCTCTGCCTTAACTCCCTTTAAGCTTTCCAGGTGTCTGCTTATGGCACCACACAATTTAGGAAGCCTAGATTCTATCTGGAATGGACAAATGACTCAGCAAACTTGTTTGCAATCTGATAATGTAACATATAGTTTCCATAAGAATATAGGTCACATATTACAGTAGAAATCAGTAGTGAAATAAGATTAACTCTTCAGAAATCCATTTACAGGAAGCTTTAAGAATGTACCTGCTCTGGGCACCTGGGTGGCTCAGTCGGTTAAGTGTCTGGCTCAGGTCATGATCTCACGGTTTGTGGATTCAAGGAATCTGACAGCTCAGAGCCTGGAGCCTGCTTCGGACTCTGTGTCTCCCTCTCTCTCTGCCCCTCCCCCGCTTGTGCTCTCCCTCTCTCTCAAAAATAAATAAACATGAAAATAACAATAATAATGTTCCTCTTCCACATATTGATTATCCAGCTAATGGAGATGTATGTTCTAAAATGTTTCCTCTATTTGATTTAGAAAAGCATCACAGGATGACCCTAAAGTAGGATTATCTTCCTAATTTTGTTGGGTTCAAGACATTAAAATTAATCTACATGCCCTAGGTCAATGATTTATAATTCTAGGTCAGCTCTGAATTCTTTGAGCAACTCCATTTTATTTCCCTTTAATTTTTCAAAGTGGATTTGTACTATATTGCTCCTCCAAAAAATCTTGACCCAAGGAAGTGGTGAGAGAATGATCAGCCCGAGGAGTGGATGCTTTAAGCATCTTCTGGCTGGTGCTGGGACCAGCTGGCCTAAGACTAGGTTGACAGATGTGAATCTATAAATGCCTGCCAACAATCTGTCATGGAGAGCTAACATTCTGCCTCTATGGAGGCTCCACATAGACATTTCACTGGAATGTGATACCGAGTCTGTAAAGCCTGAAGTAGGGTAGATATTATCCCATTTTTTCAGGTGAGACCCTGGGCATTCAAGAGATTATTATGTGGATAATTATCAAATGAGGACTAGAATTCATGTTGTTTCCTCCATATCTGAAGTTTTCTCCATCATCGAAATCACCAAATTAAGTGAAGCTCTCATAAGAATAGGCCTAAACACCCTACCTGTATCTCATCCATTAAATTGAAACCAGTGTGCAGGGAGTGGCCACATGGCCCAAACCATAGATAACCAGGAAATGGAGCCCAGAGAAACCCACCGAGCTCAGACAGGCAGTTAAAGAGCATCAAATTGGAATAAAGTCATTTAGCTCCATCCCTCCAGCTTCATGATCCCTTTCATTTTCTCCAGCATTTTTACTAATCAATGGGAAGAACCATATATAAGCAGAAAGCATATTGAGTTTATAGATGGCACAAATTTAGAAGGAATGGTACGAATCCCAGTGAACAAAATCAACACTGAAAAAATTCTTGGGGCACCTGGGTGGCTCAGTCAGTTAAGTGTCTGACTTTGGCTCAGGTCATGATCTCATGGTTTGTGAGTTTGAGCCCCACGTTGGGCTCTGCATAACAGCACAGAACCTGCTTCAGATCCTCTGTCTCCCTCTCTGTCTCTGCCCTTCCCCTTCTCTCAAAAATAAATAGACATTTATTTAAAAAAAAGAAAGAAAGAAAAAATTCTCAATGAATGAACAATAAATCAAATCTAACAAAAGGGAAATTTTAGTGAGATAAATGTGAGAGCCTCCTGTTATGAGCTAAATCGTGTTCCCCCAAGATTCATAACTTGAAGCTCTAATCCCCAGTACTTAAGAATGTGACATATATGAAGATGAGGCCTTTAATGGGGGGGATTAGGTTAAAATGAGACCATTCGAGTGGGCCCCAATCCAATTTTGATTGGTACCCTTATAAGAAGAGGAGATTAGAACACAGCTCACCCACAGACTGAGGGGTGACCACGTGAGGACACAGCAAGAAGGTGGCCAGGCCATCTGCAAGCAAAGAAGAGAGAGGCCTCAGAAGAAACCAGATATGCCAACAACTTAATCTTGGACCTCCAGCCTCCAAAACTGTGAGAAAATAAATGTATATTGTTTGAATCACCCAGCCTATAGTATTTTATTGTGACAGCCATAGCAAACTAATACACCTGCATCTAGGCAACAAACAAACGGAAATACCTGTTGAGTAGAAGAGGGATGATGTCTTGCTTAACAGTGTGCAATGGTGGGGAGAAAGGGAGGCTTCCTTTAAGGGTAATCCCTGCATAAGTCTATGTGTCCGACTACCAACCACGGATAAATTAGTAAAGGTCTAATATTATAGGCAGCAAACTCTCTGGTGTCAGACACAACAGATTATTCCAACCCACTCATTTCTTAGTTGTGGTCTTGGGCAGGTCGTCTGTTTCCATGCTTGTAAAGTGAGAATACCTACCTACCTCCCGGGGGGGTCAAAAGGATCTCAGTATCAAGTGCTTAATACAAAGCATGGCATGAGAGAAGCAATAAGTGAAAGCCACAGTTTTGCTTATCAGTATTGTCCTCGCCATCAGTGTGGGAGGATGAGAGTCTCGCTCTGCTTGATGATGATCAGATCACATCTGAGCATCAGTGTTGGTTCTTCAAAGCCTACTTCTAAAAACATGATGATAGTAAAAAAATAACAGCAAATGCCAATTTATTTGAGTGTCTGCTCTGTGTCAGGTGTTGCATTTTGCCCCTTTAATTTAATCGTTCAACGCCCCTTTAAACCCTGTGTCTTTATCAACATTTGACAAAAGAAGAAACCGAAAATGGAACACATAAAGCCAGCAAATGGAGGAGGCAGCATTTAAAACTGGGTGTGTCTAACTCCAAATGATCTTTCTTTCCCTTTCCTGTGTGCCTACACCAAAGAGACTTGAAACAATATCTAATAAGAAAAATCACATGGAGATAGAGATTAAGAACACTCATGAGAACATGGCATTGCTTTTAAATATTATAAACTCTGTTACTGAGGAAATGGATTAGGTTTTGTATAATCAAAACTAGGGGTGGAAGTTATGGGGGAGGAAGACACCTCAACATAGAATGGTCTAGTAGAAATAAGCAAAAGGAGAAACAGATTCTTCAAGAACATTGACATAACCACTTGGGAGGAATGTTTTCAAGTATCAGCCAAGTAGTTGCAATCGGTGACTTCTGGGGTCGCTCCCAGACCTAAAACAATCTAGGGATCTATATGCACACACCAGGGATCCATAGGTAATAGGAGTACTGAGAGAGGCAGAGATCTAAAAACCTGCAATTGCCAAGAATCCTAGAAAACAGTGATCGGCAAGAATATGTACTAGATACTCAACCACAGGGACTAAGATGTGCAACCCAGGACCCAGAAGAATCGGAATGGTAGACAGAGAAAGAGGGATGGTCACAGCGTGAAAGGGCATGGCCCAGGGCTCTGGCTACTGATCTATAGACAGTGGGCAGAGGAAATAAAGCAGGGGCCTGTCTGAAGCAGGATGGTTTCGTGGCTAAGAGCAGTGAGTAGTGTAGATTTAAATTCCTGTCTCACCACTGACAAACTGTGTGTTTTTGGCCAAGTTACACAGTGAGTGCTCACATTATTATTACTCCTAAGTATAGATTTTGTTCCAGGATATGGAGCAGAGCCTAAGCTAATCATATGTTCCCCTTTCTCTGAAGACTATAGCGACACAGAAGTCAAGTCTTCAGTAAACCGTGGAGCCCTCTACTTTAAAACTAGAAAATATGAAAAAGCTTGAGAACTTGTCTACTTCTAAGAACCGATACCTACTTACAGAAGTTTCTGAACTTAAGAAACGATTAAGCTTAAATTGTGGTTAAAGTTTCCTGCCATGGTTCTTCTCTTATGTAAAATAGTTTGTATGCGTAACTCAATTCAAAATCCATTCACTGGTAGGGCGCAGTGGTTAAGGGTTTGGGCTGCACAACCACGTTTTCTGTGTTCAAATTCCACGTGGATCATAACTAGATGGATGATCTTCCGAAGTTATTTAAGATGTCTGGGCCTCGGTTCCTTCATCTATAAAGTGAAGATGGCCACAAAATCTACCTCAGAGGATTGTATGAGGATTTATAGAGCACTTACAAAATTGCCTGCCAACACAGCAAGAGCTAGTTACCCATTATTACAATTGTGGTTAATTTTCGGGCAACATGATATGCATAAGAGACACAATAATAAATAAGGCAAGGTTTTGGATCCTAGAGGAGTTTCTGGGCTAGTGAAGAGACAGATTTATAAGCAGAATTCCAATAAAATATGCCAAGTGCAACAATGGCTTACCCTACCACCTGTGTAATGGGGGCAGAGAGAAGAGAGAGTTAATTTAACTTGGGAAGGCTTCCTGGAGAAGGGAATACCTGTACTGCCTTCCAGGTTGAGAAAATGGCAAAGTTCTGGGAATCTTTTAGCCTAAAAACATTTCACCCAAAATGTGAGCAAATAAAATCCGTTCCAATTGCCCTAATTCATTTAATAATAACAATAATGATAATAATAATAACAACCAGCCACTAGATTAAGAGAATTCGATCATAGCAGTTGAAGCAATCTTTTTGTCCGATTTTTAGCTAATTATTGCCCAGTGATTTAAGTGAACGGATTTTAATTGAGAAGTATTGCTCAGATAATTAAAAAAAAAAAAAAAAGTCACTTGGAAAACAGGTACTAATGCTCATATCTCAGAGTACTTGAGAAAGGAAAGAATATAACAAAAAGCTCATTTATATGCAGGTAAATACGAAATAACTAGTGAAATATAACCAGTGAATGAGCCAGTAAACTGGATTCTTCTTAAATTTTTTAATGTTTATTTTTGAGAAAGAGACAGAGACAGAGAGAGCACAAATGTGGGAGGGGCAGAGAGAGAGGGAGACACAGAATCTGAAGCAGTTTCCAGGCTCTGAGCCATCAGCACAGAGCCCCACGTGGGGCTTGAACTCTCGAACCACAAGATCACGACCTGAGCTGAAGTCCGACGCTTAACCTATGGAGACACCCAGTTGTTCCTGGATTCTCTTCAAAGGCAGGGATGTTTCTCACTCTCTTTGTAGCCCCATTTCCTAATGCAGTACTTGGCAATACATGTTTGATTAACTAACATATGAACAAATAGTGTTGAATCACTGGTTTTTAAAAAATGAGAGTGATAAATCATCTTTGAAATGAACTCCATAATAATTACCAGCTTTTATTGACTACTTATAATATGCCAGGCTCTGTACTAAGACTGCCTATGGGTTGCCAAAATTTAATCTTGTGAAGTTAGTACAATTTTTATCCCCACTTTACAAATTTATTCGCTGATTTAACAAATATTTATTCGGAGATTAATACTTTCGGGTACTGTTCTGGGAGCTGTGGACAGAACAGTGAACAATGGAGATGATGTACTTGCTCTCAGAGGTTGCATTCTAGGGAGACAGACAAACCATAGATAAGACAGTATCATATAATATAGAATGTAAGGTAAGGTAAGGTCATTAACATAACAACCCAACATAATATAATGTATGGTAATGTAATTAACATAACATAGTACAGTACAATACAATATTGTTTCATGGTGAGTTCAGCAGGAAATAGACTGAGATGGGTGGGAGGTGGGCGTGGAAGTAGACTGGGCAGAGCAAGAAGCTGAACTGTGATTCAGGCTGAACAAAGTCCTCAGCATCCCTGCAAAGAGCCTTCATACTGGAATGGCCTTGAGTCTAGGCATCTGGGCCTTTTTATCTCCATAGTCTTCAGATGCACGCTGCACTAGGAAGAATCCATGACCTTGGGTGAGGTAGCTCTCTTCAGCCAAGGGCAAATCCCAAAGTGGGTTGACAGCTGAGGGCTGACAGCCGGCAACGCTCCCAGCAGCTGGAGATAAGTCCCTCAGTCTTAATTATGATGCTCCTGACTCAGTGTCCATCTCTCATCCACTAGAATGTAAGCTCCAAAAGAGGAATGACCTGATTTTCTTCTCTGAGGTGTCCCAGGTGCCTAGAACAGAGTACCTGCACATGACAGGCTCTTCGCTGTGTTTGGCAAATTGATAAATTAATGGCAATAAATTATTGTACCATAGAACTTAAACCCAAACCAAAAGTTCCTAAAAGATAAGGTCAGTTGGAATACAGGATACTGTTAAATCATTTGTATTTATTATTGGCACTAAACTTTTAAAAGTATGCTTCTTTTTAAAATCTTGTTTAAAAATGTGATAAGTGATTTGAAAATCTGTTTATAAGTTCAGTCAATTTTTAGTAGTTGACTTTAATGGCTATTGTTATGGACTGAATTGTGCCCCAAATCCATTTGTTAAAGTCCTAACCACCCCCCACCAAGTAACTCAGAATGTAACCATATTTGGAGAAGAGATCTTTAAAGAGGTGATTAAATTAAAATTAGGTCTTTAGGCTGGGGCCTAATCTATTATGACTGGTGTCCTTATAAGAAGGGGACGTTTGGACAAAGACACACATGCACACAGAAAAAAAAACCAAGTGAAGACAGAGGGGAAAAAACAGCCATCTACAAGCCAAGGAGAGGGACCTCAGAAGAAGTCAACCCCTCCCCCCACAGATACCTTGATTTGAACTTCTAACTTCCAGAAACTTAAAGAAATAAATCTCTATTGTTTAAGCACTCCTATCTATGTACTTTGTTATGGCCCTGGAACACTAATATAGCTAAAAAACCAAAAAAAAAAAAAAAAAGGTACCCTACAGGGGTTCCTGGGTGGTTCATTCGGTTGGGCATCCAACTCTTGATTTCAGCTCAGGTCATGGTCCTTGCATCATGAGATCAAGCCCTATGTCAGGCTCTCTGATGGGCATGGAGTCTGCTTGTGATTCTCTCTCCTCCTCTCCCTCTGCCCCTCCCCTCCCTTTCTCTCTCTAGAAAAAAAAAAGGTACCCTACAAAGGCACAAATGCCCATTATACATATAAACTTGGGGTGAGAACCATCAGACAACAAAAGACAAGAGAGACAGTGAATGCAGGTGAGGATGTAGAGAAAAAGAAACCCTTGTACATTGTTGGTGAGAGTGCAAACTGGTACAACCACTGTGGAAAATAGTATAAAGTTTTCTCAAGAAATTAAAAATAGAACTACCATATGATTTAGTCATCCCACTTCTGGATGTCTATCCAAAGGAAATTAAATCATTATGTCAATGAGATCTCTGTACTCCTGTGTTCACAGCAATATTATTCACAATAGCCAAGACATGGAAACAACCTAAGTATCTGTCAACAGACAGCTAGATAAAGAAAATGTAGTATATGTACACAAAATGTAGCACAATTCAGCCTTTAGAAAGAAGGAAATCTTGTCATTTGTGACAACATGAATGAACCTAGAAGGCATTATGTTAAGCGAAATAAGATAGAGAGAAAAAGACAAACACTTTATGGTATCACTTTTATATGGAATTTTGAAAAATTGAACTCAAAGAAATAGAGTAAAAAGGGGTTGGCAGGGACGGGGGGGGCGGGGGAGAGGGAGTAATGGGGAGCAGCTGGTAAAAGAGTGCAAACTTTTGCTTATAAGATGAATAAGTCCTTATGATCTAATGTATAACATGGTGACTATAACTGATAGTAACATGTATTGTATAATTAATGTTTGCCAAGAGGGTAGATAGGACTTGTGTTCTCTCTCAAACACACACACACACACACACACACGCACACACAATGGTAAATATGTGAGGGGATGGATACGTTAGTTAACTTGATGGGGGGAGTCCTTTCACACTATATACATATGTCAAATCATCACCTTGTACATTTTTAATATTTGACAATTTTGTTTGGCAATTATAACTCAAGAAAGCTGAAAAATAGTGGATATGAACCCACATTTTAAATAATATTCATGACAAACGAAAAAAAGGTAACCTTACTTCTTCATTGATCTGATTTGATCATTTCCTCTTGCCATGTGGGTCATATCAGGAAAAGGCAAAAACACCACCATATTATTATTGCCCACTTGTGCCTACATTAATAGTATTCATTTGCAATTCATTTGCAAGGGGCATTTTCAATCCACCTATTTAGTGGACATTCATTAAGTTAAAACAAGATAGAATAATCTGAAAAGCCATTTACTAGACCCTACTTTAAAATATTCTGAAAACCAACAAAAGAGTGAGAATAATGGCCCCCTGCCCATCTCCCCCCTTGTGGAATTCTACTTCCCTACCTCAGTAAAATGTCCACACTTTTCAAGACACAAGGCTGTCTGACATACAGACCCAGGAAGGGTACGGGAGTACCAGTCCCAACCATTCTAATAATACGTGCTAGTAAGCTGAACCCCTTTTTACATTTTCAGATAAAAGTAAATAATAGTGCTAGTATTTTCTTCCCAGACCCCAGATGATGTCTTTAGTCAGCCTCTGGGATGCATGAACCCCCACCTTGGAGACCAGCCTACTTGAGTAAATGAAGAGAACAGCTGTTTCTTGAATCACTTCTCAGACAAAAGCCATCTCTGCCTTGTCTATTCTGTGTAGAATCACTGAGGCCCAGAGTGACCTACCACTCTCTGAAATGCCTCTCAAACAACAAATGCCAGCTTTTGCACTCCTTATTCAAGGGCATTCCCTCTCTTGTGAGCTGCGCCACCTGATTGCCCTGAAGTGTGTCCTTCCCTGGCAGATACAAAATTGTGAAATCACTCAGCATTCCCTAAAGAAAATCCAGGGTCAAGTGTTATTCTTTGGTATTTGAATCTCTGAGTTCAACCCAGAGGATGCACAATTTAGAAGCAATATAATTGAATTTCCTTTCACCAGCCTGCCTGGGCTTGTTGTCTGTCACTCATCAAAGCCAACATCTTTGTAAAGGGCTTTAGGAACCACATCTTAATGTCACTGAGCAGATAACATATTAACTGTTAATTGACACAGGAAAATGTTCCAGGATTGTGTTCCTGTCTTTGTTAGGAGAGGATAAGTGACTTATTATTCACCAGTGCCATTTTTTCTTCGTTTTCAGCGAGGTTATGATCTTAACTCCCCCACCCCCTAAGTGTTGATTTAAAGCAAAGTGTCTCTTTTTGTGGCAACCTTGGTTTTATTATTAAATTATACTAATATCTTTCAGAGTTGAAATGATTTTTAAACTAATTTTCCCTTGGGGTGATGGTGTTTTATTTTGTTTTGTTTCGTTTTGTTTTGTTTTTAAATCACACCAACAAAATTTCCCTTGAGAGAAATTTTCTTAAAATTCTAAAAAGACATGATAAAAAAATGTTCAAGCATTGTTTGTAAACCACTTATATTTCTTCAAATTATTTCCCATTCTTTACTAAGCTCTTTATATACATTCATATGAAATGTTATTTAGAGTGTACATACATGATCTTGTCTTCAGCTTTTTTCAATTAAATATGCATTTTTATGTAAATATCGGCTAACTAAATGGGGACCCTTTAGTTCCCCATCTTTAAAATATGAAAAATATCTACCTCTCAAGATTGCTTTGTGGATTAAATTATGCTAATGAAAGTGAAATCACCCACAAAATGAGAGGAACATGATTAAATGTGAGTTTAATGTAAATGTACAGAGTCCACAAAATTATAATTTTAATAATTAATTCCCTCATTGTTTTGAAACAACTTATTTAGCCAGTTCAATGTCAATGCCTACAAGTGAAATTGCTAAACACATTTACTATATTCATAAATTGTATCCCACTTGCTTCTGAGAAAGATACAAAGTAACTGAAAATTGTCATCTTTGTTATTAATCTGTCAATAAAAACAGGAAGAAAAACTTACATATATAAATGATTTACCATTTAAAAATTTCTTATTCGCTTATTTGAATCCATTATAAACCTTGTAAGGTTGATAGCTATTATCCATGCTTTACAAAGAGGAGATAATTGAGCTTCAGAGAGGCCACAGTTTCAGGTAGATTTCAGTCTTCACAATGCAACATTCTTTCCACATATAGCCTGGACACATGGCTCCCCAGAAAGAAATGAGCTTTAGGGTTTTCTTACTGTTGTTTATTTGTGTGAGATTAATAGGTTTTCAAATATGCCTTTTGCATTTCATTGTTTGCAAACAAAACTGTATAATTTGCCACATGTGAGCCTCCTGAATGTTCCATTATGTAAGCTGTCTATTCACGCTCTTTGAAGAGACAGGAAGTCGAATCTTTCACCACATCCTCTTTAGCCTGTATCTTTAGCCTTATAGTAAACAAAAATTCTTTTGCATTCCTGTCATGTTCAGTTACCTGACAATTATCTACCAGTGAAATTAAATTGTTGGAAAAGATCTTTCTCACAAACCTAAGACGTTCAACAAAAGTTATGGGAACCAAAGCAACTAACAATTTGTCCTGTACCCTAAAGCCCACAGATCAGTGACTCTTCGGGTTTGGCTCCTTAGGAAGCAGAATGCTTCTGTCTCTATGGACCAGCCAAAGCCCCGCTATGTTAGCCCCATTTCTGACCATTTTGGCACTGCTCTGGATACCCAAACAGGTTTCGCACATGTCTTTCAGAGAGGGAATTTCCTAGAACCACAACTGACCTCCACTACCCCAGACTGTCTACACTCTCAGGGTTTGTCTGGAGCCCATCTGGCTTTTGAGATGGAGGAATGGGGGAGGTGGTCAGTTCCTGAGGGCAGTCATTCCATACTGTCTGATTCAGGGAGGGACTTTTTCTGTTGTTTGCTCCCAACCTGTAAGCCCTGCCCGCTTCCACATTTAAGCAGTTAGGCAAAGTGATGTTTCCCAAAGGGAAAAGAAGGGAAGACTGTATCAAGAAAATCTCTCTCTTTTTTTAAACTCCTGACTTGATTAAACGTTTGGGAGGACAAAAACTGTTGACAGTCTTACATATGTTGAGCACAATAAGCCAAAATTAATTCTCAAAGCTAAGTCTTGGCTGTCTAACTTAAATGATTTGGTCATTACCTTTTGGAAAGGCCAACATGAACAATTGAATTTCAATAGTTCACTGAGGCCTAGAAAGAAACAAAGAATTGTTTCAGCAATAGAAGCTAGCATTGTAGACTATAACTGTAAATTTCTAGCATAACAATAATAGTGATAAATTATTTCTTAATTGATATTGGTACATTACCAATACGTTTACCATGGGCTGATATGCATCATCTTATCTGACTTTTGTGGGAAGTGTCAGGGGAAATATGATTCCTCTCCATTTTTTTAAATGAAAAAAACAGATTCAGAAAGTTAAGATGTTTTGTCCAAGGTCACAAGCTAGGCAGATACAAGACTAGAAACCAATTATAATGCTCTTATAAGTATTCTGATTCATCTCCTACCTACTAAAGGGAAACATGTTGCATATGTGTGTGAATATGTGTCCTTAAATCTATAAAACCTCCATCATAGCAACAGCTTACTTCTGTATGGGTAGGTTTTTGTCAATTTAATTTTTTTTTTTCTAATTCTCATTAGAAGCTCTTTTTAAAAGAATTATCTTTTATTTTTTGTTATTGAGAGAGAGAGACTGGGGAACAGGGAGATTGAATCCCAAGCAGGCTCCGTGCTCAGTGCAAGCCCAACACAGGGCTCCGTTGCACCAACGGTGAGATTAAGAGCTGAACCAAAATCAAGAGTCAGGCACTCAACTAACTGAGCCACCCAGGCGCCTCTAAAATGTCTTTGTTTCCCTGTCTATTAACACCATTATGCAGTGCTAATAGCACTCTGTGAAAAGCATTCATATTAGTTAAATAGACAAACAATTTGATTCTAAATCCAAGAGCACAGTCGTGATTGATGACGATGACATTACACAAGGGTTTTAGGTAGTCACTGCACAATAAGAAACATACTCATCACTGCTGTTTGAATTAGGCATGAATTATAAAGGATAACATTTTGGGGACCAGTTTTTCCCCTTTCATTGTCATAGCTCCGTTTTCAAAGTTTTCCCTGTTTTACTCTAAGTGCAGTCTTTTTGGCTGTGCCTTGCTGCTTTTTCCATTTCTATGTGAAAACTTAAAGAAAGAAACAAAGTCATCTAAGTCTTTCCACCTTGGAAATTAGAGCACTTTTGTTCCATCCTCTAGCATTCAAATTTTGTTCCTTCCTGTTTAAGTTGGACAACTTTTCACCTAGAGGAACTGAATGCGTTCCACCGAGTTCTGCCCCTGCATTCTCCACCATGTGCGGTCAATTAAATCCCAGCAGTATGGAGAGTTTTCATTTAAACCGGTGCACTTCCTGGGAAACAGCGGGGTTTACATCCAGTTTCTAAGTACTGTTGGATTTTGATGGGGACGATTTCTTCTCAACAGCCTCAGCACAGAACACGTTGAGTTAGACGTGACCTCACCTCTATCTAATTTGGCAGCAAATTGCTCTTAAGAAACCTCACTGTTTTCATTAAAGATCTCACTCGTTCTTACTCATCATAGATTCTTTATTTTCTGCAAATGCTTTCATGCAGATGCATACCTGGATTTTAAAGTGGATGCACCATCTAGAAAAGCCTATAAGAAATTACCCTTAGCAAAAAAAAAAAAAAAAAAAAAAAAGGAACACAAAACCATGCCTGGAAGGCAATGATGACAAAAATGATGAACATTAAATAGTAAAAGAGATTTTGCACTTATTTTAGAGGAGATTTTGTTGGTGGTAGTGCTGGTAAGTGTAAAACTGTCAAAATCAATTTTTAAAATATGATGGAGTGATACAATGCTTTGTGGTTCTTTTTGGGAAGGGTTCCTTAAATATGGTCATTGAAAAGTATTCTCTTTTGGTTTTAGACACTTAGTTAAATGTACCTGAAGTAACCTGATCGTCATTAGATTACACATAGAGGAAGAAGGCATATAATTTATATTGGAGAAGTATTTAAAGAATGTTTTTTACAATAAAACTGTATTAACATGGATTTCTCTCTGACTATATGCAGCCATGCATCCTGGAGATTTTAGCATTTAATAATTACTAACAAATTTAAGTATAAATTGGGTTTCAGGAAATATGTTTCCCTACTTGAAAGAGCAAACTGTATTCTAGACTTTGGCTCTTTTTTTATATTTATGTTTATTTGTATTTCATTTTATTTGTTATTTTTTATTTTCTGTTTTTATGCAGAAGAGCATCACTCATTATACTGGAGGGTCTGTAAATTTCAGCTGTTGCAACAAACAACCACCATGTTTTAGTAACACTTTATCTTGTATATGTGCGTTTTCAAGGAAAATTGTTTTTCTATTAAAATCACATAATCCCAATAAACCTTCCCTTTAAAGTGTTTCAATTAAAGAAGGTGTCTTGTACCTGCTTTAAAATGGCAAGATATCAAAGAACAAAGCCAAAATAGGAGAAACATCAGCTTCTAACTAGAAAAAAAAATTTACTTAGCTCAATTACAATTGCATGTGTCCCCACACTTGGGTTAAAAGCCATGCAAATAAGAAGGTCAAATTAGGACTGATATTCTCAAGCAGTGTCAGAGTCCATTGGGGCCCTTACTCCATCATACAATGACTGAAACACAAAAGAAATGTCTTCAATACTGCTGATCTGAAAATAGTCTTTCCATAATAAACGTTTGCAAAGAGCTAAAAAAAATCAGGCTTTTTTTTTTTTTTTTCTTTTTTTGAATCAGGCTTTTTGAAAGCCCCTATTGCTTGCTATGGTCCAGCAGCACTGGCATTCAATCTGTTCCTCAGTTAGGTCCAGCTCTGTCCCAGCCAAGCGTTCCCAAAGTCTATTCTTTCTTCCTAGGATACTCCTATCCCTTCTGTTCACCTAACCAGATCTGGGACCTACTCTCTCCCCAAGTGTAAACATCATCTTGTCCAGACGTCTTTTCACACCATTCAATCCAAAGTGGGTTCGCAGTTAGTTTCTGTCATAACACCTTTTCTTCATAATACTTGATATAATGTATGCATACAACACCTCATCAAATTTAGAAGGCCGGCAATTGTTAGACATGCCACGGAATTACATATCACAAAGGTGTAGGGGAGGAAGATGCTATGACACTGTCAATTTTAGGATGTTTCCAGATACATTAAAATATGGGGGGGGGGGGAATGTGTGCCTTAGAATTGATGGGACATCATCTATGTGTATATGGATCTGTGACTCTCAGTGGTCAAAAGCGTCACCCTCAAGGGCAAAGAACACGTCTAATGAATAAGTAAGTGGATGGCCAGATGGCCATGAAGATATTTTGTTGTGAAATAATATGTTGTGTGAGAAGGTCTGATTCTCATCCACATGTCCATATTTTTCACACTCTGAAATTATAGTAAAAGATATAGGAAATAGGAAATAAAAGGATTTCCTGGTAGCGCTCCTCTTAACAAACAATATCCTTTTATAGCATTATAATATATATTATGTAATATACATAAGAATTGTACTGTTTGTTCATCTCTAGTTCAACTCATTTCATAAGCTTACAGAACCTGATCAAAAGAGGTTAGAAAGGTAGTGTGGCGCAGTTAATTTCTTTAACCATAAACTACCTCATTTGTACCAAGGAAAGATTAACTTAGACAATCTCTACTGTCATTCTGAGCTCTTAGACACTGGGTGGTGCAGAATCTAACAGCTTATAGTTTACGGGTTCACTGTCTATTCCATGTTGTCTGCATTGCCTTAAAAAAAAAAAAACAAAAAAAACAGAAGAGGAAAAGATTATTCAGCCAGTCAATATTTAGACTCACACTGGCCTGTGGATCCATTTTTTCAGAGATTAGCTACATTTTCTTAATTACTTGGGCATGTTCTACCTGGGAAGTGAACATCTGATACCTCTGTAGCCCCCAAGGAATTCCCCCTGGAAGCTAAAAAGAAGTATAAATGCCTATTCAGCTTGTAACATTACTGCTTTAGCAAAATAAAAAAGCTCTTGGTGAAAATCCAGCTCTACTGAAACTCTCATCAATGTTCTCTAGACTTGACTACATGTAGGTATAAAAATACATATTAACAGGAGATTAAGTAAGTCATAGTAACAGCAGAAGGTGTGTATTTTGGCATCCTCTGTAATGATGTATTAATTGCTTTGTGGCAGCATGCCTCTCTTTCTCCTTATTTTCAGTCCATAAACCATGACCTCAGCTGATCTAGGACAGTCACAGAGGCAATGTCTTGCTAACATAATGAGGACAGCACCAACGAAGTTGCCTGGAAAAGATTCCAGGTTACTGGACCGGTTCAACCTAACGCTAATTTGGGCGTAGAATTATTTTAAAGCTCTTCAGTATTCTTAGCTAAAAGGCAAGATGACAAGTATGGCAATTCAAGCATTATTGTATTGCTTCATTGCCTTTTTGCTAGGTGCGAGACAACGCTTTGCCCTGTTAAATCAAAGCAAATAATGTTACGAAGTCATTCCCAAATGTATAGCTCAACCCAGAAGGTTGATGCTTATTGGGAAGTTTCCAGAATTGGATCAAATTTTCAATTCAAATGAATAGAGCAACGATGCGTCCCATGCCTCATAAATCTCCAAATTTAACTTCAAGCCTGTTCCCTTCTTCCAGATGGCTGGGGGGAAAGAGGGAGGATTAGCAGGCAAACCCAAAGAGACACAGTTCCTGTGTATTCAATAATGTCTCCCTTGCAACTAGCTTGTATTGAAGTTAGGCATTACTAAACAGATATTACCCAGATTAACAATACATCTGAAGCCTGTGGAAGGTTTTAACCCCTCAGGGAGTGCCCTTCTCAAAGCCATTAAACGAGAGCATTTTTTTTCTTCGAAACTCAAATTTTACGTGGACAGAATCAACGACAAAAAACCATTTGCCCAGAAGATATGTAGTGTCACCTCTGCTCTGTTCTAAGACAGTACTTGTCTTCTCAGCGATGGCTTGTGTCCCCTCATGTCAGGGACTGAGCTCAGGCCTTTGGAATTTTATATGATGAAGAACCCTTTCTGTCACCCTTACTTCATGCCCCAAGGGAAAATGTATGCTAGGCCAAGGTTAAAGAAAGCATGAAGGGAAAGAGCAAAGCAATGAGGAGGAAGAAATCCAATATAGCCTTTTTCTCCTCTTCCATCTCCAAAGCTTTTTAATATCCAAAATATGTCATGGTGGGGGGCACCTAGGTGGCTCAGTCAGTTAGGCGTCCAACTCCTGATTACAGCTCAGGTCAGGATCTCACAGGTTTTGAGATCAAGCCAAGCATCAGACTCTGCACCGATAGTGCAGAGCCTGTTTGGGATTTGTCTCTCCCTGTCTCTCTCTCTCTCTCTCTGCCCCTCCCCTGCTCTCTGTCTGTCTCCCTCTAAAAATAAATAAATAATTTTTTTTTTAAAATATGTCATGAGGTTATATTTATGCATTTGGTGAAAGAAGCAGACAGTGAAGATACGCGAGCGTACGTCCAAAAGATTTAATGCTTACTACTTGCCTTCTAGACTCTTCCAATGATGTTTTGGTCTTACATAAGCTCTATTGATTTTTTTTTCTACATATGCTTACTCTTTTTATTTTACTGTATGTTTCTCCCATCGGCATATCTTTATAACTCAAGAATCAGAGCCTCAAATCAGGTGGAGGAGATTTTCTCTGGAAGAAATTGAATTTCACTTAATTTTTTCTTGGGTGATCGAAATGTAACAAAATTCCCTCCACAGCTCACTCAGGTAATCTTCCCCTTCTTTTCTTTGCCTCGTTCTTTATCTTCTCTTCCTAACCTTTCTCATGTTTCTTCTCCATCTTTCCTATCTCTAGAATCTTCACTGATCTCAGAACACTGTGCCTCATGAACATGGCAGATGATAAAAAGTTATGTGTTGGAACTGAGCACAGGGTGAAAAGTGGAAATATCACATGTTTCCAAACACATGGAGCAAATGGGATGCCATTTACTTCTGGTTCTCATTAGCAGATTGGTACGACAATGTTGGAAAACCATCTAGCTGTATCTATTAAAGTTGAGCATATGCATACTCTCTGACCAAGAATTTTATTCATAAACCCTCAATGGAAATGAACATGTATCCATACCAAAAGACATGTGAAAGAGTGTTCATAGCAACATTGTTCATAACAGCCAAAACCTGGCAATTGCCCAGTTGTCCATCAATAAAATGGATAAATTATACAATGAAATATTATATAAATATTGAAAGAAGTTATTGCTTCACATAACATGGGTGAATCTCACAAGTATAGTATTAGATTAAAGCAAACAGAAAAAAACAGTGAGTATTATGGAAAGCAAAGTTTCAAAAACTGGCAAAAAAATAACCAGTGAAGATAAAAAGTCAGAGTAACAGTTATTTAGGATAATGGGCATGAAGGAAGTTTCTGGGTTATTGGTGATGCAGTATATCTTAAACTGAATATTGGTTACTTGAGTGTGTTCACTAAAAATTCAAAGACCCTAAGATCTGTACCTATTACTGTTTGTAAATTATGCCTTGGGTTTTTTTTTTTAAGCCATATTAGCTTGGATTCTGGTTTCTCCACTATAAGAAAATGTTCTTTGTATCCCTCTCTTATAGATCTTCGAGGTGTAGCACTTGAATAAACTTTGTCTCCATCCTGAATTTCTCCCTAAATTGCACAGCTCAGAATTTGACCTATTATCTGAGTGATCTGACTGGCATTGTCTCTAACGCAGATCATTAGACAATATCAGTTGACTTCCCAAGCCAAGCTTGATCCATGCATGGTGCTGAAAAGTAAAGATTATCTATGGTAATGAGCTAATAATTTTTAAGTGGAGAGAAGAAGGAGAAAGCAATCATCATAATTATACTGTACTTAATAAGTATTAGAGGGATAGCAGTGATACGTACAGATCGAGTCTATCTTCTGCCTCAAAGTAATTGGCTAAAACATCCTGAATTACGTTCCCCTAAAGAAAGGTTGAGAGGACGATGGTTGCTAGAAGTGAGAATGGTAATGTGATGATGACTGCTCACATTAGCACCAGATGCCCGTGTTTATCCATCGTTGTGCTGTCTCCCCATCCTGCAGCGCTCTGGAATTATTCTGGCCATGCAGCATCCACACTTAGATTTATATATTCCAGTGTGTCATGTTTGACCTTTATCAACAACACTCCAATCCTGACTTATGCTCAGCTTAGTGTCTGCTCTAACGCCAGATCCTTTTCTGACAGAAAAGTACTTTTCCACAACAAATAATATAAAAAAGTTCATCATCGGAGTGGACTACAATACTGTGTCTGAGTGAAATTAATGTGTAGTTTATTTTTATGACTATTGAATGTACTGCATTATTATTCAGATTTGGCTTCCAATCTAACGTGGGACTGAGGTGACATAGACCATTTTTGCTTCTATAAAAAGCGCATGAGGGCCAGTGGGCCTGCTGGGACACAACACATTCTTGAACGATACATATCATGAGGTTTACACTGTGAAAGAGCCACAAGAAATTTATTTTATTTTATCTTATTTTATTTTTCGTGTTTATTTACTTTTGAGAGAGAGACAGAGTGTGAGCAGGGGAGGGGCAGAGAAAGAGAGAGACACAGAATCTGAAGCAGTCTCCAGGTTCAGGCTCCGAGATGTCAGCACAGAGCCCGATGAGGGACTCCAACCCACCAGCAATGAGATCATGACCTGAGCTGAAGTCAGATGCTTAACCGACTGAGCCACCCAGGCGCCCCAAAAGCCACAAGAAATCTTAACCCTGGAATAAGTCTCCACCCACTACCATCATCCATTCTATAATTTAGGATATATGTCAACTAATACTGATATAAATCTAAGAAAAATATTTTAAAAGAAAGTTTGCTAAAATACACTATATATTTGCAAACTATATGCTTGCATATCCGAAGCCAAATGGAACTGATTTCTTGAAATTACCACTAACTGGGGTATATCCATCCCACTCGTATAAGTGGCTAACACAGATAATCAAAACAAGGTCAAAATTGCTTTGGTGGTAAGAATTTTTCTTTTCCCACCATCTTCTGGGTCCTTTTTTGGTTATTAGTTGTTATTCTAAACTATAAAACAAGAATCATCTTATTCATGGTTCCAATTCCCATTGATAGATATAGTTTATTCTCAGAGTTAAATGTATGACCCATATATAATACTCATCCTGTAGATTAGCCCCTTTGGGCCTTCATTATGCATTTCTTAGCTTTATATTCCCATTTCTTAATTTTCCATATCTATTTTTTTTTTAATGTTTATTTTATTTTTGAGAGAGAGGGAGCATGTGTGAGCAAGGGAGGAGCAGAGACAGAGAGAGAATCCCAAGCAGGCTCCTCACTGACAGCAGAGAGCCCGATGAGGGGCTCAAACTCACAAACCATCAGGTCATGACCTGAACTGAAGTCAGACGCTTAACCAACTGATCCACCCAGGCGCCCCTCCATGCCTATTTTAAATCTCTCGTCACATCGCTGGTATCTGTGTAAACCATTTTACATCCTTTTTCTGGAAAATGACAGTTATGCCAACTGGAGTCCTCTGAGAAGCAGACAACAAATGTGATCAGACACGGAAGAGACTTCCTTCGGGGGCATACTGGGGAAGGATAAAGAAGAGGAAGCAGAAGTAGCCAGAGAGAGACTTCCACTGTAAGATGCAGATACGACACATTTGAAAGAAAGGGAAAAGGAAGGCTCATTGGAGAAAGAGAGCGTCTGCCCGCACAGCAGCTCTATGAAAGTGTCAGCCAGATGAATGGGGATTTGCTGAGCCAAAACCGATCTTTAGAAAGGTCCTAGATCCTGCGTGCACCCATTGGCTGGAGGCAGCCAGGAGAGTGCGACCACTGTAGTCGATTCTAGAAGGCAGGTGGCTGTGGCTCTCCTTAGCTACGCTCCCCACAGTAGGTTCTCTTGAAGATGTCAGTGGCAAATTTCCATGGCCATCACAGCAGTATACAAATAAACGAATAAATACACAAGAAAGTATTCACAGACAATCTTGCCTTGGACATTTTGAAGTTGTCACAGTGATTCTATCCAAACACCTATCTATTTAAACCTAACGTTTTAATGCTTTCAGGTTACTATTGTAATAGTAATAGGTGTAATAGGTGATAAGAATCACCCTGGGATTTATAGTGGCTGAGCCATGTTCGAGGGCCTCCCCTTTGTAATAGACAAAAATCCGTAGGTCGTGCCTTCCTGACACCTGGGATATTGGATTTGTTGCAACGTGTAATTGTTCTCAGCTATTTCCACTGTGGTTATTTTTCATTGTGCCACACGGCACGATAAAAAAAGGAAGGGAATCTCAGGTTTTGCTTTCCCTTCTGTTTCCATGGACACAAGTTTATAATTTTATATGAAAGTCAAAATCTGTCACTCTCATTAAGTCTGCTCTTGGAGCTTACTTTGCTAAGAGCTTAGACTAATGCAGAAAAAAAAAAAAAATTAGCAACCAGCAAAGAAAATACTCAAAACAAAGGAAAATGAGCCTCTTCTTAAAGACGAACGGGAGAGTGGCTGTGGAGTGAGCCCGTGTCTTGGGAAAGGGGTGAAAAGGCAATAAAGTACTTAAAGAATGCAAGTGTTACAGAGCATGGGATGAAATCTCAGCATGCAGTGTGGATGTAGTTTGCTTTTAAACCAGAAACAATAGAATTAATGTTCCTTTTAAGCATAACGCATCCTAATGGTTAGCACTATACCCACCTCCTACTGTCTCTTACACAAATATCTGAATGTATCAGCAGAGCAGTTTCAAGAATCTTGCCATCAAAACATTTACCATTCCAAAAAATTCATAATTATCTTCAGCTTAATTGATTCTGGCTAGTCTACCATTTTGCATGTCCCAGCAGCATGGATCTGTGTCATATTGTTCTCATCACGTAAGATTTACTAAGGCCTTACTGTGTGTGAGGGGCCCTGGCAGACAGACTACAATTTAACAGATTTATTTCACTAATGCCACAAAATTAAAATGATTAAATTTGTAATAGACAAACATCTATAGGTTGTGCCTTCCTGACACCTGGGATATTGGATTTATTGCAACATGCAATTGTTCTCAGCTACCGCTGTGTGCTACCCCTGTCCCTGAAGTGTTTGGTGTGGAACCGGTTTGTGTTGTTATGGATTCCTATATTCAGAGCTGCCACCTGATTAGGTCAGACCCACCCAAGATAATCTCTTTTGTGAGTAACTTAAAGTCAACTAATGTGGAACCTTCATTCCTTTTGCAACATCCCTTCACTTTTGCTATATTACTCCTAATCACAGGAGTAAAATCCACCATAGTCACAACCCACCCTCAGGAAAGATTTGGAGATTACACAGAGTACCTACTCCAAAGGCTGGGAATCTTGGAAGCCATCTTAGAATTCTGCCTACTACAGATGAAGACTAACTTCTCTTGATAGATAGTGTAGAATTTTATTGCAATAATGAAATCACAACTGGATTTAATTATTTGTCCAAATACTATGCTGCAGGAGCATCATTACATATTTTTAGCTAGATTTAGGAGTTCCCATACATATAGACTTTGATTAAAGGTAGCCATGGTAACTGGAAATTTCATTACAGTCTTAGTACCAGCATTTTTTCCCTCTGAGTATCATCCCAATCCTGAGACAGTGTGCTTATGTTACGTGTGTGTGCAGTATTGGGGGGTGAGGGTTAGTGGATGTATTTGTCCTAAGTAGAAAGATTGCTATTTAAAATAACTCAGAAACATATCACCAAATGCTTAACAGGTGACAAATGTTGTTCAGATAATATTTTTAATGTAAGAATCACTTCAACTTTTCTTCTTCAGAGAGTATGAATGATCTCATCCTCCATATGAATATGAAGATATACATAAATATCTTCTATATACCATATGTATTGGGTATATGGTCTGTATGTGTGTGTGTGTATAAATACATATTTTTTTTCTATGCAAGTTTAAACACTACTCAAGGATTGGTCTTCATTTTAAGTTACACATTTAACACCCCTTAGGCTGAAATTACCTCTCCTTGAGGAAAGTCACTCTAACAAAGTTTCTCTGACATAAAACTTGCTGAATGGAATTCTCTATTAAAATAAGCAACATACTTTGCAACAACCTTTCAAACATCAGGGTTGAAAGTTCATCAAGAATTATTTTCGAGACCTATTGCGTGACAGGCACTGTTCTAGGCTCTGGAAAATAGATGTCTATGTTCTAAAGAAGAATTTAAGCAAGTAAAAATAATAATAATAAAGAGACAGGAGAGTTGCAGATAAATGATACATGCTATGAAGAGAATAAAATGAGCTGATTGAACAGGACTGAATTAGGAGCCGCCGAGATGAGGGGAGGTTATTTAAACTATTTGTGACAGAAGTTCTCACTTGAGGAGTTTAGGTTGTAACCTGGAAGACAAAAATGAGGCCAGTTGAGAGAAAAGTTGAAGACAAGAACTTCCCGGTAAAGGAATCAACAGGTGCAAAAACTCATGGTAGAAATACTCTTGGTGTTTTCAAGGAATACAAGGAAAACCAAGCAGTGTTGGAGTCCAGTGAAGGGAGAAAAGAGGAAGAATGGAGGTCAGATTATGGACAATGATTGAGCTTTTGTTTATAGGTGCAATTGGTGACTATTGTAAGACTGACTTGAATTGCATTGTTTTTTTTTTAAATCACTATGGATGCTGTATTATGAATGATATTTGATAGCACCTCATCCATATTTGTTGATTATAACTGAAAACACAAATGCGTTACTTGTCCAAAGGAAGCAGTCAATTATTTTGTTTTCACTATTTAGTACTTATTTTTGTTGTTTAACATACCTCTCAGTTAGCAAGGTATCTTCCTATTTGGCATAAATCCCATAAGAGTTATTTCTGATAAAAACCTTAAAAGGGAAGAAATGTTATAAATTTTTTTTTTTTCTCCACTGACTGTTACTTTAAAAAATCCAAAAGAGGGGCACCTGGGTGGCTCTGTCGGTTCAGCGTCAGACTCTTGATTTCAGCTCAGGTCATGATCTCACACAGTTCATGAGTTTGAGTCCCGCGTCGGGTTCTGTGCTGACTGTGGAGACTGCTTGGGAGGTCTCGCTCTTCCTCTCTCTCTCTCTCTCTCTCTGTCTGTCTGCCCCTCCCCTGCTTATGCTTGTGTGTGCGTTCTCTCTCTCTCTCTTTCTCTCTCTCTCTCTCTCTCTCTCTCTGTCTCTCAAAGTAAATAAAGTTAAAAAAAATAAAAATAAAAACTCCAAAAGAAATGTGAAGCCCAAACTTGTCCCTTCATCAATTCGTTCTTTTTCCTCCATGAATACACTATAGTTTGTTATTTTAGAGCTGCTAAGGAGTACAAATATGATGATATTATGGCCTTCTCCTTTTTTAAGTAGAAAAACCAACGTTAGTACATGTATTTCTCAGTGGAAAGGAATACAATTTTTTCATGATACAGGAAAGTCAAATTTGACAGGATTTTTTTTCTTTTTAATAGCCTGTTTCAACACTCAGAACTAGTTTTTCCGGCTCTATTTTGGTTGCATCAACATGTCCAGTTGTCCCCTCCAACAAACCTCCTCATTTTGTTCACTTTAAATAGTTAAGATTTTAAACATCCAAGCAACTTACTTTGCAGTGCTAAAACAAAACAAAACAAAAAAACCAAACAGGAATATGAGTAGATTTCAAAAGATTTTCACTTCTTCAAGCAGTATAGAAAATGGAGCCCAGGAAACCTAAAATCAAAAGTCAGAAACACAGGGGCATTCTCAGTTCAGTAATGGCAGACTACATACTGAGGCCAAGCTCTATGGTATAAATTCTTCCACCTAAAGACATTGAGGAACCAAAACAGCAGTGAAGAAGGACAAAGATCCAAGAGAAGGCAGAAACCCAGAAAGAATAATTCTGCCCTTTTAGGGGCCACTTGTTGCGCCAGTTCCAGATAAAGTGACCTCGAAGCTGAGAAACAGAACTGGAGAGCTTTTGCCAGTCTACCAGAGCTTGGGGACAAAGTTTGGGGCCAGGATTCACCAAGGAGGAGAGCCCAGGTAAACTCTTCTTGCTTCTGTTAAGACCCTGAAAAACACATCTTATGGATGAATCCAGAGTAGACAGGCATTTAAAGGACTGCAGCACTCCTACAACTTACCATAGTGCAACCACAGCCAGAAGTCTGGGAGAAGAAGGTAGCATGATCCAAGACCTCACATTATTTTTATCAACAGTTGCACGCAAATACAACAAAATACAACCCAAAATAACCAAGCACAAGAGAAATAAAATTACATAAACTTAAAAGACCAGAAAAAATAGACAATAGATATCAAGTAACAATGACACCAAGGGATTAGACTTACCAGACACAGATTTCAGAATAAGAATATTTGCTATGTTGAAGAAGATAAAAGCCATGAGTGAGAATGTTGGCAGAGAACTGGAAACTATTAACAAAGAGCCACATAGACGCTCTATAAACTTCACTGAAAAACACAATTGAACTTCAGAATGTAATGGATGAGATTAACAACAGATTAGATGAGGGGAAGGGAAAATTGTGAAATGTAGGTCATATCAAAAGTAATATCCAGAATAAAATGAGACATACAAAAATATAGAGACGTAGCTGAAGCAGTGAGAAATTCTAATGTATAATAGGACTCACAAAAAAGATACAGACAGTTGGGACAGAAGCAATATTTGAAGGATAATGGTAAAAAACACAAAACCAAGCATTCAAGAATTCCCCCTAATGCTGCTGCAGTATAATAGCTTTCTCTCTGAGACAAGACCCAAGACAATGAAGCCTCCTATTTCCACTTTTATTCAACATTGAATTAAATATTCTAGCCAATAAAATAAGGCAAAAAAAATAGAAGCTTTAAGAATAAAAAGGAAGAAACGTAGCTGGCATTATTCCAGACCTGATTATCTGAATAGAAAATCCAAAAGAATCTATAGTTAAATTATTAAAATGACTGTACATACTCCAAGCTGAGTCACAACTACAAGTATTGGCTGAAGATCTCATGCTGATTCAGATTGTATCAGGCACTGTGGGGGCTGGGGAAGTGGTCAGAGTTGATCTTTCTTTACCAAGAGCTCACACTGTTTAGAGATGACTATAGATGCCATCATTTGCAAACCAGTGTAAGGTTTCATTTATTCACTTGGGCGTTTGCTCATTCAACAAAGGAATATCCACTTCCTGCCTATTGTGAATCGGGCATTTTTTTCTGAGACACTAAGAAATATAAAGATGAATAAGACTTGTTTAATATTTGAAGGATCCTTATTTAATGTGGGACCAGGAGTGTTCAAAGAGCTAGGCCACAAAGCCCGATGGAAACAGGGAATGCTTCATGGAGGACACAGGACCCGAGCTAGGTTTTCAAGGGTGGACGGAATACGGATAGAGTCAAAACAAGGGGGGAAAAATGGAAATAGAGGTGGTGTGGTGACACCTGCAGTGTCCTTAGACCAAAAAGTCCAAAGGGAAATTAGGAGAAATAAATATGGCTTTGTTTTTTAATTAAAAAGCCTGGCAAAGGAGTGTAGAATTCAGGCCATACAGCAATGGGGATGAATTGTGGGTTTTTTACACATAAGTAATGTCAAGGCATACCCATAATTACCTTTACTCTCCATTTCCTAGCATTGACAAGTAGTCACTGCATATCTATTTTAGGTAGATGAGCGTAGTGGTTAGAAACATGGATTCCAGAGCCAGACTGCCCGAGCTTGAACCGGCCTCTCCACTTACTAACTGTAAGGAACTAGACCCTTTCTTCATATGGAAAATGGGATAATAATAGTATTGCCTCATAGATCGTTTTTTAAAAGCTAAATGAATTAATCCACATTATGTTGTTAGACCAGTGCCTGGCGCAAAATAAATACTATATAATTCAGCTATAATAATAATGATTATTAACTGCTTCAGGTACAATATTACCACAAACACTGTGGTAGATGTATTTTTTTTTTTTAAGTCTCTGCCCTCAAAGACCTTATAATTTGCCTGGGGTTCTGGGATTAAAGGAAGTTGCCACCAAAATGTATGATGAAGTATACTTAATATCATGAGGAAATGTTCTAATATATTGAGAAGAGAAAAAGACAAAAAAAAAGGTATATTACAAGACAGAAAGTATAATCCCGAATATCTTCAAAAGTACAGAAAAGATTCCTAAAATTTCAGAAGATTCCAGCTACTGCCTCTGGGCACTGGGATCACGAGTGATTTTAAGAAGCATGATTGGATTATGAACTTGAAAGAGAGGCAGTGATGTCCTGGAGTTCACAGGCTTTGGTATTATAAGGAAGTAAGTACATATCTCAGCTAAAGCTCTTATCCGTTCAACCTTGAAAGAGTTACTGTTCCTTTTGTTTGTTTGTTTTTAGCTTGGCCTCTGTTTCTTTATCTACAAAACGGGAGAGTGCCTGGCACCTACTAGATGCTTTATACACTGTGGTTATTTCTACGGGGTAAACTTAATTTCCTTACAGCATTCATTGATAGCGTTTATCACAAGTCACCCATACTTAAACCCTGTCTATACCAATGGCTACTCGTTGTAACCTGTGCTACAGTATGATCATTTGGCCTCAGACATTTTAAAATATCTAGTGATGTCTAAGGCAGCAGAAGAATGCATTTGTTTCTTATTCGTCCAGAAAGAATTCATGTTAAAAACCTGAACTTGCAGTGCTAGGTGCTGGGTGGTAGATTTCGTAAACATCTTGCTTGTCACAAAGTATGAAATTAATATTCATTCCTACTAACATATTCATTCACTCAACAACTATTCATGACTTGTGTTCACTATGCTAAGCAATGAGTATGAAATTAGTTTATCTCCAATTCATTTCTTCTAGTCTCTTACAGAAATTACATTTGGTTCTGCTTGTGGTTTCAAAAGGAGACCTAAAATGGTATTTACCTTTGACTATAAATAGCATTGGAATAAGCACAAGTCAAATAGATTCCCACTGATCAAATCCTAGCAGCTCCTATATGACATTTCAATCCTACCATGCTGTTTTTGAGCTATTTGTGTTGAGGTATTTTGGGTTTGCTTATTTTAAAAGCCAAGATCAGATGCTGTCTCATATTTTGTCACAGTTTCAGGCAACATTGGAAGTAAAAGAAAAGTTTTGATTTAATCCAAAAGGCTGTTATTTAATAAATAGCCTTAATGCCAGGTAACCGGAACTTGAATGACATTAAAAAAAAAGATATTTAGTCTTTTTCTTCACAGCAGTTTTTCAGATAATATCTATTTCAGAAAGCCATACAGAAATAGAAAGATTCAAGAAATGTTCCTCTTGTGAAAAGTTTGCCATCCATTTATGAAGATATTGTTCACAGAGTTGTAGTAGAAAAAAGTTCAAAACAATCCAAATACGTAGTAATAGAAGCCTGGTTAAAGGCATATGCAGCCATTGAAATGTTATAGAAAAAGTATTTAATGACATGGAGAGTTCGACCAGATAAATTGTTATATACAGATCACATTACAAAATAATATTTACAGGACATTTCAACCCCTCTGTTTTTGTCTCGGAGAAAATTTTGACCCTGAGGATGTTTGTAATACAAACACGGTGACCATATTAGGCCTATATTGATAAAATTTTCATCAAGAAATTGGTTCCCAGAGCGAATATCACCAAGCCAAAATATTTCCTTGATCAAAAGAGTATAATAACCATTTACAATATATTTTTTTTTAATTTTCTTCTTTATTTAACTGAGATTATTCCATGGCCATTTGTTGTTTGCCATTTAAATTATAAAATTGCATTCCATTCATCAGTAAGTATTTTGTCACATCAGCTTTTATTGATTCCTTTCTATCCTTATGAGCTTTCCTCTGTGGTCATTATTTTTACCAAGTTCAGTATTGCTAGATGAGATTTTACTGATCTAAATTTTGTCAAGAAGATCTTGTTCTTCCATTGATTTTTAGCCAATAACAAATATTGCCATGTGCAACTTAAAACATTGTCAGTTTTATTCCATGGAGATTATTTGTACTAGTAATGTTTAATGCAAATATTGCAATTACGTCTCAGTTAATCCATATGAAAATTGTAAGCAACTTGTTAAATGTTTATTTTTGGGGCGCCTGGGTGGCGCAGTCGGTTAAGCGTCCGACTTCAGCCAGGCCACGATCTCGCGGTCAGTGAGTTCGAGCCCCGCGTCAGGCTCTGGGCTGATGGCTCGGAGCCTGGAGCCTGTTTCCGATTCTGTGTCTCCCTCTCTCTCTGCCCCTCCCCCATTCATGCTCTGTCTCTCTCTGTCCCAAAAATAAATTAAAAGAGAAAAAAAGTTTAAAAAAAAAAATAAAAATAAAAAAAATAAATGTTTATTTTTTACTTCAAGAGAGAGAGGGGGGCACAGAGAGAAAGGGAGAGGGAGAGAGAATCCCAAGCAGGCTCTGCACCGTCAGGGCAGGCTCCACCTCACAAACCATGAGACTATGACCTGAGCAGAAATCAAGAGTTGGGCACTTGGGGGCACTTGAGTGGCTCAGTCTGACTTCGGCTCAGGTCACAATCTCATGGTTAGTGAGCTTAAGCACCACGTCGGACTTGCTGCTCTCAGCACAGAGCTGGCTTTGGATCCTCTGTCCCCCTTTCTCTGCCCCTCTCCCGCTTGCTTTCTCTCTCTCTCTCTCTCTCTCTCTCTCCCTGTCAAAAATAAATAAACCCTAAAAAAAAAAAAAAAAAAAGAGTTGAACACTTAACCGACTGATCCACCCAGGCACCCCTGAAAACTGGAAGCAATTTAATAAAGAGGAAAGAAAGAAGTCAAAGAAGAGAGAGAGGATGGGTGAATGGCAGAGAGAATAGGTGAATGGAGAAGGCAAGAGAGAATGAAGAAAGGGAAAAACAAACAAAGGTAGATCAACACATCTGAATAGTCAAAACAGTGGGATCAAAATGGTGGGGTAGGATATGACAAAAATATAGCTTAATAACACTATCTCTTCAAGCTTAATCATGCTAATGCCTTCCCTTGACAGATAAATTCCTGAAAGACTCCTACAGAACATTCCTGAATTTCTTACTTTCAACCTCCCTATCCACTGATATGTATCAGAGAAACAGTGAATTTGCCACATCAGTGAAGGATCTTTCCACGTGACCATATAATAACCAGTTAAAATATGTAACATTTAATAGTGTGCTCCACATGCTAAACAGTTAGCTTAAAGTTGTTTATCAAAATGACTGGGTATTTTGACGTTAGCCTGTCTGGGGTATGCAGAGGTTCTGTTGAATCCCCGATATACCATCTCTGAAAATATAGACAGAACTCCTCATGAGATCAAAGATCAGCCTAAGATCAAGAGTCAGTGAAACGCTGGATGTTGTTCTGCAAGTAAGGGTCAAGGCCATGGAGGTGAGTGAAGAAGTAAGGAAGAAAAGCACAATGAGGTAGAACCCATGAAAACAAAGATGGGAACCCTCCAACTGATATCCCAACTTCTCTGGGCCACCCCTGAGAACCAGGCAAGTTCTTGGTCTCTGCTCTGTCTCTGCTCTTATCACCAGTCCCCACACATTTACCTTTACTGTTCCCAATTATAACTTAGACCGACAGTGTTCAAAACTCTCACCCCTTCTCTGAAGGCACGGACTCTTAAAATCTTACATAAAAGCCTAAATTTTGAAAGCAGGAAAAGTTACTGCTCTAGAATTATAATGGGCCATAAATGGAGCAGGGCTGCGGGAGTTGTAGGTCCCCTACACTCAGGTTCCCGGCTCCTTCCCGCTCCAAACATCCAACAGTGACCTCAGACAGGGTCCCACAGAACCCGGTTTGAACTCCACTAGCTTAGACTTTACGTGCTATATTCTAGAATCTCTGAAGGTAAATTCTGTGAGTATAGAATTCTAGGTAAATTCTGCAAGGACAAATGTGCCACTGCTTTCACAGAGCCTCAAAAGGTGAACCAACTTATTATTTTTTTAGTGTTTGTTTGCTTGTTTTGTTTTCTAGCTAAAAATTTCAATCTGAAACATTTCTTTAAAATTCACCATTGAGGGGCGCCTGGGTGGCTCAGTCAGTGAAGCATCTGACTTCAGCTCAGGTCATGATCTCACAGCTTATGAGTTCAAGCCCCGCATCGGGCTCTGTGCTGACAGCTCAGAGACTGGAGCCTGGATCCTGCTTCGGCTTCTGTGTCTCCCTCTCTCTCTCTGCCCCTCCCCCACTCACACTCTGTCTCTCTCTCAAAAAAAAATAAACATTAAAATTTTTTTTAAATCACCATTGATTTTTACTTTAAATTATTAAAAATAATGATGATAGCGTGCCTGGGTGGTTCAGTCGGTTGAGCATCTGACTTCGGCTCATGTCATGATCTCATGGTTCATGGGTTCAAGCCCCGCATCCCATCGGGCTTTGCCCTGACAGTGCAGAGCCTGCTTTGGATTCGCTCCTCCCCTCTCTCTCTCTCTGACCCTACCCCACTTGCTCTCTCTTTCTCAAAATAAGTAAATAAACTTTAAAAAAAATTAAAAATAATGATGATGATAGCAAAAAATTATGTAGCACCTTCTTTTTTCCTGACAATGCTCTAAGTATTTACATATATTAAGATATTCTCTCAACACTGAGAGGTCAATACTAATATTACTCCCCATTTAGAGATGAAGGAACTGAGACAGAGAGAAGTCAACTAACTTATCAAAGATCATATGCTTTGTAAGTGAAGTGGAAATGGATTAAAATCATAATCTGATGCAGTCTCCATTTGCAGGAGATACACATTATGCTTGAAACCAATTATGGAAAAGTTTCTCCAGTGATTAAACAAATTATATGAAATCTTCTTAATAGTCCTTCCCAAGCAATTTCCGTAGAGTCATAGAAATTAATTCTCCTGGCTCAACTCATAGAAGGCCATGAAAATTTGCTCTAAGTGATTTGTAATCTTTGTAGGAATCTTTGAATTTCAGTAAATTCATTAGATATGAGTAATCTATGGCAATAATGCAAGTCTTCTTTTACAATCCATCAGTAGAATAAAATATACTCCCAAATATATTGTTCCAAATATTTGCTAAGTGTCACAGGGGAAACAAAAGTAAAAAAATTGCCATCATTGGGATGTAACATAAATCAAGAGAGAATAATATGGGAAGATATTGTGACTAGATTACAAAATAATAAGTGCAATGGAAGATAAGTAGTATGGGTGGAAATTATCAATAGATAATTTACCTGAATTTTGAAGAACCTCTAGAATTTCATTAATGTATTTAATGATTAATACTTATTGAGTGTCTAACAACAATGAAAGCTTTAACCTTAATTTTGAAGAGCTATCATAATTTTATTATTCATTCAAAAATCAACAGCTATTTATTGACTAGCAATAATAATAACTAACACTGTCTTGGTAATACAGAAGTAAACAAAAAGATTCTGCTTTCTTGGGGCTTATATTCTAATGGAGAGGCAAATGATAAATGAATAAGAAAAGCACTGGATAGTGACAAGGGTATACAGAGATGGTGTGATATGACAGTCAGAGTCTGGGTGGCTATAGTAAGTAGATTGAGCAGTCAAGAAAAGCATCTCTACAGAAACCCATGGGGGAGGGGAAGGAAAAAAAAAAGAGGTTAGAGTGGGAGAGAGCCAAAGCATAAGAGACTCTTAAAAACTGAGAACAAACTGAGGGTTGATGGGGGGTGGGAGGGAGGGGAGGGTGGGTGATGGGTATCGAGGAGGGCACCTTTTGTGATGAGCACTGGGTGTTGTATGGAAACCAATTTGACAATAAACTTCATATATTGAAAAAAAAAAAAAAGAAAAGCATCTCTAAGGAAGTGATATTTAATCTGAGATCTGACTAACAGAAAGGGCCAGCGTTCTGAAGTTGCGAGAAACAGTAGGAATAGATAGCGGAAAAGCACTCAGATGTGGTCAAATGGGTTTATTCATAGAACAGAAAGAGGGCCAGTGGGACTGGAACAACCTAGTCAATGGCGGAGCATTATAAGAAACGAGGTTGTTTTTGTGAGCCTCCCAGAGCAATGATGAATTACATGTAGTGAGAAACGCTGATAAACAAATGAAATAATACTTCCAATGGATAATATGATACAGATAAATATGGACAGCATCCTATTAGAACATAGAAGCACCTAACCAAGACTGGGAAAAGTGATATTGACTTTGAGCCCTAAACATGAGAGGCAAGGCAAGACCAAAAAGCGTTCCAAAGAAAGTTCAGAAAAGCAAATAGGTAATTACAGCCAGAGCCTAGGGTTGGAGGCAAGAGTATGGTGAGTGATGACCTTGGATACACAGGCAAGGACAAAATGATAGCCACAAGAACTCAAAACACCCTAAAGTTAATTTTGTTTCTTTTGTTTCTTTTTTTCTTTTTTTCTTCTCTTTTCTTCTCTTTTCTTTTTCCTTTTCTTTTCTTCTCTTCTCTTCTCTTTTCTTTCTGGCAAATAGGGAATATTTACTTATTTATTTTAGCATTTTTTCCTAAATTTAAATTCAAATTAGTTAACATAGAGTGTAGTTTTGACTTCAGGAGTAGAATCTAGTGATTCATCTCTTACATATAACACCCAGTGCTCATCCCAAAAAGGGGCCTTCTTAATGCTCATCACCCATTTTACCCATCCCCCCATCACCATCCCTCCAGCAGTCCTCAGTTTGTTCTCTGTATTTAAGAGTCTCATGGTTTGCCTCCCTTTCTGTTTTTATCTTATCTTTCCTTCCCTTCCCCTATGTATATTTGTTTTGTTTCTCAAATTCCACAAATGAACGAAATCATATGGTATCTCTCTTTCTCTGACTTATTTCACTTAACATAATACCCTCTATTTGACTATGAATGGATAAAGAAGATGTGAGATATATACAGATATAGATATAGATATAGATGATATAGATATAGATATATACATACACACACACAATGGAATAGTACTCAGTGATGAAAAAGAATTAAATTTGCAACAATATGGATGGAACTGGAAGGTATTATAAGTTAATTTTTTAACTGAGTGTGTTGAACAACAAGCACAATGAATATGAATGTAATACATACCTCAGAAAGTAGCCTTCAAGAGCCTACTGTTCTAAACAGTGACACCTGCTACCCTATTTCTAGCCCCACAGAAGAAAAAAAAATAAAAAAGAAGATACTAGTTTTTTGCCAAGCTCAGTTACAAGTTTCAACCCTTGTCTGGAAATTTCTACGTTCTGTTGACATACTGTCAAATGAAAGTCAATGAATCCTCACTGTAGTAGTTTGTTTGCCAAATATGCCAGTTCCCCACCCTGAAGTGTCCCTCCCTGAGGGAAGAATATACATCGTTGCTCTGATGAACTCAGAAGTGACCAAGTGACTTGCTTTGGCCAGTAACATGTAGACAGAAATAATGTGTGTCTCGTCCAACCAGAAGCCTTCAGATTTGGCAAATGATTCCCCATGTTCCTTTTCGCTCTACTAAAGTGACCGAGTGTTCCAGACCGAGGCTGCTCCATCAGGACAGAGAGTGGAACAACAGCCAATCTGGAAAGGATATGGTACAGGAGACATCCATCTATACGTCGTTGAAATTTGGGGGTGGGAGAGGTGTTACTGCTACTGCGGCACAAATCGCCCTATCCTGACTAATATGTTCATAAACCCAGACTTCTAGAGCAGAAGGGGTGAGGCAAGACATGCTAGTAACACCATACACCTATAAGCCTTTGGTCAGGTGAGCACCTGGGGCTTACCCTACTCGGGAATTTCCCCCACAGATTTCACACCAGAACCATGGAAATGAAGCATATTGGATTTTACATTTTCACTCTCTCCCTGCTCGTGACCAAACAATTCAGTACTAATGACTAACTACTCCAACCAGAAAAAAAGTGTGACATGGGATGTAGGCAGCCTGTCTGTGCTCCGTTCGCACAGCCCACAACTATAAATAATACCAGTAGGAAAGCACACATTGCCTTAGATGGAAGGCACAAAGAAAAGCACTTTCTCTGATAGTTTAGCAACACATTCAGATTTCATGTCTCTAGGTAAAAATAGGCCTAACAAATGAATTAAATTTGGAAGCTGAGCCGAAGTGAAGAACACTGGCATTATAAAGATGCCGTGGGAGGGAGAAGAGACTTATAAGGTGCTGTATTCTCTCTGCCGGTGAGCAGGATAGAAGGGTGGAAAGAAAGGATTTTCTTGAGACATGAAAATAATCATCAAGAGTTTGAAGTTAAAAATATCATCTTTATTAAACTAGTAACCCAAAGGAACTCTGAAAACCATACAGGCTTCAGCAACGGATAAAATAAAACTCAACAGTTAGGATTTTCTTCGGTGCACTTTCAACGTTAAGAAAAGGGGGTGGGGGGGAGGGAAACAGATCCAAAGAAAATAGATGTCAAATAGATCTCAAAGAGTGTCTAACAATACATAAACTTCCAACTTAATAACCCACATGGTTGGTTTGTTTGCTTGCTTGTTTCAATAAAACCCATCCATTTCTATTATAATTTTCAATGCTATTTTTTTAAGATTTTATTTTTAAGTGATCTCTACACCCAATGTGGGGCTCGAACTTTAAATCCTGAGATCAAGAGTTGCATGCTCTACCGACTGAGCCAGCCAGGCACCCCTCAGTACTATTTTTAATGTCTCTGGTACTTGGGCAAAGGAAGCATTAGGAGATAGTATATCTTCCAAAAGAAAAAAAAAGTATCAATCATCAACCTTTCTTAATGCTGTAGTCTAAGGCAAGTACACCTCTCTATCCTATAACATCTGCAAACAAACAAAAAAAAAATGCTATATTATCTTTCTACATCAAAATATATGCTATTCATTTCCAAGTAGAAATGCATCTAACATTAGATCATAAGCTTCTTGAGGGTATCTCAAGGCTGTCTTCTGCATCTCTCTCAGAGCCTACCTAGTACAGGGGGTAATACCCAGCAGGTGCTTCAGACACATTTTTTTTTTTTTTTTTTTTTTTTTTTTTTTTTTTTTTGGGGACAGAGAGAGACAGAGCATGAACGGAGGAGGGGCAGAGAGAGAGGGAGACACAGAATTGGAAACAGGCTCCAGGCTCCGAGCCATCAGCCCAGAGCCTGATGCGGGGCTCGAACTCAGCCCAGAGCCTGACGCGGGGCTCGAACTCACGGACCGCGAGATCGTGACCTGGCTGAAGTCGGACGCTCAACCAACTGCGCCACCCAGGCGCCCCTCAGACACATTTTTTAATTGAATAGAGTGACTTTTCTCCATGAGCCCTTCTTTGCTCTAAGTGGCCTACTGTCAACAAACTATACCCTATGTTGATAGACAATTGGTGAAATCTTTAGGCCAGCAAAACATCAGCAGATAATAACAGCACATTCTAACTGTGTCCAAATCTGTGGCCTGAAATGTTCCCTAAACTGCACCGCTGGCATCATCACATAGTGAGGATAACTCACTTGAATCACCTCCCTGAGCCGCTGGAGAACTGCCTGCTTTGCCAACAGTCCTATGGTCATGGTGATTTGGCCAGATCTCAGTTCCCCAAAGGTAGGCCCTGAACACAGTGAGGCCTTTCCAAGAGATCCAAATGGCTTGAGGATGAAGCTGAGATGACCCCCAGCTGTGATCACAAGAATGCAAAGGGCCTTGGGTTTGTTGTAGATACAGGCCTGAAAAAACCTATTCTTGGATATACGCACAATTATTGGGGTCAACTTACCAAGAGTAAAAAATCTAAGTCATCAATCACCTCCTGCAGTCAACACTGTTGTGTAAGTCCTCAACTCCCACAACAATGCAAGGGCTTCTTGATTAACTTGTGGATAGTCCTGTTGTGCTGCTTTAAGACCAGCTAACATGTTGGAACAAAGCGTTCTAATATCATAAACTGAAGTGTCAATGGTAAGAAACCTTATATTTTATATTTGTTAGAGTACTAGCCGAGATTTCCAGCCGGACACCCCAACTTTGGCAAGGCCTTTTTCTAGCTGTTGTGATGTGGCTCAACAGCAGGACCTAAATTAAGACAAAATAAAGCAAACTTGGTTCACAATCCTGGTTTTTGCGGTTTTTTAGAGTATACACATCATGAACTGTATAGTTTTATCTGGGGGTTAGTAACTTCAGGATCATTTATGCAAAGACTTCAAGCAAAATTGGAAGTTTCAAACTCACATTTCATACTGAAATAATTCAACACACATTAATAAATACTGTAAGTCAAGTCGTTGGGTTGGCCACTAAGATATAATGATGCACAAATGAATAGGGTGTTATTAAAAGTATATAGCCCTGGGGTGCCTGGGTGGCTCAGTTGGTTAAGGGTCCAACTCTTTATTTCAGCTCAGGTCAGATCTTATGGTCATGAGATCCAGCCCCATGTTAGGCTCTGCACCGACAGCATGGAGCCTGCTTTGGATTCTCTCTCTTCCTCTCTCTTTCTGCCCCTTCACCCCTCAAATTAAAAAAAAAAAAATGTGTAGCCCTTGTTGAATGTTGCATAAGTTTATCTTCCATTGTTTCCGCAATCAGGATACCACCCAGAAACAGGCTCTTCACAAATCGATGAAATTTTCAGGTTGGCTTTTAGTTTTGTTGATTGTTTCCTTCACTGTGCAGAAGCATTTTTATTTTGATATAGTCCCAGTAGTTTATTTTTGCTTTTATTTCTCTTGCCTTAGGAGACTTATCTAGAAAAATGTTATTATAGCCAATGTCAGAAATTACTGCCTGTGCTCTCTGTTAGGATTATTATGGTTTCAAGTCTCGCATTTAGGTCTTTAATCCCTTTTGAGTTTATTTTTGTGTATGCTGTAAGAAAGTGGCCCAGTTTGCATATGTTGTCAGGTTTCCCAACACCATTTGTTGAAGAGACTGTGTTTTTCCCATTGTATATTCTTTCCTCCTTTGTCGAAGATTAATTGACCATATAATTGTGGGTTTATTTCTGGGTTTCCTATTCTGTTCCTCTGATCCGTGTCTATTTTTATGCCAGTACCATACTGTTTTGAGTACTACAGTTTGGTAATATAACTTGAAGTCTGGAATCGTGATAACTCTAGTTTTGTTTTTATTTTTTAAGATTACTTTGGCTATTCAGGGTCTTTTGTGGTTCCAGATAAATTTTAGGATTGTTTGTTCCAGTTCTATGAAAAATGTTGGTATTTTAATAGGGATTGCATCAATTGAGTACATTGCTTTGGGTAGTATAGACATTTTAACAATATTTATTCTTCCAATCCATGGGCATGGAATGTCTTTTCATTTCTTTCTGTTGTCTTGAATTTCTTTCATCAGTGTTTTTTATACTTTTCAGACTACAGGTCTTTCACTCTTTGGTTAAGTTTATTCCTAGATATTTTATTGTTTTTTTGTGCAATTATAAATGGAATTATTTTCTTAATTTCATTTTCTGAATGTAACAGATCTCTATACATTGATTTTGTATCCTAAGACTTTACTGAATTCATTAATCAGTTCTAGCAACATTGTGGTGGAATCTTTAGGATTTTCTCTATATAGTATCATGTCATCTGTAAATAGTAAAAGTTTTACTTTTTCCTTATCAGTTTCCTTTTATTTCTTTTTGTTGTCTAATTGTTGTGGCTAGAATTTCCTATACTAAGTTGAATAAAAGTGATGAGAGTGGGCATCCTTGTCTTGTTCCAAAACTTAGGGGGAAAACTTTTTCAGTTTTTCCCCATTGGGTATGATGTTAGCTGTGGATTTTTCATATAAGGCCTTTATTATGTTGAGGTATGTTTCCTCTAATCTTACTTTGTTGAGATTTTTTATCATGAATGGATCTTGTACTTTGTCAAATGCTTTTGATGTATCTATTGAAATGACAACATGATGATATGTGATCTTAGTGATATGATGTTTCAGGCTCAAAAAAATTTTGAAATAAAGACAAAGTTCAGACTTAACCTCAATGAATATGATTGCTTAGCTATCTATAGTAATATTATTACTATAGATAGTATACTAATAATATTAGTAACAATTAGACATCACTAATAAGCCTATGCAAGGTCAAATTCTGCAGAGACATGGAACCTAAAAGGAAGAGCAAAAAGTCAATTTACTGCAGAATTTTAACATGGATTCATTCATTCATTTATGCATTTTTAATAAATTCACTTGAGTGAATTATGTTTATTGAGTCCCTAATATATTTTTGACATTGGAATAACATCATAAAAGAAACATAAAGTCTTTCTCTCTTTGAGTTTATACTTTAGTGGGAGAGATAGAAATTATAAGGTGACATTTAGTTTCCATTTTAATTAGCAAAATATCAAGAATATTGCTGAAGCAAGGGGGCTACAGGAAGAAAGAAAGGCCCAACATGTCTCAGCTCAACTGTCTGAGACTTCCCAGTCCTCAAAGGGATGTCACAGCTGCCTGTGATTCTCTTCATGCAAGGTAGAGACTAGTGTTTTTTGCAGAACAAATTCAGAGTGAAGTAAAGTATTAATTAGCTTCTGAGATGCAAAATAAGATAATGCCCCGAGACAACAGCGTTACCAGACATATGCATTGGGAAAAGATTTTTTAGATCACTCTATGTTTTCCTGTAGTATATCAAGAATTGAGTTGGCCAGAGTTGTGGAAGAGACATTTCTCCTTCTATCATAGCTAAGTCATCCCTATGATAGACAGAGGATGTGTCATAAAAGAAGTAAAACAATGTTTATCCTGGACACAAGATTGGTGAAAAAGAGAAGAGAGGGGGAAAAAAACCCCAAACAAACAAGCAAGTAAACATGCATCTCCAAATTTGTCCCATCTTTGCTTCCAGCAGGAAAGAAGGCAATGTTACATAGACGTTACTTGATCAGCAACCCCCAACTGAGACTCTGCCACTTAGCAGAATATCCAAAGCAGACTGCACTGACAGCGGAGAACCCGATGTGGGGCTCAAACCCGCAAATGGTGAGATGATGACCTGAGCTGAAGCGGGTTGCCCAAACGACTGAGCCACCCAGGCACCCACAGACTGGACCAATGTTAAAACATACTTTAAATTTAATTAAGTTTTCCCTAGAACAAGCAGGAAGACGTTCCAGGAGGAGACAGGCTAGGGGCAAAATAAAGGAGGTTCATTTCTCTGCACATCTAAATTGTCGGGTGACTGAAATCTGGAATCCTGCCACACAAGCCACACATTTTGCCCAACCTCTCTCTCTAACTGCCTGTGGGGTCAATATGCCGCAGTTTGAGAAAGAGCTGCCGCCAGAGACTTGGGTCCAAAATATGCAAAACTGACATAATTTTTACAAGAGAGTTGATCATTCTATTCAGAATCAAGTTACTAAATTCCTTCTAAATACGTAAGGCAGGAACTACTTTCTGAAGCCTAGTTGTTTAACTGGTATTGAAAAATTTCTTCCACAGATCAGAAAGTTGGTAATTTGTACATCATTGAAGAGCCAGCACCTTCTAGAAATACAATAGGGGCCCCTGGGTGGCTCAGTCAATTAAGCATCTGACTTGGCTCAGGTCGTGATCTCCCGGTTCATGGGTTTGAGCCCCGCTTAGGGCTCTGTGCTGACAGTTAGGAGCCTGGAGCCTGCTTCAGATTCTGTGTCTCCCTCTTTCTCTGCCCCTCCACCCCCTTTCTCTCCCTCTTTCTCTCTCTCTCTTTCTCTCAAAACGAAATAAACATTATGGGGTACCTGGGTGGCTCAGTCAGCTGAGCGTCCGACTTCAGCTGGGGGTCAAAGTTCGTGGTTCGTGGGTTCAAGCCCTGCGTTCGGCTCTGGAGCCTGCTTTGGTTTCTGTGTCTCCCCCTCTCTCTCTGCCCCTCCGCTGCTTGTGCTTTCTCAAATAAAGAAACATTAAAAAAAAAAAAAAAAAAAGAATTTTCAAACCCTCAATGTCATGTATACCCCTTCCTAAAGTGATCTCCCTGGATCCCATTAAAAATAATAAATAAATAAACAAACAAACAAACACACACACACACAAACATCAAGAAAATTTTTATAAATAAAAATACAATAGATTCAGAAGCACTTGTTTATAAGAAAAATAGGTGGAAATAATCTGTTCTCCTATAACAAGTATCTCTTTTTGTAAATTTGTACCTGAAATTATTTTCATTTCTTAATTTTATTTTTTTTTTAATTTTTTTTTCAACATTTTTTATTTATTTTTGGGACAGAGAGAGACAGAGCATGAACGGGGGAGGGGCAGAGAGAGAGGGAGACACAGAATTGGAAACAGGCTCCAGGCTCCGAGCCATCAGCCCAGAGCCTGACGCGGGGCTCGAACTCACGGACCGCGAGATCGTGACCTGGCTGAAGTCGGACGCTTAACCGACTGCGCCACCCAGGCGCCCCTCATTTCTTAATTTTAAAAGATCACAAATGAGCTCAAGATGTAAATAGAAAATATGCTCTCAAATATCAAACCCTATTGTGTGTGGGGTTTTTTTAAAGAGAAATGTAAATGTAATAATGAATAGGGGTTAGCAATGTAAGTGTGAAGTTAGAAAAATCTCCTGACAATTAAAGTCCAAATACTAAGATAAAATAAGGTGAATGTTCCTCTACTTAAGTAAAATGTGAAAATAGTGTTAAAAAAAAAAAACACAAGATTTTCTAAAACTAAGCGATTCTTCCTCTGAAGAGGAAAGAAAAAAAAAAGCAGGTTCATAAATAACATTTTACAATATTTATTTCCACTATGCTTTTTCCAAAGTTGTATAAAACAGATCTCTGCTAAAATAATTGCAAATTAGCTTGCTGACCAAAACGAACTTTAGAAAGAAAAGAAAACAGACTCATATCATTGTCGCCTTATTATTTATGCCTCTTTAAAAAAAAAAAAAAAGGCCTGTCTCCATTGTTCTTCTAACATCTTTTTATAATCAGCTTTAATGTGATATTATATTACATCTTTTTTATTCTTTTATTTTCTATTTTTTTAAATATTTTATTTATTTTTGAGAGAGAGAGATAGAAAGACAAAGGGTGAGCAGGAGAGGAGCAGAGGGAGAGAGAGAAACATGGAATCCTAAGCAGGCTCCAGTCTCTGAGCTGTCAGCACAAGGGGCTTGAACTCATGAACTATGAGATCATGACCTGAGTTGAAGTCGGACACTTAACTGACTGAGCCACCCAGGCGCCCCTTTTATTACATCTTCTTAAATAAAATAATTTATCTATCTTTTATTCCACAAATCAATCAGATGTAACATGTAGGTTACCCTTAATTAAAGGTTTCCTTTGTAGAGATACTCAGTGAATTCTCACGAACCCCACTGACAGAAAGCATCATTTGTTGTCAAGTAAGTCACTCGACAGAGCTTCCAGCTTAAGTTTTTAAAACACCCTCTCACCCAGCGAAACTTCCCATACTTGGTAAATCTTAGAACCTCTGGTAACCTTTACTACTTAGAGGTGAGGAGGTGACTGATCACCCACATTTTCCCAAAAGAGCCCCCTGCTCCTACTTGCCTGTAATGATATTTTAACATTGAACTCAATCTTCTTGCTCCCAAATTACAAGCCTATAACCATTACCTCAAGAGTGGCACCAGGAAACAAGAGTGCATTTTTACTACACCGTCATCCCTTAACATTTCCAACTTACTCCTTTCATGCCAGGCCTTTGCAAGAGGCCTCATTTATTCATTCCCAAATTCCAGGAGCACAGGAGCTAAGAAAAGCTTTGTTGTATGGCAGAGAGCCCCAGATCTGACATTCATGGGAAGGGGAAATCAAATGGGACCATCCATTAACAGGTCAGTCCAGAATTGTTATGAAACCCCCTGCCTTTTCAAATGACCGATGGGCCTCTCGTCCTTTCTTGGTGCTGGGCCTCCAGACTACGGGCTGTTTGCATTCAGTCAACACTCCAATTTTATAGGCCTGTGGAGCCAAAGATTACAAGACTTTTGAACTCCAGGCTGCCTTCTGTCTGGCTACACCCTCTGTTTCTGGAGCCCAAGTCTTTTTTAACAAGCCTACAAAAACAAGCAGTTAGGGTAAGGTCTGCTAATCCTCTTTTCTACCTAGAAGTAATTACGTATTTTGAATCAACCAGCAAGGAAGCAGAGTGACCACTACAAATGCGTGGAGCTATTTACAGAAGGATCGTACTGTGCCTCAAAGGGGTTGATCGCTACTGACTCGAGTTCCTTAAAAATGTCCTGCTGTTGCTACACGAGAAGTTACATACAACGCTAGGCCTGGTTTTTAAGGAAAAGAACAAATGTACAAACTTAAATGAACAAAAGATGAAAAGAAAAAGTCAGGAAGGCATTTTAAAAGGCTCCAAATATCCTGGAGCATCCATTGGTCTGTCCTCTAGATAACTGCACATCTGGTTTCTCCGCACATAATTTCACGCCCCTCTTCTTTTTTTCTTAATTTACACCGTTAACGGACTTCAGCCTATCAACAGCTTTGAAGTTGCATCTAGGCATTTTATATTAAGAACATGATGGTCTTTTTAGTTACTCAAAATGATAAACACATAGTTCAAGAAAATTCATAGCATTCTTTTCAAAATCCGACGTTTAAAACTGCCTTTTACCTTTAGTGTAAATTATTGCTTATACAATAAGCAGTTCTTTGTATCCCTGTGGACAAATATTTTGATATAAAATATGTCAATGGTCAACTCTCGTTATCTTGTCAAACAAGTCTGTAATTTTTCTAAAAAGGTTTTGCATTGATACCCAAGTTATACACTTCTTGGGACATAAATATCATAAATTGTAGTAGGCCTACCACTATCACCAAAAGAACAAGGAGTTCCCAATTTACTAATGGGTTGTGTTTCAAAACCTTTTTTTTTTTTTTAAGTATTTAGAGCACAGGGGCGTCTGGATGGCGTAGTCAGTTGAACATCTGATTCTTGATTCAGGTTCAGGTCATGGTCTCATGGTTCATGGGTTCGAGCCCCTTGTGGGGCTCTGTGGTGGCAGTGCAGAGCCTGCTTGGGATTCTCTCTCTCTCTCTCTCTCTGCCCCTACCCTGCTCTCTCTTTCTCTCCCTCAAAAAAAATAAGATAAATATTTAAAAAAAAAAAAAAAAAAAAAGGTGTTTGGAACACAGAATGCGTTTTCCCATGGAAACATTGTTGTGGTGATTCCATTCAAAGCGATCTGCCTAACAGCCCTTCATTCACACTCTTTTATGCCCTGCCCCTCTGATTTAACTATTGCAACTCCCTCCTCCTGGAATGCCCTCTACCCCTCCTCTCCCTGATATCCGTAGTCAACTCATACCCTTGACAATGAGCTTAAATGCCACTCCATAAAGATTCTCGACAGATGGAACCCATCACTGGATCCTCAGAACTAAAGGACTCTTCATGGCCCTTCTGTAGTAAATGTGGTTATTTCCCCCAACATCTGTTCTACTCCCCACCCCCACCCAACCTGTGATAACAATCATTGGGTTTTGGTGAGATTGATCTCATCCTTATTTCCTGGAACTAGGTCTATGCCAGTGAGGACAATCCTATCTCTCTTGACCTAGACATTGGTTCAGGTAACCCAGGTTTACACCAATAACTATTTGGCATTTTCTTTTTCTTTCTTTTTTTTAATTTTTTTAATGTGTATTTATTTTTGAGAGAGAGAGAGAGAGAGAGAGAGACCATGAGCAAGGGAGGGGCAGAGAGAGAAGGAAACACAGAATCTGAAGCAGGCTCCAGGCTCTGAGCCATCAGCACAGAGCTCCACACAGGGCTCCAACTCACAAATGGCGAGATCATGACCATAGCTGAAGTCAGATGCCTAACCAACTGAGCTACCCAGGCACCCCTATTTGGCATTTTCTTGTCCACATGGACTGGTTTAGGTCCAATCAGAACAAATCCTAGGACTTTTGGCCAATGGTTGTGAGACAGAACATTTTCTTCCTGGATTTGAAAGTTAGAGATTATATGGCTCACGTTCCTATGGGCAGGCATTTTGTTCCCATGAAGGAAGTCAACATCAAGTCGATACCCAGAGGAGGGCAGAACTGAAGGAATCATAGAGAAATGGAGCTAGAATCTTGATAGTGCAAGCTCCTTGAACCTGACCTATCTCTGAACTTTTCAATTACATAAACCAATAATTTCATTCCCTCACATCATTTAAGCCACTTTGAGTTGGGTTTTTGTCACTTCTAATGAAAGCATCCTACTGATACAATTCTTATCGCTTTCTACTTCATACCATTTTTTGTGTGTACCAGTTTTATATTGCCCGTTATACCTTTTAACTTTCTGAGACCAATACCATATCTTCGTACCCACCCTCAGTGCCTGGCGTATACATCTGTATAGGAAAACATAAGTGCGGGTTGGATTGAGCCAACTAACTCAGTATTTTTCAAGAGAATGCCAGTTATGTGGGATGTTAAAACATTTTATGGAGGGAAATAATTCTACCTTTAAATAGGATGGACAAGCACTGGGTTTTTAAAAGGGAGAATAATTTCTTTACCACAGTATTTCTTAAAGTCCTCAATATACTGCACTAATGCACATTGTGACAAAAAGTGAGATCTAATACAGTATATGTGTCAAACGCATTTAACTCCTTATCTCTTTCATACTGCACATCTCGAGGAGCTAATGTTACAAAGAACACGTTACGGAAAATACTAGAGTATGTCATAATGATCTAAAAACTCCAACCTGATAGGCTTCAAGGAGTAGAAAGGAAGAGGAAAAGGAAGTTTTCCCCACAATTTCAGAAGGAAAGGTCAGCCAGAGAACTTACTGTTGATGACCTCACCCCTGTCCACACACTGTTTACATAGCTCCAATGGTTTTCCCCCGAGAACTTACCTTTATGCTGATCCACACACACCAACTACCTCTGTAAGTTCTGATCTTCCAATCAAAATGCCCCTTCCTTTGCCCCTACCTACAATAAAAATTCCCTTTCCTTTCAAACAAGTAAGATGTCCAGAAGACCGCAATCTGACTAAATTGTGTCATCTTATATATGAAAAGTCAGCCAATCCTTCAAATCTCCCATTTTAACAGGTATTATACTTTTTTTCATATTTCTATTAACACTATCCCCTCAAAAATATCTCCAGGTAGCATAGAACATATAACAATATTACAAACGGAAGTGTAGAGCGAACATTTTTTAACAGGGTTCATATTTAAATGAGATCATTCAGTGGAAGACCTTTGACCTTTATGTAGGAAACAAGGGACATTTTGGTTGTCAGGCTCATTATCACCATTGGTTTTAATAATAGTAATTTTTAGGAGAGCCTGGGTGGATCAGTTGGTTATGCGTCCAATTCTTAGTTTTGGCTCAAGTCATGAGTTCACGGTTTGTAGTTCAAGCCCCACTCTCGGGCTCCACACTGAAAGTGCAAAGCCTGCTTGGGATTCTCTCTCTCTCTCCCTCTTTGTCTGCCCCTCCCCTGCTCGTGCTCTCTCTCTCAAAATAAATAAATAAAGTTTTTAAAAATAAAAAAAATAATAGTAATTTTTAATAACCTCTTTAGTTACCCGAGGCGGGGGGGGGGGGGTAAAGGGTGGGCAAAATGGGTGAAGGTGGTCAAAAGGTACAAACTTCCACATATAAGAAAAATAAGTCCTGGAAATGTAATATACAACGTGGTGACTATAGTTAACAATTCTGTATTGCATATTTGAGAGTTCCTAAAAGATTAAATATTAACAATTCTTACCATAAGAAAAAGAATTGCAACTCTGCTTGATGATGGATGTTAACTAAACTTACTGTGGTAATCATTTCACAATATATACATATATCAAATCATTATGTTGTATGCCCAAAACTAGTACAATGTTAGATGTTGATTATATCTCAATAAAAAATAATAATAAAGGTAATTTTTAGGCATTGTCTTCATAATTACCTCAATCACAACTTAATATTTCTTAGACCATCCCAGTCTTCTAAGGTTGCTCTAATTCTATACAATTAGGTTTATTACAAAACCAACCACTCCAAAACTGAATGGCTTAAGCTTTTTGTGACCCAAGAGACTTCTGACCCACCAGTTCCAGTGCCATCCATGTAGTCCTTCTAATCCTTGTGACCCCTGTCTCCCAATGCCTGCCCTCCTGTGTCCTGGGAGCTGCCTCAGACCCAAGCCGCACACGGCTTTGATTCTGGAAGCCCTGTAACCACCACAGACCGTTCTGGCCCAGTGGACCTGAGAGCTGTAGATAGGAACTTCAAAACCCTAGGCACAACACTTTCTCATGAGATCTCTGCCCACAGTCAAGACATAACAGCAGAGAGTATTTCTTGGTGGATTTTTATACACCGACTTCTGTTGAAAGTAAAAGGCAATGTTTTTCTCGAGACACTGATGTGATTAGACCTAATAAAAATTCAACAACTCACGTCTTTATTTTTAATCCATCCACGCCTGAGCCCTATTAATCTAACTTCCAAACTCGACCTTTATCCATTTAGAAGTGTGTGGCAGGTGCCACCTGATGTTTTTGAAGGTGTGTTAGCTTTTGATCCCCTTTGCTGTGAGGGGGAGACGAAGCAGCTTGCCTAGAGCCTCTCTGGAATCCGCGGGACCAGCGTACCACTCTCTATGCCTTTCATTGACTACATGTCATTGCCAACAGGCGATTCTTGTCTTACAAGTTTCTCAGGCTTCACGTCAGGCAACAATACCAATAACAGTATTCTGTGGAATAAAATTTATTAAAATTGCCTTGGATTGCTAGCTAATCATTCAGACTGTTGAAGCACGCAAAGATAGATTTTTAAAAAATCATTGTAGTATATAAGCCTTTTGACCTGGGTAGTAAAAGTGACATATGAAACAAACTACACAGTGAGTATTAAGTGGCGTATAGGGCCAATAATTTATTGTTTCTCTCAGTTCTTCTGACCTGGGTCAACCTGTCACCAATGGAAAGGTCTAAGACGATGACCTCACAAGACTGAGACCTCAGCCAGAACAGCTGAGAAGGTTGGCTTCTCTCTCTAGGTGGTTTCTCCTTCTCCGGGAAGTTAGTTGGGGCTTCTTCCAATGACAGTCTCTTTCGTTCCCAGCAGCAAGGTTGCGAGCCCCAATGCACACGTGGTTTTCAGATATCTACTGTATCACATTTGCTAATGTCCCATTGGGCAAAATAAGTCCTGAGGTTAACTTCAAATTCAAGGAGGAGAGGAATACACTCCCCTGTTTGCTGAGAGAGCGGCAAAGTCACATTACAAAGGGGCATTTGTGAAGGGAGGGAAGCAATCCTCATGGCCATCTTTGCGAACCGTCCATTTCGCTCCCACTGGCCACAGTGAAAGCTGAGATGAACAGTCCCAGCTGAGTCCAGCACAAATTGCTGGCCCATACCGTTGTGCGCAAACACATGATTGCCATTTAGACCACTAAATTTGGGGAACATGGTTGGATGCCAAAAGCTAACCGGAACAATTTCTGAACCCATAAGGCAGGCAAAAGTTCCAAAATGTTTTCAGTTTCCTTTTTAAAACTCCTCTTATGTTTTAACGCTGAGGTATTTTAAGTACTTTGGAGGTATCACATGACTATTCCTTGCGATTTCTACTAGGCAGGATGGAAAACAGAGGGCTGTTCACATAGAAAGTCAAGTATAAATCAGGTAGTTGAAATTTGGGGCAAGCCTCTCCTGCCCCTTCTGCACCCAACACGCCAATGAAGAGACGGAAGAGAGAGGGTTTGATGGAACGACCACAAAAGCCAAACACACACATTCGATAAAGAAACAGTGTAGGAGAAACAATCATGTACCTTCATCCTTAATAGGACATAGTAAGGCCAAACCATAAGCAATGCACTTCCTTACAAAAGCTCTCAGAATTCATAGAACAGATTGCACAGCAAAGAAAAAGCAGGCAAATAAAGAGGCTGGCAACCCGGCTGTAAGTATGAATTTTAAAAGGAAACAGTCCCACTTTCCCCGCCCACCATGACTCAAACTGTGTTTCCAAACTAGTCCTCTATCAGAATGTAGCAGAATAAGTGCCAATCAGAATTAGGACGCCTGGATTTTCATTTTGCCACTGAGCAGCTGCCAGACCTCCAATAAGTCATTTGACCCCTCTGGGTCTATGCTTTCACAACTATTAATTGAAAGGGTCAGACTAGACGACCTGCCTAAAAACTGCTCTTCTAGAAATTAAATGCTCATGTCAGAAGGCTGGGCAGTGTAGCATGTGGTCAAAAACATGACCTCTGTCATCAAAAAGAACCATTTTCAGGTCCAGTTCAGCAACCGACTAGCTGTAGAATCTTGAGCAAGTGTCTTAAATTCTCAGTTTCCTCACCTGGAAGATGAGAACGGTAATTGCATGGGAATCTGCTAATTATGAGATACCACATATCACATATTCAGCATTTGTCTGGCACATTAGGAAGTGCTCAGAAAATACGTCTTCATGTTGTGAACAAGAACCTAAACCGTGTCTGTTAATTCTGCCCGTACTGTCATAATACACATAGATTGGTCACATGATCCACAAAGGAATCCTAAAGCTGCCCTCCCCCCCACCCCCCCGCAGCTACCTGAACCTCAGCTCCGCTTGTGTGTCCTGAGGACAAAGCAGAAGTTGAATATCCAAAATCACCAGAACATTCTGGAACTACTGCTTTCCCTGCCCTAGCTGTTTTACTTCCCTTTTTAAAAACTAACATCAAGTCTACAAGAAAAAAGAGATTTGGGATCCGAGTTTAAAGAAGAAAAAAGCAGTTTGTGCAGACAACTTTGACTTCTCTGATTTGTGGAGGATCTCCTAGCCCCAGTTCCCAGAGTATCTTTAGCCTCCAGGCGTCTGCTTGAAACAGGATACTCAGTTTAACCAGTAATTCTGGTCTCTCCATTTTCCCCCTGTGTACAAGGTATCAAAGGAACAAATAATGCCTAAAACATCAAAATGTTTTTATTCCTCACCTAAGAACAACTATATCCATGGGCGAAAGGAGAAATAATGGAGAGTAGACTTGGGCAGGAAGACTGCTATTCAGTCTTGAAGGGTCTCCGTTGTAATTGCTAAGGATGACAACAAAACAATAGCAACTGGGGGAAAGGGAAGAAGTGTTCAGCACACGCTACTCATGCCCTCCACCTCATCTAAGCCAGTAGACCCAAGAAAGAACTTACGTGGAAGCAGGGCCCAGGCAGAAAAAGGAATGAATGCCCACATACCATACGAATAAATAATTAAAAGTTATAAAAGCAAGTGAACAACTAGGTTAAAAATATATATACTCTATTTTCCTGCTTTGACAGCTATACCCTTAGTAACTAAGAAGGCCGGGTTGCCATTCAGAGGTCCACATCGAAACCTGGTGACACGGGGAGAGCCGTCCCCTGACCTCTGCCCACCCCTTCTCCATCTCCTGGTTCTATCCAGCACCACAAGCAGCCTCAAAGGCACATTTGGGGATAACTCACTCAGCACATATATCCGAGCAATTCAAACTCCTTCTGCCAGGTGGCCTTTGCCACCTCCATGGGCCCAAAAGTACACAATTGTCTGTGACCAGGAGGACAAACCCAGAGCAAATGCCCCAACAGGCACTGGAATTGGGCCTGGAGAGTTCAGGAGGCTGGGGCATCTGGGACGCCATCTCAAAAAGGAGCATAAACTTTAGATGGGTATATCCCCTTGGTCTCTTAGACTGTTTGCTCAGTATATCCCAAGGAAACCACCTGGGACCGTTTGCCTTGGACTAGGGGCAGCACTGAGGAGACCACAGCCTTCTCAGAAGCTTCTCAGACCTTATCCCCAGGGGTCATTCCTCCAAGGAGATGCCTCCACACTCTTTTCCACACACAGATGGGCCTCTTCAGCTTCCCCACAACCGTCACCGTAAGTCATAAACAAACGTCAAGCAACAGGTTTCTTTCTAATGTCTCCCTTTGGCATTCTTCAAACTGAAACCCAAGTTTCTCATTTTCTCCAAATTCAGAAGGCTTGTCTTTTCTTCACATGTTATCCTGCCCTCGGGTGATTCTACTCATCCATTATCTGTATCAAAGTATGTGTCTCAGACGTGTACAATGTCCGTCTTCAAGTCATGACTCTTCCCTCACTTCGCATGAAATCAGGAAGCCAGGAGATATAAGAAACATGGAAACTAATGTCCCTTTTTTAAATGTTCCTTTTTAAAATTAGTAATTACTGATATCCAGCTTTGCTTCTTTTTTTCCCCGGGCCCTGATCATTTCCTGATTTTATTTGTATCCTTTTTTCCTTAAGGTTATTCTTCCCAGTAGCCCCAAAACTAAAATCAATCCAGCCAAAACCACCAAAGTTATCATTCCGGCACACCTTTCTCTGAGCCCGGTGGGTGTTCCTCACCCCTCCGTGCCCAAAGGCCATCACAGACCCTTAGGGCACAGGATAGGCACTCAGGCAGCAGGCTTATTCTCTTTCAGTGAACCCTTTAATACCTCCTAGCTAAGACCAGGCCAGTTCTAGAAAGAGTAGAGTAAAAAAAAAAAGGGAGGGCCAGCTTCATGAACATGTAGCCCGTGCTTTCTGGGCCATGCACTTGGTTTAATGTTCTGATGTCACCATCTTAAGGGTCTCACTAATCCTGTCTTTGAACTTTTTCTTATAAGTGAAGTCCAAGGGGACAATGAGGCTTATGTGTGAACAGAGGCATACATATGCTATGCCTGTCCGCCTTCATCACCACCCCATTCAACAAAGAGTATTTGCGATGCCCCGTGAGCACAGAATTCATGTGGCTCTACCGTGTTTGGGAGTTCTGCAAGACTAAAACTGAGTTCAAGGTAAGTGTGTTACATCTGTGGCTGTGTAAGTGGGGGTACTGACCACACCTGGAGGCCCTGTTTTCTATTCCACCCAGGCTACAAATACAAAAAGACAATGGGGTTCCAAAAGACCCAAACAACCAAGGAAACTACTTTATCTTTTGCTACTCTTGGTACTGCTCTGTAATAATCAACCATTCACCCTAAAAATGATGACACTGAAAAAAGAGAAAGGCAGGGCGACCAATAGCTCCTTTCCCTGTCAGTCCCTTCTTATTCATCAGTAGCAAAAAGAAAGGTACTGGTACATGTATATCAAGAAGCAGAAACAGTTGAGTTCGTTTTGTGCAGCATTTCCATTGTTCTGGTAGGAACAAAATCCATATGCGAGTATGAACTATAAAACATTGAAAGGCATAGTTTTGTGATTCCGTATACAAGTAAAATCATCTTATATTTTCGTTTAAAACTGGCACTGCACACACACACACACAAAACTGGCATTGAACAGTATAGAAATGAATGGCAAAATTAATGATAATAATTTTAAATGTTAATGTCTCTTTACTGAGGATTGCACTAAATGGCAAATTTAAAACACTGCGCTAAATTGAAAGAGATGCTGCAAGAGAAAGGAAAAACTTTATATTTTAGTGTCTTTAACAGTACTCTATTTTTTCTTGCTCTTTGAACAAAAGGCCCTACATTCTCTTTTTGCACTGGGCCGTGTGTGTTATGTAGCCCTCCCTCCACCCCCATCCCCCCACCGGCCCCAGTGAACAATGAGAAGAGATTGAGTGAGACAGAGGTGGGCTAAAGGTGTCAGAGACAGGTCACAGCACAGCAGTATGTAGACATTTGTCTCAGAGCGCTCTTTGATACCAGACCCCCATACTCAAACACCTCCTGTAGTGCCCTGTCTCATTCAGAGTAAAAGCCAAAATTCTCGCTCTGGCTCCATACCTCTGACACCTTCTCACCTTCCCCGCCCACCTCCCTGACCTCATCTCGCACCTTTCACCAGCTTTCTCTGCTCCACTCCTCTGCCAGGCTATCCTTGCGTCCTCCCACCTGCCAGGCATTCTCCTACACCAAAGCCCTTGCATATATCGTCACCTCCCCTAGAAAGTTTTGTCCCCAGTTTTCTGCAGCATCCACCTCGTCAAATCCTCAGGCATCTTATCAAATGTCACTGTACCAAAAAAGCCTTCCCTGACCACATCATATAAACGAGTAATACTTTATTTACCTTGCTTTGTTTTCCTCTTTTGTACTTCTCACCACAGGGCCTATCGCATAATGCATTTATTTCTTGATTTAAATTCTTGGTCTCAGGGCACCTGGCTGGCTCATTCAGTAGAGAATGCGACTCCTGATATCAGGGTTGTGAGTTCGAGCCCCACATTGGGTGTAGAGATTACTTAGATGGATGGATAGAAAGAAAGAAAGAAAGAAAGAAAGAAAGAAAGAAACAGTTTATGGCCTCTTCCACTGGAATGTAAGCTCCATGAGAGTAGAGGCTGTCAGTTTTATTCACTGCTATCTACCCAGACTAGAACAGTAAAAATATTTGTTGAATGAATAATGCTAATACACTTCCTAAAATCTGAAGTCATTTAGATGGAGATAAGAAAACATATTTAATATGAAGACATAAAGCTGGATGCGCTTTCATATTACAAAATAGTCTCTAACTTGGATCCACAAATAGTGCCTGATGTCCAAAGTCAGGAAGCATTCTGCTTAGGGAAAAGAAAACCACCCAACTAGGGCGCCAAGGGGCCCGAGGCTGGGGAAGCAACTCTGTCTTTAATAAGCTGTGCAATCATACACAGTAACTAGAACCTACCAAAACCTCAAGCCCCTTAGCTATAAAACGCACATGATTTAATAATTCCTGCGCTCTTTATCTCATAGGTTTTTGCGTGTGGTAAATGGGACAATAAATGTAGACATCGTTTTGCAAAGCTGAAATGTTAAAGAAATGCTAGGGACTTGTGCTTGCCCAGCTAAGGAAGGAAACAGTGGGATGAAGGGAGGGGGTTTGTCAGGGCGGTGGGGGAGGGATCACGGATACCAGGACTGTTGGGCCATTGAGCAAAGACTGGTATTTAGAGACCAGAATGAAAGAAGCAACGCAGAACAGCAGATGCCAGGTCCTTGTTGATCTTTCACACGGCGACCCCCATACGTCTCCCATTTGACATGAATGTCACCGAGCCCAATTAGAATTAGCCTTTCACATAACATTCAAATTCCTGGACTTCCGAGAACAGCCATATAAGGGATGAACAGACAGTGCAGATAAGGGGAGAGGAATGGAGAGGCAAAGGTTACAGAAAAACATGAAGAGATTTTTGCATTCCCCAACACAAAGGACAAGATGTTTCAACAAATCCTATAACTTGGGGAAAGATTTAGCTAGAGAATATTTACCCAAGTCGTGGGCCACCCTCTTTCCCAGCATTCTTGTGTGGGTATTTTTTAATTAATTTGTTTTTATTTCCAGACCTTATTCTTGTTTTCTTTATTTGTTTTGTTTTTATTTATTTGCTTAATTTTTCATTTCCTTTTGCCGCACTCACTATGTAAGTTGATATATTCCCAGCACCAAAGCCACTCCGTGCCCCCTAATTTAGTCTGCTTCGACACAGAGAGGAACTCATCATGTCAGGCACTCGCCTCCGCTAGAATATATTTTTAAAATTCATTTTCATGCTAACAATGCCCCTGCGAAGATGGTGAGGCATAGAAAATCAAATTGTGCATGATTCTTAATCAGGAAACGGAAGCATTTTTAAAGGCACCCTTCGACGCCTGAAATGAACCTTTTTGGTAATTTCAAGGGTGCCAGATAACTTCAGCTGAATGGTTTTTAAATAAAAATAAAAATGCCGTGACATGTAACAAAGAAGGGAGGTAGCAGTGGCTGTCAAAAGTGGGCAGCCTGACAGCCTCCTGACAGGGAAACCCTACACTGTATTTTTAAACCAACCTATGTAATTTAGGAGAAAAGTCACCACATCTCCTGATAAAGCTTTTGGGGGCGGCTAGAGGATAAGTTTGCAGTGCTGGAAATGGCAGGGCCTCCCACACTGAGAAGCCTTGAGATTCTGCCTTTTTGCAGGAAGAAAGAAAGAAAGAAAGAAAGAAGAAAGAAAGAAAGAAAGGGAGAAAGAAAAGGAGAAAGAAAGAAAAAGAGAAAGAAAGAAAGAAAGAAAGAAAGAAAGAAAGAAAGAAAGGGAGAAAGAAAAGGAGAAAGAAAGAAAAAGAGAAAGAAAGAAAGAAAGAAAGAAAGAAAGAAAGAAAGAAAGAAAACCCAAAAGTCTGTATTTCCTGAGTAAAATGGAAGCAGCCTCTAAGAGAAAACACAGAAGTTCCCAGATCTTGGAAATCAGCATGAACATCACCTGGTTAGCGTTGATAACAAGCAAGATGTGAGTGACCTGGTCTGAGTGAGTGACGTGGAGAAAAACTGGTAGCGGGTCATAAATAAATGTGGTCGTTTAACATAATCCCAGTGAGGAAGATGGAGTGACTTTGGCAGAATCTGACAGAATTTGAACAGTAGTGCCTCTAATACTCCCATATCTGGTCCTCGGGGAAATGGTGAGGATGGAGATTCTTCTCCACAGGGAGGATGCGAAATGTTTTGGCAGAGAGATTATGGAATCCCACCTCCCAACTTTCTCACTGAGGGTGTACTCTTTAGTTATTTAACTCTCTGAGCCTTCGTTTTCCTGACTTATAAAATGGGACTGATGGCATTATACCTGGCAGGGTTGCTGTTAGCATTAAGGAACAGCCAGAATAAATGCCATTTAGTGAGACCAATAGTGAAGGGCACACTCTAAGTATCTGCCAAGCCCTGAATTTGTCAAAAGGGCGCTTAGTATGAGGGAAGAGAAGGGGTTTTCTGGGGGCGCCTGGCTAGCTCAGTTGGAAGAGCAAGCTACCCTTGATCTCAGGGTTGTGAGTTCAAGCCCCATGTTGGGTGTAGAGATCACTTAAATGAATAAATAAGAAGTTTAAAAAAGGGAGGGGGCCAAAGGGGGACCTCACATATTCTTCTTGGCCATCAAATAAATGCCCCAACTGCCTCCTCTAACTTCTGGATAGACCAATGTCTGATCCCGACATAAGATTTGACTAAGTCTGTAACCACGCCCTTAACTCCCCCATTCAAATACCCACTACACACACACACACACACACACACACACACACACATACACACACCAGGCTGCCGCCAAGAGCACACGCTGTGCCATTGCCCAGCCCTGGGTGACCGACCCTGACATAGGCCCCCGAAAGGGCAGTTGTTTGACTGAATGCAACCTCTTATTAAAAATTAATTTCTGTCAAACCCGATTACATATGAACACAGCCTCATTGTGATCACTACTGTGATTTCTGGAAACAAACATAGGCTCTACTGTTGCCAAAAGCAAGGGGCAGTTTAGGACAATTCTCAGTCTTGATCCATGAACATGGAGACACAGCCAGCAGATTCCCTGAGGCTCACAAAGGCATTTGTCCCCCAAGGACAGCTATCTGCCTCACCCTCCTCCTCCCGTTCCACCCTGCCTCACACCCACTGCCTCACTCCCTGGAGCAAACATGTAGAGAAAGAAAAGCTTGCTCCCTAATGCAAATAGATCCCACACCCAATCCAGATTCTACCTCTTCTATTAGTATGTGCTTTCCCTTTGAGAGCTCAGGGTTCCTCCTCTGTAAATATAGAATAATGATGGCAACACCACTACCCAACCCATAGGGTTGTTGTGGTAGATTAAATGAGACAATATATATAAAGCACCTAGAATATAGCGAGCAGAAACTCAAGAAATACTCATCCTATCTCCTATTGCTATCCTGCCTTGTGCAATACTGTACTGGAATGCTGTCTTCTACAATGTTTCTTCTAAATTCAGGGCACAAAATTGGGCTGTTGTTCCTGGAGAGCAATGAGTTGAAGAGAATAGAGCTCTGTGGCTAACATACTCTAAACCAGATTTATGCACCCCATATATCTCTCATAAAATTAGTTTTTTTCCCCCTCTGCATTAATCATTTCTTCTACTTCCATCTCATGAGATCAAGAAGTTAGAGGTAGAGGGGCGCCTGGGTGGCTCAGTCGGTTAGGCATCCGACTTCAGCTCCAGTCATGATCTCGCGGTTCACGAGTTTGAGCCCCGCGTTGGGCACCATGCTGACAGATCGGAGCCTGGAGCCTGCTTCAGATTCTGTGTCTTTGTCTCTCTCTGCCTCTCTCTCTCTCTCTCTCTCTCAAAAATAAATAAAAACATTTTTAAAAAAGAAGGTAGAGGTAGAAAATCCACTGTGTCCTCCTCCTCTCCCTACTTTATATATCTTCACTATTTTTGCCATCAACTACTTTGACATGGCACTGCATGATCTTCTAACATGGTGGAGAGAACACCAGCTTCTAAAATGGGTGCTACCCTACTGACGTAGAAAGAATAAAAAGAGTAACAATGTCCAATGAGATAAGGGAGGCAAGTCTGAAAGAGGGCAAGCAGGCAATATGAATCAGAGATTAAATGTGTGAGATCATTGACCCAGTCATTCCACTTCCAGGAATTTATCCAAAGGAAATAATTAAGCAAGCATACACCAATGGTTTTCATTATAGTATTGCTGATCATGGTGAAAAATTGTAAATAAGCTAATGTTCCTCAATAGGAGGTTGACCATGTAAACTATTGTACATTCATACAATTGAATACGATGTAGTAACTGTTTTAAAAAATGAAATAAAGCTGGGCTTTTGAAATGGAGAGAAACTCTCTATAAATTGTTGAAGTTGAAAAATGCTGGTTGCAGAAAAATATGTGAATATAATCCTGTTTATGTAAAAATACAAAAATCTCTTATGTATATTTACATAACCATTTGTAAAACCCAAACTATGCTTTGTCAGACTTTTGAGTGGTTCTTTCTGGTGGGAAGATCATAAGAGTATTTTTAAAAATGTTTTATAAACCCAGACATGATTTTGTAATTTGAGCCCCTACACATTTAGAATCATCCAAATAGAATTTTTAATACAAATAAGATAAACAAAGAAAAGAAAAGAAATGCAAGTATGCACCTAATAAGAGAGCAAAAATTGACAGAATTAAAGGGAGAGATAGACAATTCAATAATCAAGTAGCAAATTACCTCTCTCAGTAATTAATAGACCAACTAGACAAAAATGTCAGTAAAAATATAGAAGATCTAAACACCATCAACTACTGTGAGCTAGTTGATATTTGTAGGACACATTTTCTCTTCAAGTATATATGTTATGTTCACCAAAATAAACTACATGGTAAGGCCATAAAATGAGTCTAGTTTTTTTTTTTTTTTTTTAAGTTTGAAATTATGTGAAGTATATGCTTTGACCAGAGTGGAAGTAAATTAGAAATCAATAACAAACCATCTAGAAAAAAAGTCCCAAATGTTTGGAAATCAAGTAACACACTTTTTTTTTTTTTTTTTGAAGAATGTCTTTTTAATTTATTTTATTTTAGGGAGAAAGAGAGGGTGAGTGGGAGGAGGGGCAGAGAGAAAGAGAGAGAGAGAGAGAGAGAGAATCCTAAGCAGTCTCCACACTCAGTGCAGAGCCTGACAAGGGGCTTGATCTCACGACTGTGAGATTATGACCTGAGCCAAAACCAAAAGCAAGACGCTTGACAGACTGAGCCACCCAGGTGCCCATCAAGTAACTAAGTAATCCATAGGTCCAAGAAGAATTTACAAGGGAAATTAGAAAACATTTTAAGCTAAATGATAATAATAACAATGGAATTTAAACTTTGCGGGATGCAGCTAAAACAGTGATTAGAGGGAAATTTAAGGCTTTGAATGTTTATATAAAATAAAGTCTAAAATCAACAATCTCAAGTTCCTACATTAGAAGCTAAAAAAAGAACAAAGTAAATCACAGTAAGTAGAAGAAATAAAATGATTCAAATAAGAACAGAAATCAAAGAAATGACAAACAGACAAAAGAAAAAAATGAATACAATAGAAATATTGGATGAAGATCTTTAAGATCCCTTTTTTCCAAACAGTGATGTAATTCTGAGTGCCATTAGGATATCAGATTCCCAAAGACTTTCTTCCCATCTGTTTGGGTGACCCGTCATTCTATTTTGCAAACATTCATTGATTTGCATGTTCGTCCTAGGCAAAGCCTCCTAGAAAATAAGCAAGTATATACACCTATTTAATGAAATGTAGTAACTCAGACCCTTTACAAACATGTACATTATAAACATTTATTAAGAATCTACAAAGTACATGACACCGTGTTTTACATATGATTGCATTTATCCATATGCACAACAGTCCTGTTTGTTCATGCAATATTTACTGAGCATCTGGTATATACCAAGCACCCTTCCAGGTGATGGGTTAACAAGAGTGTTTATAAGCTAGGTATTATTGCTCCCACATCACAGTGGAGGAAACGGAGTGTCAGAGAAGTTAAATAGTGGCTCAGGATCTGAGAGTGTTGGTTGAGCAAAGATTTTCAACCCGTCTCAAAGCCTGGTTTTCAGCTATCCTATACAAAAGGACTCTAAGACACAAAGGTAAAGTGACACAGTTGAACCAACACTTAGAATAGAATATGAAGTACTGTACAAGGGAGATGAAGACATAATCACGGGAACATGTCAAAATCTGCTGAAAGGATTCAGAAAGCTTCCCAGAGGAGGGGGCATCGGAGCTGAGATTTGACGGAAGGGGAAAAGTTTGCCAAGAAGGCTGGCAAACACGTCAACACATTTCGGCTGCCCAATAACCCCGGATGGGTTGCCATTATGACTCTTTCATGGATGAGAAGACGGAGGTCAAGATTGCTGAAAGGATTTGCTTAGGCTTAGTCACTAAGGTACATGTCAGGTTCTGGGTCAAGTATCTCACAGCCACTGGTCTCAAGACAACCCTGTGTTTCAGACACCTCTTTCCCCTCCCCCGGCCCCTCCCCGGTTAACAGTACTACCACTGGGTCTTGCCTAGAGCTTGGCAACATCCTGTTCCTGGCTACACTCCCAGCTCAGCCTGACTCCCAAGACCAAACCGTAGGTTCTGTAAAAGTTTTCTGAATTATGAGTCCAAAGTCCTGAGTTCTGAAGAGAAGAGTGACTTTAGGAGAGAAAGAGAGAACATTCTTTTATTTAGGCACATGTCAAGAAGCTTGTTCTTCCCACCAAAATAAATCATAGGTGTACCTGAAATAAGATAATAAATAATAAATAAGATAATAAAATCCAAAACAAACAAACAAAAGCCTCTTTCCTTAAACCTCCCTTCTCCCGGCCCCTCCCTACAAGTTGATTCACGCACACTCTTTCAGCTAAGTCAGGAATGGCCTAATTCTAGTTTCCCTTGTTAGAAGGCGTGAATTGAAGCTGCCTTAGCTTCCTGTCTTTTTGTGACCTTCTGATGACCTGGGAGCTCCCCCCCACTTTGGTTAGGGCCTCTCCATGCCTCAAATCTACACATCAGTGGGATTTATTTTTCCTTTTGTTTTTAATGGTTCCTCAGAACCATACTCATTTAGCAATCCCACCCACTTCCTTTCTTGTTTCTTTGGCCTGTAGGGGTTATAACCCACCTCTCCTCCGGGGCAGGCAGGTTCTTAGGGGCCCAGGGTGATTGATTGATTTATAGTTCTCCTTATGTTTGGTTGTTTTGTTTTGTTTTGTTTTTCCTTCTCCTATGGGGTAAAAAGCCAAATTGTGTCTTTCTTTCACTATTTACAACTTTGGATGTCAGCTAATAATCCTTCGATTTCTCTTCTTGTATTAGCCTTTGTTTTTTAGTATAATTATAGACCTCAGCACACCAGGCAATCTGGGATTAAATTGGCCTATGTTTAGGCTGAAGAAATCATCTTGAAAAGTCAAAACCAGTACAGGCATCATGTTACTAAATTAACATTACTAGGGCCCAACACTAGGAGAAAAAGAAAATATTAAAAAAAAAGAAAATATTTAAGGGGGCGCCTGGCTGGCCTAGTCGGCAGAGCTTGCGACTCTTAATCTTAGGGTTGTGAGTTCGACCCTGAAATTGGGTGTAGAGGTTATTTAAAAAAAATAAAATCTTTAAAAAGATATATATATGTATATATATACATATATATATCTTGAAAAGAAAGCAAGAAGAGGAAAAAGAGAATTGTACAACGTTTGACTTAGCCGGCTCAAGCATGTAGCCTCCCTATCCACCTTCACAGGGGTCAGGAAAAAGCCTTGGGTGAGCAGAATAACCACCAGCAGCAAAACTCTGTGATTCTGAGATACAACCATGCAATATGCCAAGTGCATTTGGCATAAAAGAAGGACGTTGCACAGAAAATTTTGTGGTTTTGTAAAGAATTCCACAGGTTGAATTAACTACAAAGAATGCATGCAACAAGCCTTATGACGAGCTTTCAAAAGCCTGACATCTCTCAGTGGTCTCTAAAGTAAACAAATCTCCCCCACAGTAGTATCGATTTCTATGGATTTGAGTTTCTGCTCTGAAATGATGTAACCTTCTACCTGGGGCAGCTTACAACTACCAAATGACAGAGAAACCGAATTCAAGCTCGCTTCTTTCATTCCTTGAAGAGCATGCCCTGCAGGGCTGCACGTTAGTATCCAGCAACCAGGAAATATTTCGTAAACAGAATTTGCACTCCATTTATTCTGAGTTTACTTTAAGAAGCCACTTATCTCTTTTAGAAGGACTTCCCTTGCCAATCACCTTTTGGAAAAAGCCTGGGAGAGACACTCCCCGAGGACGTGCAGAATCCTAGTTCAACAGATTGTTTGATAGAAATAAACAACTAAACCATCAACATCTTAGGATCTTCCCTTTTCCTTCCAAAGACAATCATTCTTTTTAGAGCAACTGAATCACGTACACGGATGTACACGCATGAACATACATGCACAAGCGCACGGGTGCACCCACACGTGCACATACACACTGCAATGTCACCTCTGATACATCTTGAGAAACAAGGCCACAATTTCTTTTCCAATGATGGCTTATGCTAAAATACCTAAAATAAATAATAATTTGGCAGGGGGGAGGGGGGTGGATAGGAAGCCCTTAAAAGTCACATTGTTCAACACTTAATTTCACAAATGATAAAATGGAGGCCCAGATTATGCTAAATTTCTTCCAAAAAGAATTTTGAGATAAGATTAGAATTTTTCCTTCTCTGATCTCTCACAGTGGGAAGATCAAAGGCTCTGAGGTCAGAGCAGCCTGGGTTCAAATGCTGGCTTTACCATTTACTGCCTTAGTGACCCTAAGTAAATTAATTTCTCTAAGCCTCCATTTTCCCATCTACAAAATAGAGGTGATAACAGCTGATGGGATCCTGAATACACCACAGTGAAGAGTGTTGTTTGTTTTTTTTTTTTTAATCTTTCTGAACTCCTCTTATTTGCCTAAAAACAGAGACTCCCCCAAGAATTCAAATGTCATGAATGTCCTTGCCTGGGGTTTCACCAGGAAAGGTTGACTCCTATCACTGGAGATTAGTCAGCACCAGGATAAGAAATCACCTAAATAGACATTGTCACAAAATTATCGTGTCTCTCATCTATTCTCCTAAGGGCCCATGTATTTTCCTAAAAGTCCTTTGTTTTTTCCATAAGTGCCCTTTCTCCCTCTCCCTTTCCCCTGTTAAGGTGGTATATAAACCCTAAATTCTCACCACCTCCTTGAGACACAATTTTCTGCGAACTCCAGCAAACATATGTGAATAAGAGTTTGTCTTTTCTCCTGCCCCTCTGTCTTTGGCCAGTTTAGTTTGCAGGCCTCTGCTTATTAAACCTAAGAGATCAGAGAAAAAGCTTTCCCTCCCTGGCAGAGTTACCCACAATGAGCAAGACGCTGTTCTAAGATCATTTCGTGTATTAATTCATTTGCTTCCCACCACATTCTTATGTTATTTCCATTTTAGAGATGAGGAAACTAAGGCATAAAGAGGTTAGCCAACTTACTTCAAGTCAGACAGCTAGGACTGGTAGAGTGAGGATTCGAAGCTAACAGCTCCAGAGCCCTTGTGCTTAACCACTGTGTGAGAGTAATCTCTACCTCACAAGAGAGTACCGAAGATTAGACAGGATCCTCTTCATCCAGTCTGACACACAGGAAGGGCTCAAAAAAATGGAGATTCCATTTTTACTACCAGAAAAATGTGCTGTGTTGGGGCGCCTGGGTGGCTCAGTCGGTCGATTGACCGACTTTGGCTCAGGTCATGATCTCAAGATTCGTGAGTTCGAGCCCCGCATCAGGCTTTCTCTCTGTTGTCAGCATGAAGCCCACCTCGGATCTTCTGTCCCCCTCCCTCTACACCTCCACCGCTCATGCTGTCTCTCTCTTTCAAAAATAAATAAACATTTAAAAAAAAAAAAAGAAAGAAAAATGTGATGTGTCAGGGTGCTGATGATGAACCTAGAATGTTTCCTGTCTCTCATCAAGGGATTAAGGTAGAACAAGGAACCATAATGTATAGCTAATATTTACTATTTTGTGTTTCAATTAGCTATAGCTTGACAGTGTGGAGGGTGTGGGAGTTCCCAATGGAAGACAAGGACAAGAGAGTCAGCGGGTAAAACTCTGATAGGATTATCCAGCACCACCCAATGGACCCCAACATCCCAGTGACTAAAAAGGTGTGGGTTTTGTTTTGTTTTGCTTGTTTTACCACAGAACAGGAATATTTGTCTCAACCCTGACGGAACGTGGATGAATTATCCCACAAAGTCCCTGGACTCTGATTCCAGGCCTGTCAGCAATCTTGGAATGAGGAGTCCAGCGTGCCCTCCCCTTCATCCTGGGAAGGGGATGGCCCATGAGATGGGCAATACCCACTTTGCTGTGGAGGAGTGTAAAGCAGATGTTAAGAACCCGAGCTTTTGAAGTAAACAGACCCAGGAACAAAAATACCAGCTTCTCCACAACTTACCTGGGGGACCTTTGGCAAATTAAGCTTCATTTAAACTCTGAATTCCTATTTCCTCAACTCAAAGATGGAGATTGACTATCCCTACAAAATCGATCTCATAGGATAGATGGGCCAGCCTCGCGGTAATAGCTCAAGGCATATTCTTCGGTAAATTTGTAAACTGACTTTGTGATTTATCAGCCACCAGCAGGGAGTCTTCCATGATTCTTTCCTCCCCCACACAGAAAAACCATCCCCTGCCCTCTGAATTCCTGCAGTGCTTCTCCATCTCTTTGGGGGCAATGGGTGATGTTCCTTTCTGTATGCCAGAGAAAAGAGCTAAGCACTTGACATGCATTTTTTTTCCCATTTAATCTTGATAACATTATGAGGTAAGTACTATTATTATCTCCTTTTTTTCACAGATGAAAAAAGGAAAAATTAAATGAGGTTAAGAAGCTGGTCGAAGATTACACAGGTAGCTAGTGATGAAGCTAATATTTGAACCTACAAGAGTCTAAATCCAGAGCCTGTGTTTAAGTTATGTTATGTTAACTTTACGTTCTCTGTTACTCTATACCTCATAATTATTTATATTCATTATTAGTTTCATTCTGAGGCTGAAAGTTCAAATTTTGTATCCAATTTATCTTTTTTATGGCACTCAGAACATTCTGTAAACACAATAGGAATTGTGTTTTCTTATTATTGAATGAATGAATGAATGAATGAATGAATGAATAAAAATTATATAATTTTTATTCCCCAGAGCCTGTTCAATCATAATTATTTGTACTAAGCGCCTTACATCAATTGTCTCATTCAATCCTCACAACTCCATGAGCTAAGTGCAATTATTCCCATTGCTCAGCCAGTGAAACCCCAAGGCTCACCGAGACTAAGTAATTTGTCCAAGGTCGCATCGCTAAGTCACAGATCTGAATTCTCGTCTGGGAAGATTGAACACCCTGACCAAGCTTGTAACCATCATTCCACAGCTGAGAACCAGATCCGAATGGAGGTGGCCTCATCAAACCACAGACACATATCGTGGGCCACTCAGCCAGCATTTCTTCTTTTAAAAGATTTTAACTCTTGGGATGTGTCTGGCTGGCTCAGTCAGTGGAGCATGTGACTTGATCTCAGGCTTGTGAGTTCAAGCCCCACACACTGGGTGTGGAGCCTACTTAAAAATCGATCAATCAATAACAAATTAAACTTTTTAACTCCTAATTGCTTTCGTCAAGGAGCAATGTTTTTAAAAATTTAATGTTTATTTTTGAGAGAGAGAGAGACAGAATGCAAGTGGGGGAGGGGCAGAGAGAGAGAAGCAGGCTCCAGGCTCCAGGCACAGAGCCCCACGAGGGGGCTCGAACTCATGAGCTGTCAGATCATGACCTGAGCCGAAGTTGAACACTTAATCGACTGAGCCACCCAGGTGCCCCAAAAAGAGCCTTAAATTTTGGATAGAGATCAGTGGCAATTTCAAATTTTCCTCACAGGAAGGGTTTGGGAATAGCAATTTCACTGTAACTGAGGTGGAGAGGGAAGGAAGGACAAGGAGTTTTGTTTTGATTATTATAAAGCTATATTTTCATAGGAGGCTCACTATTTTTTAATCAGGTTCTAGTGTTTTTTGTGCATCGCCAAGAGATAATTGTTCTTCTGTTTGAGGGTATATTTTAAAACGTGTGTTCCATGAATCTGTACGTGGACCAGTCTTGCTTACCATTTCTTTAAAGTGATTTAAACATCAATAAAGTGAAGTCTCAAATTTATAAAAAGACACCAAGGTTTTCTGGCAATTGCAAAACCAACCTGATAAGAATAAACGTCAGGAGGATCTCGTGGAGCTGCATGAGTGGGCGGAGAACATTTGCGTTCAGTGGAGGTGGTTCACATAATGCCAACAGGAAAAGAGAACCCCCCTCGTTCTCGGGAGACCAAGGCTTTCTGAGTGCAGACGTGATCCAGGAAAAAGATGATGGCATCATTGCAGCCCATTCCCTGAAGAAGTCGGTCCAAAGCATTGTGGCAGTTACAAAAGCAAGCATCATCAGGAAGGATGTTAAAAACAAAATAGAAAGCACAGTCTTATGAGTGCTCGCACACACACGCACACACACATACACACGGAGACACCAGAATTCATCTGCTACAGAAACACTGGGTAGAGTTCCAGTCATTAAACCTCCAAAATGTCATAATGAAACTGGAACATGACCAAAGAAGATCACTCAACAGTGTTAAGGTTTGTAAAGAAACTGGAGAGACTTTAAAACGCTTCAGCCTGAAAAGACAAAATATGAGTGAGCGTTGGTAGGCCAGAATCTAGAAAATCACAAAGGTATTGATAGAGTGACACCAAATCAAAGCAGAGCAGACCTAGAAACCCTGGTGAAATTAGAATAAAGTATTTTTAGGGAGATTCAAGTGCTACTTTATAGAACAGGGAACAAACTAGCAACAACAACAAAAATAACTCTACGAGAGCCTATAGTAGTGAGCTCATGAAAACTTATGATGCAGTTATAGCTAAACTATGGGTTCAACTTTTTGACGTCCATGTTATGAAAGACATCCATCAAGTTCCCTTTTACTCTATTCTTTGAAGACCCCGGGAGAGGAGATGCTAGAAGAAATTAACTACTGGTTTAAAATCTACAGCATATCTGGTAATTCCCAAACTGGTCAATCTAAAGAATCACTTGTGGACCTTAAAACAAACCAAGAAAAAAACAGATTGCCAGGTCTAATTCAGTAGATCTGGGACTTGGAGACCCAAAGAGAAAAATCCTTTCCATAAAATAAAAAAAAAAATTTTTTTTTTAATCCAGAGAGTAATCTGATTGACTGGATTTGAATCCTGTCTCATCCCTGAACCAATCACTGAGAGGGGAAACTGACACACTCTTCTTGCCCTGGCCTGGATCCTGTACCCTCCAGTATGGTGGAAGTGGGGTTCTCCCCAGAAAGAAAGTGGGTGACTAACATTGAGTCTCCCCTTTTCCCCAAGTAATAAAACCTCAAGTATATTAAGGGAAGTACATGCCCAGCTAAATGTTTATATTCCCCAGTCTCTCTAACTATGGCCATGTGGCTAATTTTGGCCATTAAGTGCCTAGAATTTAACTCTGGTACAGGATTTCCAGGAAGCTTTTTTCAGGGAACTGACTCTGCAGGAAGCACACTCTTTTTCTTTCCTCCTTCCTCCTCCCTCCTGACTGAAATGTGGATCTGATGACTAGCACGGAGCCACCATATTGTGACTGTGGGAATCAAAGCTTGAGTTTCGAATGATCCCATGAAGTTGCCCTTACCAGGCCAGCATTTCTCACCTCCTGACTTTTACAAAAGAGAATAAATCCTCGCGAGTTTTGACGACTTTTAGTGTTCGTTCACTATTTTAGGCTTCTGAACCTAATTCTCCACTGAAACTGTAGGATTCTGTAACCAGATGTTGTGGTATTATGATTTATAAGAAATACATACATTGGTCTCTGTCCCAGTCCCTGACACAGGGCTCCTGAAACCCTTGCAATTTCCTGGGTAATAAGGAGCGTCTTTCATTCTCGTGAGGTGACTCTGAGTGGAATCCTAGATGGTTGGTGGGTGAGGTCTGGTTCCAGGAAAGAAAAAGCCATGATTAGAAGTTTGGAATTTTCAGTTCTGCTTCCCATTCCCTTTACAAGGAAGAAAGGCTAAAAAGAAAAAAAAAATGGAGTTAATGAGCAGTCATATGCCTGTGTGATGAAACCTCCATAAGAAATCCCAATGGCGTAAGGTTCAGAAAGCTTCTAGGTAGATGAACACATCCCTGACAGAAGTATGGCATGTCCCTATTCCATGGTTACAGAACCTTCTGCCCTTGGGACCCTCCCCAACTTTGCCCCATTTCTTCACTTAGCTTTATCCTTTAACGTATCCTTTTATAATCTAATAAACATGTTTCCCTGAGTTCTGTGAGCTGTTCTAGCAAATTCATTAAACCTGAGTAGAGGGTTGGGGGAACCTCTGATCTGTAGCCAATTTGGACAGAAGCTGTGTGTAACCTGCGGACCTGCTCCTTGCTGTTGGCATCTGAAATAGGGTGGCTTCAGGACTAAGTACTTAACCTGTGGGATTGGACACTATCCCCTGGTAGATAGTGTTAGAATTGAATTACATTGTAGGATGCCCAGCTGGGGTCATAGAGAATTGCTTCGTGTGGGGAAAAAAACGCCACACATTTAGTGACCAGAAGTGTCAGAAGTGAAGTGTTCTGTGAGTAGTCAAGGAGACACAGAAGAAAGACCCACAGGAAGGAAGAACTGGAGTGGAGTTTTTCCAGTTCAAGATGTAACTAACAAGAGAGGTGAGGTTCACCAAAACCACGGTTATTTTTACACTCTGCAGATTCTCTTTATTTTTTTTTAATGTTTATTCATTTTTGAGAGAGAGAGAGAGAGAGAGAGAGAGAGTGCAAGTGGGGGAGGGGCAGAGAGAGAGAGAGAGAGAGGGAGACACAGACTCTAAAGCAAGCTCCAGGCTCTGAGCTGTCAGCACAGAGCCTGATGCAGGGCTCGAACTCATCAACTGTGAGATCATGACCTGAGCCGAAGCTGGACACTTAACCGACTGAGCCACCCAGGCGCCCCTGTAAATTCTCTTCAAATTTTATCACTCATATCCCTGAACGTTCTGATTTTTGCTCTCTGTTCTATACTTTGAAAAATACTTTTGCAAGACCTTATGAAGAATTTGGTTTCTACTACTTCCAAAGCTAGCCACAATTCATCACCTACAACTCTAACATCCCTTTTGCTTCTCTGTGAAAAACCACCCTGTCTTCCAAAGTTGGTTCAAGATTTAGTCTACCCCAAAACCCTTCCAGACCAGCCCCACTTAAGTCTAAATCATCAAATGTAGCTATTCTTTCAACTCAATCTTTGTAACTCTGTTTCCATGTTTATTAAATAGATTCAATTAGTGGTTTTCAAACATTTTAAGCCACAATTCCCTTGATTCGAAAACCATGGGCCTCTAAGACATCCATGCAAGATTATGCAGGTTGGCCATGCATTTTTATCACTGCCTTTCTGATTGGCACCTTTTAGAGTTGTGCAGTGCACAATCCACCCCAAATGTACCTACATCCATCCCTGAGGGGGAACAAAGTTTGAAAAGCATTGCACTGATATTTTCAGTGCATATCATCCATAAAAGACTAGTATTTAGAATATCAAAGCACTGCTTATATCAGTTTAAAAAAAAACATAAATAACTCAATTGAAAACTTGGCAAGAGATTTGAATGGGAACCTTGCAAAATAAAATCTCCTTTGACCAATCAAGACAAGGACTCACCCTCATGTGGAATCCGATGATGAAAATTAAAATCATAATAAGTAATCACTTCATATCCACAAGGTCAGCAAAAAAAAACTAAGAAGTCTGACAATGGCAAGTGTGGACAAAAATACGGAACAATATGAAAACTCAAATATTGGTGGTGGTGAGGTGAATTGGCACAACCACCCCATCATCTGAAGTTGGGGATCTACCCAGTTTATGCCAATTTTACTCCCTGGTATATCCCAGGGAAATGTGTGCATGTGTGCATCGGGGTACATGCACAAAGATCTTCTTAACAGTATTGTTCATAATAGTTAAAAATGGAAAAAACTCAAATGCCTATCAAAGTAAGATGATCTACTACAATAGAATACTATGAAATACAATAGAATACTAGTTTGCTTGAAAACAATTCGCTGTCATCGCACCCAGTAACTTTGGTGTGAATCTATCTCAAACAACATTTTCTCTGCCAACATGAAAACATTAATATTCTTTTATAAAACTATTTCATATTTTATTTTAGGGTCAATCTTAAGGATTTTTTTTTTTTGATGGTATTGCTCTGTTGTGAATGTTAGAGACAGATGAAAACAGGGCTGGATTGAGAAAATAATGGCACCAGTTCTTGACAACTATAATGTTGATGAGATGGGATCATGAGACGTAATCTGGGTCACTATGGCTTCTTAAAGTCTGACATTCGGTCTCCACATAAGATGTGGCAGACAGTGTTTCCCCAAAATGGCTACGACAATATTTTCCATCCCATGTTCTCTTCCAGAATCTTACCCCACCTTCATCTCCTGTCTTAGAATGGCGTAGATATCGGCATACAGCGGAAGTAACTTCGAAGACTAAGTCCTAAAAGTCAGTACAGTTTCCACCAGGCTCTCTCCCTTGGGGTCTCACCTATGGAACTCAGACACTGTACTGCGGGAAAATTTAGGCCACACGGAAAAGAAGCAAAGTCTCTGGCCCTAAGCCCTGGCTGTGCTTCTCACTGACGGCCAATACCAACTTGCCAACCATGGGAATGAGCCATCTTGGAAATGGAGCCTCTGGCCCACAGTCGAGCTACTCTAGATAATAAGACTCTGAAGAGAGATCAGCCTTCTCTGCAGAGGTCTGCTCAAATGCAGACTCAGGAAGAGAATAAATGATTATCATTGTTTGAAGCCATTAAGTTTTGGGGTGGTCTGTTACATAGCAGTAACAACCAGAACATAAAGGAGTGTTCCTGCTATAATTGCCCTGGGAGCTATGTGCTCCCCCAAATCCCCTTCTTTGTCCTGTCTTCTTTCTTCCTTCTCCTGTTAATATTTGCTGTAGGAATGAAACTGGACCTAATAAAAAAGGCTTAATGTAATACTTAGGTTGTCTCCAAAAGCAGGTAAGAGGGAATTCTAGCTTAGAAGAAGCTCCTTTTTTAGACTTGCTTGATGCTTAGTGTATAATCAATTCTTTTTTCCTTTGTGTGTTAAGGGTTCATTTTTGAAGATATAAGTGGTCCAAAACCTCTCTTTCCTAAAAAGCACTGGAGATAAATACACTCTCAAAAGGTATTTTCCATGGCAAGACAGGGAGGTAGGTGAGTCAAATTGCATACATGTTGGCTGTTAATCCTTTCGTATATAAAATATCATGTCTAAAATGTAATTTTGACTATTGCAGCCTGTAGGGACATACAAGGACCTGCCTGATAGTTCCTTGGGGGATCTGCTTTGATTTGGGACACTAGCAGAAAGATTAAGCGGTCAAACTTCTAAATATGACATTGCCTTCAGCCTTTGAGGGCTCGTTAAGTCTTCCATTGCCTTTGATTTCAACCTTGTTTCATCGGATCAGTGCAACACAGATCAAGGCCTGGATAAATATTTGTGAATTGTTTGAACTTTGTTTTGTGCCCTTAAATACTCTTAGGAGATCAATTTTGAACTTTAAAGAAGTTTGAGGATTCCATCATCAGAACCGGACTGATTCAGGGCCAATTGAGATAAGAACACAAGAGGAGTAAGGGTATTTGAAAGTCCGCAGGATCTTCTTGAAAATGATTATTACTGAGTAACTGCAACTAAATTTATACCCCCCCCCCAAATCCTTTTGAAACAGTTTAATGTCCAAAGAATGATTTTTTTTTTAAGATGAATTTTCAAGAATACTTAACGCCAGCTACAGCTGTGTCTCTGTGTCTGTCTCCCTTTCTCTCTCCTCCCACATCAGCTTTCCTTCAGGAGGGATCAGAGTGAGGAAGTGAATTCTTTGGGGTCAATTCACTGTGTAATCCTGAAAAGGGTGTGTGGGCAGGAGTGCAGGCCAGCTGGACACATGCTAGCCACCCTAGAGATCCTTAGGAAAATCAGTTTTGTAATTTATGTGCTCATGGACCCAGTATAGGGCAGGTTCTCCATGGAGAGAGAAGACGGGACACCACATCCCTCTGGTGACACATCAGCTGGGGCCCTGTGGCTTTCTCATGATTTTACTGTTGAATTTGGGTTTCATTTGGCAGGCCACTTAATCTCTGCTTCCTCCACTGCCTCAGCTATGAAACGGGGTCACCACTTCCTAGCCAACCCAAGGGCACCTTGTAAAAACGAGCAAAGACTGATGACAAACAGTTTATAACAAGAAGAGCTAAAGCTTCAAAGCTGCATTCTACCACTTGCCATTCGATGACTTTAGGCGTCTCTCTGCCTCCATTTCTTCAGTGACAAATAAGGCTGATAATAGGATCGATCCCACAGAGCTGTTTTGAGCATTAAGTGAGATGATATGGTGCATCTGATACCCTTCATAAGTGTTACTTGTTTTCGCCTGCTCCTCATCTCGTTTTATCATCTAACATGTGTCACCAATCCGTGACCAGAAGGCTGAAATTATGAGAGAATCCCAGAATGAAAGGTAAAGCCTCTCATTTTACAGACAAGGAAGAAGAAACTTAGGGAGGCTGGGTGACTGGCTCAGAGTATCTGGTTCATTAGTGAGAAAGCGAGAGAGAGTTAGAGTTCAGGTCTCCTAATTGCTGGGTCGGGGCAAGCCTCCAATTTTCACTCCTTTGGAGGCTGTGCGGATCTTTCTATCCCCAGATAAACCTTTCTTAGTCTGATTTTAATCTTAAGACCAGTAACCAGTGCACTCCCTAAAGTCTCCCACAGCCCCCATGAACCCTGAAGATAACCTCATCTCTGGAAAGGCGGCCTACCCTCCCCCCGACCCCCTCGTAGACCAGGAAAGGTAACGTTTTCTCCTGAGGAAGAGACCTGACGAAGCCACTAATGGGGACAGCAGGTGAGGAGGGAGGCCTGGGGAGCCGCAGCTGCTGGCAAAGGTTGCCCTAGTAACCGTGCGGGCTCCATTCAGGAAGCAAGCCCAACTCTAAGATGCGAAATGATCGCCTTCACCAGCCCCTGCAAGCACAAAGCAGCCGAGGGGACTGAGGTACAGCCAGGAGAAAGGCAGGCACAGTGCGAGGTGGGGGCCCATGCTGTCAGTTACAACCTTCCACCTTCCATAGAAGAAAAAGAAAGAGAACAGCTCTTTGAATCTTCTGGCCTGCGTGAACCGTGAAAACCACCCATTTAATAGGAGTCCTTTTGTGGCAACAGAGGGGAAGCGGGCACCACTCTGTCACCAGCCTGATGAAACAATATGCCAGGAGAGGGGGGGTAGAAATCCCAAACACTGCAACTTTATGGGGGCCCTAAACTCTTCTTGCTCCCTCTCCTTTATTCAGACTAATGACAAAGGCCATTTGCTACCGATTTATTGGACTCTTTTTTTCCCCTCACAGCTTGAGCTGCTTAAACGCGGGGAGCCCCTTCTCCCCAAATCGCTGTCAGACACTTGCTGAATGGGCCAGGCTCAATTATGCTCCCTCCACAGGTTCAGCTCACACTGTGACCCTGCATGGCTTCCTGCTATTCATATGTGTTACTTCCCCTTTGTGGTAATGGCTTGTGGCACTTGGCCAGAAAACATTATTAATTTCAGAAGTGCACTGACAAACAACAAACCCACAGTGAAACGAGAGGAAGTGCTGAGGAGGCCAGCTGTCGGCTGGAGCAGAGCAGTAGGGGACTCGATGTATGCAGGTTCCAGGAGGAAAAGAGATGATAATCCACAAAGAGGAAATGCACTAAAATTATCCACAGTCCAGAGTAAAGAAAAAAGAAAGGAAAAAACGAAAGAGAAAAGAAATCAGAGAAAAGAAAGGGGGAGAAAAAGCACGCAGCTACTTGAGCTGCAGCTGGACAGGAAATTGCTAACGCTGCTTGCAAATCCCTACTTTGAACAGGCAGTTTAGGGAATGCCAGGAGCGGAAACCGTTCAGAACTGGATTAACACGAGCCAAGTTGAACTGCAACCCACTTCTCCTTTCTCAGCTCTGGTTGACTTGGGGCACCCAAATGGGAAAGACTGAGTTGGTACTTTTCTGCACTGTTTCTGTTTGCCCTCTAAACATGCTTAGTTGCCAGAAGTCACCCTGGACTGTCTGATACGATTGCCATAATATCAGAGCCACTCGCCTCTCATAACGTAGATCACCAAATGATCCAACTGGCATCTCACACGCACCTGTGGGTGAAAAGCTCATCTCTCTCCTCGATGCAGGTGAAGGGGCTAAATTCATTTGAAAATTCTAATTCTTTTGATTTCCTACACCCGCCCTTTACTTTTATTTTTGGTTTGTGTATCTTTACACTTGGGACAAGGAGAGGGGATGTCCCAAGGAAAAAGACAGGATATTAAGCCTTTACCTCGAAAGGTACTGTTTAAAATAACTTCGACATAAGGTTCAGTAGTAGCGTCTGGCCCACACTCTAAACCAGCTAAGCACAAAGCACATTAGAACAGGAGTGGCAAAGTTTTAGCTCAAGTGTCAATGTGCAATTTTAAAGCCCACATCCAGGCTTGGTGAGAAGCTTAGCTATGCCTGCCACATGTGCGGGAGCAAGGAAAAGGGAGACGTCATTTCCGATTCACTTGATATTCCGACACTAGGATAGCTTGCAGGTAGAAGTGCCCCAGTAACAAACTGGCACAACGATTGTCCCTAGTTCTCCCAGGCATGTGTATTATCGAGTAGAAGGCCCTGACAGGGAAGGAGAGAGGTTAACACTGTGACTATCTTGTTATTCCGGAACCCCCTCTTTATGACTATTCAGGAATAGCCAAACTTTATACTTCAGCAAGGTGTGCTGTATGGCTTCATTTTTCTTCAAGGGCATTCCTATTTTCTTAAATGGGCCAGAGTTGTATTCATAAAGTGTTGTCGGAACACATCATACAGCCAGTTCATTCTATGATGTCATCTTTATTTGAAGCAAGCGGTTAATGTCATAAACTACACCTGAAAAACATTCCTGGGATTGCTTAGGCGATGGGAACTTTGCCCTGCTGTTCCTGTAGTACTTTACAAGCCAATTTCACTTCCCCGCTGAAAAATTCCTTAAAAGTATCACTTCACAGGTAGGTACAATTAAAGAGAGATTAAAAAAAAAAAAATACACATTCAATAGCCAAAATAGTCATTTATTAATAATTTAAGGTTTTACATTCTTATAATAAATTTCAGCTCAAAACTTTACACCATGAACATAATGGGGCAACTTGACTCTCCCTTTCCACAATCATATGCACTTCACCTATCAACCGGGTACCCAAGCTCACACACACACTTCCAGTTTTATACAAATTTTTTTTTTTAAAAAAAAAGGAAAGAAACCAACCCAAAGTATTGCATTTGAGGTGACACTCCCTGAAGAATTTTGTACAGAGGTAATATACTGTTTAGCACAGCTGAAGTTTAAAAAAAAAAAAAAGTGAGCCCATGATTTTGGTGTCTTTCCAAGATATCCCCTTTGAGACAACACAAGCCAAAATATTTACAAAGGTAAGGCATAGTCAAACTACATTAAGAAGGGAAAAAAAATCACAAGGAAGATATATGAAAGAGAGTAAAGGCTGCACCATAACAAGGTCTCAGTGAGAACAGTGTCCATGAAAACGTGATTCAGAGTTGGTGAAGTCGAGCATGCTGCAAATATACCCTTTGGATTAGAAAAGAGCAAACATTTCTGGTTTTTCTGTTTTAAGAAGTGGCGTACTGCTCTCCCTTTGGATGATTTCTTTTAAACCCATCAAAGAAAAAACAAACACAATTCAAACAAACACGGTCAAGTGATTTAAGATCAAATATTTACAATAATCAAATGGAGTATCAGATTTGTTTTCTTTATTATTACCTTTATTTATTTATTTATTTTATTTTTTATATTTTTTTGCAAACTGATACTACAAATACAGAGCTGAAACCTCTCTTTGGCTCCTCTATATGCAAAATTGAATCCGTCTTCACTGAAGACAGTATGTAATCAGTTCCAGGCGCAAAAAGAAACAGTCATACGAGGCCCTAAACACATGCTCCTCCCCTACCATTTGGTCCTACCCTATATACCTGGTGACCCTAGAATTCCAGTCCCTGCCTGGGTAGGCTGTACACACGGGCGTGGAGCGAACCTATGGCCCGTATCTATACAGCATGTTCTGTTCTTCCAACAAGAATGGAGCAAATCTCTCCCATGGTAATAACCAATTCCACACGTGGGAACCTCGTCTAATACAGACAACTGGTGTCATTCTGACACCTGCGGCCGTGTACAAAGAAAGCAGCCCAGCTGATGCTGCCAAGAGAAACGGCTAAAGGAACGGACACATCCGGTGAGGCGTGTGGGGCCTCTCACGTGGATTGCAGGGAGCCCGCCTGGTAGACGTTCTGGTTGGAGGGGGTGGTAAAATAGAGCTGCTGCGTGGGGGCCCGATTGTCACAGGGGCTGCTGAGTCCAAGCGTCCTCTCGAAGTCCAGCAGCTGGCCCATGAAGTTGAAGTTGGGCGAGATGTTGGATTTCTTCATCTTGACAATGTCATAAGCATCGTTCATTGACAGATTGAGCTTCTGCATAAGATAAGCCACAGTTACAGTGACCGAACGGCTGATGCCAGCCAGGCAATGCACCAAGACGCCACAGTTTTTGCCCCGGGCTTCATCTGTAAACACAAAAAGAAAGGCAAGCTTTCAGTAGACCGAAAACCACGCTTTGTGAATGATTAGTCTAAAAAGTGAGTTAAAAGAAAAGACAAAGAAAAGAAAGAAAGAAAGAAAGAAAGAAAGAAAGAAAGAAAGAAAGAATCGTGTGTGGCAGCTGGACCCTGCAGGCAGCAGAAAATGTATCATTGAGATAAAACATGTACACTGGGCACAATTACATATTTCAGATATTTTCTGAAAAGGGAGCTTTTGTATTAAGTTTCTGCCAACAACAACAACAACAAAAAATCCTTAATGTGTGCATTCTTTGCCTCAGCATGTGAATACCAGAAACCCTGCAATATGGTCTTGAATGCCTTTTATACAGACAAGCAGACTGCAAGGGTCTATTAAATTATTCTCCAACTGTTGTGCAGCTAACAATGGAGGTATTCAGGCATTTTAAAAGAGAGAGGGAAGTCACAGGGGACAGCCCATTAGGAGGAACAGGATGTCGACATGGCCTGAAAATGAGTTCCTTTGTAATAGGAAATGCATTACAATGCCTGGAGATTCGCTTCTCCAGGCTTCCAGCCCACAGTCCTTCCTGCTGGGCTCAGGTTACCCTCACTGTCTCACTGTGAACCCGTATCACAGTAACATTCAACTGAATTACAACATCTAGCATTCATAGAGCTTTCCAACAACTAACCTGATGTCCTAAAATAACTGTCAGATCTTTTAAAATTATAAAGCAGTGCTAAAATTCCTGTCAATGAGGAGGACTTCTAGCTAGCCTTTTCCAAGTCCAAAGACTGTGAGAAAATTCTGTTGCCCGATAATACACAGCCCCCTCTCAAATGACTGAATTCAAAGTGTCAGAAAGCACCATTTCAAAGACACCTGTGGTCTGCAGCCATGTCAATAGGCACTTTTTCTTTCTTTTAGCAAGAAGATAAACCAGAATTCCCTGCTTGTAACATTAGAGACCTGCAATCAGACATGCTAACAAGCAGCAAGAAAGGTTAACAGCTTAAGTTCTATGAATGGCTAGGAATTTTGCATTTAAAAGTCTGAGGAAGGACACTTAATTAGTCTCACCTATGAAAGAAATGGCCTCAGGGAAAAACTGGGACAGGTTTTGACTCCAGTGATCCGAGATGGGGATCTGCTTGTATTTAAACTCTCCTGCGTTCTCAAAGAGATTCGGCAAATTGGGGGTGACGTTCAAGATGTACTTGATGCCGAACTCCTCCAACACGTCCAGGTTGGTGGAGTCCTTGGCACAGCCCAAATAGAGGAAGGGCAAGATCTCCACGGGGAAAGAAGGCTGGCTGTTGGACAGCGGGCTGCCATCCGAGTCCGTTGCACTATTGGGGTCTCGGTCAAGGTCAGACTCAATGTCCGAGGAGGAGTCAGAGCTGATCCGCAGGCCCCCGAGCCCCAGCACTGGCAACGGTGGCGAGCTGCTGCTACATGAGCCGTCTAGATTCGTCTCGCAGTGCAGGGCGAACTCGGCTTGGAACTTACTGAAGCCACCTGCCAGGACGAGAAAGGCAATAGTGTAACCTGAGATCCCGTAGTAGTTTTCACAGCTAGTGAGAGCCGCGGCCGGGCGCAGGAAACACCCCAGCACCCTACGAACCCCCTACACACAGACCCAACTATAACAGAAAGACACTTAAATGTGTACCCTCGGGAGTGGAACGAACAGGCCCGCCTTCCCTGGAAACCCTTCTTTTAAATCCGGAGATGCATAAAAGGGCAACTTTTAAAAATATTTTGAGGGACCAGGAGGTGCGATCTGCGCACACACACACACACACACACACACACACACCATGACCTCTCCTGTCCTGCAAATCTCAATTCAAGATCGAACGATAGAAAGCAGGGACAGGTGGAGGAGACTCCCGGTAGGCAGGAGGAATCGTTAGAAAGAAACAACCCGTGCCTGTGGCCGGAAGCTGGTGGATTCTGCGCCAGCCTGCTCGCGAGTGCGGGACGCTCGAGGTTCGCAGCCGGTAGCTGGCGGCTGTCCCCCGACCCCGCGGCGCGACTCAGAAGCGCCAGTCAAGCGCAGCAGGGCCACTTGCAGTCCTCGTGCCCTGCCCGCAGCGCACAGCCCCGCGACCCCCGCCCGGCCCCGCGCGCGGGGCTCCCCCGGCGCGTACCTTCCAAGTAGAACGCCCGGCAGCCCTCGTCCTTGAGCTTCTTGAGCAGCAATCCAAGCACCGACTCGCCGCCGGTGTTCTCGTTCCAGTCGCTGCTACTCTCGTCGTAAAGCACCACGGTGTCGGTGCCGCAGCGCCGGGTGAAGCGGTCCCGGTCCTCGCCACGGGTGAAGAGCGCGCGCACCGGCAGGTTGCCCTTTTGCAGGCGCCGCAGCATGATGCCCGGGATGGCCACGTTGATGGCTGACTCGATGTGCGACGACTCATACAGCTCCTGCGGCCGGCAGTCCATCAGCAGCAGCCGCTCGTTGCCCAGCTCCAACTGCTCGTTGAGCCACGCCACGGTCTTGCTGATCGCCATTTCCGACGCGAAGGGCACGGGTCTGAGCGTATCTATCATGGGGGTCGAGCTACCGGAGAGGGCGGGGTGCCTAGCAGACGCCCCTCGGGGCAGGCATAGGCCGAGCGCGCTACGCGAAGCTGCCGCTCTCTGAGCGGGGTTTAATTCCACCTCGTCCTTCCCAGACCGTGTTAGCGGTTGGGGAAAGCGAGACAGAAGTGAAGCCGGCGGTTCCCGCTGCACCCCGCTGCAGCCGCTCGCTCTTGGTGTCAATGAATCTCTTTGAATGAAGCTGCCCAGACAGTTTTGTTCCTCCCCAGTGAATGAAATCCAATTAATTCGGACTCCCTGCTACTAAGAGGGGAGGGGAAAAAAAAAAAAAGTCCAGCGGCTCCTAATCCCTCCCTTCAAGGCTGCACCTCAAATCCGCCCAGGCGTCTTTCTCCTCGGATTATTCAAACCTCGATTTGCTCACTCTCCCTTGGACTCAACCCTCGCACACCCCCTGCGCGAGGCAGCTCCTCAATGGATACAAACAGCGAGCGTCTCAATGGATACATTCTCCCGGCCAGCCAATGAGCGCGCTGCGGAAGGGGCTGTTGCCGTGGGGACGGGCCGGCTGGAACAGGTTGTGTTGATGAATTGTTAATGAGTTTGTCATTCACAAAAACGGAAAGGAATTTCCGCTCCGGATAAGCCCCAGTGCAAACAAGCTGCAACAGCGGGCTCGGCGGGAGGAAGGAGAAAGAAGAGGAGGCGGCGGCGGAGGAGGAGCGGGGCACATAAACCAGGGCACTTCAGTTGTCTCATGTTTCCTTCTGTTGAGAGTTCACACTTCGCGTCGGAACTTTTGCGCACAAATGGTGCAATTAGCAGGCACAAAAGCCCTTGTTCGTGACGCCTGTGTTCGCAAGCTAGCTTTAAGAAAACTTGTGCTTTTTTTTTCCCTTTTTATTCCCTTTAAACTCATTTGGACAGGAGTTCGCCTGAACCCCCCTCCTCCGCCCTTCTTTAGGCGGTGTGTGGCATTTGTTTGCCAGTTTAAAAAACCCAGCTCTGTTTGCTCTGATGTTCTTTTAGCTGAGGCTGTGTTGGGGCTGGTGAACTGCCTGGGCTTTAGTGACCGATGAGGTGTTAAATGCTAATCCAACATCTTTCGAAACAAACTAGGATTTTGTTGGAACATTTTCAAGCAAGCAAACAAACAAGTGCCTGGTTGTCCAGATAATAGGGAGGAAGGTTGATGGGGTTTTTTTTGTTTGTTTTTAATAGCGTTTAAATTACTTTATTTTGTTTTTAAACAGTGGAGCCTGCAGAAACAAACTGGTTGGACAGTTCGATGCTTTTATTCCCTTCCAGCGGCCTGGGGCGTTATGAGCCATTGTTCCGGGGATCCAAGCCCTACCCCCCCCCCCCCTTCCTGCGGTCACCCACCGCGCGCTGGGGGGTTGCGCTCGTTAATCATTACTGGGCAGCTAGCTCGGCTTCCGACGGAGGAGCCGGTCTGGCGCGGTTGCCGGGTCTAGGTGCATTCTGGGCGCGCGGAGCCGGGCGGGCTGTCCCCACCAGCGGCGTGTCGTGGGGGAAGTCCTACCGCAAGGCCTGCGGGGGCCCGCGCAGGCTCCGCGATCGGCTACGGTAGACTAGAGAGGCCTGTCACAGGGGAGCCTTCGGTCTCACCCTGACAACCCCCTCCACTGCGGGTCGCAGGGCACTAGCGAGCACCAGCTGCGCCTGCGCGCTGCGCTCCTGGCCAGCACCCGGTCGCCCCCGCCTCCTGGCTCAGCTGGCGCTGGGCGTTGGGCTACCCTGAGGTCGGGTGGGGGGCCGAAAGCGGGCCTCTGGGGTTCCGACGCGGCCTGGGGTGGGTAAGAGGCGAGGAGGAGTGCCTGCCGGGACCCCTTGCTCCCACGGAGAGCTGGGAGTCGCAGGGAACGTCTCGGCCGCTCTGCAGGGCCAGCAGGTAACTGAGGAAGTGCCGGCCAGGCGGGCTCGCTGCTTTCTGCCGCGGCGCCGGGGAGCAGGGCGGGCCGGCCGGGGGCCGGATGGAGGCGTGGCCGGGTGGGGGCCGCGGCGGCGAGGAGGCGCAGACCCCGCGCGCAGAGCTCTATTGTTATATAAAAGTGCCGCGGCCTGCCCCTCCCGAGCGGAAAACCACCTGTGTACCGCCGGCCGGGCGCTGGGGGCAGGGGGGCCCTGCGGCCGGAAAGCGCGGGCCCTAATCCGGCCTCCCCTCCCTAACCCCCGGCGGAAAAGAGGCCGCGCATAGTCCCGCCGCCGCCCGGGAGGCGGAAGCGGGGGCAGTGGTTCGAAGGGGAGCGTGTCTCCCCAAGTGCCCCTCCCGGCGCCCACCGCGAGTATAGCGGAGGGCACCTGAGGTCGCGGGGTCTCCCCCAGCCAGACGCCCCGCACCCACGGGCCTGCCTGCTGACGCCCCGGCTCCGATTTGCATTTTTAGTCACCCGCCTCTTCCTTGGTTTGGGGAATGTAGGCTAAAAAAAGGCGGCTGCGAGGCCCAGGTTGCCAATTTTGGAGCTGTGCTGCAAGCAGGCCGCCCCTGGAGGAGCGTGTTCAACGAAGGTGGGGGTTGCCGCGCGCTCTCCCCGCGCCTTTTTTGGGCATCCCTTGGAACAAAATTCCCATATTTCACTGGGTATCATCTAGTTCCAACTGGAGGAGGCCTGCGCTGGAGTTGAAGCCTCCGATCCACCCCCACCTGTTACAGGCCTTCCCACCCCAAGACGTTCCAGTCACTGGGTCCTGGGGGCGAGGCAGGACGCTCTGCAGTAGAACTGCGAAGGGTAAAATCTTTCAGCCTGGGATGTCCAACAGAAGAGACAGGGAGGGAAGTCGGTTGTTACTTAGCTATTGTAAAAGTGCACTACCTGGGCATGAATTCGGGAGGATAACCGCAACACTTCTCAAACCTGAAGACAGAGACGCTTAGTTTGACCTATGCTTCCGAATCCTACATCAACGGAATGTCAGTTCTTCTCAGCACTTTCTAGAAAATGCCATTCGGACCACTCGGTTCTAAGAAGAGGGGCGTAAAGGGTCTTTGAAGCGTGGTGGCCAGGGTTGAAATTGTGCCCCGATCACTTCCTAAACGTTCGGCCTTGGTTAAGTCATCTTTTGTAAACCTCATCTTCCATGTGGCATAATGAAGATAATAAAAATATCCACTTCATAGGTTCTCTGAGATGGTTAAATGGGTGAAGCTTCCTGGCATGATGGTGATGTGCTATTGGCTGTTGATGTTTTTATCGCTGTTAATTCCCAGCCTGCACAATGGTCTGAGTCCTTTTCATCCAGATGCCCTTTGAGGCCTGCCTAACAGCCCGCCTGGAGCTTGGCAGTCTACAGAAAAGCCCTCTGAGGAATGCCCCAGGCAGTTTAATCCATCCCAATTCAGCTGTCAAACAAAGCAGGTGCTGTTACAGACCAGTGTCAAAATCCTTTAAGATGGCTAACACAAAGTACCCAGCTACCTTTCTAACTTCTGCCTAACTGGTCCCCTATTAAACACCCTCTTCTCCAGCCACACCAAAATGATAAAATAGAAACAACATGTAGATTGCACATTTACTACGTGGAAGGCTTGGTTTTGATTTCTGTGTTTACATGCATGATTTTGGTCAGTTTCCAGAAAACCCCATGAAAATCATCCCCATTCACAGCGCTTAAGGAATTTGCACGAGGTCACATAGTAACAAACAGTGGGGTCAAGATTTGAGGTCAGACCATTAAGGATTAGCACATATGCGTTTTACAGGGTATGATGGAGCCCACGCACTGCGCTGTTCCCTGCCAAAATTTGAAGGATTGAGTTCTACGTTTTGAATTTTGACCACCAGGCTTTTTCAGCTTCACATAGTCTGTTGCACCCTCCCCATCAATGTCAAAGATCAAAAGTTAGACTTATTTCCCTGCCGTTTTATATCTGGTTATCTTCTTTGCACACACCTCTTCATTAGTCAGCCGTGCACTAAATGCTGCATATCTTTCTTCCTCCGAATTTGTCTTAGATTCTAATCCTGACAACTGCCATTACTAATCTAGTGTGTCAGCACTGCACGTGGGCCTGGGTTCAAACCTTAGCTCTGTTACTCACTAGTAGTTTGATAGGAGAAAGTCACTTAGCTTCACTGGCCTCCATTCATTCGTTCATTCATTCGTTTATTCACTCATTCACTCCTTTATTCTGGGCTCCAGGAAATCAGGGAATAAAATGGGCAAGAATACCTACCCTTCCCCCACTCCGAGCTTACGTTCTGTTGAAGACAGACAATAAACAAAAGAATTATACAGTATGTTAGAAAGTGAAAGTGCTGTGGAAAAAAACAAGGGAATTCAGTAGTGTGTAAAATTAGGAATAGTTATACATTCATTACGGGCCTAGGAGGATTAGAGACACCCAAAAAGTGTAGGGCACAAAGTGGGTATTCAAAAGATGATGTTTTTAAAACTCACTGCCTTGTTCCTGCAGAAAGTTGACTCCCCGTTGCTGGTGATCTTGCCTTGATCCTCATCATCCTGGCCCTGTTGCCCAGGCTGTCAGGAAAAAGGCTCTCGGAAGAATTCTAGCATCAGGAAGAACCACAGGCTTTCTGATTTCCGGAGGCCCCAGTTCCCTGCTGAGGGTATCATTCATATGCAGAAAACGGTGTTTCCAGATTTGAGCATGAAGCAGGTCTTGCCTTACCCCTCAGAAGTGCACAGAAGCAATGTTACATGTCCTAATTTCTCTGTGTGTGTATGTATTTGTGTGAATGCACCACGCACTCCCGCTTGAATTCTTTTCATCAAGTGTTTCCCCTGGAAAGCCCCTTGAAAGTAAGTCTTTTGTTTATGAATGCTTGCTTGCCTATTGGAGAAGCATTCCAACTTTGCAGACATTTTCCTGTGTTTGAGGACACTTGCAATTTACTAGACCCAGAAGAGTTAGCATGACTTTTAATCTTCTTGAAGTAATCTCTCTGTGAATACAGTATTTATTAACACATCGTGTGAAAATAAGCTCAGTTTTCCGTCAATGAGAGTGTTTTGGAAGGTCTGACTTAAAATGTAGTCTTGTGGCATATTCAAGATTCACTTTTAGAAGTCCCAAGGAGGCCCTCAAAGTGACAGCCAGTGGCTTTCTGAACAGCTAAGCCTCAGAACAGAATTTCTCTGCAGTTGAGAAATGTGTTTGACACAGACCTGATTGAAAGGGCATATGGGGTTCACAAAACTCGAGCTGAACTCTCCTGACAGGTGCCTCACAAAGACAGCAAGTTCTGTCTGAACAGCAGGAACTGTGGAACACAAGAGGCCCACAGGCCTGACAATAGGAAACACACATTCTGCACACTGATAGGCCGTGCGTAGGGAAAGCCAAAAGGAGTTTCAAGCATGAGCCCCAAATTAAAATACCACGACTGCTGATCCTGGCTTGCAGTCAAACAGCCTGCCCCTTGATGAGTTGCTGAAGGGTCTTATTAAGCACAGGCTAATGATTTTCCCAAACAACGTGGAGGTGGGGAGAAAGGCAAGCTAGGTTAGACAGCAGCTAACAGGTAGGTAGGGAGCAGCAGTGCCAGAATTACACGTCTACAGTCACATCCAGGGAGTGGTTGGAGCTTTCCTAGAAAGGAGATGGACTTTTGCACCTTGCCAGAATGACATGACCCAAAGGAAACTATGAACCATTGTGAAGTCAGACCTTGGCCTCAGTCAGGCTAAGTTCTGAAAAATTACGGTCTTCATCGGCTCTCTTGTGTTTTGTTTCCCATCGCCCTGTGGAATGTACATTAATAGACATTCAGGATCCCATAGAGACGTGATCTAGAATATTCTTCCGAAGCTAGACAGTCTAGTGAGGAAATTCGTTGAAAGATAAAATGTTGATTTCTTCTTTCAGATGCATTCGTCCCTTTCCTTCCAGTTGCATACATTCATTGATTCCTCCCTCGTATCCTTTATTTCAAAACGTAAGAACTACAAAAGCATATGTAAATGTGTATGTAAGAAGTCATCAGGAAGTTGGCATCTCTGAGGACAGCTAAGCTCACTCACTGTTTTTTTGTTACTCTCGTTGTTGTTTGGAAAAGGATGATGATGCCTTGCTTCCCATTGTACTATTTCCAAAGCCCAGCAATATCCTTAGTGGGAAATTAGGCTTTGCCTTCGGGGGTGGCAAGGGACTATGTGTAGCTGTCTTGCCAGAAGCTCCCCAGTCATGTCATGAAGCATCATTGATGCTTCCTGGGCATTAGCCATGCTGCAGCTACACGCAGAACATTTGCCTTGTGCCTCCTTGTGTGGGCCTTGGCTCCTCTGGCGACTTTTCTCCTCATCTTGTGCTCCTTTATTTATGCAGGTGTGAACAATACAAATAACTGTTGGGTAAGAGAACTAATTATTATTCTAAGTAGGTGCTATTTCCTCTCAGCCCTTTTGCCTCAGCGATCAGTAGAAATGATTATGTGTGTCCACAAGACAAGCAAGGCACGCTTTAGCTTCATCGATTAAACTTAAGAACTTGCAGATCACCCAGAATACATTGAGGGAACCCCAGGGGCCTCCAAACTCCAGTGTAAGCAACACTGCTTTCGGCCATTTGAGGGGTTAATTACAAAAGTTATATTTGGGTATATTGCGAAAAACACAACGACAACATAAGGGCTACAATCTCTTCTACATCCAGCCTTATAGATGTTAAATTAAATCTAACTGCTTCCATGATACCTTTGCCAAGCAGATATACCGTTACTCGGGTTTTATAGTGGGGAAGGCTGGACTCAAATGTCAGGTAATTACACAAGAATCCAAACTTGCACCTCGGTCCCTTGGAAACCTGTCCAGTAGGTATGTTTTGCTCCCTACTTGATAGGTATAGCTCTAAAGCATGACTCCATGCAGACTGTTGTGAATTCAACCTGTTATAAAACGGCAACTTCTATATAACTTGTTAAATTTTATTTTGCTTGTCAAGACTGGGAGTTCTGGATTGACTCCAGGACTGGGGTTGGTCTGAGACCAACCTGGATTCTAATCCTGACTCACAAATTTTCTAATCATGTGACTCTGGGGGAGATCACATAATCTCCCTATGCCTCAGTGTCCTCATCTGTAAAATGGGGATACTATATTACAGGGCTATTGTAATGAATGACTTCTCTTTGTAAAGGGGTAGGAACAGTCCTGAAACAGTAATAATTCATTGACAGTTACCTGTTTTTATTAACACGCACACACATACAGTTCTTTTTTTTTTTTTTTTTTCTTTTAGAGAGAGAGGGGGACAGAGGATCTGAAGGGGACTCAGTGCTGACAGCAGTGAGCCCAATGCAGGGCTCAAACTCACAAACCTCGAGATCATGACCTGAGCCGAATTCGGTTGCTTAACCAACTGAGCCACCCAGGCGCCCTCAACACACAGTTCTTAATGTTTATTGACCTTGCTGAAAGGGGATTATATAGTGGAAAACACGACAGTGTCCGTTTGTTCTCAGGAATAGAAACTATCCATACAAGATTTTGAAAAAAATTTTGGAGAGTCAATTGCTTTACCTCTCAGCAGCCCGGAGATCACAGTTTCTGGTAAATTGGTGACACTGAGGTTGCTGCTGGCCTCAGAGGGACTGCCCAGCAGTCTCGGACTTGCCTGCCACAGGGCAGCATGTTCTCCCCACCCCCCGGCGCTGCCGGCTCAGGCCAGTCCTGTTGACTGCGTGTTCTGCTAGAGGGCAATTGGGAGGTTACCAGCCCAAGCAACGTAACCACCATCTCTCAGCGACCTGGGTTTGCAGTCTCTAATGGGAGCACCCATTTGTGTCATGGGTCCTCAACTTTTTAAGACCTCCTTGCATCTAAGAAACCTCATCTAATGAGAAGTTCCTTCTTTCCACTGTCTTCCTGCCAGGAGGAGATTTTCGGATGGGGTAGAAAAAGGGGATGAGGCAGAGCCAGGTATGAGAGCCAGTGTCCTGTGGAATGGAAAGGAATCTTCCATTTGTGGGGGAAGGGTGCTGTGCTGGAGGACACAGTATAGAACCCCTCCCCAGCCCTAAGTAAACAGACCAGTTGCTTAGCACAGTTTCTGTAGTGATTTTTGCACATGTATGATTCCAAGGCTATTTTTGTTAAACATCTGACAAGGGTGCATCTTTTGGTGAATTCCCATCGCGTTTTTCTGGACCCACCAAAACTTTCAGATTCTTTACCCAAACGCCAAAAGTCTAAATGCTTGGTAGGTCATGCCCCCCTCTTCCCACCTTTCCTCTCCTCAATCTTTTGCCTAAGCAGTTCCCAGGGAAAAAGACTCATTATTTATTTATTTATTGTTTGTTTGTTTGTTTGTTTGTTTGGAGAATCCCAAGCAGTTCTGCTCTGTCAGCACAGACCCAACTCAGGGCTCAACCTCATAAGCCATGAGATCGTGACCTGAGCCAAAATCAAGTTAGACACTTAACCGACTGAGCTACCCAAGCACCCCTTTTTTTGTTTGTCTGTTTTAGTTTGTAGTAAGAAATGTTTATTTCTAAAAATATGTATATTTCTACTGCTGAAATTGGTGATTGTCAGAGGAAGTGTGATAGGACCCCCGATCTCGTAGCCCACCTACGTGTGTAACCATGTCGCCTCCGGCCCTGGGCCATGTGACCCCCCACTTTACCTAGCATCTTGCCCCCACAAGATTAAAACCCACTGGTTTTGATATTGAACATTGCTGCCTTTCCTTTAGGATGGCCTATTCGTGCAAGGTGCTGTTACTCAAAGCACTGAGGGTAGAGAGAAAGACCTTTCCTCAGCCACACACAGTTTGCATAACCACACTTACCTATTAAAACATGTATTTTTTTTACTTGTTAAATTTGGTATGAGATTTACTTTTCTAGCGAGAGTGAGGTTGAGTGCGGTGAGAAGTGTCATGTAAACAGGAGCTCTAACCACTAGACACGTATGATTTTTGTCCAAAGATTCTGGCATTTATTCTATCCCCAACCTGGTTCAGAAGCAAAGGTTTCAAAAAACATAGGGGCCCAAGTCCCATCTCCAGTAATTCTGATTTAAATGATATAAAGGGGGTCCCAGGGTCTCAAAAATCCCCCAGAGAATTCTCATATGCAACCTGCAGTGAGAACGACTCACTCACAACACCTATCCCCCCCAAATCTCCTTGCCTAGGGGGAGGCTCCCAGCCAGACCAGTGGGTCTCAAATGTTTAGAAACACCTTGGAGGTACTTGCTCGTGGTCCACAGCCTGGCCTCTCACTTAAGGACCCTGATTCAGAATGTCTAGAGCAGGGCCCAGGCAAGTGTTTTGTAATCCAGCAGTCAGGAGTGGCTCACACAAGTGGGCCAGACTTTGGAAAGCTCCGAATGATATCCCAGCCAGCCAGGCTCCTCACCCATCAGCTCTAGTCAGGAAGTATGGAAATGTTTTGGGTGGTTACCTGGAATCAAATAGTACACTGTACCCACAAACATCAGAACTTCATAACAGAAGAATGCAATGTTAAACATAACTAACCTGCTTGTCCTTGAAAGCTCTATTCTTTTTTTTTTTTTTTTAATGTTTATTTATTTTTGAAACAGAGAGAGACAGAGCTCGAGCAGGGGAGGGGTAGAGAGAGAGGGAGACACAGAATCCAAAGCGGGCTCTAGGCTCTGAGCTGTCAGCACAGCTGACGTGGGTCTCGAACCCACGAACTGTGAGATCATGACCTGAGCCGAAGTCAGACGCTTAACCGACTGAGCCATCCAGGTGCCCTGAAAGCTCCATTCTTGAACTGGCACTCACTCTGATTTCTTTTCACGAGCCCTGAAACTGTACCCAAAACTGCCTGTGGATTTGCCTGAAGGAAGGTTTTTCTTGAAAATGGCATCAAGCGCAGGGAGCACCCGTTGTGTGTCGAACTGAAATGATCGCTGGGTTGTGTGGAGATCAGTCAGATTCAGACCCTGCTGTCCACAAAAAGTAGATTGGACTGGGTAGAATAGACTCATGTCCAGGTAGCTAGAATGTAACAGTTAATACGATCATTGCAACAGAAAGAAAGCAAGAGGAGGAAATGGTTCCTGGGCCTTGAGTGTTGCAAAGTATCCCAGAGAAAACAATATCTGGATATGCAGATTTCTCCTCTCCCTCATCCCAGAGGGACAGGAGAAGAAAGGCACTCTAGGCCAGAGAGACAGGTGGCATGGCCACCTTGGAGCCATGGCCATGCATGACAACAGTACAGAGAGTGCAGAGCGGCAAAGAACACAAGAAAGGTAGTGTAAAGCCAGATGCAAATGGGCTTTGGATGCTATGCTAAGGAGTTTGGAATTTTTCATTAGGCGGTGAGAAGTCATCAGAGATATTTATACGAGGGTGTGACATGATTTCAGAATATGATTCTAATAACAAAGAGGTGAGTAGATTGCAGGGGAGAGGAAAACCAGGGGCAGGAAAACCAATTAGGAAGCAGTTGCAACTGTCCAGGAAAATGATGCTATGCCACCCAAATCATCCTGTTCTTAAAATAACGTGCTCATCATCTTGCGTCGTTTTATTCCTTTTATTTCTGGGGCTAGAAAAATCACTTAGGCCTCCATGACTCAGAATCCCTCCCTATTAATAGAAGATGACAAAATACTCACCTTACCTCACATAGGGAGGTCTGTGAGATGCTTATAATTGTAGCCAGGAAGGAGGGGGCAATGTTATTCTAAATGCCAATGGTTTAATTCCACTCCAGGAGAGAAACTGCCTTTTGCCTCTTACTTTTATTATAAAAATCCCAGCCCCACAGAAAAGCAGAAAGCCCAGGGAAAGCATCAGAAGTGCACCCTGGAGAGAAAAGCCACTGCAGAAGTTTTCAGTGCTTACCATGCTTGCAACATGCTCGGTTGCAAAAGTGAGATTTTGTAAAGAAAGCCTGTCGCTCCATCGTTTCCCATTACAAGCAAAAGTGTGACGAGTGTTCCTTCTATCGTTCCTGTTGTGGCAGCGGGGGTGGGGAGCATCGGACACTCGCCGAAGGAGTTAACACGAGGTCATTTAAGTGAAGAGCTTGGCGTGAGGCTTTCCGGTTGTGCTCGCTTTCTTGGGTCTTGGAGTCTGTCCTCTTAGCAATGGGCACCTGGTCATGCCTTTTCCATCTGCTACCTGGCCCTTTCCTGCAATGAGATCTCCAAATCACTGCCCCAGACGACATCGGAACTCTCTCGTCTCTTTGGAAAAGTGTCACAGAAAGCACTGCTGACTGAAAATGCTGTAAATTTTGCCCAAATCACTTTGTCTTCTACCTCTTAAACAAATCTATGCTCGATATACCTGCTAAGGCGGTGCAAGATATTCTGAGGGATAAAAAGATAAGTCACATGGGGGACGCTCTCCCCTCCCAAAGCTAAAGGTGGGATTGTGACATAAGAGAGAATGTCTCAAACGTAGTATTCAGCATGCTCTTAGGACAATTCAAAGTTCTAGATCCAAAGGGACGGTCATGTTGGATGACTGACGTGTTCATTCTTCCATCCACAGCACTTGTCTTTATATAGATCAACTACATGGTTACAGACTGATATAGTAAGGGGGCGTGTCAGGACCACCTAAAGAGAAGATGATATATGGTGCTTTCTGAGGTGCATTCTCCTAAGTAATAAATGGTAAGTTCTAATGAAACACTTGATCTGGTACACTAAATTACTCTAATTCGTTTGTTCTCTCTTAACATGTACTTCTTGGAAAACTTACTGGTAAAATTGGTCACAAAGAAATTGAGACACTACAGCTTACAGAGAAACAAAAATTTTTAATCCTTACACAAATAGGATCATATTTTAAGGGCAGTTAAAATATCACAATATCACCGTCTGCATTTACAGGTACTCGTCCATTACTCGTTAGATTCCTTTACTACAAAGGGCTCCAGGAAACAACTAGAAACATGGCTACGTTGGTAACAAAGAATCAGTTATAAAGGGAAAGTAATAAATATTTATCCATTTATTAATAGTGTAGCCATTTGATAATTTCTGCTTCAGTCTTTAAAATTGTTTGTTTTTTTTTTTTTTTTTGAAAGAGAGAGAGAGAGAGAGAGAGCAGGGGAGGGGCAGAGGGAGAGGAAGACAGAGCATCCGAAGTGTGCTCTGTGCTTACAGCAGTGAGCCCAATGTGGGGCTCAAACTCACAAACCGTGAGATCATGACCTGGGCTAAAGTCAGATGCTCAACTGACCAAGCCACCTAGGCACCCTTCTGCTTCAGTCTTTAATTATTATTATGTTTATTTACTTTGAGAGAGAGAAAGAGAGACAGACAGAGTGCGAGCGGGGGAGGGGCAGAGAGAGAGGGAGACACAGAATCTGAAGCAAGGCTCCAGGCTCTGAGCTGTCAGCACAGAACCCGACGCGGGGCTGGAACCCATGAGTGTGAGATCATGACGTGAGTTGAAGTCTGGCGTTCAACTGATTGACCCACCCAGGCGCCCCTTCAGTCTTTCAAGGTGACATTCATTTCTTTAAAAAAAAAAAATGTGCAAGCCACAGACTGGGAGAAAATTTTTGCAAAAGACACATCTGATAAGGACTGTTATCTAGCATATACAAAGAACTCTTGAAACTCAGCAGCAAGAAAATGAACAACCTGATTAAAAAATCGGTCATAGACTTTAATGGACACGTCATCAAAGAAGATATGCAGATGGCATATGAAAAGAGACTTCACATTCAATGTCCTCAGTGAAATGCGGACCGAATCAACAAAGAGATACCACTGCACACCTATTAGAATGGCCCAAATCCGGAACACTGACAACACTGAAGGCTTGTGAGGATGTGTAACAACAAGAACTCTCATACACTGCTGGTAGGAATGCAAAATGGTATAATCACTTTAGAAGACAGTTTGACAACTTCTTACAGAACTAAACATACTCTTACCATATGATCCGGCACTCATATGCTCCTTAGTATTTGCCCAAGAAGTTGCAAACCGTTCACACAAGACCCTGCACACAGATGTTTATAGCGGCTTCATTGAACATTGCCCAAACTTGGAAACAATCAAGATGTCCTTGAATTGGTGAAGGGATAAACTGTATTCATCCAATGGAATATTATTCAGCACTAAAAAGAAGTGAGCTATCAAGCTATGAAAGGACACGGAAGAAACTTATGTGCATATTGCTAAGTGAAAGAAGCCTATCTGAAAAGGCTACGTACTCTGTGATTCCAACTATATGACGCTCTTGAAAGGGCAAAGCTATGGAGACAATGAAAATATCAAGTAACTGCCCAAGGTTAGCGGGAGGCAGGGATGAACTGGTGGAATACGAAGGATTTTTATGGCTATGAAACTATCTTCTTTTTAAAAACATTTTTAATGTTTATTCATTTTTGAGAGAGAGAGAGCACGAGCAGAGGAGGGGCAGAGAGAGAGGGAGACACAGAATCTGAAGCGGGCTCCAGGCTCTGAACTGTCAGCACAGAGCCCAACGCAGGGCTCAAACTCACAAACCGTGAGATCATGACCTGAGCTGAAGTGGAACGCTTAACCAACTGAGCCACCCAGGCACCCCGCTAGGAAGCTATCTTGTGTGATACTCTAATGGTGAATACGTGTCGTTATACATTTGCCAAAATCCATAGAATGTACTCCATCAAGAGTGAACCCTTATGTAAAGTATGAACTTTGGGTGATAGTGATGTGTCCATGTACGTTCATCAGTTATGATAAATGTACCATGCTGGTGCTGGATGTGGGTAGTGGGGGAGGCTATGCATGTGTGGGGACGGGGGATCTATAAAAAAAAAAAAAATCTCTGTACTTCCTGGTCAGTTTTGCTATAAAGCTAAAGCTGTTCTAAAAAATAAAGTCTATTTTGAAAAAAATAACAATGTGTTTGCTACTGTCAGGGGACTTGGAACTACAGAATGTGGTTTTCCCATGTGTTAGAAGAAAGCTCCTGTTCAAATGTCTCCACATGTTACATAGTTGTTGTTGTTGTTGTTTATCTAACTTACCTATTGATGGATATGGAGGTTGCACATAATCTTTTTTGTTATTGCAAGCAGTGACTGCAATGAATACGACCTTTTGCACATTTACCCCCTTTGTACACAGGTGTATCTGCAGTATAAAGTCTTAAATGTGGCATTGCTTGGTCAGAGCATGTGAATTTATAATTTTGATAGATAGCCCCCAAACGCCCCATTATACTGGTTTGCATTGCCACCAGTAATGTATTTCCCCACACTTTAGCTGACACGGCGTGCTCGCAAACATTTTGCCAATCTGATAGATGATATCAACATCTCCTGTCTTGTATGCCGTATGGATTGCCTTTCCTGTGAACTCGTCATTCTCTACACAGTTTTGACTGCCAAATAAATAAGTAAAATAAAAAAATCCTATTGTATTTTTCAGACCTTACTTTCGACCATAACATTAAGTCATGGTAGCCAGTGAACTTAAATACCATTAATGAATCGTTACTTTCAAACAGAAAACACGTAGAGGCACTTGATAAACCCAAAGAGCATTTTGATACAAAACTCATTGATGCCTGACTTTTCCTTCTCAACTCATTCTAAATCTCATCTTGTAATTAAAACTGCTCTCACTCCTTAGAATTGCTCAGGGTCAAAGAGCCCTGGTTTTTGTTTTGTTTTAATCCCAGAAGGGTTGTTTGTTTTAAGCTCTGCCTCAGCCATTATTATCTATGCGAACCTTCCAAGGAATTTTCACCCATTAAAATAACAACCTTAATATACTCTCCTAGCATTCACAGGACCTGCCTTCCGCCCAAGCAGAAAGGAAAGAGTGATACCAACTAAATATCTAAAAGCTTTTATTCTCACCCCCCGGTTCCCTCCCTGAGAGGAGACTATCTGACCCATTAAACAGAGAAGTGAAAAAGTCCCTTTACTTCTCTTTCTCAGTCTGGGAAAGACTTGTGACACCAAAGTGTCTTGTTTACAGTTCCCAAATAGCACATTGCTCTTGGCAGCTGATGTTCTTTAGCTGCTGATTGAAAGATACATATTTTACACAAAAAAAAGAATATCCTGAATCAAGAGGATTTTGAATATTACTTTGAACTGGCTTTATCACAAGTACATATCAGGAATCAGCTGGAAGTGAAATGGGAGGTAAGGACACAATGAAGGTAGAAGAAAGCATCAGAGATGATAAGATGGAGATCAGGAAGTAGGTTTGTAAATAGCAGGGTGGATATAGGAAAAGCCACTCTCTGTTGTCCTGGTTCTCCACACGGAAGTGGCCAGAAGCTTCTCTATCCAGTCCTATTGAGGTGAGAGAAAACTCACAGGAAAGTTAGATGAGATTTAGGAAACGTATCCTCAACCCAGAGACCCTTAGCTCTCTCTAGTTAACCTTAGTAGAGATTATGATCTCCATTCATCGGGAGATTTCTTATTGGGAAGAAAATAGACTGTAGGCAGGAGGTCAGATAGAAGATATGACGTGATTTTTAAAAAGTCATTGTCTTAGTAAAATTGTCTAGAAAGTAAAACCTGAGGCAAAGATCTCTTGCTAAGGCTCTGTTGGAAGGTACAATCCCAAGGCTTCCTGGAAGCTGCCTGGAAGACAGGGAGGGGATTGGCCTCGCAGGCACAGATCTGGGTCCTGGAGCCCCTGAGGCTCCGGTTGCAGCAGGTGAGATGCCGTCTCACCAGAATCACATCCTCAGGAATCTGTCCATTCAGGAAGAGGTGAAAGGTTAGAGAACAGGTGGGGCTGGGGACCCTCGAGAGGCACATAAATTAGTCTAGTAACGTCGTAGTTTAAAATCATGGAAAGTACAATTTTAAAGCTTTTTAGGATTCAAGAATTAGTGCTTTTGTTAAGGTTCAGATGAATGACTTTCAGATAAATGAGTCATCAAATCATAACGACTGTAAGGGCAGGAATTCTATTATTAATGAGACTTACGATTGATGAAATATTTTTTATGGTTATTCAGATTGGTTCCTGGACTGAGTTTACTCATTCTTAATCAGCTGACTTTTATTATTAAAGTTAATTTTTAAAGGAGTGTTCATGGGGCGCCCGGGTGGCTCAGTTGGTTGAGTGCCCGATTTCGGCTCAGGTCACGATCTCACCGCTCGTGGATTCTAGCCCTGCATCGGGCTCTGTGCTGTCAGCTCCCAGCATGGAGCCTGCTTCTGTGTCTCCCTCTCTCTCTGCCCCTCCCCCACTCACACTCTGTCTCTGTCTCTCTCTCTCTCTCTCTCTCAAAAATAAATAAACATGGGGAAAAAATAAAGGAGTGTTCATAATTTTAAAAATGCTTTTAACCACAATGCTTTGTTTCCAAATAGTATGTCATTTGTGCTAAGAAATACATTTCAACTTCTAGATGTGTATTTTACGAAAACCCCTAATGCATCAAGGGGAAAGGTGACAAGGTCTAATCTTTCTGCACATTTGTGTGCTCACAGCAGGGTCCTATAGTCTGGATCTAGGGTAGGGAGGGCAGATGGCAGTGACGGAAGTAGCGAAAAATCAATGAAAGAGAGTCTGTCGATGAAGTGAGTTTCATATATTTAAAAAGTAAAATAACAATGACCCACCCTAGCACATACACCCAGATGACATCTGGAAATTTATGGAGAAGTAACAGGAGAGCCTAAATGAAGCCTTCTGAGAAAAGTTTTTCAAACTGTGTGTTCTCTTGAATTCTCAGGATTCTAGAAACACATTTCAGTGATCCAAGAGAAACAGCCACAGTTGGTGTCATCGCCATACATACGGCAAGAAGCTAACTTTGGGGACCAACACATGGGCACTTGTTCCTGAGATTGTAATATCTTTATGTCCTTTTCACGCCCCCACCGCCAAAAGCCCCACCAAGAACAACGTGTGTTTTCCTGCTTAAGGCATGTTTTATCCGAACGTAAATCTCCCTCCGGCTTCCCTATAGGCATTTGCTGATCCCTGATGAGGTCAGGCGTTTGCACTATGACATAGGAAGAATATTTATGTGCTTACTTCATATCCTGCAGGACAAAGAAGACGGTATGAGAAATTCTGCTGCCACTAATTGTGTGTAGTTTATCGCTTTATCTTTAGAAGGTTTAATGTCAAAACTTGGAGGAGAGGACAACTTGTCCAATCTGGGCCAGAGCCTGAGTTTTCTACTCTCCCTGGAGTTCAGATGTCTGAGAAGAATCCGTGTGGATGTGGGTTTGCATGTTAGCACCTGAAAGCGGGCACAGCCCCCACCTTGGAATGAATGTACTCTTCCACAGGATTCATTTCCAGAGGGTGGTGGAAGGAACAACAGAGACAGCAATGTGCCCACACACACAGCCATCTGCTATTCCAACCACATGTCTCTGCCCCCCGTTTCCTGCAAATGATTCATCTATTCTTTTTCTCCTTCTTCAAAGATAACTGTGTAGGCATTTAAGGAGGGGAAAGCCATTAAGAAAAGTAGAAGCTGGAGTTCTTGGGATGAGGTAGAGCCGATTAAACAGTCTGGAATTTCACAAAGCGAGCAGTGCGGGCGTGGACTCCGGGTCTCCTCTCTCCCGCGGCTGCATCATTTCATAACAAGTCAACACCAGCCGTCACGAACAGGTGAACAAAAATGGCTGCATGTGAAGTACACGTGCAAGAGCTGCCAAGGAGCAGGAGAGGATGGCAAAACGCAGGAGAAAGATTTTGGAGGGTTTTTTTTTTTTTTTAAGTAGGCGGGGCTTGAATTCAAAACCCTGAGACCAAGATCTGAGCTGAGGTCAGGAGTTGGAGGCTCACCCAACGGAACCCCCCAGGCGCCCCCGATTTTGGCTTTTCTAACTGGAGGCGCCGCTCATCTCACCCACTGTCACACGTGGCTTCAGTCTCTAACTTTGTCTACTTTCACACCAGTGAATTCGATCTTTGTGACTTTTTTGGAAAGGTTTTTATTTAAATCCCAGTTAGTTAACATACAGTGTAATATTAGTTTCAGGTGTACAGTATAACGATTCAATGCTGCCAGACAACATCCAGTGCTCATGGCAACAAGTGCCCTCCTTTAAAAAAATACGGAAACCATCACAAAGTTTTAAGTCATCCTTGCCCAGGGGCCGCGCTAATCTTCTCCGTGTCGCTCCAGTTTTAGTCTATGTGCTGCCCAAGCGAAGACTGTGACTTTTTAAATAGGTACACCAAAAAGCTGCCTCTGCGTCATGCTTTAAAGGAGACCCTAACCGGAACGCCTGGGTGGCTCAGCCGGTTAAGCGTCTGACTCTTGATTTCAGCTCAGGCCACGATCTCACGGCTCATGGGATAGAGCCCCATGTTCGGCTCTGCACAGACAGTGAGGAGCCTGCTTGGGATTCTTTCTCTCTCCCTCTCTCACTTTCTCTTTCTCTCTCAAAATAAATAAACTTAAAAAAAAAGGGGGGGGGGAGACTCTAACCAGTAGCCAGAGAAGGTGAGTATGGCCACGTCCTTGACACCAAAGGGTATTGGTGGCAACATGCTGTGTGGGAAGGGGATGAGCACGTCTGCAAGGAGGTGATCCATAGATATTGGTTGAATTGCGTCAAACTGGAGGTTCAAATCCTGGTTCCGCTTCTACCTTCTAGGACATTAGGCAGGTTGCCAAACCTCTGGGAATTTCACATATACGTTGAGGGATGAAGATACCTACTTGATAGGGTAGGGTGAAGACAGAAGAGGGTAAGGTATGTAAAGGGCTTTGTGTGGCCCTCACAGAAAGGAGACATGTAAATATCAGATGAATAGGAAAGTGCCTTATTTCACTTCCATCTCTGCCACGTCCTACACCTTAAAGCTAGAAGGTAAAGAACTCAGAGGAGAAGTAGGGATCTCTGTCCAACACCAGTGAGGCTTTACCCGTCAGGAAAGGACTTCACGTGGGACTTGCCAGTACAACCGCATGGGACATAATCTCCTTGTTGATGTAAGGCACGGGGGAAATGGGGGGAGGCAGGCAGAGCCTGATGACACCTTCGTCCCAACTCCCAGGAGCCACCACATCCCCTGTGGCAACGGAGGGGCCCAAGGAATGAGGAATGCTACTGCTGAGTAGAACATACAGATCCCAGATCAGATTGAGTTCTTAAAGATGTTAGCATAATGCCTCCATTTGCTTATCTGCATAATGGGTGTTATAATAGCACTTACATCTTGGGTTGTTGTAAAGATGAAGTAAGATAACCTATGTGAAGGATCGAGCGTAGAAGCCCAGGACAGTGAGCAAGCAGCACACGGATGTCAGCTACTGTGATTATTTTCTATTTTTTGTCAATATACGGCATTGTCAACAATTACTTCACCCATTACCTTATTTATCAATTGATCGATCTGCATTTAATAAACCGTTGTTCACTCAGTCACTCCATTTATTTACCCTCAAATATTTATTGAGATCTTACATTGTGCCGGTACAATGCTGGCCTCGGGAGATGCCAAGACTCATTTGGCAAGAAATTCGCAGGCTAGTTGGGAGAGAGACTGGTAAAGAAAAACAGGACCAGACAAAGTGTATTAAGTGCCATAATAGAGAGTTGTATAAAGTGGTCCTGGAACCTGGAAGAGCCAGGAAGGGCTTCACAGAGACGATGTTCTTTGAACTGGATCCTGAAAGACGAGCAGCCTGGGGAGTTTGGGCTTACAAATTTCAGGTAAGCAAAAGAGCTTGCAAAAAAGGGTACAAACTTCCAGTCATGGGGAGATAAGGTACAGTGAGATGGCCACAATTCATAACGCTGTATTGTATGTTAGGGGCACCTGGGTGGCTCAGCCGGTGAAGTGTCCGACTTCGGCTCAGGTTATGATCTCATGGTTCCTGAGTTCAAGCCCCACCTCGGGCTCTCTGCTCTCAGCACAGAGCCTGCTTCAGATCCTCTGTCCCCCTCGCTCCCTGCCCCTCCCCCATCGCTTGTGCCCATGCTCTCTCTCTTAAAAATAAATAAACATTAAAATGAATAAATATTTAAAAGCTGCTGAGAGAGCAGATCTTCAAAGTTCAAAACAAAACAAAACAAAAAAGAGACGGGAATGAGGTTGTGACAACAGAAAGGGCTGGGAGCCACGAGGACTTGGGTGTGGGTGGTGTCCCGCCATCTGCCTGGCACCTTGCCCTGAATTCAGGCTCGACCTCTGGCTGGGGCCACAGAGCCCCACCTGCAGCTCAGCCCGAGCCCAGGTGCCGGCCCGAGTCTGCTCTAGGGCGGAGGAAATACAAGTAGTTCACCGGGCTCGTTATCTGGTCAGCTGAGCTATGGATTCTGTTCTGAGCTCCCGCTTCCCTTCCAGCTCTGAGATGTCCACTTTATTCCTCGTCGCAGGCTCTCCCTGGTACTCCAGTTCCAGCAACTGCATTGGACTTTTTCTTTCCTCCACATTTCACCTCTGAGTGTCTCTAAAACTGGAATCCTGCCTTTTCTTTTCAGCCCTCCCCAGAGCTTGGGTCTCCTCTCAAGCCCTGGCCTTGGCCCTGGGGCTCACTCCAGGCTGTCTGGTCCATCGATGGTCACTGCTTGCCAGATTCCTCCTCTTCACCCTCCACGGTGAACCCAGGATGGCCTGCAAATGGCTGAGCCATCTCTTTACTGGCTAAACAAAAACTCCCATCTACAGTCTGTTTCTTTTTTTTTAATTTTTTTTTATTTATTTTTTTTAACATTTATTTATTTTTGAGACAGAGAGAGACAGAGCATGAATGGGGGAGGGTCAGAGAGAGGGAGACACAGAATCTGAAACAGGCTCCAGGCTCTGAGCTGTCAGCACAGAGCCCGACGCGGGGCTCGAACTCACGGACCGTGAGATCATGACCTGAGCCGAAGTCGGCGGCTTAACCGACTGAGCCACCCAGGCGCCCCTACAGCCTGTTTCAACTGCCTGGCGGCACTGCCCTCAGGACCTTCACACCAGCAAAACTGGTTTGGTTCACCACTGATTGAATTCCTAATTCTACAACTATTGCTGCCGATGCAAAATGCATTCTCTTGGTATTAAAAGTACCACCAAACATGCACTTTTTAGGATATAGGTATGCCGTAAGCTTTGCAAATTCCCCACAAGAATTTGGACTTACACCAGGTGTCCGATAAAAACTATTAGAACATTCGCTACCAAAGAGTCTTGGTTCTGTGGGCCCAGGCCTGCCTGTACTGATTAGCATTTTGTGGCATGTATCATTTTCCTTGACATCGCTCAGGAGATTAAGACACCAGTCATATGCTGCCAGCCACAATTTTTAGAAAACAAACTTGGGAATAAAGTCACAAGAGGAAATGAGGACCATTTGGAAATTTGAGAACCCATACGTTCTCTGCTTTTTGGTGTTTTTTTGTTTCGTTTGGGTTTTTTTGTTTTTGGTTTTTTTGTTTTGTTTTGTTTTTTTTCCAGGAAGAATTTCAAAGTTTCAACCTGTTCTAACACTAGCCCATCTGGCTGCTTTATTAGTGACAATAGCAGCATCTTCTAATGCTCTCATCTGAGGCCGTACTTTCCAAAAAATTACAGAAAGAACTTTTGGATTTGATGTACCATATTTTGTCTATTTTTTTTTTCTTTGAAAAAATAAATCCCAACTGGAGAGCATTTTAGAGAGATGCTCTAAATTTCTATGTGCATAGAAATATTCAGTGAGTCATGCCTAGTGTTGTAGGTCTATTCCGGTGCGTGGGGTTTCCAGAACAATTACATAAGTGTTAGCATAGCCAGGAACTTTTGACATTTGTGGCAGCTTAATGGAGTTCTTTTCATTATTGAAAATATCCTAATTGTTGTTTCCTTAAATTTAAAATGCATAAAACTGGTGAAGCAGTATAAATTGATTTTGAGGCATTTCTATCAAATGTGCTTTGTTGGCAGAGAGACTGGAGAACATTTATTTGAAACGAAATACAGGTGATGAAGCTGTAACAAATACGATAACCTAATCATCCAACAGAAATCGCCTTAGAGCATAAAGGTACACGAGACACTTTTCTTTTTCCTTCTACCACCTATCAAGATTTCCTTTACAATCTGAGTATCTGTAGCATGTTGTTTACTTAGGCGGCATTAAATATGGGAGTAATTCAATAATATGGTTTTGAAAATGCTGAGATTCCAAAAGTTACAAGAACTTACCTGTAACTTGCTTTTATTTCTCAGAAGACTGCCTAGGAAACAGCGGGATATTTCAAGTACCACTCATATGTTTGTGAAAATGTTAGTTATCTCTCTTGTTTGTTTGTTTTGTTTTGTTTTAGGATCTGAGGTATCTTCCAATAAGAGAAACCAGAGAAAGTCCAACTAGAGCTGTTATCAATTTATCTTTTCCATCTCAAAAGTGAGCTCCCCCTTCGCCAGTCCAGGGTTTGGGGGCTTTCTAGGGAGGATGAAGTCCTTAGTTCTTGTAGATGTTTGCTTAGCGTCTTGCACAACTCCCCTATTGGCTTATTTTCCTGCAGCTAAGAGGTTGTAGTTATGCGTGTCACCGTATTCGCTGGTTCAAAAGACTGGTACAAAGGACAGGCAGGCAGAGAGGGCATGGACTCCCAACGGTTGTTGTCTGCTTGTCCTTTTGAAGGGAAAGGACAGTCCATCAAGTCCAACTCTGCACCCCCAAGTGCTGTTGGCTTCTTTCCACAGGACCGCAAGAACTTGAACACTTTTCCTCTGTGGCAAAGCCTGTAAGCACAGAGCAGCCTGGGAATCCCTATAGGCGAGGCTGTGTGAACCGCGTGGGCTGTGGTTGTGTAGGTGAGAATGTAAATGGGATCACAAATGTAGTAAGTGTGCTTGTGACATACAGTCATCGTTAGAGTTTGCTTGTTGACATTGGAGTACTACGTGCTGTCCAGGACTGCTTCTAAGAATCTACTGAACACGTACCTCTGGGGCTTAGGAGATAAGATGCAAAGAGGAATTTGGTGTCCTTGCCAAGGTTTCTAGATAATGGGAATGACTTTTTAGGAGGAAATGATGTTCATCCCAGGGCTGGGAGGGTGGGGTGGGAAGAACTATTTAACAGTGTTGTCAGTGCCCTGTCCCAGAAGGAAGGATCTTCCATCATTCGTGGGGAATTTTTTTCCAGCCTCTATTCTCTTTTCAAGATTTTGATTCTAAAGCGTGAGCATTGTTCCAGGTTGGTCAGGTGGCTGTTTGTTGGTGAGTAGAGGTTTCAGGGCACCTAGATTTAACAGTCTCCCTACACTTTCCAGTAGGGGAGAGGTAATCCTTCAAAAGGAAATAAAAACAGAATAGAACATGAATGTCCAAAAATCAGCATGTGCCCATGATATGTTGATTATAGAGGGGAGCACCAGTGCAATGGAAATATACATATATGTGTGTACACACATATATATATACACACACATATACATACACACACACATACACACACACACACACACACACACACACACACATATATATATATATATATATATATGTATCATCCTGCTGTAGTCTGATAGCTTATTGACTTATCTCTCTTCCCCCATAGACACTGAAGTCATTGAAGGAAGGAACATGTCTTATTCATCTTCGTATGCCCAGACTCTCAAGACACATACAATAAATATTCATTGTATGAAAGGATGAACCAATGTCTGTTTAAATGAAAGCTTTGTTTTATCTAGTCTATAAGCTTCTGAGATTACTTTATGGCCCCCAGGCTTTAGCGATCCTTCTTCCTGAGCTAACCTGCTCAAAGCTGAACTCAGTAGTACTTAGCCTCTCACCCTCTGGGTGCTCCCAAAGAGAGAGGTAGAGAACCAAAAGACTATATGTCAAATACGAGCTTCCTTCTGCTTCTGTTCGTTCTTCTTCTGTCACCATTTGGTCTTCAGGAACTCCTAACATGCATTTGTTCCTGGGATGCTTAGTAATCCTTGATGAGCTGATATCTAACTATTTCACTTGACATAATGAATGGAAAGAATGTGTTTTGAAATCAAACAGATGTAGGTTCCAATATGAACCCACCAGTTACTAGTTTTGAGACCCTGGATTTTTTTTTTAATTGCTCTGGATCTTGGATTACACATGTGTCCCCCGAAGATACTACAAGTGTAAATGAAATAATATATGCAAAAACACTTGTCAAAATGCTTGTCGTGTGACAGGTGTTCAGTGAACATCAGCTCCATTCTGTTTTGGTGGCTTATAGTGAAAGAGGCATGAGAGAAATGTGCAGTACTAGAGTAGGTAATTTGAACAGAAAGGAAAAAGAGGGAAAAGCAGAATGAACACAATGATTTGCTCTAGCACGAATCAAACTCAATTATTAACTTTTCACCGAACGCTGAAACATACTAAAGTTTAAAAAATGTTAAAGAGGGGTGCCTGAGTGGCTCAGTCGGTTAAGTGTCTGACACTTGGTTTCAGCTCCGGTCATGGTCTGACAGTTTGCGAGTTCAAGCCCCACATCTTGGGGTTCTCTCTTCCCTTCTTTCTCTGCCCCTACTCCTCTTGTGCACGCTGTCTTGTCTCTCTCAAAATAAATCGACTTAAAAAAATAATAAATTAAAAATGTTAAAGAGTGGGCTTAAGGGAGAAACAAGCCCGTATATATTTCTAAAGCAAAAACAGAATTAGATATTCCCCAAACCAGAACCTGCACAGGCATAACACTGGAAGGGATTTCCTCTCTAGTGTGTGGCATTGTTTTGGTCCGTTCCAGGATGCATTGGGATGAAGTCCTGGATGTCATAACTAGCTAGCTACCATCAGCAGAGAGGTCACTTATATGGAACCCCCAAGGCAGAATAGATCAAGGATTGGAGAGACAGCAAGCATTCAAAGGAGCTATTGCCTGGTGGGTGGGGTCCGGAAGGGGCTCTGCTCAATAACTTTTTCCCACTCCTCTGGCCCACTCCTTTTTCTGGTTTATCTCATCAATAAAAGAACATGTTAAATTATATATGGTATAACTAATTATATAATGTAATAAAAAATCATAGAGAGGTCAGTTCTAGAAAAAGGAATTAAAGAAACATCTTTGGCTGTGACTGTACTTTTGTTTTCTCTTCTCATTTAAGAAATCACAAATAAAAATTCAAGGTACTGCAGTAGAAATATAACTTGAGTTTCTCTGAAATTCATTTTTGTTAAAAAAAAAAAAATGGGTTGACCTGAGGAGAAATAAAATCAACTCAACAGCTCACAAGGAGGGTGTGATACCCACTTCTGTCTCCAATATCCCTCATCTTGCCCATTTTTCTTTTTCTTCAAAATTCTAAGCTGCTCATACATCGCAGATTGTTCCCGAGGAGGGGTGTATGCTCGCCCAGTGTGGGAATGCCTAGGGTGGGAATGCTAATTCATGGTCTGGAGGAGAGAAAAGATATGAAGTAGAATTGGAAGACAGTGAGCTAGAAATAATATAACCCACCTCCACACCTCTCTCCATAAAATTGTACCGCTTCTTTCCTGCCAAAGGAGAGCCACGGTGCCATGGTAAGCCTGATACAGAGAGGCTTGATTTTTTCTTTGGAGAATCACTTTTCCCTGATAGGAGAAATAGTTACCAATCATGGTACCTTCCCTTAACTCGGCCAAAGGGAGGATAGAGACATGATTGAAACTAGGTCTATCAGAGGCTCTTGACCTGGAATTTCGATGTCAAGAGAAGTGACCCAAAAACTCAGAATGGTCCCAAATCATTTACTCTGATAGCAATGGCCAAAGAAAACTCCATTATTCCTAACACCTGAATTCTTAGAGCTTCTCTTACACTTTCACGCAGCAGACCCTCAGCTTCTGCTGTGCTGTGAGCGACTCTATATCCTAACACATTCGTTTGTTTAAGATCTCCAGACTTCACTTCTGTTATTTCCATCACAGAATTCAGACTAAAATAACTTCTCAGATGCTACAGGCTCCTGAGGTCAAAATTGGAAGGTGGAGGGAGTCACTTGGGGTCAAACATTTACTAAGGTACCAAGTTTAATTTTTCTCAAGCCATTCAAATCCCAGATGTTGGCTTAATGACAATTCTCACAAGCCTGGGAAGGCAAAGGGTCCCCGGAGAACATTTTCCCAGGATTAACCTGGTTGAAATCACCAGTTTCCCTAATTCTGCCAAAGTAATTCCAATAAGCCTCACAGATTCTAGAGAAAAGGTCACTGGGGCTGGTCTAGATGGTTAAGTTTGAATCAGTCTTCTAAGAGGCAGAACCAAAGTTGCCTGGTGATTATATAACAGATTATGATGGAAAAGCAGCTACTGCAGTTAGGTCAGTAGGCATTTAAAAAAATCACTGCGTGGGAATCTTTTCAAACCACAATCCTCCATGAGGAGCCTACATTTCCCAGAAGATCCTCATTCCCTCATTCGGGCAGCAATTTTAGTCAGCTGGAACCACTGTTTCTGCACGACAGCAGCTGAAAAAGAGTCAGACCGTATTTTACTTTCCTATAAGCAACATCTCCTGGCAATGGCATTTTGTATCCCAAAGATGTCACATTCTTTTGAAGTTATTTTCAGTTTTGGTTTGAAAAGTGTCCTAAATTAGCAATAACCAGCCTTCTTCTCATGGAGTTTTGGAGTTTAGGGAGGTAGGGGGAAGGGGTACATAAGAGAGACAGCTCTCGAGACATTTGCCAGAGTCCTCAATCTGTTGAAATTTCTTCTTTTCAAAATTTGTTTGTTTTTTTTTTTGGGGGGGGGGGTAGGTTGCGCCTGGGTGGCTCAGTTGGTTAAGCGTCTGACTCTTGGTTTTGGCAAGGGTTATGACCTCACAGTTCATAAGTTCGAGCCCTGCATTGGGCTCCACGCTGATGGCACAGAACTTGCTTGGGATTCTCTCTCTCTCTCTCTCTCTCTCTCTCTCTCTCTCTCTCTCTCCCTCTTTCTCTGCCATTCCCCTGCTTGTGCTCCTTCTCTCTGTCAAATAAATAAATAAACTTAAAAAAAAGAAATTTATAAAATTTGTTTGTTTTTGCTGCAGGTGCCACTCCAGTGTCCAAATGGGGAAGAGTCTCCATTATTCTTTCTTTCAACATTTGTTGAGTACTTATTAAGTACCAAGCACTATAATCCGTACCTGGTATTGGTAAACCAGACAGGCAAGGTGCTTACCTTTGAGGAACTTCTAATCCAATGGAGGGAGCCAGAAACAAACACAAGTTCAGATCTGCTTGGTGCATGGGCAGCCCCTGGGTCCAACCAGTGGGTTAAGGAGGAGTCCGAGTCCTGACTTTCCAGGTAGAAATGGTTGTATGTGTGAAGTAGCAGTTAGGTAGACAAACCCTTCAGACCAGAAAAGATCAAAATGGGAAACTATTGATTTCAAATAAGCTCAAAGAAAGAAAGGCTTTTAGGGAAGGTCTTGCTTCCAATGACATATTTCAGTTATTTCTTTGTTTTGCTCATTTGGAATCTTTTAACAAGTACCTTGCATTTGTAGAGTGCGCTATGATTTTGCAGAGCCCTTTGATTTGGTCCCGAGAGAAGGGCTGCACAGATACTATCGTGATTTCACAGATGAGAAGACACAGGCTCATCCGACCTTCCCAGTGTTCTCAGCTAGCTTTCCTGACTGCAGCCAGGCTTTCCCCTTTTCTGCTGAACACCACGGCCCTCACTTCTCTTCCACCTGTCTCGTCGTCATCTTTTTCATCTGGCACAAAGTCTCTGCGACTTTGGGTTTGACTGGGATTAGCCAGGATATTTTGATTGGGACACAGAACATTCCTCCTGACATGCACACACTCCTAGAAAGTGCATACCCCCTGGATTTGCTACCATCGTTAATCAAAAATTATTATTTTTAAACCTTTCTCTTCCTGGCTCAGAGACAATTGAGAAAAAGAACTAAATTTCCAGTGGGACATTTGCTTTCCCAGCAGGGATGGTCATACAAAGCAATCCAGAGAGGACGCTACAAGCTTAATTATTGTTTTGCATCAAACACCAGAAGCAGGAGGTGTTTCTATTGTTTCTAACATTCATCTTAGAATAACATCTAACATTCATGTTAGAAACATTCATGTTTCTAACATGATGCCATGTTAATAGCAGCAACCTCTGAATTTATGACAGTAAGAGTCTGGGCCTTCCACGATCCATTTGCCTGATTCATCCATCCCAATAAAAATTGATTAATTAAAGGAGAATAGGATAGAAACCACGCACAGATAAACCTTTATTATAATAATACGGCCTCGACTCATGAAAGGTAACGTTTAACGCCTATTGTAAGCCAGGGCCTATGCTAAGTGTTTCATGTAATTATCTCATTTAATCTTTATCCCAACCTGCTCAGGTAGGAACTATTATTATAACAACTGTACAGATGAGGAAATGAGGCTCTAAAGTTAACCGTGTGCTCAAGAAGACAAAGCCACTTAGGGGTGGAGCCAGTGTTTGACACAAAGGCTATCTGACTGCAGAACCCTCTTTTCTAACCTCTGTTCTGCCTAGGGGCACAGATCATTGGAGTTGGCCCTTCATCCAACTCCCGATTTTCGGCACAAGGGAACAGAGGCCCTGGTAAGATGAACGGCCTGCTTAAGGTCACACAATATGTCTTCGCGAACAGAAAAGACTCTGCTTCTACGTTGCCCCTCCCAACTGCAGAAAAGCTAGAATGTCTTTGGTATTTGCCTATAAATTTACAGTGGAATATCTTTTAAGAGTTTGAGTTGAGTCCATGCCATGTAAAGTGGAATCCTGACAAACTTATACGCAAGAATCGAGTTATGCGGCTATTTATTCAATTATAAGAAGTATTTCTAAACAATCATAAACTTAGCCATTTTCCAGCAGAAGTCTCCCCTTCCATTTGGAGGTGTTCTGAGAAGAGCGAGCCTTCTCGGATGATTATCTGTTTCATAAGAGTATATTTTTCTCAAGCTTTCAGGGGAGTCATCTTTGAAAAACTCATAAGCAGAAAGTTAATTTGTAATAAGCTGCTGGTGATAATACAGATTTTATTACTTTTGTTGTTTTGGTTGTCTCTTTTCTTCTTTTTTTAAAGAGCCCATAACCACACTGGATGTTAACAGTCCATTAGCCCTAGAGGGAACATTTTTAGTTCCCAGAAAACTCATTTTACCTCCCAAAGCTGAACCTGCAAATACAAAAGCTCTTTGTCTTATAAAAAGGATTAGTATTAGTTGTTTCCACAAGATTAGTCCCATTGATCTGAAGCAACTGTGCTTCTAAAAAATGTAGGACGTTATCAATTTTAACCATTTGTCCAGGAAGCTACGCTTAGACTAATGTTATTTGTCCAGCTGGGTATACTGACGAGGAGGGAGAAGATCAAAGCGGTTGGCGATCGTGTAACACCTAAGATCTGTCCCGATCATCAATCAAGCCTGGAGCACATGGACCTGATTACAAACGCCTTCATACACATCCTTTTGGGATGCTGAGAAGTGGAAGGCAGGGCTATCTGTAATGGCCACAATCCACTTCAGGGATTCCTAGGATCTCTTTTTAGGTCATTCTGTAGTCCTGCTTAGTTTTCCGCATGGTGAGCACACAGAAAGCCCAAGATGAAAACCCTAACGTGCAATTTGCAGCAATGGCCCCTTGGGATTTTTTTTTAAGCACATAAAAAGGGGTGTGGGAGGAGACCTGTGGAACTGTGTGTGCCACCCCTCCATGGGCCTGCCTCCCCTCTCTCCAGGGAGGAAGGCTGAGCCGCTCTATCCCCATTCCTGCCCCCACCTCCTCACTTGCCCTAATGGCAGGAAGGCAGTGGAGAGCAAGGGAAGAGGCACTGAGCAGGGGAAACAGTCCTCATGTGTGCAGGGAAAGCAAGAGGCTGGGGATGCGAGGGCCGGAGCAGGAAGAGGGGAAACACAAGATGGCTCCGCAAGAAAGGAAACATAGAAAGAACAGAAAAATAAATCAATGAAAATAAACGTAACGTCAATACAAAACCCACAGGGGGCATTTACCTGAGAAGCAAGAAAGCTAAGGAGGCAACTGAAAGCAGAACAGTGTAAAAGTGACAGGCAGTGCAGGGAGCCCGGCACCTTCCCCAGCAGGACGGCTGGACGGGCAAATCCATTCCCACCAGGCACCTCCGAGCTGGCGAGCGATTGCGCTCTGAACGACACGGGCCTCGCTGGGATGCTTGGCAAGGGGCTTGGGAGAAGGTGAGAGGGAAGGGATTGCAGAGAACCTGCCGGCAGGCCCCTGCCCTTTCTGAGTTTGAAAGCTTCTCAGAGAACGTTAAAGGCTGACGGCTAAATTTAATCAGGGTTAAATCACTGAAGTGATGAAGACGTTCTTATGCAACACAAATGGAGAGTGAATCCGCCAGCGCTTTCCCTACAAGGTAATGTCACGGGCTCATCAGAGCAGCCCCACAGCTTGGAAATGTTTCCGAGTAAGGGGAGGCAGGGAACGTGAAAGCCTGCCTCACTGCCAATGTCTTCTGGGGACTGGAGTGCTGTAGGTGAAGCAGGCTGGGGCCACAGCAGGTGTTCTGCGTGGACAGAGCTCACCTGCTCTCTCCGTTCAGCAAAACGCTTCGTGCGAGACATCCTAACAGCGTTCTATATTTAAGACAGCCGTTTTTCCTGGGGAACTCCACACGTTTTCCGGAAAAAGAGCTGGTGTAAACCTTCCCACCGGGACTTGGACCGAATGACACAATAGTTTGTTTCAGGGGAGTTCAGCAATCTGACTCTGTGTCATTTCAGTCATTGTAGAAAGTGTACAGGTTCCGTTGTGGTTGAGACTGGCTTACCATGTGATTTGTGTTCTTTAAAAATCAATACTAAGTTGGGGCGCCTGGGTGGCTCTGTCAGTTAAGCCTCTGACTCTTGATCTCCACTCAGGTCATGATCTCACTGTTGGTGATTTCCAGCACTGGCGGCTTTACCTCTGTAGTCATCCTTCCCCAAACCCATAACCCTTGTCAAACCCTGAGAAAAACAGATAAACTCTATGAAAAACATCCTATAAATTACCTAACCGATAATCCTCAAACTGTCAAGGTCATCAAAAACAAAGAAAGCCTGAGAAACTGTTAGAGTCTGGAGGAGACAAAAGAGACATGACAACTAGGGGCATCTGGGTGGCTGAGTGGTTAAGCATCGGCCTCAGCTCAGGTCATGATCTTGCGGCTCAGGAGTTCAAGCCCCGCTTTGGGCTCTGTGCTGACAGCCTGGAGCCTGCTTCAGATTCTGTGTCTTCCTCTCTTTCTCTGCCCCTCCCCTGCTTGCACTCCGTCTCTCTTTCTCTCTCAAAAATAAATAAAAACATTTTTAAAAAATTAAAAAGAGAGAGAGACATGGCAACTAAAGTAGTGTGGTGTCCTGGATAGGATCCCAGAACAGGAAAGGACCCTAGGTAAAAACTAAGGGAGTAAGTATGAGTTTTAGTAAATAATGATGATTCTGTAGTTGTGACAAATGTGCCATGCCTGTGTAAGGTATTAACAATAGGGGAAACCAGGTAGCGGATATATGGGAACTCGCTGTCCTATCTTCACAACTTTTCGGTAATTCTAAAAGTCTTCTAAAATTAAATGTTTATTAAAAAAAAAACAAACAAATGTTAAAAGTTAAAAGTCCAAGCTCATGGTTCCGTAAACCCAGTCATTTGAATCCATTTCAGGTTTCCGCTTGTGGTTGGCTTAAACTCCTATTCCCAGTGTCCCATTATTACTGATAGAGTTGACCAAGAGGAAAGTTGAAACATAAAGGCAGGACTGAACACAAGGCGAGGGGCCTCTGGAACTCATCTGTTTGCTTCTCCACTCAAGCATGTGGCCTGTGAGGCTCGTCCAACTACCTCCTACCAGGATGCTGGGTTATAAAGGAGCTTCAGGTGACACCTTTTTAAGGGTCTATGTCTTCCAATAGGATACTTTGGAATCCTAAGGAATGATTTTATAATGGTAGAATTTCCACAACAAGAAGCACTTGGTTGGGGATAAAGATTGGCTCCACTGGTCCTCAAGCCCTTTGTACTCACCGGGCCAGCCACTACTCAAATGACACAAGGTCAGCCAGTTGGGATTAGGGCAGTGGCCATAAATCCTGATTCCTAAGGTCACGAGTTCCTGGAGTCCATCAGGGGTAATACGACTTCTCTCGTGCTACGTGCCATACAGTCAGAGTGGGAGCCTTGCAGAGACAACCTGTACCTTGCTTTTTGATCTTTAATAACCTGAGATGTTGCTGCTAGCTATCTAACCAATTTCTGCAACTGCCACCATAAGAACGTGACAGACTTTGGACTCATAAAATCCTGAGTTCAAGTCCCTACATCCAAGTTGGCCACTCCCTAGCTTTGTGGTTCAGGTCAAGCTACTTAGTCTCACTGATCTTCAGGTTTTTCATCAGGAACAAGGCTGATCATTATCCCGCTTTGAAGGATTGCCGTGCGGCTTAACCACATGGAGTGTGTGAGAGCCCCTTGCCCAAAGTCTGAAATATAGCAGGTGCTGACCAAACATTCTTTTCCCTCTTCTTTCCCTTCCTCTCTCACACAGCCAGGACAATGGGGACAGGCACAGCCTGGACAGCTCAGCCCCTTCCACAAATGGCTCTCTCTGTTCTCACAAGATTAGCATCTCTAATAGGATCAGGAATTCTGCTAATTCATTGATCATTAATCCTGAGGTGTACAACTAATCTCTTCTGATTTGTGCAGATCCAAGCAAATGCTTTCTTAGGGTGTACATTTAATTTTTTTAAGTTTATTTATTTCGAGAGAGAGAGAATCCTAAGTGAGCACCATGCTGTCAGCACAGAGCCCAACGCAGGGCTCAATCCCATGAACCACGAGATCATGACATGACCTGAGCTGAAATCGAGAGTTGGATGCTTAACCGACCTACGCCCCAGGGTGTACACTTATCTATTGTTATTTTGTTGCTATCCAGTGGGAAGGTCGAACTTTATCCCACCAGACATTGTCCAAGCAGATCCGTTGTTCGACAATGAAAGTTCACTGAATCCAGGAGCTATGCAAAGTAGACACACAAAAAAGTTGTTTAAACCAAGATAGGACACTTGGCTGCAAACGATCCCACTGTATCTCTGGTAGAATTGTGGGAACAAATCAGTAAGAAGCCAGGTGCCTAAGAAGGCTACGAGTAGTGGGGAAAAAGAAGCCAAACAGTCTATATATTTAAAATAAATTAATAAAATAAAACAAAGTAAAAGAAAAGAAAATGCGAGTGGCCAGTCAGGGTGAAGGAGAAAAGAACCCTCAATCTGAAGGTGCAAAGGCTGGAGAAAGTTCTGATCTAAAACCCCGATAGGGGCTCAGAAGGGAAAGTTCTCCCGACACACAGGCCATTTATATTTCTGAAAGGCGGCCACCTTCCCCGTCAGTGTGTTTCTGTCATGCTAAGTGTAGAAGTGTCCCGTTCTTCCAGGCCTGGTCTTCTCGGCAGTGTGGCCTACGCGTCGTGCAGTTTACATCTAACTGATATAAGAAATCTTCTGTGTCTTTGTAACTGAGCCAGCGTTAAACAATCAGACTTGCAGTATTTTTATTTTTCACGGTCTGCGGTACAACATAACAGAGACAGCTATCAAGGAAGCCATCATTTAGACCAAACATGATCTTGAGAGATTCCACAGAGATGTTTCTAAACTTGACCCAAATGGGTCTTCTGAACCCTTGGGGGAGGCAGATCATGGATTTTAATGCTTTTACTGCCAAGTGTCCTTGCTGTGTTATTTTAGAAAACTTTTTAATCAAACAGGTGTACGTGTTGATGGTGAAAAATTTGATAGCTAAATAAATATCACCCGTTATTTCATTAACTGATGATAACGCTATCATTGTTACTTTCTTTTTCTTTGAAAACTATGCTTACAAAAAATAAAACCGTGTTTGTATTTTTAATGTAAAAGTTTAATAAAAAAATGTGAAAAGGAAGAAAAAAGCATCCATAATTATGCAACCTTAACTACTATCAGAATTTTGGTAATTTTTTGTCAGGTACTGTTTCCCTCTCTATGCATACTTTTCCTTCTTTAACATGGCAACATATATACCACCTGTATACAAACTATATGTACAATCTGGTACTGTGACATTTTTACCTGACATTGCCACAAGTTTTCAAGATTACAAGGTTTCTCTTCATCTTTATTTCTAAAGTCACCCTAATATCACAGACTAGTTGTACTGTTGCTTGTATTTAACTATTTCCCTATAGTTTATATATATATATATATATATATATATATATATATATATGTATATATATATATGTGTGTGTATATACATATGTATATAAAATATGTATATACATATGTGTATAAAATTGTTCTAGATTCTGTTGTTAAAAACACCACTCTGTCAAACTAGTACAACCATATTATATTTTTTCTCTCTTTTTTTTAAGTTTCTTTATTTTATTTTGAGAGAGAGAGAGTGCATGAGCAGCAGAGGGGCAGAGAGAGGGGGAGAGAGAGAATCCCAAACAGGTTCCTCACTGTAAACACAGAGCCTGACACAGGGCTCAATCCCACAAACCATGAGATCATGACCTGAGCCGAAATCAAGAAGTCAGACGCTTAACCAATTGAGCCACCCAGGTGCCCCAGTAACAATATAATAAAAAGAATTTTTTTAAGATCCTGGAAACGGTATGATTTTGTTACCTCAGTTGTTTCTTTTTCTTTTTTAATTAAAAACAATTTTTTAAAGTTTATTTTGGGAGAGACAGAGTGTGAGTGGGAGAGAAGCAGAGGGAGAGGGAAAATCTCAAGCTTGGGCTTGAACTCAAGAAACTGTGAGATCATGACCTGAGCGGAAACCAAGAGTCAGATGCTCAACCCACTGAGCCATCCAGGCGCCCCACCTCAGTTGTGTCTATTTACATAACAGACATGTATTGAGGGCAGGGTGCTGGGATACCAGAATGAATGAGCTATAGGCCCTGTACTCAGGAGACCGTAGTGGAGACAGGATATAGTGGAGACAGATGCTTATACGACATATTGTAATTCACCTTGAGAAGTACAATAACAGAAGTTAGTGCCAAGTTCTATGAGCTAATGCCTAAAAAATCATTTGCACGATCCCCAGCTCACAGTAAATGCTCAATAACAAAGTGACAACAATGACGATGATTGTGGCCATCGAATTTCTGACAGGATCATTTAAATGCTGGTCTCCATGATTCGTATTTATAGAAAAATAAATAAAAGCAAGACAGTAACAGAAAGTGCTCCTTGAATTATAAAACTTAATGATAACCCATATATGTCCAGCCTATGCCGGCAAACAGCAGAGATTATCACATTCCTTCTAATTGCTAAAACATAATTCCCCGTGGAGCAGAAGCTCCTTCCATAGAAATGTTCTAGTGCCGTGATGTCATCCTAGCTTGAATGCTGTCACACGGAATGGCTTTGCTCTTCTGAATATGACATGGGTCAGACAGAGCTATTTTCAGAGAAGAGGTCTTTTACTTCTTTTGGTTTCTTTAAAATATATATAATATATATGTTAGATATATATTACATATAATATATTTAAAAAATCAAACTTTGGCAAATCAAGGCAGATACGAGAACTCTAAAATTTTCCATGGATGGGATTTTTTTTTCTGCATTTAATTCCGGATTCCCATCATTGCCTTTAGCAGCCAGGTCTGCTGACCTGAACAATGGTTAATGTTTAAAAAGGTACAGCATGTTCTGGTTCACAGCCCTGCTCATTTCCTCTTCCTGATGGTGCTGTTGTGATTGCAGGACTCAAGTAAGGCTTTCATTACATGCGAATACATGAGAAATGATGCTCAACTCACAGCAAGTGGGAGATTAATGTTGCCTGAAGATAACGTATAGCCTTAAGGAAACACTTGAATGGGTTTGGACCTCTACGGGGATAGGTTTACTGTAGTACATGGAAATCGTCCACAGCCACCACTGAAATATGCAGCAGGATTCCCGGCAGGAAATGGAGGAAATGCTGCATTAAACCGAAAGCACAGTGGGATTTAAATAAGCCAAATATAGACTGTCTGGTGAGAATTTGATCAGGGCACTGCTGGCATTGGCTCACCCTCTCATCTACAGTAGCAAAAAGAATTACACGGCCTGCCCATCAAATCCAGAAAACAAAGTGCTTTGGAGTCCTCCAACTACCTCCTCTTTCGTTTATTGATCCTATTCTCGCTAATGCCCTCTGCGATGTTCCATGAGAGCAGCACAGGGCAGCTGCTGACATTTCCCATAAATGATGTGCTCAGTCTTCTTCCTACAGACCCAATCAGTTCCACACCCTTAAACTTTTACTCAACACTCAACTCTGCTGAGAAGCATTCCCTGATTACCTTGTCGTTCTTCCTTGTCACTGCCAAGCCTCAAGTTGTCTGTCCGTTGATTTGCTCCCTAATCATGGCTGGGCATTTAATATGCTCAGCATTAGGCTCAGTCCTGCGGCCACATGATGAGTAAGGCCCCAGTCACTGCCCTCACGGAGGTCACAGTCCACACACACAAAAATAGCCTAATAAAATGTGATAAGGGCAATGGTTGAGACAGGCACACGGAAACGCAAAGACATTCATCCTCTTGGGTGTCGGAAGGTTTCCTGAAAAAGCTGATGTTAGAGTTGGGTCTCCCAGGATAGGTAGAAGTTGCGCAGGTAAAGGAAGGTGGGGAGAAGCAAGAGGAAGGCAGGCCAGAGACAGGCAGGGCAGGCCCTGTGCCGCGTTGCGCGTGGGTATATTAGTCATCTCCTTGCCAATGAGATGTCCTCTGAATTTGGGTTCTTTGCGTACAATTGAATTATAAGCTCTTCTGGGGACCATAGTCCCTACTTAGTTTGCCTTCTTCCCCACAGGTCTGCTTTTGGCCCTACTGTTTTCTAAAACACTAAAGAGTGTGCTCCTCCATCCTGGGCAACACTGCCCACTCTCTGCTCACCTCCTGCGCATTCTGTCCCCCAGCGCCGGCAAGACCGTGTGGCCGTGGAAAGATGCGTCAGGCTCTCAGCTGCAACCTAAGACCCAGGAAGACATGCATGTCTGTGACTCAAAGCAAGTATGTGCTGCTTACATGGAGGGACCATCCAAACCACTTAGCCCGAAATTCCGCAGCCCTCATTAGATGCCTACATCTTTCCGCTCTTTCATATTCTTAGCCTTTGTGATAATTTACATTCTATATTCAAAACCTCTGCCCCAATAATTCTATTATAAGTTCATTGGACAATTAAAAACATGTACTCAGCAAGTATGGAAAAGAAGTTTGAATCATCCTGCAGAAGCCAAGCGATCGTTGTTTAAAAGTGGGATCTTAAAAGCCCCCTTTTATTGATAGGATTGCTGGCTACCTCAAGAATTGCAAGTGTTGGGTGGTCGCTGTTGTCTCTTGATCCACTTGATTTTATCTAAAGCTAGAAATAGGGGGCACACAGGCCGGTGTTTTACAAACCTTTGAGAGCTTTGTGGAGTCCCTCTGCTTCACAGCGGGCAGACTGGATGCCTGAGACTGACATGGGGGCGTGGGCTGTGTGCATTGCTCTGGCTGTGCGTTTGGCCTCTCGGTAAAAAGACCGCCACATTCCAAGATGGCAAAATTGCCTCTGTTGTGGATGGTTAAATCCTAACCCCTTTTCCCACTGCCTGGGGTCAGGGGTGGAGGAGAGACAGAGGCAGAACAACAACAACAACAGGGCAAACTCGGTAGAAAAAAAAAAAATGGAGAGAGAAAGCACCAAACAAGTTTTACAGGCTTTGCTGCTCCAACACTGTCATTTCAAGGTCATGGCTTTGGAATGACAGAGGCGGCAGCTTTCCAGCCCAGCACTCCTGGATGCAAACAGCCAGGATCTAGCTTGCCTCTGGAGACAAAAAAGAAAAATCCTAGAACTTGGAGGCAGGTGGGGAATTTTGGCCACTGACACCAGAGTTTCTGGGATGACCGAATGCTGCTTGGAAACCTTTGTTTCTCATGGCCCACTAGCAAGGCCCAAGTCATATAGTGTGAAAATTAAACGAATGGCCGGTTTAAAATTCCCCAGCCAGCCTTTCCAAACCCGGGTGATCTTCTAACAAGCAGACACTTCACGCAGGAGGCGGTTAAATAAAGCCATGTGCCAACCAAGGCCTGCATCGATGAGCGGGAGAAAGGCACATAGTATTTCCTTACCCAGTTAAACTGCACGTGCCCAGGGAAAGTCATCCATTTCAAGCACATTAGAACGTGTTTGTGAGGGGCGCCTGCGTGGCTCCATTGGTTAAGCATCCGACTCTTGATTTTGGCTCGGGTCACAATCTCATGTGCGCGAGACTGAGACCCTCACATCGAGCTCTGCGCTGTCAGCATGGAGAATGTTTGGGATTCTTTCTCTCCCTCTCTCTGCCCCTCCCCTGCTCTCTCTCTCAAAATAAATAAACAAAACTTAAAAAAAAAGAACCTGTATGTGAACCCTCTGGCAAAGCAAATAATGCTTCCTGATTGGCTTTTGCTCCAAACCTCAGTGTCCTTATTAGTATATCAGAGATGTTAACACCTAACTCAATAACACAGGAGACTGCACAAGATAAGATTTTCAAGCCCTCCCCTCCGTAGGCACCTAAGGGTGATTTGCTTCTACCTTTTCTCCTACTATTCTGACTCTTACTGCTCTTACCCTCTTGGCAGCTGATTGCATAACAAACTCAGGGCACTTTGTTCATCTTTTCTCACCCAGAAGGTTCTCAGAACTCACTGGGGACAGGAACCACGTCAGATGCGCTTCCCACCGAGGACAGCACCAAGTAGAGAGACCGTAGGTGCGGGGCAGATACGCTTCTATACCCACAACGAATCTCTTCCCTCTTGTGTGACTTTTCAATAACATGCAAAGGTTGGCGAAGATGAGGAGAATAAAGGCAAGAGGAATGTAGATGAAGTTAAATTTCCTTACACTTTGCAGCCCACTGATGAATACCTGAGACGTGCAGGGTGATATTCCTCAAGGGACTCAAGCTTGCCCTCATGTTAATGCTTCGCTAGAGACCCAAAGCAACCTTAGCCTGACAGTAGCCAGACCTCCAGGATCCTGGAAGTCTTCTTTAACATATGGAAATCCCTTTAGAGACTTCCATTATCTCTACCCACCCTCCCCCCACCTCCACGCTTAAAAATATATAAGCAGTCGCAGCCCACAGTCCCAGTGCAGCTCTTTCTGCCCACGGGCTCTGCCCCTGTGCTGTAATAAAAGCACCTTTCTGCACCCTAAAATGTCTCAAGAATTCTTTCTTGACTGTTGTGCTCAACAACCCCGCATCACTTGATTTCCAATACTCCCACCACCTTTCCCCACATTTAAAGACAGCAGGGCAACAGGAACGTAACTAGAAGGAGAAAAGCATTTCTTAACATGTGCTGATTTATTTAGAGGGTAACGCCTTTATCTCCCAACCAGGATAGCATTACCAGAAAAATTACCCTCTAAATGGCCTTTTACGTTCAGTCCCAGCAAAATGTAAGTTCAAAGCAATTATCTGACCAAAAGGGCATGTTACAGATAACTCCCCAGCTTTGCTCTCTAATCTTTTGCAAAATACCAGTACCCTTGCAGCTGCCTTATTGACACCAGTCAACCCCCAGGCAAGGAATGTCTGAGGACACTTGGACTTCTACAGACAGATGAACCCTCTAGACATACAGAAGGACATTCGAGATTGCCACGTCTTTCATTTCACAGATGAGTAAGCGGAAGCCAGAGAAGTTATGTTTTGCCCAAGATAACAGGCTAGTTGGAGGTTGAGCCAGATAAAAAACACAAAAACAAAAACAAAAACAAAAACAAAAACAAAAACAAAAACAAAAACAAAAACAAAAACCATGGCCAGGGGTTTCTGGCCCAACTGATTGGTTCAATAAATGTTGATTAAATGTCTACAATGTGCTTAATATGTTGAAGAAAGAGACATGCATGACAAGATCCTTGTACTCAGGGGTCATATAGTCTAAGAGGGGGTAAGAGACAAGAGAAACAGCCAATTATACAACAATGGAGTCATGGATGTAAGGGGTCCTAGGAGGGCCAGGTGAGAAGAGTGAGGCACTCGGTTGAGGCTCAAAATTCAAGGGACCCCAAAGCCTCAGTAACCAAGATAAAGACTCTTATCATGCTAAAATTTGCTTCTGACTCCAGTGTGGAACAACAAACACCATTGCTGCTCCTCTGTTTACCATGTTAATATTTTGCTCATTGTGGATTTTTGGCATCAGTGACGGTTGTTTAAAATATTACGTTCAGATATTCTTTATTTTGATGACTGAGTTTTTCTGGTTCCCCCCTCTGGAATTCTGCACCTTTAAACAAGAGCCTCATTCTAGTTTCCAGGGGAGTCTAACGGAGGCTGAGTGGGGAAGGGAGGAAAAGAAGGGTCCTTTAGGGGAGTTCCAGCAGAGGTATGAGGTTTCCAGATTCTGCTTCTTTGAGAACTACATGTTCAAAGAGAGCCCCATCAGGGGAGAGGTAGGACGTTTTCGGCCAGAGCAGCTCAGTTTGGACCTGTTCCGTTTGCTAACATTTTGTGTAAGGGCTGGTCAAATTCCTAATTTGATAGAAAGGGATTCTTAGGTCTAAAAGCTGAAAAGTTCAGGGGCCCCTGGGTGGCTCAGTAGGTTAAGCGTCCCACTTCAGCTCAGGTCATTATCTTGCAGTACCTGATCTTGTTGATCCCCGCTGACAGCTCAGAGCCCAGAGCCTGCTTCGGATTCTTTGTCTCCATCTCTCTCTGCCCCTCCCCATTTGCTCTCTGTCTGTCTCTCTCTCTCAAAAACAAATAAACATTCAAACAAATAAAAGGAAAATAAAAGCTGAAAAGCTCTTACAGCAGCGAGAAAATATTCGATTCAAATACATAAGGCCTATCACATGTGACACAGGGCCCAAGCGAGGGGCTGAAAGACAGAGTAGACACATGGATCAGGCAAGCATCAGCCCGGAGGAGAGACAGAGTGTGCAGAGCACATGGGATGCTGACTGACTCACCAGAGTCGCCCTGGGTGGCAGAGGTCAGCTGTGGCACTCCTCCCAGGCTCCTTCTATAGCGCCTGTTAGCAGACTCGCTCGACAGACACGTCTGGTCATTTTACTGGACCAAATGGTTTGCATCCCCTTATTTGTCCACCAAAGAGAGGCTCTAAAAAGATAATTCAAAAAAAAATTGGCTATCACAACAGAAAGTCTGCGATCCTTAGACAAATGCTGACTGGATCACGAGGGGGAACGACAGAGCCCTTAGAAACGATTCCTAAAACTAAATCAGGTATAATGCAGCCAGATTTGGGGTGGGGGGGCACCACATTCCACAACTCCGGGGGGGGGGGGTGACTTCTCAGTGGAGTCTGTGTGAATGGCTCCCCCTGGAGTCATGCTATCCACAGTTGACGATACAGGGCCGCTCTCATTTATGACGGCTGCCTAGATATCCCCTAGGAGATAATGTGTCCACATTTGGCTAATTCGTGCATCCTAATTCAAACCATTTGGTTCTTTCGGTTTTAGTAAGCTAGAGTCTCAAATTCTGAAAAAATTCTTGAGCAAGACTGTTCGATTTTCACTCTTGGATCCCTGGAATCATTAGGGAAGAAGGAAGTACGTATGCATAGCGACAAGCAATCAAAGTGACTTGGAAATCCAGGAAGTCACTAAAAGTAGTCAGCTAAGAAAGATTTCAAGGTCAGAGTCAAACTTCTTATACTGCTTGGGTTTTAAACACAACAAATTTGATAAGATCAAGTTTCGGGGGAGAAGATGTAAAAACGGACTCTCATAAACTCCCAGCAAGATTGGTATTTCTCAAAGGCTATGTGGGGCTATGCGTTTAAAATTTAAATTATATGCGTACCAATGATTTTAAAGCAGGTTCTAAAACTACGTCTACAGTGACCCCACCAAAAGTACATATAAATACAGGAAAAGAATGTGTTTATATGCATTTAAATGATGGTTCTCCAGGGGCATGTGGGTGGCTCAGTCAATTAAGCATCCCACTCTTGATTTTGACTCAGCGCTTGATCTCACGAACCGTGAGACCATGACCTGAGCCAGGCTCTATGCCTAGGATTCTCTCTCCCTCTCTCTCTGCCCCTCTCCCACTTGTGCACATATATGCACTCTCTTGCTCTCCCTCAAATAAATAAACTTTTTTTTTTAAAGATGGTTCTCTGGGTAGTGTGGTGATGGGTGATTTTTCCCCCAGCTTTACTGAGGTACAATTGACCTAAAATATCGTATAAATATAAGGTGTACAATGTGTGGATATATTGCAAAATAATTACCACCAGAACTTGAACTAACAACCACCGTGTTACATAATTACCATTTCTTTTGGGGGGGGGGGGTGGTGAGAACATTCAAGATCTATTAGCAACTTTCAAGGATACAAATACAGTATTATTAGCTATAATCACCATGCTACACATCTGATACCCAGAACTTATAACTGGAAGCTTATATCCTTTGACAGACATTTCCCCATTTTCCCCACACACTAGCCCCTAGTAACTACCCTCTACTCCTTCTTCGATCAGCATTTTTAGATTTCACTTATAAGTGATATCATCTGGTATCTGTCTTTCTCTATCGGACTTACAACACTTAGCATATGCCTTCAAGATCTATCCCTATTGTCAAAGATGGCAGGATTTCCTTCTTCCTAATGGCTGAATAATAGGCCATTTTTTATTTATGGGTGTGTCTCACACCCCAATTCTCTTATTTTACTTTTCTATTTTCTAAAAATGTGTTCACTCAACATTTATTCAGCACCTGTCACTTGCAAGGGGCTGTTCCAGGTAGAGGAGATACAGTGGCCAAAATCATGGCATTTAGATTCTAATTGGGGGGGGGGGGGTGTCTAGGCAACAAAGGAAACACATAAAATGTGTAGTTACATGGAGAAAATAAAGTAGAGAAGCACATCAGGAGTACTGGGGAGGGGGTGGCTCAAGAAAGGCCTCAGAGAAAGGTGATATAAAGGTGATATTTAAGCAAAGGCTGAAAGGAAGAGACAGAGTCAGCCTTTTGGTGTCCGTGGAGAATGCGTTCCATGCAGAAGAAATGACATTACAAAGGCCCCGAGTGGGAGGAGAGTAAATAAAGCAGGGGAAGCAACAGGACCTGAGGTTAGAAAGGCAAGGGGACCGATTATGTGAGATTCAAAGATCTTTACAAGAAGTTTGCTTTTACTCAGAGATGGAAAGCTACTGTCTGATTTTGAGCAGAAGACTTACAGTATCTGGCACATTCTTCAATGGTATCACTCTGGTGGTGTAGTGGATCAAGGGTAGAAACAAGACCAGTCGTGAAGATATTTCAATAATCCAGGCAAGATGTTCTGGTGGCTCAGAGTGATGGTGACTGCGGTACAGGACTGGATATATGCTGACAGTGTGGCCAACAGGATTTGCAAGTTTGAGAGACAAGGAGAGATCAAGGAAGGTTCCAAGGTTTCTGGCCTAGTGGGAGTTGCCATTGACTGAGGTAAGGACATCTGTAAGAGGAGCAGATTGGGACAAAGTTGTGCACATGTCAGTTGTGAACATGTTATATTTGCAATGTCAAGGGGTGGTGGGATTTGGAGTCTGGGGGGAAAGCAAGAGAAGGAGCCTAGGCCTGGAGTTACATTTGTGTTTGTCAGCATGTCTATGATGTTAAGGCCACGACACTGGAGACTGGGTTTAAACAGTGAAGCGATATCCAAACCCTGCCTCCTGGGAGGCCAATTCCTGTGCAAGAGAAGGGAGGGCAGGGCTTGTGGCCATATTGGAAGGTGGATGGATATAGTAGTGGGGATAGTAGAAATGGTCTGGTTACATCTATTTCTTACTGAAATAAGAAGCAAGTATTGAGAAGATAAACAGGGAGGGTGCCCCTGGGTGGCTCAGACAGTTGAGCGTTTGACTTCAGTTCAGGTCATGATCTCACAGTTCCTGAGTTCGAGCCCTGTGTCGGGCTCTGTCTTTGCTGACAGCTCAGAGCCTGGAGACTGCTTCACATTCTGTGTCTCCCTCTCTCTGTCCCTCCCCTGTTGGTGCTCTGTCTCTCTCTCAAAAATAAATTAAAAAAAAAAAAAGAAGAAGATAAATAGGTATTAGTTAAGGACAAAAAAAGAAAGAAAGCTTAGATATGCATTAACTTTCACTTGGCAACATCACTTCCAGGAATTTTTGTTAAGAAAATGATTGGGGGTTGGGCAGGGAGGGGGGTTTCCTGTTTGGCTCAGTCTGTAGAGCATGCGACTCTTGATCTTGGGGTCATGAATTTAAACCCCATGTTGGGGGTAGAGTTTATTTACAAGAAAGAAAGAAAGAAAGAAAGAAAGAAAGAAAGAAAGAAAGAAAGAAAGAAAGAAAGAAAGAAAGAAAGAAAGAAAAGAAAAGAAAAGAAAAGAAGGAAAGAAAGAAGGAAAGAAAGAAAGAGAAAAGAAAAAGAAAATGATCAAGGGGGCACCTGGGTGGCTTAGTTGGTTGGGCGTTAAACTCTTGATTTCAGCTCAGGTCATGATCTCACAGTTCATGGGTTCGAGCTCCAGGCTGACAGTGTGGAGCCTGCTTTGGATTCTCTCCCTCCCTCTCTCTCTCTGTTCTTCCCCCACTCTCTCTCTCTCAAAATAAATAAATAAAATTAAAGGAGAAAAAAGAAGAAAAATGACCAAGAAATCTTGCCAGGGCTGTTTATAAGAGTAAGAAATAACAATCTAGGAGACTCACAGTAGCAGATTGGTTATATTTAACAATTAATTAATGCAGCCTTTCCAAGGTATACATTGATATCAAAAGCTATTGACCATATATTTAAAAGAAAAGGAAAGTTTCCATGTTTGTAAAAAAAATTTATTTGTATATACCTATCTATATGTATCTACATGTTTAAAATAGATAATTCTCACCACATTGGATTCTTGATTACCAATTCTTTTTGTTGACTATGTTTTGTGATTTTTCTCTGATGAGCACAATGAGAAATTTGCAACGAGAAAACAACACAAGAATATGCTCAATGTTTCTGTGGCAACTTTAGTTTTTTTGTGATTCTCAAGATGTCCTGCAGCGTCAGCCCCTCTGAGCTTCCTTACATGTAAAGCAAACCCTGGTAAAGTCACAGGTGGCTACATTCTTACCTACACTCCCCGGTCAGCCACACTATTCCCACTAAAAGCACCGCAACTAAAATTAATGGGATATTTTTATCTATATGATAATTTCCTTTAAAATACTTTTGTACAGGGCAGCCTGGGTGGCTCAGTTGGTTAAGCATCTGACTTCAGCTCAGGTCATGATCTCACTGTTTGTGAGTTCAAGCCCCGCATCGGGCTCTGTGCTGCTGACAGCTCAGAGCCTGGAGACTGTTTTGGATTCTCTGTCTCCGTCTCTCTCTGACCCTCCCCTGCTGGTGTGCTCTCCCCTCCTCTCAAAAATAAATAAATAACATTTAAAAAATTAAAAAAATAAAAAATAAACAAAACAAAATAAAACAAAATAAAATACTTTAGTATAGGTCCTTTGTGTGGGGGCATTAACTCTAATCAACAATGCAAGGGGTGACTAATTAGCATGTGGAGAGTCTGGATCGAAATCAACACCATATGCTTGGTTCTAGCACAGAGAGTATACTTACATGAATCGATACCTATGGGTAGTTAATTGACATAAGATGTTAGAAACACTGTTTATGGTGAAATTGTGAGTTAGCAGTGGTGAAACAGGACCCATTGACCTTGCACGGGCCATGTGCTCATGGCCACACCCACTCAGATCTGGGTCTTTCAGCCCTGGGTCCCTCCACTCGATGGAGGACCCTCTTGCCTCATCTAACTCAAATGTCACCTATACAATCCTATGAGTATGTCAGCAGGTCTGCATCAAGTAAGATGGTTTTCTGGTAAGATGCTGGTTGACGTGCCTAGTAGCAGAGAGGGAGCTGTCCAAAGCCATGAGTGTTCATGCCTGCCTGCTTGCCAGCTAAAATGTGTGCATATGTTTGCTTGTTTGAAGGAAACTCTACTCCCAGTGTGGGACTTGAACTCATGACTACCAAGATCAGGAGTCGCACGCTCTCCCTACTAAGCCAGCCGGGTGCCCCTGTGTGCATATGTCTGACCTATTTGCTCTGCGACTTGCTTGGATCATGACATACCAACTAGTTTGGGTCAAATAATGCCCACTGGCTTGTTAGAAGAAACTGCAGTTTACCAGGAAGTACCTCATAGTGTTTTCCTCTTCTTTTTTCAGTCTTTGTTTATTTTTGAGAGACAGAGTGTGAAAGGGGGAGGGGCAAGGAGAGGGAGACACAGAATCAGAAGCAAGCTCCAGGCTCTGAGCTGTCAGCACAGAGTCTGACACAGGGCTTGAACTCATAAACCGTGAGATCATGACCTGAGCTGAAGTCGGACGTTTAACTGACTGAGCCACCCAGGCGCCCTAACCAGGAAGCACCTCATAATCTCCGCTGACCAGATTGATTTAGGCCATTTGTTACAAATAGAAAAAATCATATCATTTAATACATATAATGGACATTTTCTCAGTAATATATAAGGTGGATGTATATGCATATTTAGAGAATTTTACTACTTTTTTTGACTTGATGTATGCAATTTAAGTTTAAAACAATTTTTTAATGTTGATTTATTTTTGAGAGATAGAGTGAAAGCGGGGGGAGGAGCAGAGAAAGAGGGAGACACAGAACCTGAAGCAGGGTTCAGGCCCTGAGCCGTCAGCACAGAGCCCAACGCGGGGCTCGAACCCATGAACCATGAGATCATGACCTGAGCTGAAGTTGGACGCCTGAGCCACCCAGGCCCCCCGCATAATTTAAGTTTTAAAAGTGTGCTGCCTATGACATAGCTTTAAGACAACCCTCAGTCATCCCTCTTTTAACCAGATTGCTGTCCCAGACTCCTGCTCTATAGGGATTCTGGCACTTCCCCCGCCCCCACAGGGGATTCTGAGTACTCTTTAGAGGGCCATCTGCCTTGTTTCCACAATGTGCCACTTACCTTTGAAACAGCTGCTCCAGAATTCAAATTTCCAGCCCCAAGTTGTCATTTCTCTGATCCATTTGCTACTTCTGCACTATTAATGTTTGGATTATACTAGATAAATTTGGAGGTTAAAATTGATTCATGCAAATGGATGACTGAATAAGCAATAAAAACATGACCTGGAATAATCTCATGGTCGATATGGCAAAAACATGTTTTATAATCTGCTAACAGCAAACTTGATACTTCCTGAATGTGTCAACCATCACGCACCCTTTTTTGTTAACAGGGAGAAAAAGGAAAACCATATTTTTCTTCTCAATCACACTCAAGGAAATTGTTAAATGAGAAAATCTGGTTGTCCTCAGTAATACACTTTCTTATGCTTTTCTTTTCATCCTGTCTTTTAAAAAATTATCTCCTTGTGCAAGACTGGAGCAAAGACAACTCTCATACTTGGAATGGTAGCATTTAACCTCATTTGTTATTTGAAATATACCTGCCTGATTCTGACCAGAAATCCAAATGAGCATTGCCAATAATGGGACAGGCTGACATTATGTTCCTTTAGTATGATACACAGAGAGGAACACAGCACCGCTTCCATGATATTCCTGGCAAAATGCATATACTATCAGAAAGAAACATCATACAAGCCCATCCTGAGGGAAATTCTACAAAACAACCAGTGCGAGGTCTGCAAGAATATTGAGGTCATAAAAGATAAGGAAAGACTGAAGAATACCAAAGAGACATCAAAAGTAAATGTGACACATTATCCTGGATTGGGTCTAGAAAGAGAAGAAACAATTTTTTTTTTTCTGTACATAACAGAACAACAGGTGAAATTTGAATGGGGTGGGTGGATTGCATGGTGATACTGTATAAATGTCAACTTCCTTCTTTTGATGGCTGGACTAAGATTATGTAGGAAAATGTCCTTGTCTCCTAGTAAATACACATTGACATTTCTAATGGGAAGTTTCTAGTGTGACATTTCGTGTCTGCAACTTTTAATTATTTCAGGAAAAGAAATAGATGGGGGGAGGGAGAGAGAGATGATAGATGACACAGATGGATAGAAAATGGATGGGTGGATGGATAAATAGCTGATAGGTAGATATGAATGAATAGATATATAAAGAATGATAGATATATAGATGTTGATAAAGCAAAAGTGGCAAGGTATTAGCAATTGGGAAACTGGGGTAAAAAGTATATGGCTTGGTGTTCCTGGGTGGCTCAGTCAGTTAAGCGTCTGACTCTTGATTTTGGCTCAAGTCATGATCTTACGGTTCGTGAGATTGAGCTGCACATCGGGCTCTGCACTGACAGTGCAGGACCTGCTTGGGATTCTCTCTCTCCCTCTCTGTCTGTCTCTCAAAATAAATAAATAAAAACTTTTAAAAAACTGAAAAAAAAAAAAAGGAATATGGCATCAGGGCACCTGGCTGGCTCAGTTGGTGGACCATGCAACTCTTGATCTCTTGATCTCAGGGTAAATAAAAATCTTTTTAAAAAAAGTATATGGCTTCATATTATTTTCAACTTTTGAAATTATTTTAAAACAAAAAGTAAAAAAGAAAAGAAATATTAAAGAGTTTTATAAGGCAACAGCCATTAGGTTATTTGCCATTAGTCTTTTGATTATTTTTTAAGCTTTTAATAAAATTTTTGTTAACATGTATTCATTTTTGAGATTGAGAGAGGCAGAGCATGAGCAGGGAAGGGGCAGAGAGAGAGACACAGAATCTGAAGCAGGCTCCAGGCTCTGAGCTGTCAGCACAGAGCCTGACACGGGGCTCGAACTCGCAGACCATGAGATCATGACCTGAGCTGAAGTCGGACGCCCAACTCACTGAGCCACCCAGGTGCCCCAATTTTTTAAGCTGTTTTAGAAGTTTATCTATTTATCTTGAGAGAGACAGAGAGCATGCGAGTGGGGGGGGGGGCGGGTGGGGAGGGTGGCGAGGAGCAGAGAGAGAGAGGGAGAGAAGGAGAATCCCAAGCAGGTTCCACACAGTCAGTACACAGAGCCCGATGCGGGGCTCAAACTCACAAAACCATGTGATCATGACCTGAGACAAAATCAGGAGTTGGACATTTGACCAACTGAGCCAGCCAGGTGCCCCAGCATCATTACTCTTAAAATAAGAATGTTCACTATCACCATAAAACATGGCATATATCTCCATCTATGTTATTATATAGAAGATACAGATGGACAGCATCTATCTCTATCTGTCTTGTATATGTACATGTGTATAATTTGCCTGGGATTCTGCAGATCTGCTGAATCAGAACACGGGGGCGCTCCGAGGGTGACGATGGCTTACAGCCAGCATGGCACATCACCCTTGAAGCAAGTCTTGTCAGCTTCTGTTTCCTGTCTTCTCTCGCGTCCTATTTCGCTCCCTAAGGTGTAAGCGCCTGATGATGAATGGCTCAGGAGAGCTTCCCAAACTGTGTTCCTCAAAACACTAATGTGTCCTCAGAAAACAAAGGAAAATGAAACCAGAAACTCCATCTGGTCTCAGGTCATGATCTCGCAGGTCATGAATTCAAGCCCCGCGTCAGGCTCTGTGCTGACAGCTCAGAGCCTGGAGCCTGCTTCAGATTCTCTCTCTCTCTCTCTCTCTCTCTCTCTCTCTCTTTCTGCCTCTCTTCCACTCGTACTCTCTCTCTCTCTCAAAAATAAACAAAACATTAAAAAATAAAAATAAATAGGTTTTTTTTTGAAGTTTAGTTGACAAACTTTCTGGACATTTATAATACGGATTCATTTATAAATGTTTTACAAATGATTGCCTTCTGCGTAATTGGATATTTTGCAAACATTGTTGGCCATGGAATGCTCTCCCTCCCTTTTAATGATGATCACATAACATCCAGTGACACTTGTGTCTCTCCTGGCTTCCTTACTCCCAAGGGTGTGCACACCATTCAGGATGCTGAAGAGAACCGCCTAAAGGTGGCCGGGCTTCAGACAGGACTTGGCACAGGACATCTGTGATTCTCACAGCTCTGCCTTCTTGCATGTGTCCCTTTTATCCACAGGGTGACTTCTCTTGTGCGAATTGTGCAATTTCAAAGTACCGTGAGTGGCACCTGGGTCTGATGCTCCTCCCTTCAGAGTCAGGCGAAGAATAGATCGTACATGTCCTGCTCAGACTGGCCCCGATCCATCCCCAGATCTAGGGAAACCATCCACGGCTCACCCTGTGGCTGTGAGGGTCCCTCTCACATCTGGTGGCTGCACAAAGGATAGGTGGATAGGATGGATGTTTGGCGGAGGGTACCAGAATGTTCTCTGCTGTCAGCGCAGAGCCTGATGTGGGGCTCGAACTCACCAGCCATGAGATCATGACCTGAACCCGAAATCGAGAGTCGGCCGCCTAGCTGACGGAGCCCCCCAGGCGCCCCCGCAAAGTGGACTTCAGACAGCAGAGAACTGAGGGCATTGCGCCTGGCTCAGGTACACCTCTCCTTACACGGAGCCTCCCAGAAGCTCGCCGGCTCCTCAGGTGGCTCTATACCTCAGGTCAGCCTGTCCCTGGGTGGGAAGAAGGGGCCGCTGTGTGTGGTCCCCTCCTCCCCAGGCTGGAGCTCGAGGGCGGCCGCAGACCTGCCACCCCAGCTGCTGCTCCCCGAGGAAAGGATAAGCATGGCAGTGCATTGAGTTGCCTTGTCCATTGTTTTTTCCTCTCTTTATTCCTGTGCTTTCCCACCATTGAGTGTGTCTTTCTCCTTGGGGCCACCCAGATTTCCTCCAGCCCTGGCCTCTAGGAGCACACCTATTCAGGACACTTCTGAAAAGACCACTGAACACAGATTGCTCGCCAGTCCCACAGCCCCCCCCCCCCATTGAATTCCAAAGGTTATTTTCTTTAAGCCTTCATCTCGACCTTTTGCCTCATAATTTTGAAGTAAAATCCTTCTCGAGACAGGTCCTCACCAAGTGCTAAGAACTAAACAATGAGGCATTATTCCACTAGCGGTGGTTTCCAAAAAGCATTGGCGAAGTCGAGTGTGTGTAAGTGACTTAGCAGGGGTCAGCCAGGCTGCAGCGGAGGAGACTCGAGTGGGAGGTAAACCTCCGAGCTTTAGCCTGAGCTAATGCAAGCGAGGAACAGAAAATTAACAGAGGTCGAGTTTTCCTTCTTTTCTTGTGAACTCGTTACCGTCACAAGTCCAGTGCTTTCATGTAACTCTAGCTGGCTCTGAAGGTGGGCCATCCCTCATTCATCACTCAAAGGACGTGACAACTTCCAGGGCTCAGGCCTGCTCACTGTAGGACGGCGCCCGGCGCCCGACCCACGACAGATGCCCAGTGAGGTGTTCTCTCTCCGCTTCCTTCCTCCTCTGTCTTCCTTGACCCAAAGCGCTGCCCCAGAAGAAAAGATCCAAGCAATCACCGAAAATTAATAGCAAGTGACTCCAGCTGCTCTCCTGTTACCCTTCTTACAATCATCAGTGTCTTATAATTAGGTCACTACCTAATTCATCGGATAAATTACTATATACACATGTACTTTTAATGTGAGCTCTTCGACAGCTCAGTTCAAAATAGTGACAAGAGCTGAGAACCTCGGGCTTTCTCCTCACCATCAAGTGCTTGCTCCTCTCTTAAGTCAACCCAAAAGGTGAATTGGGTTTGAGAGTTTTTAGGGTCACTTTGGGGTACAAGTGATCCTGTAAAGCCTACAGTTTGTCAAATATCTGCCTCAGAGAAGAGTCAGAGCCTTGAAGTTCTGAAAGTCTCTTGAGGCTCAAGATTCTTCAAGGCCACGTCAGACATGGGAGACTCCTCTGGTCCCAGAATTCCTTCTGCATTTACCAGTTCAGCTGATGCAAACCACAGGTTGACAGAGTCTCAGGGTGGGAAATGATCTTCAATGCACTGTTCTCTATTCTAAGCTACACATTCCCTGCCAAGTGGTAATCTAGCCTTCTCTAAAACATCTCCAGGAAGAAACTACTCTCTATTTCTTTTTTTCTTAATTGTTTTTAATGTTTATTTATTTTTGAGACAGAGAGAGACAGTGTGTGAGTGGGGAAGGGGCAGAGAGAGAGAGGGAGGGAGATGCAGAATCCGAAGCAGGCTCCAGGCTGTGAGCTGTCAGCCCAGAGCCTGAAGCGGGGCTCGAACTCGTGCACCTTGAGATCATGACCTGAGCCAAAGTCGGATGCTCAACTGACTGAGCCACCCAGGTGCCCCGGAACTACTCTCCATTTCTAAAGGAAGTCCATCTTGCTTTCAGATAGTACTGATTGTTTGAAAGTATTCCTTGGATCTGGTTAAAGTCTACTTTTCTATAGTTTCTACCTCCTTCCACTTCCTGAAATAATTTTTTAAATATCCAGAGTTTCTATGTAGCCAATACATAAGTTTCAAATACCTAGAGCCTGCTAGCTCCTACAGAAGAGCTATGGTTGAGCAGGTGGGCTTGCTGTGTTCCCCCATTCCCAGCCATGGGGAGCAACATACTTCCTTGTACCGAAGTGGCCATGTTCTGTGCGCCTCCACAGTTCTGGTCTACCTATGGGCTGATCCATGGCCTATGGGAAGCCCAGCACAAGTGTCTCTCTAGGGATGATGATGATTAAATTCACCAATGAAATTGTTTCTCTCAAGAATTTGGGCTGGAAAAGTGGGGGGACATCAGTCAGATGGTAACATCAGCAAAGCAGAGACAAAACAAAAGTAGCCAAGTCACGTTAGTGCTGAAGCACCAAGAGTCGGTTACCTGTTCCCTGACACTAGTTACCTGTAATTATGACGTACTCTATCAATACAGTTCACATCCTGCGCTAGATCAAAGTTCTAGGCTCAGTTAGGCCCGGCTAGACCACATTTCCTTTTTTCCGACAAACTTGACTGGGAGCTCTTCCTGGGTTGCCATAATTCCCAGCACTGTATCTGAGATTCCCACCTGCTTTATTTTCACATAGTCTTCTAAAACTTTCTGCATTATCTGAAATGAACCAAATGAGTCTCTAATCCTTGAGCCTACAGAATTTAACTAAGAGTTCTCACATCTCCCAAGCCTCTTCTCCGGGCTAAAGATCGCCACACATTTGAACGATCACTATGAAATGGCTTCCAATCTCTTCAGCTTCTCTGCCTCTCTTTGTCCCATCTCCTGTCTCTGAATTTCTAAGCGCCACCCCCCCACCCCCGCGCTTTCTCACCTCCAACAGCCAGCATCACAAATGAAGCAGATCAAATGGCAGCCTATCCTAAGCATGTCCTGTGTGTCTCCAGCATAAGCACACGTGTATGAAATCAAGTGTGCATCTCTTTCCATTTCTGGAATGAACAGCGGGAAGATTTCCTTACTTGATCAGCCCCATGAAACCCAAGGATTGTTGAAATCAAACCTGTGAAACGAATTAAAATGGATGATTATTGGGGCACCTGGGTGGCTCCATCGTTTCAGCGACTGACTCTTGATTTTGGCTCAGGTCATGAGGTCAGGGTTCATGAGATCGAGCCCCGTGTTATGTTGAGCTCTGCACTGACAGCACAGAGCCTGCTTGGGATTCTCTCCCTCCCTCTCTCCCTTTCTCTGTCCCTTCCAACTCTCTCTCTCTCTCTCTCTCTCTCTCAACATAAATAAATAAACTTAAAAATTTTTTAAAAAATAAAATGGATGATTATCTGCATGCTTTTAAAGGGAATATGGTGTGGAGACTTCTATTCATCCCCTGACTACCCCTTTTCATTGGATGAGATTATCAAAAGTACTGGCTCGCATTTCAATTTACTTAGGTAGTGTTGGGAAAAGAAGTTAAAAAAATCTAAGCTCCAGATAATGTGTTTAAATCGATTATCTGAAAGAAAATGTAAATGTTCTTATGTGTATCCACTTTTTTGGCTGCAAGCTATAGAAAACCTCATAATTACATAAACCATAGGACATTGTTTACTGGGGTATCTAAAACTGGGTTCAGGCTCTGGTGATTGTTGTTGTTGTTGTTGTTGTTGTTGTTTCTGTTTGGTTTTCCACTCAAGGTTAGAATCTGTAATCCTGTCTCCAGTATTTTGCTTGGCATTTGCACATAACTGTGTTTAAGACTGAAAATCCTGCAAATCTTGAGCCACCAGAAGACGCCCCCTTCTATCTCATTGGTCAGGGCACAGGCACTTGGCCAATCTGAGCTATAAGGGAAGGAAGGAAGTGAGTTTCTGGCAAAGGAAAGTAGGATTGTCATGACCAGGCAAAGCGTCTGCTTCAGTGTGCTCAGAAGGTTTAAAAATAGAGTTTTATTTTATTACAACAGTTAGCATATAATTATTAAAGAAAGTTTGGAAAATAGAAGAAAAAAAAATTCCCTAAGGCCCCTAACCGAAGTCTTCTCTCAATGCACTATTTTAACACCATTCTAATCATATTGTACACAGAGTATGATTTTCCTGTCCATTTTTTTCACTTAACATATGATTATTTTAAAGCTTTATGGTTTTTTTTAAAGCTTTATGGTTTTTAAAATACATTTACCATTTTGAAATAAAATCTATATTAAAGGAAGCAGCATAGAACAGAGGAAAGAGGGCTGGCTCAGGAGCAAAGAGACTGTGCTGTGTCCTGGGTTCTGGCACCCATTTGTCACTTTATTTCCGTTTCCTCAAGACAAAGAGCTATGTTTCCTTAGACCTACCATTTCCGAGTCTACAAGGTCTTGACAGCTGTACCTTTAAGATACACAAGCCCCACTGTTCAGACACTGATTCAACATAGCGCCAGGCCACAGGCCTGGCCACAGGAGCCAAGCAGACAGGCGAACTGGGAGGCTGCAGCCATGTGAAACTGGATGGCCAGCATAGAAGAACACAGAATACATAATATACGACAATAATGTAATACCAGAGCTTCCGATTTTTGAACAGACCCCAGAAATCTGGATTTTCATGTGAAATTGTTCCATTTTTTAAAAAATTTTTAATTAAAAACATTTTTTTTTTGGTTTTAAGAATTTTTTTTTAATGTTTATTCACTTTTGAGAGAGAGAGAGAGAGAGAGCCAGCATGAGTGGGGGAGGGGCAGAGAGAGAGGGAGACACAGAATCCGAAGCAGGCTCTAGGCTCCGAGGTGTCAGCACAGAGCCTGACGTGGGGCTCGAACTCACAAACCACGAGATCATGACCTGAGCTGAAGTCAGACGCTCAACCGACTGAGCCACCCAGGCGTCCCCGAAATGGTTTCATTGTTAAGTCTCAGTACCTACTCTGAAATACTGCAGACTGGAGACCAAAACGTGTCTGCCAAGTGCTGGGTGGCAACCCCAGCTGAACCAGCTGCCGACTTGATCGACACCAGGTAAAAGGACATACAGAGGGGAGTTGTGAGGACCTGCTTGTAAGACATTCTGGCTATACAGCAACTGGGTTATGAGTCTAAAACACCGAATGCTTATAAGAACGGTGAATAAAAATAGGATTTTATCGGGGTGTCTGGGTGGCCCAGTCGTTTGATCGTCGTTCTTCAGCTCAGGTCATGATCTCACAATTCATGACGTTGCATCAGGCTCACTGCTCTCAGCGCAGGGCCTGCCTCAGATCCTCTGTCCCCCTCTCTCTCTGCTCCTTCCCTGCTTATGCTCTCTTTCTCAAAAATAAATAAAACATTAAAAAAAAGTTTTAATAGGATTTATCACCTCCGGTTTTTTACATTTGCAGTATAATTACTTCCCGTTGCTTATTCCAAAATCCCCCTGGGTATGAGCTGAACTTCCAAGTGCTCTCTTGAACGTGTACTGTTTTGGACCCTCCTTGGACACAACTCCTTTCATATGTATTTTTCGTGATCTCATCTGGTTCCAAATCAAGTCCTGTGTCTTTTGTTTTAATCATGAAGTTCATGGAGAAAGTGGAAAGGAAAGTGATGAAAGTCTCGGACAGGTGTTCCCTTGAGTAGGAACTGCCGTCTCAAGTGGCTTATTCTCTTCTGGCCCCTAATGTGGGGTCTTCCGTCCCTCCTTATTAGAGAAAGAATGATCAGCATCACAGTGGCGGGGAGTGCCCGCACTGGGCAGTTCTGACTCTCCACTCGCTAAGAGCAATGCCAAAGGAGGATTTGACAACTTTGAACTTTTTCTTTCTTTTTTTTATTTTGAGAGAAAGAGACATAGCATGCAAGCAGGGGAGGGGCAGAAAGAGATGGAGAGAGAGAGAGAAAGAGAGAGATAGAGAATCCCAAGCAGGCTCTGCACTGTCAGCACACAGCTGGATGTGGGGCTCGAACCCACAAACTGTGACATCATGACCTGAGCCGAAACCAAGAGTCAGATGCTTAACCGACTGAGCCACCCAGACGCCCGGACAACTTTGAACTTTTTATGTGATTTTTGCCTTTGACACGGTTGTTATTAAGTGACTTCTAAAAAAGCAACAGCCCCCTCCAAGAACATCGGGTTTCTAAATGATTCATCTTCTCACAGACCTTGATATTCAATCCAGGTGTAGGAATAAACAGCATAGTCCTCGGGGTCTATCCTTGGGGCTTGGAAAGGCTTCAGTGAAATTCGATAGCAGAAGGCCCAGGCTCTTAGCCGACTTTCTCTTTGTTCTACTAACTTTTTATCTCTGAAAAGCAAAGGGATTTCCTTTGGGGATTAAGCGGAGGAAACAACCTGAGGTGTCGATAGTGTTTCACTAGAATTAGGAGACGCAAAGGTATCCTCAAGTCCAGGGAGCAAGAAGCCCTTGCCCCCAGTCTTGGGCCTCCTCCCTCTCTCCCCAGCAGGGGTCCACAGCCCCCGCCCCATCGAATTTCTCACTCTCCTTTCTCGGGGGCACAGGAAGATCTGGGGCAAACACAGAGGAGTCCCATCCCACAGTCCCGACATGCTGCCTTTCCCCCCTCCTTTTGTATTTTACAAAGTCATTTTGTAACAGATATTTAAAAATCAGAAAATGCCATTCCCATTCCTGCCAGGTCATGGTTTATGAGCCACTGAAAGGAACAGAGGTGGAACAAGGCAGCTGATGAATTTTCTTTACGATCCATTTGTGCCAAGAACGTGAGAAAGAGAAGAGTTTCCTGCTCACAGAAGGCCAGTGTGCTGCCCTACAAGTTTGTCCTGGTCCCACTTTTGATTCCAAACTAGGAGCCTGAAGAAGGATGAGGGTGCGACAGTCAAGGAAACGATTTGTGTCAGAGCATCTACACTAACGCCCGATCTACCCATCACCTGTCAACGCAAGGCCAGATAAAAAGTGCATACGTACTGCTACTCGAGAGCCATGAAAAACAATTACATAAATTACATCTATCACATTTGTTTCTCCGATTTTTTCGCTCTGACTGGTGGCTGACATTTACTTTAAAAATGTTCAATCAAAAAAAAAAAAAAAATGTTCAATCAAGGGGCCCCTGGGTGGCTCAGTCTGTTGGGCGGCTGACTTTGGCTGAGGTCATGATCTCACAGCTCATGAGTTCGAGCCCCGTGTTGGGCTCTGTGCTGACAGCTCAGTGCCCAGAACCTGCTTCAGATACTGTGTCTCCCTCTCTCTCTACCCTCCCACGCTCATGCTCTCTCTCTCTCTCAAAAATAAATAGACATTAAAAAAATTTTTTTTTAAATGTTCGATCATAACCCGAATGAACAAATTCTGAGCTAGCCATGTTTTTACTGGATTACTTTTAAAGTAAAACAAGTTTTCTTCCTCCTTTGATTAATGACTAACTTTAAAATTTTCAAAGGGCCAACTATTTTTCACATTTTTTATTTGAAATTTGTTTCATTTTCCTTTCACTTTATTATGATCACTCCTTACATTTTTAGGAAGATACATGGTACACACCTTCATCATTTCGGTGGTATCCCACCTAATTTGACAGATTGATTTCTATTTGCATTTAAAAATACTCTCCTCTACATGTTGGGGCTTCTTCACTGGCCCAAATATTATTTTGTGGAGTTTAAGTTTTCTCTTTCATATTTTCTGTGTGATCGAACACTTTATTTTGTTATTCCTAATTGTATGATTTACTCTCTGGACATATGGAATATAGCGTTGTAACTTATCTGATATCACGTAGCCCAGAACATGGTCAAATTTTGTTTAAAAATACACTTAGACAAAAAAGAAAATTTTCTTACATTTCCATGTAGTTCTTTGTGTGTATGTTAAGGCTGCCTTATTAGTTTTGTCTGACACTATGATAACACTAATAAAATTCTACTTCTATGGGGCGCCTGGATGGCTCAGTCAGTTAAGTGTCTGACTTCAGCTCAGGTCATGATCTTGCTGTCTGTGAGTTCCAGACCCATGTCAGTCTCTGGGCTGATAGCTCAGAGCCTGGAGCCTGCTTCGGATTCTGTCTCTCCCTCTCTCTGCCCCTCCCCTGCTCACACCTCTGTCTCTCTTTCTCTCAAAAGTAAACAAACATTAAAAAATGGGGAAAAAATAAAATTCTACTTCTGAACAGTTGATATTCTCATTTGTGTTGCATTTCTGTCAATTTTTTCCTGCCATGTACTGTTTGCTTTATAAATTTAGAAATTTTACATGATTGGGCTATTTCCCTTACTGCTTTTGTTGTGAAATCTACTTTATTATGAGAAGAATCGCAAATCGGAGACTTTATTTTTACTAGGAACATGTTTGAAAGTTGACTGGGAAAAAAATTCAACTTTTGTACTTTGCAAAGAAAAATAGTTGTGCACACCCTCTCCACCCCCGTTAACCTCCGCCTCTTGGCAAGCCACCGCCCTATTTTCCTAGTAAGCCCAAGCTGCCATTGTGTTACCTGAGTCACAGTTGAGGCTTATGCAGGGCAAACTGGCAATTACACCGTGTTCCTAGATTCAGCGTACATTCATAAATCCCCTGGTGCATGGAGTCTAAAACCTCGTGACTTCATATGGCAAAAACATAGTGGAATATGAAGCATACAACGTCTTAAAGACACAATTCCACTTAAATATCTGTTCGAGACCCATCTATGCTTACCATCAAGTTTGCTCATGAGTTGAACGTGATTATTCACCAACAACCTCCAAATAGGGGAATCATTTCGGCACCCAAATATTTCCACCCAGGGATAGAGGGTTCATCTTTCAATCCTCTTAGATGCACAGGATTTATCTTGGGAACAACAGACTCCAAGTTTGCTCCTCACGGGAATGAAATGTTAAGTGACGATCTGGACTGCTTTGTCTTTCAAGAAAAGGCAGAAAGCAAATAATACTTGTTCTCCAAATGTCAGAGGCCAAGGATAATATGAGTTCCGGGTAAGTCTTGGTCTTACTGGCACTTACTGGTTCACATTCCAGGCCCTTCTCCCACTTCCCACTTTTGCCCTGCCTTTATTGAGGGTAATTATGGCATTTGTATTCTCAGGCTGAATTCCTCTGAAGTTGCTCAGAGGCTAGCTTTTGGCCTGAACCTTGAGGTTTTCTGTGTGCGGAAGGCTAATTTCTTTTACGCATTTATTCTTTTTGTTGTACTTTTAATACATTAATTTTGGATTAAATATCACACTTCCATTCATTACCACGCCATACCTGTATCCTTGCCACAGGTACAGTTGAAATAGTATTTGAAAATGCAGTCCGGGGAAACAAAATGATTAATAAATAGCAATAATACCCACCATGTATTGAGCACTTCACTCTGTGATAGCTACTGTGCTAATCATCTCACAAACATAATTCAGTTGTTACTGTCACCTTTTATAGGTAAGGAAACGCAGCTTTGTGAGTACCTTTCCTAAAGGTCACACAGCTAGGACCTAGCATGTCACTGTGAAGCTATGCAACAAACAGCAAGTCAGAGCAATGCCCCCTCTGCCCCAAACATCAAGCATCTAAATTGCTACCTATGCTATTTCTTCCAATCCCCTCGATCTAGTTTTTACTGCTTTTGGCTGGAAGTGGATTGAACAACCAACATTTTAAAACCACTCGAATCAATGAAAGTTCTCATTTACTCAACAAGTATCTGCCGAGTTCCTGTGCATGAGGTGATGTGCTCAGTGGGGCATCTGAAGATAGCGCTTGAGTTTTGAGAACCTAGAGCCACCTTGGAAGAGGCAGAATAGCACCTGTATTGCTGTCTACGTTGGACCGGAGACACACAGGGAATGAGTGGAAGTGAATGATTTCACACTGGGTGCTCAGGGAGGGCACCTCTGAAAAGGCAGGCTGTGAGCGGGGCTGGAATGTTATGAGGGGACAGTGTTCCAGGCAGAGAGAATGTCAAGTACAAATGCGCTCAGGTGGGAGCTGTTTTACTTCTTCAAAGGCAGGCAAAGAGGCCGCTACGGCCAGAGGGCAGTGAGTAAGGGAGATCCAAGGCAGAAGCGAGAGCAGGTCCACGAGGAGGGGAGAGGGGTCACATCACTACTGTCAAGGCTTGAGTTTTGGCTCCGAGTAGGATGGGAAGCCCTGAAAGGTTTTGAGAAGAGCCACACATTTAAACTCGCTTTTCAGTGACCGCTCTGGCCTACTATGCGAGGAGGGCAGCAGGCAGGCCGGCCAGGAGGCACGTGTAGTTGTCCAGGTAAGGGGCAAGGGTGGCTTGGGCCCTGGCAGGTGATGGAGACGAAATCTGCTGAAGGAATGGAACGTGAGGTGTGAGAAAGGAGGCAAGCCTAACTCTAAGGTCTTCGGGCTGAGCACCTGCCAGCAGAGATGGGTAGACTAGGGGAGGAGTTGGCTGGTGGCTGGGGGAGCAGAGTTTGGTTTCGGACATATTCAGAAAGGCCTACTAGTCTTCCAAGTGGAGGTGTTGATGAGGCAGTTGAATACACAGGACAGGCTGGAAATCGGATGAAGACCAATTAGAAGCTAGAAAAAGGGGGAAGAGATCATAAGTGACTCTCTTGAACAAGTTTCAAGGCACTAAAAAAACCATTTTTTTAACATTTATTTATTTTTGAGAGACAGAGACAGAGGACAACTCAGGGAGAGGCAGAGAGAGAAGGAGACACAGAATCCGAAGCGGGCTCCAGGCTCTGAGCTGTCAGCACCGAGCCCGACGCGGGGCTCGAACCCACAAATTGTGAGATCATGACCCAAGCTGAAGTCGGACACCCAACCGACTGAGCCACCCAGATGCCCCAGTTTCGAGGCATTTTAATTTATATCATCACTGTTTTTAGATCCCTTACAAAGGTCTGTGATGGCTGTAAAAATACGTGGGTGTCGTAAGAAGTGACTATAGTTTCACCACCGGTTTCTACAGCGTGGGCCTCAGGCCAGCCAGCATCTACACCACCTGTGAGCTTCTTCAAGATGCAGACGGTTGGGTCCCAACCAACCTGGTGAGGCGTACACTCAGGGGACAGGGCCCAGGACACTTGGACAGATGCTCCAGGAGATTGTTATACAAAGTTAAAGGTGCCTGAGCTGGATAAGAAGTTTAGTATTTCAAGGTTTAATCATTTAGAAAGAAAGGAACAACTTTTTTTTTTTTAAGGTAAAGTGTCTTTATTGTTTGAGGCTTAAGAAATTGTAAACGAAAAACATTATGACATTTCAGTTCTTGGTCTTTTGTACAAGGTTATAAAAATACAATACCACTTAGTCTTTATAAACTCTTGAAAATGTCTACAAGTTCACACTTAGTACAATACAAAAAGGCACTTAAAACACAGAATGAGATGATTTTTTTAAAAACCACCTTATAGATATTATTGAAATTATTTGGGAAAAATTTATAAATACAGACTCGTACATAAATAGGATTTGACTTTTGCTTCTTTTTCAAAACATTTTCCCCATGTTACCTACAGACAGCATAAATGTGACTGCCCTCTCCCACCTTCTTTGTTCTTAATTTAGGTTAACAGAAAAACAAGCTAATATTAATCTGTTTTTCTTCAATTTAATCCCTTGTTTTAGATAAAACAAAATTCTTAATTTGTAACCAAATCACCCTAAGCATTTTTTAGAATGCCAGGCTCAATTTCATTTTGTTTTAAATCACATTCATTTAAAAAAAAAAAATAGGAAGACAATGATGTGAATATTATACGGACTTATTTACTCAGCTGCCAAAATCACCCTCAGCAACATTTCTGAAGCATGTGAATATACATGTGTGTGTATTTGTAAATATCACCGTTGCATCTTTCAAGCTCCAGAGCTTACTGAAACCACTCTTAATGCTGGCTTTGTAAACCAGGGCATAGGTCTGGACACAACCCAAATCATTCAGTGCACTCATCTACGAGAGGAAAGACGCGTGAGCTTCTCGCATTTTTAGCTCTTCATTTTCTTTCAGGTTGAGCAAAGGATAAGCCACGTACACCGTAAGTTAAGTAACAACCCACCGCCCTGTGCCACGTATGTGCTGTTGCTAATTAAAATAAGCGTGTTCTTGCTGTGGAAATTCTACACTTTGGGAATTTTGTAAGATCAGCATTTCAGGGCATTGTTAAGAAAGAATAAATATTTTTGAGCTAAAAGAAATATGAGTCAGAGCACTAACTCATTCTCTGCATACAGGATGCTGTTTTAGAGGTAACTGTATTACTTCACCCCAACGGTGTTGTTCACTAAAGAAACACATCCATTGCTTTAAGGAATTGCCTGAACGTGATTAACTGCAATGATTTAACAATGAAACTCAAAGATTTGATTACTTTCCTGGCAGGATTTGGACTATAAATGAAAACTGGCATTTAAAATAATATGGGGGAAAATATAGAGCCACTTGAATACTTACCACTTTATTACTGCAATTATAATCAGTAATGATTTGAATTAGTCCTTGACATTGGTTTGTGTGTTTAAATTGGTCGTTAATTGTGCCTTTTCTGCCTTTGGTTCTGTTGCTCACCCTTTTAAGAGATGCCATGATCATTATAATCAGCACATGGTTGTGTTGCATGAAGGGAGCGTCTCGTACTACCTTCCCGAGCCTATGTACATGTGTTCGTTTATCATGCCTCTGCTCATACTTTTCTATTTAACTTTTCTGCTGGATAGCAGTGAAAAGCCTGTGCTGATTTTCAAGGCAGTCTTTCAGCTTATCCTCTGTCAAAGTCAGTCGCTGCTCCAAGATTGAAACAGTCTGCAAAAGGAGGACAAAATAATCAATGCCTGGTGACCTGATGGTGAGGACGGTGATGGTAATCTCTGCATAGGGGATGCTTTTAGGAACTGGAATGTCCACCCTTTTGCCAGGAAGGGGCTCAAAATTAGCCCCAGAGCTTGTTCAGCTTCTGGGCTCTACCACGGGGTAAAAAGCACTAGCAAGCAATTTGAGGAAAAGATAAAATCTGACGCCTTTGGTGAGAAAAAAGATGAGGACTCTGTAGACCATTCTTGTCTGGCCTCCTAAAGCACGGATGCCAGGGAAGAGGCCACACGAACCGTTCTAAGTGGGCTTTCATGCTACATGGCAGTGTGGGGAGTGGGGGCGGAACGCCACCCGCCCAGCCCACGGGCTCCTTAAATGTCATCACTGGCCATTCTGGCACGATCAATCCATGATGGACCATAGCTATACCACCCCAGGGAGCTGGAAACCTAGTTTACTTTGAAAATATTGTAATGACTGGCATCAGTTCTCACAGCCTGAAAATGGTAACAGCACCTCACAGGGTTGTTAGGAAGACTGGATGAAATAATGCACGTAAAATGCTTATGCTAGTGCCTGGCACCCAGGACTTGGTGAATCTTAGCTATTCTAACTCCTTTGGCTAATAAATGAGCTTCTGACTAAACACACACACACACACACACACACACACACACACACACACACACACACACAAATGGCTACTTTTAAATGTGCCAGATCCAATTTTTTGTGATATTGACTACTTCCTCTTTTTAAACTTTTTATTCTAAAATAAAATGGATTCAGGAAGTTGCACAAAACACATGTCCCTTAGTGAATTCTCATGAGAAAAGTACCCTCATAACCAGCACCCAGGTCAAGAACTGGAACGCTGCCAGCCGCCCCAGAGTTACTCCCAGGTGCCTCGCAGAGTCCTCACTTCTGTCCTCCCCCAATAATAGCCACTTTCCTGACCAAATTATTTTCTTGTGTCTCTTTATGGTTTTATCTTTCAGGTGTACATCCCTAGACACTATAATTTCGTCTCACCCATTTGCAAAGTTTGACATGTCATTTAAAGTTCCTTTTAATCTACAGCTTCTCATCCCCTCTCCCTTTTTTTTCTTTATAATTTGTTTGTTGACAGACTCAGGCCATTTCAAGTAGAGTTTGCCTGTAGCACTGCCACCAGTCTGAAGGTGAAAAAGAGCACGCTGAGGGTACAGTCTGGTCCGTTTGGTTCTCTGTATGCTCTACAAATTGGCAACTGGATTCAAAGGCTTGAGGAGACTCATATCAGATCTGTAAGACTACAGATCTACTGAGATCTATAGATAAGACTATAGGTAGTGGTCTATTTTGTTAGAAGCCATGTTAATAAGGTTTGATCATTTCTTTTCTCGTGATGTTGGGAACTGCTCAAGGCATAAATCTATTCATTCTTGAGGATTGTAAATGATGATATTCTAATCTCATCCTTTAAAAAAGTATTAGTTGGGATAATTCATTAATAAGAGACACTTTCCTCATCTACTATGTGGCTATCCAGTACTAGAGTTCATATAAGAAAGGCAAAACAGGGGCGACTGGGTGGCTCAGTCGGTTAAGCATCCGACTGTGGCTCAGGTCATGATCTCGCGGTCCGTGAGTTCGAGCCCCGCGTCAGTCTCTGTGCTGACAGCTCAGGGCCTAGAGCCTGTTTCAGATTCTGTGGCTCCCTCTCTCTCTGACCCTCCCCCGTTCATGCTCTGTCTCTCCCTGTCTCAAAAATAAATAAACGTTAAAAAAATTTTTTTTTAATAAAAAAAAAAGGCAAAATAAATGCTTGGTTATTTTAGTAAGTTTCAAGATAATGAATTGATTCCCTATCACCCTCTGAAGGTAAACAATTTTTAAAATACCATTATTTACCAGCTTTTACTTTTATATTTCATACTATATATTATGACTAATTAAAAAATGATGCTGATAATATTTTTTACCATTTCTTGAGTACGTATATGGGCCAAGCATTTTGCCATATATTTTATACACATTATTCCAATCCCACTGAAGGGATTTATATGTATATTATCAATACCCTGAACACCGGTTAACTCCATTCATCTACCATATAAAATGTAATTTTATTTTAATTTATTTCTAATTACAGTTCAGTACAGATAGGTTATAAACACTGAGTTAGATGTTCAGTCATCTGTAATTAAAGTGCATCAGAACATGTTTATTTTACTTGCTACGTGCCCACAGATTCAGTGTTTCTATTTTGCAAGTGTGCTGGGCTTGCTTTTAACCTCTTTAATTGTAAAAAGAAAGCCAGCCTTTCAAAATTAAAAGGAACAGTCAATAAAGCTTAAAGTGATTCATTTAGCCTTGAATTGGGAGAGATGGATCATGAGGCTAGAAGAATAGAGAGTGGACAGACTCATTTGGAAGAGTCTCTAAGAACAACCTAACATCGAATGCAACAGTATAGGTGAAGAAGTTGGGGCAATATGGGAAATAAACCAACCCAAACTAAATCTGAAAGGGAAACTGCCTTTAAAGGAAAGAAATGTCTGACAAACGCAGAGAAAGTCACCTCCAGCACAATATTGCAAAATGAAAATTGGTGATTTTAATATGAGTTTCATTGAACAAATCGTATGATGACTCCAAGTTCTCACCTGGCTCTTCCCCACATTCTGACAGGGCCCCAAATCCACATATATGCCCCTTGCCTCTAAATGCCCTGAGATGTTATCCCTGGTTTTTAGTATTCATTTAATTAGTGGTTCTAAACCCTGGCCGTAAAACATAATCATATTGGGCAACGAGACAAATGTCAGGGCCTTACCCCAGACCAATGGCAATGGATTCTGTGGAGATGAGAATTGGCCATCTGTATGCTTTAGAACTGTCCAGGTGATTATAACGTACAGCAGTGATGAGAACAGAATGAGATGATTTCTATGCAAGAGCTATTCCAACATGAAATATGTATTATGGAAAAGTAATTGACATCTCTCCAGTTCACATTATAGCCTCTCTTTCTGTATAACTTATAACAAGGTCTGCTCATTCTACGTATTGCAGGAACAATAAGACTTCTTCAAAGGAAACAATCAACAGAGCTGGAGGAGAAACCTTTGATGTATCCATTTCAACACACAACTTCTCTTAAATGACATCTATTATCTCCTGACCGAGAGTTGGAAGACCTTTGGTACATAAAGATCCATAGTATACCTTCTTTGCAAATGTAAAATGGCATCAACGGACAAGTTAAAATTCTAAAACAAGAATGCAAAAACTATAAAAACTATCACCTCCAGAAGAACACAACATCAATGTAAAAAGCTTTGAAATGAGGAAAGTTACATCTTGGACAGTGAGAATATCTGCTCCTTGCCTCTAAAGGGGAAGGGAAGAACTCTAAGGGAAGAACTATAAACTGTCAAAATTTCATTCTAACCAAAAACTGTTCACCATTTTTTCAATAGCCCTAAATATTTCTTTGATAATGTCCTAATCTGAACATACTACATCAAAAATCTTAGAGTAAAACGTTACTGAGCAGAATCAAATACATTTACCGCATGGAGTACCAGTGCCATTCTTTATAGTCTCTACCGTGCCCTCTGGCCTCCAGAAGCCAGATAAAGTGCCGTGGCAGGTGTGTGTGTGTGTGTGTGTGTGTGTGTGTGTGTGTGTGTGTATGTGTATGTGTGAGCATGTGTGTGTATGTGCACGCACGTGCACATGCACGGGCACACACACGCGTGCCCTCTGTAAGATCTTACTAGAGCAGCCCAGCAGAGCATGCCTTGCTATATCAATGGCCACCCTGAGCTTGCCTTTCTGAGAAAAAAGAACTTCCCCCTGCTCTGCAAGTTCTACAAACTACCGCAACCAGGATTATTTTAACTCACCCTGAAGTACACGTAAAGCACACTAACCCACCTGTGTCAAAACACTGAGTTGTTCCATGATGTGCTCTAAAGCATCAGTCACGGCGAGTGGTATGCTTCTCTGGCTCTCAGAAGGGAAGTCACTCGTGTCTTCTGTTTTCTTTTTCGAGGTTGTTGGTGAACATTCCGATGACAATAAAGAAGGGTTCAAGAAATAACTGTTGATCTCTTCACCTTTGTCTGCTAAGGTTCTAACAGTGGTATCTGTTATCTTTGACATCATAGAAAAGATAGGAAGAGTTATATTTTCCAAGCCTTAAAAGGAGTTTTCAATATTCCTCTTCTAAATAACCAGCTTTCATTTAATTATTTACCCTCAAATACAGTATTATAGAAATTACTATTGCAGGGAGAAAATAAAGTTAACAATGAATAGAGAAAATTTACTATTTTCCTTGGTATTTTAATGAAATACACTTTGTATGTATTTGTCTGAAAGAGGAGGCATTCTACCACTAAAAAGACTGTTAGATGCAGTCCAATTCTTAATTAAAAACAAATACCATATCAAGATGACTATTATTTTTACAAAAATCAAAAATAACAAGTATTGGTGAGGATGTGGAGAAATCAGAACGCTCATGAAATTGCTGGTGGGAATATAAAATGGTGCAGCTGCCATAGGAAACAGTTTGGCTGTTGCACAAAAAGTTAAACATAGAATTACCATATGATCTAACAATTCCACTCCTAAGGATAAATCCAAAAGAACTGAGAGCAGAGACTTAGATACTTTTACACCATTGTTCATAGCAGCTTTATTCACAATAGCCGAAAGGTGGAAACAACAGGAGTATCCATTAGCAGATAAACATATAAACAAAATGTGGTATACACATACAATAGAACATTATTTAGCCACAAAAATGACTGGAATTCTGATACATGCTACAACAGGATGAACCCTGAAAATACTATGCTAAGTGAAATAAGCCAAACACAAAGGAAAATAGTGTATGAGTCTACTAATATGAGGTATGTAAAATAGGCAAATTCATAGAGAAATAGTAAAGGTTACTATGGGCAGGAGGGACGGGGAGGGTCGAGTTATTGTTTGATGGGTCCAGAGTTTCTATTTGGAATGGTGAAAAAGTTCTCAAAATAGATAGTGGTGATGATTACACAACACTGTGAATACTTATTGCCAGTAAACTGTGCACTTAAAAATGGTTAAAAGGGTAAATTTTATGTTGTGTATATTTTACCACAGCAAAACAAAAAACATAAAAACCCTCCAAACAACTGGAAATGAACAACCTGAAAATAAAATAAAATAAAATAAAAAAGCTCCATTTACAATAGCACCAAAAAGAATAAAATACTTAGGATAAATTTAATAAAAGAAGTGTAAGACTGATACATTGAAAACTGCAAACATCACTGAAAGAAATTAAGGATATAAATAAATGGAAAGGCATCCACACCTGTGACACGTTCATAGACCAACCAGAACACTTAATACTGTTAAGATGGCAATACTCCCCAAATTGATATGTACAGATTCAATAGAATTCCTATCAAAATCTTAGCTGCCTGGTTTGCAGAAATTGACAAGCTGATCTAAAATTCATAAGGAATGCAAGGAACCCAGAATAGCCAAAATAATATTGAAGAATAAAGTTAGAGGACTCACACTTCCCAATTTAAAAATTTACTACAAAACTACAGTAGTCATAAAAACAAACATATAGATCAACAGAATAGATCTATATGGCAGTGGGCATAAAGACAAACATATAGATCACCGGAATAGATCTATATGGCAGTGGGCATAAAGACAAACATATAGATCAACAGAATAGAACTGAGAGTCCAGAAATAGTCCTTCCACCTATGGTCAATTGTTTTTTTTTTAACAAGGTTGCCAAGACAATTTAATGGTGAAAGAATAGTGTTTTTCACAAATGATGCTGGAAAAAGTAGATGTCTAAGTTCAAAAGAATGGATTTGGACCCTTACCTCACACCATATACAAAATTACCTCAATATGGATCATAGACTTAAATATAAGAACTAAAACTATAAAACTCTGAGAAGAAAACATACAAATAAATTTTCCTGACCTTGGATAGACAGAGGCTATTTAGACACAACACCAAAAGTACAAATAACTGACTAAATAAATTGGACTTTATCAAAATGAAAGACTTTTGTACTTCAAAAGATATGATCAAAAAACTGAAAAAAAACCTCCACAGAATGGAAGAAAATATTTGCAAATCATATATTTGATAAGAGACTTGTTGATGAACATATAAAGAACATATGAACTCTTACAAATCACATATAAAAAGAAAAATACCTCAAAATATGGTCAAAGTATCTGAATAGATGTTTCTCCAAAGATACACAAACGGCAAGTTCATAAAAAGATGCTCAACATCATTAGCCATCAGGGAAATAAATGCAAATCAAAGCCACAATGAGATACCACTTCACACCCACTAGGATGACTAAAACAAAAAAGACAGAATCTAAGAAATGTTGGTGAAGATGTAGAGAAATTGGAACCCTCAATATATTCACTAGTGCAACTGCATAAAGGTACAACCACTTTGGAAAATAGTTTGGGTAGTTCCTTGAAATGTTAAAGAATTACCAAAAGACCTAGCAATTCCATTCCTTGGTATATACCGAAGACAAATGAAACTTGCTCATGAATGTCATGGAGGCATTATTCATAATAGCCCAGAAAATGGAAACAATTCATATGCATCCAAATGCTGTGATAATGAATGGATAAACAAAATGTGGTATAACCATACAATGAATGTTATTTACCCAAAAAGGAAAGGAGTACTAATATATGCTACAATGTGAATGAGCCTTGAAAACATTAAGCTAAGTTAAAGAAGCTATATACAAAGGCCATGCATTGTATGATTTCATGTACGTGAAATGGTCAGAATAGATAAATGTATGAAGACAGACTGAGATTAGTGGTTGCCAGGAGCTAGGAGGAGAGAAGAAGGGGTAGATACTGGTAGTGGGTATGAGGGTGATGAAAATGATCTAAAATTCTCAGTCACCTGGCTGGCTCGGTCTGTAAAGCATGGGACTCTTGATCTCAAGGTTGTGAGTTTAAGCCCCATGTTGGGTATGGAGCCAAAAAGAGAGAGAGAGAGAGAGAAAGAGAGAGAGACAGAGTGGAAGGAAGGAAGGAAGGAAGGAAGGAAGGAAGGAAGGAAGGGAGGGAGGAAGGAAGGAAATAAAATGTTCTAAGATTATTTTTGGAGTGGTAAAATAGTTCTAAAATTAGATACTGGTGATGGTTACACAACTTTGTGAATATACTAAAAACCTTTGAATCATACACTTTAATAGGGTGAATTTTATAGTATGTGAATTATATCTTGTTAAAGCTATTGTGAAAAACAAACAAAAATCCAAATACATATCACAGAAAAAATTTTAAAGTTTTTAATCAATTTTACATTTCTGGTTATCACATCAGAGTTCCTGAGAGAGGTCACCTCAAACATGTTACCTTAATGATGATGATGATGATGGTGACAACAGGGCTTGTTTTATACTTGGTACTGTTTCAAGTACTTTACACACATGAACTGATTTAATTCTCACAATAATCCCATCAAGTAGGTTCTACTAATATTCCCATTTTACAAATGAGGAAACAGAGATACAGAGAGATTGAGTAACTTGCCCAAGGCCATACATACACGTAGGAAAGATGTATGAGACGTAACCAATCATAAATCTCCATGATCCTTCCAACCATTTTTTTAGGAATATGAAAACTTTCAAGTTTCCTCTGTCACAATCTTACAAATTCACCACTTGCTGAAAATAATAAAAAACTCAAAATCCACCATTCACAATTCAAGTGTATTTTAAAAGTATGTATAAAATGCATCTTTGTACTCCTACCTAGCTAAGTGTATCTGGCTCAGGGTCTCTCTGTTTGTTCACTCAGCGAATAGTCCCGGGACCCTGCTCTGTGCTAGGCACCATTCTAGGCAGTGAGAACCTAGCAGTGGGTAGCATGACCCAAGACTTGGCTCTCCTGAAGCTTGAGCCCTTCAGTCATTTGGTAATACATCTTTTCTACTTTTCACCCTCTGAAATTTATAAACTTATATTTTTGTTTTATTGTCTAGCAGGTTATATTTATCTTCAAAAACCATCCTGGTCACTGAGCAGTTTTGCTCTGTACCCCTATTTTCCCCCTTTGTGATGTGCCTGACAATGTTAAAGTGTGAACCCAAAATACCTGAGTGGTATTATTTTAGGATATGAAGCACTCATTAAAATCCACACCTCAAAACAATCCCATTACTAACCCTTTGAATTATTCATTCCACGTGGGGAAGTAAAGCTAAAATTGTCATTAAAATGTCCAGAAGCAAAATTCCTAGCAATCACACACCATGGAAGAACAAGTTAACACAAAGGATTTTTAATGTTACTGATTAGCCAGAAGCAACTATGACCCACTCATTCATGCTCTGAGCTAAGGGAAGTGGGAAAGAAACATACAGAATTTCTTTACCTGGGTCCCCGGCTAGTGGCTGGTGGCAATGATGGAAATGAAAGCCCCATAAAGATGAGTATGAAATATAAAAAGGATTTGCTGAGAAGCCCTGCCTCACAATCACGGCCTGCATTCCAGATCCTGGGCAGTCATCTCACCGATCGGGAACAATGTGTGGATGGCCATGTACAACGCAATGATCCTCATCCCAAAATAATTCCTCCTCAAAGAACAGACTTTTTTTTTTTTTTTTTTTTTTTTTTTAACATTGCTTCTGCTCTGCCTGCAATGCCTTCTCTGCCCTTCCAGCAGAACTGAATTCTTTTTGATCTCTAAATGTCGGCTTAATTGTCACTTCAGAAGGTCTTCCCTGACAACCTTCCTGAAACTGGACCTTCCATTCTCCAACATGGCATCCTGATGTTTTCCTCCATAACTGATCAGAGTTGGTGTCTACATATTTGTTCCCAGTTTACTGTCTGTCTCCCTCACTAGACTGTGCTATGCCCACTCCCTTAGCACTGCATCCCCTCGACTGGGCAGGAACTTGAATCCTTTTGAATATGTTAAGCGTTTGTATGCAGATTTTACTACTGTTCTCAAAGATGGAAACCAAACACTCCATATGACCAAGGCAGTCTTTTTCACACGGGTCACATCACACCTACATAAGTACATGCAAATATCACTACATGCAAATATCACTCCCTAGATGGTAAAGGGAGGTCTAGAGAGTAAAAGATCTCAATGCAGTCTTAACAATGCTTTTCTTGTTGGGACCAGCATCAAATAGATTACTATGATATGACATGTGGAGATGAATAAAACACAGAAAAGGGTATGGGCAGAGAGAGGGGAAGAACTTGATCTACATTCTACATTAGCCACCTGACGTAGCTGTCTCTCAGAGGTTCTGGAGCCTAGAAATTAGCAGATTCTTTCCCATGAACCAACCCCAACTTTGCGTCTTATTTGTACAGGGAGAGAGAGATGCACAGCTTGGGGAAGTTTTAACACACTCATTCATAAAATAAAAAAATTTAAAAAATGAGAAAGGCAAAAATATGTTTAAGATTCTGGGCCATCCAAAGTCCAGCAAGTGAGGCTTTGGTCCCTACTGCTCTCAGTGCATCAGGCCCTCCCCTACCTCAAAGCTGCTAGCATTCATTTCCTGGGTAAATGCTTCCCAAGCACCAACATCATACTAAGCATTTACCAACGTTAAATTTTATGTCGCCGACCAAAATGAATGAAATCTTGCTATTTGCAACAACACGGATGGAGTCAGAATATATCATGCTAAGCAAAGTAAGTCAGAGAAAGGTAAGTAGCATATGATTTCACCCATATGTGGAATTTAAGACACAAAACAGATGAACATAGGGTAAAGGAAGGAAAAATAAGATAAAAAGAGAGAGGGAGACAAACCGTAAGAAACTCTTAAATATCCACAAACTGAGGGTTTCTGGAGGGGTGTTGGGTGGGGGATGGGCTAAATGGGTGATGGGCATGAAGGAGGGCACTTGTTGGGATGAGCACTGGGTGTTGTAACTAAGTGATGAATCACTAAGTTCTATTCCTGAAAACAATATTACACTATATGTTAACTAATGTGGACCTACATTTTTTTTTTAAATTGAAAAAAAAAAATAAACGTAAGCATGGTGCAAGAGAAGTGTGTAAGAATTCTGCTCTCAAGAATTCTCTGTTGTGGTGAGAGAATGAAGACAGAGCAAGGCCCAGAACCCTTGCAGCGCCTGGCACATCACTTGCACTGCAGAATGAACAAGAAACACGGCAGACAAATGACTAGAAGACTGCAGAAAAGAGCAAATGCTTTGGTACTTCATAAAAGGAAGAAATCACACTATGTTCCCATATCTCTTTTATTGCTGACACGTGAAGTACAGGGAGGTAAGAAGAGCTCTTTCGCTGGCTGAGTCAGCAAACGAAGGCCTCCAATGGTAGGCATTAAAGCCACAGCAAAGAGCAAGGGAGATGTGGCACCTTCCTTCATGGAGCTTGCAGTTCTCCAAGGAACCGCTTCCTCCAAAAGGATGGCAGGACAATCACCACCCCTATCCTTGGATAGGCCCATGGTTGCCATCTCAAAGATGGAAAATGCAGCCTCACCAACTGCATGAATAAATTTGAGTGGCTGAGAAACCCTTATTTCTACACGTTAAAAGGCTCGACTCCCCATCGGAACATACAAAATAAAACAAGAGGTACAGAGTTGACTAATGCAAACAGCTTTGATGGGCTGGAGAGCTATATACAAAAGCTCTGATATTCTGGGGTCAAAGGGCTCTTAGCAGGTTGTGTAGATGTCATGGAAAAATTAATGCACAATTTTTCACTCGTCACTTAGAGAACGAATTTTTAATACATTAATAGAAATTGAAAATTGTGGCATTTGTAAGCAAATTTTTATCAGGAAATTAACCATGTGACAATGTAATCAAGGGCCCCACATCTAAACTATTACTATTTATATAATGAACAATGGAACATTCAAGATACTGTGGTGCTCCATTACACCTGGGAGATCATGTATTATATTCATTCCCTTCCTCTCCTCTCCTCTCCTCTCCTCTCCTCTCCTCTCCTCTCCTCCCCTCCCCTCCCCTCCCCTCCCCTCCCCTCCCTCCTCCTCCTCCTCCTCCTATCCCTCCTCCTCTTCTCACTCACTCCATCTGGGTGAGCAAGTCAGAACTAATCACGGGTGTAACTTCACTCTCATAAGTCATCATTCCTGCCATCAGTAGAGCACTGTCATTTCTTGTTATATTTGTGTTCATATGTCTATATTCCCAACTAGTTTATGAGAGGTAGTCTCTTGAGTTCAGTGGCCATAACTTTATCTTTTTTTCTCAGGTGTCTAGTACAGTGCATGAGACACTGATAGGGCTCAGCTGTTGTGGAACTTTGATTGCGATTCACTGAATTCACTGTCCTATATCGGTTGAACCATGAACAAAATATAAATATTGATAATTTGACAGTATTTGGAGACAAGCAAAAACCCAAAGTTAAGCTAATGCCATTCTCTACTAAAAATTACTGTCTGAAATGCCTCTTCAGAGGCACAATAAGGGAGCAATGGAAGCATTTATCATTTAACTGCAAATCTGCAAATCACTTCTTGATTTTTACCCACCCACCCCCCCCCCCCAGCATACTTGATGGTTTCTAATGGCCTAGCATAAAGACTTTCTGACAAATAGGAATGCAAAAGTAGGCATGTCACATGTAAAGATAACCAATGACTTGGCCTTCAGATATATAATAAATGGGTTAAAATAAGTCAGTGTTGGCTTATAACTAATGATTTTAGTCTTGGCTTAATTCTGTAACTACAGAATAAAACAGACAAAAGTCAGAAAAGTCTATCCAAAGTGGTCTTGATGTGAGCTAATGTGAGTTTCCCATCATTGAAAATGCTAAAATAGACTTGCGATGGTCATTTGTTAGGGATATTATGAAAAATATACAAGCATCAGGTCAGGAAATTCTACTGAATGCCCTTCAAAGTCCCTTCCATTCTGGATATTCTGAAATTTTTAATATTTATTTATTTATTTATTTATTTATTTATTTAGAGACAGAGCATGAGCAGGGGAGGGGCAGAGAGAGAGGGAGACACAGAATCCGAAGCAGGCTCCAGGCTCTGAGCTGTCAGCACAGAGTCTGACGCAGGGCTCAAGCTCACAAACCGTGAGATCATGACCTGAGCAGAAGGATATTCTGAAATTTTTAAATCACTGCACGCTCGCACACACACACACACAGTTATAAAATGCCTGCCTGAAACAGACTACGATAACAAAAAAATCTTTTGCTGGACAAAAATAAAGGTAACTATTATTTTTCAAATAAAGAATGGATTATTTACTTTCAATAACATTTAGAATACAAATGTGAAACTTCAATAATCTCTGTATGCAATCTAAAATAATGAAGATATAACACTCATTCAAACAGCATTATTTTATTTAGCACCTACACATCAGAGAAATTCTAAATGCCAGGGATACATAAGTGCATTAGTGTCCTACTGCTGCTGTGACAAATTACAAGTTTAGTTGCTTAAAACAACACAAATTTATTATCTTAAAGTTCTGGAGGTCAGAAGTCCAAGATAGGTTTTGCAGAGGTGCCAGGAGAGCTGTGTTCCTTGTGGAGACGCTTGAGAGAGTCTGTCCCTTGCCTTTTCCGGCTTCTAGAGACTACTGCTTTCCATGGCTCCTGACTGTATTACATTAATCTCTGCTTCCATTACCATATCTCCTTCTCTAATTTTCATGCCTCCTTCCTCCCCTTACAGGCAACCCAGTGATTGTATTGGGCCCACCCGAATAATCCAGGATAATCTCCCCAACTCAAGATCCTTAACGTCATCACGTTTGCAAAGTCTCTTTTGCCATGTAAGAAAACACATTCACATATTCTGGGAATAGAAACATGGACATCTTTAAAGGATCGTTATGCTGCCTACTATAAGGAATGAATAAATGAGATCCCGTCAAC